>NC_071985.2:31200000-32450000 GCF_028885655.2 Pongo abelii | reverse complement strand
AAGACCCTCCACCTCTGAGGTACCCTGTTGAATGACTCACTCCTGGCTAGGTTTGTGGCTCAAAAAATATTGGGTAGAGATTGCGCTGACTCTGGCTCCTGTTCCACAATGATCTCACTCCAGCTCCTGGTCCATAATGATGAGGTTCTGCCTGAATTATAACCTATAGCAGATTTTCAGTTACCTCTTTCAGAAAAATGGACTTTTATCTTCCTTATACTTCAAATTTTATCTCTAGGTAAATATCACTTTTTCTCTCATATACTTTTATTTCATGAATATGATGGATGAAAACAGGAGCCAATGTTTTAATTGCTCTAATAAAATGAATCATCTCTTGCATTCTCATTTTACTCCTTGTAAAGACTTTTAAAAAAATCTGTAAGTGCATTTCTGAGAGTTCTTAAATGTAAGCATATCTCTGAGCTTGCTAACTACATTTTCCATAGTAGGTTATTTAAAAATGTATCTTTAAAGTAGATTACATGTCTCAGGGGACTGGTAATGGGCTATAGAGTCACTCACTTCGAAGTCACCAGTTCTAATTTTGTCTAGACATTAAGCAGCGAAAAAAAAAAAAATCATTTCAACTGATAATTGTTTGGCTCACTTTTGTGGAAGATGAGTTAGTAGCTCCTCTCTAGTCCCAGGTATGCATTTTACAAATACCAACCATCATCTTGGAGGCATTAAAGGAGACCCTCCCAGTGATGGGGCACCCGGAAGGGATGTTATCTGCACAAACACACACACATGGATACATGTGACTGCACACACATATAAACCCATGTGTGTAAACACACACACACATCCTAGTACAACTACTTTGTGCTTATCCATAAGAGACAGTAAAAAAGTATATATTGGCCTTGTATTTGACAACACTCAATTCAGTCTTAATCGTTCGACAACTTCTTTTTTTTTTTTTTTTTTTGAGATTCCTCTCTCTGTCCCCCAGGCTAGAGTGCAGTGGCGCTATCTCGGCTCACTGCAAGCTCCGCCTCCCGGATTCATGCCATTCTCCTGCCTCAGCCTCTGGAGTAGCTGGGACTAGAGGCACCCGCCACCACACCCGGCTAATTTTTTGTATTTTTTTTAGTAGAGACAGGGTTTCACCGTGTTATCCGGGATGGTCTTGATCTCCTGACCTCGTGATCCACCCACCTCAGCCTCCCAAAGTGCTGGGATTACAGGTGTGAGCCACTGTGCCCGGCCCCGTTCAACAACTTCTAAATTTGCTTACAACCCTCAGTGATCCTGCTCTTGCTGTGCAGATTTCTGCACACAGATGAGAGCACCTTCACAAGCCAGCTTTGCTGTTCACTGTGATGAAACAGAAGATGGCATTCGTCTTCAGGGATGTCAGTCTGGAAGCTTTTAGGAACACTAGCCTGCACTTACAGATCAAAGACGACTGAGATGACTCTTCCGAAATAGAACCTTTCCTCAGGACTCAGGAGACCAAAGGCCATTCTTGACCCCTGCCCCTCCTTCATCTCTTGCATCCAATATATATGCATGGCCTGTCCTTCTATTCTCTTTATATACCCTGAATTCATCACTTATTTGCATCATCACCACCTTAGGGAAGGCCACTGCCATCTCTCACCTTGATGACTGCAACGACTTCCTCACTGTCTGTTGCCTGTCTGTGGTTTTCCTCCATTCATTCTCCATGATACTACCAAAGTGTCTCTCCAAAATGTCACTCCTCTGCTTAAAACCCTTCAGTGGCTCTCCATTGCCTTCAGGATGAGGTCCCTAATCCTTAGCTTAGCCAATAAGATTTTTAGGATTTCACCCCTTGTGGTCTCCTTCATTGTCATTCCTGTAAGGAGCATGCTTCCAATGGCTAGGCATGAATTGCCACTTTCCGCCACTTCCCTAGTTACTGTTAAATGATCCTTCTTGACTCAACCTAGCTGTCATTTCTTCCAGAGGGTATCCTGATCCTTCCAAGTTCTAGGTTGGGTGTTAGTCTTATAGCCCTATCATTTCACTTTCCACCTATACTAGAATCTCCTTCAGGCAGAATCTGAATCTTATTCACTACCAAGTCCCTGGTTACTAATATCTAGATTCTAATAATATGAATAAATAAATGAGGTCAGAATTTTAAGAATTGTTTACACTGTTTCCTCTATCTCCTGACTACATTTTGTCTTATTCTTTTTGTTCTATCATAAACCAACTTGTGTCCTGATCCCATTCTAGTGTTTTCTTTCTTGCCATTCACTCCTATGCATATAAAGAACAGGATAGCAGAAATGAAGAGTGAGCCGCAATCTCCACTCAACTCCCGGATTCAAAATGTAAGTTACAAAGGAAAATCAAGTAATAACCTTTCTAGAAGGGCTTTTATTAAAAAATAAAAATTAAGGGCAGTTTATCCCCTTGCTAAGAGTTTTAGGCATGATCTTACCTGAAGATAATGAAATAGATTGGATCAGTGATTGCTATAAACAAATCTGAGTGCAGATTTAAAATGAGGGGGAAGAGTCTAGGATAATTTCTTCCATGACTATGTCTCTGCTTCTTTGGACTTTACAGAGAAGGAAAAGAGGGAAAAGAGGAGGAAGAGTTAGATAAGATGATATGCTATATTTTAAAAGGAGAGTATAAAAAGTGTACATCCAGAGGACTGGAAGTAGAAATGGTAAGTACTAAAGGAGAACAAGGAATGGAAATGCGAAAAATGGACAGGGTAAGGGGATGAGAGGAGGAAAAACAGAGAAGAAGATAGGTAACAGTATAGATAAATCAGAGGAGAAAAAAAAGTGAAAAATAACAGGCAAAAAGAAGGAAAGGGGAAAATGGAATATAGTAATTTATGCATACTGGGGGCCTTATTTTGAAAGTTGAATAAATAAATGAATAAGTTAAGGTGAGAAATAAAGGTGAGAAAGAGTCAAGGAGTAGCCAAAAAAGGTGAAAATATTTACAATCTGATTCTAGTCTACCAAGTTATATATTCATAATACTGTATGCATTATACTCAAAAAGTGCTGAGGCCTCCCCTAATCCTGTCAATGGAGAGCAAAACACTATTATAGCAATATGAAGAATAATCTGAATGCTAATATCATTCATTCATTCATTCAGCCAATATTCACTAAACACTCTCAGTGGGCCAGCAGACACTATATTAGGTGTTAAAAATTTGACTGTAAGACACACAACCTATGGCCCCAAGGAGACTGCAAAAGAAAGCATTAAATATCTTTTGCAAGTTGGAAAGAATCTTTTACTTTATATTGCACAGGCTACACAATCTATGAAAAAAAATCAAAATCAAAAGTAATAGTATGTCTTGGCCAAAAGCCACAGGAAACAGGGGCATTTTTTCTCAGTAGAATTAGATGACATTATGACATGTGCCCATTTAGAATGGAACTGCAAATCATAAAAATGCCAAAAACGTTGAGAAGAAAAACATTAAAGGAGCTAACAGTAGAATATTAAAGACAGACATAATTAAAGAGAGAAAGGCATAATAAATACAGGGTACTTTAAATTCTCTTTGTCATAGGGCTGTACTGCAGTTTGACTCCCAGTCCCATTAAAGTCATTCTAAATTGATTCCCTCGGTATAATGAGCCCCTCTTGATAACACCAAAACACTTGGCCTCTCAAGAGCTCCTTAAAGGCAACCCTGCAGAACATGCCACTAGCAGGATATTCCTGCAAGGAACTAGCAGCCATTTCATTTAGCAGCCTGGCATGCAGTGAAACAGACTAACGTCTGGCTTTTCCTCCCCAGATGTACAGAAAAAGAATGAACAGCTTCCCTTTGCCCATGAGGGAGGCCTTTAAGGTACATATTGCAGCAACATGGTTCTACTGAGTCCCCAACCTTTGATGTTTCCTGGTTATGAATGTCTTAGACTTAGAGTTGTTACATTATAGGTTTTCTCTAACAAAGTCTCTTTACTATTTTACATTTGGGCTACAAATTTTAGCTTCCTACTTAATTTGAATAAAGAGAGAATTTACAAAATTTCCCACTGAGGTCATCTTTCCTAAATACTTTTGCTATTCTATATGGAAAAGGGTTTAAAATAGGGACAGAGGATTCCAAATACATTTTATAATGAACACTATTCTCTTCCACCATACAATACTAGCAAATATAAGGAACAGACAAGTCACTGGGACATCCAAGGAACCCAAATTATTACATTACCATTTTCCTGGACCCCATTAACCTTGAGAGAACTGTAAAGGTCATTAGTTTGCATGGCTAAATCGCTTTCAGCAATTTCTCTAAAAATGTAGAACCAATAACTCTTCCACCCATGCTCAGGGATTTTTTTCTTCCCCTTTTTAATCATGAAAGGTATTTGCATGAAAACAGGATCTTTGTTTCCTAAGGATTGATCCACTTGCTACTTACTACTGCTTCTTCTGCACCTTGGTGACATCATAGCTCTGGCTAAGGAGCTAATTTTAAAATCACAAAGGATTGTGATTTCAAGTAGACGCAGCTAACCTCTTGTGAAACAAAGACCCTGTTTTCAAGCCATTGTTTCTGAAAATAAAATGCAAGAAACACTAAACACCTAAAATGTCAAATAGATGTTTTATCTGAAAATAGATATTAACATTGTTTATGATTCTCTAGTTCTTAAAGCTCCAGGAAAAAATTAGACAAATAAAAAGACAAAAAAAACTAAAAATGAAATTTTGAATGTTAACAACATGCTTTCTCTACACCTTTGCCAGTGTTGTTTGCCTACAAACACTGGACAATCATATAATCATTGTATTATACCACCCTTATTTCATGGAGTGATAGCAATCTAAAAATAGGCTTTGAAGATGGCATGATGGCATATTTCATCTAGACATTCCTTCTTTTTGCAAATATAAATCCACTTATAATATTGTTATCATTTAATTATCCCTACATAATTTAGCATTTTGCTTACATTTTGTTATTTCTGTTATCACAATTAAGAATCAGTTTTCAGTGATTTTAATCTCAGCAATGTGCATATATGAGGATAACCCTAATCGCTATTTATAAGAGATAATTAGAAATATTCCTTCACACAGCATGAAATAAAATTCTATATCTCATAAATTCCAAGGTATTGGACAAGTAAGAAGAATATAAATGGATTTATAACACATTTCAACAAATTTATACAATTTATAAAATCTTATGACAAAATTATAAATGGCCATTGAGAGCACCTAGGTGATGTCCACCCTTTGAATGAGATTTCAGAAAAGATAACAAAACATGGAGATTCACATTTGCGTGGTTCATATAACCCATGAACCATAGGCTGGAGTTAGTGTGCCACTTCTCCTGCATACTACTGAGGTAATCACACACAGCATGGTCCTGTTTCTTGTGATTATTTGTGACTCTCCTGGGCTTGAATACAACAATATGTCAGAAAAGAGAATGCTGTGGATCAGTGGCTTGGGTGAACTATTTAGTTTTGCCCTCTCTGGACCACAGACTGCATACCCAGCCCCAATTACCTGAATCTGTATGCCCAGTTCTTGTGTTAAAGGAGGACTGGGGGAAGACAAGAGCTGAAACTGGGTTTACATCTTATCATTATTTTTAAAAAGCCAACTTACATGCACCTGCCACAGTGGCAGCACAGTCTAGGTGTATGTAAAGATATTGTTGTTATGGGTACTATCCATAAGGATACTTAAATCAAAAGAGCCACTCTTTATCAAGCACATATATGCTAGGAACTGTGATCAATACATTACATACATTATCTCATATTTACAATAAATTTTCAAGGTATTTTTTCTCTGTTATGGAGAGGATGTGATTGAGACTTGGAGGAGTTAATTAGACCAACTTTACACAGCTGCTATGGACACACTGGGGTTCAAGCCCATCCCAGGTCTGTCAGACTCCAAATTTCTCATTTTTCTTTCTAGTTCAACAGGTATGTGGCATGGATTTAAAAACTAAAAAAGATCCAGTATTTTACCAACACCCTGGCTGAAAAATCTGTAGATTTGCTTGTTCGCTCAGCAAACATAGGTTGAGTAGTTACTCTGTGATGATTCATAGTTTGTGAGAAGAAATGTAGTTTCTGTTGTTTTTGTTTTTGTTTTTTATAAAAGGGTGGTTTAGAATCTCAGATTGATTCTGAGATAAACTGATAAGCCTCCTTCCTAGCTTCTGTGTTCCGACCATGACAAACCACTCAACCCCTGCATCTTCAATGTGAAAAGATTAGACATGACTATTCCCATGTTTGTTTCTAAAAGGGGAAACTCTTTATGCTTCTGTTCCAATTCTCAAACAGTATCTACTATTATTCTGTAGCAGATACACCAGTATCAAGATATTGTTAATTAATAAGCATTCCATGGAAATGTGGGCTAAACAATGACTTCATTACAAGAGCATAATCTATTTCATACATCTTTGCTTATCCCCAAGATTTTTTACGTGTAAAATGTACTAAGTGGAGTGCTATGTTTTCATCTGAATGCTGCTTAATGCTTGCCTTATTATACATAAGCGAACAGTTATTGTATTAGTTTGCTAGGGCTGCCATGATAAAGTACCACAAACCAGTGGCTTAAAAAACAGAAATTTGTCTCACAGTTCTGGAGGCTAGAAGTCTGAAATCAAGATGTCAACAGGGTTGATTCCTTTGGTAGGCTATGAGGGAGACTGTTCCATGAATCTCTCCTAGCTTTTAGCGGCTTGCCAGCAATCTTTGGAGTTCCTTGGCTTATGGCAGCATAACTCCAATCTTTATGTGGCATTCTCCTCTTGTCCCTGTGTCCAAATTGTCCCCTTTTATAAGGACACAAGATATATTGAACTAGGGTCCAACCGAATGATTTCATCTTAACTTGATCTTCTGCAAAGACCCTACTTCCATTAAAGGCTATATTGTAAGGTATAGGGAGGTGGTCAGGACTTCAACATCTTTTGGGGATACACAATTTAACCCACAACGGTGATCCTATATAAAGCTTGATTTCTTTAGATGTTTCATAGATTTTAAGCTCAGATGTCTCCTTGTTGCACTAACTCCAAGTGAAGGACCATGTAGCAACATCGTCACTGGAAACCCACAGAAAAAAAGACAAGACACAGCTTCATGTTTAGAAAGGGCAGGCATTCAGCAAAGCATTGGTCTCATGCAGCAAGGGTCTATGCACGCACTCTGTTTGTGTTCCATAGACGTCCATGCCAGTTGAAACTCCAGCTGTCCACACTATGCACATGTTAAAGACAGATACACTTTTCCATTCAATCAGGGACAATGCCGTTCACAGGCACCAAAATGAACTATGTTGTCATGTAGGATGGTGGCCTCAATGAGATACATCTTGATTTAATGGAGAAATAAAAGTGATGTAAGATCATAAGCTAAGACCATCATAAAGTGCATGCAAGCACCCTATACTTTAATACTCCTAAGCTGCTTTTTAACTCTGAGTGAAACAATTTGTCTAATGTCTACAGAAATGGTTCAATTAATTTCTTCCTTTAAGTAATATCAACCTGTCTACTATAATACACTTTAGTGGAAGCTGCCTTCTTTTCTTCGGTTCTTTTTTTTATGTTGGAACTCTGTAAAGATATAGGAATGGATGCAGTGCTGATTTCTGAATGGCAGGAACTCTCCCACAGAAATAAAGCAAATCCATACTTGATTACCGTCTTTACAGACCCTTTGCAGGCACCAGAGTCTGAAAATCAGTCAAGTGGAAGATACCAAACTGCCTTGGGCAGGAAAAAGCAGCCGCAGCTTTTCCCTATTCCTCCATTAATAATTCCTTCATTCAATCACACACAATTTTTGAACACATATTTTGTCTCATGTTCACTGTTTTAGATTTAAATAGGCTAGTGGATATAGACCTCATTGAAAATATAACACTTGAGAAAAGACTTAAATCACAAAAGGCGTTGATCATGAAATATATATAAAGAATATTTCAAGTAGAGGAAACAGCCAATGCAAAAACCCTAAGACAAGGGCAAGTCTGGTAAGCTCAAGGAATAGCAAGGAGGCCAGGATGGCTGGGGCAGAGACAATGAGAAGAGAGGAGTTAGAGTGGAGGTTAGGGAGGAGGTAGGGGCCAGTTCATATAAGGCTTTCTTGGATACTACAAAGACTTTGACTTTTACTGAAGGAAATGGAGAATGATACCAGCATTTCGAACAGAGAGAATGACCAGACTTTTGTTTTAAAATCTCTTTACCTTAAAAGTCATTTGTACATCAAAAGTGAAAGGCCAAGAATTGATAGCTTAAGCCAGTTCAGCACACGGAAATGGC
The DNA here is from genome assembly GCF_028885655.2 of Pongo abelii. NCBI lineage: Eukaryota > Metazoa > Chordata > Mammalia > Primates > Hominidae > Pongo > Pongo abelii. Next base: position 32,441,716 of record NC_071985.2, on the reverse strand, counting down.
CTTTCACAATCCCAGCTCAAATCTCCAACTGCTAATAAGTTTGGCACCATTATAATTTTTTTTCAAAGAAAGGAGCAACCGGGCATGATGGCTCACACCTGTAATCCCAGCACTTTGGGAGGCCGAGGCTGGTGGATCACTTGAGGCCAGGAATTTGAGACCAGCCTGGCCACATGGTGAAACCCCATCTGTACTAGAAATACAAAAATTAGCTGGGCATGGTGGTACACATCTGTAATTCCAGCTACTCTGGTGGCTGAGCCACGAGAATCTCTTGAAGCCAGGAGGCAGAGCTGGCAGTGAGCCGAGATGGTGCCACTGCACTCCAGCCTGGGCATCGGAGTGAGATTCTGTCTAAAAAAAAAAAAAAAAAAAAAAAGAAAGAAAAAAAAAAGAAAGAAAAGAAAAGAAAGAAACAGAGATTACGCACATTGTATAATATTTATTTTAGGGCAGATCCTTCTCTAAAGTTATATGAGCTTAGATTTTATTTCCTACTCATAAAAATTAAGGAGTTGATTCTGACAGTTATCTATAAAATTACATATATAGAGTATATTAATGCTGTAGGAGTCAGCCTCCATTGTGGTCTAGGATGACCTTTGCCCCTGATATTCACATCTTTACAGTGAATAAACAGTAAATCACGGCTGACCAATATGACCAATGCAACATGGCAGAAGTTATAGTGTGTGACTTTCAAGGCTAGGTCATAAAAGGCATTGTAGCTTTTACCTTGTTCTCTTGAATCACTTGCTCTAGGAAAAACAGCCATTGTGCCATTAGGAAAGGGCCACATGGAGAGGAACCAACTTGCCAGCCATATGAGCAAGTCACCTTGGAAGTGGAAACTCCAGCCCCACGCAGGCTTTCATTTGACTGCAGCTCCAGCCAACAACTGGTGACTGCAACTCCCTGGTGACATGTAGCCCCACGAGTGACCATGAGCCAGAATTGCCCAACCAAGCTGCTTCTAAATTTCCAATCAACAGAAATCATGATAAATAAAGTCCTCAGTATTATTTTAAGCCATGAAATCTTTTGTTACTCAATTGCAGATAACTGTTATATTTCAAATAATCTGTACAGTGATCATCAGTTAGCTACTGTTCAAAACATTTACTTTTGTGAGATATGCTTTTGAATTTCTGAACTCAACTAAAAATTCAGTAATAAGATCACAGCCAGATAAAACTACATCAGGAAGTTGCAAAAAAAAAATCTTTCATTTGACTGATATCACATTGAAAAAGTACTGATTTGAAGTGATATAATGTTGGAGAAAGCATGGACTTTGAAGTCAGAAAAAAAATGGGTATGAATAATGGCCATACTTAATAGTTTGAGCAAATTACTTAAACTAATCAAGTCTCAGTTTCTCAATCTATAAAACAGGGAAAATAATACTTAGCTTACACTGTTGAGAAAATTAAGTGAGATAATGTGAAAAAATAATTTTATTCAATAAACATTAGTTTCCCTTTTCTTAAAATGAATCTGGGCCATGTTTGTTTTGTAAAGACAAATACTCTAAAAATAATAATTTAATGTATTATGTAAGCTTTATTTACTTGTCTCATGGCTAATATTAATACTAATTTAGGCTTGAAATATTAGTATTAATACTAGTATTAATATTAATTAATATTAATTAATTAATACTAATATTAGGCCTAATATTGAGCTAACCAAACTCAAGAGTATTTACAATCAGTAATTCATTTGTTATTGGCCACTGAAATGGCATTTACATTTGGAAAGAGGAAATAACTAAATAAACACATTGCCCAATCAGATTACCCATGATATTTGTGTGACTTCTAAGACTAGGTCAGATATAAGACTTATTTTCAGTCTGTTGTTTTTCATCATAAATGTAATTTCAATGTCCAGAAGACATATGGGTACATACAATGGATGGACCAAAAAAATTGAAAAAAAGAAGTCATCATTAATTCAATAGCACAATTAACTGAGTTTGTGACCTCAAATTTGGAAATATGGTTTGGTTCACAATGAATATTCATAATTATCTTATTAATCATAATCTCATAAATAAATAACATACTTTCTTATAGGGGTAAAAGGGAGCGAGGAGTTACCAGAATCTTGATCCCAATGTCTACAATATTCACCAATGCATAGATTGTTATTAAACAACATTTACATTTCTACAACGTAAAATTGACAGACGATGAAGTATATTTTCCCAGTTCTTTTATTTATCCTGCCTATTTTCACAAGTTTTAGAGAGGACTTTAAAAGAAAGAATGGATTACTGACTGATATGGTTTGGCTGTGTCCCCACCCAAATCTCACCTTGAATTGTAATAATCCCCATGTGTCAAGGGCAGGGCCAGGTGGAGATAATTGAATCATGGGGATGGTTTCCCCAAAACTGTTCTCGTGGTAGTGAATAAGGCTCAGGAGAGCTGATGGTTTTATAAATGGGAGTTCCCCTGCACAAGCTCTTTTGCCTACCACCATGTAAGACATGCCCTTGCTTCTCCTTTGCCTCCCGCCATGATTGTGAGGCCTCCCCAGCTGTGTAGTACTATCAGTCCATTAAACCTCTTTCCCTTATAAATTACCCAATCTCCAGTATGTCTTTATTAGCGTGAAAACTAACTAATATACTGACCAAAAATGAAGTAAACGGTACCCAACCCAAGGTTCCCCCCAAATATGGTAAGCCATGGGCATATAATCTAATTATTTGAAAGAAAACAGATTGTGCTGGTTAATAAATTAATCTGTATAACTATATCAACCAATTAATTTATTCTGAAAATATGTATTCTCATGAATGATGCTGCTTGACACATTATATATATAGTGCCTGTGAAATAAGAATGATATTATTTTGGAATCCAGCTGCCATGATAAATGGTATATCACTTTGAAATCACTGGACTAAAAATAGTAAAAGGGACTTTGGACTTTTTACTACCAAGGACACTTGAAACCTTTTAGTGGTTTCCCCCACGAGTCCTATTGTTTTGTTTTTGACAATCAAACTGCATTTAGTCAGTAATAATGGTTCTACTCTTATTAATAAAAAGCTATTTATTGCTAATCAGAATTTGTGATTTGCACAAGATAACTCAGTGTTGTCAAAAAGGGAGAGGTGAGTTTATATCAGCCAAACCAAGACCAAAACCAAAGAGATGTCTTAGTTAGCTTGTGTATATTGTGATTTTATGTCTTATTTTCATTAGACTTTTTTAAATACTGAAAATGCGTCATTCCCCTATTACTTCCTCCAAGGATTCTAAATGAGAAGAACTATTCAGATCCAATCACCTCCTTTGAAAGACGATCATGACCAGAGGGTTAGATGATTAGTCCAAGGACACAGCTAAATAGTGGCATAAGCTGGACAGTAAATTACATATTAAAACAAAGACTGGTGCCTTTTCTCCACTGTGCTAAAATGATTGGAGCTTTGCCCATGACAACTACCAGCTCAATCCGCCAAATCAATAAAACTTTCAATCACAACTGTTGCTTGGCATACACTGAGAAGCCCTCTAAAAGAACAGGAAACTCTTAGACACTTAGGATAATGCTAAACAGATAGAACAACTAATAGAAGGACTTGTTATGTAATGTTTTCCCTCTCAAAGTGTCAGAGTCAACCAAAGAGGTAGTTCTGCTGTTTATTGTATTTTAACTCCAAAGATAACCTCACATTTACAATACCATAAATTCTCCCTAACAATGTTGTATAATAACACTAGAATTGGTTCTTAAATGGTTTTTCTGACCATTAGGAAAAAAAATTTTTAATAGTAGTTCTAAAACCATAGCTTTCTATGTCAAAATTCTCTCTTCTTTTTTTCTAAGCATTTTAAAGTCAAGTAGCCTATACAAATTTATAGGAAAAGTGCTTTTGCTTACTTTTAATGTGTCAACTTCAGAGCCAGTCTTCATTACTATGTTAATCACTGTGGTCTTTATTAATGGATATTCTATCCCAACTGTGTAACAACTTACTTACAGTAGAACAATAACTAATAATTAGGGACGGAATTGGTTCACTCGTAAAACCTAGAGACTAATGATTAACTAACACAGCTCAGTCCAGTTTGAATTGGAATGGCTTTGAACTCATAGAATTGAGTTCTTTTGGCTTATTATCAGACTTCTTGTGTATTCTACAATACAGTGTAGAAAAATAAACATACACTCAATGTTCAACATAAGCTATGCTAAGAATGAATTTATAAATCACTTAAAAATGTTAAAAAGTAAAATGTAACTGAATAATATGATGATTAGGTAATATAAAGACCCATAGTCTTTATTTAATATTATTGGTGTTAGGCTCATCTGAGTAATCAGCATATACAACTTTTTATTCTACAAATAACGCCATTGATAATTTGGCTTAGTAATCTTAAGTTATGTTTATATAGTAGTATACAATATACTACAATATACATATAACTTCAATAAGTCTCACAGACTATGTGGAGCCAACATTGAACTACAGTTACGTTGGAACTGGCTTAATAACAATGACTAATTTTAACTATAGGTCGAGTATCCCTTATCCAAAATGCCTGGGACCAGAAGTGTTTTCGATTTTGGATGTTTTTGAATTTGGAAATATTTGCATATACATAGTGAGATATCGTGAGAATGGGTCTCAAGTATAAACACAAAATTCATTTATGTTTCTAATATACCTTATATGCATGGCCTAAAGGTAATTTTATACAATACTTCAAATTATTTTGCAAGAAACAAAGTTTTAACTGAGCTTTGACTGAAACCCATTATATGAGGTCAGGTGTAAATTTTCCACTTGTGGTGTCATATTGGCCCTCAAAATGTTTCAGATTTTGGAGCATTTGGGATTTGGGATTTTCAGATTAGGCATGCTCCACCTGTATTTAGTAAACTGAACTGTGGTCAAAGTAATTTTTTAACTGCTGTGCTATTTTATTTATTGTCATCAGCGATAAAGGTTAGCTTCCCCATAAGTACTTTATAAATCATATCACCAGTTTAAGGCTTATAAAAACTATTTTAATTCTATGTGATTTAATGCTTTCAATAATCCATCAGGATTTTTCTTTAGATCTTTAAAAAGACTGTAATGAGTTCAGAGATGATAGAGATTAAATTTACAGGATACTCACAATGAGAGCAAAAGGAATATTTCATCACACCATATACATGTACGTACAGCATTCTAATGTAGTAGATTGTTTTACTATCCCAAAGCATTAAGATGTGAATGTGACTTCTCAATTTTCCTGAAAATTATGTGGGTCAAGGGGGAGAGGGCCAGTGCCAGCACCATCACCATATGGTTTCAGGCTAAAATTTTTAAAATATTTTCCTGTACTTCTATGTTATTGCTAACTCAACAATTTTAGTCTCTTCTTCCAAAGGGGGGAAAAGGGGAAGGAAAGAAACACTAAGTCAATGACATTTTAATAACAAACTAGAACACTGTTATGGTGCTGTTGGATAATTCAAGGACATTATCCTCACCCTCAGCTCAATGTCTAAAAATACTTGCAAGGATTATTGTCAAAAACCATTTATGACTTCCTTGAACTTCTGCACAGCAAAAGAAACTATCAACAGAGTAAACAGACAACATACAGAATGGGAGAAAATATTTACAAACTATGCATCTGACAAAGGTCTAATATCCAATAACTATAAGAAACTTAAACAAGTTAACAAGCAAAAAACAACCCCATTAAAAAGTGGGCAAAGAACACGAACAGACACTTTCCAAAAGAAGATTCCACGCAGCCAACAAGCATATGAAGAAACGCTCAATATCACTGATCATTAGAGAAATGCAAATCAAAACCACAATGAGATACCACTTCACACCAATCAGAATTGCTATTACTAAAAAGTCAAAAAATAACAGATGCTGACAAGGTTTCAGAGAAAGGGGAATGCTTATACACTATTGGTGGGAGTGTACATTAGCTCAATCATTGTGGAAAGCAGTGGCGATTTCTCAGAGAGCTAAAAACAGAACTACCATTCGACCCAGCAATCCCATCACTGAGTATACACCCAAAGGAATATAAATTGTTCTATCATAAAGACACATGCATGCATATCTTCAGTGCAGAACTATTTACAATAGCAAAGACATGGAATCAACCTAAGTGCCCATCAGTAACAGATTGGATAAAGAAAATGTGGTACATATACACCAAGGAATACTATGAAGCCATAAAAAAAGAATGAGATCATGTCTTTTGCAGACACATGAGTGGAGCTGGAGGCCATTATTCTTAGCAAACTAATGGAGGAACAGAACACCAAATACCGCATGTTCTAACTTATAAGCAGGAACTAAGTGATGAGAACTCATGGACACAAAGAAGGGAACAATAGACACTGAGGCCTACTTGAGGGTGGAGGGTGGGAGGAGGGAAAAGATCAGAAAAAATAATTATTGGGTACTGGGCTTAGTACCTGGGTGACAAAATAATCTGTACAACAAACCCCTGTGACATGAGTTTACCTACATAACAAACCCACACATGTACCCCTGAGCCTAAAATAACAGCTAAAAAAAAGAAATGAAAAGCCCCCCCCAAAAAAAAAGAATAATAAACTTCAGTCTCATAAATATCATTATCAGAACAGTCTCCATAAAATTCTTCTCCTTCCTTTCTTATTCTTAAGCTATTTATTTTGACGAAACTGAGCCTTCTAAACCTATCAAAGAAGATTTTACTTGGACCGACTGACTTCCTTCCTCCTTCCATCTTTTCTTCTGATGCTTATTCACTATATATGGACTAAGCATTTACTATATGCCAAACACTGTTCTAGGTGCTAGACAGTCAAAGGCAAATAAGGGGGGGAAAATCCCAAGCCAATTATGGAGTTGAGGTGGAAGCAGGTGCAGGGGGGAGGAAAGGGCATTAAGAGATGAGTCCAAGAGAAGAGCCGTAATACAAACAAGAAGAATGATCTATCAAAGGGATCCACAGACCTCAGATCTTCTGCACAGTGTGTCTAGTCTCACATTATATTCTTACCTTTCACCTGCTATGCTCAAATGTATCCTAAAGTAGAACAAGGCACTTAGACAAACCAACAGCTACAACAACAGAAACTTCAAACCCAGTGCAGCAGACATTAAAATCTTCACCACTGCAAACCATTTGCCCCTTTTAATTCCTTTCAGCCTGTCAGCCACTGTGTGTTATGGGCAAGGTAACTATTATTCTCCCCATTTTACAGATAAGTAGCTTGAATCTTAGCAAAAGGATTGCTCGAGGTTACAAAGCTCAATAGCAGAACTAAGATCTGGAACATAGACCTCTGATTCCAAATGCAGAGCTTTTTCCATACATTATTTCTCCACAGTCAGAATATATGCTCAACGAAAGTATAATCTAGCAACTGAATTCAAACCCTGGACTCCAGTGACTGCTCTAGAATATCTACATAATGGAATATTAGAAGGCAACCAGTAGGGAAAGATTTCCTTGAAGTTGTATAGGAAACATACTATATTTACTTAGATTGTTTGCACTCTCTAGGTTCTAGGCTGGTGTTGCTAGTGACTGTGAGAACTCTTGGAGTAGAGAGAAGAGTAGAGAAGACACATATTGATAATGAATTAAACCCCAAGGGCAACACAGATATCTGTGATAAGTTGCCATGTAAAGCAGCATCCCAACTTCTACTACCAGAAATCTTAAAGGTTTTATTTTATTAATCAGGGACAATGGCTCTTGATATACCACTGAAGTCCACACCTCCAGGGTTTTGCACTGTGATTGAGTTGAAACAAATTCCACTTGCTTCTGTGGTAAAGAGACCCAGTTACATAGACTACCATTCCCCAACTAATTGCTACCTAAATGAACGTCTTCCCACCAAAAACCAGGTATATTCTGCAGGACTTAGAAACTGAAGAAACACCATCTTGAGACTTTAATCAGAGATTTTAGTGGCCAGATTTCAATGTCACCTGATGTGATCATATTTGAGGGGATTATTTTTGTATATGTCCAGAAATTTATTTGGAAGCAGTGAAAATATTCTCATTCTTCATGGTAAAAAATATTTTACAGCTCAATATGTCACATTCACTTGCATCTCCGTAATTTCACCTTGCTTCCTTGTTACTAAAATGCTTCCTGCTCAAGTCAATCTGATCCATCTAAATGCTACATGCTTAAAACCAGGTATTACCCCCTTACCTCTCTCACAGCACCCAGCACAATGCAGGGCCCACAGCGGGATCTACATATTGGTCGACTTATTTTTTAATGTACAATATTGAAGATTGCTCTTTAAAATTCATTCCATAGGATGGTAGATAATGTACATTTTTGTTGAGACTTGCCTACAGGGGATGCCACACCTTTAAGGGATCAGGTCACTGGCTTTGAGGCTTAAAGCTCTCAATTCCAAAAGACACAGAGGGACAGCCCAAGTCATTCAAATAAGCTCATGATTTTATTTCATTTGAAAAGTAAACAATAATAAACAATTAAAATGGCAAGCTATAAAACAAGCATAAATCTTCCCATTGTTCCATGATGTGCAGCTACTACATTAGCTTCATTGTCTATTGTTCATGGTGTTTGGCAAGAATGCTTTAGGCCTGAAAGTTGCTTAAGGAACACTGGGAGTGCCAGACCTCTACATCCATGTCTCCCATGAGTATATCCCATTGAGTATAGTTTTCTTTTTCTTTTTCTTTTTTTTTTTTCTTTTTTTTTTTTTGAGATGGAGTCTCGCTGTGTCACCCAGGCTGGAGTGCAGTGGCACAGTATTGGCTCACTGCAAACTCTGCCTCCTGGGTTCAAGTGATTCTCGTGCCTCAGCCTCCCAAGTAGCTGAGATTACAGGCGCCTGCCACCCTACCCAGCTAATTTTTGTACTTTTAGTAGAGACGGGGTTTCACCATCTTGGCCAGGCTGGCCTCAAACTCAAGACCTCATGATCCACCCACCTCGGCCTCCCAAAGTGCTGGGATTACAAGTGTGAGCCACCGCGCTCGGCCTGAGTATAGTTTTCAAGTTTTAAATTGCTCTAACTTACACTCAGAGCATAAACATTAGACCAGCCATGGGCCCTTTTTTATTGATGGAGTAGAATACGAAGAGATTTCACTGTAGGGGGAAACATCAGCAAATCAGAAGTGCAGAGATGATCCCAGCCAGTCCAAAATGAGAGGGGCAGATGTAGTCATTAACACAATTTCTGATGAATAAACATACCCTCTTGCATTATTTTGCTGTTTGCCTGTTCTTCATGCTGTGTCTGTTTGGCAAAAGGAGCCAATTTCTGGGTCTGAAAATGACTGTTAATCACATTTTTAAAAACATATTTTAGCAAAGGATGAAAACACTCACAAATGCAACTGAAATTTTTAAAGAGAAAGAGTGAAAAGCAACCCCACCCCTGCAGCCAAAACAACTCAGTGTGGGAACAGTGTCATGTTGACTCATCTCTGAAGACCAACTGATTTGTAAAATCATCAGAAATGAGGTGGCTGGCTCTGATTACCATTGTGATTTGGGGGTGTATTTATCCTTTGATAGGAAATCTGTTCAAATGAATTCTCCCACATATATGCCACGCATCAAGCAATGCGCTTGACAGTGATCTTCATAAAGAACTGAGCCTTGTCAGAGGTTATCTTTTCATTCAAAGGTACCAAATGAAAGATGGAGACGTAACTCCACACCAAATTTGGCCCCATGAAAAGAAGATATAGAATGACTATCTGAAGAGGCCAAGAGACTTTGAATAAAATAGGCAAAGACCAGGAAAACAATGACCTTGAATGGAAAATTATGGGAAATATGATTAAGGTAGCTGTGTGTAGACCAGGAAGCTAAGGTAGGAAATTAAGAGGATAGGGAAATTTAATTCTCTCCTACAGAATATTAGCTCCTTACCTCCTTACCCATCCCTTGAGACAGATTAGATCTTAAAATGCCTTTGATCTCTGGTAGACAGATTGCAGCACCAATAGGCTAAAATATTCATGGGCAACAGCCTGCAAATTCCAACAAGCCACATTAACTGCTTGGATATACTGACGATACCAAGGTTACCACCAAATGCCATCAACTCATAGTACCATATGATCTGCTTACTATGCAAATATGTACATACGTGTCAAGTCTGATTATTATAAATAACTCATTTCCCAGCTGCGTACACACTCTACAGAGAAAATGACACATTGCCTGACTATCACTAAAAGATGCCAAGTGAATGTGATTTATAAAATCAGTCTTCCAAACCTGTTTCTCCTGATTTTAGGTTCTATGGGGAACATAAAAGGAAGTCCCAACTGAAATGAGAGTTGTCTGACATTCAATAAACAGGTTTATTGGTGGACACTACAATGCTAGAAACCAAGGCTGGCCTTCCTTGGAGCTAGTCTGAGTGGTGACTTGGTAAACTGTGAATTAAGCTGAATCATTGCACTGGCTCTGGAGGGAACAGAGGCTGTGAGTGGCTAAATGGTTCCATACTATCCCGTTTCCTCTACACATTAGCTAATTAGTTGGCTGCCTACATGCAAAGCATTTGCTAGATACTCTCCCAAGGAAATAAAAAAAACTTCACTCCTCATTTCAGTAGGTCCAGTTGAGAACCTAGCCTCTCCTCTCCTTGCTTTGGGATTGGTTTTGTCTTGGAGAAGACATAATTTCCACATATGCACAAACACACACCTCACTGTGGGTACCTCGTATGTAGTTCCTAATCTAAATTCTCCAGGGATTCCTCTGTGATCCTGACTTTCCAGCTTCAGGCTGTGATTGCCTTCCTCCTCTTGTGGCTACTCTGTCCCCAGGCTCACCCTCTGGCCCACCTCAGCCTGGATGTCTAGTTTCTTAGCACTTACCTAATTTGAACTACTTATCTCTTTAGCCCCAAGTTTTGTATACAGCCTTGTTTTCTCTTCTCTTCATGCTAGCTTGTACCCCCTCTGCAGGATTACATATTCCTAGAAGCGCCACCATCATTGCAACGAAGGACACATTCAGGTTTTGAGATATCTGAAATGCATGCAATTGAAAAGGGACTCTTTTTAAGAAGATGAGTACACAAATATAAATGTAAAGTCATAAGCAAAACTTTGGAGGTGACCCATGAAAGTGAGGTGACCTAGAGCTTGAGTTTCATCCATTTCTTAATAAATCTGCCTCTGATGTGGACACCATCATTCTAGTGGATTGCCATTAAAGGCTTTTGGCCCGTCTTCTGAGAAACTAATCTATTTCTACAGCACTTAGGACTTTTTCCTTGAGAATTTGAGATTTTAATAAAACTTGAAAGTGTTTATGCCCATAAGAGGTATGCAATCAATGTCTGCAAATATAAATAATAAAAATGATAAGATGTGATCACAGGGACCCCAAACTCTCAATGCATAAAATGTGGGAAAAAGAAGTTCATGAACCCCACACGTTATCTTGGAAACTGCTACTGCTGCATACCTAGCTTGATAGCATTTGAAATAGCTCCTAACTAGATAGTATTAGAAAACCCTTGTTTCGAGTTACTGATAGCAAGAAAATGACACTGACACTGGCAATTTAGAAAAGACAAACTCAGAGGCTAAGTTTAGGCTAAGGAAATTACAGAGTACAAGAACACTTCTTCTGTCCTTTCCTTCCACAGGTTCCTCAAGCTGCCTCTTCCCACTGGCCTCCCACTTTGCCCTCAGTAGCTACAATTTGGCCAGGGAGTTCTCAAGCTAATTTCATACACAGACCAGTGAGCAAGAATCCCTGCTCCTTTTTTTTCTGAGTTCTTTGAATATTGCTGTATTATATCCTCAGGATTTCTATCCATAGTTTGCCCTAGGGCTATTGTAACAAAGTACCACAAACTGAGTGGCTTAAACCACAGTAATATATTATTTCAGTTCTACAACTTAGAAGTTCAAAATCAAGGTGTTGATAGGGGTGGTTCCTTCTGAGGGTTGTGAGAAAAGGTTCCAGGCTCCTCTTCTTGGCTTACGGATGGTTGTCTTCTCCATGAGTTTCTTCATATCATGTCTTCCTTCTATGCATGTCTGTCTCTGTGTCCGAATTTCTCCTTTTTTATAAGAGGATCATCCTGGATTGGAGCTTACCCTAATTGCATCATTTAAACTTTATTACCTCTGGAAAGGCTCTGTCTCTAAACAGGGTCACATTCCTCTGTACTGGAGGTTAGGACTCCAAAATATCTTTCTCGGAGCATACAATTCAACCCATAACAAAACTATAAGCAGCTCTCTTTATTAGATGCTAAGAAAAAGTATGTGCAGCTAAGGTGACCATTAGTTCACTGAGCAAAACAGATATTACCTTAGGATGTCAAAGGGGTGTTTAAAGACTGCATTACACTAATGCAAAAAACAGATTGAGAACTAACATGATGTTGAGTAACAAGTATAAATTTGACAAAGAATAATGTAAAATTGCATAACTTTTGTTGTTTTGTTTCCACGTCCATGGACATTTGAACAAGTAAACTCAATACATTACAGCTTTTTGAAGGACAGACAGTCCATAATCTCTGACAATCTATAGTTCCTTCAAATGCCCCTCTGCCAGATAATTTAGGGCTCACGGAAAAGAGAAGTTAAGACCTATCACTTACCCCTGAAGTGTGACATTAGGCTTTAAATGTATTTCATCTCTGGATAAAAGATTGTTTAGTGCTTACTTTTTGGAGCATACATCAGCAACACAGGACCTAAGGATGGCATGTGAGATCATTTTAATTGCTAGGAGGGCCAGTCACTATTAGCTAAATGTCATCCCCCCTGAAAGAGTGGCCAAGCACAGTGCTCTACCTGACTGGTAATTAGAATCTTGTTACCTCCTACCATTAAAATGAGGGGCTGAAACATTGGCACACCAGAGTGAACGAAGAGGGTAAATATGATTTGATGATCATGAAAATGAAAGCCAACTATTAAAGCAAGAGGAACAAGATATGAACTGATGGCATTTAGTGCCCACCTAGGTAAATAATGCTTTATCAGACTGATGCTCCAAAAGGAGTGAAGGGTGCCTATCCACCCTTCTTTGACTTCCTGCATCTGCTTGGAGGATTCCTTTGACCTTTGTTTTTTACCCCCTTTCCCTCCTTCCAAAATTTACTTTAGTGACTGCTGTGGGTGTTTGGGTTCTTATTTTAATTTATTTTAAAGTTTGATTTAAATTTGGAACCTGCATAAGACTTTTGACATTTATTTCTGGGGGTGTTTTCTGAAGCTGGATGAAGTGGGTGTTGACTGACAGACAGGTTGCTATGGGAACAGCTGTCATTGCAGAGACTAAGGCTTTATTTCGTACTCTTCTTTTGTCAGGCAAAGGTTTGTGGGATATTTTAAAAATAGTATAAGTGCCCCAGAGTTAATAGGAAATTGTTCAGTGACTCTTTTCTAACATACCTATCAAAACCTGCAATAGTTTTCATTCTGTACTGCTCTGTTCTGCATATGGATTCATAACTTTTTTCTTTAAAACAAGTGCTTTCCAATATGGTTTTCTCTCATTGGTTGTTTGTTCTTCACATTTCCCCTATGATACTGGCCCTCTATAAAATCATACAGGTAAGGAAATCAAAGTAATAAAAGGCATTGAACAGTCATCCCCAAGAAATATTCAACTAGTGTGACCATGGACTTGGGCGACCTATAAGCTCCATCCTGGTGCTTTATTTACTAGGCAACTTCTTCATCTTAGGATGTTAAAGGGGAAATTCAGGAGATGAGAAAATATACGCAAGTTAAAAGAGGAGCATATAAGTTATCTTAGACTTAAGTTGGGTTCAATTATTTTTATCTCTATTCATTTATTTATTCTCTACCTTTAGTAGCCTCTTGGAGATTTGAGTAGATGATTAAATAAGATGCAGGAGTTCTACATCAAATCCTAATCAGCCCCAAATCTTCTATTTCTCAGGTTGCTCATTCCACAGTGATTCATTACAGCTCCCAAACCAATTGAATTCTGAATACATTCCAAGCATCAGTTAGAAAAGTGACCAAAAAAAGCAGAAACCCCATTGAACAATCTGCTCTGAAAATAAAGATCAACCCTTCTCTAAACTCAGCTTTCTATGAACCCGAATCCAATCATCTCTTTTCTTGACAACAGGTACCTCCCTATACTAGTCCACATACCCACACAGTGCAGAACCCTGTAGAGGTTAGCTTCTGGATTTCTGAAAATAGTCCAGGGGCTGATTGTTTGTATTATTTTGTGTTTTTCTGGCTGCATTCAATTTCTACCATCTCTTTACTGGTCTTTCTTTGCTTCCTTTTACATGAATATCAAATTTTGCATTTGTTAAGGGCCATCATCCAGACAGTGCTGGAAAAGCAAAATTTCACCTTAATAATGTTTCAGATGTACACTACCTAAACAAGAATTAAACCCATAGTTTAGACAAAGTAAAATATATAAAACATAAATTTATTTCCTTGAAACTTGGCTCAAACTAGTATCTTTTCTTTCATCATTCCATTGGAGGAGGTTTATAGGGTTGTTTTTCTCTACACAGGAGCTCTAAGTGTTTATGTCATCTTGATACATGGAAATTTCCTTAATTAACTAAAATTGTGTACTCCATCATATTTTCTCACCTCCTGAAAATACCTATACAAGATGCAAGAGATGTGTGACGATCTTAATTACGTATGGCAAGCATGGTTTGATATTTCAGGAACCTCAGGTTTTGTTTGTGTGGGGGGTGAGAGGGGGCAGCTAGATTTTTTTTTTTTTTTTTTTTTTGAGACAGAGTTTCACGCTTACTGCCCAGGCTGGAGTGCAATGGCACGATCTTGGCTCACTGCAACCTCCACCTCCCAGGTTCAAACAATTCTCCTGCCTCAGCCTCCTGAGTATCTGGAATTACAGGCGCATGCCAACACGCCCGGCTATTTTTTTGTATTTTTAATAGAGATGGAGTTTCACCGTGTTGACCAGGCTGGCCTCAAACTGCTGACCTCAGGTGAACGGGGGCGGCTAGATTTAAAGTTAGAAAGAAATATGCCTAGAAATTTTGTGTCGATCTTACCTTCCCCTTCTTATGGCTGATTTCAGGAGTAAACTGGAAGGGAGATCTTAGAACAGAGAAAAATGATGAACAAAATAAAAGAGGTTAGGAAAAGAAGTGAGTGATAGTGTGAGAATAAAATTCAATCGAAGAAAATGTTAAAAAGTGCTGAGAATATATTATCATAATGTAGACTGATAGTCTGCAGCTTACTCATCGCAAGTATAACATTATTTGTACATTTTTAATAAAGCCAAGTGCCATTTCCTGTTTTTTTTAAGATTGTATAATGGGACAATTACTAAATTTGGAGTCAGATGAGCTAGAATTTGGCTCTCATGTGATCCGATTGTGATCTTGGGCAAGTAACAATTTAGTTGAGACCATCTCTTCTTCAAAACAACACCCTGCCTCCCTTACAACCCAGAAAGCATTTAGAAAAACTGTAAACTACTCTCCAAATCTAAGTTACTATTATTGTTTTCATCTTTCTTCTCCTTCTTTCCTTCATTCTCTAACTTCCACTACCAGTTACCATCGTCATCCTCATCATCATTGTCATTATCAACACTAGGGGAAAGTATCTGGGCTGGAAATCCTGTTTTAGCATTTGTTCCCTGTAGTCATATACTTATAAATCATTTACCTACAAATTCAGGAAAAGAACCCCCAAAAGAGATTTTCCTTATATCTCCTCTATTTGACTTTGCTGATCATATCTCTAAAGCTAGGTGTTCTGCTATATTTTGCTATAAATGGATCCAATTTGGCCAATGACATTAAATTATTAATCTGGAGTAAGCAATGAGTATTTATGTAATTCACTTGCAAACTGTAATTGTCAATTAGAATATCTGATGCCTACATATCTAGGCATACGTCCATACAGTTTATCCTCATGCAATGCAGGAAAATTGAAAATCCAATAAGTAAATAAACTCTTTTACTAAGAGACATAACCGAAAAGCCTGTTGTTACTTTTTAACAGACTGCAAATCAATAAGTGATGTAGGGCTTTACTTTTTGGTAGCATTAGGATGTTGACTTCAGCAATAAGTATGCTATAGATCAGAAGTTGGGACAGAATGCTCTGCTATGATATACAAGTAAAAAGCTTCTTATTTTAGAACTGTAGACAGTTAGCTTATCCAACGACCAGCTCTACAGCTGTACTATCTTGTGGAATAGAGTGTAATCTATGGTCATCACACTAGTCTTTTCACTACAGCTTCTACCCAGGGAGGGGGAAAATGCAATACATTACAGTGAAAGTTACCAATACACAAATGCAGAAAACCTAATATAATAAAAATAACCCCTCTCAGCCTCATTCACACTGAGAATAAATGAAAATGTTATTATTCATGCTGCTGTCAGACAGGATCATATCTGAGTCACATCAGACACAACTGAATCTAGCTTGATTTTTTATTTACAAGATCCCTGGAGAAAAGAGAATCTACAGAACTCAAAAAAAAAAAAAAAAAAAAGGAAAAAACCACTCCACTGTTTGCAGTGTTCTCTCTCAGGACATTTTGGATTATCCTGTTTAACGTCATAGAAAGAAGGAAAATTAGAGTTTAATTTCCAGGTTGACTCCTTCCCAAATTTGTTATTTTAGGCAAGTCACCTAACTTTTTTATGCCTCAGTTTTCTTCATGTGTTTATAGTGAGGTAAGAATAATATCTACCCCATAGGATTTCTGGAAAAAAATCAATTAAAATAAAAAATTCTTAAATATCCTGAAAACTCTATTATGCTATATAAATGTTAGTTGACAGTAATAGTTCATAGTGGCAGCAGTAGCAGAAACAGCAATAACAAAAGGCACACATCATCGATTGCATAACCCCTCGGCAGGGCCATAATCAAACACGTTAATATTCCTGCAGCAAAAGATATGAATATTGACACTTAGTGGAATAAACATAAGAATATAAATTGCCTGCTGTCAGTCAAGGTCAGATTTTGCTGCCAAATAAGTTTTGTGGCCAAATGTATAAAGTGAATTTAAAAATAAAAACCAACAGCAACTTTTTTTGGATTTCAGAATTATGGATAAATAGATTTTGCATTTGAACTAATAAACCAAAATATGAGCCACACTTTACTATGGAAATAATGGTTATTAAATGTCTTCCTAGCCATTCTGCATCTCAACTATTCTCATTTCACTTTCCTTCCTAATCTAATACCTCAACTTTTTTTTTTAAACTTATCACTCCATTGTCCTTTTAATACTCTCCAGTCTCCACATTGCTAGGACAAGTTTTCAGGCATAATAGGAAGACAAACACTCCCAAATATGATGACAGTCTCCTAGACTGGTCCCGTTTCCCTCCAACCCATCCTCCACCCAGCAGTGAGAGATCTTCTTAAAATGAAAATTTAGATGTGGCACCTTTCTGCTAAAATCTTTCAATGCCCTTCCATAATTCTACTCAACAAAGATCTAACTTTTTAATATCGTGCACAAAGCCTTTTCTGAGCTGGTTCCTGCCTCTCTTTCCAGCCTCATTTTGCTGTTCAGCTCCATCCTTCCCCATCCACAAAGCCCATATTTCAGTCCAGCCAAATGACTTGCATTCGTGAATATACAATTTCACAATGAATATACAAGTCAATATACAATTTCTTACCCCTGCATTTTGCTCACACCGTCCCCTTTGCTATGACTGTCCTTCCCCAATTAGGTCTGCCAGGTAACTATTACTCATCCTTTGTCCATCCTCTCAAAAAAAAAATTTCATCTTTGAAGTCCACCCTGTCCTTTCCACATTTCTTCTAACACTCATGCCATCTTAAGCCAGCAGCTATCATGCCCTAATCACATTGCCACGTGGACCGCATTATGGCACAATTACTTGCTATAATTATGCATCTACTCCTCTTCCCAGACTCTTAAATAGACATCCTTGGTACAGCAAACTGGCACAGGCACTTTACAAAGTGAGTGCTTAGTGAGCATCTGCTTCATGAATAAAAGTGCTTCCTATAACTTTTCATCAAAACTACAGATGTTCAAGGTATATGAAAAGCCACCACTCACTAACTTTAAAGTTGGAGAAAATTTCAGATGTCTTTTCTCAGATAAAATTTAGGTTTGTTCTCTAACTGTAGTTCTCATGGAAGAACTATTAAACAGTCTGGTGCTCAAGTTGAACAAAATTCTCTGCTTTTTACCTTAGTCTATTCCTAAAACAAGAAATACAAAGCATTTAAGCAGGTATCACTGGCAATAGACAAAGATTAGAATTTAGCCAACAAGAGTTTGCTTTCAAGTTGGAAAGCTTTCAGAGAGAGAAAAATGCAGAGAGAGGACTTAGGTCCATAGAATTTTTCATAAAGGCATGACTTTCCCACCACTTCCAGGGGAATTACTTCATGTGTTGGTGACATTTGCTCTACATGCCAATGTCTGAAAATCCCTGGCATCTACCACACAAGCATATCCATGGTAAGGAGAAAAATGTTCCAGGAAGAAAAATGCTTAGAGTGTGCAAGGATAGTCTTGACAGGAAAACCTGCAAGAACCAAAACACATGTCTGAAGGACTCAGATACTATCCAGAGACACTACTAACTAGTACATTCCAAGGGTATTGGGGATGAATAATTAAAGATACTTTATGTATTAGGAAACACTGAGCCTGTCATATTGGTTCTTTTCTTCCACTTATCATTTTTGTCTTTATAGAAACCAGGTTTCTTTTTACATTAGGAAGAGCAGAGTCATCTCCAGGTGGAAACGGCTCTGTCTTATCTTATTCATCTTCCATGACTAGTATAGTGTCTGTCTCATAGAAAGCTCTTGTTTATTGAACAAAACTAAAAATTTTCACTTAGAGAACATACTTTCAAAAATCTCTTTCTACATCTTAGCTCTAATTAGAAAGTATTTCTAATGTACTGATTTGGGTGACTGCTTGGAGTTAGGGCATGGTACTTTTTTACCTGAGGATCAGGTACCCAGATAAAATGACCTGAACTCTGGTATCCCTAATACTACTTGCCATGGACCTTCAGCCACACGCTCAGTCAAAGCCACAGAATAAGTGACAGAACACTCTCCCTTTCCTCCTCTTCCCTGAATCACAAAGGTCCTGGTATGCCCTCACATGGTTTTGCTCAAATAAATAAGGAGGCATGAAATAATCCCGGGGAAAAACAGCACTTCAGTAACAATGAATTTTAAGTGACAATGAATTAACCACTAAGGAGAGCTGATATCACAGTACCATATTTTAAAAATAAAAATGTAGGAAAGCCCCAGTAAAATATGACAAATTTGCAGAACTTCTGGGTGGAGTTTGTAAAATACTCACTTGTCCATTAGACACAGTCTATCTTCTTCTGCCTTGGCCTAGAGTGCTATTGCCTAACTGTAGGGATTATCTACCACAACATTTTACAACGAAGAAACTGAGACTTGAAAGGTAACTTATGCGAGTTCACACATTCTAATATCCAGAGGAAATACTGCCTTCCTCTCCTTCATATCAGAGCTTTGTCTTGATAACAGCCCTACTTGAAATGGAGAAATGACCAGTATCTTCTACCCTTCACACAAAATCCTTCAAGGATGAAAGCACAATTACAGATTTTAGTGGGCCTAGAACACGTGTTCAAGGGGGGCAAGGACAAGGAGAACAAGAAGTGAAATGGGACAGAGGAGCTCTTTCTCTTGTTTAAGACTTACAAGGTGCTGTTGAAAAATCTACAGATAAGCATCTTAAATCATGGTAAATTACACACGGTATGCTGGTGACTCGGTCATGGAAAATTATGAAGCTACGTGATGTCTCATTTGTTGTGCTGAAAACAAATGTAAATAAATTACTGAGAGAATCTCATTTACATTTAGAAATTCATCCTGACGCATGACATGACTACCAATTTTTTTAAAGATACTTTGAGAAGAAATGCCACTCATTAAACCCAGATCATGAGGATCATAGTATGAGCTTGATTTGGTACAGGGTTTTCAAAGCAAGGAAACACTACCCTTTCATACTAGGAGAACCCCCCATCACCCAACCCTGCCACACATACACACACACACACACACACACAAGAGAGATACACTCACTCACTCACACAAGGGAGAGGAAATAGCATTAGGCTCATGGTTGTTTCTCTTTTTCTAATGACCCATCTGCTGTTCCTCACGTTCACAGACAACACTCTGGACCCACTGTTAGTGGGACTAGCTGGTTGCCCAGTAGAGGGGATGGTTTGTGGTGAGCCATTCACACTCTCTCACCCCATTCCACCCATGACCTAAGGCAGCTGGCAGGGGTTAATGGGACAGAATGGAGTTAACTGGCTCCTGCAGGGATCAAACCCATGACCGATCTCATTAACACTCTGCTTTGACCAACTGAGCTGCAAAGCCATGGACTCTCATTGAATAGGAATTGGTCATCAAGTGGCACAGATGCCCTGCACTAAGATGCAGCTGACCTGAAAAGGCAGATATAAAATGCAGGAGATTGATGAGATTTGAGCAAAAACCTTGAAGGGCTTCAGGTCTAGGGTAGCTGTTAGGCTTGTTGCCATGCTTAATTTATCCCATCCACCTCTCCATGACTCCATTCAAATCACCCAGGGCAAAAGCAAGGACTTACGAAACAGGGACAGAGAGTTACAGCACATTGAATGTAATGAGAGCAAATCAGGCAAGCACTTAATAAAAAGTTTTGAGAACTGTTATATATAGTCTAAAAAGCTGCAGCTACAAAGGATTGAACCATTGTCTCTTGCTGATATTACACTACACTTAGCATCCTTTGTGCAATATTGTTCCTTCGACATCGGCTAAAATAACCCATCCCAATGCCCTGTCTTCTAAGTGAGGGCTTGGGACTTAAACTTTTTTCTTCTGCAGCTGTGACTATGGGCTCGCTTTCCAGCTCTTAAATGTCCTCCCATCTTTTCTCTTTTCCCCATTCTAAATAGATACTGCAAAAAGTTGTTAAGTTTTGCTTTCCACCCCACAAGGGTAAAATACAACCATTTCCTAAATAGGGATATTATGGTGTGCTTGGTCTCATCCACAGCAGAATATTTACATAAGCCTGAAGAGGTCTGAGAGTTTATTGGTTAAGGGAAAAATAAGCAGGCCATGAAATAATTATTTTTCATTGTGCCCTGCCAAAGCCATTCAGCCAAAGGCTAAATTGAGCTGCTATTGTGATTATTTGAACTGTGGAGCCAAAAGTCTTTGCTGCAAAGCATCCCAGCTGTCCTAAATTTTGTTCTGATGGTTAGTTTTCATTCGGGCTCAGACCCTGCCAAAAAAATGGTCCCCAAAATAGGCAGGTGGAAGGGTTGCTTTATCCAGACCCACATCAATTACCGATTTAGGGCCATTCAGAGAACTTGATTATTAACAAATCACTTCCTGAAACTGTTATGACAGGATTCCCATATGCAAACGGCAAGTCGCTCATTTGCACACAGTGAGGTGAGGAAATTAAAACTAAGACTTCCCAAATTTACTGGTGGTCACTTTTTTTAACGCTGATTGTACTTTATGGCTAATGAGTTTTTCCCAATGGTCCTCACAGCTGGAAGGCTGCAGCAACAGCAGTTGCCCAGGCTGGATTAATGGGGGCATCGACCCTGTGCTTGCCTGGCACCTCGACAGGTATGTCAAGTGACTGTAGCATTTCATGACCAAGTAAAACGGTCCTTCTAGGGCTTTAGGAAGCAATGTACGCTTTGTTTTGTTCAGTGTGGCATCCCCCACATCTGGAGCAATACCTGTCCATTGTAGGCACTCAAGCTGTATGTGCTGGAAAGAAGGAAGGAGGAAAGGAGGGAAGAAAGTAAGGAAGGGAGGGAGGAAGGTAGGAAGGCAGGGAGGATGGATGGAAGGAAGGCAGGAAAGGAGGCAGACTAACAATCCACTGGGACCTAGAGTTTAAGTTAGTGTTGTCTTCCAAATAAATATTCCTTTTGTGTGTTGGGATGAACACATTTCTGAAAACTAATCTAGTGTAGAGGCACAGAAAATAGCCAAATCGGTTATCTTTTATCAAACCATTACTTGTTTCTACTCTGGCCAAGATCCATTCACAATGGAGAAAAGAAGCTAATGCAATATATTAATTTAATGCATGTACTATCAAAATGTACACTAGCTTGAACAAAAACCAATATGTCTCTAAAAGATTCCCTAAGATTTTCCTGCAATTTACCTCTCCATTAATATATTTCAGAAATGGAATCAGCTGCAATCGTACATCAGTACTACGTAAACCAGTAAGGCCCATCTGGAGGGTACAGGAAGGAAAGCAGAATACCAGACACCAGGAGGAGGGTTCCCAGAGACTCTCAGGGAAACTATTCCTGTCATCTGCACCTACATGGCATCCAGAGGGAGTTTCCTGGAGCTTCAGGTTACTCCCACTTCTTATGGGAGAAGTTCAATGTGCCATGAAGCCAATTCATCAATGCAGGGGTAGAGCCTGGACACACTGAAATCACCCTTTGGAGTGAGGGTGGGTTTTTGTCATTTCTGGAATTACTCGGAAGGAGGCAAAATCTTCGAAAGCAAAATTTATATAACATCAGTTGAAATTTAAAAAGTAATTTCCACCCATATTCAAACAACTCTGGAAATCTCCTTCCTTGAGATGCTTTCCTGGAAAGCATCCACGAGGGCATGGATTTCCTTGGTGTGTCTCTGTCACGAAATGATTTTCTCCCTGCCCACTCACTTCCCCACCCCGACCCTTGCCCCAAAAACTAAAGGTTAGGGATGGGAAAGGAGAATATTTACCCACCCAATAATTAGAACCTCTGTCAAACATCAGCCATCCCTAACTGTCCATCAGAGCTAACTAGTCCCAGGTCAGTCTGTGAAGTCACCATGCGTGGCAATGCATAAGCAGATGAGCCATCCTTTAAACAGAGATGGTAGCTAGAAGATACAGTCATGACATACAAGGAAATTCAAGATATCATAAACCTAAAAGATACATTTGAAACACAAAATGGTTTTGTGATTAACAGCAGGGACATAACTGTAGGGGGTTTTCAAATAAATTTAGAGCTGTATAGCAGGGCACTGTGGCTCATGCCTGTAATCCCAGCACTTTGGGAGGCCGAGGCAGGCAGATCACGAGGTCAGGAGATCGAGACCATCCTGGCTAACACGGTGAAACCTCGTCTCTACTAAAAATACAACAGATTAGCCGGGCGTGGTGGCGGGCGCCTGTAGTCCCAGCTACTCGGGAGGCTGAGGCAGGAGAATGGCGTGAACCCGGGAGGCGGAGCTTGCAGTGAGCCGAGATGGCGGCACTGCACTCCAGCCTGGGCGACAGAGCGAGAGTCCATTTAAAAAAAAAAAAAATTAGAGCACTGCATAACTTCAGGCTAGGACAGGTAGGTAGTTTGTCATGGCTGCTTCTGAAGACAACACCAGAGAAGTTAGTGCCAAGAAGGACCTTTCCAATCACCCCCTCCACAACCACCCACGCACACCCACTCCAATTCCCATGTAAGAGACAAACACACCAAAGCCTGGAGACATGAGCATCATTCAAAATCACCATCAAATGCAATTATTCTTTTCTTAATTCTTAATCTCTATTTTTTCCTCTCCACCCCATCTTTCCTTTATTGTCCCCATTTCTTCTCAACCACTTTATTATCTTTTACTTCTCTCTATGTCTCAGGGCTTCCTTCCTAGCAGTTGTAGGAATAATAAGCACTTGTTATACCAGGAACTATTCTGAGAGCTTTAATATTCACCACCTCATTTGATATTCACAACAGCTCTATGAGGGAGGCACTATTATTGTCTGTGTTTTATTATAGATGAGCAAATTGAGGTATAGAGAGATTAGGTGACTTGCTCCAGATTACTCAGCCAATTAGCAGCAGCGATATACTTTAAAACATCCTTCCCACTTATATAGGAGGAAACTGAGGCATGAAGAGTTTTAGTAACATGCCCAAGGCCACTCAGCTTGGGAGAAGCAGCACAAGGACTGTGGAGCCCCCCACGTACACTCACCACCTTCCTCGTTATCCTGCTCAGGACCCCAAAGCCAGAAGGCTTAAGGGACCAGGAGGAATGCTGAAGCCAAACAGCTGTGCTTGATAAGTCCCGGAGTCTACAGCATGATCAGGTTAAAAAATGTATTTAGAAATCTAGGAAATCAGGAAAAGGCATCCACAGAGTGCTTTTGTTTTGTGAAAACAAGGTAAGAATTATTAGCATATGTTTCTGCAGAATGATTTTCCCAGTTTCAGTCATTAAAAATAAACGCTTAGTAGGGTGACATCTATTTCAAATAGTTGCAGCCAAAAATAAATCTCTGCTTTAAAAAAAAAAAAAAATCCTAAATAAAGTCTGTCCAGGGCTTTTGGTTCTAACTTCTAGGGTAAATCAATTGGGAAAAAAGTATATGCACAAGAAATTTAACTGGTTTTTTTCAAAGACAGTGGGGAAATCAAAGGATGTCCACAGATCATTGAAAACTCTATTTTAGTCATTTTCACATGCTAATGTGCTTCCTCTCAACTGCCAAAGCTATTTGCCAGAAAAAAAGAGTAATCTCTACAAGCCTGGCCCCTTCTCTTTGGCCATACCCTTATGGGTCCAAACACAGCCCCTATCTACTTTACAGAAACTCAGGATCAGGACATAACCAAAGTCAAATGTCCTGGAAATTATTGGGTGAATGTTTATTATATTAATAAATTGTTTTTGAGAGGAAGGGCCATGCCAATATCCTAGGAAGATCCTGGAAAATATCTAATATATGGTTATATAGTTACACTACCATTTAATTTCCATAGTCCTGGCAAGTCATTTTCATTTTGTTTTTCTATTCTCTCTTTTATACATTATTCCTATCTGGAATAATACATGGCCTGAGATGAGAGAAGAAATAGCCGAAAAAGGAAAATTCTTGTAAAATGATAAGAACTAAGCCCATGACCCCCAGCAGAAGACCACATTTGCCCCACTTTTATCCACAGAGGTCAGCCGTGCTTGGTGACTTAACACCTTGCCTTTAGTTGCCCGACCTCTCATTTAGCCTGCTGAGCCCCACACAACTTTCTGCAACTCGTGATTTAATTCCTGAGTTGGAGGCATAAAAAGAGCTTGACCTGTCACCTGTGTGACAGCCACAGCTCTACCTGCTGACTAGATGCTCTTCTGGATCCATCCCATTGGCCAAATGGAGGGACAGAACATCTTCCCCTTTAAGGAAAAGAAGAGATGCCAAGAAACACTTCATTTCAATTAAACTTAGCAGAGAATCAGAACCAAATCAGTCACATTTATTAGAAGACCCTGCAAATGGCAAGAGTTTTGAAGACACCACTCACAGTTAACTAAAGAATAGGTAAAATATATGTGCACTCAAGGTGATTCACTTCTTCCCAAAGAGTTATGGGTTCAAGGCAGGAGAGGGCTCCAGCTTACAGTTTATTAAATAGCACCTAGGTCCTGAGTTTGGGTGAAATGGTGGAATGCTTCACATTTGATAACACATGTGGCTATCTGCTTGTGGGTATCTAATTTGGAGTACTATTAATGTGTAGCCTTTCCTGGCAAATCTGCCTAAGGGATTAGTCACCCCCCAAAAGTTCAGTTGAATATTAACCACATTAACTTTGCAGCCTGCAACATACTGTTACACACAAATAGCCTACAGTGCCATGTGGATGACTTGCTTAGCAATAAACATTCCATGCAGAGTCCCCAATGCTGGAAAAATTGTGTTCCATCAAAAGGACCACCCTGCCAATCCTGGCTGAGAACCCCGCCCCCAACGCCCCCCCTCCCCCAACACACACACAGAGAGAGAGAGAAGCCCAGTCTGGGGTATCATGGTTTTGTTCAATTGCCAGATTTTCTCTGACTACGTAAGACTCCTTTGCCTTCAAGGTTTTACTGCAGGTCAAGTCCCCCAAGATTGGCTGAAATGATGTATCTTTAAAGGTAAGAATTTTAAATGTTTTGTGTAGATTTTGTTTTAAATCTCTCACCACAAAGGCCACATGTTCCTTCTGTTCCCCAAACATACTGTCCCCAAGAACAACTTCCTAATGTCTATAGTAATTCCAGAAAAGCCACAGAAAATTACTGTCTCCAGTAACCAGAAAAGAATAAATACATCCTGAACCCACATTATAAATAGAAATAGTCACTAATCTTCCGCTCAATGACAAGCACCCCCTTAGAGAAGACCAGCTCACCAAAACCCCACTGAATTATTGTCCTCTTTCCTTACACCCTAGTTCTTCGTTATATGTATTCTTCAGCCCTTACAAACCACCCTTACAGAGGTGATTCAGTGTAATTAGAAATCAAGTTAAATCTTAGGGCCTGGAACCTTTATTTCTTCATAATGTTGTACACTTAATTGCTCCTGCCAGTTAGCAACACAATTATGTTGTCTAGAAATGGAGACAAACAATAGATTTTAGATTTAAACAAGAACTGAAACTGCAAGCAGAGAGCCGCAAACCACACCATTAAACTGGAATTAAAGCTATATGTGAAAAGAAAAAGTGTCACTCCCAGCAATCATCAGCCTACCATGCGAAAAGAAACTACCCACAGATGAGAAGGAAGGTGGAACACAGGAGGTAAAGCTTGGGTTCCTAGTTTAGGATGGGATTTTATGAAAACCCCAGGCATAAAAATATGACAGGATAAAGTAGACAAATAACAATGCAGGACAACACTTGCCTTTTAGTGGTTAAATGAATAAAAGAAGCCTCTGTATTAAGAGTGTCCCTTGCGCATAATCATTGCCTCAATGCAGCCTGTCCCCAATCTCTATGCCTACCAAGATTTTCTAAACTAATGCCTTACTATCAGGGTTAGAAAAGAGAACAGACAATCAACCGAAATTCATTCCATTTTCTAGAAACTGTCACGAGAATCACAAAAACTCAAGTGGCGCACAGATTTGGCCTTGCATTTCCCTCTGGATCCCATGTCTAGAATTTCTATACACGCCCCCACCCCATCACCTCCGCAGTGCATGTACATTCTCATTGTAATCTACAAAGGGATATCGGTCTTACAGAATAGCATCTTACTTCAGCTTTATGGAAGAAATTAATTCAGCCTCTATCTCCATTACCTCTCCATGTATAGACCTGGAAGGACTTAAAACATGCAAGAAACAATTAGAGTAGGTGTTGCCAGATGATGCTCCTGCTAGAAAGGCGCTACAGAAAATGGAAAGACTGAGAGAACCCACACTGGAGAGACAGCAACTCTCCTCATACCTGCAAAGAATTGTGGCTAGTAAATACACAAGTCCAATACTGCTTTGGAGGACAGACATGTCAAGATATTTAATGCCAAGTTCAGAGGGTCCTGAGCTTTTCCTGTTAGGTGAATTTGCAAAATTGCAGAGCCCCTAGTGAAAATAATTTCTCCCAGGAGAGGGGTGAGAGAAATTTCTGGGTTCAATTTTATGTCTTTGGGAATAGCACATTTTAGGAGTCCACCATCATTGTTTCCTTCCAATTACACAAGTAGTGTTTCTGACAAAATAAAATTGGCAAAGAATATTTTCAAATTTCAGGAAGTTTTCACAAGATAGCAAAAAATACATAGGTAGTTCATAGGTTTGTGCATGGGTTATATGCCTAATTACACGGGTATGTGGCACCAACCCTAGTGCAGAATTCATTGATGGCTCTGTCTAGCCTCTATCCTGCCTTGTGCTTGCATAGAAAAAGCCTCTTCCCAATTGTTTTCTAGGCCCTACCTTGAAAAAATACTAAGTATTGCACCTTATGCCCCTGCTTTCTGAAATGCAAGCATTGCACCAAAAGCTATGTTAGCCATCTCTATACTACAACACTGGACCCTCCAAAAACTATCTCCCCTCTTTATCTTTAATTTATCTTTAATTCAAAAGTAATTGTATACCACTACAGCTCAGAGTTTAAAATGAGCTCTCTGAAAAACTTAAAAAAAAAGAAGAAGAAATTAATTCTAACCCTTACCTTTGGCATCTTATAAGACTTTTGGCCATGACTTACCTGTATAAATAGAAAGAACTAATTTACTACAGAAATGCCCATGGGCGAACATGTACTAGCTAATGAAGTGTTCAGCTTTTGCATGATTAACCAGCTGGTGGGGGTAGTGTAAAAGCAGAGGGCATCAAATAATAAGAAAAATTGATTAGCAGTCGTTTTTTAAAGTAGTCCATGAAAAATTCCCTTTTTTATACTCACTAGCTCAGAAACCGACTGTAAGGGAAGAAAAACTTGAATGACTCACCAGGAAACTGAGCAGGCCCACGGCTGCTGTTTGTGTCTTCAAAATTCACTAAGTAGGGAGGCCCAGGTGAAGCAGGAAAAGACACCGAACTGCTTCCAAACGGACTGACTTACACAACAGGTCCTGCCAGTTGTCATAAAGTTAATTTTCTAATATGTTGCGAAACGCATTATACAAAGTTGAAAACTATGACTGGGCTCTGTGTCCATTCAATTTTCTCTCTGGAGCACTCTGCTAGACCACACTTGGCTTTAACTACCGCCAGACCAATTCATTAAGAAAAAGGGTATAGTCTTGAGCCAGAATATTTATACACTTGACTCAGAAACAATCTATTCTAGGGGATATTTTCCCAAGCTAAATGCACTACAGGCCTTTCCTATTCATAACACTCTTTAGCTGGTCTGCAACTCCCTTCAGTGAAAAGAACAGGAGTCAGGTCCAAAAAATAAAAACGCAGCTGACCAAAAAGAAAGGAATGGCTAAGGAAAGGCACGGGTTTGAGGTTACTTATAAAGCAATGAAACGCTCTTTCTTCCATTTGCTTTGATGACACAACTAATATTTACTCAGTTTAGCCCTCCCTTTAGCACAGGGACAGGCATTTCCCAGGCAGACAAAAGAGAAAAACCGAAGCTGGGTATCCTCACTAGCACACTGTACTACAGCCCTAGATTCCACCTTTTACTGGGATGCTGCCCATGTCAAAGAAAGAATAAGGTGGTGCAGAGGCAGTGCCTACACAGAGATTCTTTCTCTCCCTTTCCCTTTCTCTTTCTCTTTGTCTCTCTCTCTCATGGACATGACCATAAACCAAGTGATCAAACCACAAGCCTTCCCGTCCCTTCACTCTTCTCTGTGGCCATAGATAACAACCCTCTTCCCAACCAGACCTTTCACAGATTTGCAGCAGACCGTAAGTAGAACCAGACACTAAGCCATGCATGGGATAAACACACCACCATTACCCGAAAATCAACCATTTTCCTATGACTCCCAGGTAGAGAATCATTAATCCCACTTTACCTTTTAGGTTTAACTATGAAAAACTTCACAGTGTGGTGGGAAGGCCACTGGTAGGTCTAGAAATCTGAGTTATAGTATGAGGTCTGCTGCTAGCCTAGCTGTGTGACCTTGAGCATACTGCTTAGCCTTTCTGATCCCCAGCTTCCTCATTTACAAAATAAAGGGTTAGACAAGATCTCTAAGCCTTCTCCCAGTTCTAAGGTCTTCATTGTTATTTTTTTCTTTGCTCACTGATATGTCAATAAACTAAAGGAGATGGGTTGAGCATTTGTCAAATTTTACAATATAAACATGTTCCAGGGTTGTACTGTCCAATGTGGTGGCCACTGGCCACATGCAGTGACTCTTGAGCACATGAAATGTGGCCAGTCTGGGTTTCAGAGAGTACCCCCAAAGTGCAAAATATCTTATTCATAATTTTTGTATTAGTTACATTGAAATGCTAAGATTTAGGATAAATAGAATGCATTTTTAAAATCACCAGCTGGCTCAGTCAGTAGAGCATGAGACTTAAAATTAAAGTTACCTGTTTATTTTTACTTTTTAAAATGAAGCTGCTGGAAAATTTAAAATGAAAAATGTGGCTCACATTGTATTTCTGCTGCACAGCCATGCTCTAAAGGAGAGTTTGGCAAACTATGGCTTGCAGGCCAAATCTAGTCAATGGCCTGTTTTGATATATCCTGAAAGCTAAAAATAGTTTTTACATTTTCTAAGAGTTGTTTTAAAAAAAACTATGTTGTAGAAACCATGTGTGACCAGCGAAGTCTGAAATATTTACTATCTCGCCCTTTATAAAAGCAGCTTGCCAACCACTGCTCACACCTCTCCTTCCAGAGTTTGGGTACTACAATAATACCCAAGTCTTCAACACAGTGCCAGAAAACATGCACTGAGAGAGAATTCCCCTACCAATCTTCATATTCCCACCACTGTCCTAAAGGCGTTGGGAGAGAATAAGAGGAGAATCACAGAAAGAGAAGGAAAGGAAAGTCCACACTCAATGCTTACTTTTTCCTTATCTAACTAGAGTAGCAGCAATGCTTACACACATTTCAACCTTACAGCTTTCAGGTTTCTTCTTAAGAGAAAATGGCTTAGCATGAAGAAACTCAGCCAAGGGAGAAACATATGACAACTTTAACCTAATTTTGTAGCATATTTTGGGGGGACACATTTACAGAGACCAACAGATATGGTTTGGCTGTGTCCCCACCCAAATCTAATCTTGAATTGTAGTTTTCATAATCCCCACATGTGGTGGGAGGGAGTCAGTGGGAGGTAATTGAATCACAGTTTCCCCCATGCCATTCTCATGATAATAAGTTCTCAGGAGAGCTGATGGTTTCATTAGGGGCTTCCCGGTTTGCTCGGCTATCATTCTTCTCCTTCCTGACGCCATGTGAAGAAGGAGGTGTTTGTTTCCCTTTCCACCATGATTGGAAGTTTCCTGAAGCCTTCCAAGCCCTGTGGAAATGTGAGTCAATTAAAACTCTTTTCCTTATAAATTACTCAGTCTTCAGCAGCTCTTTATAGCAGCATAAGAACAGACTAACCCACCAACTGCCCCAGTTTGCCAGGATCAAGAGCTTTCTGTGAATGCAGAACTTTCCCCTTGCTAAGGTGCTAAATTCAGGACGGTCCTGGGCAAACCAGAATGAGTTGGTCACTTCAAATCTGACCAATTAAAAATGCGGTACTATGTTATATAAAGAATGTAATACTAATCACGTTTTTTAAAATAGAAATACCTTCTTTAACAAGCTACCTGTTGAATTTTTCCCTTTTCTACTTTCCTTGCCTTTTAACTACTGAAAATTAAATTTTCAGTAAGTTCTCCACTGACCATTCAGTTCTTTCATTTTATGATTTTGGATCAGATCCCTTACCATTTCTGGGCCTCACTTTTTCCTCTGTAAAAATATACTGAGTAGATAGTGCATTCTTCCCAGTTACTTCTCGTGGAGGATAAAACAATAGACTCGAAGAACTTTGAGTCAATTGAGGATTCACAATTCAAGATTGATGGTCAATACAGGATGACTAGACAACAATTGTCTCTAAGATGGATTTTTTAAAGTGTTTTAAATTGTTCAATGTTGTAATTGCTTGAACTGGAGATAACATAGAACTCAACATGATCCAGCTTCTAAAGAGAAAATTATATAAAAGGCACTTCGAACCTAAAAAAGTTATATATTCTGTACATATACACCTAATGGAGATACTTTATTATTTGTTTCATTATTTGGGGGTGATTGTTTTGAAAACTGTGGATGAAATGATAGTACATATCAGTTTCACAAACAATTGAAACTTCAAGAATGGAATTCTTCATCTCCCAAATACTATGAAAATATTCTCATTATTTAGGAAAAGATGGTGTCATTCATTGCATATTAAACACACACTCTCTATGTTTCATCAGGGATGCTCTATTGTGCAATAATTGGTCCCCATTGTTACATGCACAATTTGGCTGCTCACATGCAAAAGTAAAACCTCTTAAATAGCTATCTCCACTGATAGCCTTAGGCATAGACAGTCCTCTGTGGCCATGTGCCTGCAGCAACCCATGACTAAGGCTTATGGAAGGGGAGGGGGAGATTAAAAGGGGGTGCACCTATAATCCTTTATTTATATTAGAAAGGCACCCCTGAAACCTCATTAGCAATGGCTGAGTGCTGTGTCAAGTCCTCAGCAAGGGCTTTGCCCAGAGTGGGGTTTGCTAAGGGAAATGTAGTGGCCGATGCCCAGGACAGAGGGAAGACACTGAAAGACAAAAAGTTCTGCTGTGTCCTAGCCCTTCTCCTCTTTGCAGAAGCACCTGTCCCCTTTTTGTGCAGTACCCAGTTCCACCTATGCTAAACCCACAAATCTCAGAGGCCATTTCCTACCTTAACTAACTGTCACTGATGCCTCTCCACCCCTGTGAGTTCATACAGTAGAGATGGCCTCTGAATATTGAAGATATTTTGGTTTCCTCCACATTATTGAAATTCTCCATCCTAACTTCTGAACTCCTTTTATGTCAAAGTCACGCTTTGGAGATTTTGTAAATGATTAATGTTTGGACATCTTTTTTTTTTTTAAAAAAAGACATTAATTTATTAAGCCCAAAAAAGATGCAAAATATTCTAAAATTAGATTGTGGTGATGGTTATACAACTCTGAATATACTAGAAGCCATGAAATTGTATTCTTTAAAAGGGAGAGATGTATGGCATGTACATTATATCTCAATAAAGCTGTTTTCAAAAAGCCATAGAAATCCAAATACCTTAGTTTCAAGTAATTAAGAGGCATAGTTACCAGTTAGCTTAATTTGACCTAGTAACCCTCTGCTGTGAATAATAATAGCTAAAGTAGCTTGAGTAGGTTCTTTGGAGTAGGCGGTTCATATAGGGTCTTATTTAATGTTCACAGTAAGCTTATGAGGAAGGAAACACTGTTATTTCACAGATGTGAACTCCATACTTAAAGAGTTTAAATACCTTCGTTAAAGCTATGCAGTTACTAGGGAATGGCACTGAGGTTGGAGCCGAGGCCTCCATCTCCAGAGCTCAGTTTCTGAAACACTGCGCTTATCTGAATATCCAGAACTGGCTTGAGTTTTTACTTCCCTTCACTATAAACAACAATCATCCTGAATGTTAGTATCATTCTGAAGACCCAGACAAGTTCTTTCATCTAGCTATGGCTTGATTTTATACAATAGGACCTACAAAACAGTTATTTACATATAATAGATCCTCAATAATCTATAATTTCATAGGCATTTGCTGAAAATAATAATGTCTATGAGATTTTGCAACTTGAATTACATTTTAAAGCATCCAGGGATAAAACAGCTTGCTGTAGAAAGGGATCTCTATGGCTCCTACATAAATAAAAATGGTAAATATTTTTCATACCCATATAGCCACATTTTTAGGCTGCACTTATTTCAAGCAAGGTATTCTGACAACTGTTAGAGTTTGACAGTTTGAGACACCTTCCTTTGAAAATTTTTTGTCCCCGATGGTCTGTCTGAAATGCTGCCACTCCTGGGTCTAGCTCGGATAGGCCCGGAGGATTTTCTTCCCAATTCAGTGTAGTTCTGAGAACCACTGGCGGACCTGGCCTTCTGCAGTAAGCTTCACTCTGGCCACAAAACAATTAAGCACAAATTGCTCTGTCATCCAGGGTACTGACATCTAAACCAATAGGGCAATCACTGCTTCCCATAAGACAAAAGCCAACTTTGTCCTGCAAAATCTTTTTAATACAGATAAGCAAAGACAGGAGCAAACCCAAAGCATGGGAGCAGGTAGGGCAGCGTTGGTCCATGCTGCTGCTCCTCTTGCATCCTGTTCAGAGGTCCAGGAGGACAGGGACCAGGCTGCAGTGCACGGTACGTAACACCAGGTACATTCTGTGCCTAATGATAATTGTAATAACACAGAGGAATGGTGGGCAAGCAATCCATAATGAAATATTACACCATAAATTAGAGAGTCAAGACCCAGGATTTCCTGCATTGCATGGAAAAACATGGAAAATAACACCTTCTAGGTATCTATATGTTACTTTATTTTTAACAAGGCTTTAAAAAAGACTTCTAATTAAATGTCAAATCCCTTGCTGATGGAGAACAAGATAGAGCAGGCTAGTCCAGAGTTCAAATCTTAGTGGATTAGTGGTGTGACCTTGGCCAGATTTCCTTATAGGACTTGGCCTGAGTTTCATCATTGTTGAAGTAGGAATAATAATATCTACCTCATTAGGATTGATGTGAGAATTAAACAGATGATGTATAAAAAGTGCTGAGAGGCCTGGTACAGTGGCTCACACCTGAAATCCCAGTGCTTTGGGAGGTAGAGGTAGGAAGCTCACTTGAGGCCAGGAGTTCGAGACCAGCCTGGGCAGCCTAGCGAGACTCTGTCTCAAAAAAAAAAAAATGTGCTGAGCCAAGTACCAATGTGGTGTCTCAGTAAAGAATAGCTGTTGTTGTTACTGCTAGTCCTAGCAGGTACATAAGATCTCAGAAATTGAGGAATGAGACCAAGGTTACTCAATATTGCCAATGTCAAAGGAGGCCTGTTTTTTTTACTAAATTTAAATTTCAGACAGTTTTCTCCCCTAGACAATCTTCCCCACAAATCCAGCCCCTTCCAAATGTGTCTGGCCACAGAAGTGAGCTATAAACAGAAAAAAAAGTTACTAGGCCCTGTGATATTTAATAGGATGTTTAGGTTTAATACAAAAGTCAAAAACTTTAATAAAGTAAAAACTCTAGGGATTCTGTGAAAAAAAAAAAATCAGGAGCTGGAGGCAGAACCATTCCAAAGGAAGTCTAAACAACTTGTCAGAGTTTTAAGGAGACCTAGGATTCCAATATTGGCCCAAGTCATATCTATGCCTCTGCCCAGTGTCCTTCCCCATTAATAAGAGTATGGATGATGTGGCAATAGAAACTATCAACAGAGTAAACAGACAACTTACAGAATGGGAGAAAATTTTTGCAGATTATGCAGTCAACAAAGGTCTAATATCCAGCATATGTAAGAAACTTACACAAATTTACAAGAAGAAAAAACCAACCTAATTTTAAAAATGGACAAAGGACATGAACAGACATTTCTCAAAAGAAGACATATATGCAGACAACAATCATAGGAAGAAAAGCTCAACTTCACTGATTAGAAAAATGCAAATCAAAACCACAATGGGATACTATTATCTCAAGCCAGTCAGAATGGGTATAATTAAAAAGTCAAAAAATAACAGATGCTGGTGAGGCTGTAGAGAAAAGGGAATGCTTATACACTGTTGGTAAGAGTGTAAATTAGTTCAGCTATTGTGGAAGACAGTGTGGTGATTCCTCAAAGTCCTAAAGACAAAAATACCATTTGATCCAGCAATCCCATTACTTGGTATATACCCAAAGGAATATATATTGTTCTATTATAAAGACACATTCATGTGTATGTTCATTGCAGCACCGTTCACCATAGCAAAGACATGGAATCAACCTAAATGTCCATCAATGGTAGACTGCATAAAGAAAAATGTCGTACATATACATCATGGAATACTATGCAGCCATAAAAAGGTCCAAGATCATGTCCTTTGCAGAAACATGGATGGAGCTGGCAGCCATTCTCCTTAGCAAACTAATGCAGGAACAGAAAACCAAATACTGCATGTTCTCACTTACAAATGGGAGCTAAATAATTAGAACACATGGACGCATAGAGGAGAACAACACACACTGGGGTCTGTTGGAGGGTGGAGGTTGGGAGGAGGAAAAGGACCAGGAGAAGTAACTAATGAATATTAGACTTAATACCTGGGTGATGAAACAATTTGTACAACAAACCTCCATGACACAATTTTACCTATGTAACAAACTTGTACTTGTACCCTGAACTTAAAAGCAAAAAAAAAAAAAAAAAAGAAAGAAAGAAAGAAAAGAAAAAAAAAAGAGTATAGGCGATGGAAACCAGTCAACCAGTCAGCAGCGTGACACTTCCCTCAAGCTGGTACTGACCTCATTCCTTTTTAGCTCTCCTCAGTCATGCCCAAGTTGGGAGATGACCACTAGAGAAGAATCTCTTCTCCCAGGCCAGAGGAATCACTTCCAAGCTGCTTCCTGTGGACCACAAGGCTGAGTTTGTTCTGCACAAATGGTAAGGGACTGACTAATGTCTCAGGGAGCCTGATCCTGCTCCCTGATAACAAATATTCAGTTTTCCTTTTTACCCCTGATCTGAGGTTCCTCTCTAATACCCAGATAAGGTAGATATTTATGCCTTCCCTTCTTTGTTTAAGAGAAGACTATTTGCACTACTCCAAATGTTTTATATTTTTTCTTATTTCACTGTATTAGTCTGTTTTTATGCTGCTGATGAAAGACATACCGGAAACTGGGCAATTTACAAAACAAAGAAGTTTATTGGACTTACAGTTCCACATGGCTGGGGAGGCTTCACAATTATGGTGGAGGGCAAGGAGGAGCAAGTCACATCTCACGTGGATGGCAGCAAAGAAAGAGCTTGTGCAGAGAAACTCTCATTTTCAAAACCATCAGATCGCATGAGACCCACTCACCATCACAAGAACAGCACGGGAAAGACCCAAACCCATGATTCAATCATCTCCTACTGAGTCCCTCTCACGTGGGAACCATGGGAGCCACAAGATGAGATTTGGGTGGGGACACAGCCAAGCCACATCATTCCACCCCAGCCCCTCCCAAATCTCATATCTTCACATTCCGAAACCAATCATGCCATCCCAACGGTCCCCCAAAGTCTCAACTCATTTCGGCATTAACTCAAAAGTCCACAGTCCAAAGTCTTATCTGAGACAAGGCAAGTCCCTTCCACCATGAGCCTGTAAAATCAAAAGCAAGTTAGTTACTTCCTAGACACAATGGGGGTACAGGCATTGGGTAAATACAGCCATTCCAAATGGGAGAAATTGGCCAAAACGAAGGAGCAACAGGCCCCATGCAAGTCCGAAATCCAGCGGGGCAGTCAAATCTTAAAGCTCCAAAATGATCTCCTTTGACTCCCTGTCTCACATCTAGGTCATGCTGATGCAAAAGGTGGGTTCTCATAGTCTTGGGCAGCTCTGCCCCTATGGCTTTGCAGGGTACAGCCTCCCTCCAGGCTGCTTTCACAGGCTGGTGTTGAGTGTCTCTGGCTTTTCCAGGTGCATGGTACAAGCTGTTGACGTATCCACCATTCTGAGGCCTGGAGGATGGTGGCCCTCTTCTCACCGCTCCACTAGGCATTGCCCAAGAAGGGACTCTGTGTGGGGCCTCCAACCCCACATTTTCCTTTGTCACTGCCCTAGCAGAGGTTCTCCATGAGGGCCCTGCCCCTGCAGCAAACTTCTGCCTGGGCATCCAGGTGTTTCCATACCTCCTATGAAATCTAGGTGGAGGTTCTCAAACCTCAATTCTTGACTTTTGTGCACGCACAGGCTCAACACCACCTGGAACCTGCCAAGGTTTGGGGTTTCCATCCACTGAAGCAACAGCCTCAGCTGTACCTTGGTCCCTTTTAGCCAGGGCTGGAGCAGATGGAACACAGGGTACCAAGTCCCTAGGCTGCATAGAGCAGGG
This sequence comes from Pongo abelii, assembly GCF_028885655.2. Classification (NCBI taxonomy): domain Eukaryota; kingdom Metazoa; phylum Chordata; class Mammalia; order Primates; family Hominidae; genus Pongo; species Pongo abelii. The sequence continues at coordinate 32,404,271 of NC_071985.2, read as the reverse complement.
GTTTCCCTAGGCCCAGGCCAGGAAACCATCTTTTCTTTCCAGGACTCTGGACCTGTGATGGGAGAGGCTGCCATGAAGACCTCTGACCTGCACTGGAGACATTTTCCCCATTGTCCTGGGGATTAACATTCAGTTCCTTGTTACTTATGCAAATTTCTGCAGCTGGCTTAAGTTTCTCCCCAGAAAATGGGATTTTCTTTTCTATCACATTGTCAGGCTGCAAATTTTCTGAACTTTTATCCTCTATTTCCCTTTTAAAACTGAATGCCTTTAACAGCAAGTAAGTCACCTCTTGAATGCTTTGCTGCTTAGAAATTTCTTTTGCCAGATATCCTAAATCATCTCTCTCAAGTTCAAAGTTCCACAAATCTCTAGGGCAGGGACAAAATGTTGCCAGTCTCTTTGCTAAAATAGAAAAAGAGTCACGTTTGCTCCAGTTCCCATTGAGTTCCTCATTTCCATCTGAGACCACCTCAGCCTGGACCTTATTTTTCATATCACCATCAGCATTTTTGTCAAAACCATTCAACAAGTCTCCAGGAAGTTCCAAACTTTCCCACATTTTCCTGTCTTCCTCTGAGCCCTCCAAATTGTTCCAACCTCTGCGTGTTACCCAGTTCCAAAATCTCTTCCACATTTTCAGGTATATTTTCAGCAACACCCCACTCCCTGTACCAATTTACTGTATTAGAGTGTTTTCATGCTGCTGATAAATATGTATCCGAGACTGGGCAATTTACAAAACAAAGAGGTTTATGAGACTTACAGTTCCACATGTAAGTGTGGAGGCCTCACAATCATGGCAGAAGGCAAGGAGGAGCAAGTCACATCTTATGTGGATGGCAGTAGGCAAAGAAAGAGCTTGTTCAGAGAAACTCGCATTTTCAAAACCATCAGCTCTCATGAGACCCACTCACTATCACAAGAACAGCATGGGAAAGACCTGCCCTCATGATTCAGTCATCTCCCACTAGCTCCCTCCCATAATATGTGGGAACCATGGGAGCCACAAGATGAGATTTGGGTGAGCACACAGGGCCAAACCACTTCATTCACTAAATCCATTGTAAGTTTCCTTTAAAGCACTTAAATAAAGGCTTTACTCTACCAATTATTTGTATTTGTTTTTACAAACTTTTGATATGTTTTCAAATTGTTTGTATCTCATTATGTTCTGTTCATCCTCCTACAATTTGAAGACTGGCTTTTGTTTTTTCCACCCCATCCCGATGCCTCCCAAATTGTAGTATTCTATATATAGTCACAAAGTAATCAACATAACTGCATCCACTCTATCTTAAGCTTTGTAGGTTAGGCTCCATGGAAACATATGGAAATAAAGATAAACACCCCTCCCCTACACACACACAAACACACACCACACACAAGAGCAGGGTGAGAATGAGACAGAGAGTGTGTGTAAGGTGAGGAATGGCAACAATGGCTAAATTATTTTAACGTAGTGATATCTCGCACAACATCCCTAATTGCCCTCATGTTCTTAAATCTTCTGGTTCATAAGAATTATGTTGCTATACATTTTTTTAAATTTCAGGCTGGTGGTTGCAAAATGGGTTATTTAGACAGTAAGAAAATAGGTATTTGGACTGGGCATGGAAGAAAAAAGTCACTAGACTGGTGAGTTCAAATTCTGTCTGTTCTGCGGCTTTGCTGAGAAAGTTAGGAAGTCATTGCCTTGTCTCCCTGTCTACAGTCCAATGAAGAAGGCAATTAAGAGGATGCCTTGACCCCAGCCTCCACAGAGAGAAAAATATCCCCTTTTTTTTCTACATCACCTGCCCTTGGACTAGAATTTCATAATTCTCTTCAAATTATCCATTTTGTTACTTCAGGATATAGTAAGTAAAGCTGTTGCTTTATTAAACTTTTACAGCAATAAGTTAGCAATCAAAAACATTTTTTATGCTGATGACTGTTTTAGTTTTTAAATATTTCAAGATTTTTCTATTAAAAATTTTTTTCCTATCCTTTGAAATATCTTCACATTGCTAGTATACCTTTACACTTCCAAAATTCCTGTGAGCTTATTTGTTTTGATTATGAGAAAACTGAATTAGGGAGGTTCAGTAATTTGCCCAATAACACACTATTAGCAAAAATTTGGGTTGAGACTCAAACCAAACCAATTTGTCTCCAAATCCTACTCTTTGTACTTATGCTAGCTACACAGTGGACCTCAGTAGATACTATCTGGCCTACTACTCCACTCAACATAGATGGAGGGCCAGAAATTTCCTGGACCTAAAGGAAATACATACCAGATCAATTACATCAACACAGGGAATTCTGAGTTTGATTTGCAGTTTCTGGCAATATATCCCATTGCCCTATAGTATATTCAGTTACTCCTTTTTTACATTGGGAACCCTCAACAGCTCAGATAATCTCTTACATTTAGTTCAGCTCCTTTCCTGCTCCCCAATCTTAGTTTAAAATTCTCCACAGAGTGGGTGTAGAGAATTTTAAACTAAGCATGAAAAAATATTCTCATCTTTTTCATAAAAAAACATGAAATCACAGAGACCCAGGGATCTCTAGCTAAGAGGTCCCATAGTCAGAAACACTGTAAAAAGATCATAGCTGACACCACAGTTGGTGAAAATAACAGCCTGAAAGCTGTGCCAAAAGCCCTTTTTCCTCATCTAATCCCCCATCATTCTTCTGATACAAGACAGCAAATGCATTAAATCCTTTAAACATTCATAGCAAGTTGGTATAAAGGTAGTATATTTTAAGAGTTGAAAGAATGTCTATAAACACCCTCACACACATATGTATACATCCATCCACAAATAATACTACATAGTTTTTTTAAAAAATAGGTTCAGTAGAGACTTAAAATAGTCATTTAATCTAATTGATGCCATGTATGACAGTAAAGAAGCTAGCTATGTCCAAGTTAGGTTTGAGGAGTACATTTTCCATCTTTTGCTTCTCTGGAAAAATCAGTCACCACAACAAGCCCAGTATATATAGTTTTTGTTTATCGTTTCCTCCCTGGAACATTAAAGTAGTCTTGGATATCAGAGAGTAAACAGGCATCTGACTGTCACCCTACCAGCTGGCAGATTCAAGTGTCACAGCTAAAGCCCACACCTGCTTAGTTTCCTACAGAATTGTCACTTTAATTAGAATTAGATATTGGTCTGTGAGTATGTGTTCTAATTTTATTTTTTATTTTAAATCTTGCTTTGGCATGCAATATCTTTTTAGATTCTTTGAAGGGAATAAGTATTCTTATCCCAAGAAACCAATAGGGTAATATTCAAAGCAATGCACCCAGTAGGTTCACATCATTCTGGCATGTATTATCTGAAACTCCTGAGTACCATGGGAGGGCTCTGTCATTTGGCTGTGCTGCTGTCATCTTTTGATGGTCCCTGATAGCATTCCATTTCAGTTTGAAAGAACCCATCACTCTAATAAGTGGGCTTGCTCTAACCATAGATACGTATTTCTGCTTTGATAAAATGTAGAATTATTTATATTATGGATAGCTCTATTTGTTTTTCTTGAATCACTCAGCTATACAGTATGCTGAATGATATATAAATATAGAAATTATGGAAATAGAGAAAGCATTTTATCCAATGCAGATCCTGAGTTGCTAAAAATGAGTCACTAAAATTTCTCACTAGGGTGGCATTTCAAATCTAACCTTGTCCCAAATAACAACTGACCACCAATTGCTTTGATTCCCAAGAATGGAGAGCTCTGCAGTGTGACTCAGGCACAGAGTGTTGGCTGTTTCAGCTTGAAGCACTCACCTAGGAGGAAAGTAAAGGAAAAAATGCACACACACATACACTCACAAACACACACACACATACACACACACACACACTGCATGTGCTCTGACATCCTGCAGCAGTAAGAGAATACACAGAGGAATTCCACTACCCGTCCCTAGCTCCCCACACTCCCCCCTGCCCTTGCCCCACAGGCCCCTTCTAAACGTGCGAACAGTATCAGTATAAGTGTTTGTAAACAAGGAAGTTTGAAGATGTTTCTAATTCTAATTATAAACAGTCAGAGCTAAAATTAGAAACCCGATCTGTTCACTTTTTTAAAAAAAAATTAAAAAGCTCTCCAAAAGGGTCTATTTAAATAAAGCAGCCAGTAAGCTCTGATTTGGCAAGGAGTGGTGAACTCTGGTGACACAGCCAGGGAACTGCTAATTGTCAGCATTTCCACTGTGCCATGAGGTATGCTTCCTAGTTCCTAGTGAAGAAAGTCATGATTCTCATCCATTGTCATAGTATGGTACTGTCTTCTCTGGGACAAGACATTAATGACACCTCTTTAGTCGGTGGCCTGATATCTCCCTTTATAACCTCAAAAACATGTTAAAATGCATTCTCATAAATTCCTATTTTTCCTTTTGCTTTCAGCTCCAGTGCAAATTTAATGCCAAACATTAAGCATTACTTGGCATTCACAAACACACACACAAAGACTCAATAATAACCTCTGTATAGATGCTCAAGTCTTGACATCCATCAAGAAACTCAGCAAAAAAGACAAACTTTATACATCTGTAGGGCTATCACACCACATTCCAATCCTAGACCCAGCAAAGTAAGCTGCCCTCACCGACTGCAGCTAAATTGGGCCTCAAAGACGCTTTCCATAAATGGAAAGAAGGAAGCTGGGTTCAGTTACGAAGAGGAAGCTTTTCTCTCCCATTTACACAAACAGTACAAAATTGCCAGACTCAACCTGAAAAGTTTGTGTCATTTTCAAAGCCTATCAGTAATAAATGAATAGTGCACAACTTATCTCTAATTAACCAAAATTCTCAGTTATATTTCCTAAAATGAAACACATCATTGTTGGCCCTTTTTGGTCTTACAATACCATTCCTTAGTACTTTTATTAAAGAGCCATCATCTTAACCAGAATTTTAAATTTAGCTATTTTGTACTTATTTTCATTACTCTTACATTGAGCCAACTTCTCAGATAAGAGGTAAAAGAATAATGGGGATTTTTTGCACCCACATCCTGGCTCTTAAAAACATATATAAACAACAATTTGAGTCATATTTCTAAAAAAAAAGTGTTAATGTTCTTTATATAGATTGTGCCCATACAGGAACAAGTCAAAAACTAAGAACTCAAAATAGAGAGCTAAATGTCAGTTATCTGGGATTACAGAAAATATAGATAATGGTCCCTCCTGAATACTAACTCACTACATATTAGCAACAGCTTCAATCTCATCCTTTCCCTAATACCACTACTCAGAGCTCTGAAGAATAGAAAAAAAAAACTGCCAGATTTTAACTTTACCTTTCTCCAATTTTTAGAAAAGATACCGATAGGAATAACATAGCCAAAGGCAAATAAAAATAGAAAAAAAAAACTGTGGATCATTTGACTATTGTACCCTCAATCTCAAGACCCAGTCAATTATTGAATAAGGCAATAATCGGCTCTCAAGTTCACTGAAGTAGGTAGCAGACTTTGAAATGCAGAAGCCCAAGGCACGTCTTCTGCCTCTACAGGATGTATAATAGATCCTTCTGACATTCTGTCCACTGACCACCCTCCCTTTTGGCTACATGGAAGTCCTTGCCCAGATTGGCCTCTGTGACTAGCCATTGCACATTAGCCTCCCTAATACCTTGGGCTCTCCTGCCTCCCTAATTTTCTCAACCATGGGGACCCTCCCGCCATCTGTACACACTCACTGTGTTCATTAACTACAGGGCTGTACTAAAAAGATTCATGTAATGACAATTGTATCCCGTTGCAAGGTTCTTCTATATTAAATTAAATTAATGTGACCCATTCCTGGAAATCTTTAATTCATCTCTTGTTGGTTCCTAACGTAATTCACATACTAACTATTCCAAACCTAACCCGTACACCTTCACTCCCTATGCTGACCTCCAACTCAGCTTACCAGTGAGACTAAAGGGCAATTGCAGCTCCAGATAACTTAGAAAGAGGCACACAATCGTTGACTATAAATGACACATAAAGTCGCAGTCCATTTTCATATTTTCTGACTGGCACTTTTTAAGAAAAAAACCAGCTCTGCAGGAAAATGGACTTCCTGTTGAAAGCCTCAGCAAAAACAGCCACCAGAATAATTCACTGGCACTGGGTTATTAAAATCCCTGACAGGTATTACTTAAGATGTTAGAAAATTATTCAGGCACATGTGTACACATATATCTACCTTCTGTGCTTGTGTGCTCACATACAGACACACACACACACACACACTCACATTTTTAGTAAGTACTCATTAAGCTATCTGAGATATTAAAACTAATCACGGCAGTTTTCCTTTAATGTTATCCTCAGCATAAAGAGAAATGAGCCCATTGTCATTTATTTTAAAATCATTCTTTATAAAAAATAGCTAATCTCCAGAAGCACACCTGGTTTACTGAAGTGAATATAAAGATGCAGCATATAGCCTTAATGTGCTCAGCTGGGGAAATATATTTTTTTAAATGAGCATTTGTTAGGGCTTTATTTGCAAATGCAAAACTATCCAAGGCACTCTTTGTGCATGTAGAGATTTTTCACTTCAAAAACCACATTAATATAGGAGGATTCTCATCAACCCCTAAAAGCAGCAAAAATAAATAAATAAATAAATAACCCTTGCAGGATTGTAAACGACAAAAACCCCATAAGACCAGGTCAAAGGAAGTTCAGAAACCAGGAAACCATTGACACAACCCCAAAGTGAATCTAAGAGAAACTTCTAACATAACAGTCTCCCCGCAAAATCTCCAGACTCATATATTCGAAGTGAAAGGATCTGCAGAGTTGACTCGGGTATTAAAAGTGGGAGAAAAGGGGGGACCTGCTAGAGTAAACCCATTAACTACCCTTGGGACCTCCCAAAGGAAAATGATGAGAAGTCTTGAGCTTTCCCTGATCTCCTGAGATGGCTGGTCTTTGTGAGGGGGCACGAGGTTGCCCCAGTTGCCAAGGATGGGATATTGGAAGGTTTGCACAACAAGGCCATGTGGGATAGTATGTGTGGCTCTTGGCCATGTTAACTGGGCGTTTCCTAGATACGATGGCAGTTGTCATTTTTTTTTCCATTTGATCAGGGAATGTAATACATCTTCAAAACAATTTTCACCCAACTGGTCAGAGATGTTAAAATCCAACCCTGAAAGCCTCCCTTGGGCGCTTTCCCTCAGAGGCACACTGTCCTTTGCTGCTATGTTTCTTTTGAAATATGTAATTTTCACAAAAAAATCTTTGGAGTGTTTGCTTCTTTAGGATTTTTTAAGTATTTAAAAATAAAATCAAAGTATATAGTTAGTATAGATTGAGACGCCTTTCCATTTGGAAGCAGAAGAAAATAATAATTCTGCTAAATGACAAGAGGAACACAATAAGAGCAAGTAGGTTGGCATTTCCAGTGCTAAAAAACATAATGTCTGTGGAGCTTGCTGTGACCCAAAAGAGTTAAGGCATGTCTCCAATAAAAGGAATTATGTCAGGAACCACTGAGAGCCTGTGCTGCACATTCCTTTCAAAAAAAAAAAAACCTAAAATTAGTGCTAACTTTTTCTACTTATACCCCTGATGGATACTAGCATAATACCAGGAGATACTTCCTAACTTTTAATTTTATATCCCTATAGCACCCAGCACAGTATCTTATACAAAAGAGATGATTAAGAAATAGGTTTTGGATCGACCAAATGAATCCACCTGCTAGCACTAGATCAAGAAATACATGTTAGCCAAGTACACCTAAATTAGTTTACTCACTCTTTAGCTTAAAACCCTTTGATGGCTTTCCATTACCCACCTTCAGATAACATGCAAGCATCTTCTAATTATTTAGCTCCTACCTACATTTATAGCTTCATCCCTCATCAAGAATTTTGCAAGTATTTGGGGCATAAAGTAATAATAAAGTTGATTTTTGAGAGGAAAATCTTAAGAATCACACAGAATGGGATAAGAATGGAGATATGGTGGCTCACGCCTGTAATCCCAACACTTCAGGAGGCCAATGCAGGAGGATCTCTTGAGTCCAGGAGTTTGAGACCAGCCTGGGCAACATAGTGAGACCCCCATCTCTACAAATAATCAAAAATTAGCCAGGTGTGGTGGTATGCACCTGTAGTCCCAGCTACTCAGGAGGCTGAGGCAGGAGAATTGCTTATGCCAAGGAATTTTAGGCTGCAATGAGCCATAATTATGCCACAGGCACTCAGCTTGAGCAACAGTGGTGAGATCCTATCTCATAAAAAAAAGGGGGGGAATGGAAGATATGCAACATCATTGGAAAGAGACAAAATTATTCTTTAGTTGGTAAGATTTGTTGTAAGCTGACTGAATATATTAACATATGTAAATGAAGGATGTGTTACTCAAAAAGGGAGGCAGCATGATCAGCCATGGGATATGCCATGGGAGAAGGAGTACTAATCAACAGACTTACATAACATCTGGTCTCAATGGTAAGCCTGTGCCTACCATGAAGTGGTTGTATCAAACTACTTATCATTTGAATAATCTAATTACCATCTTCTAACTTAATATCCATCTACCAACTTTATGATTATGATGTGATTTCCTAAAGAAGTATCCATTTTTGAGCCATAAATCTGTATATCCTACTGATTACTAAATATCTCCACTTGGATGTCTCATAGGAACCTCAAATTTGGCATGTCCAAAACTGGGCTAATCCTCCCAACCAATTCTTTTTCCAGTGTTTTGCATCTTGGTAAACGGCACTGTCACCCATCCATGAAAACCAGAAACCTGGGACTCTCACATTCAATCAATTCACCTCATCTAATTAGGCACCAAATAGTGTCAATCCCACCTTCTAGATATTTTTCTAATCCATTAATTTCCCTCCATCCCCACTGTCATCACTCAAGTCCAAGCTACAAATATCTTTCTCAGGAGACCTTGTTTCTATTTTTAGTAGGCAGAATATTTTGGAAATAATAAATAGATGCATTAAATCATATTCTGTTGCACCTATCCATTTTCACAGCTGGGCCATGATGATCGTTGTTCCAATGGGGGAAGCAGATGCGAATGACCAAGAAGAAAGAAGACATTGTTCAGCTTTGAGTCTCAAAGCTGACTTGCTTGATCTCTGTAGCTAGACAGAAGCCTCAAAAGCCAGGCTTTGTACAAAGAAAGAAAAGGAATTCTAAATCCCATAGTTAAGTGCTTTGGCTTTTATACTAGATTATATGTTTGACTATAGACCAAGGGAGAGAGAATATGCAATGGAACTAGAGAAAAGAAGTAGCCCACATTTCCAGACCACGGTATCGGGGAGGAAGAAGAAGATGGACAGAGGTAGCTGTAGCAGACCAAGAAATATGTGTAGTAACTCATTTCTCTGAAGTGCTGGATCAGGTGGGCATCTAAAGAGTCTTTCTCTCCTTCCTATTTGTGTCTGTCTTTCAGGGTCCTCCCTAACTAGAGCAGCCCAGAGTAGAGGTGAAGGAAAACATGAGTTAGCAGAGTAAGTGTAAGGGTAGCTTCCCAGTTGTCCCTTTGGCTTCAAGGTAGTACAGCAGGATCTAGGAAGTCCTGTGTGCTCAGTGGAGGGACAAGGGCAGTCGCTGACGGTACTGGCTAGAGAGGCCACAAAGGGCTTGGGCTGGGAGGTGGAGAGTAGAGGGTATTCTATTGCATTCCAGATGGAACACAGAGTCTTCAGGCAGCCATGATGCAATAGTGTCAGAGAGAGCTCAGGTGCAACGAGGCAGCAGAGTGGACTGCCAGGCCCCAATCTAGCTGAAATAGAACAGACATTGAGCTCAGCAGCTACAGAGTTCAACTGCAAATGGAGGCAGGGCTGCATGACCAAGCCAACAAAGAGGGTGCTATTCCTGCAGAGGGCAGCAGTGAGGACCCAGAAGTCACCCAAACACTCCTACGCAGAAATCAAGCCCCCTTCCACCAATGCCACAGGCACAAGAAGCTCTTGCATTCCAACTGGGTAGATAATTCTTGACTCAGAAGTTCCCTGAAATGAGCCATTTTAAAGGAAAGGAGACTAAATGTATCTGGAGAGACTAGGATATAATGTATTTCCTTGCTACCCACTGGAGTCAGAACTTAAGAGGAAAATCAGAGCAGCCAGAGAAAATGAAGATGCCAACATATTCTTTACATGTCTGAGCATAGTGTGAGTAAATTTTCAACTCTGCAACATACCCTGGCCCCACTCTATCTGCTCTCAACTTGCACCCACAGTGGGTTTTGACAATGCACATTGAATTGTACAGTACAGGTTGTGAAAACGCTTCCCATGTCTTCCTTTGCCCATTGGATAGTGATCAAAATCCTTAACGTGGCTAACAAGCCCTTCATAATCAGGCCCTCCTTTCCTCTCCATGACCACCTCCTGCCTTGCCTAGCTCCTCTGTCATTCCAGGGCCCTGGTCATCGTGGTCTCCTCAGTTTCTCAAGCTAACATTCTGTCAACACCAAATGCTATCTCCAAAGCTCCTCCCTCACTCCAAATTCTATTCATCATTCAGGTTGGAACTCAGCTATTTCTTTCTTAGATAAGCCTTTCCTGACCACGATTTTCACCTCTGAAAAATTCTTGGTTATGCAAACTAATTTTCCGAGTATAGGAATTCTCAGAGTCTTTACTATGCTACTGTGAATCTCCAAGAAGCAGAATGAAGCCGGCACAGTCTCCTAAACCTATTTGCCTGGGGTACAATTTTCTCTGTCTCACAGAATTGGTGTCTGCAAGAAATCATTCGGTAATTGCTGACTTACGAGATTCACAGAACCAAGAATCATGTCTCTTTGAAGACCAAAGCATAACTAAATGTAGTAAGGCTTCTCGGAAAATAGAAGATATACTATTCCTATCAAGGGGAGAAACTGTTGAATTTGTTTTGAGAAGGTGCTAAGGCAGTCATATAGCAGAGAAGAGAAGAAGAAAGAATAACTTGTGTGTCCATCGGTACTGTCAAGAAGATCTAGAGGTGAGTGTAGGAACTTGCCCTGTGTAGGGCACTCATGATCTCCCCACTGGGCAAGGTCCTCCACCCAATTCCTTGGCCCATGGCTATGGCATGAGCTCCAAGCACCACAGGCTGCATTAGAATTGGTTCCAATCCAGGGAGATCAGCCAGTGTCACTCGTGAGAAGTCAACAGCAGCTTTTTTGGCAGCCAGAAGAAAGAGGCCACAAGAAAAGAAAGTGAGCCAGAATGGGGCAGAAAGTGAAGTGAAAGCAGCTGATCTTCTCTGCTCCCATTTGAGAAGACTGGACGGAAAGGGCTTAGCTCTGAGATACAGATGGCATCATTCTGCATAAGTAAAATAAGTACATCTATGAACAAGAGAAGAAGTATGAGAACACTTCACAACAGAAGATTTATGGCATTATCCACATGGAGCAAACGTCACTGTAAGTCAGATGTGTTTGAATCACAGTCAAGGGAATTTAATAATTGAGATGTCAAAGAACCTTATTAGAAGGCAATCTTACCTACGTGATCCTCTGACCTGGACCTCAAGGATCATCTACAGTGATGTGCCAAGATATTTGAGCCGGGGGGGGTGAAAAAGAACTTCTGGCAACACAGCTTAATAAATGGATTCTTTGGCCCAGAGAAGTTGCTGAAGTAGTAAAATGAGATGCAGTCCAACAAAAATTAGGTTACACATGAGAAAGATCTTGATAAAATATAGCCCTTCTCCAGAAAAACTACATTATTTTCTGTTAGATGGGATAGACCACATAACCTGTGCAGCTTTATCATCTGAGGTCTTAGGTCATTTGGGGACAACTCAAGTTTGAACAAGAGGAGCCAGACATTCTGTACGTGAGTGAAGCCTTACCTGGAGGCTACTGGTGGAGAAGCCAAGCCTCTCCTCCTGTTCATAAGAAACTACACAGAGAGGCAGGCGACTGGGGATCAATTGACAAAATGGCAATCTCCAATAGCCAATACTCTCAGAATGATGTTATGATTGACAGAGCAAAATTTCCAGGGTAGAAGGAGAAAGCTCAGGCCATCCACTACCCAAACCGAGATGTGGACCACATCTCTGTTCTCTTAGCCACTGCCTTTTCCTCAATGTTTTTGTTTACAAATGGTCACAGCAGATAGACTCTCACCAAAATAAATGAATCACAAAGCTAATACTCAGTAAGTCTGGGGACAGTCATAGCCCAGCTCACTGTGTTACCCGGGCTTGAATGTCAGTACGGGCTATTAGAAGACCCTTCTAGGGCTCCAAATGATAAAAATAGTGCTGTGTTAGATGACTGCTCTGGTCAAGGAACATTGCTTTGGCCATTCAGGTTAGAAATAGCCAGGTGTGGGAAGGACTCAGTGAACAGAACAGACTCTAAGGTGGAAAGAGGAATCTTTTTTAAGGCATGCATATAGACTGACAAAGGGAAAAATGAAATCAGGAAGAAAGGTTTTGTGAAAGACTTTTTTCCTCCTTATTTCATATCCAGGATCTAAGGCCTAGTACTGGCCAGAAGGCTGAAGTCAGCAGTTACGTGTCCTCAGGTGGTTCTGAGACAAGAGCAGAAGGAGTGGATAATGGGGGCGGGGTGGAGCCAGGGGGATTGTAAGACTGGGTCATTTGATAATTCTTGGCTTGAACCTAAGAGGGTTTCCCTTTAGGTATTATCCTGAAGAAAGCTCCAGGCAACCTTAGGCTGATTCTTCACTTGTCACTTCTAAAAGGTGAATCAGTTAACACTTACAATGGCTGACTCTGTCCTACTGTTCAGGTTCACACGCACCTTCTAATTATAAGAAACAGGCTTCTTGGGCTTCTCCAGGCAAAAGCTGAGAGGAAGCCAACATTATTTTTGCTGTTACTGCAACATCCAAATAACTTTGCATCTGCTGGAGCCTCCAATTAAAAGGGCAATGATGATGAGTCAATGCACCCCACTGGCATGGGCCATCCTTTACTTATGTTTCAGAAACAATCACTGTTCCATTTTCTGTATTAAGAGGTGAGAGAGAAATGAGCCTTATAGAATAGGAGTTGGCCTGAGAGACAAGATACCTGGGTTGTGGCCTGACCATGCTTTTAAACAGATGAATGGCCATATGCAAAACAACTTATCCCATCTGGAGTCCTATTCTGCCCTCCCAACCCCCTACTCCTTTTTTTTAGAGACAGGGTCTCACTCTGTTGGCCTGGCTGGAGTGGTGTAGCACAATCATAGCTCACTGCAGCCTCTAACTCCTGGGCTCAAGCAATCCTCCCTGCTCAGCCTCCTGAGTAGTTGGAAACCACAGGCTCACACAACCACACCCAGATAATTATTTATTTATTTATTTTAGAGACAGGGTCTTGCTATGCTCCCCAGGCTGACCTCAAACTCCTGGGCTCAAGCAATCCTCCCACCTCAGCCTGCTAAGTTGCCCAGATTACAGGCACGAGCCACTACACTCAGCCTATTTCCCATTTATAAAATACAGAAAGGTTCTGTGAAAATAAGAATGGCAAGAGCATAGAAATCACTTTGGATAAAGTACTCGATCAGAATGATTTCAAGATGTAGAGGAAGGCATACTAAGAATGCAAAATGGAATTACACCTTGGATTTTTAGATTGAATTTTAAAACTATGAAGTAAGTGTCACTGCAACTTCAGCAGAAGTGCCACAGAATGAATTGAGATGATTCAAAACAGATCAACTTTAAGATTTGGTGCAGAAAATGATCTCCACATATCCAAAGGCACTTTGGGCAAGCCTGAAGCAGATGGTGGGGCAGGTTTCATAGTGACTAAACGCATTAACATCAAAAGAATCTCCATCTGTAAATCATTCCATGTGAATTACTTGTTACAGCTTGAGTAGTAACCACATACTACATTCAGGTTAGAATGTTACTCTGTCTCACTCCCCATCTTTCTAAAAGGATCTAAGAGAAACCTAGGTGTTCAGAACCAGGAATTTAATAACATCTTTGACAAAATATCCAAGAGTTCTTCAAAAGAACCAAAAGTTTCCCTTGACTTGACTGAACATTGCTAGACTTCCAAAGGGACAACTGCTAGTCAATAACTAAATAAGCACTTTTAGAAGAGGATGGCTTCTGTCTTCTTATCGGGGTGAGGGATAATGAGGACTGCAATCTGGCTAATGTTGATCATTAACCACAGCAGGAGGGCATTCCTTAAGTGGTTTCTAAGAGGCAGTCTGGGGCAGCTGGTTAAGAAATCTTGCATCTTCCAGCCAGAGTCCATGGACTAGTCACCCTTGATCACTAAGAAGGCTTTACATATCATGGGAGCTTTGATGAAAATAAATGGACCACCTAAAGATGGACATGGAGATCCAGAGGTACCTTGCTTTCAACTTCCTTCATTCATTCTTCCTTGCTTGTACCAGAATTACATATCCTTTGCCAGGCACAATGATGTACGCCTGTAATCCCAGCTACTTGGGATGCTGAGGTGGAAGGATTGCTTGAGCCTGGAAGTTTGATACCAGCTGAGGCAACATAGCAAAATCCTGACTAAAAAAAAAAAAAAGAAAAGGCCGGGCAGGGTGGCTCATGCCTGTAATCCCAGAACTTTGTGAGGCTGAAGCAGATAGATCACTTAAGGTCAGGAGTTCAAGACCAGCCTGGCCAACATGGTGAAACCCCATTTCTACTAAAAATACAAAAATTAGCCAGGTATAGTAGCAGGTGCCTGTAATCCCATCTGCTCAGGGGGCTGAGGCAGGAGAATCGCTTGAACCTAGGAGATAGAGGTTGCAGTGAGCCGAGATTGCACCACCGCACTCCAGCCTGGGCAACAGAGTGACACTCTGTCCCAAAGCCAAAAAAAAAAAAAGAAAGAAAGAAAGAAATGCCTGCTGTAATGGGGTTGCAAAAACAAAATCTCAAAATTCTGTAGAAAAATTACGTCATTTGTGTTTTAGTCATTAGATGTCCATAGATTATTCAAGAATAAATATTAATACAAAAAATTGTATGTTACCAAAATGAGTTTTTGTGTTCCAAATAATTTGCATGGCATGACAAATAAATTATTGGCCTTGTTTCTAAAATGTGATAGTTGTTTTGTTTTTTACCCTGATAGTGCAGAAGAAGAGTCCCTTTGTGTTCTTTTGCCAGCCACCAAAGGGCTGGCTATCGTCATGGTTATTATCACCAGACATGGGAGCAACATGGGAAGAAGGGGTTGGCACATTTTTCCAGGAGTAAGGGCATTTGGAAACTCCATGGTGGGTCCCAATGGCACAAAGGCTCTTGTGTATGGTACTACTTTACAAGAAAGGCTCAGCCAATTCCTCAGCAGCTGTGAAGTTGTCAGCCGTGGCGTTCTTTACAAAGCTGGGTGGCTGCTTACTGCTGACATGTTTGGTTTTGAGCTCTGAAAAAAAAAAAAAACCTCACTGGAATGTTGAGCTAGGCAAAGACAGCAGATGCCCACAATGAAAAAGCCCATTGTACATCAGGTGCTTAGGAAGTTTCTGGAAACTATTGACAAAACATGGGTATTTTTCTACTAAGTTTGCACTTAGCCATTTCAGTTGTTTTTCATCAAAATCTCTCAACTTCCCCCTCCTGTACTTGACAGCCAGATTAGAGACGATCCAATAGGCTATTGATCATACTCTCTTCTAAAGGTCATATTGGGGGGAGCATAAATTCTCAAGAAACCACACACTTCTCTAAGGAAGAGGCACATTTCATTTGCCTTCCTATTTAACCTCATATGGGCTTTCATTAATACCAAGACTCAGAAACGTCTTGGAAATGTCCACGTGAGGTTTGGTATAGTGATTATTTTCTGAGATTTTCTCAATTTGAGGGTCGACTCAAAAGAAAGGACAAAATATGTGTGACAATCTTCCTAGATGTTAGTCTAAGCAAAGACTACTTAACAGCATATTTCAGTATCTTCCAATGAAAGAAAAACAGTCTCCCTTTGAGAAGCTTGCAATACCAGTTCCTGGGACTAGATCTTGCCACAACTGTGTCTATTTAGGTTGTAATGACCTGAACAAAGCTAAATGTATGGCTACTGTGGTTATTATACAGGTGCCTGGCAATAAAATACTATGCCTTAGCAAATAAAGAGACATAGGAGGTGAAGAAAGGTCAAAGAAAAAAACAGATGAGAAATCAATGTCAAAAGAGGTCACTTTATGAGCTTCAAAGGGAGTTACAGTCATTGATTATAATATCACTGAAACAACACAGGCCCTGTGAGATCTGAAATTACATTTCCAGTCTGAATTTATAGAACTCACTGCAGACTCTGGTTGTGATTGTAGCACATTAATGGGAGCCTACCAAGTAAGCATGATTTAGATGGGCACAGGCAGAGGTGAATTCAGTTTTTCCTTGGTTTAGATGACTAGGTGTGTGATCAAGAAAGGTTCAGAATAGGTTTCTTCTGCAATTTAAGGGACATTGCTGGTAATAGTTAAGGGCTGGAACAAACTTCCAAAAACACAAATCTAATTATGTCAGTGTCTTGCTTACAAACCACCAATAGCCCTTTTTTTCCATGCATGATGAGGTTTAGAATCCTTAGACAATAGGCAAGGCCTTTCTTGTGAGGTGCTGTGCTGAACCCCTATTAACCTCAATAGGGAAAGCATGAGGTTCAAGGGGTAGAAGAAGAGACTCAGAGCCAATAAACAAGATGTGGGGTTTCATTAGGGAATTATAGAGGGGAGAGAGTCCAGTGGTGGCTGGCTGTACAGGAGAACCACCTTATATACAGAAACAGTTCAGAGGCAGTGAGCTGCACAAGATATCCACTTTCCTACAGTCCAGTGGCAGGTTGGGCAAGAAAAAAACTGCAACCACTTGCAAACAGCATGCACTTTATGTAACATTTCCACTTAACACCCTCCCCTTAATGACCTCCACGTGGCAACATTCATGTACCCCAAAACCAGGGCTTCAACCCCCTGTACAGCCATGGGATAGGCTGGGGCTCAGATGTTCCTCATAGACAAAGAACGAATCTCCAGGTTGGCCACTTCTGGATTCCCTCTTCAGATATGTCTGCCACACAGGGTCATTCTAAGGGTATGCCTAAGTTTTTGCTCTCAGGTACATTTACACTACATGAGGCCACCAGAGTCTCCTTTTCAGATCACCTGAGGCTCCAACTATACTAAAATTCTTTCAGTTTTCCAAATCCACTGTCCTCTTCCCCACACCCATATGTCTATACAATTCTTTTCTGGCTGCAATGCCCTCTCTATTCTAGTAAAATATTCCTTCATTCTTTCCTTGTCCCTTTTCCTTTTCATAGTAGATTCTAGGCTCACCAAACCCTATCTCCTTTTCTCCTTGGGTACACAGCTACAGTGCCCTTCCCAACTTCCCTTGCTGTCAGGTAGATCTACATGGTGGAATTCTGGCCAATGGAACATGGGTGAAAATTATATTTAACATTTCTGGTCCCTAAAATCCTTTCTTGAGATTCTCCATGTTCTCTTTCTCCCAGTGATTCCAACTCTGAGGCCCTTGGGAGTGACCTTGGGTCCCTGAATAACTACGTGGAGCAGAACAGCCTACTCACCAAACCCTGCAATCCATGTTAGACTGTGGCATAAGTGAGAAATACTTTAAGACACCAAAAGGATTAGGGTGTTTCTTAGCTAGTCTACTTTGGCCAGTGCACTCAACCAGATATTATTAATTACATTTTACTTATTGTCTTTGTGGTTATTTTTATAGGTCACCATATATTTATTTCTGGAAGAAGTCTGGGTATAAATAGAAACTCATCTTTATTAAAGGAAAGAATTTATACTAAAACAAAAGCAAAAGTATGCAAGACTTTTTCCACTTCTGGGCTGACTGGCTGAGTTGTCTAGAACATGGTGCCATTGATATTGTGTTGAGGGGTCTAGAAGAAAGCCCTTCTGTGGGCCCAGGCTACATTCTTTTCTCCTGGCCTGCTGTTTCTCAGATGTATGCCACTAAACATAAAGGACATAATTGAAAATACTATGAGGGTAGGGGGAATTCTGGAAAGATTCTGGCCGTGATGGCAGCATAGTTTTTCAATCCTTTGACTACTACACAAATAGAGCAACTAGATAACAAAACCCCAAATCCCTGACAACATTTAAAACAAAACTAGGAGACAAAGTTTCCTCTTGAACCCCAAAATACCAGTTAATGGGGCAAACCACCACCTGCCAGAAATTCTGCATGGAATCAGCCCCTGGGTGGGAAGAAGAAGGAAACAATGGGTATCTATGGACCTGAGAACAAGAGAACCCAGAAGAGCTAATAGTACTCACTGGAAAGTTCAATGGGCCACTGTGAAACAACAGCTCTCACTGGGAGGGGTTTTATCCTCTTTACCATCTGAGTACAAGGGGCACATGGGAAGGAGGACTGACGGAGATGGAGCAGTTTACTCCCCATGAAGTGTGCAGCCACCTAGCATAAGCCCCCACCAGTGAGAAACTACTGAGGGTGGCTTCACATTTGAGCCATATGGAATAAGAGTCTAAAGAAACAGAAGGTCTTGACCAAAGTGGTTGAGGAGAAAACAGCCAGGGAATCTCAGGAAGCATCTACCATATCTACCATATTTTTAAAATACTACACACACATGAAAAGGAAGTTCTGTAAAGTTAATGAGATTTCCTGAATTATACCTCATTCTAAAATGTCAGAAAAATTAAGTTCATATAAAAATGAACAATGGAATAGTATCAAGGTCAAGGTCAAATCCCATAGAAAGTGATTGTAATTACAAAATAGAATAAGAAGCAGAATAACATCTTATAAAAGTATGCTGAAAGCTGTTACCTGTAATTCCAAAAGAAACTTAAAGACATTAAGAAATGATACAAACTACCAAAGAACACGACCATCTGATTAGAAAAGCTCATAAATAGGGAGACAGGACTGAAAAAAATGATTATAAATAAAAGAAAAACTCACTTCAGAAGTGTCAACTAAACTAGAAAAAAAAAACAGAACAGATAATCTAATAATAAATATAAAAGGTGAAAAGGAGGAAAACCAAAAACTCTAAAAGCAATAAAGAGATAAAAAGGATTTAAGACAAGCTTGTCCAACCCACAGCCTGTGGGCCGCATGTGGCCCAGAATGACTTTGAATGTGGCCCAACACAAATTGATAAACTTTCTGAAAACACTATGAGATTTTGTTATTTGTTTTTAGCTCCATCAGCTATCATTAGTGTTAGTGTATTTTATGTGTGGCCCAAGATAAATCTTCTTCCAGTGTGGCCCAGGGAAGCCAAAAGATTGGACACCCCTGAATTAAGAGAAAAAAAATAGTGAACATAGGCAAAGAAAATTGAACATACGGATAACCAGAGATTATGAACAAGAAAAGCAAGGGAAGAGAACAAATACTAATAACTATAATTCAAGGAAATGTCCTGAAGTACAAAAAAAATGAAATGATATTGAAAAGCTGTGCCATATATCTGAAAGTATTGACCCAAAAAAGACCAATAGCAAGACATATTCTAGTAAACTCTCTGAGTTTCTGAGCAAAAAGAATACATGGCTTATAGCATAAAGAAAATTCAACTATCATCAAACTTTCTGAAGCAAACGCTTTAGGCTAGAAGAAAATAGAGTAGCCTGCTTAATATGCTAGAAAAAAGAAAGGGGTTTTATATCCAGCAAAACTGACTTGCAAGTATGAAGGACTCAAACAAATTATTATGAATATAGACAAGAACTTAGAGAATATTGTTTCCATAAGTACTTTCTGAGTAGCATATTTGAGAATGAGCTTCCAATGATCAAAATAATTAGAGAGAACATCAGCATAAGGACTGGCAGTGAATATTAAGTATATAGTTACCTGTGGATTTAATTTTAAAGGGGACTAACAGAGAGCAGAGTATCTGATGTCTCTATGCTCTGACAACATAAATAGAGCACAACTATTTAAAAATGAATGAAGGTGGGACAACCATATGCAAAAAATTGTTGTAATGTTTTCAATAACCACATTAGTACTAGTATTAGTATTGTCCTCCTGAGATTACTGGGCATATAATATGTGATAAAACAATGATTACTATTAGAATATTATTATTCTGTTATTCCCTGTGTCCTTGAGGGTGCAGATATTTTGGGAAGGAAGGCAATCTAACTGTAATGCAGAAGAGGCTAAATAAAACTCTGTAAAAGTAAATTTGAATTGGAGTACTAATAAGAACTCATAAATTCATAAAAAATAATACAATAAACTATAGATATTATAATGTAAATATCGAATAAACTATATAAAATATAAGATAATATAAACCAATAAAAACTTAAGTAAAATATAAAACTATAAAATAATAAAAATTATAAGCTATAAAATAATAAAAATATGTGAATAAACAAATAAATTATAGCATATGATAGAATAACTACAGTATACTATATAATAATATACTATATATCCACAGGAATCAAACCTGACTATGATCCAGTCCCAGATGCCAATTTACAAGAAATGCAGGGGACAGAGGAACATATTGAACTGCACTGTGAGCCTGAACTCAGGCTCAGGTGAACTATACTAGTTATTACATTACTATTATATAATAATTATGATATATTATATAATAACTATGGTTATTATATAATAAAGTAAGCTATAGTATAACCATAGTATATAACTACATATAGTTTATTGTATTAGTTTATATAGTTTTTATAAATCTCCCCAATTCTATCCTCTACAAATGTTAAGAAACAATGACCAACCTGGTACCAACGAGCATCCCTAGCACCTAGATTGTAGTCTCCAAATAACATTTCTTACCAAAGAAAGCAGAGCTTCTTGGAGAAATGGCTGATTTCAGGTCTAGGAGAGGAAATGTACAGATATGCCTGAAGAGTCTTATATTGCTCCATAGCAGGAGAGCTATCAAAGGCTTTTAAGGCTATGACAAAAGGACTCAAGAACCAACTTGCTGTTGTCCCTGCTGGCTAACGTGGAACTGTTTGAAGTTCAATAATGATTGTAGTCTTTCCAACCACCACCTATAGTCTTGCCAAAGGGATCAAACCTGAGTGTGATCCAGTCCCAGGTACGAATTTGCAGGAAATACAGGGGGCAGAGGGACATATCAAACTGCACTGTGAGTTCATAATATATACAACTCAGGCTCAGAAGAACTATACAGGTCAAATGGCTCTGGTCCCTCAATAGATAAATTCTAAGGAAATCAAAGAAATTAAGGAGGAACTTAATGATTAAAAGAGCATTCAAGGGCTTGTCATTTTTTAAATGGGAAAGACTAGACTAGAGTGTTTGAGGATGCACACTGGGTGACAAATGTATTTTTTAAAAATACAAAGAAATTATTATTACAATAGTATCATGATTACTTATGAAGAATACAAAGGACTATAATTGGGTAAAGCACATGAAGGGGTTTTGGGGGTGGCAAAAATTCTCTCTCTTGTCCTGGCCGGCATACAATACATATATAATATGCATATATATGTATATAATTATGCAACATTAATACAATACATAAACATACAATATACTAGGCCATTGTATTCATGTGTATTCATGTATTCATGTGGATTTCTCTATTTGTGTTTTAATTACAAAAATATATATGTTTTTAAAAGACTATGAGTTTCTCACTGCCATCCAATCTCCTACTGAGAAGACAGTATAAAGCACATAGTTGAAGTGGAAAATAATGTTAGCAAATCATGACTGAAGTCATATTGTGAAGGTTCACAAATATCTTTGCAAAGTTATATTTAATTTGGAAGATAATGTAGACTCTCTTAAAAGATTTCATGAGTCCAGCAATTCCTCGTTTCCTCTGAACTTCTTAATGTCTCCACCATTTACTTGATTCTCCTATTTGGATAATTAAGATGAGACAGCTAAAGAAATATGATGCAAAATAAACCCTTGCTATAAAAGTAGTGTCAGGCAGGTGAAGAGTGATGGTGCCATGTTCGTGGATTCAGCCACCTTAACCCTGTTTACTGTGATTTAATAGAAATCCACTCGCTGTGCCATACATATAAAATTAAGTTTAGGAAACAACAGGTGCTGGAGAGGATGTGGAGAAATAGGAACACTTTTACACTGTTGCTGGGACTGTAAACTAGTTCAACCCTTGTGGAAGTCAGTGTGGCGATTCCTCAGGGATCTAGAACTAGAAATTCCATTCGACCCAGCCATCCCATTATTGGGTATATACCCAAAGGACTATAAATCATGCTGCTATAAAGACACATGCACACGTATGTTTATTGCGGCATTATTCCCAATAGCAAAGACTTGGAACCAACCCAAATGTCCAACAATGATAGACTGGATTAAGAAAATGTGGCACATATACACCATGGAATACTATGCAGCCATCAAAAATGATGAGTTCATGTCCTTTGTAGGGACATGGATGAAATTGGAAATCATCATTCTCAGTAAACTATCGCAAGAACAAAAAACCAAACACCGCATATTCTCACTCATAGGTGGGAATTGAACAATGAGAACACATGGACACAGGAAGGGGAACATCACACTTCGGGGACTGTTGTGGGGTGAGGAGAGGGGGGAGGGATAGCATTGGGAGATATACCTAATGCTAGATGACGAGTTAGTGGGTGCAGTGCACCAGCATGGCACATGTATACATATGTAACTTACCTGCACATTGGGCACATGTACCATAAAACCTAAAGTATAAAAATAATAATAATAATAATAAATAAATTTAAAAAAATAAATAAAATAAAATAAAATTAAGTTTATCCTAAGATTTTTGCCTTTTCAAGCATCTAAATTCCTCAGTTTCTCAGAGAATAGGCCAGGACTCAGAAGAAAAAAGTCAACTTTGAGTAATAAAATCAAAATGATATTGAACACTAGATAGATAGATAGATAGATAGATAGACAGAAAAAAGGGAATAAATACCTCTGAGAATTCCTAGTGCCTGAAAGCTCAAAACAAATGTATAGGAATCTTCTTGAGATTGTGGAGAAGATATTCCTTAGAAATAACTACTTTATATCCATTATTCTATTTTGAAATATATCAAACTTTCATGGGTAGTCTTTTTTTTAGTATGTTAAATATTTTTAGTGACCACAAAGAATAATCATAAGGGATCTTGTGGATTTGTTCTTTTTTCCCCCAAAAAAAGGTCTTAAGTTCTTCCATTCCAAATTATCTATCCAGGGGGATTTTCAGGAGTTAGCAATGTGTAAAATGTTCCTTGTTCAAGACAAAGACAAAAATGAAGCTTTTAAAATTGCCTGTGTCACAGTTAGGATAAAACAACCTGCCTATCACCAGAGCATAATTCAACCCCCTATTACCGAAGCATTACCTTCCCAATTCCTTTAGGAAGAGGTGGAGTATGAAATCGCAAATAGATAACAAAATTTAAGCCCCCAAAGAGAGAGAGAATATGTATCAAAATAGCTAAATGCATGTAAATAAGTACTAAATTTAACAGGCATGAGTAATGCAAACCTCACAGGAGCCATCTTGCCTAGGACTGCTTTCACGCTTCCAATTCAAAGGATATAAATGAGCTCCCCCCACACTTAAATATGGAATAAAAAGACAGTTGCACCGGACTATAGAAGAGGTAAGCCCAAATTCACAGAGGTTTTATTAAAAACAGGAAAAGGTCAGTCCTCTTCCCCCAAAGGAATGTCCAGGGCTTGTAGGAATTATTACTCCAAGATAGTTTCTTTATTAAATTCGCCGTGCAGAAATAGAAAGACAAGGCCAGGGGAGAACTAGAAAGACACAGGATGTCTTACTTTTGTCCAGCCTAAGCACTGCCACAATCTAAATTTAATGCCAAGATACCTCCTCTTCACTGTATCTATAAATCAGATACATGTGAAAACCCAGAGTAAATCCTTAATGAACTAAGAAATTATGCAATTAAACACTCCACTAATGATAAATATATCATCTATGTGCTTTCCTCAAAATAAAACAAAAAAGATAAATTCAGATTATTGTCCCAGATATAACATCTGCAAAAAACCTCCCTGCTCACCAATGACGTGAAACAGCCATCTGCATTTTAACCTATGTTTGCTTCTAGTTAAAATCAAGCATTCGTTAATGAATTAGTTTGAGTGAATTTATAGATTGAGGGCAGCCCAGCACTGCCTTGTTTAGCAAACATTTTTCAACATGGGCAGTCACAGGGAAATCTCAAGCCCAAGTTAAGTGCCAACTTAAAATGGATTCCCGAGACACCCCTGGCGTGTGAATTAATTCTATTTGTATTAATATTTGGAATGTCACGCAGGATGCCGCAGTTGGTTTTGCATGACACTCTGGCACTCTCTCCACAGCATTTTTATCATTAAAATGACCATGTTTTAAAAGCAATGACATACTGTGTGAGAGACTTTATAAGAATGAGAAGGATGAAAAGCTGGAAATTTCTCTACTGGCCTCTGCCTATTAAACACCCTACCTTTACAACAGCAGGGCACATTTTGGTGTCAAAGAACAGGGCACCGTATTCAATTTCGGTGCAGTGAGGGGTTTAAGTAATCCTGTCTCTTTACATTTGAGATCACAGCACTTCTAGAAAAGTCAACAGAATCAGCTGCTCCAAAATAATGTCCACAAGTCAGGCACACTCACACAAAAATACTCCTTGTGAGGAGGTAAGAAATTAAAATAACATCTGGCAGAGAAAAATCTGTTCTCAGGAGCTAAAACCAAAGAGGAGTGTCAGAGCTTGAGGTCTTCTGTTTGGAAAGCCTCTGCAACCAGCACTACTGGTTTTGTGGTAACAAGACAGGGCCAGTTTAGATCAGTGAAAACTAGGTACAAACGAATACCTCCCTTCAGTCTACAGTTTCAAATGTTTCTTAACATCTAACACTTTTACAGCTTGGAAATGAAAACATCACCTGGTTTGGGTTGTATTTCTTTCCCTTCCAGGATTCTGGTGAAGATGGCAATAAAACTAATATGGCTACAGAGAGCAGGAAGAATCATGAAAACAAGGATAAGGTGCACGCTACTTCATCAGCTCTTAATCAAGAAGGAACTCTAGTATGTACCTATGTGACCAGCTGTTTTCTATCTCCCTTGAGTTCTAACAGCAGGATCCATTCTAGGAGAATATCTGATCTGGGACTTTGGGGTTTTATATATTGTTACCCTTCCCCTCCTCCTCCTCCTCCCTATTTAATGGGTTCTAGAAAAAGCATAGGAGATTGCAGTTTCAGCAGACAGGGAAAAGAGGGCTGATATGCTTTACATAGTTATTTTTATATTTAATCCAAGAGCAAGAGAGGACTAAGCAACCCAGCTGACTCTAAAAAGCATTTTAGGAAGTTGGCAACCGAACAAGCCACCTCCTGCTATCTCCTACTGTGAAGTAACTGTATCCAGGGTATAGATATGTTCTTCAAAGATATCAATAGCACAGATAATTAAGTTAGTGCAGCAAACTAGCTACATGCTTTGAAGTGTGGAGACAGTTGGTACGCTAACCTTTCCCTCACCTGATAGGCTAAGCCTACAATCTCCTCACACATGTTAACAATCTCGTGACCTTTAGTCCGTCCTCATTATCACATCAGTTAGGTTACCCAACCACGTGGGGCCTACCATAAAAAGGGCTGCTTATAAACTGGGATAGTGAGTTAACAGGCTCAAAGACAGACTCCACCTGGGTAAGAAGAACCTCCAACTAGAGAAGCTAAAACTCTCTAGATTAAGCTATCCTGAGGCAGAAGAGAAAGAGCACCACAGGGTGGGAAGAGGGACCAGCTGACGCAGACATCATCAAACTCTGGAATACATCAGAATCATAAGAGGTGTTTCTAAGTATACCAGTTACTGGACGCCATCCTCTAGAGAGTCTTACTCAAAGTGTTGGGGTAGAGACATAAAATCTGTGTTTTAATGAGTATAACGGTGATTCAAAATTTGTGCTTCTCAGACTACACTTCTTAGAAAGGTAAGGACTGAAGCAAGTTTCTCAGGACTCCAGTAGTATGCACCTATTATCCAGAAACTACTAAACCCTGTGGTGCTTTATATATTTTATGTCATTTAATCTTCACCATATAAACACACACAATAAATATGTGTGTAAATATACACAATAAACAGATATATACACACCCTATATATATATTTGTAAAATACACAAAGCACAAGGGTTTAGTATATGTGTGTATTCTTCATTATTTAATCTTCACAACATACATACATATGTTGCATGTATATATACACGTTGTATAGATGTATATATGTATATATTGTATGTGTATATATGTTGCATGTACATTACATACATATGTGTTATGTGTATATATACATACATGTATGTATATATGTATGTTGTGAAGATTAAATGATATGTATATATGTGCATATATATAAGTACATATATGTATGTTATGAAGAGTAAATGTTGAAAAATATACACACACATATATATAATTTGATTCATTTTATAGCCACAGAAACTGAGGCTGAGCAATGTTAACTAACTTGATCCACGGTCACATGCTAATAAGTGGCAAAGCCATGTGCACAACCCAGATGTGCCCCTACCAAATGGACCCACAGAGCACCATGGAGAGAAGTCTCAAAGAAGCTGCAGTCCTTCCTGATATGTGTTTAATTCACCTGCTTTTCAGGCCTTCCCTCCACAGAAGACAAGAGGGAATGAGGCCAGGAGATTGAGAAAAGGCTGCAGCTAACAGGTACAAAATATCAGAAGTTGTCCAAAAATACAGGCATTCCTTACCAAGTGTATTACAACTTGCACTAATAAATTTCACGTAGATATCAGCCTTTAGGCACAGAGAAGCCCGCTATGAGTAAATGAAATATGGTTGTCCTCTGAATCAGAAGAGGATAGAGGACATGTGAAATGGGTCTCTTTCTATTCCACTCTCTACTCTACCCTGGTTATGCTAGACCCTGAATAAACTCCCTAAACTTCAATATATCCTGACTGTGTTTTACTCTGGGCTTTTAATGAGGAAGAAGTAGGGACAAAAAGAAGAAGAAAAAGAAATTATAGTCCCTCCTATAATGCCCCAAAACAAATGTGAGAATGCCACATTTTTCTGACTCAAGTACCAGGCTTGGGGACTCTATAGCTCCTTGACGAGAAGCCCTGTTATATTAAGAAAAAGGCAGAGGTGTTTCAACTGCTACTAGAAAGATAAATAGCCTAGGATATCCATTAATGCCCCATAAATTCTGCTGCCCAGAATGCTGATACATTTCTAGTGATTTGTGATGTTTTCCTTTCCAGTTTTTGATGGCAACTTAGGTATCATACAATAGACTGGTTTGGCAAAGGTAAAATGTCTAGCTATGACAAACTTAATTCCCTAGACTCAAAACCCTCAACAGGTGTGAAAACAGCAAATCTAGTTAACTTCCCAATTCCTATAGAAATCTCCACTGGGAATACGACTTTCGATGTGGCATTTCTAGGGGAAATTCTGTTGTTAAAGGTGTTCTTGGAGAATCTCCCATGAGGCTTGCTTAGGGAAATTTTACCTATTTCTCTTTCAAACATGAGGTTTCAGTGGATCTGACCCACCCTGATGATGAAATCTGAAAGGAGAGCCTCATCTCCCTTCTGAAAACACTGGGAAGGAGGCTTAGAGAACAATCAACTAAAAGGTGACAGCCACAGGTGGGAGTGACCACTTCATATTTACAAGACTGAGCCACACTGGATACTGTCTGCCATTTACACAGAACCTGAAGACCAGTTCAGTCCCATATGGCTTTTGGGGAGGAAAAGACAGACATGCATGGGATCAGCTGCAGAACTGGCAAAGAGAGAGTTACACAATCATTTTCTTCTTCTCCCTCTAGAAGCAAATATAAACCTACTTTATGATGGCAGTCCTCGTTTCCCAGAGAAGCACTTTTGCAATAATAACACCATAGAATAAAAGCTTGAGCGACCAGGGGCATTCAGAAAAATAAAGCCTTCCCACTTCCAAATATTGTGTTGTCATTGCCCTGTTCCTTACATTTTCTATCAGGAGCTCACCATGTTCCTACATACCCCAAGACTGAAGGGCACAGTCATTGTCCCTCCCCAGTGGCGTTGCTTTGAGGAATAGCTGAATTATCATGTGGACAGTCACTCTGAACAGTGTCTCGTACATTTAGTAAGCTCTCTATAAGTCGTAGCTATTGATACTGTTGTGCTGGTGTTGTTAAATGTGGCTCAATTAGCCACAACACACATATTACATGCCAAATATTTTTAAAGCAAATATGTGGCTTATTTGTAGTTTTCATCTGTATTCTATAACCCATGGGGAGAATTCCTTTTTCTTTTTTTTTTTTTTTTTTTTTTTGAGACAGAGTCTCACTCTGTCGCCCAGGCTGGAGTGCAGCGGCGCGATCTTGGCTCACTTCAAGTTCCGCCTCCCGGGTTCATGCCATTCTCCTGCCTCAGCCTCCCGAGTAGCTGGGACTACAGATGCCCACTAATTTTTTGTATTTTTAGTAGAGACAGGATTTCACTGTGTTAGCCAGGATGGTCTCGATCTCCTGACCTCGTGATCCACCCGCCTCGGCCTCCCAGAGTGCTGGGATTACAGGCGTCAGCCACTGAGCCTGGCCTCCCATGGGGAGAATTCTGATCATGAAAGCAGCCATTTAAAAAGGATGAAAATATTTAAGCTACCTACTTTCTCTGTTACCTTTTAAACTTTGTAAGTGTCTAGAGCAGGGCTTCTCAGCCTAGGCACTGTTGACATTTGGGGCCAGACAACTCCTTGTTGTGTGGGGGGATGCCCTGTGGACTGCATGATGTTTAGCAGCATCCCTGGGCTCTATTCACTAGATGCCAGTGGCACCCTCTTCCAGTCTTAATAACCCCAAATCTCTCCAGACATTGCCAAAATGTCCTTTGGGGGACAAAATTGCCCCTAACTGAGAACCACTAGTCTGAGCCATTTTGAAATAGACGAATGAACTACAGACATAAGTTCTCTAAAATGTGCCTCAAATGTGAGATGGTATGCTCTTACCAATGATTTTACTTACACCACAAATAGCATTTTACTAGAAGTAAACTGAAACCCATTGCCTAACAGGAACAGTGAGATGCTTGGCACTAACAAGTTATGGTGAGCAAAATAGTCTAAACTTGTTCACATATGCAAACTCAACATTTAATTTTCTGCAAGATTACCCACAATAATTACAAAGTTTCTATAATACAGCCTTAAAAGCTTGGAACTATGAGATCCATAAGAATTGATCCTTTATCTTTTACCTTTACTGTGTACTGTGTCTGTGCAACATAGCAAATGAATGTAGGCAATATTTTCCTCTAATTTCTAGGAGTACTAAAGTGAAACTTTCCTGAAATTAAATTGATTATTAAATAATCCAATGGAGGGAAATACAGAGTCAACTCGAATGTACAAACAACACTAAGGTAAACCAAAGACCATTTTGCTTATAAGCATGTATCCTTCAACTGAACATAGCTGTTGCACATATGATAACTAATAGCTTGACACTCTAAAAGTAATGTTGAAATATTAGTTGCTACCAGTTAATGATGCTTTGAGGACAAAGAGTTGACATCTATATGACACCAGTTTGTTCAGTCTGCCAGTAACATACAGTATGTTTGAGGCATTAGTAATAGCTTGAATAAACTATCTACCTGGAATCTATGGTCAAATGCTGGCTAATGCCATATCAACTTGAAGATTTCAGAGCCATTATCATAAGACGTAATTTCTTTGTCATAGTCTTAGAATTAACCCAGACCAAGAAATCCAACCTAATACACAGAGCTATATTAGGATCTTACTTAACTGATATGAATAGAGTTCATGTGAGAGAAGACACACATTCATTTTTTCACCTTCTGATAGCCACATGACTAATAAAGTCTCATTTCAAAGGGGAAAAAAAAAACCCACAACACTGACACCCACATTTTGGCAAAGTATCAAGCCAATTCCCCTAAGGGTATTAGTCGCTTTGATGAAAGAATGTTGCACCATCTCCACACACACTAGATCTCATTTGGTTGTTCCTTCTCTTTCTAAGATGATGTTACTGACAGGGATTACTCTCTTATTACATGGTAAAGTGGGTAGGACTGCAGACAAACACAGGACCTAAGTTTGCAAGTACAAGGTCATTTCTCTTTGCATAGAGCTACCTCAATTCCATCTTCTGAGGAGCAGAGATTATGATTTCCATGCTACCATGTGATCTCACAATGACAGGAAAGCCTGAGGACCCAGGAGGAAAAATAAGTGATCTGCATCCTATGTGAGCCTTCAGGAGCCACTGTGTCCTTCCCTGTCTCCTTTCTTTAATTCTTCAATTGAGGACCAAGTCAGAATCGTTGCACCATCTGGTAGCCATGGATACCACACTCAATACACAATATGATCTTAGGAGTCTTTTTTTTTTTTTTTTTTTTTAACATCTCCAGGGGTGTTTAATCCCCTTCCTAACTTTCTTCACACTTAATCTCCAGTCCTCTCCTGCACCAACCCTCTTCCAAGACTGGAATCTCTAAGAGGTGAAATCAACCTGGATCTAGATGTCAGAAAACCCACTTCTAGTCTTCTGCTATTTTTTTTAACAAGCCGTATCACTCTGAACAAGCCACATAATCTTGCTAAATTCACTCAGCTATAAAAGACAGGTAAGTTGTGACTTCATAAACTTTCACTACAAAAATATCATGTATTATTAGAAGAAATACATTGAGAAAAACAGTAGAAGGGAGTCATTTTGCATGTTATTTCAGTGGAAACGATAAGAAAACAATTATCTAATCAACAAGCACAATTATTCTCAAGCAGTTTTCTTCAGAGCCGGTCATATGACCTTCTAAAGAAAAAGGTAAAAAGCGATCACTTTTTCCCCCTTCCAATCATTCTTCTCCCTTCTAGCATAAAAATACTCCAATCCCTAACTTTAATCCTTCCCCTCCATGTCCAGCATTTAAAAAGAATAATTGGGCAGTTCCCAGTATTTTTCCAAGAAGTACCTTAGGGCCTTTGACTAGTGGTCTAACCTCAGGGATTATACCTGTGATGGTTAATACTGAGTGTCAACTTGATTGGATTCAAGGATGCGAAGTATTTATCCTGGGTGTGTCTATGAGGGTGTTGCCAAAGGAGATTAACATTTGAGTCGGTGGACTGGGAAAGGCTGACCCATCCTTAATCTGTGTGGGCACCATCTAATCAGCTGTCAGCGCAGCTAGACTATAAAGCAGGCAGAAAAACGTGAAAAGACTAGACTGGGCTAGCCTCCCAGTCTACATCTTTCTCCCATGGTGGATGCTTCCTGCCCTCAAATATCAGACTCCAAGTTCTTCAATTTTGGGATTGAACTGGCTTTCCTTGCTCCTCAGCTTGCAGATAGCCTATTGAAGACCTTGTGATCATGTGAGTTAATACTTAATAAACTCCCCTTTATATATATATATATAATGGGTATGTATATAGATAGATATAGATATAGAAATATGTATATACATATATATACATAGCTCTTATTAGTTCTGTCCCTCTAGAGAACCCTGACTAATACAATAATTAAACTGACTTAAGAAGGTTGCCTAACCTTGACTTTAATCTTGGAAATACAAGGATTTTTCATCTTCCTCTTTCCACTCTGACTTATATTGCATCTCATTTCTCATACAACAGTCTAGGGCCTCTCCTCTTTTCCTGGTCCCCTATGCTTACCAAAACCCACATCTTCAAAACAAACATGCAGAGCAGGAAGTACCTCTCAGAAGGGAATTCCATCTGCTCTACAGAGTGCCATCGGCCACATCACAGAAGCAGCAGGCAACTCTCTAGGGAAGACACCATAGTGTCTGGTGGACTCCAGGAAGCTACAGCACAAGAAGGCACAGGATTCCCTCCACGCCCCAGCCTGGATTCTAAGAAAAAAAATAATGTTGTAAATCACAGCCCTCACGTCATTCCTTAAAGACCAGATGATGGTGTCCCAGACTCAAAGGCAATAGCAAAACCTGCAAAAAATGGTCACCTATTTCCATTTCCCAGGAAGACCCTCATTATATACAAAGATGTGACTCTCCTCCATCCACATGTCCCCAAGTTCCTATAAGTTGATTCTAATTGGAAGAGATCACCAAAGTAGAGAGAAAAATCTTTCTGGGGCAAGGGTCCAGAAAGTGGTGGTAAAATGCAGAGAATGGCTTTCATTTTGGCTGTAAGTTGCTGTGATCTTAGGGAAACTACATAACTCAGTTTCTTCATCTGTAAAATTGGGAAGAATGTGACTTATTTAGCTCACAATATTTTTAAAAATTAAGAGAAGTAAAAGCTATTTTAAAATAAAAATCATCAAATAGTATTAAACACCGAGTATTCAAATATAGATTAATCTAATTTATGTCTATATTTGCAAAAGTACAATGGGACTTTAGAAAATCTCCAAAGTTATTTTATTTATTTATTTTTTTTGAGATGGAGTCTCACTCTATCGCCCAGGCTGGAGTGCAGTGGTGTGATCTTGGCTCACTGCAACCTATGCTTCCCAAGTTCAAGCAATTCTCCTGCCTCGGCCTCCCGAGTAGCTGGGATTATAGGCATGTGCTACCAGGTCCGGCTAATTTTTGTGTTTTCAGTAGAGACAAGGTTTCACCACATTGGCCAGGCTGGTCTCGAACCCCTGACCTCAGGTTATCCACCCCACTTTGGCCTCCCAAAGTGCTGGGATGACAG
Source organism: Pongo abelii (assembly GCF_028885655.2). NCBI lineage: Eukaryota > Metazoa > Chordata > Mammalia > Primates > Hominidae > Pongo > Pongo abelii. The sequence continues at coordinate 32,371,550 of NC_071985.2, read as the reverse complement.
GCATAAGCCACCACTCCCAACCAATGTTAAAATCTGGAAAAGCAAAATAATGCTTCTAATATTGTTTGTCCTCACATAAACGTACCTACACTTCTTTCTCTCCATGCCTCTTTCTGTGTCTATATTTTTACATGAATCTCTGTCTCAAAAGATAGCAAAATAGAGTAGAAGAGTTCACTTGATTCGAAGGTAAAATACCATAATGTAAATTTCAATTCCACTATTTCTAGTTGTGTTACCTTGGACAAAATAATGTCTGAAATGGAGATGATGATCCCAGACAGTCTACTTCCAGAACTGGTGACCTGTTAAATGAGAGCCACCTACTTCTGCCTTTCTCTTTTTTTCCTTCTCTCCACTTTCTCTTCTTCCTCCTCCTCCTTCTTCTCCTCATTGTCCCATTATTCTTGTCCACCACTGCCATTTCTTCTCCATAAGACAGAATTAAATTTGAGTCCTGTGATATTTCTGGGATTATTAAATAGCAAAATTAAATTGCTTTTTATTGTGATTGCCTTCCATGTTTCTGCTATGAGACTTTTGAATACCCTAGAATAAATGCAGTTATGTACTGGGTCTCTCCTTCATTGCAAAAAAACAAAAAACAAACAAACAAACAAACAAAAACACCTTTCCCACAAGCCCTGCAAATTTTCTCTGACTTAATGAAGCAATATATATATATGTAAGGAAGTTTATGAATTTGAGGCTTGGCTCCGTCACTTGGTCTGTGTGAACTTGGGCAAGTTTCATTTTGGGGGCTCAATTTTCTCATGTATAAGATAGGGGTAACAATATCTATCTGATAAGAGTAATGAGAGAATTATATCAATTAAGATACCGGTAAAACACATAGCCTAATGCCTGGATAAATGGTAAGTGAACAGTAAGGAGCAGATACTATTATGTTAAAACTAAAAATCAGTTTTATGTATTAATGGCACCTTGACTAACTTCAATATTGGCAATTTGTAGGGAGAATTTCAAAATAGGATGCTGCCCCATCAAATAGCTTGGAGACAAAAACCTCCAATAATGACTAATACTCACTGAACGCTTACTGTATGCCAGACATTTTCTTGGTAATCTACATGTGTTCATTCATTTCATCCTCACAACAATCTGATGAAGTGGGTATAACTATTATTCCAATTTCAGATGAGGAAAGAGAGATGAAGGGTAGTTCAGTTACTTCCCTAGGTCATCGCAGATAGATGAGCCAGAATTCAAACCCCTGGGGTCTAGTTCTAGAGCTATGATGTAGAGCATGTTCCAAAATCATCTTCCTCCAGGAAAGATGGCATCTTCTAAACCAACTGGTATGTTGCCAGTAATTTGTTACCGGTAATAAAGTACTGGAGTCTGCTGATTATCTTCTTTTTAATTTAAACGGGTGCAGTTGCACTTATAATGTAATTATCGATGTTCAGTAACATTCTTATTTCCTCTTTAGTGTAGAAAAGAAAGCAGCGCAATCCAAGCTAAAGCTCTGGAATTACTCAGAGTCCAGTGGTCATCTGTGGTATGTGCATGTCACCCATCAGCATCAGCATCTCTGTCATCACCACCACAGTTATCATCACCACCATCGTATTATTATATATTGATCACTCTATGCCAGGGATGTGGTGATTCTTCACATATGTTTTCTGTATGTGTTACAGCAGAAGAAAATGTTGAAAACCACTGAGCTACACTATTCCAGAGGCATACTTATAAGACTTTTCTCATAATTCTACTATATACCACTGACCTGAAGAGGGAAAGAAGAGTACAATAATATTACTGGTATTTATTTTGTGTTAATCACTGGAATAGGCATTTTAAATATATAATCTTATTTAATCCTCAAAATAGGCCTAAAATATAGACATTATAGTTATTTTAACCCCAGCTTTACAACAAAGGGAACCACTGCTCAGAATGGCTAAGCATCTTTCCCAAGGATTGCAGAATTTTGAAATTATAGCTTCAGGATTTGAACCAGACCTATAATGATTCTTTTGAGCAGTCCCTTAAGATAGTTTTACTATTTTCTAAACTGGGGGTGTGTGTGTTTTTTCTCCTATGACACAAGCTGTCTCTTCTGTTATCTATTTATTAGAAAGCAGAAGCTCTCAACAAAGTTCTAGATTGGGAATCTGAAATCGCAAGCCATAGCCCTGGTTTTGCAGCTCATGTGTTGTGTGGGCAACTTATTTATCTATTAAAATGAGGAATTTCATCTCTAACCTACTACATGCTATGATTTCCCTAGAAAAACATAACAAGTACCCATTGTCATTGTCATTCATATGATATCCAGTCATATGATATCTCCCAAGGGCATGTTCTCTGCCCTTGGGAAAGAAGATTGTAGAGAGAAGCCCACTGCACTGATGTGCTTGTTGACTGGAGCATCAGACAAGGGTGGTTAAAAAGAAGGTTGGCTGGGAAGTGTGAGAAAGTCATCCACCTTGCAGCTGTCTCTGCCCGAATAGTACCATGGCTAAATAAGAGTCTCTCTCTAGAGATCTCTGCTGGCACCTTGTCTTCATTCCTTTCTGGACAAAAAAAAAACAAAAAAACAAAAAAACAAAAAACATGTCCTCATGAAGAATGTATTGCCTTCTACATGCAACTGCCAAAAACCCAACTGTAGGCAAAATCCATCTGACAGAATCTCTTAACTGCTTTGATTCAGTTCTTAAAGGAGATTAGTTGTTGGAAGGTCACAGAGAAGCCATCCTACTGCACATTGCAGCTTGGGGTTTCAAAGCTTTCACTACTAAGGGGATCTCCGTGCTTGATGCCCCTTCTCTCCATGCTGTTTAATCAATGAATCAACAAATAGTTACTGAGCAAGGCTTCCCTGGGGTCTGCAGGTCACTTCAAATGTGGCTCTCCTGTTCAATAGCAGGAGAAAGAAAAACGGATTTTTCTGACTCCTCTTAAAGTTTCCGTTTATAAAACCAGGGCTGGCATCAAAAGACTGTGGGTCTCCTGTCCCTCTTTTTTCATTCCCTGAACCTTCTGATTCACAAGTAAAAATGAAATGTTATGTAGCTGGGACAATATATAAGAGCTGGAAGGGAGGAAGGAAAGAAGGAAGAAAGAAAAGGAGGGAGAAAACAAGGAAGAAAGGAGGAAAAGAGAAAGAGAAGTAAAGAAAAGAGGGAAGGAAAAAAGGGGAGGGAAGAGAAGAAGGGAGGGACAGGAGAGAAGAATGAAAGAATGAAACCCTTAGATTTCAAGAAGGTCAAAAGACACAGTGAACATGCAGACAATACTCCCAAGAAATATATCTTTGGTAGCATATACACTCCATACTTACTAGTCTGTTCATTATTACTGCTTTTTAGTATATATGATTATCTTTGTGAACCCCTACTTTTAAGCTTTTAGGATTAGTGTAATTATGAACGCCTTTTTTTTTTTTTTTTTTTGAGACAGAGTCTCACAGTCACCCACGCTGGAGTGCAATGGCGCAATCTCGGCTCACTGCAACCTCCACCTCCGAGGTTCAAGCGATCCTCCTATCTCAGCCTCCCCAATAGCTGAGATTACAGGTGCCCACCACCATGCCTGGCTAATTTTTTGTATTTTTAGTAGAGACAGGGTTTCACCATATTGGCCGGGCCAGTCTCGAACTCCTGACATCAGGTGATCCACCCACTTCGGCCTCCCAGAGTGCTGGGATTACAGGCGTGAACCACCGCGCCCAGCCATGAATCCCTTTAAATGTCCCTCTGCCTTAACCCTACCAATAGAATCATACATAAAATGTGCATTTAGCCTCAATACCCATAGTATCAGAAATCCACCCCCCCCCCACAAAAAAAAACAAAACTCAACTAGTGTTTCTAAGTAATTTGCATGAAAATTTAAAAAATAATGAATATAAATATTACTTTTGGTTTTTAATAACAACGTTATATAGGACAGGTGCAGTGGCTCGTGCCTGTAATCCTAGCACTTCAGGAGGCCAAGGTGGGAGGACAGCTTGAGCCTAGGAACTCGAGAACAGCCTGGGCAACAAAGCAAGACGCCATGTCTACAAAACGTTTAAAAAATTGAGCCCAGGAGTTCAAGGCTGCAATAAGCTATGATCGTGCCACTGCACTCCAGCCTGAGCAACAGAGAAAGACCCTATCTCAAAAAACATACTTTTTAAAAGTAAAACACTATACTATGCTACAAAATGAATCACCATCTCCCAGGTGATGAAAGCTACTGTGATGTACAGTTGTCACTATGACAGGACCAAACAATGGTGTGAATAGTGTCCTTCTCTGTGAAGCACACAGAGCAGGATTCTACTTGATGATATTTTTCCTCAATCAAAAATACAGTCATCCCTCAGTATCCTTGGGGATTGGTTCTGGGACTCCTGCATATACCAAAGCCTAAACATACTCAAGTCCTGCAATCAGCCCTGCTGAACCCACGTACACGAAAAGTCAGCCCTCTGGACATGGGTTTCACATCCCACAAACACTGTAGTTTTGATCGGTGTTAGGTTGTAAAAAAATCTACCCACAAGTGGACTTGCACAGTTCAAACCCATGTTGCTCAAGGGTCAAGATAATAATGAAACTAGCAACAGTTTACTGGACACTTGCTCTGCCAGACACGCTGCTGAATACTTTCCATATGTTATCTCATGTAACTCTTTCAGCCAACACTGGTATACATTATTACCCTCACTCTACAGATGAGAATGTGGAAGGTCAGGTAGGTGAAGTCACTTTACCAAAAAATCTTAAACATGGTTAGGTCCAGAGCAAAACCCCAACCCATGTCTGACTCTGAATATTTTGCTTCATAATCACCCTGTACCTAACACTTTTAGTCCTATCTTTCAGCTTGGAGAATCAAGATGACGAAAAGTAAAAACAGCATATTTTTATTATATTTTACCCCAAACTCCACTTATATTTGGTGTTCCCACACTTGCTTCAAATTGCTCCTTTCCCACCCAACATTAATTACTAGAGTCTATTCTTTTATATCTTTTTGATAAACATAGCTGGTATTAGAATAGAAAACACACCATGAGATCACAGTATTAACCATGATATTCTGAAACATTTTTCAGTCTAAGCATGCAGTAAGGCTCTCCAACATCTTAAAAAGATTGATTTTAAAAAAAGCTTAAATATAAGCACCATGTTAACACTTAGCACTTACAGTTCTAAACAAAGAGTTTGCCAGATAAAATCTGGAGTGTATGTAGAGGGGGTTGATGTTTTACATTTTATTGAGCTTCTAAATTATAACCCTCATGCTTTTTCATGTGCTGATTGGTTCTATTACAGTAGAGGTATTAATAGAAAAATACACACCTGAAATTCTATCATTCAGTATGACACCTGTATATGTACAATGATGCATCTATTCAGAAGAATCTATATGTTAAAAGGAGTTAAAAGAGACATTATCTTTTGTTCCAGGATGATGCAATTATTTATACCATCTGTATGTGGAAGGAGGTATGGCTCAAGAAACCAGTTCAGGTCTGTTTCACCTTGAAGCTCAGCACACCTAGACAGAGTCCTTTGCTTAAAGTGCCTGTGGTTGCTTGAGATGTGACTCTGAGCATCTTCATTCCTGCATTCATGCTGTGTACTGACTAGTTCCAACCCCAAATCTGGATAAAGACACGGCTATGCTTCTAAGTGTCCTCTTTCCACCCAGATTTGGCTACTAGACATTCTTCATTTAGTTTTTAAAATAAGCATAGCAGATAACAGCACACCAAACAAACCACGAGGTTAGCACTTAACACAGGTACAATTTGCTCATTTTTCTTGGTTGAAGGCAAATTTATGAATACAATCATTTTCCCATACTGAAACCATCTCTACCAGAGAAATGCAAATATTATTGTGATATCTGGTCCTCGTAGAACTCAGAAAATATCTGGGTGGATGAAAACTCTGAGGTTAGGACACAGCACTTCTCACAGTATCTGCATGTGCTTATTACCATATTGGAGAAGTTGTTTCCAAAGCAAATAACAGTTTTCAGAAAGACCGAGTTTACGAATTAATCTGGAGACAGGGAGAGAGAGAGAAAAGACAGCTGTACCATTTAAAAGCTAAGGAACGAAATGACCTATTCCTCTTATGTCAAGACTTGAGAACTTCTAGTACGCAATTAGCTTGACATTCCATAAAGGAAGCCCTGAAATACAGACTTCCTTTTTGTTTCTAAAATAAAGGTACTTACCAGTGAAAATCCACAAGTCACCACACTTTGCCCAGAATCACTTTGGCCGCCCTTCTCCATGGAAGCACAGAGTGGGACCTGCCAAGTTTGTGGAGATACCTACTTGGGCTGGTTGGAAATAGGTAAGGGGGGAAGAAGGGGGAGAAAAGAAAGACTTTCCCTTTAAAACTGAACAGAAGCTGATACCAAATCACATGACCTTTTACCGTAATTTCTATTAAAATCATTTCATGTCTGGTTGCCTCTGCTCTCCTGGCTCATTTGTATTGTTTACAACAAGTCATTGCACTGGCAGTTAGTGGTGGCTGAATCCATGGTTACCCGTTTTTACATTCACTAGTTAAATGGAATGCAGCTCTGCTGTGGGTTTCAGGGAGCAAGCTCTTCAGAAACCACAATCCAGCTATCAATCAGACTAATCTGAGAGAAATTAATCTTATAAACATAAGTATTGTTGCATATTAAAAATGGATAGAAAGGGGGCACGGGCTTTTATTGGTTGGAATTAATTGGAGTTATGAAAGTGGACAAGCCGAGATTTGACTTAGAGCCTCAGAGTGTTCAGTCTGTGGTCTCCATCTGACAGCCATTCACGTTGTGCATCTAAAAAGCTTTCAAGGGTAATACAACCACCCTTGAAAACAAATCCACCACTTTCCAAAATTCTGTGAGCATTTACTGACCTGAATGTTCTTAGAATCTAAGTAGTGGCTAAATACAGGTTTAACCAGACTGCAATCATAGCAAAGTAACTTAAACAGATATATACAAGACAGTAAAACACCAAACAGACAGCACTGGGTAGGATTCAATTAAGACAAAACCTCAGTGGAATGCTCTTTACAAGTAAATTAAAACTGCAAACTAATATGTTTTGAGAGCAAGAACAGTACAAATTCATTCTATTGTCCATGAATTTATGTGGTTAATTCTTTAAAAACATTCCCCAAAGCTAACTTGTTTCTCAAGATGGACATGACCAACAATTACAATTCGTAATAAAAATTTAGAAGTTGTATAGTTTAATGCCCACAGTAATTGTCCCACGAGTCACATCTAAATGCTAAATGAGAACAGCAAATAGTTAAAGCTAACATATTACAACCCCATCTACTGCAAAGTCACTGTATCAGAAGCTAGAATTGATTTGTTTCCTCAGAACGAATTGAAAATGAATGTAACATAACGTCGGAAAAATCCCTCCTGCACTGCTAATCGGATATTGTATAATGGTTGATTGCAGCTTTGCCCTGTACTATTGCTGCCTAAATCATACATACTTACACGTTCTGGGTTCTTCCAAGAGTTTGGTGCAGTTTCAAGGACAAATGTCTTAAGGAAGCCTCTCTACTGTGCAGCAGGGAGCCTAGCTCGGATCTGATGACAAGAGCACAGTGCTAAATCTGACAACAGAGAAGGAAACTTCCTGTGTGAAGAGGAGATCTTGGAAAGTCTCAGGGTTAAAAAGGCTGCTTTAAATGTGCTGGTTGATTTGCTCCCTGGTTGTGTATACACAGTAGCAGCTGATCTGTGTTTGCAGCCCTGCAGAAAGGAACCTTTACTGAAAACCAATGGCATCACATTTCAGCGGAGCTGGTGCCAAGTGCTGGAGAGCAGAGCAACCTTTGACAACTTCACACAATTCACCCCAGCAGACTCACCACAGGTCAGAAAGGAATGTGGAAAGTATCTCCCCACCAGGTTTCATCTCAGGTATGTTAGCGCAGTCCCTGGGAAACCACACACTGTTACTGGCTGGATTCTGACAACAGTGTAAGGTATTCTCGGGACTTATACGTAGTTCCTGTCTCTGCTGTCCTGACCTACAGTGTACTATATTTTAATAGAAGCTTTAAAATGAATCAGGATTTTCTAAAATGCATTTCCCTCTGCTTCTTATAGAAACCTTTGTATGTAAGGTTCCTCTGTTGTTCCTCAGAAATAAACTGAGGATAACATAATGTAAGATCGGGTAGTCTGGTATCAACTTCTGCATTCTGTCTCCCAATGCAGAGGCTGGAGTTTTAACATTACTGTGTTGTCAGGGGCCATTTTAGTATCGTTCAGTAGAAACTGGGGATGGCTGCAAAACTTCACTCCAACAGAACCAACTATTGTAATGAGCTATAGACATGTTAGGAACAGACAGGCAATGAAGAACATGAAATATTCCACTGTTTAGCAGTGGAATCACCTTCTTTATTATCATCCTTAACATAGAAGACAGTGAAAATTCTAGACCTTACCAACTGTAGTAGTGAAAGTTAAGACAGAGTAAGAGACAGAGAGAAAGAGAGAGACAGAGACAGAAGGTAAGGGCGGCTGCTAGTGGCAGTAACAAACTTAATCCAAGTCATTGGTTAACCACTTCATTAACTGTGAGTTCCTCACTGCCCTTCCTTTCTCTTCTGTTTCTATGATAAGTCCAGATTATGGTGTATTATATGGTATTTTTCACTATTGTGCTTTTTACTTCAAAGGCCAGAAATCAGAACTGACAGTTTAACAAAAGTCCACGTTAAATGTGTCAGGCAGCTCGGGAGAATGTTCCCCTACTTATCTGAAAGCCAGCCCAGGAGCTGCCTGGGCAACTGGTGAATTACCCAAGGTGTTTGTTTTCATTTTGGCCACACTGTTGTTTAGGAATAATGATAATTCCCTTACATCTGAGAGTCCACATAATGTAATGAATAGACTCTGGGCTCTGGTGCCAAGTAGCTCTAACTTCCTATCTCTACCACTTTCTACCTACATGAGGTTGGAGGTTGATTAAAATCTCCGAACTTCTGTTTCCTCACCTGTGAAATGGAGACACTATAACTACCATACACAATTTTTTGTGAAGTTTTAAAGAATAACACATGTCAAGGGCTTACCACAGTGCCTGGCACGCATGCATTTACAAACATTTACTGAGCCTCCTCTCAGAGCCAGGCACAGTGCCAGACACTGGGGGCACAAAGGCAATTAAGACAGGGTCTCTACCCTCAAGTGCAGTTCCACAAGTGTTATATATTTCCTCCTTCCCTCCCATAATTTGTGCAGTCTCCATTTAAATGCTCTGTTTCATTTGATCCTTCCAACAGTCCTATGAAATAGATGAGGCTAAACCCAGTTTACAAATGGGAAAACTTTGGCTTGAAAGTGAGAGTCACACAGCTGGTAAATTGCAGCCTAAACATCAATCCAAGCTTTCTGATTCTGTCAAGTTCTCTTTAAGATATATATATATATAAAATATATGTGAATTGACCACATAGCATTCATAGTTTGCATTATTAGATATTATACTGGTTATCTTCACAGTGTCACGTATACATATAATGCACTTCCCTGCAGGTAGCATAAGTCCCTTAAAGAGAGGCACTATATCTTAAAATTACTTTATATTCTCAAACAGGCCTAGCATGATGTTAAAGATATTACCTGCTGAATAAATCTTCCTAAATTGAAAAAAACTCAAGTAGGGTCACTTTTACTACCCAAAATCATCCTCACAGAAAGCTGGAACCCTTCAATAAATGATGGTTTGGAAGTTATATGTGGCCTTCCAGTGCTCTTGCTGTCTATGTCATTACTTCCAAATCATTACATACATGTCAAAGTTCTTAACACTGACTCATCATCAAACTCCCTGAAGATTGTTTTCTTCGTTTGTTTAGCATATATCCTGTACACTGAAGCCCTGATGAATTTTGGTAAAAGTGATTAAATATTTACTTTTTAATTCAAGCCTGACCCAAAGACATCTCTTGATTTCTGGGTCCACTCCATTTTCTAGTGTTTTCTTTTTGTTTTGTTTTTGTTTTTGTTTTTTTGGTTTTTTTGTGAGAGGGAGTCTCACTCTGTTGCCCAGGCTGGAGTGCAGTGGCGCGATCTTGGCTCACTGCAAGCTTCGCCTCCCGGGTCCACGCCATTCTCCTGCCTCAGCCTCCCGAGTAGCTGGGACTACAGGCGCCCACCACCATGCCCAGTTAATTTTTTGTATTTTTAGTGGAGACGGGGTTTCACCGTGTTAGCCAGAATGGTCTCGATCTCCTGACCTCGTGATCTGCCTGCCTCGGGCTGCCAAAGTGTTGGGATTATAGGCGTTAGCCACCGCGCCCGGCCCCAGTTTCTAGGTTTAACAGTTCACAAAGTGTAGAGTTCTGTTGATCATTATCTTATAAATCACAGCACAGTATCCAGCAATCTTGGGTAGAGTTTGCTTTTTATACATATATAATCTGTACAAACAGCTCAAATTTCTTAAATAATTATTGATCTACTGCTTCATTTTATGCATTAAAATGTAACCCATTTCTGATGGAAGAATTGATTAGACATTTATCAGTGAATTATAGATAAAAATATTCTTTTTCTTTTTTTTTTTTTTTTTTTGAGACAGAGTTTTGCTCTTGTTGCCCAGGCTGGAGTGCAATGGCACAGTCTCAGCTCACTGCAACCTCCGACTCCCGGGTTCAAGTGATTCTCCTGCCTCAGCCTCCCGAGTAGCTGGGATTACAGGCATGCACCACCATGCCCGGCTAATTTTGTATTTTTAGTAGAGATGAGGTTTCTCCACGTTGGTCAGGCTGGTCTCGAACTCCTGACCTCAGGTGATTCGCCCACCTTGGCCTCCCAAAGTGCTGGGATCACAGGCGTGAGCCACCATGCCAGGCCAAAAATATTCTTAAAAGACATATGTATAATATCTAGAACTTGGATTTCAACTAATGTATTACATTCATTAGTTCTTTTTGTTTGGTTTGTTGGCATTTTTAAGAGATGGGGCCTTGCTATGTTGTCCAGGCAGATCCCAGCTCCAGGCCTCAAATAATCATCAAGCCTCACCCTCCCAAGTAGCTGGGATTACAGGTATAAGCCACTGCACCCAGCACTTACTATGTGCATTAGTTCTAATCTTATACCCTGGGCATCTTTTAAAATAGAATTTAGAATACTATTTCTAAGTATTTACTACCAATGATTCCTTCAGCCTTAACAAAAATCCAGGAAATTTAGATTAATAGTAACGTCATGGCAAAACTGCAAATGACAGGTGATATTTGAGATAAAGAAGACAATTACTGAACACATTGTTTTTGTTTCCAAAGTCAGTCACTTGTTTGTTTAGACAAGCTGTGGCCATCTGTAAGGGAAAGTAAATATGCTCAAGCACTGGCACTGCATACGTGAGAATTATCAGTCTTACTACCATCTTTGATGTCCAGCTGCCCAGCTGCCCTGCAACTACTTCAGGGACAAACTAGCAGTTGCCCAGCAACTACTTCCTGCTTCCTCCCTGAAGTAATACGTCAAGTACCAACCACAATGTTCGTTCTACAGTAGACAAGAAATGTACCAATCAAAGACCACTCTGGAGCTGAGCAAATTCACCTCAGAATGGCCAGATCTGTTCAGCACAGAGAACTGGTGGACCCAATGACTTTTCTTCACCACCTGAAACCAAGTAACCTTACCATTTATAAGCACTTTTAGAGCCAAGAGTCTGACTCAACTCTCATATCCATCTTGAGAAGCAGATGCTTTTAGTATTCACATTTTTATAATTATAAAGGTTCAAAGAATTAAAATTAAATAATTTCTCAAAATCATACAGGCAATAAGTGATCCAGTAGAGATTTTGAAATGAGAGCTCTAATTCCAAAGCCTTTTCTCATAACACACTGTCCTTTCCCTTCAGGGGATCACTAGTTTGCCTCTTTTTCCTTTTGGCTTCACATCTCACAGCTCAGTTAAATACAGACAAGGCTATTCCCCACCCTTATCCCCATCCCTCACCCCCACCCTCCACACACACACCTCACCCTCTTCTTCATCCAACTGCTTCCATTTTTCCTTCTCTCACAACTTGGCCAACTACTTCAGAGAATAGCTTTTTTTTCTATCTCCATTTTTCCTCACTCCCCCTGTTCAATGAATTTAGGTGTCAAAAGCCACATCTTATCACAAGTGACAAACTTAGAAGTACTGCTAATATTTCAGTATATCAGGGAAACAAAAGCCATATACTTTGCAACCAGCTTCAAAAAGTCCCGAAAGTTTATAAGAATCCCTTTCAGATACTCTGCAATCGTTTCTGTCTCTTTTAAACTTCCTGTTATATGTGCATTCTTTTAAACATCAACCATCGCAAGTCTAGATAAATGATAAACTATCATTCTGTTTTACTGCCTTTGTATTGTTTATCGCTTGTATCATAATAGAACTGTTCTTTACATTTTGTTCATCACTGATAATATACTATTTCACTCCAATAAGTAACAATGGGCTTGTATGGTCTAGCCTAGAAAACTAATCAGAATTTAAGATTGTTTTCTGCAGGACCAAAAAAAAAAGTGTTTTAAATATCTACTAATTGATTTACAATGAAAAAATTTTAACGCAAACCAGACTCTAAATTTCACGAGGCTTTCATTCCAAACCACAGATACTGAGCTCATTTACTACTCTGTATACTAATATTTCTAGTCATGGCATATGGCCATACTTAAGTAAATAGTTAGTTTATAGAAAGGAAATAAATAGGCTTATGATTAATTGATTGATTCATTATCAATCATGCACTAAACTCAGAATCGCAGGGGTGAAGTAAGTTGGAGACCATCGAGTCAAACTCCTTCATTTTAGAAATGAAGAAACAAAGGTTCACTACTGCCCTCTGATGAAGTGGGTAACTAGCTTATACTACAAACCCAGCTTAGCACCATTTCGAGTGAGCTTTAGCTGAGGACTGACATCTGCTAGTATGCACATTAGCTACAAAGAGCACAGTTCTAACTTTGAAGGTGATTGGGCCAAAGCATCATCAGGTATTATATCCCAATTCTGCAACCTTAGGAAAATAAATGTTCATACTAAATAGAAAATGAATTTCTAATAACTGAATTAAACTGTTTATCTAAATAGCCAACTTCAGATTTCTCTCCACACATAATAACTTGGAAAAATATATAGCCTGTGCTTGCTATAGTACTATAGCTACAGTCTCTAAGAAAATCTATAACTTGCTAACAATTTTCCTGATTTATGTTTGAAAACATACAGGGCATGAAATGATTTCTGCAACCTTACATTTTCCTCAAGAACACTGGTGAGCAGAAGATATATTCCAAAAATCATGTGGGATTGCTTGCTACATCTACTTCTTTCGTAGAAATGTATGATAAGCTATTATACATGCTCCGCCAAAAAAAAGTCATTAGCTTTTTTTCCTCATTAAGGGAGGAAAGAAGAAAAATGGAAGAATGGATTTAAAAAAAAAGAAACCGGAAAGAAAAAGGAAGGAAGGGAGGGAACTCTGACAAAAGGATCTATTTTCAAATAATGTCTACAATGTAAAAACTGATTGCCTCCTTAAGGAAGAAAGTGCAATAAATATTCTTCTAAAGAACAGCTTGTAGATAATGTATGGTTATAAACTGTAACTCACTATACAAATGTTAGTTATTCTTGGTGTTAGTATTTAACATATATGGAAATTTGCTTACAACCTGTAAGTGTGCCAATAAAAATAGGTATTTGTGAATATAAATTACACTGGTCATAAAATCAGACTTATTAATCTAATATATCTTAGAATGAGACCAAATTTAAATGAGCCACTCTGTAACGTAGATATCTGGAAACATGGTTTATCCTATTCCATTAGTATCAGAATAGGAATGCAAAAGTTTTGCTGTACTTCACATAATGTTGGCAACCTGAATTTAAATCTTCAAACCAGTAAACAATCGCTGTCAGGCATGCATATTTTCCAAGTTAAAAAAAAAATTTGTTTGTATAGGGAAAGTAAAATGAGCAAATTCATTCATTAACATCCTTTTAATTGTCCAGGTTATTTATTTTAGCAGATACACCATAAGAAACAGCCATATAAATAAATAAAATATCTTTGACTCCCCAGTATCTTGCATTTTACCACAGGTATTCCAAACACACTCAACCTTTTTTGTGTGTGTGATAACTATGATCATTACCTTGTTTAAATGAACAAAGTATCCTTCATAATAAAAATATAAATAAAGGCCTGATTTAAAACTATAAATGATTATTCTTCACAACTATAGGTATTATCAAGCATAATATTATAAATATACTAATAAACATCTGTACATGGTATACATGTCCAAGAGGAATGGGAGATGAGATTTATCCCCAATACAGTGCAGGGGGCAAGCTAAGGAGAGAGTGGCCTTTCACAATGGGTTGTGAATCAAGGATGAGTAAATGAATGGTATCTAACCTCCAAGAAAAAGAAAACTTCCTTCTCTGTGTGATAGACATAAAGAGTTGCAATAATTTCACAGAAATTTTTATCAGGAACATACTACCAAGAATTTTTGCTTCAAGGTTTGCAAGAATTTTTCTAGTTCTCTGAACCATAAGGCTGTGTGTATTGGCCTTCTATTTCAAAAAGCTGTGTTACTTTCTGCAATCATCTCTTAAAAGAAGGCCCCATGGGGCTCTGGCTCTCCCTTTTGGCACCACCACTAATTCCAATACAAACATCGTATTATAGATTAGGTTCAATATTATCTGAAGATTGTTCTGGAGAAAGATTTTTTTCTTTCTTTTTCTTTTCTTTTCTTTTTTTTTTTTTTTTTTAGACAAAGTCTCACTCTGTCCCCAGGCTGAAGTGCAGTGGCGCCGTCTCGGCTGACTGCTATCTCTACCTCCCGGGTTCAAGCCATTCTCCTGCCTCAGCCTCCTGAGTAGCTGGGATTACAGGTGCGCACCACCACGCCCAGCTAATTTTTGTATTTTTAGTAGAGACGGGGTTTCATCATGTTGGCCAGGATGGTCTCGATCTCCTGACCTCGTGATCCACCCTCCTCAGCCTCCCAAAGTGCTGGGATTACAGGCATGAGTGAGCCACTGTGCCCAGCTGAGAAAGATCTTTAAACTCTCCTACAGCACCACAAACTCATCCACTAGCATGAGAGGGTTAGAACACGTAGAACTTACTTATAATTCTTTGCTCTGATTCCTAAAGCCTACTTACTCTACTGGGATGGCAGTGCCAACCTAAAAACTGAATTGCAAAGCCGTATGATTTCACAGCTTTAACAAACTGACAACAAAGCGACAAGAGAAAACTTCTTCCTTTGCACAAGAAGCCCCGGCACATTATTTTGACTTTATAAAGATATTTTAAATGAATTTTAAAAAATCACAATATTATGAAACTTGATCATCATTACTTCAAAACGACAGACTCTATTGTTCATGGAAAAATTCTCAGTTGGTTTTATCATACTCATGGTTCAATTGAAAGATTCACCAACTGCTGCCTGGAGAAAAGAGAAGATCTGCATTTAAATGTATATATAGTATTTCCAAAAGCACAGTACCTAGAAGGCAGATACCGTCAAGGTTTCTTAGTGAGAATAACTCAAACTGTATTAGGTACATTTCAATGCTGTAGCTATCCCCATTTCATAGGGCTCAAATTATATCCATAACATTCTTTTTTCCTCTGTGCATTCTTCATAATATTGTCTCTAAAAGTTTAAATTAAAGCTTGCTCCATCACAAAGTCCTCGCACTAACGACAAACAACTACTACGGTACACATCATTTCTGATGTGCACAAAGACCACAGAAGACAGCTTGGCCAGAAATGTTAAATAATTGAAAAGTATAACGACTTAATAGAGTAGTAAGCTTAGTTTACAATGCAGCCAATTTAAAGCCATAAAAATACTGTGTAAAAATTTTATCTTGTGGTTGACCATTACATAACCTATCTATTATTCAAAAGTATCTCAACAGTGTTTTTCTTCATTAATGTGGCTTTTGGCATTTCCCTCAAAATCTTTCTATTCCCACATTTTTCCAACAATTTTGAAACAAATACAGAATTTCTACATTATATCACAAATCCCCTTTACTAGGATAATGACACCTTCAATGTCTAATTGAAACCAATTTCATAGGTCAATCTGTAAGGCATACTTTAACCTCCTTGGATAATATTTGTTTTGCATCTAACAGAGTCAAGCACACAAGACATTTCTTTTAAAAAAAAGACTAAAGCTACTTGTATTGACACATCTGTAAACAAAAGGAGAACTTCATAAATAACCCCCTTTCCTATGACACACTCATCCAAGGATTTGTCTGCATTAGAAAATGTCATAGGGCATCAGAAAAGTTTTGTCTTGAGTGTTCAGCTAAGGTGCATAGCATGTCTGTGCAGAAGAAAAAAGAGACACTTAGGATCCATTTCAAACATAAGCCCATTACCTCTGGCAGGCTTTTGCTAAAATTCTAGCTGCAACTTAAACGTCCCTGTAAACAAGGTTACTGAGAACAGCCCCAGATATTCCTCTCAGCAACACTTTCCTAGGAGCCCTTCAGCTGTCTGCCGGGTTAGTTATACCTTATCTTGCTGCACTGCCATTCTCATGCTGATTCACATTCAGAACTCAAAATGAAAGCTGAAATATCTTGAAGATCACTTAATATTGAAATACTGTTGTGGTAATAAGTGGTGCTCAGTCAGAGATGGGAACATGGTACTCTCTTGGTAACCTTTTAATTTCTGGAAAAATTGTACAGAATAAATTGAGCAGCACACACGGAAACCACCTAATCGATTGATCTGCTCTATTTTGTTAAAGCAACACCCATCACAAACGCCCCTGGCTCCCCAAGCAATTCCCGGTAAAGAAGACCAGCAGGTTTCAGTATATACCATGCACGAGGACTTTGATGCTATTTTGATTTATTAAAGAAAAGGAACGATCTTCTATCTACATTCATCACCCCAGTCAATGGACAGTTTTATGTGCTGTATGATACCATTCTCGATATACACACGTTTAATTCTACTTAATGCGAGTTTAAAGAGTTATGAGAATTGCTTTAGTAAGAATAACAAAGCCATGCGTAACAGACAAATGTACGCTTAAATGATCATCCAGGCCTGCTTCCTTATATACTTGATTCTTTTTCTATTTGAAGGAGATGAAACCCCATCAATGTCACTTCGTCTCCATCAGTGTTTTCATGTCTCTTCTTCCTGTCAGGCATTCCTCAGCTCGGGATTTGAGAAATGTTCAAATTTCCCTCTCTTTCCCACAATGACAGAACTGTTTCTCAGGTTGGTTAACTCACTTTGACAACATCAAATCTGCTGGACAGGAAAAAAAAAAAAAAGAGAGAGAACCCTGAAACCACTCCTCAATCCCATTTTTCTGTCTTTTTCTCTAAGACATTTCCGACTCTTTTTCTCTCGCCTGCTGCTTCTGAATTTGGGCATTTTCCAAACACACTCCCCTATTTGGTCTTTGGGCAGCGTGAGAAACAAACGAGAGTTTCTCTTCAAAACTAGACCAAGTCATTCAGCTGCTCTGAAACATACTTCACAACATCCGCAGGTCTCTTGATCTTGACTTAAAGTATTAAGCAGGAGTGTTTTGAAAGTAGTAGGAGGTCATATGGACCTAACAGCTTCTCTTAACCCACATGCTGAGAATTTCTTTTTTTCCTGTCTTTTTTTTTTTTTTTTTTTTTTTTTTTTTTTGAGAGAGAGAGAGAGAGCGCTATTTTCAACATTGCCCTCTGGTTTATGTTAGTGAAATCATTTGCTTTCTGTGTGTGTCTGTGTCTTATTGCATGGCCACTGGTTCTGGTACTACAACACAAACACAGCAAACGTGCTTCCCTAACATAAGCAGACCCATGTGGCAATTCACAACATAACCAAGGCAAGCACAATAAATAAACACATACATAATCATTCCACAGCACTGAGGCATGCGGGGGTTTCTACAGGCCCTTCCGGACTCTTCCAGAATTGCTCATTAAGATTCTGAAAGGGGGAGAGGGTGCAGCTTGGAAAAGGTTGCCGGAAGGGAAAAGAAAGGGAGGAGGGGAGCTTTGCCCTCTGTGTCTTTCTGTCTCTGAGACTCTCCCATCACCAAACAAGGGGTGCAGGGGTCTATCCTGCAGAGGCTCTAACAGACTTGAGGGGTAGAAGGAGGTAGATGGTTTAAAATAGTTAAATGATGATCGGGTGACCTCCGTGCAACTTCAGCGACTCCCTCGGGCAGGTGAAAGGGTTGGGGAGAGAGAAGGGAGGGAAAGCAGCCTAGAGGACAGGAGGGAGACACCTAGGACTACAGCAGCAACAATCACCAGAAGGATTTTCCAGCCCATGACAGCAGTCCTCAACTCCTGGCACCACCCTCTCCCCAACGACCCCTGCTCCATATCCCCTCACCCTAACCCCTCCCGTCCCAGCGCCCTAACTCTGCCCTCACTCTTTGCCACTTTACCAAGCACTGAAGTCTCTAACCAGGAAGGGGGATGGGAGGGGTGTTTAAAGAACAAATCTAATTGCAATTAGAATTAATCTGTGTCTCCAGCACACACGCTCACAGTTTTGCAGTCATGGTAAGGCAAGTCTACAAGAGGTGGGCAGTACTTATGGTTGTGTTATTCAGGGAGGGGTTGCTTTTTTTTTTTTGCCAAGAGACTATAAGCAAGTGAAGGGGGGAAGGGGGTAGCAATCTAGATTTCAACCAGGATTGCAAATAAAGAATGCCCCAGATGCAAATGTCTGTCTCCAGATGTTGATGATAAGGATTTGGACCAGTTACCTTGGCAGGGTCAGAACTGCAGCAGGTTAATCAGGTGAGTCGTCGGGGATTTTAAAGAAGCCGAAGCCGGTTTCTTTGGCTATGAAAGTCTACAAAACCCCCATGCAGGAACATTGCACATCTTACACACGCCTCCTTTAACTGGGCTCCCGCGACCTCGGCAGGCGAGGGGGTGCTGGCCGGCCCTCCGGTGGCAAGGGCACGGCCCCCCGCTCTGCCCCCGCGGGCGCGGGGCCGGCCTGGCACCAGGGGTCCGCGTCCCGAGCGGCTGTGCACTCACCGAGCCGGGCTGCGAGGGGCAGAGGGGCGCCCGCGGCTAGCTGGAGCGCCAAGGCGCCTCCCTTTTCTCTTGGTAGCGTCGGTCCGCACTCCCTGTGACCCAGGACGTCATGATGCCTGTCTGTTTTCTCAATGATAACTTGGCAGAAGAAGAGAGAGGCTGCCAGGTTCTCCTCGGGTGGTTACGTGGTATGTGCACGATTCTGTTTGCATGCGTTTCTCTTTTTAAAAATAAATATCTATATTTTTCTAAAAAAAATTCCCGGCACTGTCATGATTTGATTGCATTATTGCGTTTGCATAATTGACGCCTCTGGGTGTGTATATATGTGTGCATATGCGTGTGATTTTTTTCCCCTTTAAATCCTGCTGCTCCTGCCGCCGCCGCAGCCGCTGCAAACGGAAAGCAAGCATGCGTTCATCTTTTGTCTTTCATTTTACCTTCAGGGTGACATTCAGTGCCAACTGCTCCCTTTTGACCGTCGCCAATCCCCGCCTGGGCAAAATAAATTTGAAAAACGTGGGGGGAGGGGAAGCAAGAGCCCCCTCAGCCCGAATGCTGGGGTTTCCATTCCTTCGGCTAGGGATCCCAAAGCTACCCAACCCACCTCCCAACCCTGAAAAACCATTTTCCCTTCTACCCACCGGGCCCAGGCAGAGAATCAGCACCAAGACAGCGAGGAGCATCCACCCAGGGCCAGACACTCATGTTCGCGGCTCGCACTTGCTGACTTGCATCTCTCAGTTGCATTCCCGGTGTGTAGGCCTCTCACAACTGGAGCTATTTTTGTCTCCCAGAGATGTTCTTTAAAGCCTTTTAAAAATGGGGAGGGGGCAGGGAAGAAAGAGCGAGAGACAAATAGAGAGAAAGGGACCCAGAGAGAAGCCCAAACCCCTAGTTGAGAAACTCGACTGACACATCATAAAATTTGGGGGGCTCCAGGCATCTGGCCCACCAGGGGAGTCTGGAAGGGCAAGAAGGATAACTAGGTTTTATTTAACTCATTCTACAACAGCAGGAAAACTTTTTTTTAATACAAAGATGTTATTGCAAATTATTCACTGTATCTGTCATTTTTATAATTATGCTCAGAATCAGTAGGAGTGGTCTCAAGAATAATCCTTAACGTTTATTTCTGCAAATATGAGAATGCATTTTTAGATGGTGTGGCCACATGACAGGTAAAGCACAGATTACTTCTTTTTCTAATATTTACTTTGTGTTATTTGTACATTGTCTGGTATGTTTTATGTAGCTTCTCTTAATCATAATGTTGTGTATATTACCCAACATGTGGCATATTCCTGATAAATAAATATCTAGCAGCAGGTTTGGCAAATGCTTTGCTCTGCTTTATCAATAATTATCCATTTGGAGTAACAACATTTATTTAGGAATTTTTATTTTCACCGAGCCTGTAGTTGGCCTTTGTCACCATCATGTACTGGTGGAGTCACTGTTCCTACTAATTCCAAATTCCTAAAAGATGACAGCAGAGGCCGAGGTTGCAAAAAATTAAGCACAAGGAGAGTTTTGAATCTGAAAAGCACAGCCGATTGAGAGAAAAACTTTTGAATTCATCCATAATAATCTGCAGCTGCTCGAAGGTTTAAAAATAGTTTACCTATTTGAGAGGTTGGCTAAGTTTAATGAAAACAGCAAGTAACTTACTAGATCTTTTCCCTTTAGAGTCATAGTCCAAGAATCATTCGCAAATTCCACAGGGAAGATATTGTAATTATGCAGAGACCAGATGATCTGAATTGGAGAAACTAGACTAAGAGGGTCTGAGGACTATTGACTGATGGCCAGATCCCAAAACTTGGCCTGTGTCTCTCCACCTTGAAAATTGGACGTAGCTTCTCTGGCTCGCTTTGCGTATCTGTTCCTTTGGCATGCCAGAAGGATGAATTGGTGCAGTCTTGTCAGGTGCTTAGATGTTACCAGAGTCATAGATGTTTCCAAAGAGGGCAAAGGCCTATTGAGAACTCGAGGAGGGATTACTATAGACGTTATTGGTAACTTTCCAGTAACTATCCAAGAGGTACTCATTAATATTCAATCTACCAACCTGGTTCTCCAGCTTTTTTACTTATTAACCTTGGAATTGGACCTTTAAAGACTCACCACAAAACGAAAGAACCATAACAATTTGACTAACTTTAATCCTCTGAAATCCAATTTTGTTTTGTTCTTTTCAGAAAAATGTCTTCCATGCTATTTGTCACCACTCCACATGCCAGTTCAGGCAGCTGAGTGGTTTCTTTCCCCAGGAGTGAAATGTTTGAGCAACTAGCAAAGAGTAGAGGCAGCGTACCCAAGAACTCTGGAGTTTGAATAGATCCTTTCTAACCCCAGATTCTCTAAATCCAACTCTGCCTAGGAATCACTCTCTAGTGATTATTCTGTTGCTTATTCAAGTTCAAACTCCACAGACTACTTTCAAGTCTTTATTTTCTGGCTTCACCCAAAATATAATAGTTAATATTGTTGGAGCCTGTTCAGTTTCACTTCCCAACCAAACCAAAGGGCATAAAAATGCTTACTAAGGTAGATGGAAGACATAGAAGGCAATGCCCTGAACTTTACTTGTGCTTAGACCTTGTAAACCCAATTAAACCTCCTCAACAATAAGGGAAGGGAAGTATTATTATCCCCATTTCTGTGCCAAGGAAACTGAGGCACAGAGAAGTTGAGTAATTTGCTCAAAATTACACAGCTGGGGTTCAAATTAAAGTGCCCTGAGTGCTCGCTATCAAGCTCTCTGCTTACCTACCTACCTACCTATTCAAACTCATTTCCAACTACTGGCATCACTGAGCCATGGTTCAGTTAGGCTGGTCACACTGTTCATCTCATACACTCTGTTGACTCATACTGCCATCCCAGTGTCAAAGCTTTCGACTCCTTCTTCACTTCCCAGTTCCTTGCTGAACAAATATGCATTTTTCCGCTTTCTCTTCGGGTTTACCTAACATAGTGCTAAGTACAACACTGGCTCTCATTAAATACCTTCTGCTGCATTAGTTGACATAAAATTGCCTTATGGAGACCTAGAATGCCACTTTTCAATTTGACAGAAATTAAAAGTTTTATGTAGCAAAAGTGTTATCCTTTCAGCTGAAGAAATGACAAGCTAATTTCTCCATATTTTAGACAGTCCCTAGAAAACAATTTAGGGAAGCATTATATGATAAGGTAGAACTTCATATGGGGAGTGGGGTGGGTGAGCAGGTATATAATTGTAGTACTTGAAAAGCTACTGTAAACTTAATTATTATGACTTTATAGCCTTATGAGTCTTTCTCTGCTATATTTTGAATTTTTGACTGTCAGGATATTAAAATTTCCATTTAAAAAGATAGGAAAACAAATAAGGACCCGTAGGCAGGAGATATGTGATCTCATCTTGGAGCTGCTGCTACTGCTTGCTCTGTGACCTCTGGCAAATTATTTAACCATTCTGGGCCTCAGTTCCCTAATTGCACAAGGAAGGGTTGAACCAATCTCCAAGGTCCCTCCAGCTCCAAGCTTACAAGTATGACACAGCATGTGAGAGAGAAGGAGAAAGAGCAAGAACACTCAGCCTGGAGGGAGACTGGTTTTTTTGAAGGATGCGAAAAAAATGCTGGAGAGCTCAGGTAAAGTTAGCCAAGTTTATGTTTCTAATTCCTGTGTATAGTTAAAGGTAGCTCAGGAAAAAAAAATCCATGCAAAAATATGTTCAAACCTACGGTTTCCGGTGGCTCACACCTGTAATCCCAGCACTTCGGGAGGCCAAAGCGGGAGGATCGCTTCAACCCAGGATTTTGAGACTAGCCTAGGCGATGTAATGAGACCCCTGTCTCTGCAAGAAACAGAAAAAATCAGCAGGGCATGGTGGCAAGTGCCTGTTGTCCCAGCTACTCAGAAGGCTGAGGCAAGAGGATTGCTTGAGCCCCGAAGTCAAGGCTGCAGTAAGCGGTGATCGCACCACTGCACTCCAGCTGAAGTGACAGAGTGAGACCCTGTCTCAAAAACACACACACACACACACAAACACACACATAAAAACCCTACACTTTACAAAACTGCCCTTTTTTATATGAGATAAAATTATTATTATTACATTTTTTGTTAATAATAAAATATTATTATTTGAGACAGGATCTGGCTCTGTATTCCAGGCTGGAGTGCAGTGGCCTGACCATAGCTCACTGTAACCTCAAACTCCTGGGCTCAAGCAATCCTCCTGCCTCAGACTCTGGAGCAGCTAGGACTACAGGTACGTGCCACCATGCCCAGCTATTTTTTAAACTTTTTTGTAGAGATGAGGCCTCGCTATGTTGTCCAGGCTGGTCTCAAACTCCTGGCCTTGGGCAATCCTCCTGTCTTCACCTCCAGAGTTGCTGGAATTACAGGCATGAGCCACTGCACCCAGACCCCAAGATGAAATTATCAACAACCATGTTTACCAGTAGCCTACCATATCAGCCAAAATGTTATTAGTCATTATTCATGTGTGCCTAAAACTTTCTTTCTAGCACTATCAAATTGTTGTATAGACCTAATTTGATATGAATGGATCCAACCTATTTTGCCTTGATGTCTTCAACTCACGTGTAGCTTGAATTAAATCATGAAGAACAGAGGTCTACAGAGACTTGGGGGATAGAATCAGAATGAGACTTTTTGCATGTTTCCTGTTTATAACTGAGTAAGCCTGTGTTCTTTTCCTTATTTGTCCTCATGTATTGAATAATTACAGCTCATTGACTTTCTCATCAGGTTTTTGTTGGGATAAAATGAAGTAGTGGAAATGAGACAGACCCTACCAATACAACAAAATATTATCATGTCAGATGTGCCTCATCTTACATCTGAGTTGTATTTCTAAAAAGTTTACCAAGTTAGTAGAGCATGTGGAGACAAGATGTCAGGTCCCCTGGCTGAGAATCTGAGCTGATTTCTACACATCTTGCTAGTTATAGGATTTCACAAGGTCCTGTAGCTAGTGAAGGTCAGATTTGAGATGGCTACACAAATAAACTGCCGTCTCCACAGACCATTCTCGAAAGACATGGTACAAACTCTGGGAAAGTAGGTAGCCAATCACATCTCAGCCAGGACCAAATTCATTCAAACATTTATTTAAAATAGAAATGTATATCAAGCCTCTGACATGAGAACAGTTTTATATAAGGCAAATTCCTTAACCAGGTTTCATTATAGCTCTAGGGATCCATGGATGAATTAAGAAACTCTTGAAGTTGTAGGCAAAGTGTGTGTGTGTGTGTGTGAGTGTGTGTGTGTGTGAGAATGTGTATTGTTCTCAAGAAAAGATCCATAACTTTTGTCGCATTCTCAGAAGGGTGCATGACTCCAGAAAGGTTAAGAACCACTGATGTAAGAATCATTTATTTAAAAATTGAACTTATAAAGAACAACACATTCATTTAAGCCAAATGTCATGATGGCCACAACACAGATAGTGTATAATAATCACCAGTATTCAGAATGATGGCCTTGAGACACAATAAAAGCCTCAGTCATCAAAGACATTTATTTTCAAGGTATATTACTTAACTGACATGGGAAAATGAACGAGCCTTTTAGAAAGATTTGAATATTGATTTAAAATGAGGTTTCTGCTTTTGTTTAAGCCAGTTGGGCAAGTCTCTGTGTGCTAAGCAAGGTGGATTAGTGTAGAAAAATATGCACTGTTTCAGAAAGTACAGTTAGGAGTCCACTGCAGTTGTTGAGGTGATAAAGAATGGGGGACTGAGGCCGGACCTTGGCAGTGGGGAGGGAGAAGGAACTGGAGGGATATTAGGCAAGAAACTGAAATCAACAGACTTAAATGTCTGGCTTGGGCAACTGAATTAAAATGGTAGGATATTAAAGAGGTACAAATAAAGGTTTTGGTAAGAAAATAATGAATTTGGTTTAAAATGTTAGATTTAAAGGCCTCTGGAACAGCCAGATGCCACAGGTCTTGGGAAAGATTTAGAAGAGATTTATGAAGCATGGTGGCACATGCCTGTAGTCCCAGCTACTTGGGAGGAAGGTTGGGGCCCAGGAGTTTGAGGCTACAGTGCACCTTGATCACACCTGTAAATAGCCAGTGCACGCCAGCCTGGGCAACATTGCGAGACTCTGTGTCCACATTTCAAAACGTATTTTTTTAAAGAAGACATTTATGGCTGAAGAAATTTATTTGGGAATCATCAGTGAATTAGTGATGGCTTAAGCTGGTAATAAAAGTGTGAAAAATTATAAATGTAAATGACTTAGGAGAGTCTTAAATAAAGCTGCATTTATTTGAATAAGTTCTTACTTTTAAAATATGAAAGTATATAACACCCAAGGAAAAATAGTGTTGGTGACTTTAAATATTTATACAACTGTATTTGTACCATACATTTCTGAAAAAAACTATCCACCTCAGAATTTTATTTTACATTGTGGGTTTTCTGGAGTTCTTGCTTTTCAAGACTCAATTTTCCATTTGAGATAGCGCATTCACTGCCTGGTTTTAGAAGGGAGAAAGAGTTTTCCTTGGCAACCAGGTTCAACTGGAAAAAATAATCAAGATGTCACCTGATGCCACAAGCTACCAACTACGTTCTCAGCTATGCGGACCTGCCAGTTGCTGAACCAGCAGAGGAAACTCAGCGTCATGGAAAGAACACTAAACTTAGAACAGTTGAGTGTGAGTCTCATTTCTGCCTCTTACTGCTTTTGCGACCCTGGGCAAGTCATTCAACTTCCCAGAACCAGGATTTCCTCTTAGTAACTGCCCTACCATCCTCCAACAATCCTCAGGTAACGACCCTTAGAGCACTGGTGTTTAGGAGTCGCCAAAGTGGTGGATTGACTGAACCCAATCACATGTTTAAAAAGCCACTTCCTCGATTAACGTCCTCCAGGATGACACCTCCCACTGTCCTCCCCATGACAGCCCACTGCGGTTAATCTCTTCTTTGTCTCTACTTCCATCCACAAACTGGTATCATTGTATTTATGCTTTAATTATTATTAATATGACTGTCTTTGCTGCCTTTTGTGTAAAAGATGTTTTAGTTATTTTTTTATTCCAAGTGCCTAGCACACAGTAGGTGCTCCATAAATGCTAAATGAATAAACAATGATCAAGGAGAACATTTGCCTGCATCTGTTCCAATTCTCTGAAAATGCTTAAGATGAACTGGAAAATGGAAAAAAGCTGGGCTAGCCTTACTGCTAGGTTGTAGGCTACATACAGATGCTTTGCTTAGAAGGCACCTCTCCAGCCTGGGCAACATGGCAAAACCCCATCTCTACAAAAATTTTAAAAATTACCTGGGTGTCATGATGTGCACCTGTAGTCCCAGCTACTCAGGAGGCTGAGGTGGGAGGATCAGGATTGCGAATAGGGCTGAAGTTTAGGATTCCTGTCCAGAACATGACAGTTCTTTACACTTTCACAGACCCATAAAGCTTATCCCTTCTCCTTCAATCCATGAGGATGAGGCTGCAGTGAGCCGTGATCTCACCACTGCACTCCACCCTGTCTAAAAATTTTAAAAAGGCACCTCTCTATTATAAAACGCCTACATTTACTGTTTACTCTGCTACCTTATGTGTACAGTTCTTGTAGGGAATAAAGTCTGTCATTTCCCAATCAGACTTAAAACTCAAAGGCTGACTTTCCAGGCAAGAAAATAACACTGACTTCATTTGACCCTGATATGTAAATGCTCAATACCAGGTTTTGCCAGAAAGCTAAGAAAAAGAAAATGACAGTAGTAGAAGCCACTGTAAACGTAAAGGAGGGCTGCACAACCGAATGTCCTGTTTTCAAATTCCTGAGGAATTTTCCTAAGCTCTCAATGATCGTGTATTTCACTTTCAAAATGGAAATTTTATAATATTTAAGTATCGGGGTTATTGGGAAAGTGAAATGAGATAATGCATGTGATGGCATAATCCCTTGTCAAAGTAAGCAGCTGATAAAAGCAATTCTCCTCCCTCTCTTCCTTTCTTTCTTCCTAACTGCTTACCTTCCCATAAGAAAATCAAGTTCATCGATTTGCAACCATGCTCAACTTGTAAGTATTTCTTTTGGCCAGGCTGCTTAAAAATAATAATAATAATAATAATAAAAAAGATGATCTCAGGGATTAGTTTATGACCATGGTTCCTAAACTTTGCCACACATTGGAATCACTTGGAAAGCTTTTTAAAATCCTAATGCCCCAGTCACACACCATAGCAATTAGTCAGACATCTGAGGGTGGGAACCAGGCAACAGTATTGCTTTACAATCCCCAAGTGATTCTAGTGTGCTCCAAAGTTTGAGAATGGCAAATGTAGGGAAATGGGCCTGTGGCCAGCTAATTTTGTGGACTGGAGCCTGTTGCAAATAGGGCTGAAGTGTTGGATTCTTGTCTAGAACATGACAGTTCTTTACACTTTCACAGACCCATAAAGCTTGTCCCTTCTCCTTCAACCCTCCATTGGCAAGCTCTTTATAAATGGACCCTAGACAGAGTCATAACAGTGAATTGACTCTCTGAGTACCAAAAAGCAAATGAAATAGTATGTCATAAAACACTCATATTTATAGTATTTTACCATTTAGAAAGTGCTTTAACACCTGATTTTATTTACTCTTTACAACAAGCCTGCATAGCTGGCATTATTATTATGCCCAATTTATAGATGATAAAGCCAAAAAGCTTAGCTTGCTCAGGGACAAAGTGGCACATTCCAGTCTCATACTGAGATCCAGGATTCCAGAATCAATGCTCTTTTCCTGGAGCCCCTCAGAAGCTCCACTGATGATGGACAAGTAGGAGTGTATCCACATTTGAAGGTTGCTACAGAGCAACGGTCTAGCTGCTCTATCAGATTAGGAAGGAAAACAGGAAGAAAGGGAGGGTGGAAGGGAGGGAGGGAAATACTGTTCATTATGTTTTGAGTTAAACAGGTTCCTTTCCAGCAGGCTTTTTCAAATTATTTAATGTGCCTACAATCATTCTAAGTTTCCAAAACTTATTATTTAGAAAGCGATTGAACGGTAAAACCACTTTTAGCTCAGCATTTCTCAGGACTAACGTCCCATGGAATGCGATTTGATATATGTTGCCATGGTTTTCCTCAGCTCCTTCAAGACTTTGTTAAAGTAGCACCCTCTTAGGGAGGACTACCTATGTCACCTGATTTAAAACAGAAACATCACCTTGCCCGCAGCCCAGTCCTCACCTGCTTTCCTGCTTTATTCTTTTTCTCCATAGCCCTTAACACCTTCTAATACACTTCATTATTTACTCATTTATTTTGTTTACTGTCTTGTCTTCTATGTCTGTAAGCTCTATGAGGGCAGGGCATTCTTCAGCTATTTGTTTTTACATGGTAATATTTCCAGAACCGAGAAAAGTGCCTGGCACGGAGTAGGTGTTCAATAAACATGGGGTCTTAATGAATGACTGGATAACAAGAAATGTGCCAAGAAAGAAATGCAAATGAAGGCATTTTCTTCACAGTTAGGTGCCCTTTGAAACTATCTTTTCCAATCCTACTTATCCCTCCTGATGAGCTAATGAAGTGGATATTATTCCTACCTTATAGAAAAATAAATGAGAATAACAACAATTAGACCCGTGAGCAGAGCAAAAAAAAAATAGTTAAGTAAAAAGATTGTTAAATTAGAATTAATTCTTTTTAATTTTCTATGTAATTATTGTGGGATAAAGCACATGTGCTAGATATTTCCAACAGTATCTATGAAATCTAATATAATGTGGATAGCCATGAATTTTACCAAGGACCAATACATCAGCCCAGGATGCTATTTTCTATCCACCAACACCAGACCAGGCCGAGATATAAAAATTCAGAAGATCTCTGGTGCAAAAATGTTCATCATTGCCTGGATTCAGATTCTCCATCAGTGAAATCATGATTCTGAGAAACATTCTCTAGAGTTCTAACGGCAGCCAGCCTGTAACACAGGTGTTAGTTGGATGCTCCCCACAATTGTACAAGGGCTCCACTATACAATAACAATGTTTTGCATCCAGGTGGAGCTTTTCTCTGTAAAAGTCAAAGTGCTGTGAACAATTCAAACATAAGCAGGGGTGATGATGGCCCATCAAGCTCAGAAAATGACCCAGTTGACCAATTCCTCTCCAAACCCAGAGAATAACAATGAAGTGGAGAATCCATAGTAATAATGTTGGATAAATGCTCTGTTCCTCTACATTTTCTTTTTATCCAAAAAAAAAAAAATCGCATTTGTGAAGTGAATTATTTTGGTAATGAAAGTGGTATTTATTAAACACACCAGAAACTGAAAATCCAAATAAGTATTTCCCTTCAAAATAGTCACTTGGGGAAGTTATGTAATTACTTTAGTGATCCTGAGATTGCTCTAGACATTCTGGGAATTCCTCTTTTAAAATCACCTTCATAGATGGTTTAGGACTCATACAGAAAACCAGTATCATTTCTCTAAGGCTGTATTTTATATGACAAAAATACATTTCATTCCCAAGCCAACTTGGGTGGTCAATATAGTCAAGATATCTTGTTAAAAGCACAGCATGCCAGGCTGACCCCAACACTCTATAATAGGTCAGGGCTGGAAACGGAAGTTTGTCTTTGAACGATGGATCACCCCAGGTGACTCTGTTAGGTGCCCTTTGAAAGTATCTTTTCCAATCCTACTTATCCTTCATCCAGTTTTCTTCATGAACTGTGGGTTAGAGTGCCTTGCTGAAGGGCAGGGTTGGAGTCTAAACCTTACCCTGAGCCAGTTAGTTGTATTAGCCCATTCCCGCATTGCTGTAAATACCTGACACTGGGTAATTTATAAAGAAAAGAGGTTTAATTTTGGCTCGCATTTCTGCAGACTATACATGAAGCATAGTGCTGGCACCTGCTTCTGGTGAGGCCTCAGGAAGCTTACAATCATGGCAGAGGGTGAAGGGTGAGCCAGCACATCACATGGCAAGAGTGGGAGCAAGAGCGACAGGTAAGAGGTGCCACTCTCTTTTAAACAACCAGATCTTGGATGAACTCAGAGTGAGAACTTACTCATTACCCCAAGGATGGCACAAAGCCACTCTTAAAGAATCGGCCCCCATGATCGAAACACCTCCCAACTTGGGGATTACATTTCAGCAGGAGATTTGGAGGGGAAAGACATCCAAACTATATCATTAGTCTTCCTCTACTTTATGGCCACAAAGCCTGAACCTCTAACATCTAATCATTCATTCACTGACACAGCATCTTTGGAACCCTTACCATTTGTTTTACAAAGAGGAACCTATTGGTAACGAGAAAGTCAAGCAAAAAGTGTTGACAGTTAGCCTAAAACATGCCTCTATGAGACACATCCTCTTTCTTGCCAGGTTCTTTTGGCCAACCTCATGACTTCAACCTTTTCTTTGGAGACAGAACGAAAGAGAATAAGGAGCACATGCTCCAGAATAAAACTGCCGGCAGTCAAACCCTTCCTGACCACCTAATCAGGTAACCTAAGGCAAGTTACTTAATCTGTCTGTGCCTCAGTTTTCCCCATCTGTGAAATGTAGCTAATACCTCCTAGGGATGCTGACAGGATTCAGTGAGATAATGTATATGCAATGTTTAGCACAGTGATCATAGCTTTCAACTAATATAAGTTATTGTTTTAGAAACGTGTTAATGATTCTCAAATCATTAATTCTAGATCTGAAATCTCAACCTCTTTCCTTACCATTAGTACATAGATGCCCATCAGTATTTCAAACTGATAAGATAGAAAATTGAATTAATTATTGGCCCAACTTCCTAAATGGTTCTAGCTCCTTGGCTCCTAGTCTTGGTTCAAGGTATCATTATCTGTAGGATCATTTAGTTTCCAAACCAGATCTATCTCAGATTCTTTCTCCTATCTCATTCCACCTCCCACATCAGCAAACACACACACCCACATGCACATTCATTTAGTTTATAAAGTCATGTTGATTCTACCTCGACAAGTTTTCTTTCCATTCTTGTGTGTGTATGTGTTTGTGGTTTAAAACAACATTTAACTTAATTTAATTTTATTTTATTTTATTTTATTTGTTTTTTATTTTATTTTATTTTATTTATTTTATTTGTATTTTATTTTATTTTGTTTGTTTATTTATTGAGACAGAGTTTCAGTCTTGTTGCCCAGGCTGAAGGGCAATGGTGTGATCTTGGCTCACCGCAACCTCTGCCTCCCAGGTTCAAGCGATTCTCCTGCCTCAGCCTCCTGAGTAGCTGGGAGTACAGGCATGCACCACCACGCCTGGCTAATTTTGTATTTTTAGTAGAGATGGGGTGTCTCCATGTTAGTCAGACTGTTCTCGAACTCCCGACCTCAGGTTATCCCCCCGCCTCGGCCTCCCAAAGTGCTGGGATTACAGGCGTGAGCCACCGCACCCTGCCTAAACCAACATTTTAAAAGAAATTACTACATTGCAGATTCAAACACTGCACATGCATCAATTCATAGAAATCTTTTAACAACCTTATGCAATACATGTTGTTACATCCATTTTTAAATCTATAAAAACAGAGGCACAAAGTGGTTAGGAAACTTGCTGGGGTTCAATCAGCAAGTAAGTGTGGGATCTGGGAGTCAATCCCAGCAGCATGGCTCAGAGCTATGCCTCTCATCACCATACAGCATTGCTGCTATTATTTTTAAAATAATAATAATTAATATGTGTTATCAATACAACATATTCTCATGATAATCTTATGATGTACATGCTGTTAAAACTCCTCTTTTACAGATGAGGGAATTGAAACCTGTAGTGTATGAGTTGCCACTTCTCTAGTTTGGGTCTCCATTGTGTACTGCCTGGGCTAATGAAATTACCCTCCCAAGTCTTCTCTGAACCTTTCTCTGCACACTTTTAAAAAGTTAAAATTTTTCAAATTACTTTACACTCAGACTTCTGAATAACCTTCCCCAAAGCGTGGTTTTTGTCCTTCATTTATTCTTTAACACATATTTATTAAAAACTATATTCCAAGCAATGTTTTTCTAATCCATCATTCACAGGTAAATCTGACATGGCCCTAGCCTACAACAAGCTCTTACTCTTTGGGAGACACTGGCACATAAACATCATTTCTATACACTGTAAAATGTGTCCTGTAGAGGTACACAGAAAAAGGCCTCTAAGGTGGCATGTGGGGGCGGGTGAGAAGAATGGGTCAAAGAAGGCTAAGCACAAGCTGAGAGGCTTATACAGTCAGCCAGAGAGCTGATGGGGGAGAGAGAAGGAGAATAAAGAAGAGAGGGCCTGCTTGGCAGAGGGGAAATATGAACAAATGCAGAGAGACTCCTGTGAGCAGGAGACTGCAAATCATACTGTCAAATAATTCTGTCATTTTGTGTCAAAGGGGTTTAGGCACCCAGTCTGGAAGGCTTGGATTGGAGATTTGTCTTGAAGCTTGGTTTATAGAAAGCACAGAGTTTTTACATGTTTATTCTGTTCATTTGAGCTTTCTTGCAGGGAGTGGAAGTTGATCGAGAGTAGAGGAACGGAAGCCTCCTCCCTCAGTCAGCCTTGGTACTATCACTGGTACTGCTGGAAGATGAAGTGTGAGGCAGAGAGTGAGGAGAAAGAGGGTTTCCCAGACAGCTCAGGGAGCCTAGACTTCCTGCTCAATGAGAAACAGTTAAAAGATTTTAGGCCGGGCACCATGGCTCACACCTGTAATCCCAGCACTTTGGGAGGCCAAGGTAGGAGGATCACTTGAGGTCGGGGGTTTGAGACCAGCCTGAGCAACACAGTGATACCTCATCTCTACCAAAAAAAAAAAAAAAAATCAAAAAAAGGTCAGCCAAGCATGGTGGCATGTGCTTGTGGTCCCAGCTACTTGGAGAGGCTGAGGAGGGAGGATCACTTCAGCCCAGGCATTTGAGGCTGCAGTGAGCTAGGACTGTGCCACTGTATTCCACCCTTGGTGACAGAGCAAGACTCTGCCTCCAAAAAAGAAATAAATAATTAATTAATTAAAAGAATTTTTTAAAGGGAATGACATGATTGTATTTATGTTAATGAATAGAATATTCATATGAAGAATGCCCCTCCAAGCCTCACAATTCTAAAGTGCCTTCCTCATGCACAAAGAAGGAACCAAGCATTAAGGCCCTGAGGCGTCAGCATATTTTCTCTGTTTGAGAAACAGCAAGCAGACTCCAGTGGCTGAAGTAGAATCCAAGGTGATACAGGGTGGGGCACTGGAAATAGTAGGGGAAAATATCAGAGAGATGGGAGCCATTGGAAGGTCCTGATGGCAGGATCGACCTCACTTGGCTTATTATGAAAAGAAGCACTGTTTGCTCTGATCCTTGATATCACATAAAGATACATAACTGTTCCTAGAACAGAGCTTGGCACCCAAAACATCCTCTAATGCTGCTCTTCCCTCAGCACCTATTCCTTGTTAAGCTTCACAGATTCATACTTCTGTTCTTCCACCTTTGACTCAAGAAGAAAATGATCTAAGTCGAAGATGGGACTGTCTTTGTGTCTCTTGTAGCCCCTGTGAACAGCGTGGGTGTGGACAGCACCTTGAGCTACTCAAGGAAGCACTGGTACCTATTGAGTTCTTAATTGTGGAAGACGCTGGAAGCTATTGTTTAAAACATAGATGAAATGGGAAAGGAGCAAATAGTAAGCCACCACCAACTTGCAGTCAACATGGTAAAGTGGAAAAACCCATGAAGCCTGGATTCAGAAAGCCTGGCTTCTAGACATGGCTCTATCATTCAACAGCCGAGTGGGCTTGGGTAATTAATTCAACTATCTGAACTTCATTTCTTCAACTGTTCAGTGAAGGTAATTCCTGCCTCAGTATTGAGGTGGGCGATACAAATGAAATCAAATGAGTGAAAGCAATTTTTAAATGATGATGGGGTAAATGAGAGTGAGATATCATCATCTTATCAGTTGACTGGTCCCCAAGCAAGGTCTTGAAGTCACAGAACTGGAATGTAGGTAGGAAAGGGTCTAGAGAATCAAGCATTGGATGGCACAGAGCATTGGGCTTTAAGTAAAAAGAGGGAGAAAGAAACAGTGGCTTTATCATGTGATCAGCAGCCAGTTTTTCCATTCATAATAGATTTTACATCCAACATTTTTTAATTGACAATAAAAAATTTGATAAACTCTATGGTTTCAGATGTATCATAACACTCTTCCTTAGGGATGCAGCTTCCATGTGAGTAACAAATCTTGGGGAAAGTTCACATGACAGTTCATCTCTAGGAAAGAGCATTTGAATGATCATGGTTAATCATGTTCTGTGTGAATTCAGTTGGACAGTTAAGGGCAAGATTCCATCTATTTCCTATACTTTGTGACCCTCTCTTTCCCAAAGAGAACTCCACCAAAACCACATGCAAATTTAGCTCAATTTGAGGCATGACATCTATCTGGACCCCTAGTCAGGGACAATCCAAGAAGGCTAATATTATGTCATGATCACCCTTCCTTTGGCCTTGTGGTGATTGGTCTCCTAACTTCAATAACTAAACTCCGTACTTCTGTATCAAATCCCCATTTAGCTCTAGGCATAATCCTAATAATTGATTTTAAAAAGCAGTTGTATGTTACACAGTTAGTGTGATTCAGGCATGTGCTAAGTCCTTTATTATTTTTAACATCACAATAATCTTACAAGGTAGGCACTGTCTTCTAATAGACTTTGTAGAGGTTGGAGTTCAGAGAGATGAAATACTTGCTCAGGGGCATGTGTTAGTAATTGGGGAAATCAGGATTTGGATTGAGCTGTTCATCTCCCCAGCCTTACTCAGAACGGTCCGAGTGCTCAAACCTGGCTCCTGAATGCTGACCCTGTGCCTGGGTCCTCTCTAAAGTCTTCCTGTCTTTGTGGCCTCCCCTGGACTCCCTGGCTGGCTGGAATTGCCACCACTTACCACTTGCTGGATTTCCCCAATGCTGACTCCTGTAGGAGCGCCCGCCTGTCTCCATGGTAACAGATCCTGCATACTATTCTCCTACTTAGATTTTCCTCCCCCATTCTGCACCTGGACAATCAGCCTAGCACCTGCCCCATTCTAGTAGCCATCTCTATGTCTCAAGTCTCAGTTTTTTCCAGCCTGTGATTTCCAAGCATGTGAAGTTGGCTGTGTGACCTTGGAGTCTTCTAGGTGAAAATGTTGGAGGCCATGACATAGATGCCAACAAAAATACTCACCTTCACCCTATTTCACTTTCTAGGTAAACAGCATAAACCTTGAAACTGTGTAATTATCACTTTAAAAACTAAATAAGAGTGATCAAATTCAGACTGTGATGAATTCAGTTGTTTGTACAGAAGTGAAACATTAATGCAACATCCCAAAATTGGCAGCCACAATGATACACTTAATTGCCATAAATAAAAAAGTTCTTTCTTCCAAAAATGAAAAAGAATAAAGTGCTGAGATAAGGTTGATGTCTATAAATGCAGTAGTCTCTAAGTGATAGATTTCAAATAGTGTTTAAGTAAGGGAAACATTGTTTTTGTAAGTAATGGTACTTAAAATCTCAATACATAATCCAGAGAAAAGAGCGGCATCTCTGACTAAATGGCAATATGAATGAAGGTCAGACCTCTTCTAGGTTGTCCCTCTCTGTTCAGCCACCACTCGGGAAGCCCCTCGTTTATACCACACACATACATCTGCTAACACACTCACATACATACACACACACACCCACACACACGACCTGGTCTCAGCCTTTTTATTTTTCAGGTGATTCTATGACTAATTCCTGAAAGTATTTAGTTCAGTGTGAATCAAGATGACAGGGTTGTAAAAGACATTGATGGTTTTACTTTAGGAACTGGATACTAAGGAAGAAGAAAAGCTCTGAGTTGTTTTGCATAAAGAACCTCATGGATCAGGAGGGATTTTTTGAAACAGAAATTCCCTTAGCAGTCTTCTTCCCTATCCTGTTACAAGCTGCTTGACCAACCTGAAGTTCTGCTGACACGGGGATCCTTAGCTTTGAATTTTGCCTCCTTCCCACTGTAATCAACCCTCAACTCTATCTCCAGCCTCTCTGCCTGTAACCTTGACAACCTCCATTGCCTGACTTTGAATTGTGACAAACTCACTCCTGTCACTCTAAAGTGAGCATCGCCGTAAAAATTCTTCATGGCAAACAATAGATTCTGCCTCATTTTATACTTTCACCAAGCTCTGCATGTGCATGATGATTTAAAAGTCGGTCTCCTGTCTCTCCCTTTCAGTTCGTCACCTACCTGGAACAAAACAACCTTTAAACCGGAACAACTAAGACAGTTTTAATAGAACTGGATGTATGGATTAGATTGATCATTGTTCATATATTCATCTGTTTTGCAAGCTCAGCAGAGATATCACAGCAGAACTAAAACTGATTAATCTGAATATCCTCTGACTGATATTAATAGTCTGGCTTAATCTTAAAATTTGAAAGAAAAAAAAGTGAAATTTGCCAATCTGTTATGTTACATCAGAAAAATTAAAGATAAGCAAATAAGAGTATGTCAAACCTCCTGTTCCTTTGAACCCTTGGATAAGATTCCCTTTCTAATGTTCACTAGATTCTGCATGATTCCAACTTTTGTGCTTTGGATTAACAGTGTAGCTCACATTAATTTTTATTACTGATGACTTTACCCAGCATTCAGGTGACAACAATAATTTATTCATGGGTGAATCAAATGTCAGTGCTTCCCTGATACAGTCCTGTGTGATTTCTAGTTATGTCTTTTTACTTGGAAGCTAAAACTTATATATTGCACTTTTTTCCCCTTTGGGGTTAGTTTGCAAAGTTTGTTTTATTAGGCAACAGACATAGGAAAAGGTATCAGTTCTTCTCAGTAGCTGCATTTAAATGCATATATGAACATTTCATTGTGGGTAGTTGGGACTGAAAGTTCACAAGGAAGTTACCTATTAGATATATGGTCTGTTTAAGTGCCCAAACTTAATGCTGAAATGTATGAAAAACTCTTCTAAAATTCAGTCTGAGCTACTTATGCACAAGGGCCATAGGACTGGCCTCCATACAATTATTTAAGATGTTATAAAGAGAGTATTTTCCATCTTTCTTATGCTTGGAAATAGTTAGGTTTTATGACTGCTGAGTCAGAGCCAAAAAATATAATTTTATGCCATAAAATACAACCTTTTCCTTTGGCTGTGGAAATTTATATGTACATATTTATGTGCATATATAGATAAAAATCTTCATAAACAGACTAGCCCATTTGAGATGAACTCTATTTAAAGCATGTCATTCCTGACTCTGATGATATTACTGCTATGTTTAAAAAAAACAGTGCCTCCCCATAACCTACCAAATTAAAAACAAATACTCTAAACTGGTATTAAAGTCTCTACCCAGTTTTCCAAAAATTTTTCCTGCTTTTTCTCCTAATTATTGACGACACAAACTCTTAACTTGCCAAAAGAGACCAAATACAGTTGCCACTTGCCGAAACATTTGATTCTGTCTCAAACTCCACCATTATTTCCATTTGTCAAAATGTTAGTCATCCTTCAAATCTCTTCCTAAATGCTACCTCCTTTAGTTATTCCCCATCTCCTCCTATAAATTTTTCTCTACAACTTGGACTCCCATCATTCTTTGCAGCTCTTTGATGGTATTTGCCACAATTCTGCTTTGCTGTATACTTGTGGGTATCATTTTCTTGTTATTCTTCCCTTGCCCCCATTAGTCCATACGATCTTCGAGGATAGGAATGTGATATAGTTTGGATGCTTGT
The DNA here is from genome assembly GCF_028885655.2 of Pongo abelii. Classification (NCBI taxonomy): domain Eukaryota; kingdom Metazoa; phylum Chordata; class Mammalia; order Primates; family Hominidae; genus Pongo; species Pongo abelii. Next base: position 32,333,666 of record NC_071985.2, on the reverse strand, counting down.
CCCCACCCAAATGTCATGTTGAAATGTAATCTCCAGTGTTGGAGGTGAAGCTTGGTGAGAGGTGATTGGATCATGGGGGCAGAATTCTCATGAATGGTTTAGCACTATCCCCTTGGTGCTGTCTTGGTGAGAGTTTTCACAAGACCGGGTCATTTAAAAGTGTGTGGCGCCTTCCGTCCCTCCCTCTCCCTCTCTCTTGCTTCTGCTTTCGCCATGTGATGTGCCTACTACCTCTTCTCCTTCTGCCATGATTGTAAGTTTCCTGAGACCTCCCCAGAAGCCAAGCAGACAGCCAGCACCAGGCTTCCTGCAGAGCCTGCAGAACCATGAGCCAATTAAACCACTTTTCTTTATAAATTACCCAGTATTGGGTATTTCTTTACATCAGTGCAAGAATGGCCTAACACAGGATATGTCCTGCTCATCTTTGCAGAATTCAGCATCTAACCCAAACTCACATGAAATAGCTGCACCAGAGAGAAATAAAACAAAACTGTTACATTAAATGGATCTTTAAAAAATCATTACAACAACATCTTTACAACAGATTGCATGGGCACATGTGTTGAAACTGTGGTATCTGATAGCCTATGCACAAAAATGTAATGGGACAGCCTAAAAGCTAAGGGCTTTACCTATCTGAGGGATTTTGGACAACACCAAATGTATGAGAGAGAAGTATCAGCTGGTTTTCCCACCAAGGTGCCCAGGTATAAATCTGTATAAACCAGTGAAGAAAATACTCTAAGAGAACTTCATGGAATGGAATGGGAATAGAAGCTTCCTTCCATTTAAACACTATTCAAGCCCACTTTACATGGACATTGAGCAAAAACACAAAAGAAATGGACTACAAACTCTTTTCCATATACTTTTTCACAACACCCACAGACCCAGACCAAGAAACCATCTTAAGCCCAAGCAAGCAGTAAAAGGCAAAGTCCCTTTTCTAATGACCAAATGCATTCCCATGTGTTTGTCTGCTTATGTTCTGGGCTGAACTAAATGAAGCACCCAGTAGTTCTGCAGATATCTTTAAAGGAGCCCAGGAGATGGCAAACATTCTCCACTTTTAAAGGTAGTGGAGGGGACTATTCTCACCTAAGTACTTTCTTAAACCATACATTTCCCCCTACCATAAAATGCACTCCTGCCCTGGGGGTTAGTAGGAGGTTGGCTTCACCTACCCCACCTGCTCTCATTACCAAGGGAGCCAAGTACTCCAGATGGAAGGAAATCTCAAGGCATCCAATAGTCAAGAAAAAATCTGGGGAATGACATAGGTGAATGCGGCAAAGTTACAAAACATGAATGGAAAAGAAAGCAAAAAACCCTAAGAGGCTAGGGGCAAAATGGCCACAGTTCATGATTAGCTCTGGTGTTAGTGAATTCTAAGAGGTTTTAATTTCTGGCTTCCAGAATACACCATCTCCTTAAAGTGTCCTTAAGTTGGAGTAGGTGAGCCCTAGCATCCTTAAGGGGTAAATCATCCCTGTTTATTTAGCTTCTAATTCTAAGCCCATCTGGCTTGCTTTGTTACTAAGGAGAATGCTTTCCTAAATCCATGTGTCAGCCTTCTTTCCATCACCTGGAACACAGTCATCAAACACATGGCACCCAGGCTGCCAGCCCCACCCAGGTTTGGCACCCATGGAAAACATTGCTCATCAATCACAACATCCTTTCATGCACACGCCAAACATGGCCTCAAAATTGTTCCCAGTGCAGCACTCTGAAAAGCAACTACCAGTTAATCAGAGTGATATGAAACCATTATACCATTCCTGTGCTATGGCAATCCCTTTAAATCACCTAAAGTTGTCTTTTGGGCTTCCAAAATTGGACTACTTCTCATCACTTTATCTTTCTGAAATCCAGATCTTCAGCTTGCTCACAACCATAGCAAACCATTGCCTGTTTGCCTCTTTCTTGATATGTAAGGCCATTCTTGCATTCCTATAAAGAAATATCTGAGACTGGATAATTTATAAAGAAAAGACGTTTACTTGGCTCACAGTTCTGAAGGCTTTACTGGAAGCATGTTGGCATCTGCTTGGCTTCTAAGGAAGCCTTAAGAAGCTTACAATCATGGCGGAAGGCAAAGCGGGAGCAGGCACATCATATGGTGGAAACAGGAACAGGCAAGAGAGAATGGGGGATCAGGTGCGACACACTTGAAACAACCAGATCTCATGAGAACTCACTATCATAGGATAGCACCAAGGCATGAGGGATCTGCCCCCATGATCCAAACACCTCCCACCTCCAGCATTGGGGATTACATTTCAAGATGAGATTTGGGCAGGGACAAATATTGAAACTATATTGCTCGATATCATCCTCCCAACCTGGCTTATTATATTGCTGACCATAGGGAATCACTGACTCTAATTTTTGCTGTGTCTTTTCAGTTTCCAAGCTATTGCATGTATCTGACCTTGAATTTTACCCACCTCGACTATTGGCTTTAATTTCCTACTGGTCAGCCCTGCTTCTACCAAAGTTTTATCATGAATGCAACTCAGTGTTAGTGAGTGTTCCAGAAGAGTCTTCATGTTTTTAATTGTTTGCTCCAAGGGTGCAGCCATACAAGAAAATGTCCTAGGGCAAGGCCCTCAGTTAAGAAATAGAATACAGGTCAGACACTGGGGACCAGGAGCCCAAGATACCATCAGAGGTTCACTGAAATTGCCCCAGGACCCCCTTTATCACTTCTTCCAACACATACCTTTAGAGCCAGTAAGTCCCCAGGGCAGGTATAAGCCTAGGAGCTCACCACACCCCTCTCACACATGGGATGTGACTGCACTATTTCATCACCCCAATCCTCTCAGCACCCAGCTCACCCAAACAAAAGGTCAGCATTTTGACGCGGCACTGTTAAAAGGTCACTGAGTCCTGCAGGAGACTATAAAATAGGGTGGACTATCCAGCTGAAGTTAGCAAATGGACCATTCTGACAGGGAGTCACATGATTTCAAAATGTATGTACAGATTAGTCCATGGCATTCAAAACTATGGGAACAATATGAGTGAACAAAGGAAGAAAGTCATCTTCACAAAGTTGGCAAGACTTCATAAACTTCAGAAACTTTTCAAGAAAAAAGTTTTTTTGCAAGATTTCTCAGGATTAAAATATCTTATGTCTCCCCCACCCCACTGTGAAACCACAGAGGCTCCTGAACCATCTCCCAAATTTTCAGCTGCTGGCTCTCAGTAAGGCAAGCATTCATGCCACCAATATCTCCCTGGGAGAGTGGTAGTTGGGAGTGCTCTGATAGTCACTGTGAAAAATTAAAGATGGCCACAAACTGTGTGCTCTTCCTCTCATTGAGAAGACTACAGACTCACTCATTGAATATGAGCTATGAGAATTCAGCAGAGTGACATCTGTGACTTCCAAGGCTCACTCTTAAGAAATATTGCCACCTGCATCCAGATCTCTTGAAACATTCTCTCTCAGGACATTCCCTCTTGGAATCCAGCCAATGCCACAGAGAGAAGCCATATGGAGGTACTCAGGTTGACAGCCCCACCTGAGCTCCAAGATAATGGCCAGCTCTGTGAGTGATCCATTTGCACATACAACCCATTCAAGTCTTCAGATAAGTATAGCCCTGCACCTGCCTGGAACTGCAGAAGAGAATCCAGGCAAGAACTATCCAGCCAAACACTTCCCAAATTTCTGATCCACAAAACCACAAGCAAAACAAAATGATTCAGCCACAAAGTTTTGGGGTGAGTTTTCACATAGCCATGTATAACTATAGCAGAATTTGTTATCAGAAAGGGATTCTGTCATAAAAATCTACAACAATGGCTTTGGGACCAAGTGGCAAGCACTAGATCTTAGGACCTTGAGGAGATAGATATGAAAGCTGCAAGGCCTTCAAGGAGATAAGAACTTGAAAGAGAGAGGGGACTATATTTGGGTGCTGGAGAGAGGGCACCTGAATTAAATACTGGCCAACAGTTAGCAAAACTGTTGCCTACAGTAATGTGGAAAATAGAAGAGACAGTGTACCTAAAGATCTTCAGGATCTGACTAAGATTTCCAGGCAGAATGTTGAAAGTGCTTTTTGTAGTTGCCTATAATAAATTCAGGAAGAGAGGGATGTATTAAAGAAAAGACTTCAAAAAAATTTTAACAGAATTTAAAGGAATTACAGAGGATCTAGGATTTGCTGGGTTTCAAAATAAATTGCTTCTCATCTCCAGTCTCTCTCTAAAAGGGTTTTCAATGTAAGAAATGGTTAATTACTTCTGGATAAAGATCAAATCCAGTCTTTCTTAAGACCTCAAGAAGGTTTAAAGGGATGCCCCACAGAAACTTTTAGCCACATGAAGGGCTTTCTAAGGATCTAAGAGCAAGCTTTGTAGACCCTCTCTGTGAATCAAGAGAATGTGTAAGCATCTGAACTGTGTTAATCTATAGGAGCCTCATATAGGACTCAAGACAGATAAGGATGTATCTTAAACATATGTAGGTGAGGCTTTTTACTAATAGAATAAGTGCCAATAAGTCATGGGAAACCCATAGATTTTTTTAAGAGAATCGTATTGATAGAAGAGCCACCCACTTAGACTAAAAGAGACAGAGAAAATACAAAATGAAAAGAGGCCAGACTGTTTCCTGGCCTTTCTACCAGCAGGAAACAGTCTGAGAAAGCAGCTCAGTTGCAGACATGGGCTTTTTTCTTTTTCTTAGGAAGGCTGATTTAAAGGTGGAACTAATATATGAGACAGTAGAGACAAGAGCCTCAGAGAGTAGTTCCAAGACAGTTAAGACTGGACCCTAATCAAGGAACCGGCAACATGTGACTGGCTTGATTTCAGAATTGCTATGAATCAGTAACTGCTGTGTGTCTCCCAACCCACCTCCCCCGTTTCTGAATAGGAGTGTTCATAGGAGTTATCTTATCTCTGTACCACCAGCATATATTGAGTAGGAGTGGGGCAGGTAACTTATCTTCAGATTAAGAGAAATCATTTTCAAGGAACTGCTCCTCTCCCCAGGAGCCCATCCACGTATGGACATGATTTAGATGACAAAATCCTGAACTTTAAACCAATGCTACAATAGAAAGAGACTTTTGGGGGCTTGGGAGGGAGTATTTTTCATTTGGGAAGAATCGAAATAGTTTGTTATCAGAAGAAAAACCTTACTTGATTAAAGGTGTCTACAAACACTTTGTTAGTCCTCCCTTTAAGAATCTGGGCCAGGCACAGTGGCTTACACCTGTAATCCCAGCATTTTGGGAGGCTGAGACAGGAGGATCACTACAGGCCAGGAGTTCAAGACCAGCTTGGGCAACATAGTGAGACTTCATCTCTACAAAAAAATTAAAAATAATTAGCTGGGTGTAGTGGTGCATGCTTGTAGTCCCAGCTACTCCAGAGGCTGAGGCAGGAGGATTGCCTAAGCTCAGGGGTTAGTGGCTTCAGTGAGCTATGAACATACACCACTGCAAACACGCTAGCCTGGGAAACAGAGTTAGACCATGTTTCTAAAAGAAAAAAAAAAAGGAAATTGGACTGGAAGAGAGTAGGACACCTAATACTGTTTATAGATAAGACTCATCAAAGAGATTTGGGATCCTTCCTTACACTGTACCACAAAAAGTAAAAACTATTAAGATTTAAAGATTACTGTTAGTTTGATATATGAAACTTTAAATAAGTATTAGGTAGAAGAAAATAACCAACACACACAAAAAAAATTTGGTGAGTGATAAATAAACCTTGTTGTGGGCCTTAGAGGTTTCAGGAAGCCTCATGCACTTTCTGAGTTATGTTATCCCCTCACACCTGTGGTCTCCACAGAGAGGGCAGTACCAGCAACACCTTACATTCCTTACAGTACCTCTCAGCCAGCAAGATCTTGCATTCTTGCTGCACAGCAATTTGGACAAGGCTGAAAAAAAATTAGTTTTCCCAGATTAAGGGATCTAATTGCGGCTGTGGTCTAACTTCAGGATAAAACAGAATGGGAGCATTTAGGCTTACCGAATCAATATGAGGTGCTTCTTCATTCCAATTGTAGATTTATTGGTGTTACTAATGTCTCAGAGTTGACTCTGAAAATAATTAACTGAACCTAAATTCAGTTTATCTGCAGAACATTTTTACTGTCCTGAATGGGGTACACCTGTCATTTGTGCATGGAGGTCCAAAAGGTTTCTTTTTTTTTTTTTTTGAGACGGAGTCTTTCTCTGTCATCAGGCTGGAGTGCTGGCTCACTGCAATCTCTGCCCCCCAGGTTCAAGCAATTCTCCTGCCTCAGCCTCCCGAGTAGCTGGGATTACAGGTTCCCGCCACCACACACAGCTAATTTTTGTATTTTAGTAGAGATGGGGTTTCACCATGTTGACCAGGATGGTCTCGATCTCCTGACCTCGTGATCCACCCGCCTCGGCCTCCCAAAGTGCTGGGATTACAGGTGTGAACCACTGTGCCCGGGCAAGGTTTCTCTAGTTAACGGTGTCTTCTCTCTGGAGGGATCTGCTTTGTGTAGGGAAGAGGGCGGCACTCCGTGCTGCTGAGGGAAAGAGGTTTCCATGTGTCACTGTGTGCCTTCACAATGCTACTCCTCCCTTGAAAAATTCCTTCTCTCATCTTTTAGGGAAAATATGACTAGGCATTTACTCTTACCTGTATTAAAATTCTCCACCTGGGGAAAAGTAAGTTTAGAATGCAACATTTTAAATCTCCTCTCCCAGACTGAATAACTTGGGGAAACTATATTTATCGTTCTTCTTTGGATCTTCAGAGCACAACAGAGTACATGCCATGTGGCTCCTACGCAATAAATGTCAGCTGACATGAAAAGAGTCTCATCCATGCATGATCCAGAAGAGCCCCTTCCTGTCTGCCCCAACCAGCCTGGCTTTAGCATGATAGGAGGTCAAATTTTGCAAGCTGCACCCTACAGGGCCCTATATGATCCGTAAACATTTCCCCCACCCACCCAACAACCTCTCTACTGCATATCCTATGCTCATCCCCTTATTCACACTTCTCCAGCTTCAATCTCCTGCTTGCTCGAACATACCAGGCATGCTCCTCCATTAGTAACCCTGTACTTGCTGTCCTCTCTGTCTGAAATGCTCCTCCCTGAAACTTCTGTAAGGTTAGCTTCCTCATTTCCTTCAGGTCTGCACTCAAAAGTCACGGTCTCGTGGATGACTTCTTTGTCTGCCTGATCCAGATTTCGCCCTCCCGTGTTCTCTTCCCTTCCTGTTTCTTTTCTTCATAGCAGGTTTCATTATCTGAGGATATATGAAACAGTTTCTTCTTGTCGATCTACCTACTCATATTGCTCACTAAGTATCTCTTCAATAGAATATAAGCCACAAGAGCCCCGGGGCTTTTGTCTTTTTCATGACTACTCAGCCCCCAGAACAGTGCCTGATACGTAATAGCTGCTCAATATAAAGTTGATAAGTAAAAGAATAAATTCATGAGTGAGTTTACAGCAGGCTAACTTCCAATCCATAGACTAGCAGTTTTGAGGATGTTTCACAAGGGTAATTTTTATCATAAGTAGATGAAGAAAGGAGAGAAAACAATAAAAGATTTATTAGTGTGTGTTTTTTCCCAAGATCCTGATCTCATGCTCAGCCTGTTAAAATGTCTGGATTCTATGGAGGCATTATAGATAAAATAGATTAAGATAGGCACTTTTCCATTTTATGGATATAAATATCTTAATTATCTTGAGAGGAATGCAAAAAGCCATCACCAGGAATAACAGTGATTGCTGGCAGGTCCTAACTCTGGTTGTCATCTCACTGGCAAGTTCCCAAATAGAGTAAAAAGGTTTGCTGCTAATTCAAACCAAACTATTAACAATCCCTGAGTTTCCTGATGTGTTTTAAAAAGAGAGCTCCTGTAGCATCTATTAGAGTTATGGGTGACGTTTGATCAAAAAGCTGAATGTTTTGACTGTAAAGATGCCTACTTGAAATATAACATGGTAGTAGAACAAATATTATGTCTTACAATCTTATAGGGAAAGCAGTTTCCCATAATCCCTCAGTATTTCAAAACCCATACTGTCAGAATATTCTTACTTAAGTATAACTTTGATATTTCTTGTTGTAATTTTGACATCACTGATGGGACAGAAAATGAAAAGAGTCAGTCATCCTGTTACTGAGATTGTAGCAACCAAGATGCTTCCTACTTGCAAAGACAGTGTGGGCAAAGTTTGGGCTCTGCTTTTCTCCCACATTTGGCTGCTTTCCCTCCTCTTTGAATACCTTCCCCATTGATGACTCTGCTGACTCTCTCTCTCTCTCCCTACATCAGCCCATTGGGCTGGTGGTAGGCATTGAGTTGGCAAGAATCTCTACTATTAGAGGATTGAGGATAAATATTTAGAACCTTAAGAATGGGCATGCAGTAACTGAAGACTCCTGCACAAATCAGTCAGCCTCATTAAGCCTCAATTTCCTTATCTGTAAAACTGGGATGTAAAAAATGCTTGCCTTATAGGGCTTTTAAAAGTGTTTCATAAACCCCAAAATGCCATATTGATGATAGTTATTAATATAAATAATAATAGCATATAGAGAAAAATATAGAATAGAGGTTAAAAAGACTAACTTTGCAGTTTGTCATAATTGGGTTCAAATCCTGAATTGCATACTAAACAACTACAGAACCTTGAACAGCCACATCCCTTCTCTAAGCCCCAGCTTAGTTATATGTAAGATGAAGATAACAATACTTTATGGAGTTTTGTATGGATTAAGTAAAATGATTAAATAATTAAATGAAATTTTAAAATGAAATAAAGTTGGCCAGCCATGGTGGTTCATGCCTGTAATCCCAGTGATTTGGGAGGCTGAGGCAGGAGGATCACTTGAGGCTAGGAGTTTGTGACCAGCCTGGCCAACACAGTAAGACCCCATCTCTACAAAAACCAAAAAAACCTAGCTAAGGGTAGTGGTGCATGCCTGTAGTCCCAGGTACTCTGGAGGCTGGACTCCAGATGGATTGATCACTTGAGCCTAGGAGTTCCAAGATGTAGTGAGCCATGATCACACCACTGCACTCCAGCCTGGATGACAGAGCGAGACCCTGTCTCCAAAATAAATAAATAAATAAATAATAACAATTAATTTAAAAATTAGATGAAATCAAATAAAGTTATTATGGAATAATAAGCACTCAACAAATACTTGATATTATTATATATGTTATTAAACCCATTTCCAAGTTCAACCTGGTAATTTTCTTTGGCTTTCTCTTTACCAAACTGAGGTCCTTAATCTTCACTAAATGACATCATATCTTCAGCTTCTCTGGAATATTTTTTGATACTGTCATTACTTTTAGAGCATATTTATAGAAAACACTCTAAAATAATTCAGTTTAAAGAGGTCAAGCAGATGATGTGTATTTAATGCTTCATCAAAAAGTTCAAAATTCTTTACATTTCACCAAAAGTTGCACTAACCTTGCTTTCACAAATTCATCTTTGTCACCATAAAGTCCATATCTGAATCACCTTCCTAATCTAATAATAATAGCTAGAAATTATTTAGTACTTACTATGAGCCAGACCCTGTTCTAAGCATTTTACTGATAATAACACTTAAAGTTCTCTCAACAACCCTATGCAATAAGTATACTACTCACCCCGTCATCCATGTGGGGAAACTCAGAAACCATGAGTAACATAACTTGCCCAGGGTTATACCACTAGTAAATGGCTGAGGAAATAAATTAATCCAAACAGTCTGATTCTGAATCCTGGGCTCTTAACCACTCTACTAAACGTCTTAATGGAAACACTAGCAGATCCAAGACCTACATTCAGCTTGGCTGTCTTTGTGGCCTGCAGTTACTGAATAACTGTCGCATCTATACTTTGCACTGTGTAGGTCTGGCCTCAGAGTCTGTAGCTCTATCTAGTCCTGCTTGCCACAGCCAGTCATTAAAATCAATATGATTGGGCCATCAGTCACATGATGCTCAATTCTGATTCTCATCAAGATTGACAAGAAGAAACTATGGGTTCATTCAAGTAAACCACTGTTCCCTCTGCTCACATTAGAAAGGGATTATGCAGTCTTACAAAGGAAGAGAATGAATCACACATGCAAAAAGAATGCATACAAAGGGGAAAAATACATTTTTTGGCCTCAGTTGTCTGCATAGTTAATGTGGGGTTAAGATAGCTATGGAGCCTTTAAAATGTAGATTTCAGGCTGGATGTGGTAGCTCTCACCTGTAATCTCAGCACTGTGGGAGGCCAAGGCCGGAGGATCACTTGAGGCCAGGAGTTTAAGACCAGCCTGGGCAACGTAATGAGACCCCATCTCTAGAAAAAAAAATAAAAAAGTAGCCAAGCATGGTGGCTTATTCCTGTAGCCCCAGCTACTCCAGAGGCTGAGGCTAGAGGATCACTTGAGCCCAGCATTAGAGACTGAAGTGAGCCATGATCATGCCACTGCACTCCAGCCTGGATGACAGAGTGAGACCCTATCTCTAGAAACTAGATAGATAGATAGATAGATAGATAGATAGATAGATAGATAGATAGATAGAGACATAGATACAGATACAAATACAGATACAGATAGATAGATTTCAAGAAAACAATAAAGAATGATGTATCCAATTCAGGAGTAGAATAAAAAGAATTCTTATGCCAGTTTGGGTTAATGCAATTAAAATAGCACCATTCATTGCTGTGCACAAAGAAGGTCTTGCACAAGTCAATTTTAAGGTGTCCACATCCCTAACACTTCACAGACCATTTATTGAATCAGCTTTGTTTCACCACAGATAGAGGCTGTTTGTGTCGTTATGACTAAATCCAATAGATTTAAAATATTGTTCTGTCACTCTGACTCCAAAAAACAGTGGTAGCTCTTCAACATTAATCCCTTCAGATACATGCTGTGAAAATAATCCAACAATGGACCATGTAAATCTGAATCCCTCTCTACATCTGCCCTAATGACTGAATCCTAACCTCCTATACAAATGAAAAGAAAAAGAGCTAAAAAATAAATAGTCCTGATTACATTTCTTTTGTATCCACAATCCCTTTTCCTGTGAATTCATTCTAATTTCATTTTGTCCTGCAGCATAAGGGCATAGTTTGTTTTTATAGCATGATCTCTGTATTTTTCTTGTAGCTCAGTTGGCTTTGATTTACTTAGGAGAGAATATCCCTTGAGTAAACATTATATGATTTTAAAAATAACAGAGGCATTATTTGAAACAAAGGTTGGATTGGAAAGTAAATGTAAACTTAAGGTTTAATTACATTTTGTGTCATAATGTAACTTCTTAGCCAGGGATTTAAAACACTCTACAATTGAGCACCAACTTGCCTTTCCAGTTTGTTTTCCTTCCTATTACTGGTGTGGCAGAAATTGGGTGGGCCTTGGGGCCAGTTAAAGAATTTATTCACAAACATTTGCTGGGCAGATACTGTGTACAAGTTAGTGTAATAAGTACTTGGGATACAAAAATGGAAAAGATTAACAATAATAATACGTAGATGTTGCTCCATTCCTTTGAGGAGCTCACAGTCTAATAAAGAGAAACATATACAAAAGTGATCACAAAGTACATGAAGTAATAGAAATATGATTAATGTACAGTGAGATGCCTCCTCTTAGATTTCTCCAAGGCACCACACATTTAAACTCTCTCCAAACTAATTTTCTTCCAGGTCCATGCCTCCATGACCACCTTTGCCATACATCCAGGAATACAGGAACCATTCTTGACACCTCCCTCTCCCTCATCCTAGAAATATTTTATTTTATTTCATTTCATACCTAATCCTAGAAATATTTTATTTCATACCTAATCCTAGAAATATTTTATTTCATCTCCACTATCACAACATTAATTCAATATATCAGAATCTCTTCCCTGAACTAACAAGTATAGTATCACCCAATCAGCTAACACTCAAATTCATTCTTCACACAGTAGCCAAAATGAACTCTTCCAAAAAAAAAAAATCTGATCATGTCTTCTCTATCTCATTTAAAATGGCATCTCATTCCTCTTAGAATAAAGAGAAACCTCCTTAACATGACTTATGACGTTTTTCAGCTTCTAGCCCCTACCTCTCCTGCCTTATCCTGTACCTCACTCTGCCATCCACACCCTCACTGAACTCGGTTTTTATTCAACCCTTTCATACATCCCAAATTCCCTCTTAACATACGATTTTTGAAGCACTGTTCCCTCTGCCTACAATTCATCTTTCTCATGTGGTTAATTCATCTTTTACATTTTAGCTCAAATGTACCAACTTGGTGAAGTCTCCCTTAGTAGGCATCCTATAATGGACTCATAACTGTTCCATTTTTTTCATCTTCATAGTATTTATCACAGTTGCAGTTTCACATTTGTCTGTGGGAATGTTTGACTGATGTCTGTCTCTGCCATTAGACTATAAGCTCCACATGGGCAGGGACCATATCTATTTCTGTTCATTATGTCCAATGCATAGCACAGTGCCTAGAGACACACTACCAATCCGTTACATTTGTGGAATAAATGAAACATAGCAAGGAAAGACTGATGGGCTTTGCCTGGGGGAGGGGAGGGATAATGTTACAGCAGAGGTGTCAGCTGTGTCGGGTCTTGAAGAATATATATATACACACACACACACACACACACACACACACACACACACTCATTTATCAGGCAGAAGGAACACATGAGCAGATACAAAAAGAAATGCAACATTCTGAAATCGCTCAGTATAACCAAAGCTGTAGATATGATCCATTTTGGGGAGGGGAATAGTAAAGTGTCAAAAATGAGGCTGGAGAGATTCCGGGACTAAACCACAGAGGAACTTCTGTGCTCTGCAAAGCAATTTGGACTTTTGCCATGGGAAATCACTGAAGGGTTGTAAAAAGGGAGTAAAATGATGATCAGATTTGCATTTTAGAAAAATCACTCTCCTGGTAGTGTGAAGGATGTCCTTGATAGGTTGATACTGGAGACAGGGTGACCAGTTAGGAGGCCATCCTACAAGTCTACGTGAGAGATGATGAGGCATGAACTGAGATAAAAACAGAGGATTAAGTGAAGCAGGCAATTTCAACAGACATTTAGGAGATGAAAATGACTGGCGATAGAAAGGAAGGAAAAAGAAAAAGTCAAAGCACACCACCCTGTTCTCTGGACATCTGGGAGGGTGGTGTGGCCATTAACCAAGGCAGAGAATGCAAGTTGAGAAGTTAACCTGGGAAGATGGCTGAGGATGGTTTTAAATCCGTTGGGATTTTATATCGGAGAGCCAGATTCTTGTGCCAGAAAGAAAACTATCTTCCAAAATGATTTTTCCTCCTATTTCATCTAATAATGCTTCAGCCAAGAACATAACCACCTACTAGTGACCATATTATAAAGCCTCCCTTGCAGCTAGATGTGGCCATATGACTAAGTTCTTGATGGTGTCATAGGAGCAGAAGAAGGCAACCTCTGTGCCATTTGCTTAAAAGGAAATTGCTCATCCTGAATTTCTGCTCAGATAACCACAAGTTAGGTTAACTATGCAAATGACACAACACCTTAGAGGAAGGCAGGCAAGCAATATGGAGATAAAGCAGACAGGCCAGATCAATCATTCCTCTTGTTGGACCACTTATTCTGTGAGAAAGAAACTTTGCTTATTTAATCCATTATATATTGGAGTTCCATTTTTAAGGGATCTTCTTTTACATGCTAAATAATATAGACTTTCAAGTAGAGATATCCAAGAGACAACTGCCAACACTGGTCTGGTTCTCCAGAGGCCTAGACTGACAAGAGAGCACTAATATAAATTAGCATGTAGACAGTAGTAGTTTAAACCATGGGAATAGACCAGAAAAAGAAAAGCAATCTGAAGACATACCTGGATTTGCATCCTGGCCCCACCTCCTATTAGTTATGTGATTTTGACTAAGTTACCTCTAAAAGCCTATATTCTATAGGCCTGTAATGATACCTGTATTAAGGTAACTCTAACTGCTACAAAATATCAATCATCACATCTCAGTAGCTTAATGCATTGAAGATTTCTTACTCAGATGAAGCCCAGGTGTATATACAGGAGGACCCAGGCTTCTTCATCCAGTGGTTCTTCCTCCCCTAGGATCTTAAATTCCTTCATTTACAGCCACTTTCCTTCCCTAGTCCATGGTGGGAAAGGCACACTCACACTTCTCTTTTAAAAAAAAAAAAAAAGATTAATTTTATTTATTTATTTTTATTATACTTTAAGTTTTAGGGTACATGTGCACAAAGCACAGGTTTTTTTTTTTGAGACAGAGTTTCGCTTTTGTTGCTGGAGTGCAATGGCTCAATCTCAGCTCACTGCAACCTCCGCCTCCTGGGTTCAAGCGGTTCTCCTGCCTCAGCCTCCCGAGTAGCTGGGATTACAAGCATGGGCTGCCATGCCCGGCTAATTTTCTTTCTTTTTTTTTTTTTTTTTTTGTATTTTTAGTACAGATGGGGTTTCTCCATGTTGGTCAGGCTGGTCTCAAACTCCTGACCTCAGTGATCCGCCTGCCTCAGCCTCCCAAAGTGCTGGGATTATAGGCATGAGCCACCACGCCCGGCCAGCACACACACTTCTTAACCACTTTAGCCCAAAAGTGACATACATATTTTGTTGTTGAGAGCAACTATTTGATCCCAACTTGATGCAAAATAGCCTAGGAAATATTATCCCCCTAGCAGTCACTTCCTAGCAGAAAAGCTAACCAATGGAAATGGTGCATGAATCTTCAGTGAAGCAGTGGCTTCAATAATATTCTGCTCCGTTTCTCGTGGAAATGAAAAGGAATAGATAATATACCTAACAGTACATCATGCCTAAGGGGCCCTACATAATGTTAGCACTCATCTTCTGCCTTGTCATTCTCCTCCTTCCTCCACCCTTTATACACTTGTATTATGTCCCAAATAGGCCTTCAATTTTCCCATTTCAGTGTATTAATTACATTCTTGCCTTTGTACACAAAATTTTAAGCACAATTCTTCCTTCTGCTCCACCAGTTCCACCTCTTTACATGCAGTGTATGTTCACTGCAGCACTATTCACAATAACAAAGACATGGAACCAACCCAAATGCTGATCAATGATAGGCTGGATAAAGAAAATGTGGTATATATACACCATGGAATGCTATGCAACCATAAAAAGGAATGAGATCATGTCCTTTGCAGGGCCATGGATGAAGCTGGAAGCCATTATCCTCAGCAAACTAATGCAGGAAAAGAAAAACAAACACCGCCTGTTCTCACTTATAAGTGGGAGCTGAACAATGATAACACATGGACACAGGGAGGGGAACAACACACAGTGGGGCCTGTTCGGGGAGAGTAGTGGGGCAGCAAGGGCATTAGGGAAAAGAGCTAACGCATGCTGGGCTTAATATCTGGATGATGGGTTGATAGGTGCAACCAACCACTATGGCACACACTTACCTATGTAACAAATCTGCACATCTTGCACATGTACCCCAGAGCTTAAAAAAGTAAAGTAATTATTTTTAAAAATACCCATTTTAAAAGACTTGTCTCAAAGCAATCTCCCTGAATAAGCTTTCTCTAATTCTTCATGGGCAGATGAAACGACTTTGAGCCACTATCACACCACATATAACCTTTGCATTTAGCACTTTCCAGATGTTGGTTTGATATAACAATATGTGCACTCACCTTCCCTGACTACCTCTGAGCCTAAGATGTAAGCTCCCTGAAGGCAGCAATTGCATTTAACTCCTCTTTGTTCAAAGTGATTAAAAGAGTAAACTGAATTGAGACTGAACGGAAGACACCAACACTTAGATATTTGAGGTCTCCTAGCAATGAATGAAGAAGTAAACATTTATTCCACAACTCTGGAAAGGAGGAAAAAAGCAGTTTGTCTCAAGTATTTACTCAGGTGATGACTACCTAAATTACTGGGATAGTACTATATTTCTTGATTTCACCTTGTAAATCCATGAGGAAGCATGTGTGGCAAGACCTGCTCATGAATAAAGCATGTACTTAACGAACAATAAAGCAACATATCTTTAAATATTATGATCCCTAAGAGAAACAAACAGTTCTGAAGAGGCTTCCTTAAGAACTCTCCATGTGCATGAATCAAGGTGGTGATGTGGCAGTTTTCTGGGTAATTTGATAAATGTCAACAACCAAACTATTTAAATCCATCCATCAGATGAATACACCACTCTTGAGTTATCTGAGCACTTGCCAGGTCACTGTGTTCTACTTAGATATAGCCACTGCCTGAGGAAAAGAAAAAGAAAGAAAAAAACCAAGGTAATCGGGCTTAGGTAGCTCACTGAAAATGCCTGCGTTTTCCTTTATCCACCAATGGTCCTTATAAAAGTAGGCAATACATAGAAAGGAGGTATGTTTCAGCAAATAAACTCATTCTGTGCCCCTAGCCAAAGGTTGAGTATCCCTCAAATAATACACAGCCTTCTGTGTAAAGAGATGCTATATGATCCCCTCTCATGCTGCCCTTCTCACACCAAATGGTCTAAGATGGCCTCAGAATTCCTGAAGGATGCTAAAACAACCCTTCTGTCTTAACCATCATCCAGCTGAAGAGACCGGAGACATATCCAGGGATCCACTTCATTTCTAAATTCTCACACCAGGGCCTCTGAAGACAGCCCAGGGCTGCTCTGTATCAAGTCTACCCATTCCCTATCCTAGATCCCAGTGCTCGCTAGGTTATCAGAACAATACTACACTGGGGAGGGAGGGCAGTGGGACTCCATTTTTATAATATACTCTATATCCATACCAGTACCACAAGTGTACTGGGCCTTCCAGGAGTCACAGGATTTCACTGGAGTATCCTGTATAGCACTAGACCTAGCAGTTGTTGTCTGTACGAAGGATGCTATGATAAATCTGGAAAACATCACATACCATAGTCCTTTCTCAGATATTTGCAGTACATAATAGTACATACTAGACTCTGAAACATCCTATGGTGAAGAAATCTGTTGAATCCATTGTTTCACAAATGTATTTGTCTACAAGAAAAATCTTCAGACAAAACACTTGTTGACATCTTCCCTCCATAGATTGTGAGTTGGTTCCATGAGATCAGGAACCATGCCATTTTGTTCATTTCTTTTCCTCAAGTGCTTAACATAGTATTTGATACTTTAATAAATATTTGACAAATTGATGAATATTGTGTGGAAGTAGGGTCCCACAGAACCAGCTTTGTAAAACTATGTGATAAAAACATCACATATCTATGGAACACCTCAAGTAAGAACAACCTCACTGAACTGGAAGATCACTTTGAATCTATTTAAATCCTAATGTGTAAGGCAACATTAAAAATATATTGGTATTTATTATTATCATATGTGGTCAGACAACTTCTTCTTTCCTCTCAAACTATCTTTTCTTAGTATCAAATTAATCTAACCAAATGTTTCAAGATGTTTGGTATCTAGATCCCTGATGTTTGAATTTGCTGTATATGAGAACCTCTTGAGGGTATTATTGACATTTCTGAGGCCCAGGGATTCAGTATTTCTAGAGCAGGGCCCAGGCCTCTACATTTTACACAAATAACCCAGGTCACTCTGTCATAGGGTTTTGGATGGAATGCACTCTCAGAAAAGCTGATCATGAGATATTGTGGTAGAGGAGGCCTGAACTTGTTATCAGAGGCCTATGTTTGAGTCTCAGCTCTGCATCCAGACTAGCTGTGGGGTCATGGGCTGTAATCTCTAAGTCTCACTTTCCTCTCTGTGGGATTCAAAATATGTTTCTTTACCTACCTACCTAGCTACCTACCTAGCTACCTACCCACCCAGTCCATAGCACCATGTAGGAAAAAAGTATCTATAAAACCCTGCCTTGAAGCCTAACAGATACTTAACACATATTGTTCAATAAATCAATAAATTTGCAGTTATTTTAACATTCTATAATATTGAACAAATTATATCACACCAAGTGGTACAGCGCAGAAAGGTTTTCTGCTGGTTATTTAGACACAGATAAAATGCCTGAACCAACTGTGCTCTATACACCCATGCCATCAGCCTGGCAAATTCCATAGTACACTTGGCCCATGTTTATGGAAATAGTATTGGCCAAATCATGGTGAGGGTCAAGAGAACTTTGCAAAGCTAAACTCATGCCACAATGTTCATTTTCTATGTTTATTATTGCCTTTTGCTTATATGTTTTGGTTATAAGCTATTTTTCGTGCCTGTGTCTTCTGTTAGCAGTAACAAACGTGATTAATGACAGGACTTATGCAGGTAAACAGGTGAATAAATCATGCCAAGTTTGGTGACCCCATCAAAAGATGGCCTTGAAAACTCACCTCCAGCTGATGGTTGCCATAAGAGAATGCAGGAGAGCACCCACAGCATTGCTAGACCTTCCAATGTTTCAAGAGAAGTCTAATGCATAATAGGTACTCAATAAGTATTTGTTGATTCAATACAGAGATTCAGATTTTCATCTGAAATCTCTGGATTATTTTATTCTAAGCAACATAATGTGGTAAGTAACTGAGAACATGGACTCTTGAATCAGACTGCCTGACTTAAAAACCCAGCTCTGCCACTCATCAGCTATATGACCTCGGGCAAGTTATAGAAAAACTCCCTGCCTCAGTTTTCTAACCTGTAAAATGGGGGGAAAATAATAATACCTACTTTGTAGAACTGTTTCAGTTAATTTTAAAATGTTTTTTAAATCTTGGGACAATATCTAGTAGAATGTAAGAGCTACATTAAAAAGGAAGCACACTAAAGCTTCCATTTTTTTAAATAAATATGTCTCATATGTAGAAAACATTTTGACATATGTTATTCCTTTTTGTCCCCAGAATAATTATCAGATAAAGGTGTTATTCTGCAGATAAGGAAACAGAATTTCCCTTGGGGTCCCTCAGGATGTGTTCAGGTGACAGTCACACATGTGCTCATTGGCCACGCAAGAGTACTGTGCACAGGTACTTAGGAAGTATCCAGGGGTTTGCCCATTAGCACACTCCATAAAATGACAAATGCAGAAATTTGATCCAAGACCTCTAGTGGACAAAATCAGAGGTCTCCAAACCAGCGTCCACCGTAAGTCTTCTTACTCAATAACTAACTAATTAAAATAAAATGAAGATCTCATCCAAACCACTGCATTCATTGTTTTCAATCAATAAATTAATTGCCTAAAAGCAACCAATTTAAAATAACAGGCAAAGCCTTTACATTTAATAATGTCCATTGACATCCTTACACTCTTTTATTAAGTTTTGTCTTAAAAATGTTTTGCAACGATTTAGTTTCTCTTCTCTCTGACTCCAAGAACTTTCTCTCAGTAACTTTACAAGCATGTCATCTGACTACTGTGTCCTACGTGTTAGAAACTGCTAAATTAGAAACACCCTGTCAACCTTTTGATTTTCCTGGTTATTGTTGGTTTAAGGCAGCTCCTTAATGTTATTTAAACAGAGGAGACTATTTGAAATTTCTTGGTAGATGAATTTGATAATGATAATTTAAAAAAAAATAACTACTGTCATCCTGAGATAAAAGATCTCATTCATAGGCTAGACACCTTATCTGAATAACTCAGGACTTCTTCAAAGAAAAAGGTCAATGTAGCCCCACCTGTTTCCTTTTCTTGAACAGCAATAACTTTACATACACCCTGATAATCTGCATTTGGTAAAGTTGATTGGGCATTAAAGAAGTGTCTTCTCTTTACTTGGGTTTTAAATTTTTGTTTTGTGTTGTGTTTAATCTGAGTCTTTTCATGGATGTGTAATGTCTTTATTGTTAAAAATAACTACTGCTATCTCCTCAGGCTGAGGTAGGAGGATCGCTTACACCCAGAAGTTGGAGACCAGCCTGGGCAACATAGTGAGACCCCAGTCTCAAAAAAATACTACTGGGAATTCATCAAAATTAAAAACTTCTATGAATAACAGAGCACTATCAACAAAGTATTTAAAAAAACCCACAGAATAAGAGAAAATACAAATATTTGCAAATCCTATATCTTAGGGTTTAATATTCAGAATATATAAGGGACCCTTACAACTCAACAACAAAGAGACAAAAGTCCCAATTTAAAAATCGTCAAGACTCTGAATAGATATTTCTCCAAAGAGAATATACAAATGGTCAATAAGCACATGAAAATATACTTGGCATCATTAGTTACTAGGAAAATACAAATCGAAACAACAGTGAATTACCACTTACACCCACTAGTACGGCTATCAGAAATAAAAGGAAAATAAATGTTGATGAGGAATGGAGAAATTAAATCCCACATACATTTTTAATGGGAATGTAAAATTATGCAGCTGCTGTGGAAAGAAGTATGGTTGGTTCCTAAACAAACCTGGACCCAAGACAGCAGAAAACATATGTTTAAACAAAACTTTGTACACAGGTGCTCACAGCAGCATTATTCATGATAACCAAAAAGTGGAAGCAACCCAAATGCCTATCAGCTGATGAATGTGTAAACAAAAGGTGATATATCCATAACATTGAATATTATTCAGTGATAAAGAGGGATGAAGAACTGACTCATGTTACAATATGGATGAACCTTCATAACAAATGAAGTTATATGAAGATAATAAGCGAAAGAAGCCAGATACGAAAGGCCAAATGTTAAATGATTCCAATTATAGAATGTCCAGAATAGGCAAACCCATAGAGAGAGAAAGCAGATTAAGGCTTGACAGTGGCTGAAGGGGAGGGAAGAATGAGGAGTGACGGTTTACGAGATGAGGCTTCCCTTTGGAGTGATAAAAATGTTCTGGATTTAGAAGGCGACGATGGTTGCACATCATGGTGAACGTCATAAAAAAAAGCCACTAAATTATATTGCTTAAAATAATTATAATGATAAATGTGATGTTATGTGATGTTTACCTCATTAAAAAGTAAATATTAACTTGAACCCCCAGTAGAAGAAGCAAGAAGCTTCTTCTTCCCATACAAAATAATTTCACACAGTATATCACCCAAATGATTTTAAGGAGTGGAATATTACATCTAGAAGATAGCAGCTGACAAGTTGTCCTTATTCCCTTTATTTCATTGTGCCACTTATCATTTGCCCTTTGATCTTGAATATCATTCTTGGTTTGTCACATTGCTAGCAGAAACCACAAATTTACTTATTTACCTATTTATAGAGAGAGGGGGTCTCACTATGTCATGCAGGCTGGAGTGCAGCAGTGGGATCCTAGCTCACTGCAGCGTTGAACTCCTGGGCTCAAGCTATCTTCCTGCCTCAGCCTGCTGAGTAGCTCAGACCACAGGCATGCACCACCATGTCTGGCTAATTTTTCTTTTTCTTTTTTAGACAAGGGATATTGCTATGTTGCTCAGGCTGGTCTTGAACTCCTAGCTTCAAGCAACTCTCTCTCCTGGGCCTCCCAAAGAGCTGGGATTGCAGGTGTGAGCCACTAGACTGGACCTGAAATGTCACCCTTCCTGATGTTACATCTCCACTTCTAAATGTTCACTGTCAATAGTTTAGCTAATTTGGTAATCATCAATTAATGAATATGTGTAGGAGTTTTCTCTCTTCTAAATTACATTAAAATGTTTGATTAAAAATAATTGAATATTAATTATTCTGGTAAGAGGGGGATATAATTTTTCAGAAATCAGTAACTTGAATCTTCTTTTAACTTATATGAGATCAATGAATCAGAAGCAATGATGTATCTGACAGAAAAAGTAAAGAGCATCAGAGACAAACTAAGTATTCATCAAGCCTTCCTGAAAAAGAACACACATATTTTCTCCCACGAAGAAATGTCTTTTATTGTCTTTTTTTTACTATTGTTAGCAGTAAAATATAGCTTAAATAAGTGGATCAGTAGAATATACTATATTGCCGCAAATTTAATTTTTCTGAATTGTAAACTCCTGTCAATAGGTTGTACAGGTGGATACGTTGAAAACAATCTCATTTAAACACATACTTGTTAAAGCAATTAAAGGCAGATTCAGTTGGATTAGAGAATATAATTCTGAAGAAGTATGCCAAAGTTAAATGAAAAGTTCTGAAAATAAGTTCAGTTGTCCATTAATTGCAAAGGTCCAATTTCCTGAAGCTATGTTAAATACCCAAGCTATGATTCTTAAACACCTCAAGGAAAATTTCTACATAAAAAGGCATGTTTATCTTTTATGACATGTCTATTTAAAGGTTAATATGACCATATTTATTAATGAGCAGGTTTATCCCAAATAGTCAGAAAAGAAAAAAAAACAGTGAGCAAGTATTTGAATAATTCAAGTTAAAAAAAAATCTTCACTTTCATCTCAAGCATGTGTCTAACTCAGGTGAAAGCAAAGGCAGTTGTAGCTAGAACTACCCGGAGAACCGAAGAGGGAGTAATCCTGTCCCACAGAATCCAAACATATCTGGTTCATGTGCTGTTATTGTAAGGAAATTTGAGAAATACAGCAACTAAAACCAACCTGTTGAAGATGACCAAGAACTGGATGAAAGTGAATGCTTTTATTTTATGTCAAAATGAAGTGAGATATTGGAGGGCGCAGAAGACTTTGGAGGTTGTATACGTATTCAGTGGTCAACTTCTAAAAATGCTCAGCCAGAATACAGCCCTGAACGTATGGCTAACACATAATCGGAGAATTCTATTTCTTCACTTAAGGGGAAAAATTTGAGTTCAAATTGGTGAGACATAATAGAAAAGTATCAAGTTAATTGAAATTCCTTGTCAAAGAGTCACTTAGTTCTCTGGGTTCTCCCTAATTCCTTCCCTCCTGCCATCTGGATTTCAGGCCTCAGCTCTTTGCCTTGAAATGTGTAAATTTAATGATCAAATAAAATCCTGGAAGAAGACTATGCTCAGTTCCTCTAGACACTCACCTCTTAGAAAAAGAAATCCCAATAAGGGAGGGCACAAGATTAGGAAGATCCCATTGCTGGAGCTCTGGAGTTGCTGACCCAAGAAAGATGGTGTTGGGGATCAGAGTGGAAAAGGAGGGAGGAAAGGAATTGTTCCAACTTTCAGGAAAAGTTTAGCCATTGCTTTCATCTGTCCACACTCAGTAATTTTATTTTTTTAATTTTGTAGAGAGGGAGGTCTCACTGTGTTGCTCAGGCTGGTCTCAAACTCCCAGAGTCCAGTGATCCTCCTGCCATGCCTCCCAAAGTGCTGGGATTATAGGTGTGTGACACCTTGAGCTAGGCCAATTAATAATTCTGTATTCTAGTCAAAGGTCTAGCTGGGAAAAGGGAGAGGAAGAACTGGGATTGGTTCTCAGGCCATTTTAGTACCCAGATGACACAGCCATGCTGGTAGAGAAGGCAGGATGATGGCTGAGGAATTGCAAGTGGGATTGAGAAAGGCGGGGAATTTTAAGGTTCATAAAGTTATCTTGGTCTGGGATGGTTCAAGCTGATTATCACATCCCTGGCAACTTAGCAGCCAGTGGTACCACGAAAAACACAGTTTAGGAACTGTCAAGAGATTATGCTCTGATTATTGGTAAAATGGCGGCTGCCACTTATAACCATGATCTAAGGTCGGTCGTCTAAGAAAAGCAGTGTCTGTATGCAGATGGGCACAGGTACCCACTTCTGTCCAATTCCACGTGCATGGACACTCTCTCATTGCCTCTTCCTGAGGGTTACAGGTGCATGGTTACCCCTTCCTTGCCTCCTTTTGGGGGTTACAGGTCACAGATCTGAAGTATTTCTAAGAGGACAATTCCTCTTTCTGCCATTTTCCAGAGTTGCTTGAAAACCAGCTAATTTGCAGGAAATGAAATTTCTTCTTTCTTCACTAACTGATTTGGAAACAAATGGGCCTCTCCGTTCTCTGTCACCACCTCCCTTCCATACCCCAAAAGTTTCTTGTCTAGTTTTGTCTACATGGTGGAAATGTCATCTTTACTCGCAACGAGAAAGAGAACTTGGGGTCCTTCCTATCTACAACCCCAAACTGTGAGGAAAGACCCAGGGCTCTAGAGGTCAGGCCACAGAGGCCTAGTGCGGGAAGGACAGGCTAGAAAGGAGACTGCTGTTGGGAGCGCGAACTAGAAAGATATGGCCAGCATTGCTGCATAGAGAGAGCTGAGCGAGTGAGTCTCACAGCCAGAGCAAGTCACTTTCCTAAGCGACGGAAGCTCCCGAGTTTTAAGATCCCGTCAAAGGCGGGGAAAGCCCTAATGCTTCACAAAATTCTTGAAAGCGGAATGAATGATTTAGACTACAAACACTCTGCTCCCACTGCTACCCAGGAGCCTGGCGCCTAGCGCCCCATCTTCAGGACCCAGAGTTTATGCTAAAGCAAAATTGCCGGAGGTACTGGGAGCCCACGCTCTCGGGCCTTCTCCAACTTTGGCCAATATTTGAGCGACGCGTGTCATAGAAACATTTTGGGGGTGGGGTATTTAAATGTGTCTGAGGGTCCTTGGCTAACTAACTCCTTCACTCTCGAAAGTCGTGGGCTTTTCAAACTGAACAAGGTGGAAAGAAAGACAGCTAGCAATTGTGTTTTCCTTTTTTCTTTTCTTTCTTTCTTTCTTTTTAACTGTGCTTTTCCTTTGAGTCTTTTCCTTCTCTCTTTTCCTCAGTACTTCTGCCTTTCTTACTTTGACCTCTTCTCTCCTTCTATCCTTCCCTTCCCATTAGGGCTTAGGGCAAAGATCAACAGCTAAGATAAACCCTCAACCAAAGAGCTGAGCGCATTTACTGTTGGGGAATGGGCCTGAGAGATACTGAGACATCGCACCTCCAGCACCTGAATTCCAACATTTAGAGGTCAGAGCCACCGGTTTCTGACTATGAAGATGTACTAATTTTCACATCTACCCATATCCCCGAATGTGGCCCAGAGTTAGTGGCAAAAACTTGTTTCTGCTTTTAACTTGGCAGTTGAGTTTTGGAAAGCGGTTTTGGGAGGGCCAGGTTGAGAATCTGGGCAGCTCCGGACCAGATGTGGGAGCCCCGGGTCCTGTCTGAACCAGACTGCTGCTGCAATGTGAGCTCGGGAGGGAACTGGGGATGCGAGCTGGGAACAGACTGCGCCCCAGCCCCCATGGTTTGTGACAGGGAACTTCGGGCGCACACACCCAGGGGAGTAGGTCTCCTCCAAATGGCACCGACACAGACTGGCGCTGGGTATTCTCTCCCTGCCAGTCTATCCGCAAAGACCGCCTGGGCACTTTTGGGGGAATGTGGCCAAAAGGGGACTCTAACTGCGACATCTACAGAGGAAGGAGAAACTGGTGGTGCCTAAGAAGTTGATCCCGATGCGCGCAGTGAGGGCACAGGGCCCTGCGCGCCAGAGAAGCGAAGCCAGCGGTCTCCCCTTACTTGTTCTTAATTCCTCCCTACCCCCGCTCTGGCCTCTCATTTTCGGTCTCATGGATCCAAGCCCCGGGGTTATTTTCAGTCACAACCTTCTCCACACCCCGTACCCCCAAAAGTGTACCTCAGCTCAGGCGGGAAAGGGCACTTTGACCCGCCGTGCGAGAGTTTCCAGCCAGCCGCTGCGCGCCTGCGAGATAGAGCGCCTGGCTGCGGCTCCGAGCGCACAGCTCTTCCCCCGCGCGTTTGGCGCGGCTACGCTTCTCTCGCTCCGGGCTGAGGCTCGAGGAACCTCGCCAGCTTGCTGTGGTCCCGTCCCCTTGATGTTTGATTTCTAAAACCGCATAGTCTGCGGCTCTGGCATTTAGAAAAAGAGGACAAGGTCAAGGCCTATGGACCGACCGCGGCGATCCGCTTGCACCTTTGCTCTCACAGCAAGCGAGTCCTGGCCGCAGCCGCTGGAAAACGGTGCCGCAGCGCCCAGTTTACCTGGAATTCAGGGACCTGACCCTGACTCTATTTCCGGCTAGCCCCAGCCTCTCCTTCCTCTCCTTTCCCCGCTTTCCGCCCAGGGCGGTTCTGAGATTTTGATTAAGAGAGATCTGTCCCCGCACCGCAGAGGGATGGTCCCAAATGGCCAGGCTTCCTGGGCACTGCGTCCTTATCCCCAGGTCAGAGCTACTGCGAAAGGAAAGGTCTCCATCTGGACGCACCTCGTCCCCTCCCCCAGCGCTCCGGGCCGCTCTCTAGGGCCAGCTCGGGCACGCGCTTTTCCCCCTCCTCACCCCCTACCCCGCCCAGCCCCGCACAGTTTTATTCTTTATGAAACACACACGCCCACCCCGCCTCCCACGTAAAGGCCAGTCTTGACTCATTTTGCGCCCAGATGCAAACTCAGCTGGAAGTTGAGAGTAGGGCCAAAGAGGTGAGGGGAGGGTAGGAGATACAGCGAAATAGAGAATGAGAAGGGAGAAATCAAAGGGGGAGGAGGGACAAGAGAAAGCGTGTGGAGCTGGAGGTTGAAGGGGCAGAGGCGGAGGCCAAGGACTGAACAAGGGGCGCGCGCGGCGGCGGCGGCGGCGGCGGCGGTGTTGGCGGCGGCAGGGCGGCTGCACCTCCTCCCAGCCTTTTCGTCCGCGCGCGCGGAGCGGGGTCAGGCGCGGACTCACATTCACCGACTGCAGAACTGTTTTCCTTGCCACTACCAGAGGGTGTTTCGGGGCTCCCCACGGTCTTCTGCCTGGCTGCTTGCCGCGTGAGAGCAGAAATAAAACAAAACAAATCACGGGACACGACGGAGTCGGGCCGCTGGGCGCCTCCGGGATCGCTCTCACTTTGCACTCGGAAGCGGGCGCGGGGATTCGGGCTGCCGCGTGTAGCCTATAAATAGCAAACTTTTTGACCGAAGCAACTAACAAATAAGAGGAGCAGGCGTGCATTTTGCTCAAGATCCCCCCTTTTCCGGGGACCACCTTACTCCCACCCCCGCCCCCTTTGCAGTAGTTGTGAGGGGACAGATTGGGAGAGAGAGATGAAATTTAATTTTATTAGAATTTACAGTAGTAGTGTTATTTTTGCGGAAGGGGGTAAGAATCTCGCCATTTATCTGACCTTCTCTACCCACCTACCTTTGCTACCCTTCTCCCCCACCCAGCAACTGGCACTGGCTGGGAAGGGCAAAGAGCGGAGCTCCCAGGGAGGGTGGCTGTTGAAGCCAGGGGGCGGAGGGGGATCCGGAGCCGGGTTTCTCTCTGGGAGTACCGGAGTGACTGGGAGGGAAAGCGGAAAGCAATGCCAGGAGTTGGCGTTTTCTTGAGGTACTGGGACAGGAATTTAGGTAACCCAGAATTTTGGATAGAAGTGCGAAAGGTGAGTGCAGAAGGCACAAAGGAGTTCCTGCAGTGCAGATTTCCTTTCCCAGAAGCGACAATAACCCATTCAGCAACTTTACTTCAACCCTAGGCTCTGGCCTACCGGGAGGGCAAACGCGGGCACCCGGGTCACGTCATCGCTTGCTTGGGGGCGCCAGCTTTAGGGTAAGCCTGAGCTGCGGGATAGCTCCGTGGGGTTTAGCCATGGGGTCTTGCTTACTAATCACCCCGCACGCCCTCACCCTGTCCCTGGACGCCCTTTTGCTGCACCCGCCCACATCTGCAGACCCAACGGATGGGATATACTTGACTGGGATTCCTGAAAACAACTTACTGCCCGCCCTTCCCCCTTCCTTTTGGCCAGGCCGGATTGTGAGTGGTGATTGGCTCAGTAGGATTTTCATTTTCATTCTAGGTGCTTCCTTAAAAATAAAGCCCCCCGAATATAACAGACACTCGCTCCATACACCAAACTCCCCAGTTCCTGAGGTTGCGACGCTAAATTTATCCTGAATGTCGCACAGAAACCAGGGTCAATAGGACGATCAACACGGATGGGTGTGGGGATTGAGGAAATTGGAGATATTGCAGCTGACGCCAGGTACCGGGAGAGGAGAGTCCGCAGATGCAGGGATGTTGCTCTGCTCCTCTTTGGACGCTCTCTGCCTCAGCGTCAGGCCTGCGAAGTGGGAGTCAAGCCCGTCCCGTGGGCCTAAAGCGGCCAGCAGCTGGGGTGGGGAGGGGAGGGAGCCGGAGGACAGTGGTGCTTTTTCTTTCCAGTGCCCCACCTCTGCCCAATGCCAGCAGCCCGTACACTACACAAGAGGTCAAACGCCTAACCTCTACTTGTACCCCAAAGGGCAAAAACCAAAGAGGGTCCCCCATGCAGTTTATGTGGTGGCGTTGCTGACCCATTCGCGCCTTTCCTAACACCGCTGCCCACCAGTTACCTCCTCCTAAGACCGCTTCCCACTAGTTACCTCCTCTTAAACGCAAAAGTTACTCTGTCCCAGAATCCAGTTTGGAAAGAGTGGAAAAATGCAGAAATGCTAAGGGGGCTCCGGCAGTAGCTCCCCCTGCGGGGTGTGCCCACCGCCCACGGCTCCACGCAGGCGTTTGCGCGCGTCTCCCTTTCCACCCCCGCGAAGACCGCGCCCGGGGCGCGAAAGCTGACGGACTGCCCTTCCCAGGCTGCCCCAAGGGCCTGGGAGGCTGCGGTGCCGCCCGTCGGTCCCGGTCCCGAGCGTGCTTGCTTAAGAGTTCTCAAAGACGGGGTTGGAAGCAGTACAGGCGTCCCCGGTTATCGCTGCCGGGCTTGTGCGCCCCACGCCACCTACCTGTCCGGCCTTCCCGCTCCAATTGCTGACCCGTTTAGGGAGCCCGGCCTGGAGCCCGCCGCCTCCAGAGGAGCCCGCCCTCGCCCTCCCCCGCGCGCCTCCGCTCTCTGGGACGCCCGGCCAAATGCGGGGCGGTCTCTCGTGGGCCATTGGCTTGGGCCACCGTTCCGAGTCAGCTCCTAGGATTTCCCCAGGCTTTGCGGCCCCTTTGTGGGTCTAGGCCAGCGCCTCACCTTCCACCCTATTTCACCTCCAGTCCCCTTAGGTGCCCCCGCATCCCTCCTCCAGAGTCCAGGCTTTGAAACTGCAGCAACTCCGCAAAGAAAGCCTTTGGGAAAACCTTCTAGCGGGCCGAATGTGGAGGTCGGGTGGGTGGGTGGGTGGGTACTCGCGGCATTTCTCAAGGTTCTGGGTATTCGTAACTAGGGGAACAGACCCTATGGGGGCAGAAATGACAGACGCACGGACAGCGTCCCTGTGGCTGTCTGCAGCGCGAGGTTCACGTCTATTGTTTTATGCCTCCGGGAGAGCTACCCCGCGTGATAGATCTTTTCAGATCCATCACTGGAAGAAAAACCCTAGTGATAACGATTATCTCCCGCTCGCGCTATCTCGCCATCGCCCCAATTCATCTCTCTCTGGCTCCAGCCCCTTGGGGAGACGAGGAGGGCGAGGCGCTGGCAGGAGGACCCGCCAAGCCGCTGTTCTCGGATGGAGCGGAGAGGGAGAGGCACGAGGCCACTTCATTCGTCCCTTTCCGCTTCGGGCTGGGGAGATAGGACACGGAGGGTTTCTTTCTCTCTCTGCCAAGCCTCACGCTTCCTTCAAATGATTTTAGTCTGGTGCTCCGGTCTATCCATATACGTTTCCAATCTCATGGCTCATAAACTATTAGCAAAATGGTTTCATTATTCACCTTCTGTATCCTACAAAAGGGAGAAAAGAAAGGAGCGGGAGGAAGGCACAGTGGGGGCGGGGGACAGTCGTCGGACACTAGTTAACAATGATGCCTCCGGTGTTTAAATCATGGCTCTTACTGCTTTCTTCAAGCCGACACTCAACAAATCTGGTCTGTTTCCAAGGATCTGTAGCCGACCCCTTCTCCCCCTCCCCCTCTCCTGTCTGTCTCTCTCTCCATCCATCACTATCCATCTCTCCTCCATACTTGGTATTCTGGAAGGACCAGATGAATAGCGAGATACTGCAAATCCATTATTTGCTTCATTAGGTGTCATCAATAAGGCACGCCCTTTAGATACGACACACATAATTAATTGGTTAGATTTGCTATCCCTGGCCTCCTTTTGGGTGGTGTTGGTGATGGGATCATGTGGCATCCCTGAAACCAAAACATGTTAAGACAAAAGTCTAGGTTGATAACCAAGAAGTTGACTTAGAGGTCGGTGTGGCCTTAAAGTGCCCAACTAGGCACCAAGTCCTCCTCTGGCTTCTGCAAGTGGGGAAGTTGCAATGAACGATGTGTGGGAGTGTGGGTGAATGTGGGCGTGCATAGGAGCGCCTGCCCCTGTGAATGTGTATAGGCAGGAGAATGAGGCGGGTTGGGCCGGGGGTGCTAACAGATTTCAGAGAGAGGGAAGATGCAGTCAACAGCTCTTACTCAAGGTCTTTGGTGGATTCTGAGAAGTGTGACACACACATACACACAGTCAACCCAAATGAAAACACAAATAGAAGCAAAGTGACACGTGGAGGCCTGAGAACCTAGGGCAAAGGGCTAAATAAGGCCGAAAACTGCGGGCAGGCGGGAGCTGGCAGATGCAGCCTTGGGCCAGTGGAACCTGGACCTGCTCCTCCGATGAGGTCGATGATGATATTAGGTGTCTCTGCGAATACTGTTACTTTTCATATAAATATTTTTAAATCTAGAATGACTATCACTCCACCTCCAATACATACGTACTCTTCCCCTGCACTTTTTTAAAATATAAAGGACGCTAGGCAAGTGAGCTTGCGGTAATTATCCCTGGATAGAGAAACCAATCTGGCTGGGAGAGGCCCCTCTGCAATCGCCGGCGGCGGCGGCGGTGCGCGGGCCCGCGCAGAGGCCGGGGACTCCGGGCGCTTGCTAGGTCACCGCGCCGCGCGACCGCCGCTCGCCGGCTATTTAATATACATGGGGTGGGAACGGAGCGAAGCGGATCTCCGAGCCTGCCTGTCCTGCAGAAAAAAAAAAAAAATCAATTTGCTATTTATTTTTGAAATATATAGATTTAGGGAATTTTTTTTCCAGCTCGACCCCCTTCAAGAATGGCGGCCCACATTTAATTACGTCTTTTAATGACTTTTCCCTTATTTGCCATCGCTATTTCACGTTAAGGGCGGGGGCGGGGTGGAGTTTCTTTAGGGGGTTTTCAATTCTGGTATCTTCAAAAAGATTTGCCTTATGTGTTAATTGCATGCTGTTAAGCACATCTGGGACTGCGTGCTGACCAACTCAGACCAACTTTTAATTAACACATTGACCCGGAGAAGAAGCAGCCGCCCAGCCTCCCCCTCTAAATATGTATATTAGCCGCGCCGCCAGATGCAAGCGAGGAATTGCCTGCGTCGAGGGGCGGGAGGGGGTGCAAATTGCAACCGTTCTCTCTCTTTCTGTGAGCGTTTTTTCTCGCCTCACCTCTAGGAAAACAAGGAAAAAGAGTAAATGACCAGCTCCTGGAGCAGGCTTCTTACATGACCCCAGGCAGGGGGCTTGGAGGAATGGGAGGGAAGGCCCGCCAGAGCTGTTTTCTAAGGAGCCTGCCTTGGGCCTGAGTGAGGACTCCAGCCTAGGCTCTTGGAGTGGACCGAGTTCTACTAACGAATACGGGAATGCCCTAGGATCCTGGTGGAAGGAGAGAACGAGCCACTGATTGTCTTTTGCGGTTCTGCTCTTCCTCCTTCCAACCTCCTCGACTTTGCCGGAGGCTCTCCGAGGCTAAGCCACAAACTCTAGGGCTCCGGGTCCCAGAAAAAGGAATACTTGTGTTCCCCCCTCCCCCACCCCTTCGCCGGATGGATCCCTGCTTGGAGCACGCTGTGGTCAAGATAGGGTAACGGAAATGAGTCGCTATTTTTAGGACTCCAGGCCCTTTCCCAGAGGTCTAGGCTATTCAGGGGTGATCTTTAGCAAAGGCCAGTCAAACCCAGGTTGGAGGGATAAATAAACCTGGAGCACAGCAGAGATAATGCCACCTGCAGATATGCAATTTCACCCTAAGTAATTTCATTCAGAATTGATGGCGTTTCACTGGAGTGATGCCTTCAAAGTGAGTGCCTAGCTTGCTTCCCTGTAGAGCACAAATGCGGGTTAATCCCCAAATACGTACTCATTTTCTCTTTTCGCATCTAATCTCAACTGCCTCGCTCTTCTAAGTGCTTAGCTTCTGCACACAAGCCTATAAAAAAATGTCAGAGTGGTATTCCTTCTCCTAGCCATAAAGAAGTTGGAGTGAATCACTCCCAAGTCACCATTTAACGTCCCCTCCAGGTAACAGTTGAAGTTTCTTGTTTGACATTTTTCATTCCCCAATACAGAAGTTTTCAATAAATACGCAGTACTAGCGTGAGGAGAAGCCTATGTTACAATAAATTCACAGCTATATGCTCCAACTATGTCGATGCTTTGGAAAATTTAATGTGACAAGATTGCTCCCCAAATTCCTTCCACCTCTTTTTTTTCTTGTTCTTATTCTCCTTTTTTTGTCCTTCTCTTGAGTCTATTTTTCCTACCCACTTATCAGAGAATCTGCAAAATTTGAGACTAAAAGAATAGAAAAGATAAAGACAAGAAAACGAAGTTCTATTACTCAGTATTCCTCTCAGCTCCTCCACATCTTTTTATATTCAGATAAAGGTGTAATCAACGTACATCTTTAGACAGGGAAAAACCAATCAGCTGGTAAATTACAATGTCCCTTTGCAAAGATAAGGCCTTTGGAAAGTTAGCACAAGAATCACCCAAACCAGCTTTATTTCGAGTTTTAGTGAGCTCACAAATTGATCTGCAAAATTGCAGCCCACACCTGATATCCAGGGGAAAACAAGCGTTGGTAACTCCAGCTGATTCTTCTTTTGATTTACTCTGCCTGGTAAGATGTATCCTGGAGTGTTCTGATAAGAAACAAGAAAAAAAAAAGGAGTCAGCAGTTTGATTTGGAAACTCTTTTATTGCTGAATATGGTTGCAGGTTTAAACTAAAGAATGTGTTTCTGCTGGGGACATTTGCATGACACATCCATATGCATTAGCAGCTGCACAGTGTTATATCATCAGTTCCTGTGAGCATTTATCTTTTTTTCTCCCTTCTGTCTTTCTCAAAGGAAGTAGGTAAGTGGCTTGTAGGAAAACCATATAGACTTTAAAGATTTGTAATTCTTCCTGTTTCCTTCAGGCCCTCAGCACCTAAGTGGCCTGTAACAACCTATTTCTTTGGAAGATTTTGGAATATTTGAAGTAACTAGCCTCCCTGGTTACTTTTTAAAATTAAAATAATGAATTAACAGTGTATAAAATATAATAAAATAATTATCTAGAGAAAGGGGCCTTGATGATTCAACTCTGTAGTCAAAAAAAGGCACTGTCATCAACGTCCTTCTAATTTGCTTAGAGACATTCCAGAGGAACTTTTCATTAGATAATTCTTCATGTCATCAGTCTTCACTTTTTGATACTTGATGGAGATAATACATTTGAGGGAAGACAGCTAAGACCTTGGCATGTTGGCATGTAGTGATGATGTCAGAGAGCACAACAGCAGTTCTGGAAGATGTTTGCTTTTCCAGGCATTGTATGATGGTACAGGGGCCATTGTCTAACATCCACAGCAATTGTCTGCACTGAATCCTACCAATACTGTATTTCATGTGTCTGATTCTCTGAGAATTCCAGTGGTCTGTAAGCCACAGGAACTACAATGTCAAATTGGAATCAGAAAAAAAATTCAATTCTTATTTTGTCTGACTCAGTTCAGTCACTCAGGGCAATTTTTTTGAAAACAGAGAACTGTGCATTTTAACATTGGGGTAACTAGGAAGTATTTGGACTCAAAACCAAGAGATGTAGCATAAGTACATTTTTTGAAATCACTTCTCATTTGTGGTCAAAGTCAATGTTTCATGGAATTATTTGCACATAATCTGAATCATCCTCAGATGTTTCTATTAAGTCAAATTCAAAGTGTGGGTATATTGCAAAGTGAAACAAAAACCTTGCACACACACACACACACACACAAGCAAACAAAAAAATAACCCTTACCAGGAATTGTGATGACTAACAAGATATGCTAGTAAAGATACGGATTTTCATCCATGTTGTAGTGTTTTGGGCACAAAAAAAGCTATTTAGAAAAAAATGAAATGACAATAATCAGTAAAATAGTGCCATCCATTTTTTTCTAACATACTTGGAACTAATAGGCACTATTGTACAAATGTGCATGTGCAATGACACATAAATATGCATGAGTCTAAATAATAATCTATTTTAATGTCTTGTTTCCAGATGTTTGCAAATACTACCAGTACATTGAATTGACCTAACCAAAAAGTAGCTAAGATCTCTGCCATTCAATTAAATCCTGGGTGTTTTATGTATCACATGGAACAACTTTCTCTTGCCCTCCATTACACATAAGGTTTTTGGCAAAAAACAAAAAACAAGCAAACAAAAAAACCTCTTTAACTTTAAAACAGTAATTCAGTATAATATGGGTGAAAGTAAAAACTGTTATTTGATATTATATGATGGAAAATATTACCAATTCCAGTATTTTACTCAACTATTTCAGTGATAATTAGAACATCCAATTGTTGGGGCTAGCTAGCTTAGCTGTTCAGATTAGAACATGGTCCAGAATTGATCCTGTGGTTAATTGTGTCTGTACTTGAGAGTCACATACTGCATCCCTTAATCCAATCAGCCCTGGACAATTATGTGCCAGAGGTGATTGGAGGGCTAACCAAGAATGTAGATGAATCTGCACATATCAAAGAAAAACCTTATTTTAAAAAGAACATATGTTACTTGCAGCATTAAATACAGAAGAGAGGAAGTATATGTTTGCAATTCAAATGAAATCTTTTGGGCAAAATTTATGAGAGAGCAGGAAAAGGGAGCAAAGAATACCTAATTGAGGCTACAAGGAGAGCTTAGGCATGATGAAGAAAAATACTATACCTACTTTGATATTGGTATATAATTTAAAATTTTTATAGATAGGATGCTACTACTTCAAAGTATATCCATTTTATCTTTTTAAGGTAAAGAGAAGATTTGTTTGTTTGCATGCTTTGAGCTTGGATATTGATATTAAACATTTCTGGAAGTACTAATGGTATCAGTAAACTTAGGATATGGGAGATCTGAAGGAGTTACATATTTGCTTATTCATTTATCTTTTGGTTATGCTTGCAGAATAATTCTATTTCTCCCTCAAAGACTTTCTTTGTTATGGGTCATAATATCATAGCCTCTTTGAAATATGATGGCTAGCAAAGATAAAACATAGACCATTACAACTCGTCATCCTTGGTTCAGCATATACAAATCAAAAAGCAGACAGAAGCTTTGTTAAGTCAGTACTTAATTCTATGACCATTTATACTCATTTCCAAGAACTATGAGCTAGGTAATGTCTGTGCAAATGCCACTGATTGCAGTCTGGAATGTAAGTAGCTTAGAAGTCACCACTCTCTCCTAACAACAAGTTTAAAAAAAAAAAACTGATCGGACTGAAAAATCTACAAATCTTCTTAGATCTGCCAGAGAAATGA
Source organism: Pongo abelii (assembly GCF_028885655.2). Taxonomy (NCBI): domain Eukaryota; kingdom Metazoa; phylum Chordata; class Mammalia; order Primates; family Hominidae; genus Pongo; species Pongo abelii. Next base: position 32,298,320 of record NC_071985.2, on the reverse strand, counting down.
AGTCATAGGGCAAACCACTGTCCCAAAAATTGGAGAGACATACAGGCAGTTAAGAGAATCATAACTTACTGGAGCAGGTACTTAGGAGTAGAAGCCTCTGTAGGAACCAGTGCCACGGTAGAAAAACCTAAACTGTAATTGACAAATTGCTGGAGACTCAATGTGGACAAATCTGAGAGTTAAAGACTCCAAAAACCTCATTCGTAGGTTGGCCCCTACACTTTTTTCTGTTCCTCCTCCTGGAACTCTACCAGGTTCTCACAATGAATATGTAAGAAAAATCCCCTTGTATGTTCAGCAGGAAGAAAGGAAAAGGAACCATTTTGAAATACTTCAGAGCATTCTGTTTCTCTGAACAAGGCCTAACCTCAGGAGAAGCTATTTTTCCAGAGTCTTATTAGAGTTTTATCAGAGCCTAGTCTACTTGGAGGAAGGGCAACACCCAACTCCAGTGATCACTAGCCATTGCGTCCAACATAGGGAGGGGTGACAGAGAAGCACTGGTGAAGCTCATAGCCCAGAGACACAGGTTCACCAAAAGACTAGGGCCTAATCATAGGACTGTAGAACACTTCCCTTCCCCTACACCTTGTCACCACATTACTAAAGGCCTATTTATTTTAGTTGCTTTTACCCGGTACACCATGTTCACCTTTTAACAAAAAAATTACAGGGTATACTTAAAGGCAAAAAAGTTTGAAGAGACCAAACGGGCATGACAAGGAGTCAGATATGGCAGGAAGGTTGGGATTTTCAGACCAGGATTTTTTTTTAATAAGATGAATATGCTAAAGACTTTAATGGAAAAAGTAGAAAACATGCAAAAACAGATTGACAATGCAAGCAGAAGTATGGAAATTTTAAGAAAGAAACAAAGAAATGCTAGAGATCAAAAACACTGTAAAAGAAATGAAGAATACCTTTGATGGGCTCATTAATAAACTGGAAACAGCTGAGAAAAAAAACTGTGCGCCTGAGGCTATGTCAATAGAAACTTCCAAAACTGAAAAGCAAAGAGTAAAGGTCTGAAATAAAAAACAGCATTTCTAAGAAATGTGGGAAAACTGCAGAAGGTGTAACATACACACAATGGGAATACCTGAAGCACAAGAAAGAAACAGAAGCAACATTTGAAGCAATAATGACAGAATTTTTCCAAATTAATATCAGACACCAAAGCACAGATACAGGAAGCTTGGAGAACTCCAAACAGGATAAACGCCAAAAATCCCCCAAGCTATGTGTAGCCATATCATATTAAAACTCTAGAAAATCAAAAATAAAGAAGAAATCTTTAAATATGGCAGAGAAGAAAAAGATGTTACCTATAGAGGAGCAAAGATCTGAATTGCATCCAATTTCTCCTCAGAAATCACACAATCAAGAAAAAAATGGAGTAAAATTTTTAAAGTATTGAGAGAAAAAACTCTAAGACATGTAATTCTATACCCTGTGAAATTATTCTTCAAAAGTGAAGGAGAAATAGATAACTTCTCAAAAAAAAAAATTGAGCAACTTTGTTACCAGTAGACGTGCCTTGCAATAAATCTTTTTAAAAGTACATCAGAGAAAAATATGATAGAGGTAAAAAATTTGGATCTACATAAAGAAAGGCAGACAATCAGAGAAAAAATAAGGTAACACAAAAGCTTTTATTTTCTTACTTTTTAATTGATTAAAGAAATAACAGTTTGTGCAAAATAATAATAGCAACAATGTATTTTATCATTTATGCATATATATATGGGCTTATGTATGTGTACGTATTTGGGAAATAAAAGGCAGCAATAATACTAGACTTGAGAAGGAGGAATTAGAAATATTTTATTATAAAGTACTGATATTACCTGTGAAGTAGAAAACATTATTTAGAAGTAGGCTTGGATTACTTATAAATGTATATTGCAAATTCTAGGTCAATCACTAAAAAAAAATGATAAAAAAAGTAGTTTAGCTGATATGCTAAGAGAGAAGAGAAATTATAATAATGTAAAATGCTCATTTAAAAATCTCAAAAGGCAAAATACAGTGGAAGGCAAAATTGGAACAAAGAACAAGTGTAACAAATAGAAAACAATAACAAATATAGTAGATATTTTAGTCCAAGTATATCAATAATCACTTTGAACATCGATAGTCTAAATGCACCAATTTAATGACAGACATTGTCAGAATTAATCAAAACAGAAGACCTGACTATATGTTGTCTATGAGAAACTTACTTTAAATATAAAGAAGCATATAGATCAAAAGTAAAGAGATCGAGAAAAGTATACCCTGTTAACCCTAATCAAAAGAAGGTGAAAGTAGCTATATTAATTTCAGACAGAGCTGACTTCAGAGTAAGGAAATTTATCAGAGATAAAGAGGGGCATTACATAATGATGTAATACTCCAAGAAGACATAGCATATTTGATGCATGCACCCAGCAACAGAGCATCAAATATGTAAAGCACAAACTGATAGAACTCCAAGGATAAATATATCAATCTATTATTAGATTGAGTTGGAGACTTAAAACATCCCTAGCAGAAATGGACAGATCCAGCAGGCAGAAAATCAGTTAAGGACATAGCTGAACTCAACAGCATCACCAATCAACTGAACATAATTTACATCTATACACGATATTGTCCAAGAACAGCCGTTTACACATTCTTCTCAAGCTCACATGGAACATTCACCAAGATAGAACACATTCTAAGCCATAAAACACACCTTAATAAATTTAAAAGAATAGAAATCATACAATGTCTGCTCTCAGATCACAGTGGAATTAAACTACCAATGATTAATAGCTGGAAAGTCCCCAGATACTTACAGATTAAAAGCACACTTTTAAGCATGGGTTGAAAAAAAGAGAAGTCTCAAAAGAACTTAAAAAATGTTTTGAATTAAATGAAAATGAAAATACAAAATATCAAAATGAAAACATTGGAATATTAACGTTTGTGAGATGCAGGAAAAATAGTGCTTAAAGGAAAATTTATAGCATCCTTAGAGAAAAATTTATAGCATTGAATGCATATACTAGAAAAAAAGAAAGATCTAAAGTAAACAATCTAAGCTTCTAACTTTGGAAAGTAGAATATGAAGACTAAATTAAATCCAATGTAAAGAGAAAAAAAGAAATAACTGAAATTAGAGCATAAAACAATGAAATTAAAAACAGGAAATCATAGAGAAAATCAACAAAACCATTAGCTATTTTTTAAAAGATCAATACAATTGATAAGACTTTAGTCAAGCTATCTATGAAAAAACATGGAAGACAGAAGTTACTAATATCAGTAATGAAAGAGGGAGCATCACTATATATCTTATGAACATTAAAAGGATAATAGTGAAATATTATGAACAACTGTATTTCTATAAATTTGATAACTTAGGTGAAATGGCCCAATTCCTTGAAGGACACAAGCTGCCAAAACTCACATGAGAAGAAATAGACACAAGAAGGGGAACATCACACTCTGGGGACTGTTGTGGGGTGGAGGGAGGGGGGAAGGATAGCATTGGGAGATATACCTAATGCTAGATGACGAGTTAGTGGGTGCAGCGCACCAGCATGGCACATGTATACATATGTAACTAACCTGCACATTGCGCACATGTACCCTAAAACCTAAAGTATAATAATAATAATAACAAAAAAGAATAAAAATAGTTGGGAAAAAAAAGAAATAGATAACTTGAATAGGTCTATATTTATTAAAGAAATTTAATCAATAATTAATCTTCTCAACAGAATGAAATGTATTTAGTAGATTCTACCAAACATTTAAGGAAGAAATTATACCAATTTTCTACAATTTCTTCCAAAAAATAGTAACAAAGAGATTATTTTCTGATTCATTTTATTAGGCCAGCATTACTCTAATATCAAAAGTGGATAAAGACATAACAAGAAATGACAACTACAGACCACATATCTCTCATGAACATATATGCAAAAATCCTAAACAAAATATTAGCAAATACAATTCAAAAATATATAAAAATAATTATACACCACAACCGAGGGGGATTTATCCCAGGTATACAAGGCTGGTTCAATATTCAAAAAAAACAATTAATGTAACTTATTATATCAACAGACTAAAAAAGAAAAATCACATCATCATATAAATAGATGCATTTGACAAATCCAACATTCTTGTATGCTAAAATTCTCAGCAAACTGGGACTAGAGGGGAAATTTCTCCACTTGATAAAGAACATTTACAAAAAACCTACAGCTAAAATTATAATTAATAATGAAAAACTTGAAGTTTTCCCAATAAGTTTAAGAACAAGGGGAGGATGTCCCCTCTCACCACTGCCTTCCAACATTATCCTAGAAGTCCTAGCTAATGCAATAAGACAAGAAAAGGAAATAAGAGATAAACTGATTGGGGAGGAAAAAGTAAAACTGTCTTTGTTCTCAGACAGCACAATTGCTTATGTAGAAAATCTAAAAGAGTCAACAACAACAACAAAACCTCCTGGATCTAATAAGCAATTATAGCAAGGTTGCTAGATCCAAGGTTAATATACAAAAGCCAAGCACATTCCTATATAGTAGCAATGAGCAAATGGAATTTGAAATTAAAAATATATTACCATTTATATTAGATAGAAAAACTGAAATGTTTACATATAAATCTAACAAAACATATACAAAATCTAAATGAGGAAAACTACAAGACTAAAGAAAGGTATCAAATAAATATATAAATGAAGAGACATGGATACAAAGACACAATATTGTCAGTATGCCAGTTTTTCCCAACTTGATCTATAGATTTAATGTAATCCCAGTAAGTTTTCTCAATAAAATCCCAGTAAGTTATTCTGTGGATATTGACAGACTGATTCTGAAGTTTATACGGAAAAGCAAAAGACCCAGAATAGCCAATTCAATATTGAAGAAGAAGAACAAAGTCAGAGGGCTGACATTACTCAAATTCAAGACTTACTATAAAGCTATGGTAATCAAGACAATGTGGCATTAGTGAAAGAACAGACAAATAAATCAGTGGAACAGAATGGAGAGCCAAGAAATAGGCTTACACAAATGGAGTCAAGTCATCTTTGAAAAAGGAGCAAGGCAGTAGAATGAAGCAAAGATAGTATTTTCAACAAATGATGCTAGAACAACTAGATATTCACATGCAAAAAAAAAAGAATCTAGACACAGATTTCACACCCTTCACAAAAATTACCACAAAATAGATCATAGACCTAAATGAAAATCACAAAACTCTGAAACTCCTAAAAGATAACACAGGAGAAAACCTAGATGACATTTCATATGGTGGTGACTTTTCAGATACAGCCCCAAAGGCAGGATCCATGAGAGAAACAATTAATAAGCTGGACCTAATTAAAGTTAAAAACTTCTGCTCTGTGAAAACAATATAAAGTGAATGAGAAAAACGGCCACAAAATGGAAGAAAATATTTTCAAAAGACACATACGATGAAAGACTGTTATCCAAAATATACAAACAATTCTTAAAACTCAAGAGTAAGAAAATGAGCAACCCAATTCAAAAATGAGCAAAAGACCAGAACAGACACCTCATCAAAGAAGATGTACAGGTGGTATGTAAGCATATGAAAAGATGGTCCACCTCATATGTGATTAGGGAACATGTTAAAACAAAATTGAGATACCACTGCAGCCTTATTAGAATGGACAAAATCCAAAACACTGATGACACCGAATGCTGTCGAGGATATACAGCAACAAGCACTCTCATTCATTGCTCATGGGAATGCAAAGTGGTACAGCCACTTTTGAAAACAATCTAGTAGTTTCTTACAAAAGTAAACATGCTGTGTCTTACCATGTGATCCAGCTGTCACACTCCTTGTTATTACCCAAATGAACTGAAAATTTATGTCCACATGAAAACCTACACATAGATGTTAATAGGAGCTTTATTAATAATTGTCAAAAATTGAAAAAAACCAGAAGATCTTTCAATAGTTGAATGGATAAATTGTAACACATCCATACTACTCAGTGTTAAAAAGAAATGAGTTATTAAATTATAAAAATACATACAGGAAACTTAAATAGTTATTACTAAGTAAAAGAGGCCAATTTGAAAGGCTCCATACTCTGATTCTAAGTACATGACATTCAGAAAAAGACAAAACTATGGAAACATTAGAAAGATAAATGGTTGCCAAGGGTTAAGGGAGAGGGGGGAATGAATAGGCAAAGCATGGAGGATTTTCAGGGAAGTGAAATGTTTCTGTATGATGCTCCAATGGTGGATATATGTCATTATAAATTTGTCATAATGCATAGAATATATGACACAAGTTTACCCTAATGTAAACTATGGACATTGGTAATGATGTGTCAATTTGAGTTCATCAGTTGTAACAAACATACCACTGTTGACAGTGGGAAGGATTATGGGTGTGTGGGAACAGGGAGCATATGGAAACTTTCTGCTCATTTTTTGCTGGGAACTTACAACTACTATATAAAATAAAATTTATTAATTAGTTATTTTTAAAAGCCAGTGATTTGCCATGATATTAATAAATTGTTATTAGCATATTTCAGCTCCTAGGCACTAGGTCCTGCTGCTTTGTAAAATCTTTCCATAAATATTTTTATTTCTATTCATTAACAATGAGGGAGAGTGAATACAATACTGAATGTGAAAATATCTTTGTAAATAGCATGAATTAGTGCAACAAAATCAACTCCAAGAAATATTTCCAAGACAGAAAACAGGCATGTTTTGGAGGATTTTTAGTTATTAAGTGGAACAACAATACAATACAATACAACTAGAAAGCGTAATTTACATTATATAACATTACATTTTCCAAATAATTCTTTTTGTAAAACCCTTTAAAGCAAGTTTTAATACCCATTTTGCAGGTGAGGAGGAAAATAACTTGGGTAGGTAATACAGCCAAGTATATGGCAGAGCCACGATTCAAACTCTAGTTTGTTTTACCCTCACCCACACTCTGAAGCACTCTCCTCGTTTTATACATCAGTCTTTGATGCACTCTGGTAACATGAGTCTAGTCCTCGGAAGTGGACAGTCTTGACATAGTGTCAAAATCAAGTTTCTGAAGCACCATATTCTGGACCTGGTAAATTCTCCAGGACTGTAAAATACTACCATGGAAAGTCTTGTGGCAGACAGCAAACTGACCTTTTTCCTGATGCCTCTGTCTTCCTGTGTGCTTTTATTGAAAGTGAAGTAGCCACTTCATAATGGCTACAAAAGAATTATTTGAGAATGTCTGAATCTGTACCATGGATGAGGATGATATAATATTAAGCAATTACAAATGGCATACAGGAGGGATATTAACTTCTATAGTTTTTATTTACAAATTTATTAAAGAAATTTGAAACTCTCATGCATGGATGGCTTTACTTAATGCCTTTATATTTTTTATCATCCTTCATCCTTTTTTTCCCTGTCTATCCAATTGTCTTGTCAGGATGGATTGAAATCATTTCCTTGTCTAACGGCTTTCAAAATAATTGCAAAGAATACTAAGACTCTCAAATCTTAGTGTTAGTTCTCCAAAGTTTACACTGCACCTCTTGTCTTTATCATATTGCTAACCATATTGCTAAGCTGTAGCTACTCTCCAGATCTGTTCAAAGCCAGCATTTAAGAGGATTGCTTTCCTTCAGTGGGTTCTGTGAGGTGACTGCTACCAGCTATTTATTACTTGGAAATAGTTTTAGTGTTTGTAATATTGCAGTTCTGTCTCTCCATCTCTATCTCTCCTACCTGTGTTCTGTGTTTTGTGGGGTCCGAGAATGGGCATTGGGAAGGCACAGTTTATAATCTGCTGGAAAGAATGCCTAACATATTGAGATTGAAACAAAAACAAACAAATAAAAAAAACTTTCCCCTCCCTCATTCTGTCCTGTGGAAACACAGATTCCTCCTTATATCGAACATAAACAGCAACCATCCCGTTTGCCTATAGCCACCTGGAAGCTCTCTGGATAGCCATTTCCAACTCACTGGAATGTAAATCATACATGCATGCATATAGCTATTTATATTTGGAAAGAATAACCATATTTCCTACAAAAATTTAATTGTCTGGGCAACTCAGTTGGTTAATGGGGCCAAAGGTGAAGTTGCAGCTCTTGTACAGTCAGCCCTTCTCACTGTACACAGTCGCTGGTCACAGAGTGAACTCCCAGTCTCCACAGTCTCTTGAAAATGTGTTTACTGGGGGAGAAGGCAGGCAGATCACAAGTTATCGCCACTCTCACTAAAACAGCGCAGAGCTCATGCTTGCTGATGATGCATCTTCAAATGAGGAGAGTAAAACATTGATACCTCTGGTCTCATACACTTTGTTTTCATTTGCAGATTTAGGTAGCATTCAGTCAGCATGGCCCCTTGGTGGGCACAATTTTTTTCTGTATCATCAGAGCCTGGTGTGGAGCCAGAGTCAGGCTGGTTGCGCAGTAAATGTTTCTTCAGTGAGTTAAAGTTACAAAAGTAAATCCAGCTATAAAATAAAAGCTAACAAGTCCCACTGCTGGACTTTAAATAAAAAAAAAAAAAAGAGGAGATGAAAAGGGTGCATCGTGACTTTTAAACAGACTATTGACTTTCACTGGAGTGTACAGCTCACATAGTGATTAGGAATCTGCACCATAATTGTTCTTGTCATGCACACACTTGGCTACAGTCGATATCTTTTTATCATATACATTTTTTAATCATGTATTAATAAACAAGAAGTTTGTATTTTATTGATGATTGGATTATAATATTGACTAACTCCACAATCTCACACATGGCTTCTGAAAATATAAACAAGGTCAAAATGTAAAGATCACAGAGTGTGCATCAAAGACATAAATTAGCCTCTTTTCCAACTCTCTGTATGATTTGTAGGAGAGCAGGAGAATTTTGAAGTTATTTGTTAATGAAATAAATGACTTGTTCTAGACCAAAGAGAATAACATAAATAAAGATTAAATTAAAATTATTTTATCCTACTGGAATACTGAGTGGTTTTACTCTTAATAAATTTTGGTTGTGACTAATTTGCTGAATAGAATTTGATTTGGGCTGCTTTTAGAATCTTCATTGAGGTTATACAAAAATAAGTCCTCTGGCGGCTGGCAAACAGAAAATGTTCTCTTCGGGAAAGTGGATTTTACTTCACCACCTGCCAAAAAAATTAGGGTTTTCTCCTTCAAAGCCTGGGTTCTTGGAAGAATTAGAATTTTTCCCTTCCCCTTCCTGATATATCTTCTTTCTCTGCAACGCCACCCTCCCCACGCATGGTGTCTACTCCTGGTGCAAATTGCCCAGCATTCCAGAGATACTTCAGCTAGCTGGCTACACAGGGTGAAAGTACAAACTGTACAAAAGTAAGACAAATTATGGGTAGAAAAATCTCAATATGACTCATTTCCAGTAGACGAATTCCCAAATACTGCAAGCATTTTAACCATTCTTCTTCCCTCTTTCCTTGTCATTAAAACTTCTAGTGTAAACCTAAGGATGGTCCTCATATCATCCTTAGTCACTGGGAAACTGATGGAAACACTTTTCTGGACCCCATCTTGGCCACCTTCTTTACTTACGTGGCCTGTGAACTCTGTCTTCTCTCTTGTGATAAACCATATTCCCATGCCTTCAACTTGATCAGGGCACTCTGGAAACCACCTCCTTGGGTTTTATATCTTTCTTTTTCTAAAGGTTTCCTTTGATTCCCGGTCACTCTTCAAACTGATGTCTTCAGCTCTCCTTCTGTAGTATGATTAATTGCGCCAATGTCAGTTTCTTGGTTTTGATAAGCTACCATAGTTGTGTAAGATGTTACCATTGAGGGGAAGCTGGGTGATGGATACATGGGCTCTCCCTGCACTGTTTTGCAAATTCTTTTGTCTGCAATTATTTCTAAATAAAAAAATTAAAAATCAGACGTATTCATACTAAAAGCTAATTTCACCTACAGCTCATAATTACATGTGAGTAAAAACGTTGCTGCACTCTCAAAATAATCATGCAACTCAGAATTACTGTTGGGGTGAGGTATTGGGGAGGGGAGATTGTTTTCTTTATTAGAGGAGTTATCTTCTATTTCGAAGTTTTAACTGCTTTTGGAGAGGGGCTTTTGGGAGCTGGATGGTAGAGCATAAGGGGACAGTAGGAGAAGCAGATTTAAGCACAACCATAAGAAAGAGATTGTTTTGTGATGTCTAAGAAGGAGGTAATCAAAAGCACAAATATTTTGCATGTTCACATAAAGTTGTCTTTCTCACAATGAAATGTATTCAAATAGAATTAATACTTCTTTGGAGCTCTTCATTTGCATCTGTTAAATATGATAATAATACCTTATGTATATAGTAATTTACAATTTTCAAAATTCACATGTATTATCTCTTTGATCTTCATAAAAATTCTGTAACACAGGCAAAGCAGTGATTATTATTCCCATTTAAATACAAGAAAATTGTGAATCAGAGAAGATGAGTGTACTTTCTCAGGAGAAGCTAAGACTTGAACCTGTATTTTCTAATTCCTAGTCAGATGTTCTTCTTAATGTACCATATATTATTAAAATATCCAAGTTTGGAATTTATTTTTATCTGGCTTAAGGAGCAAAAACCACAAAAATTGTTTACTTTGCTTTATCTTTGCTGGTGGGGGATGGGGAGAGAATTACTTTAAATAGTAGCAATATCCTAAGAAATCACAGGCTGTGAAATACTTAATGAACTTTTTTCCTCCATATATCACTCTGTGACTGTGTTTCCTATGAGAAACTCTCTGGGGCTGTCCCCCCATGTCTCTCAGCTCTCTGCTTTTCTGGTAATGCTTTGACCCTCTTCTCCTCCACCTTGGATATTCTTTTACCTTGCTTTAATTTAGAAACCAAGATTGTTTTTATATTTTATCTTACTTATGTGATAGAATTTTGTAGTCAAGCTTCTTAATTTAAAGAGAGAATCTAAAGAATATTTTTCGGTTTCTCATTTTTTAAACCAGATTATTGATTTTTCCTAAGTGGCCCCTTTTAGTCTTATATTTGTGTTTGCTTTTGGTCCTAGATTCTACTGCCATTGACCTTCCCTAATCAATCAAGCCTATTTTTCACCAGAAAGTTCATTTTGAGCATTAAAAGTGATATTCAATATATTAAAATTACACATATAAAATGTCAGGGTTTTTTTGTTTTGTTTTGTTTTGTTTTGAGACAGAGTCTCACTCTGTCACCCAGGCTGGAGTGCAGTGGTGCAATCTCGGTTCACTGCAACCTCCGTCTCTCAGGTTCAAGCAATTCTCCTGCCTCAGCCTCCCAAGTAACTGAGACTACAAGCATGTGCCACCATCGCTGGCTAATTTTTGTATTTTTAGTAGATATGGGGTTTCACAGTGTTGGCCAGGCTGGTCTCAAATTCCTGGCCTCGAGCGATCCGCACGCCTCGACCTCTCAAAGTGCAGGGATTACAGGCGTAAGCCACCGCACTCGGCCAAACGTCAGTTTTTTCACGCCCTTTTAAGATCAGTTATACATATTATGTTATTTTTAAATCTGCAGATTTGATCCATAACTTCAAAGGAGCATTTCAAAAATGTTTATTCCCTTTTACAGATTTATTGAATACCTTTAAGCATTTGAAAAGATGTATAATTTTATTTATTCTAGATTTACTTTTAAATAATTCACTTATTTTTATCTGAATTAACAAACAAAACATTTGCAAGGAATAAATAACTTCTATACATCTAAGAGATTAAACATATGCATATATGTATGGTAAACCCAAAATTTTCTTAGATGTTCCAAAAAAATACATACATGTAGTAAGCAATCACCTTATATTCACAAGTCTAAAGCAATTGCTCAATTTCGCATCTTCAGTAGGAGTTAGAAGGCTATCCCTCCATTAAAAGAGATTTTCTTATAACGATACATTAAATATCAAATATGCACATATTCCTTTTAGCATGAAATTTCAGCGCTATGGCTTTTTCACTTTTTATTTTTAAATGTATTAACATACAGTAAAAATGACTTTTTTTGGTACAGTTCTATGAATTTTAACACATATATAGATTTGTGTAATCACCAATAAAATCAGGATACAAGACACCAAAGTTCCCCTTTAATTCCTTAAAAGTTTCCTTTAATTCTTTATATGACTGCACTCTGCCAATCTTCAAACGTGTGTCTTATAGCTTTCCTTCTGTAGGCTAACCTGCTGTGCCAATGTCAATTTCTTGGTTTTAATAATCTACTGTTGTTATGTCAGCTCTTACCAGGGGGAAAGCTGAGTGATGGACGCATGGGACTAGTCTGTACTATTTTTGCAACTAATTTTGAGTCTATAATTATTTTAAAATAAAAAGTAAATGTTTCTGTGTTCTCTGTCTGGATGCATTCCTGTACTCACAATTCATTTTCAGGAGAGAGGTTTATCTATTTTCCTACAAAACAGTTCCATTACTCCCAAAAGCCCCCATATGTAATCATTTTGTAACCATACCCTCTCTCTACCTACCTGAATTGCCAAAGAGTCACTGATCTGGTCCTTGTCATTATAGCTTCATTTTTTCAAGAATGTCAAGAAAATGAAATTATACAGTATATATGATTTTGTGAGATGGGCTTCTTTCACTCAGCATAATGCCTCTGAGATTCATCCAAGTTTTCGCATTATTGATACAGTTTGTTCCTTTTTCTTGCTGAGTGGTATTGCATTGTATGGATGTACTACAGCTTTTTAATCCATTCACTTGTAGAAGGACATTTAGGTTGTTTCCTGTCTTTTGCAGTTACGACTAAACTTGCTATAAACTTTCATGTACAGGTCTTTGGGTGCATAAGGTTTCATTTCTCTAGGGTAAATATGTAGGAGTGGGATTGCTGGAATGAATAACATATGCCTAACTTTGTAAGAAACTGCCAAGCTTTTTTCCAGAGTGGCTATACCTTTTCAATATCAATGTATAAGAATTCTGGTTACTCCACATCCTCACCAGCACAGTATATTAATAATTTTTATTTTAGGAATTTCAGTAGATATGTAAGGGTATTTCATGGTGGTTTCTGCATTTCCCTAATGGCTAATGATGTTAACCATGCTTTCATATGTTTATTCTCCTTCTATATATTCTTTTTGGTGAAGTGTCCAAGTCTTTGCCTCCACACACCTCCTTTTTGTTTTTGAGACAGGATCTCATTCTCATCACCCAGATGAAGGTTCACTGCAGCTTCGACTTCCCAGGCAGGAACATGCCACACACCCAGCTTTTTTTTTTTTTTTTTTTAGTTGAGACAAGGTTTTGCCATGTTGCTGAAGCTAGTCTCAAACCTCTGGGTTCAAGTGATCCTTCTACCTCTGACTCCCAAAGTGCTGGGATTACAGGTGTAAGCCACCATGCCCGGCCAATTTTTAACAGGGAGTTTGTGTGTGTGTGTGTATTATTCAGTTTTGGCTATTCTTTATATATTCTGGAAACAAGTCTTTTGTTGGATATGTGATTTGCAAATATTTTCTCCCAGTCTAGCTTGTCTTTTTTCTTAATATTGTTTTTTTGCAAGGCAAAAGTTTTAAATTTTGCTTAAGTTCAATTTATCTTTCTTTTATTTTTTGACTTGTGTTTTTGATACCATCAATAAGAACTCTTTGCTGAATCCTAAGTTACCAAGACTTTTTCATATGTTTTCTTTTAGAAGTTTTTTTTAGTTTTACATCTTACATTTAGATCTATGGTCCATTTTGAGTTAATTTCTGTATAAAGTGTGAGATTTAGGTTTAGGCTTATTTTTTGCCCATAAATATTCACTTGTTCTAATGCCATTTGTTGAAAATATTCTTTCTCCATAAAATTGGCTTAGCATCTTTGTCAATTGGCCCTATTTGTATGGGTCTATTTCTGGATTTTTAAATTTTCTTACATTGATCAACATATCTACCCCTTTGTCAATACTCTACTGTCTTGATTACTGGAGCTATATAGTAAGTCTAAAAATTGAGAGGTGCAGTTCTTCCAACTTTATTCTTTTTTGAAATTCTTTTGGCTATTCTACTTCCTTTCCTTTACATATAATTTAGAACCATGTTGTCTATATCTACAAAGAATTATCCTTGTATATTTGACAGGAATTATGTTAAACTTACAGATCATTGGGGGGAATTAACATCTTTACTATACTGACTCTTCCAACCCATGAACATAGTATATATCTCCATTTATTTATTTAGGTTTTCTTTTATTTATTTTATCAACTTTTTATAGTTTTCAGCTTATTGATCTCTTTTTGTTTCCTTAGATTTATATGTGAATACTTCATTTTTCAGTAGTATTGTAAATGTTACTATCTTCAATTTCAGTTTCCAGTTGTTCATTGCTACTATATAGAAATAAGATTAATTTTTGCATGTTAACTTTGTATGCTGCAACTTTGCTAGGCTCACTTATAAGTTCTAGATTTTTTAAATAGATTTCCTGGTATTTTCAAAATAGACAGTCATGTTGTCTGCAAGTAGTTTTATGTCTTCTTTTCCAATCTGTATGTCTTTTATTTCCTCTTCTTACTTTATCGCACAGGTAAGGACTTTTGGTAGCCCCAGTCAAGTTTCAGTGTTCATATTTTTGGTCTAATATAGCATATACTTTCTAATCTCATAAGTTTTAAAGCTGTTTCTTTTTCTTTTCCTTTTTCTTTTTTTCTTTTTTTTTTTTTTTTTCAGACAGAGTTTCGCTCTTGCTGCCCAAGCTGGAAAGCAATGGCACGATCTTGGCTCACTGCAACCTCCACCTCCCAGGTTCAAGCGATTCTCCTGCTTCAGCCTCCCAAGCAGCTGGGATTACAGTCATGTGCCATGCCCAGCTAATTTTGTATTTTTAGTAGAGACGAGGTTTCTGCCTGTTGGTCAGGCTGGTCTTGAACTCCCGACCTCAGGTAATCTGCCCACCTCGGCCTCCCAAGGTGCTGAGATTACAGGAATGAGCCACCATGCCCGGCCTAAAGCTGTTTCTTATAAGTGTCATCATATGAGGTTTTATCTTTGCTCCTTACATAGTAGTGTTCACTTTTTTGTTTTCCACCAAAGGAGTCACCAAGGGAAACCAGATAAAACTGTGTTCATTCTTTATTAACTTTAAACACTTTAAATGCCCCTACTTCCCATACATACTGAAGCATACTAAAATTATTTAAATAAAGATAAACGATCTTAATAAATCAGCAAAGATTGTCAAATTCCCATTAATTTGGCAACTTTCTAATGAAGAGTTTATCTTTTAAAAACACTAGGATATTATAGCTTTTCAAAAAATTATGAATGAGATACCTGTTATGTCACAGAATACAGCTGGACATGGTTAAATTAATTGAATCACCTTTCAAGTAAAGAATCTGAATCACATTCAGATGACTGGTGCCCCAAGCATGCGGATGTCAGGAGCCTAGTTCAAATTAAGGCAACTAGAGTGAACTTCAGATATCAGATTTTAGTCTCTAATTTGCTGAAAAGCCCAAAGCAGCCAGTTCTTGAGACTGAAATAAAGGTGGGTTCCTGACACAGAGAATCAGGTACAGTGGCATAGCTGGAAGGTCAGTCTTGAGGAGTGCCAGCAGTAAGAGTGCCTCCAGTGGTAATACTGGACTCCACCATGTGGGGCTGAAATTCTTACTTAAGCTCAACAATGACATTCAAACAGTAAATAGGAATTAGAGGTGGGTTAGGGAGTAACCTCCATGTGGGGACAGGAGGGATGAATAGGCAATAAACCACACAGATTTTGATAGTGTGAAACATACGTGGCAGGTTTCATTCATCTTTACCTTCCCCCTTTCACCCACCCCCGACAATGCAGAGGGATCTTTATTCTTATTTCCAAAGTCAATTTTTAAATTAGAGATGTTTATATTTGAAATGTTTAATTAGTTTCAACTATGTAGATTTATGGAATTCATTCTATTGATCAAATTGAGTAAATATTTAAAAGTTCTGAAACTTCTACTTTGTTTCTAAATAGAAAATCTCTTTCATTTTAGCATTTCTTTATAGAATACCTTTTTTTTCTTTTCTTTTTTTTTTTTTTTGAGACAGGGTCTCACTCTGTTGCCCAGGCTGGAGCACAGTGGCACAATCATAGCTGACTGCAACCTCCAACTCCTGGGCTTAAGCAATCCTCTTGCCTCAGCCTCCTCAGTAGCTGAGACCACAGGTGAGGGCCACCACACCTGGCTAATATTTGTTTCTTTAATTTTTTATAGAGGCAAGGTCTTGCCATGTTGTCCAGGCTGGCCTCAAACTCCTGGGCTCAAACATTCATTCTGCCTCAGTCTGCCAAAGTACTGGGGTTACAGGTGTGAACCACTGTGCCTGGCCCCACCTTTTCTTGAAGAAGAAAATCATTTGACCACCCAGCAGGTATCTTAGAAACTTATAGGTGGCAAAGTTCAGGTATTTCATTTACCTAATTTCATTATTAGCAGCAGCCAAAGCATCATTTTGGACAGATTCTTGGACAGAATCTCTGAAAAGAGCGCTCAGATCATGAAAAAACAATTTATTTCTGTCATATATCACTTCATATTAGGTCATGATTCACCCTCAATTATGTTCTCACTTGAGGTATAGGTCTAGACCTGCCAGGATAGAAAGCAATGTGATAAAATGGGTTGAACAGATAATCCCCACAAAGTCTGATCCATTCTAATGGTTCTATAATTCTGCTCAGGTTTCCTTTTTCCTTATCTCTCATCTAGTGCTTTAGTATTGGAATATATGATCATAGGCCTCAGAATAGCTCTCTGTGTGCTTCCAAAATGCCTACTGGGCAATTAAACACTTTTTTTTCCTCAAGAAAAAGATATTTGTAGAAATGCTAAAAATAGATCAAAATCTCTTTCTGAATTCAAGTCACTCATATAACTGCTTTGGCTCTCACAGCCTCCTAAAGGTCACCTGTGTGGTTATTTGCATTCCTTGTGCCATCAACAAATATAAATTAAGCCACCTGCAAGAAGAGGAACTTTAAATTTAGGCAATGGGCATAGACTGGGCCCAAAGGATCAATTTCCACTAAATGAGGCTATAAAAACTAAACATGACCTAAGCATTCTTCTGCCCTCCAAAACAAGGCTCAAGATGACAGTAAAGTGAAGAAAACATACTACCTAAAAGAAAGCAAAGGATGCGACAAACGCTTATCCCACCCTTTCTTGATACAACAAAGCACAGATGAAATACAGCATTGGAAGAACCAATGGTCTGATGCAGTAGCTTTTCTTCTGTTTCTCAAATGGTATTACTATTAGAGATTTACACACACACAAACACACACCATTCTCACAGTAAAATATCATCTCTAAGATGTATTAGCAGGAGGCACCACCTCAAAAGACACAAAATAAGAGCTCTCAAAGGTCATTACTTAAATATAGAACAGCATGCATTTCTCATCAGTGCATAATTTTTGTGTGTAAATGTATACAGTGGAGCCTGTCCAGTATCTTACCCCAGTAAATTCATATGAAGTAGCCTGCAGCGATCTTACTAGGTAAGTCTGTATAGCATGGGGCTGGAATCAGCTGGAAGGCAGCTTAATAACAGTGGGGAAAAAGTAAGGCAGTACTAGACATTTGGCATTGTCCTATGTATTTTCTGTCTTTTGGGGTATAGTGTGGGCTCTTTGTCATAATTGCTTTCCTTAGGAATTTTTGAAGAGCTTTGAGGTTTCTTTTGTATTAATTAACCATGAAAAGTAAAGTGTCTTCTGTATCTCCCTGTCATTGAAAAGTTGCATCAGTTTGCTTATTCCAAGACCAAACTAAAACGTTCTACACCAACATTTCCAAAAGGAATGATATGAAAAAACAATTTTAATGTCCACCTATATTTAGAAATATTGCTTTAAACAAAGTTAAAAAGATTGCTTTTCTTTGGGGTTTTGCAGTGCCTGTAATAGATTAAGTTTACATTACGAATCTCCTGGATTGAGGAGCCAAGATGGCCGAATAGGAACAGCTCCGGTCTACAGCTCCCAGCACGAGCGACGCAGAAGACGGGTGATTTCTGCATTTCCATCTGAGGTACCGTGTTCATCTCACTAGGGAGTGCCAGACAGTGGGCGCAGGTCAGTGGGTGAGTGCACCGTGCGCCAGCCGAAGCAGGGGCGAGGCATTGCCTCACTCCGGAAGCGCAAGGGGTCAGGGAGTTCCCTTTCCAGGGGTGACAGATGGCACCTGGAAAATCGGGCCACTCCCACCCGAATACTGTGCTTTTCCGACGGGCTTAGGAAACGGTGCCCCAGGAGAGTATAGCCCGCACCTGGCTCAGAGGGTCCTACGCCCACGGAGTCTCGCTGATTGCTAGCACAGCAGTCTGAGATCAAACAGCAAGTCGGCAGCGAGGCTGGGGGAGGGGCGCCCGCCATTGCCCAGGCTCGCTTAGGTAAACAAAGCAGCTGGGAAGCTTGAACTGGGTGGAGCCCACCACAGCTCAAGGAGGCCCGCCTGCCTCTGTAGGCTCCACCTCTGGGGGCAGGGCACAGACAAACAAAAAGACAGCAGTAACCTCTGCAGACTTAAATGTCCCTGTCTGACAGCTTTGAGGAGAGCAGTGGTTCTCCCAGCACGCAGCTGGAGATCTGAGAACGGGCTGACTGCCTCCTCAAGTGGGTCCCTGACCCCTGACCCCCGAGCAGCCTAACTGGGAGGCACCCCCCAGCAGGGGCAGACTGATACCTCACACGGCCTGCCAGGTACTCCAACAGACCTGCAGCTGAGGGTCCTGTCTGTTAGAAGGAAAACTAACAGAAAGGACATCCACACCAAAAACCCATCTGTACATCACCATCATCAAAGACCAAAAGTAGATAAAACCACAAAGATGGGGAAAAAATAGAGCAGAAAAACTGGAAACTCTAAAAAGCAGAGTACCTCTCCTCCTCCAAAGGAACGCAGTTCCTCACCAGCAACGGAACAAAGCTGGACGGAGAATGACTTTGACGAGCTGAGAGAAGAAGGCTTCAGACGATCAAATTACTCCGAGCTACGGGAGGATATTCAAACCAAAGGCAAAGAAGTTGAAAACTTTGAAAAAAATTTAGAAGAATGTATAACTAGAATAACCAATACAGAGAAGTGCTTAAAGGAGCTGATGGAGCTGAAAACCAAGGCTTGAGAACTATGTGAAGAATGCAGAAGCCTCAGGAGCCGATGCGATCAAATGGAAGAAAGGGTATCAGCCCTGGAAGATGAAATGAATGAAATGAAGCGAGAAGGGAAGTTTAGAGAAAAAAGAATAAAAAGAAACGAGCAAAGCCTCCAAGAAATGTGGGACTATGTGAAAAGACCAAATCTACGTCTGATTGGTGTACCTGAAAGTGATGGGGAGAATGGAAACAAGTTGGAAAACACTCTGCAGGATATTATCCAGGAGAACTTCCCCAATCTAGCAAGGCAGGCCAACATTCAGATTCAGGAAATACAGAGAACGCCACAAAGATACTCCTCGAGAAGAGCAACTCCAAGACACATAATTGTCAGATTCACCAAAGTTGAAATGAAGGAAAAAATGTTAAGGGCAGCCAGAGAGAAAGGTCGGGTTACCATCAAAGGGAAGCCCATCAGACTAACAGTGTATCTCTCGGCAGAAACCCTACAAGCCAGAAGAGAGTGGGGGCCAATATTCAACATTCTTAAAGAAAAGAATTTTCAACCCAGAATTTCATATCCTGCCAAACTAAGCTTCATAAGTGAAGGAGAAATAAAATACTTTACAGACAAGCAAATGCTGAGAGATTTTGTCACCACCAGGCCTGCCCTAAAAGAGCTCCTGAAGGAAGCGCTAAACATGGAAAGGCACAACCGGTACCAGCCACTGCAAAATCATACCGAAATGTAAAGACCATCGAGACTAGGAAGAGACTGCATCAACTAACGAGCAAAATAACCAGCTAACATCATAATGACAGGATCAGATTCACACATAACAATATTAACTTTAAATGTAAATGGACTAAATGCTCCAATTAAAAGACACAGACTGGCAAATTGGATAAAGACTCAAGACCCATCAGTGTGCTGTATTCAGGAAACCCATCTCACGTGCAGAGACACACATAGGCTCAAAATAAAAGGATGGAGGAAGATCTACCAAGCAAATGGAAAACAAAAAAAGGCAGGGGTTGCAATCCTAGTCTCTGGTAAAACAGACTTTAAACCAACAAAGATCAAAAGAGACAAAGAAGGCCATTACATAATGGTAAAGGGATTAATTCAACAAGAAGAGCTAACTATCCTAAATATATATGCACCCAATACAGGAGCACCCAGATTCATAAAGCAAGTCCTGAGTGACCTACAAAGAGACTTAGACTCCCACACATTAATAATGGGAGACTTTAACACCCCGCTGTCAACATTAGACAGATCAACGAAACAGAAAATCAACAAGGATACCCAGGAATTGAACTCAGCTCTGCACCAAGCAGACCTAATAGACATCTACAGAACTCTCCACCCCAAATCAACAGAATATACATTTTTTTCAGCACCACACCACACCTATTCCAAAATTGACCATATACTTGGAAGTAAAGCTCTCCTTAATAAATGTAAAAGAACAGAAATTATAACAAACTATCTCTCAGATCACAGTGCAATCAAGCTAGAACTCAGGATTAAGAATCTCACTCAAAACCGCTCAACTACATGGAAACTGAACAACCTGCTCCTGAATGACTATTGGGTACATAACAAAATGAAGGCAGAAATAAAGATGTTCTTTGAAACCAACGAGAACCAAGACACAACATAGCAGAATCTCTGGGATGCATTCAAAGCAGTGTGTAGAGGGAAATTTATAGCACTAAATGCCCACAAGAGAAAGCAGGAAAGATCCAAAATTGACACCCTAACATCACAATTAAAAGAACTAGAAAAGCAAGAGCAAACACATTCAAAACTAGCAGAAGGCAAGAAATAACTAAAATCAGAGCAGAACTGAAGGAAATAGAGACACAAAAAACCCTTCAAAAAATAAATGAATCCAGGAGCTGGTTTTTTGAAAGGATCAACAAAATTGATAGACCACTAGCAAGATTAATAAAGAAAAAAAGAGAGAAGAATCAAATAGATGCAATAAAAAATGATAAAGGGGATATCACCACCGATCCCACAGAAATACAAACTACCATCAGAGAATATTACAAACACCTCTACGCAAATAAACTAGAAAATCTAGAAGAAATGGATAAATTCCTCAACACATACACCCTCCCAAGACTAAACCAGGAAGAAGTTGAATCTCTGAATAGACCAATAACAGGAGCTGAAATTGTGGCAATAATCAATAGCTTACCAACCAAAAAAAGTCCAGGACCAGATGGGTTCACAGCCGAATTCTACCAGAGGTACAAGGAGGAGCTGGTACCATTTCTTCTGAAACTATTCCAATCAATAGAAAAAGAGGGAATCCTCCCTAACTCATTTTATGAGGCCAGCATCATCCTGATACCAAAGCCTGGCAGAGACACAACAAAAAAAGAGAATTTTAGACCAATATCCTTGATGAACATTGATGCAAAAATCCTCAATAAAATACTGGCAAACAGAATCCAGCAGCACATCAAAAAGCTTATCCACCATGATCAAGTGGGCTTCATCCCTGGGATGCAAGGCTGGTTCAATATACGCAAATCAATAAATGTAATCCAGCATATAAACAGAACCAAAGTCAAAAACCACATGATTATCTCAATAGATGCAGAAAAGGCCTTTGACAAAATTCAACAACCCTTCATGCTAAAAACTCTCAATAAATTAGGTATTGATGGGTCGTATCTCAAAATAATAAGAGCTATTTATGACAAACCCACAGCCAATATCATACTGAATGGGCAAAAACTGGAAGCATTCCCTTTGAAAACTGGCACAAGACAGGGATGCCCTCTGTCACCACTTCTATTCAACATAGTGTTGGAAGTTCTGGCCAGGGCAATTAGGCAAGAGAAGGAAATAAAAGGTATTCAATTAGGAAAAGAGGAAGTCAAATTGTCCCTGTTTGCAGATGACATGATTGTATATCTAGAAAACCCCATTGTCTCAGCCCAAAATCTCCTTAAGCTGATAAGCAACTTCAGCAAAGTCTCAGGATACAAAATTAATGTACAAAAATCACAAGCATTCTTATACATCAATAACAGACAAACAGAGAGCCAAATCATGAGTGAACTCCCATTCACAATTGCTTCAAAGAGAATAAAATACCTAGGAATCCAACTTACAAGGGATGTGAAGGACCTCTTCAAGGAGAACTACAAACCACTGCTCAAGGAAATAAAAGAGGATACAAACAAATGGAAGAACATTCCATGCTCATGGGTAGGAAGAATCAATATCATGAAAATGGCCATCCTTCCCAAGGTAATTTACAGATTCAATGCCATCCCCATCAAGTTACCAATGACTTTCTTCACAGAATTGGAAAAAACTACTTTAAAGTTCATATGGAACCAAAAAAGAGCCCGCATCGCTAAGTCAATCCTAAGCCAAAAGAACAAAGCTGGAGGCATCACGCTACCTGACTTCAAACTATACTACAAGGCTAAAGTAACCAAAACAGCATGGTACTGGTACCAAAACAGAGATATAGATCAATGGAACAGAACAGAGCCGTCAGAAATAATGCCACATATCTACAACTATCTGATCTTTGACAAACCTGACAAAAACAAGAAATGGGGAAAGGATTCCCTATTTAATAAATGGTGCTGGGAAAACTGGCTAGCCATATGTAGAAAGCTGAAACTGGATCCCTTCCTTACACCTTATACAAAAATCAATTCAAGATGGATTAAAGACTTAAATGTTAGACCTAAAACCATAAAAACCCTAGAAGAAAACCTAGGCAATACCATTCAGGACATAGGCATGGGCAAGGACTTCATGTCTAAAACACCAAAAGCAATGGCAACAAAAGCCAAAATTGACAACTGGGATCTAATTAAACTAAAGAGCTTCTGCACAGCAAAGGAAACTACCATCAGAGTGAACAGGCAGCCTACAAAATGGGAGAAAATTTTCGCAACCTACTCATCTGACAAAGGGCTAATATCCAGAATCTACAATGAACTCCAACAAATTTACAAGAAAAAAACAAACAACCCCATCAAAAAGTGGGCGAAGGACATGAACAGACGCTTCTCAAAAGAAGACATTTATGCAGCCAAAAAACACATGAAAAAATGCTCACCATCACTGGCCATCAGAGAAATGCAAATCAAAACCACAATGAGATACCATCTCACACCAGTTAGAATGGCAATCATTAAAAAGTCAGGAAACAACAGGTGCTGGAGAGGATGTGGAGAAATAGGAACACTTTTACACTGTTGGTGGGACTGTAAACTAGTTCAACCCTTGTGGAAGTCAGTGTGGCGATTCCTCAGGGATCTAGAACTAGAAATTCCATTTGACCCAGCCATCCCATTACTGGGTATATACCCAAAGGACTATAAATCATGCT
Source organism: Pongo abelii (assembly GCF_028885655.2). NCBI lineage: Eukaryota > Metazoa > Chordata > Mammalia > Primates > Hominidae > Pongo > Pongo abelii. The sequence goes on along the minus strand of NC_071985.2, from coordinate 32,274,808 downwards.
GCTATAAAGACACATGCACACGTATGTTTATTGCGGCATTATTCACAATAGCAAAGACTTGGAACCAACCCAAATGTCCAACAATGATAGACTGGATTAAGAAAATGTGGCACATATACACGATGGAATACTATGCAGCCATAAAAAATGATGAGTTCACGTACTTTGTAGGGACATGGATGAAATTGGAAATCATCATTCTCAGTAAACTATCGCAAGAACAAAAAACCAAACACCGCATATTCTCACTCATAGGTGGGAACTGAACAATGAGAACACATGGACCCAGGAAGGGGAACATCACACTTCGGGGACTGTTGTGGGGTGGGGGGAGGGGGGAGGGATAGCATTGGGAGATATACCTAATGCTAGATGACGAGTTGGTGGGTGCAGCACACCAGCATGGCACATGTATACATATGTAACTTACCTGCACGTTGCGCACATGTACCATAGAGCCTAAAGTATAATAATAATAATAATAATAATAATAAAAAGAAAAAAATTTAAAAAAAAAAAAAGAATCTCCTAAAGTAAGAAATAGTAGTCAGGGTTTCCAAACTTGCTTGTCCACAGAATCCTTTCTTGTGGAGCATCTATTTGAAATATGTTTTGCAGAAGATACTTGAATTAAACATTGCTTCAAACAGGTTTCCACAGAAACATCCTTAAAGCCAGAAGATCTTGTTCTTCCTTCTTGCTAGCTGGTCCCAGGTGATTGGTGGCAGGGGCCAATCCGAATATAATTTTGCCCTTTTGTTTTCTTTACATTGAAAGGATCTGCTTGGTTTGGTTTTACAGAAGATGATACAAACATCCTCAACAAAACTACACACTCAGCAGGGGAACACAAATTTGGAGATACAAAATAAGCAGCCAGCCTTTCCTTGGTTGATTATATATATAAAAAAGAAATAACAGTGACAATTGATCGTAATGTAAAATTTGAGTGTGGGAAAGTCCTGCAAATTTGAACTATACTCTTCCTTATCTTCTCTGATTTGTGTGCTATCAGTATATTAATATACAAGGTTTTACTCTGCGTGTGTACATTTATGTGAATAAATTCTCTGTAGTAATACCACTTGAGATATACTGATGATAAAACATATTCTGTACAGAAGAAATTCGAGTTCATATACTAGACCAATATAAAATCTCATTATATACATATTCCTCATATATAAAGAGAAAATACATATACCTATAAATATATGTGTATATGGGCATATACAAATACACCTATATGTATGTAGATATAATATATAACATATAAATATATATTCAATACATACAATATATAGGATATATGTACACACACAAACACACATAGAATGCAAGTATTGTGACATAAAAACAATTCTTTCTGTGTTCCCCTCCACCCAAATAATCAGATGGTCATTCCTCATAGTAACTCAATAAGGTTACAAATTCAGATCATTCTGTAGATAATTTTATTAACCTAAAATTTTGCTTTAAGCCAGTTAGTTTTCCATGGAATAGATGTAACCTGTGTCAACATTCTTGGAGACAGCCTAATGAACATAGGTTGTCATAATGTGCTGTGTTGTAGGCAAATCCAAACTAGGTGGAAGAAGCAGAAGTCATTCTGTCTTGTAGACAGGGGATTCAGCCAAGAGTCTGACTGATGTTTTTCCGACTCAATTGATGAATTCTTTGTCATCTTCTAGCTTCAGTCTTAGTCCCTGTGTTTTGAGGAAGTATACATAAGTATTTAAGAACACACAAAATGTACAAATCTAAGAAATGCCAATTAGTGGTGCCCACAAACTCCTGAATTGAAGGGAGACATTTCTAGGGGAAGGAGGCATAGTAGAAAAACTGATCCTGCCTTCCTTATCTCCTCCCTTCTGTCCTTTCTTTCCTTACACAAAGTAACTTAACTAGACTTTAGGAGAAAAGTGAGGACGAAGATTAATGGAAAGTTGGACGGAGGGCATGTTTAGTCTGCCGAGTGAAAAACAAATGAATGCAAATGACAAGAAAATAAGTTTGGCTAGAGCAAAGGGTAAGTCCAAGAAAACAACTACACTTTGGTAATTTGGGGATGAGATCTTTTTATCTTTCATTTGATGGATTATAGAAGCAACTTGAGGTTTCAGTATATAAGCACATACTATATAGTTATCTATATTAGCTATCAATCTATATATATACATTGTATATACATATAAAGATATATTGCATACATATAAATATACATGTGCTATGGATACACAGATAAGTTTAGATAGATACATTATATATGTGTATTGCTCTATATACCTATATATCATATATAGATGTATTATACATAGGTATAAACAGACAGCTATAAATAGATGTATACAGTGCATATCTATATCTATATATAAAATTTACTAACAAAAGGATTCTAGGAAATTGGCTAAATTACCATATAAGGGAGAAATAGGAAGAAATTACATTTATAGAAATGAATCTTGTTACAGGAATTATTTTCCTATTTATATACAATGGTTTTGATTGAAATTAATAAATTAAAATTCTAATAATAGCGCTTATGGGCTGAATTGTGCTTCCACAAAATTCATATATTGAAGCCCTAACCCCTAGTGTGACTGTATTTGGCGATAGACCTTTAGTGGGATGATTAATATTGGTGCTCAATAAGAACTTTTTGAATTGAATCGATGACCTCTCAGGGTCCCTTTGTATCTTTCTATGAGATTGATCATCTTTGCGAAGTAAGTCAGCTTTTTCCTACTCTGAAAAATATCAATCCCACACCAGAGCACGACTTTAAGCTTCTCCCAGCCCATGGCTGGACAACGTACAAGTTTAGCTCATTCACTAATTAGAAATTGCTTGTCTTAAAAGAGTAAAGAAAAATGCTGTTTCATCAGCACTTTCTTGTTCTACCTCTTCCTTTTAAGTGCTAATCTACATCAGAACATCCATATCATCTCCCATCTATCTTCTAGCTAGAGCCACTTGCAGGAAAGAAACAGTCCTAATAGTAGTATCCGGAGTCTCTACTTTCTCTCCACCTGGATCATTTACACTTCAAGTCTGCCACCAAATCTCATGCAATGGCAAATAAGGAGGGAAATCTGCTTATCAAAGGGGGGCCATAAACTGGGTACTCATAGGATATTTGCTTTACGTGATGTTTTAACAACATTTAGCGATTTGTAAATCATCTTCCCCCAGAAATCTACATTTCTGGTTCTTTGAAAATGTTGGAGCTAGGCACAGTGGCTCATGCCTGTAGTCTCAGCTGCTCAAGAGGCTGTGGTGAGAGGATTGCTAGAAGCTAGGAGTTTGAGGCCAGCTTGGGCAACATAGCGAGATGCCATCTCTAAAAAAACTGAAAAACATTGGCCTATTTACTTCCACTGTCCCACATCCCCCCCAATAGCAGCCCACAGGTGTTGAGGGGTGACTGCTCTCCTTAGACTGGTCCTGCACTCTACAGCTAAGCACAGGCCTGACTCATTTTAGGAATGCAAATACAGATACCATCTGCTTCCCTTTCTTATGGACAAAATCCATCAGATCCCTGGAGGCACTGAGTCAATAATGTGCATTGGACTTAGGCGTTTTGTCACTGATAAATATAGGGGAGTAAATGCACGGAGGCAAGTTGGGAGTCATTCCTCCTGTGGTGTTGATTATGATGGACAGCTGTCCCATTCTCAGCACAGACATTAAGAAAAAGAAGGCTCAGAAACTTCCCTCCTACTTCATCCCTGGAGCCGACGCTCTAGGACCAGAAGGAAACCTCACTTTCTGAGGATACCTAGAAAGGAGAATACAAAAGCACAGACCCGCAAGAACTACGCTGGCCTGACACCAGGCCCATGCTACTGACCAGTCCCACCTCTGACCATGCCCAGGCCAGGGATGTGTTGGGTCATTTTCTGAGCATGAGGAAGAGGTAGACATCCTCCAGACTGAGAAACACCAACTCTAGATCCCTCTGGCCTAGGATTTCTTCTTTTTTTTTTTTTTCTTTGCTAGAGAAAGCATCTAGAGGGGCCTAAGAAGCTATGAAAATCAGGCTGAATCTTAGAATGAGTTCCATTTACGAGCTTCAACAATAACTTCATGTGTAGGGAATAGGGAATTCAGTTAACCTCTCTGTTCCTTGGTATTTTAATTTGTCTGAAAGTGATAATCATCATATTTAGTGACCTCCCGGGTGCCCTGAGCATTAATGAGACAATGTGAGAAAATTATTAAGTTCTATGGTAATGTTAGTCCTAATTCTACTTTTTTTAAGCTTCTCATTTCTCTTCTAGGAAAAATTTGTTAAATAAAAATGCCTAGTACTACAAAGAGTGTAGGAAAAAAACTAAAATCATTATTGAAACAACTTTAGCAAAGAAAATAGCAAATTTCCTCAGCCACAGAGGGGGACCTTTTTATACCCAAATCTAAAGTACTATCTCCTCTTTATCATTTCACCCCGGCCCTTTTGGGGAGCATAATCGTAACTTAATTTTGGAACTCTATGTCTATTACAAATCCTTCTCTTCTAAATGATTAAAGTTAACAAAATATCTGAAATGTCTACGGATTCTTATATAGTAAGTGCTAAAACATATGCTTGAATGAATGAATGAACAAAGGAAGGAATGAAAGAATTTTCATTTGTCTTGGTTTTAGAATAATAATAGAATAGAGGTAGAGGTAGAAAGGTCAGAAACAATGGAAGAGGATTAAGAATGTTGTCCTTAAAAGCTATGACACTCAAAATCATTCCTCGCCTTTTGTCAACCAACAAGTCCTAATAAGTCCCCACCATGTCCAGCAATGGGAGAGTAAAAGACCTGTGAGACATTGCCTCTTTCTTGAAACAGTTTAAAACCTAGTTGGAGAATCACAGCAAACAAATATGCATATACACACATGAAACAATGAGAAATGATGGAATATAAAACTCTGGATTATGAGTATATGCTCAGCAGACATTCAGAGAAGGGAGAGGTCACTAGAGATTGATACAGTCAGAGAAGTCTTATGAAGGAGGTGGTACTGAAATTGATCTTTAAAATACTGTCTGGATATAGTTATAAAAGGAGATGAACTTGCTATATCCCCATCTATTTCTCACATTAACCCTGTGAGGTTAATCTCTTTCCATAAATGAGGAAACAGCTCAGGCAGATTAAGTCACTTACCAAGGTCACACAATTGAGGTCTATCTAACACAGCAGAGCTGTGTAGGTCTCTCCTCTACACAGCACGTCTGTTCTGTAAAGTCTGGATTGCTGCGTATCAGAATAATAGCCAAAGCTGGCCTTTTCTGGTCTGGTCCCTGCACCATATTAGCCTCACTTCCCACCATCTCTCCATATGGCCTCAGCTTCAGCCACACCTTGTGTTTTAGGAAGGTTCCTAGCAGGAAACACATGGCACACTTAAAAAGGTTTAACTGAAAATAATGAGGAATTATTCTTAGAAAAGTGGATATCTAGGGAAACCAACAAAGGCTGGCAAGGCACCTAGGGACTAGCAAGAACAAGAAGCCATTACTACCCCAGGACTGAAGAGGCAAGAGGAATAAATACTGATAACAAAGTCTGGAGTGCACTGACACAATGTAGTGGGGCCAGGCAACAGGAGCAATAGCTTTACATAGATACTGTCAAAATCAATGAGAATAAGTACCCCAGCCTCTCCCCTGCCTGCCTTTGCATCTCCTACTGGTGCCTTCCATTGATCAAGTCTTTGGAAGACAGAGGTCAAGGGGCTCTGAGAGATGCAGGCCACAGAGACCGGGTTCCTGGACACAGAGAAGGAAGGGCAGAGAACTGATCTTAGGGGCAAAAAGAGATACAAGTTCTCTCTGCCTTTGCTAACATAGCTGTCACCCAGAAGGCCCTCCATTGCCTGGGTACCTCTTCTTCCTCCTTTTAACTTAGCTTAAGGATCACCAACCCTGGGAAATCGTTTATTACCCACAGCTTAAGTTAGGAGCTGTCCTCTGTGCTTTCACAGCCTCTCTGCAGACCTTGATTATTGTGGTTATCATGCTGTTGGACTAGACCCCACATGAGCCAGATGCATCAGGGGCTGAGGAAAATTGCTACCCTACTTCAACCTGATGAACACAAGGAAGCTGATCACATTGAGCACTCAATGCCAAGCACATATTTTCTAAATTTTAGATTTTGATTTAATTTTAAACTTAGAGAAAAGTTTTCCTTTTTCCTCAGATTCACCAATTAATATTTGGCCCCATTTGTATTATAATTCTCTACCTATATAAACATTTCTACACGCACATACATGTGTGTAAATTTTTCTTTTTCTTATTTGAAAGTTGGGACCATTGTATAGTTCTTTGCCCGTAAATAATATTTCAGTGTGTATTTCCTAAAAACAATGACATTCTCTTACATACTTAGAATACGATACTCGAAATTACGGAAGCTAACATTGATACAGTAGTATTATCTAATCCATAGTCCATTTTTCAAATTTTGTTATATGTGCCAATAATGTCCTTAATAGCTATTCCTTCTCCCCTTCCCTGGTCCAAAATCCAGTACAGGATCATGCATTGCAATTAGTTGTCACGTATCTTTAGTCTCCTTTCATCTGGAACGCTTCCTCTGCCTTTCTGCATCTTGACCTTGACATTTTTGAAGAGGACAGGACGCTCATTTTGTAGACTGTCCTGCAATATGGTTTTCCCTGATGTTTCCATATGGTTAGATTTAGCTTCTTCGTTTTTGGCAGGAATACCAGAAATGATATTCTGTCCTTCTCAATGTCTTACATCAGCAGTCACATGATGCTGTTTGTCCGGATACTCATGATGTTAACTCTGATGATTGGTTAAGGTGTGTCTGCCAGCTTTCTCTATTATAAAGTTACGATTTTAAATTTCTAAATAATTTGTGGAAGATATCTTGAGCCTATGTAAGTATGCTATTCCTCATCAAACTCCAGCCACTTTTTTAAAAGGAAAAGAGGACAATTCATTGGGAATAGTGAGCAACAAAAGGAAATGACATGAACACCCAGTCACTCCTAATTCCCTGTCCTTGGTGCCAAGGCAGGTCACTATGATTGTCCAGGGTTGTCTCTTTAAAATCAGGACTTGTCTCTGCTGGGTTCATGTAAAGCTTCTTTTAGGAGAAAACTGAAGGAGTTAATTTGAGTCTCAGTAAAAATAACAAACCAACCCCAACAGCACTTTCTTGGGGTCAGGACTCAGTCCACTTGGAATTCTCCTCTTTCCTCTTATCATCAGAAGCAGGGATCCCTTCCTGCCTATTCCAACTTCACTAAATGTACATCAAAACCAGGCAGGCTTTCTACTGGTTTATTTACTTCTGAGGTCTGAGTGGTAGAAGGACAGCCTAATTATTATTGACCCAAGTCATTTTTCTTGCTTAGGAAACAATTTAATATTATTAACAGCCAAAGTCTGGTAAAATTGGAAGCCAAAATAATCTTGTCCTCAGACCTTGAAGAGTTACACAAGGTTAATGTCTCTGCCTTTTTAAAAAATGTATTTATAGAATTTTAAGCTGGTACTTGTTTCTTATTCCATATCTCCCATAATAAGATCATCACAATGAGAAATTGAAATCACCCGTAGAAGACTGCATTGTAGCTATGAGTTTTGTTGTATGTCCCACACTAGACTGGGATCTCCCTGAGACCAGGACTGTGCACCATTTATTTACTTGTGCATCCCCCTTCTTCTGGCATATTGCACACCACATAAAGAGCGATGAGGTTTAGTTTAATAAATAAATTAGGCCGAGGTGGGCGGATCACGACGTCAGGAGATCGAGACCATCCTGGCTAACACAGTGAAACCCCGTCTCTACTAAAAATATAAAAAAAGTAGCTGGGTGTGGTGGCGGGAGCCTGCAGTCCCAGCTACTCTGGAGGCTGAGGCAGGACAATGGCATGAACCTGGGAGGTGGAGCTTGCAGTGAGCCGAGATTGCGCCACTGCACCCCAGCCTGGGCAACAAAGTGAGACTCCATCTCAAAAATAAATAAATAAATAAATACATAAATTAAATGGTCTCCAGAAGTTTAAGTTATTCTTCCCTGCACTCTATTTCTTTTATTAAAATATTTCAACCTAGAAGCAAAAAGAATTCAGTTCAAATCTATACTTTTTAAATTATTTTGACTGTAGAGAATTATAAAAGTTTCTTAAAAATATAAAAAGACATCTAAATAAATGTACAGATACCACTTTTTCAGTAAAACTGTCTTTATATTTTTAAATAGTTTTTATTTTGAAATAGTTTAAGATTCACAAAAAGCTGCCAGCATGGTACAGGGAGTTCCTGTGTACCCAGCACTTACGTATAGAATACATTGTCCAAACCCAGAAATTGACTTTGCTGCAGTACAAACGATTATAAGAATACAGGCTGTACTTAAGTTTTTTGGGACGCTAGTTTTTACAAACACTCTTTTTTTGTTTAGAATTCTAAAAACTTTTATCCCATCTATTGTTGTGTGCCACCATCACCATAATCACAATACAGAACTGTGTTCATCTCCTTCACGTTATCACTTTACAGTGACATTCTTCCCCCCACAAGACTAATTTCTGGTAATTTTTTTTTTTTTTTTTTTTTTTTTTGAGATGGTGTCAGGTTCTGTTGCCCAGGCTGGAGTGCAGTGGCGCTATGTCAGCTCACTGCAATCTCCGCCTACCGGGTTCAAGCGATTCTCCTGCCTCAGCCACCTGAGTAGCTGAGACTACAGACACACGCCACCACGCCTGGCTAATTTTTGTATTTTTAGTAGCGACAAGGTTTCACCGTATTGGTCAGACTGGTCCTGAACTGCTGACATCAGGTGATCCACCCACCTCGGCCTCCCAAAGTGCTGGGATTACAGGAGTGAGCCACTGCACCCGGCCAATTTCTGGCAACTTTCTATCTATTCTCTATAATTTTGTCATTTTGACAATGCGACATGAATGATATTATACAGCACGTATGTTTCTTGATCGACTTTTTCTCACTCAGCAGAATGCGCTTGAGGTTCCTCCAGGGCTTTGCCCAGAGCTTCCTTCTCTTCTCCTTCTTTTTTTTCTTCTTAAGTATTCTAAGTAAGTTTTATTTTATTTTATTTTTGTATATATTTAAGATGTACAGCATGATGTTTTGACATGCATATATATATGAAATGATTACTACAGTCAAGCAAATTAACATATCTATCATCTTACATAGTTACTGTTTTAGCATGTGTGGTGAAAATACCTAAAATCTACTCTCTTAGCAAATTTCCAGTATGCTATACAATATTATTAGTTATAGTCTTAATATTGCACATCAGACCACTAGAATTTATTCATTCTACATAACTGTAACTATGTACCCTTTGACCTTCATCTCCCCATCTTCTACTTCCTGTTTCTATGTATTCCAGTTTTGTTTTTTCAGATTCTATGATGCAAAAAGATCATGCAATGTTTTTCTTTCTGGGTCTGGTTTATTCCCTTTTATATAATATCCTCTAGGTTTATCCATGTTTTTAGACTGAATATTATTCCATTGTGTGTACATAGCACAATTTCTTTATCTATTCATCTGCCAATGGACAGACACTAAGGTTTTTTCCAGACTTTGGCTACTGTGAATAATGCTGCAATGAACATGGGGTACAGATATCTTTTTTTTTTTTTTGAGATGGAATCTTGCTCCGTCTCCCAGGCTGGAATGAAATGGCGCAATCTCGGCTCACTGCAACCTCCACCTCCCGGGTTCAAGCGATTCCCCTGCCTCAGCCTCCTGAGTAGCTAGGATTACACACTCCTGCCACCATGCCTGGCTAATTTTTGTATTTTTTAGTAGAGATGGGGTTTCACCATGTTGGCCAGGCTGGTCTCGAACTCCTGACTTCAGGTGATCCACCCGCCTGGGCCTCCCAAAGTGCTGGGATTACAGGCATAAGCTACCACGCATGGCTGAGCACAGATACCTTTAGAAGGCTGTGATTTCATTTCTTTTGGGTATATACCCAGAAGAGGAATTGCTGTGTCATATGGGAGTTCTATTTTTCATTTCTTTAGGAGACACCGTATTGTTTTCCACAATAGCTGCACTACTTCACTTCTTTATCTCTATAATTCCTCTATTATAACTTCTTCTGGTCTTGTAGTTAAAAATATAAACTCTATGATAATGACTTCTAAATCTTTATTTCCAGGTTCCTAGAAATTCGGTCTTGGATATTCAGATATCTACTTTATGACTTTGTGAATGCCTAATACATTTCCCAAAATTAACCTGGCCAAAACAATTTCTTCTGAAAACTAAAAAGAATTGGAGAAAGCACCAATCTTTTTCATTTCAACAACCACTATTTGCCAAGATAGATATTGAGGCACTCTCCTTGATTTTTCTGTTTCTTTTACTTTTCTCATTAAATTCTTTAATAATTCTGTTGATTGCACCTACAATCATATCCTGAGTTTGAATATATTTATTCTCTCTAGAGGAGCGGAGCGTGCAGAGCAGAGGTTAAACACCTGGGATCTGGGTTCTTCTTTAAGTATTCTAAGGAACTTTTATTTTATTTTATTTTTGTATATATTAAAATGTACAACATGATGTTTTGATATACATATACATAGTAGAATGATTACTACTGCCAAGCCAATTAATATGTCTATCATCTTGCTTCTTGATAGATGTGAAATCTCGGTTCAATTGCTTACATTTTCTATACTCCCACTTCTAAATGAGGACAAAATAACACCTACCTCATGGAGTTTTTTGTGATAATTAGTCCAGTAAAAATGTGCACACTTTTAACAATCCCTAGTGCACAGTAAACACTCAAAAAGTATTAGCTGTTATTAGTCATTTGTTCATAAATGCTATAGAATGGCGGTGATCTTCTGAAAGGCACTGTTGTAGGCACTGTGGATATGCAGTGATATAAAGGAGTAATGTACATTAGGTGATGCTAGTGTTTGTGGTTACTATGGAGGTTGAGTTATGAGGAGTGAAGCTGGCTGGTGGCCTCTACCTATCACATCTTTGGACCTCCTGCTGTGTTTACACAGGCTGGATTGCCCCAGGCTAATCCTAGACAGTACTGACCAGAAGGTGCTATAGCCAGGTCATTTCTGCTCAACATGAGACTCTTCTATCAGGCCATCTTTGCTCCAGGGCTTCCCACCAGCCTGTCCAAGGCTTTCTCAGAGCTGCATTGTAATCTGAGATCCTCACTACCCATTCTTCCTTTCTGATCCTCCTCTTACCTGTCTTCTTTTATAGATATCAGACCTGTGTTGCTGTCTGAAGGCTCTACCCACGTACTTCTCCTCCCTCTCCCCTTTATCCTTCTAAAGCATTTTCCCTAGTAAACCTCTTGCACATCTAAATCCATCTTGGCATCTGCTTTTTGGGAGACCCAAACTGACCCAGTGCTAAAAAGAAAAATGAAACAGGGTTAGGGAGCTAGAAAGTGACTCAGAGATACACAGGGCATTTACTGAATGTGTATTTAATAAGATGAGCAGAATTTGTTAATCTGTGGGTGGGTAAGGTATGCCAATATCCAGAAGGAGTGTATTTCAGACAAAAGCATTCACAAGTGCAGAAACCCTGAAATGGGAACATTCTGGGTGTGTTTAAAGACCAAGAAGAAGCCAAGATATCTGGCATGACTTGAGCAAGGGGGTGAATGAACTGTAGGGGATAAGGGCAGATGAGCAGTGGAGAGCCAGCTCTCTTAGGGCCTTGCAGACACAGATAAAGATTGCATTTTTTTCTGTCACAGACATGAAACACCATTGGAATGTTCTGAGCTGAAGATTGACATGATCTCACTTTTTAAAACATAAAAGCAGGATTGTTCTACCTGCTTTTTGGAGAACCCAGCTAAAGTTGGTGCGTTCACAATGGAAGAACAAAGTGGGTGTGGTAGACAAGATTCTAGGTAGTCCCCAAGAACCCTGCCCCCGGTGTACATATCCTGTATAATTCCCTCGCCTTGCAGGTGCATAGAACCTGTGATCCAGTTATTAATTAGTTAACCTTGGCCTAATCAGATAGGCCCTTTAAAAAGAAAAGCAGCTGCAGCAGGTGTAACCCTGCTGGCCTGGAAGAAAGCAAAGAGCCATGTTGTGACATGTCTATGAGGCCCACATGGGAAAGAGGCCTGCAGCCCCTAGGAGCTGAGAGTAGTCCCTGGCCACGGACAGCTACTAAAAAACAAGGACCTTAGTCCCACAACTGTAAGGAACTGAATGCTGCCAACAACCTGTATGCTTGAAAGAGTACTATGAGCCTCAGATGAGATTGCAGCTATACTGACACCTTGAAATCAGCCTGATGAAATACTGAGAAGACCAGATAACCTGTGCTCAGACTCCTGACCCATAGAAACTGTAAGAAAATAATTTGTTGTTTTAATAATAAATTATAAACAAATAAATATAATAAATAATAAATTTATGTTCTTTTAAGCCACGGTGTGTGTAACAATTTTTTACAGAGCAATAGAAAATGAATCAAGTTGGCAATGGTGGAAAACAAGCAGAGAGGCTATGTAGTTAAGAGGCTATACAGTCCTCCAGATGGGAGATGATGGTGGCTTGAGTCAGGGCAGTAATGCCGTATCTTTTGGTGGTCAAGCCAATGAGATTTGTTGATGGATTGAATGTAGAGTGTGAGAGAAAGACATCAAGGATGACTGCAAGATGTTTGGCTTGAGCAACTGAATGTTTGGAATGTTCAGTGACTGAGAATGGAAAGACTATGGGAAGGATAGACTTGATATCTTTTTGACAGACTGAATCAGGAAGAATCACAAATTCTGTTAAATTGGGAATTCCAAGTATACATCAAAGTGAAGACGTCCAGAAGGAACACTTGAGTGTATGAATTAGGAATAATGGGTGAGGTCCAGGTTGGACATACGTTAATACATTTTGGAGTCATTGGCAAATGCATGATATTTAAAACCTTAAAACTGGATGAGATCATAGCAATTATTACTAATATTTCCAGACCTGTCCAAGCCCCCTCCATCTCCCACCTGGACTTCTTCATTAACTTTCCAGTGGTCTCCCTGATTCCACTGCCCTTTTACTATCCATTCTTCATGCTGCTGCTGGAGGGATTTTTTTTTAAACCCACATGCAAATCAGATAAGGTCACTGCTCTGTTTAATATCTTCCAGAGGATTCCCATCACACCAAATTAGTTAGCTTTTGTTGTGTTACAAACCACCTCAAAAGTTAGTAGCTTGAAGTAACATTCATTTATTTTCATTCCTGATTCTGTGGGTCTATTGAATATTTATTCTGCTCTCCAGTGCTAAGCTGGGGCTGGATGATCCAGGATGGCCTCATTCCTATGTCTTGTGGTTGCTTAGTCGGCCAAGTCGTAGAGGGTTTAGCTGAGATGTCTCTTCCCCTCTCCATGTGATCCCTCATTCTCCAGCAAGCTATACCAGGTTTCTTTCAACGGTGGACTCAGAGCTCCAAAGAGCAGCCAGAGAGAAAACCCTAATGCACCAGAACCTTCCTAGGCCTTTGTTTATGTCATGTTTGCTAATGTCCCAAGGGCTAAAGTAAGTCACTGGGCCTGCCCAGATTCTAGGAGGTGGAGAAATAGGCTGTATCTTTTGATGAAAGCCACTGCACTACAAAGGCACACTGCAAAGAGGAATATGCAAAGAATAGCCGGGAAGAATTAAAATTGCACCTAGAAGACAATTCTGAATCCTTACTCTGGCTTTCAAAGTTTGGCATGATTTGACCCCTGCTCTCTTTTTAATATCATCTCATTCTATTCTCTGTCTTTCTTTTTAAGTAGGCTTGTTTTTTATTTTTATTATTTATTTATTTATTTGTTTGTTTGTTTTGAGACAGAGTCTTACTCTGTCGCCCAGGCTGGAGTGCAGTGGCAGGATCTCGGCTCACTGCAAGCTCCGCCTCCCAGGTTCATGCCATTCTCCTGCCTCAGCCTCCCAAGTAGCTGGGACTACAGGTGCCCACCACCACGCCCGGCTAATTTTTTGTTTTTTAGTAGAGACGGGGTTTCAGTGTGTTAGCCAGGATGGTCTCGATCTCCTGACCTCGTGATCCACCTGCCTCGGCCTCCCAAAGTGCTAGGATTACAGGCGTGAGCCACAGTGCCTGGCCTAAGCAGGTTTATTTTTTTCTGCAGCAGTTTTAAGTTCACATCAAAACTGAGCAGAAGGTACAGAGATTTCCCATATAACCCTGCTCCTATTCATGCATAGCCTCCCCCATTATCAATATCCCCCACCATCTGCTCTTTTATACCCTAGGTCTTGAGCCAAAATGCTTATCTTTCCATAAGTTAACAAACTTTTTCTTGGTTCAAAGAACCTGAAATGTTCCTTCTGTCTGGAATGTTTGTTTCCCCAGCTTTATTGAGGTATAACTGATAAATAAAATTGTATACATTTTAGATATACAGTGTAATGATTTGGTATATACATATACTGTGGAATGGTTACCACAATTAAGTTATCCATCACCTTACCTAGTTATCTTTTTGTGTGTGTAGGGTAAGAACATTTGAGATCTACTCTCAGGAAATTCTGAATATCCAATACAGTATTATTAACTATAGTCACTGCACTGTACTTGAGCTCCCAGAAACTTACCCTGGAATGCACTTCCCCCAAATCTTGGTATGACAGGCTCCTCCTTTGCATTGAGGCCTCAGATTAAATGTATTCTTCTGAGACAGGCCTTCTCCTATATCCTGATCACTCTCTAGCTCATCTTCTGAGTAAATTCTGTTTATAATATTTATGATCAATTGATTTCTTCTAGTTTGTTTATTGCTTCATGTGCATGACCACCACCCCCTTCCAAAAAAAAAAAAAAAAAAGTAAGCTCTGTATGTGACAGTAGGGATTTCATTTTGTTTATTCCAAGAATGGCCCCTTGCATATAGTGGATATTTAAGCAACTGTTAAATAGCATTCTCAAATGCCAAATGAAGAGTATTTTTCTCTTATGGGAAACTGAGAGCTGACTATAATTGAACAACCCCAGTTCAGCTAAAATTTGTATGAAATCTGTATAACTAAAATGATAAAAGAATAGAAAACTATTTTAAAGTAGGAAACAAATATGTCTTTTAGACAATCAGGTAATACTGTCTTTTAAAGGAATTTACAATGTTAAATTTCTTTTTAAAGTTCTCTTTTGGTGATGTGACTCAGATGTAACAGTGCCCAGGTCCCTGGGTTAGTATCTCACCAGCCACTCATTTTCAACTGTTCTCTTCTGATTCATAACAAGTGGTCAAATATCCTTTAATGAATAGGAAAGTCCTTAATACTTACTTCCTGTCCTTTCTGACATGTTTGCCAAAAAGCCACTCATTAACAAATTTTGTTTCTCAACTGACCGACTGTTATGGGTTGAATATTTGGGTCCTTCCAAAATTTATATGTTGAAGCCCTAACCTCCAATATGATGGTATTAGGGGGTGGGATTTGGGAGGCAATTATGTTTAGATGAGGTCATGAAGGTGGAGCCCTTGGGATGGGATTAATGTCCTTACAAGAAGAACAAACACCAGAGCTTCCTCTCCCCTCCATGTGGGGACACAGCAAGGAAGCAGTCATCTGAAAGCCAGGAAGAGGGCCGTCACTAGGACAGGACCATGCTGATGCCCTGGCCTCAGACTTCTGGAACTGTGAGGAATAAATTCTGTTGCTTAAGTCACCCAGTCTATGGTATTATGTTATGGCAGCCTGAGCTAAGATACCTCCTTATCTTACCCTCCTCTTTCTCTTTCTCATTAAGCCCATTTTTTCTGGTTCAACCAGTTTTAGTGATTCTGTTTTCCAGGGGACATCTGTAGCTTGTTTCATTTGTATTTTCTGATTAGTCCTTGCATCAGATTCATTTGTCTGCTCCAGCGCCATTCACTTTTCTCAAATGAAACAATTCTTGTCTCCTCTAGTCTACTCCAGCATTCATCAACTTCCTTTCATATCCCCCAGGGAAATTTCCATTCTCCTGGCAATAGGCAGAGAACTTCCCAGGCACTGCACTGGATATCTTAAATCTGGTTCCTAAAAGTCAATGTGCAAATAGAGATGAGTGCAAATTGAATGTGGCGGGAGTAATGTGGCAGAAGAGTAATATTCCTGGGATTCTAGAATAATGAAAGTGGCCATTGACCAAAGTCACTGTGAAAAGAATATACTATGTGTTTACTTGCTGTTTTGTTTTCCTTCTGGTCATAAGAAGCCCTGACTTCCCAGCCTCCTTTGCATCTAAGTGGGGCTATATGTCTAGCTCTGTTCAATGATATGTTTGTGGAAGTAATCCACCCCACCTTCAGATTTGGCACCAAGGCTGGTGCAGCAAATTGGGGAGGAGCTTGACACAATTAAAGAATGGAATTCTCTGAGGATTATCCATTAATATGAAGGCAATGGGAAAAGATGACTGTCTAAAAGGCAACTGAGCATACTTTTCTTCCCATGGGGTAAGATTAAGAGATTAGAACTTGGGAAATATTCATATGATGCTCAGTAACTCCTGGTGACATCCACACAGAAGTTCATTTGAGATTCACAAGCACAGAGGAAGTTTCTTACTAAAAACTAACAGAACCACATAAAATAAGAAAGTGAAAATGTATAGAGAAAAAGTCTAGCTACTCAGAGACCTGCACAAGAAAAGAGAAAATGGATAGCCAGGGAGCAGGAGCAATTACTATCAATAATAGTTACTTTCAGCAGTAGTCTACATTGGGCTCCTTAGAAAAGAAAGCTTCCAATTTTCTGGCAAGGGGAGGAGAAACTGCCTGATTGCTGGCACTGGGGCAGGCATGGTGGGGTTAATGAATGCTCCTTGTACAGGTTTCCAAGCCATTCTTCTGTTATCAACTCCACATCACACGCCAGCCTTCAAAGGTAGTGGGGCTTGTGATAGGAGCTATCTTTGTTCTTACTGGCATTCTCCCCTGCAGACAGTTGGAATCCTGGTTTCTTTATTCCCTGCCTGTAGCAACCACTTGTAAGGCACTGTGTGCCACAAACTGTCTGCCCAGCTGATTTCAGTGCAGTGGTAGACAGTCCCATGTGCATGATCTGTTTCCCACATCAAGCATGGACTTC
Source organism: Pongo abelii (assembly GCF_028885655.2). Classification (NCBI taxonomy): domain Eukaryota; kingdom Metazoa; phylum Chordata; class Mammalia; order Primates; family Hominidae; genus Pongo; species Pongo abelii. Next base: position 32,257,700 of record NC_071985.2, on the reverse strand, counting down.
AGCCTCTCTCTGCTTTGCCACCCCAAAGTTTTGTCTGAAGTAATTGCCTGAAAGTAACCCAGACGTATAAAGATTTTAACCCTCCTGAAGGTAGGGGAGGGAGTCATGAACACAGGTTCTAGCCTGCTCCAAGTTGCTTCAACACAGCTCCTCTGAAAGCTCCCAAGGGATCTGAGACCCAGTTGTGCAACATAGGAGTTAGCTCATGAGCCCCCTTCCAGTTTCACATTCCCCACCTTCTCACTTCTGCTGTCCCGGTTCATTTTCCATATAGGCTTTGTTTCATCTTCCGCTTTTAGGGAAACCCAAGGTTCCAACTAGACTTTCCATCTGCCAGTGTCTTGTCAATACATCTGCTGCAGTTTCTTCTCTAACCCTTTTTGTCCCTTATGAGTTTATAGTTGTACATTTCTATTGTCATGCCTGTGGGATTAGGAAAGAAGTGGAGGTAGTGTGTGTCTTCAAGCCACTCTTCTCCCCCTGATGAGTCGCACCCAATCCTGAGCTTGAATGAAACTTCCTGGATCTTCCCATCAAAAGGTCTCCTCTTTTGCTTTCTTGTAACATCCTACATTAGTCTTCATAACCTGAACACAATTTGTAATTTTACCTTTATTTGTTGTTTTACCACTCAACCACTAGAATCTCGGCTCCATGAATCAGAGTCTACGTCTTTTTTGTAGATCTCTATGTGTTTTTGTTCAATAAACAAAGGATTTTCTACTGTCCCATAGGTTCTACACAGTTCCAATCCCTCTAGCCCTCCCTATGGTAGTTAGGTGACTGCTCAGGTCACCCACACAGAGGCTCTTCTCTACATCTCTCCTTGAAAAGGCTCAGCTTTGAGCTGATTCACAAATATGTCATCAAGAACTAGATGTCAGCTAGAGGAGGACAAAGTTCTGCAAGCATGGACATGAGTGGGCAGCTGATTTAGGAGATGGAGGGGGAAAAAAAGAAAAAGCAGAAGGGCACAGAGCTAGGCTTGGTTTACTTTATCCCCTGCTCTGGCTAATTCACTGCCTGACTCCCAGTATCTTATAACTGGTATTATTCCTTACTGCAGAATTGCCCATAGCTCCTGGTTCCTGGGGTCCTGATACTCCCTTGCTTATGAACAGGGATTCCCCCACCATGCGGAGGCACCCTATACCTGCCTGAAGCAGCCTTTGATACCATCGCCAAAGATAATACACAGATACTCTGAAGACCACCTTCACAAGACCTTCAGCCACATGGCAAAATATAGCATGAAGATAGTGCCTGTAAAGTAATTTAATTGATGATTCTTGTTTGAAAGACAAAAATAAATGATGTTTCAAATAATAGTATCTGAGATATTTTACAGATAGACCAAAGACTGTTTGATTTAAAGAACTATTAAAACACCACAAAGGGATTGAGAAGGTTCACCCTCCCCCTTTCTAGAAAGTCCTTCATGTGACATCCATCTTCACCCTGCCCCTGATTTTAAAACTAGCACATGTATGACATATAATACAACATTTATAAATTAAGGAAGCCTACCTCTTTTAAGTAATATTCTTTAAATCTCCATTTCTGACAGTCCTACTATTTGCACAGTAACTGTAATAGGCGTATTTTTTGGAAAATAGTGAATAAAAACTGACAAGCTATCTGGGGAATCTGAATGTATAATTGATAGGGGCATAAATTAATATGATTAGGCCTTTATTGGGTGCAGTGGCTGCCAAACCTACAAAAGGGGCCTGGAATGAATCACGGCTGTGGTCTCGAAGCTGATAGACATCAATATGTAATGTGGATTATCTCAAGCTTTCTCATGTGTTCCGCTTATGACAGCACTGAGCCTAATTGAAATTTTTATCTTTTTGTTGCATACAGACAGTTTTGGCTGGTCACTTCCTTTGGAAAGAGGAGCGAACCAGGTGATAAAAAAAAAAAGTCAAGGTTTTCAGTGAAGGTCTTAATAAAATCGTTTTATAAAGGTTTTAGAAATTAGTGCTCTGTAAAGCCACTTTGGAGAACCTGACTTCTGGAAATTCCTTTGCACTATGATTTTCTGAATATTAAGCAGGCATGTCCAAACCAAAGTAACAAAGACACAGAAGATTCTGTCACTTCTGTGGAAATTGACACATTCTTCATAAAATTGTGGTTAGTAGTTTAGCCTTTTTTTGATGTTGTGTAAAACCATTTCTTAATTACAATGATAAAATACATCTTTGTAGAATAACATCTATATTTCCATAAGTAACAAAATTAAAATAATTTTTCCTTTGATTCCAAACAACAAGCATGTGCTTCAGTTAAATAATCATCCCTGCTTATCCGTATTCTTGCTGATACATGGCTTCCCACTGTATGTTTTAGGTTGTAATTCTATAATCAAAAACAGGAGGTCAAAGCTGTTATATTTACAGGAGGACATGTTAAGTTTCAGAGATCAAAGCACTTAACATCTGTAATTCTCCAGAACTTCATCCTTTTATAGCATATAAAATATTAGCCACATTTTACATCTGCCCTTGGCAGTAATAAGTTTCAGATGTGAAACAAGTTCAATATGATTTTGGGGAACATTTGTGTATGGCAACCAGAAAGGTCAGTATGTTTTATGTACTTTGTGATAAAAGTAAGTGTTGATATCTTGGGACTGGACAATGAAAACTAATGGGGCATTGGAACTTTCTTGGTGACCTCATGAAGCAATTTACGATCCTTTTATCACCCCTAATATGATGTTGTCATAAAAATGATCTTTTAATTAAATGTAACAGGAAAACTCTGCACCCTCATCGGGGTGTTTCTGGTCCTGGTGAGTTAACATTTTTAATAGCATACCTTCAGCAGTCAGCAATGTTGAATTTATAAAATATGGTGCCTCTCAAACACTTTGAAAGCTATAATCTCCATAACTGTATCAACCTAAGAGACTGAAGAGCAAAAAGAAAGCAACTGGAAGAATTACTCTTGCAGAAAGGCAATGGAGTATCATGGAAAGACAATTGGCTTAGAACAGAAATGGCCTATCACATACTAAGCTCCTACAACATGCGAGGCATTCTGCCGAAAACTTTACCATAACTTTTATTTCATGTAGTTTAACCCTTGTTCTCTGGAGAACTGGGTTCTGTATCTGACTCTGCTACTATTTGCTTGTATGATTTTGGGCACAACATCCTACTTTCAGTTTTCTCTTCTGTAAATGGAGTGAGAGAGAAAAGAATTGGACCAGATGGTCCCTAATTCCTGCATTAAACTTCTATAGAAGCCAAAGAATAAGGATAGAAAAGTGAGGAAGAATCAGAGCAAGGGACATTATTGAAGGTTAGCAGGAACCTCCCACAGCCCAGGGTTTTATAGACACAGATGATCAAGATATGGTTCCTGACACTGAAGAACTTGTAGTCTTGTGGGGGAAATGCCATGCTAATATAAAAGGTAAGTGTACTGGAAAAGGCAAACCCAGAAGGCTATGAAAACAGGAGAAATTGTAGGTCAAATGAAATGTTTAGGGACAGCCTCTGGAGGAGATGATGACTAGCTAAGCCTTAAGTAACGAGAAATGTTAAGTTGGGTGAAAAAAGGTAGGATTGATGTCCCAGGCAGAGGGACACAGAGGAATAAAATGCCCTGGTAAATGCAAGGAACTGCAAGTGGTTTGCTCTTACTAGGGCATGCCATACAAAATGGATAGTAGGGGGAGCAAAAATGGAAGAGAGAAAGGGGACATAGTCTAAGAACATTCTTGCAAGCTGGGCTAAGGAGCATGGACTTTGCCCACAGGAAATGGGAAGCCACAGATGGTCAGGCTGAGTTTTAGAAAAATAACTCTGTCTACAAGATGAGGGAAATTTTAAAACAGAATAAAAATGGAGACAGGGAGATTAAAAGGCTACTGTAGCGTTTGTTGAAAAGATAATGAGCTCTGAACTAGAGAAATGGAATGGGTGTTGAGAGGAGTAGACAGATATGAGAAACATTTAGAAAGTAAAATCAGCAGGGCTTGGGCTTAATTGGATATAGGATTAGTCTAGGAAGAAGGGACAGTTCAAATCAAAATGTCTAGCCAACTCCTTCAATTTAAAAAAACTGAAAGTCATTTAATCTAGTGGAAAAACTCAATTGACTCTTTGTTATGGCAGTCAAAAAAAAAAAGTTTAGTTAACTGGAATCTTCGTATTTTACCAAGTAGTTGGCATGAGTCTAGCGATCACTTATCTACCCCAGAAGCCAGTGGTAAAGAAAGCCATTTTTACCACCACTTCATAGTTGATAAACGGAAATCCTTGATATCAAGTGACGCACCCCAATGATGGCTGGTGAAGGGAACAAAGCCAGCTCTCCCAGCTTCCAGTTCACACCGTTACTCTTTGCGTAGTATGCCCCTTCTGTGACAGAAGGACTTAAAGCAATTCTTTTCAATTCATGTTGTTATTAGCATTCATAATTCTAAAAATATTTTTTCTCTGCTAACTTAAAGATTTTCCTTAGTAAAATTCCTTAGTAAAACAGTTGTCCTTAGTAAAAATTGTCCTTAGTATTTAAAATTCAAGTGCCCAAATATTTGCCTGAAGAGTGCCATGCTGTAGCTACGATACTACAGAAAAGTGGACACATTTAAAATATCAGCACCCTTCTATTTCAAAAGGTAGCCCCAAATAATTCCCTATTATAAAATACTCTTTTACATGAGATGTGTTCCATTCACAAGAGGATTCTTGACAATGTGACTGAGTCTTGATTTTCCATGGCCATTGGGTAAAGTGTAAGCATGGATAACCGGAAAAACAACAATAATCCCAAGTCTCACTCTAACTAATCTTTTCAAACTCCTCATGTACCAACTCTTTTACCAGAGCTTCCAGCATGCAATAAAATTTACCTACTTGAATTTTGTCTTTTTCTCCCTTCAAGACCTGTGGATGATTTCATCCTGAACACTAGGGAAATATGAAACACAAAGACCTCACACATTAGCTGCAATAGTTAATTTTTTGTGTTAGCTTGACTGGGTTAAAAGATGTCCAGATAGCTGGTAAAGCATTATTTCGGAGTATGTCTGTGAGATTGTTTCTGGAAGAGATTAGCATTTGAATCAGTAGGCTGAATAAAACAGATGACCCTCTCTAATTTAGGTGGGCTTCATTTAATTCAATGAATTCCAGAATGGAATAGAAAGGCAGAGAGGGTGAATTCTTCTCTCTCTCTGCTTGAGCTGGAACATCCACCTTCTCCTGTCCTTGGATCGGCACTTCTGGCACTTGGGACTTGGAACTCAGACCAAGACTTACACAATTGGCTCTCTTGGTTCTCAAGCTTTTGAGCTTGGGCTGAAACTGTGTCACTCGCTTTCCTGGACCTCCAGCTTGCTGACAGCAGATTGTGGGACTTCTTAGCCTTCATAATTGTGCAAGCCAATTCCTATTTTATATATCACATTGATTCTGTTTCTCTGGAGAACCTTGGCTAATACATTAGCGAACAAGGTGATATTTAGCAAAGGCCATACATTGTATTTAGAAAGTTGCTGAAAAATCCATTAACTCTGCACTGTATCTTTCAATCTTCTTCTGAGCTATGAAATCCTAACAACTCAAATCAACATTCTCTCAGCCCTGTGTTAACACAGGAATTTCTCAGGGACTGAGGTCAATGGTCCAGGAATAAAAATCAAGTAGGAAATAGCAACATATGGCTGTGGCCACCGGGTTGGAATGTGAATGTTAATAACACAGTACATTTGGTGCCTTGATAGGTAAGTTTTGTTCAGCATGATTCTGTTACTTTTGTCTCAGAAGGATGGCAACAAATGGATTCGAGAGAACAGTTTTCATACTGACTATCTCTCTCTACTCTTACTGGTTCAAGCTCATTTTATGTATTGATTAGACTCTTTGAAACATCTTCCTAAATGATCTCTCTGCTTTCTTAATACCTTTAGAATAATTTGTACTCTATGCTACAAAAATTATGATATTTGACTTGACTTGTTCCCAGAGATATTTCAGTGTCTTTGTATAGTTTATATGATAAAACCTAAGTTCTTTTACTGGCTTATGACCCATTTATGGCTCAGCCAATGCCTCTGTGTTCAGCCTCATGTCCTGCCACTTTTCATTCCTGAGTTTCAGCCAAGTGAAACCACCAGTAGGTCTTCAAAGATACTACCTTCTTTTATGCCTCCCCACACTAGCGTAGTGCCAGCTTACCAATTCATCAAGAGCCAACTGGCCAGCAATGTTGTACAAATCTTGGAAAAAGTCAGGGCATGAAGTCCAGACAGTCACGAGCTGGAATCCAGGCTCCACTACTGACTGGCTGCACGACCTGGAAGGAGTTACTTAAGTCTCTAACCAGCAGAATCCTCACCAGAAAAAATAACAATGGTATCTACATTATAAGAATTATGGAAGAATCAAAGAGTGAATGTATGTAAAACTCACAGTACAGTGCCTGGCACTTAGTAAGGACTCAAAGTATTAGATGTGACCATATTATTAGTAATTTTTAATCATTCTTTTATGCTTCTCCTAGGTCCAGATAAGTGGTCTATCAGCCATATTCCCAGACACTTGCTGTAACTGTTTGAAAGTCTGTCTCCCCGTACAAGCTCTGCAGGATGTGTGCATCTCACATGGAAGCCTCAGGACCTGTCTTTGAATGAATTAGTGAGGAAATGGAAAACTTCTCTCTACTGCTCCTATAAATGCAGAATAAGGTACATTTTTTTTCACACCCATTACAACTCAGTGAGAATTCCTTATGACAGTTTATAGCGCATTATCAAACTCCTCTTTATTGGAAAATGGGCTTTAAATTTTTTTCAAGAATATGTGAAGGACAGCTAATGAGCCCATGTTTCACTGATTTGAATCACATACACTGCTTTCTATAAAATAATTATTTTTCACAGTGCATTTTAGCAAACTACATGGTATCTTTGTCTTGGAAATGATGGTGTTCTTTTGTTTTTATTTAGTCATTTTCTCTAATCTTCCTTCCTGTTACTTATTACTACATTCTATTTAACTCTACTGTTTGCTTTACCTGTTCTTATATCTTTCTATCATGTGTTTCAATCAAGTGGGTTGAGGTTTGTAGAAAAATAAGGTGAAAGTGAGCCTTAGAAGACAAACACAGTAGCCATGGTTTCAGAATGGCTAATCCACCATCTTGAGACAAAAGTTGACTTTCTTTTTAATTTAATTCCATTAATATATAATAATACATGTTATAAAAATGTAATTTTTATTGTAAAAAGGAAACCATAGAGACACTGAAGCTCCCTAGAACTCTCAGATCCTTTTCTGTGCTATGTTTGTACATGTATGCATATATGTATATGCATATTTATTTTTAATCATTTTTGACACTGAATTCATAATATGTTTTCTGAGTTTTTAATATGCAACACTATCATGTGGAAATATTTCCATGTTAGTAAGTATATAACTCTTAGTTTTTTAACTTTTGTATAGTATTCCATAATACAGCTACACTGTGATTTATTGGCCATTTGTTCTTGGTAGACATTTATGTTAGTTCCATTTTTTGCACTGTTGCAAACAGGGCTGCAATAGTAACATTTCTAATTTTGTCTTCTTTTATAAGGGATGTACATTTCTCTGGGAGTTCATGCTCAGAAGTGGAATTTCTATGTCTCATTGTTTGGATTTAAGAAAATGTAAATGTATTCAATTATTTTTTAATAAGAATACAATCATATAGTACAAAACTCAGAAGTTATAAAAGCGTATTAAGAAATCTGCATTTTCTGATTTCTCAAGCTTGGAACATTTACCCCTGTGGAGCTGAGACAACAAGGAGTCCAGCCCATATGGAGAAGAAATATGGAGAACCAAGGTGCTCTAGTCAACAATACCAGATGAACTGCCAGATGGCAGTCAGAACCAGCCACCAGTCATATGAGTGGGCCGTCATGAGTGCTCCAGCCTACTCAGATCCCCAGATGACTGTAGCCCATCTCCCACCTCCAGATGAACCACCCTGCTGAGCCCCATCAGCTCTCAGAATCATGAGAAATAATAAATCATTGTTATTTCAAGCTGCTAGGTTCTACACTGATTTTTTCCCCTCTAACCTAAGAGTATAGAGACTCAAGATGCCCTAAATATATGCTGCAAGGGTGATTTTTAATTGAATAATGAAAATGTTTAAAATATTATCTCAGCATAATTTTAATTCCCATTTTTATTATGAATGGAGTTGAGCACATTTTCATATTTCAGTTTTTTTAATGAAGTTGTATTAAAGTTGAGCCACCTCTGGCCTAATTGTGACAAATGTCTCTCCTCCTCACTTCCCGTGAAATATACCTCAGTTATTTTTTTTTGAGTCCTCAAAAGATTACCTCCCACAAAAGCATTCACCCCACAGTCATCAAGCAGTATCTTCCCCAGGCTGGAGTGCAGTGACATGATCTTGGCTCACTGCAACCTCCACCTCCCAGCCTCAAGCGATTCTCCAGCCTCAGCCTCCTGAGTAGCTGGGACCACAGGCATGCACCACCACACTCAGCTGCTCTTTTCTGTTTTATGCCTTCCATCTAACATGGCTTGTGAAATCCCAGGAAGAAGTCTAAGTGTTGCTACTGCCATGCACTTTTTTTATCCTACCCAGACCCAACACTTTTCTACTGCTTATAAAACAAAAGCTATGCTTATCAATAGTTGATAACTTTACTGGGAAAGCTTGGAGGAGGGTTATTAGCACTAACAACTTTAGGGCTCTAGCTCTGCCAGCCATGGAGTCCCTGTGGATTTAGAGAGCTCAAAGTGGATTAATTCAATGCTCTCATTTTAGATATAAGGCAACTGCTCCTAGCCAGATTGAGATATTGATTCATTGTTACAAAATAAGTCAGTGGTAATTTTAGGATTAGGGTGAGGCTCTTGACTTCAATATTCTATACATCAACTACCTATAATTTTGAGTAAACTAGGCCAGGCATGGTGGCTCATGCCTGTAATCCCAGCACTTTGGGAGGCTGAGGTGGGTGGATTGGTTTGAGCTCCAGAGTTCAAGACCAGCCTGGCCAAAATAGCAAAACCCATCTCTATAAAAAATACAAAAATTAGTTGGGTGTGGTAGTGCACACCTGTGGGAATCACTTGAACCTGGGAGGTGGAGGTTGCAGTGAGCCAAGATCATGCCATTGCACTCAACCCTGGGTGACAGAATGAGACACTGTCTCAAAAAAAAAGAAAGAAGAAAGAAAGAAAGAAAGAAAGAAAGAAAGAAAGAAAGAAAGAATCTAAAAACAAATTAACTATAAAAAATTTTTTGAGTAAACTTTTTTATATTTTACTTTTCATTCTGTCATAGAAAGTCTCCAATAGCCTTTGTTCAGTATTAGTTGGCACTCTTGGTTACACGTGACAGAAACTTAACTCAGACTAGCTTAAACATAAGATAAACGTACTGGCTCCTGTAACTGAAAAGTCCCTGCATGGTGGGATTCCAATGCCCAAAATGTATTGTCAGGGCTCTGTTTGTTTTCATCTCTCAGTTTTGCTTTTAGCTCTTGGCTACATTCCCAGGCAGGCTCTTTCTATGAGGCATAAAGAAAGCTACCAAGAGCTTCAGTTTTATACAGTCTTTTTACCTCACAATCTCCTGATGGCCTTCTTGGGTCACATGACCTTCCATGAATCAAATATCATAGCTAAGGAGATGAAATACTCTGCCTGGGCCTGGGTTATAAGCCCACCCTTGGGACCTGGAGCAAGGGCGAGCAATATCACACCTAATTTATGCTGAGTGAACTGGGTAATTGCAACATAGGGGAGACATGGTATCCACGTAAAAAGGTATGAAGCAGATAAACAAGGAGTTGTCTACTACCTGTATTAATATTTATCCAGTCCCCTTTCTACTAGATATGACGTTAATAAAACCTGGTACTTCGTTGAAGTTTCTGAACTTTTGTGGATAAGATTTCTTAACTAAAACCTTATAAGGCAAATTACCAATTCAGGTTTTGGATGGTCTCTGCCCCTTGTTTTGGATGAGGCAAGAGCAGGAAAATGATGCATGCCAGTGGACAGCTGGTACTACTCGGATTCTCGAGTGAGTGTCTGCATTTAACTGGACAGTTACGTAAACACACAACTTACATAACCATATACAGCAGTCCTGATCGTCACTCTCCAGTATCCTGAGGGTTAAATAATCTTAAAACCAAAATTGTCATTTTTACAGCATTTTTTAAAAATTAGCTTTATTGAAATATAATTTTGTAAAATACAATTTACTCACTTTAGACGGTATCAGTCTCATGAGATTTAACATGTAGCAACCCCCATCCTCAAGATATAGAACATTTCCATCATCCCGAAAATTTCCCTCATGCTCAGTCAGTCGTCAACCGTTTTTCCCCATGTCTGGCTTTTAGCTATCTCTCACTTGTTTTCTGTCACTATAGTTTTACCTATTAGAGAATTTTATATACGAGAAAACATGTGGTCTTTCATAAAGTATTTCTTTCACTTAGTATGATACTTTTAAAATGCAAATACATTGTTGTGTGTAGTTGTAGTCTGCAGTGTATTCTATAGATATACCACAATTTGGGTGTTCACCAGTTGATAGTCATCTGGATTCTTTCCAGCTTTTGGCTATTATGAATAAAGCTACTATAAACATTCACGTACAACTTTTTATGTGAGACATATGTTTTTATTCCTCTCAGGTAAGTATGTAGCAGTGGAATTGTTCAATTGTAAGGTAAATATATAATTAACTTTATAAGAAACTGCCAAACTCTTTTCCAAAGTGTCTGTGCCATTTTGCATCCAACCAGTAGCATATGAGATTTCCACATGCTGCACATGTCTGTCAACACTGGGTGTTATCAGATTTTTAATCGCAGCTGTTCTAGGGAATGTGATGATATTTCACGGTGGTTTCAGTTTTCATTTCCTTAGTTAGACTAGGGACATTAGTCCTCATAACTATCGATGTGAGCATAGTTCAATGGCTTATTGGCCACTTACATATCTTCTTTGGTGAAATGTCTTCAAATCTTTTCCCTTTTTAAAATTAGATTGTTTGCTTTCTTATTGAGTTGAAAATTTGCTTTATTAAAGAGTTCTCTATTTAGCCTCACATATGTCTTCACTTGATGGGAGAAATATTTAAGCCAGCTAGACCTAAGATAAAGAAACAGAACAATGACTATTTATCCCCAGTTCTCTGTAGGGGCAGAAACATATTTTCCCTTGCCTTCATGGTGCCCTATATAGAGGCAGCTCACCTAGAGTTGCCTTTCTGCCTCTTTGCCTGTCCCTTCACCAAGAGGGTGAGTTTAAAGACCTAGCTGATTGGTGAATTTGGGAAAGTTTGTGAGTGAGTTCAGTGAAGCTCTTGGCTCTCTGGGATTTGTTGTGTGTAGGGACTGTGTCATTTCTCCTCCTTTCCACTTTAATCATGTCTTAGCCTGTGATTTTCCAGCCACTGCATGTGCCTGGGAGGTTTCATTCAATTCAGAAGATCCTAACAAGCCCATTTGGTCTTTACGCTAAGCTTTACCAAAAATCAGCTTTTCCAGCAAATTCATCATGGGAGTGATTATTCCATTATCTTTGCCAAATAATGTTACCCAATCAAGGGAATGATTATCGTATCATATTCATACATCTCAACCATACTGATGGGAAGGGAATCACACAGGGCAGGTAAACCAGGAAGTGGGGATATTGGAGGCCTACCCGGTACCTTATACCACAAGAATAAGAAACTATCTGTACTCAGGACAGAAAGATACACGTAAGAATCTGCTTTTTAAGGGGTTTTAGGTGCATACAAGCAAATTACAGATGGTGCATATCTTTAAGAACTCAAAGTGTGTTAGGTTGTTCTCTCATTGCTATGAAGAAATACCCAAGGCTGGGTAATTTATAAAGAAAAGAGGTTAAATTGACTCACGGTTCTGCAGGCTGTACAGGAAGTATGATGCTGGCATCTGCTCAGCTTCTGGGGAGGCCTCAGGAAACTTACAGTCATGGTGGAAGATGCAGGGGGAGCAGGCATGTCGCATGGTGAAAGAAGGAGCAAAAAAGTGCAAGGGGGGAGGTGTCACACAGTTTAAAATGACCAGATCTCACAAGAACTCACTCACTATTGCAGGGACAGTGCCAAGGGAGATGATACTAAACCATTCCTGAGAAATTCACCCCCATCATCCAGTCACCTCCCATCAGGCCCCACCTCCAACACTGGAAATTACATTTCAATATAAGATTTGGGCAGGGACACACGTCCAAACTATATCACCAAGGTAACATAGATCCCACTTCAACTCCTGGTTTTGGAAATGACCAAAAACCAAGATATTAAAACAGTGACGGAAGACTTCTTTTAGGGCCTAATTTTCCTATTTAATAAATATTCCATATTTATATTCATGCAATCATTAGCTAACTGCACATTTTTGCCCTCTTTGCCAGTATTTCTAACATCCATTATCCTCCTTGCTTTGCCATTCCTGTAGGTTTGTACTTCTATTCTTTATTTCTTTTTCATAGAAATCTTGTAATATCTGCCCTGGGACTTCTGAAATCTATTTTTATACCAAACGATTCAACATGGATAATTTCTAAGGATCCATGTGTTCAACCTAGAGTTTGGCAGATCTCTAGGAAACAGATTACAACACACCACTAAAGTCCAAACTGAAAACTCAATTTCTCCCAGACTGATGACTCACAATCTGGCTACATGTGGGGCACCTGCTGACCAGTTTCTCTGTTGCAGTTTCCCAGGCAGGTTACCTTCAGGTGTCTGTCAGTTCTGTTAAGATGAGCCCCAGTCACTTCTTTGAGGGTGACCAGACATCCTGGTTTTCTCAGACCCATCTAAATTTATGACTATTGTTCTGGTATAATTATTCCCTATGCACTTTTCACTCTCAAAAGTGTCGCAGTTTGGACAATAAATTATATGGTCACTCTATGATGCAATGAACTATACGTTCCAAATTAGAACAGTACTTCATGCACACACATGCACACACACACACACACACACACACACAAATAGTAAATTAAGTATTTATTAAATTCAAACTCAGCTTATGTGCAAAATTCAAATTGTTTGACAAATTTGACTCTATGCTTTCTGAATTCCATTATGCATTTTGTGGGCTTAGTTCCATAGTTAATAATAATGTTTTTTAATTAAAAAATTTACAAGCCTACCAGTAAGTATTTCTATCTACTCAAACTAAGATAATCAAGTAATGTATTCTGAAACTATGAATATATCAATAATATATATTAATGGAGCCCCACTTTTCAATTCTACTATGTTGTACAACACCAGAAATGCTCTGCCATGATCTGTGATTCTAAAGACAATTATAGATCATAATAAGGTTGAGAAGAGAAAAGAGAATGAGAGGAGACACTGAAGAGGTAAGTGAAAATGGAAGACATACGCATATCTAGGTCATAGAAAACTGTGGATGCAAATCCTGGCAGCAAATAATTAAGAGGTAATACCCTTCAAGTACCTACATGGATAAGTTCACCCAAGCAGCTGAGGTCAAACATCAGGTAAAGAATCCAGGACAAAGAATATAGAAATGCCACAGAAATCAAGTAAAATCCAATGATGATTCATTCATCTTTCCAAACTTAACTGATTATTTTCCTTCCCACTCTGGTAGAATAAAATTCCTGATTGTTACAGGACGAAATACTTGCTAAGGAAGGTAACTGAAGGCAGATGACCTGGTTTGAAGTGTAGGTCAGGGATCAGGCACTATTTTTACCAGAGACAGTGTCTGGAGTGACTTTATTTACAGAATATACTTTTAACAAATATTTGAGTAATGTTATGCTTCAGGTTTTGTGCTATGTGGTGGATGCAAAATTGAGAGGAAAAGAAGAAAACTACAATAATGATAATGAACAATAAGATCACTTCTCTTAAGGAGCTTAATGTCTAGTCCTTTAACTATAGATTTCATTCTGTTGTTAAATATACATTTCAAATTTTACTATATTGATTGATTAAGCATGATACTTTTTTATTACTTTCATGTCTAGTTAATTATTTAGAAAATCTTTAGAATATTTTGGGGGCAACAGATCTGTTTTGGTCCTTGTCCTTCGTGTTAGGACTAATGCCTGAGAATCTCTCATTGCGAGCTAAAGCTCTAAAATGATATTTAAGCACATTCTAAATATAAGCACAATGCTGTATTATTGGGTGAAAATGTTCATTTTCAAGAAACTTTTTTTCCAAAAAGCACCAGACAATTACACATTCATTGCCTTCCTTAAGTGCTATCAGTTACATAGCCACCACATAGTATTTCAACATGAGGTTAATTGCAGCTAAAGAAAAGTTTATGATTAGTCCAGACAGGTATTTTTCTTCATTGTCTAATACCATAAATCCATTAAATTCCTATCCACCTTGTCATCCTCTCCTTGAAGACTTGGTTATATGACCTGCAATACTAGTTCAGTTTTGTGATTATAATTGTGATTGGCAGAGAGCTTTCAGAGTTGCAATAAATTTTGCTACAGGCAGAGAGGGATTTGGTACCACCCCAATTCCATTGTGAAATCTGAATTTTTAACTATCTTATTACTGGTGAACAGTCTCATTTGCAGGAAAGAAACAAAGCAAGGAATGTGAATTGTTTGGAGCTTTTGGGGGGGAAAAAGAGCTCATAAAAATAAACATTTTCACCAAATAATACAACATTGTGTTTAACTTTATAATGTGCTTAAAATACTATTTTAGAGCTTTAACTTACAATGCCAGATTCTCAAGCATTGGTCCCAGCAGCAGGGACAGTGACCAAAACATATTCATTACCCCCCAAATTTTTGCTAAATAATTAGCTGGGCATGTAAATCATAAGAAAGCTATCATACTTATCCAATTCTTCTGGCTTTAATAATTCCAGAAATTTGCCTTGGAGGACAAGGTTTGAAGTAGCTTATAGATATGTGGCTTGTCTTCTTATTATTTGTCACTGAAGCATAGCACTGTCTTTAACCCTTTTATTCTGGAATTATCCTGTGTCCTTGGAATGTTTTTCAGATTATTTTCACAGCCCACAGATAATCCTGGGATATACGGGAGGCAGTAGGATGCTTGTCAGTAGAAGTGGTCAACACAGTTTCCTCCGCTCTATTTTTTTCTTTCATAAAGCATATTTCAGGGACTTTCTGGGGTATGTGCATTCGTGTGTGTGCATGTTTGTGTTTATAAACAAGTAGCCCACATGCCCATGATACGTGTATTCAAAAAGCGTATTTCAAAAAGCATATTTCAGGGACTTTCTGGTGTATGTGCCTCCATGTGTGTGCATGTGTGTGTTTATAAACAAGCATGCTCATGATACATGTATTCCTCCTTGAAATTTCAGTTGTTGACATGCTGGAAAAATTGGGTACGTAAATTATTTCTGCCCCTAGGCACTTTACTTGGACGGCCAGCACTTACTCCGCTGGTCACCATAGGTCTCCCTGTCCTTGGCAGCATTCCAGGGGTAATATTTTTTAACATGGATGAACAGCTCTTGAAAATTTCTCCAATGTATTAAGCATGAACAAGCCTTTCTTCAACATCAGACTTGCATGTCTTCCCTTCACATTTATTTCTCTACAATAAACATATTTATTGAGGCCATTATGAGAAAAATCTCCCTCTCCGTAAATGTTTGTCTTCCCCTTTGTCCCTTTTATAGGATCGTGAAGAAATGATGGAGGGTCTTGTTGGGTGGTTGTGTGTGTGCCTGTATGCTTTTTTTTTTCCTCTGGGGAACTCCCTTTTATTGCAGGATTGGCATAAAGTCTTTTTTTTTAAAGCCAGACACTAGGTTTTGGTCATTTGCTTTGGAGTGAGAAATGGGCTAAGTGACAAAATAGGAGATAAGCAGGACTTAAGAGGTAAATGAAAAATGGAGTATTCCCTGTAATAGCATTTGCCAAACATTTCTCCATTTACTGCACCCATTAGTGTCACTAAAGTGTACGTAGGTGCTACTGTTGTCACTGATCATGCTCTAGCCAAGGAGCTGCCTAGGAGCAGTTTCAATTGTGGAAGCGAGATAAATGAATACTGAGATATTAATTAATTTTTCAAAATTTTTATGGTTCTACATAAAGCCAATAGAAAAGTAATCAAATTTTCTGACAATCACCAAGAGCAGTTATCTCTGTGGTACAGGACAATATTGCTCAGATCGTCTGATGTGTGTTTCACAGCGTCTGGGTTCATAATTAAAATAAAATTTAGGGTACTTTTGAATCTTGTTTCTATGAATAATGATAGTTTAAGATTCTGTGGCATCTAGGATGCAGCTGGACAATATAAGGATGAGTTTTATACTGTGGCCTTAGGGAATAAAGGAAGCTATTACTATAATTACAGGCATACCTTGGAGATATTGTGGGTTTGGTTCTAGACCACCACTAATATGGTTTGGCTGTGTCCCCACCCAAATCTCATCTTGAATATTAACTCCCATAATCCTCATGTGTCATGGGAAGGACCTGGTGGGAGGTAACTGAATTATGGGGGGTGAGTTTTTCCCATGCTGTTCTCATGATAATGAATAAGTCTCGGGAGATCTGATGGTTTTATATAGACCAGTTCCCAGCAGGGCGCAGTGGCTCATGCCTGTGATCCCAGCACTTTGGGAGGCCGAGGTGGGCAGGTCACCTGAGGTCAGAAGTTGGAGACCAGCCTGGCCACATGGTGAAACCTTGTCTGTACTAAAAATACAAAAATTAGCTGGACTTGGTGGCAGTCGCCTGTAATCCCAGCTACTCGGGAGGCTGACGCAGGAGAACCCTGGAGGTGGAGGTTGCAGTGAGCCAAGATCACACCACTGCACTCCAGCCTGGGCGACAAGGGTGAAACTCTGTCTCAAAAAAAAAAAAAAAGTAGCTCCCCTGCACACACATCCTTGCCTGCTGCCATGTAAGATGTGCTTTTGCTTGTCCTTCACCTTCCACCATGATTGTGAGGCCTCCCCAACCATGTGGAACTGTGAATCTATTAAACCTCTTTTTCATTATAAATTACCCATGCTCAGGTATTTCTTCATAGCAGTATAAGAACAGATTAATACAACCACAATGAAGCAAATATCACAATAAAGCATGTCATGTAAATTTTTTGTTTCCCAGTGCGTATAAAGTTATATTTACACTATACTGTGGTCTATTAAGTATGCAATATCATCATGTCTAAAAAACGATGTACATACCTTATTTAAAAATATTTTATTGTTAAAAAAAGGCAGACAGTCAATTGTTCCTTCGGCAAGTTGTGATCTTTCTGCTGATGGAAAGTCTTGCCTTGATGCTGATGACTGCTAACTGATCAGGGTGGTGGTTGTGGAAAGTTGGGGTGCCTGTGGCAATTTCTTAAAACAAGGCAAGAGTGAAGTTTACCTCATTGATTGACCCTTCTTTTAATGAAAGATTTCTCTGCTATATGCAATGATATTTGATAGCATTTTACCAACAGCAGAACTTTGTTCAAAATTAGAGTCAACTTTCTCAAGCTCTGCTGCTGCATTATCAACTAAGTTTATGTAATGTTCCAAATTCTTTCTCATCATTTTAACAACGTTCGCAGCATCTTCACCAGGAATACATTTCCATCTCAAGAAAACATCTTTGCTCATCAATAACAAGCAACACCTCATCTATTCAAGTTTCATCATGTGACTGCAGCAATTCAGTCACATCTTCAGGTTCCATTTTTTTCTTCTTCTCTTGCTAGTTCCACCGCATCTGCATTTATGTTCTCTACTGAACTCTTGAGCCTTTCAAAGGCACCCATGAGGGTTGGAATCAGCTTCTTCCAAACTTTTGTTGATGTTGATATTTTGACAAGTTCCCATGAATCACAAATGTTCTTAATGGCATCTAAAATAGTTAATCCTTTCCAGATGTTTTTCTGTTTACTTTGACCACATCCATCAGAGGAATCAGCTACCAATGGCAGCTAAAGCCTTATGAAATATATTTCTTAAGTAACATGACTTGAAAGTTAAAATTACTCCTTGATCCATGGGCTGCAGGATGGATGTTGTGTTAATAGCCATAAAACAACATTAATCTCTTTGTCATGTCCATCAGAGCTGTTGGGTGACTAGGTGCATTGTCAATAACCAGTAATATTTAGAACAAAATATTTTCTTCTAAGCAAGAGATCTCAACTATGGACTTCAAAAATTCAGTAAACAATGTTGTAAGAAGATGTACTGTCGTCCAGGCTTTGTTGTTCCGTTAATAAAGCACAGGCAGAGTAGATTTAGCATCATTTTTAAGAGCCCTAGGATTTTCAGAATGGTAAATGAACATTGATTTCACCTTAAAGTCACCAGCTAATGTTTAAGTCTTTAATCCATCTTGAATTGATTTTTGTATAAGGTGTAAGGAAGGGATCCAGTTTCAGCTTTCTACATATGGCTAGCCAGTTTTCCCAGCACCATTTATTAAATACGGAATCCTTTCCCCATTGCTTGTTTTTCTCAGGTTTGTCAAAGATCAGATAGTTGTAGATATGCGGCATTATTTCTGAGGGCTTTGTTCTGTTCCATTGCTCTATATCTCTGTTTTGGTACCAGTACCATGCTGTTTTGGTTACTGTAGCCTTGTAGTATAGTTTGAAGTCAGGTAGTGTGATGCCTCCAGCTTTGTTCTTTTGGCTTAGGATTGACTTGGCGATGCGGGCTCTTTTTTGGTTCCATATGAACTTGAAAGTAGTTTTTTCCAATTCTGTGAAGAAAGTCATTGGTAGCTTGATGGGGATGGCATTGAATCTGTAAATTACCTTGGGCAGTATGGCCATTTTCACGATATTGATTCTTCCTACCCATGAGCATGGAATGTTCTACCATTTGTTTGTATCCTCTTTTATTTCCTTGAGCAGTGGTTTGTAGTTCTCCTTGAAGAGGTCCTTCACATCCCTCGTAAGTTGGATTCCTAGGTATTTTATTCTCTTTGAAGCAATTGTGAATGGGAGTTCACTCATGATTTGGCTCTCTGTTTGTCTGTTGTTGGTGTATAAGAATGCTTGTGATTTTTGTACATTGATTTTGTATCCTGCGACTTTGCTGAAGTTGCTTATCAGATTAAGGAGATTTTGGGCTGAGACGATGGGGTTTTCTAGATATACAATCATGTCGTCTGCAAACAGGGACAATTTGACTTCCTCTTTTCCTAATTGAATACCCATTATTTCCTTCTCCTGCCTAATTGCCCTGGCCAGAACTTCCCACACTATGTTGAATAGGAGTGGTGAGAGAGGGCATCCCTGTCTTGTGCCAGTTTTCAAAGGGAATGCTTCCAGTTTTTGCCCATTCAGTATGATATTGGCTGTGGGTTTGTCATAGATAGCTCTTATTATTTTGAGATACTTCCCATCAATACCTAATTTATTGAGAGTTTTTATCATGAAGCGTTGTTGAATTTTGTCAAAGGCCTTTTCTGCATCTATTGAGATAATCATGTGGTTTTTGTCTTTGGTTCTGTTTATATGCTGGATTACATTTATTGATTTGCATATATTGAACCAGCCTTGCATCCCAGGGATGAAGCCCACTTGATCATGGTGGATAAGCTTTTTGACGTGCTGCTGGATTCGGTTTGCCAGTATTTTATTGAGGATTTTTGCATCAATGTTCATCAAGGATATTGGTCTAAAATTCTCTTTTTTGGTTGTGTCTCTGCCCGGCTTTGGTGTCAGGATGATGCTGGCCTCATAAAATGAGTTAGGGAGGATTCCCTCTTTTTCTATTGATTGGAATAGTTTCAGAAGGAATGGTACCAGTTCCTCCTTGTACCTCTGGTAGAATTCGGCTGTGAATCCATCATCATTCTCAGTAAACTATCGCAAGAACAAAAAACCAAACACCGCATATTCTCACTCATAGGTGGGAATTGAACAATGAGAATACATGGACACAGGAAGGGGAACATCACACTCTGGGGACTGTTGTGGGGTGGGGGGAGGGGGGAGGGATAGCATTGGGAGATATACCTAATGCTAGATGACGAGTTAGTGGGTGCAGCCCACCAGCATGGCACATATATACATATGTAACTAACCTGCACATTGTGCACATGTACCCTAAAACTTAAAGTATAATAATAATTTTAAAAAAAAGTCACCAGCTGCATTCGCCCCTAAAAAGAGAGTCAGCCTGTCCTTTGAAGCCAGGCATCTACTTCTCCTCTCTAGCTATGAAAGTCCTAGATGGCATCTTCTTCCAATAGAGGGTTGTTCCATTTATATTGAAAATCTGTTGTTTCATGTAGCCACCTTCATTAATGACCTTAGCTAGATCATCCGGATAACTTGGATAACTTTCTGCAGCCTCTAAATCAGCACTTGCTGCATCACCTTGCACTTTTATGTTATGGTGACGGCTTCTTTCCTTAAACCTCATGAACCAACCTGTGCTAGCTTCCAACTATTCTTCTGCAGCCTTCCAATCTCTCTTGGGCTTAATGGAGTTGAAGAGAGTTAGGGTCTTGGTCTGGATTAGGCTATAGCTTAAGGGAATGTTGGAGCTGGTTTGATGTTCTTTCTAGGCTACTCAAACTTTCTGTACATCAGCAATAAAGCTGTTTTACTTTCTTGTCATTTATGTGTTCACTGGAGTAGCACTTTCAATTTCTTCAAGAACTTTTCCTTTGCATTCACCATTTGGCTAACTGTTTGGTGCAAGAAGTCTAACTGTTGGTTTATCTTGGCTTTCAACATGCCTTCCTCACTAAGCTTAATCTTTTCTAGCTTTTGATTTAAATAGACGTGCAACTCTTTCTTTCACTTGAATATTTAGAGGCAATTGTAGGATTATTAATTGGCCTAATTTTATTATTTTTATGTCTCAGGAAATAAGAAAAGCCCAAGGAGAGAAAGAGAGATGGGGGAATAGCCTGACAGTGCAGCAGTCAGAACACACGCAACATTATTAATTATGTTTGCTGCTTTATATGAGCACAGCTAGTAGCACCCCAAAACAATTACCATAGCAACACCAAAAATCACTGATCACAGATCACAACAGATATAATAATAACAAACAAGTTTTAAATATTGTGAGAATTACCAAATGTGACACAGAAACATGAAGTGAGTACATGCTGTTGGAAACAATGGCACCTATATACTTGTTCAACGCAGAGTTGCCACAAACCTTCAATTTGTGGAAAAAGTGCAGTATCGCAATGTCTCTGAGGTATGCCTATAATTATAATAATAGCTTTCTTTATTCCTTAAGGTCACAGTATAAAACTTGTGCTTATACTGTTCAGCTGTCATCCTAGATTCTACAGAATCTTAAATGATTATCATTCACACAAACAGGATCCAAATGTACCCTGAATTTTGTTTTAGTTATGAACCAAGACACTGTGAAACAGTCATATCAGGCCATCTCAGTAATATTGTCCTGTCCCACAGAGAGATAACTTCTCTTGGTGATTGCGAAGCATAATAACATGAAGTGCAACAAAATGAGGTGTGCCTGTATAAGAACCAGTCCATGCTCCCATCTGTCCGTCTTCTAGAGTGCTCATTTACTACTTAATGGTAGCCAGAGAATTAAGGCAGAGAATAGGCTTCCTTGTACCAAGTTCTGTATCAAGACTTCACATAATTCCCTTTTAGTCTGTTGGAGAGCTGGGCAACTGGGGTCAGAGCAGGAAAATACATCATTATGGTAATTATTAACCAGGTGAATTTGGGGCACACATCCCCTCCAATATTTATGTTTGCAACTGCATTCCATCAGATTCACTTAGAAAACAGGCAATCTGAGTGTGCTTCTTGGAAGATGTTTCTCAGAAAGCCAATGACCTGACTAACCCTCTTATTAGAAGCCTCTGTGAAAACCACAGAGACCAAATGACCCACTTATGTCTGCAAAGCAAAGCTGAGCAAAGACAGCAACAGACATCAACCTTGGACTCTAGTTCTGTTGTCATTGCTGCCGCTTCTGCTGCTACTCCTTCATCAACTAATCTGTTTCTGGAGAAATTTAGAAAGTTCTGTTTTTAATCTTCTCACCTTTAATGTAAATACAATTTTTAATGTTATATCTTAAAACATCTTGAACCTGGGCACATATCCTAAAGTATTCTCCTTTTTTTAGGACTATCAGCTACCACAAGAGTTATTTGTGTGGAAGATTTGTCTATGAATGTTTTTCATTTATCTTTTTACAAATTTAATTTTTTTGTAATGGAGGTAAAAATTTGTTGTGTGAAATGCATCAATCTTAAGTGTATAATTCAACGATTCATAACAAATATATGCACTTGTATAGCCAACAGCTTAATCAAGACATAGAGCATTTCCATCAACCCAGAAAGTCTCCATTTGCCTCCTTCCAATCTCTTCCCCGCTATCAACTGGAAATTTTATTTTTCTAGAGATAGAGTCTTGCTATGTTGTCCAGTCTGGCTTCAAACTTCTGGGATCAGGCAATTCTCCCACTTCAGCCTCCAGAGAGTACAGGTGTGAGCCCCGCACTCTGAAGAATCACTATTTTAATTTCTATCATCATAGATAACTTTTGCCTATTTGTGAACTTCATGTAAATGTAATCATACAATATATATTCTTGTGTCTGGCTTTTTTAACTCAACACAGTGTTTTGGAGATTCCTATGGCTAAGCAGTATTCCATTATGTAACTATAACACAATTTACTTATTAGTTCTCCTACTGATGGATATTTGGATTCTTCACTGTGTTTTTCTATTATAAAGAAAGTGACCAAGTATCTTCCTCTAGAAGCCTGTTTGTGAATACATATTTTGATTTATGCTTGGCATATATTTAGGAGTAGAAATTCTGGGATCAGCAAACCACCTTTAAATCTATAAGAAAGTAACAAACAGTTTTCTGAAGTAGTTGTACCATTGGTTCTCATTTTCCACATCTTTGCCAACATTTGGTGTTTTCAATCTTTTTAATTCTAGCTGTTCTTGTGGGTCTGAAGTGATAGGCCATTGTGATTTTTATTTTGGATTTCCCTAATAACTTATGACTTTGAGCAACTTTTTATGTATTTTTTGACCATTCATGTAACTTTTTTTGCAAAGTGTCTGTTCCAGATTTTGGCATATATTTTTATTGGATACTTGTCTTTTGTCTTCTAGCTTTAAATCTTTTGTCACATGTGTGTAATGCAAGTATTCTTCCAATCTAAGGCTTGCTTTTTCATTTACCTAATATGTCTGCTGATTAGCAGACCTTTTAATTTTGATGAAGAACACTATGACTTTTAAAATAATTAGTACACTTTTGTTCTCACTGAGAAATAGTTGCCTATTCCAAGGTCACAACTTTATTCTATTTTCCTCCAGAAGTTTTATAATTACAGTTTTAATTTTAGGTGTACAGTCCATCTCAAAGTAATGTCTGTGTATATGTTAAGGGTTGATGTTGGGGTTCATTTATTTTTCTCACATTTTTCTGGTTGCTTTAGCTCATTTGTCCTGTCCATATTGAATAGCCTTAACACATTTGTGGAAAATCAGTTGATAAGATATGTCTGGGTATATTTTTGGGCTCTATTATGTTCCAATTACCTATTTGTCTTTAACATTAATACCACACTATCCTGATTACTGTTGTGTTGTAGTAAGTTTTGAAATCAGGTAGAGTGAACCTTCCAAATTTGTTCTTTCTCAAGACTTTTTTGGCCATTCCAAGTCCTTTGAATTTTTATATAACTTTTAGAATCAACTTGTCAATTCTACCAAAAAAAGTCCATGAGGTTTTGATTGGTATTGTGTTTATTCCATAGATCAATTTGGAATGAAATGATAATGATACTGACTCTTCCAAATGATAGATGTTTTATGTCTCTTTGTTTATTCAGGCCTTTTTAAATTTCTCTCAGTTATGTTTTGAAGACTCAAGTGGAGAGGTACTACACATCTTTTAAAAATGTTTATTTCTAAATACTGTATATAGTTTTAAATTTTTTTAATTTTATGGGTACATAGTAGGTGTATGTATTTTCAGGGCACATGAAATATTTTGATACAGGTATACAATGTGTAATAATCACATCAGGGTAAAAGGGGTATCCATCTCCTAAAGCATTTTTCCTTTCTTTATGTTTACAAACATGCTAACTGTACTCTTAGTTATTTATAAATGTATTATAAATTATTGTTAAATGTAGTCATCCTGTTGTGCTATCAAATACCAGAATTTATTCATCCTATCTAATTATATTTTTGTACCCATTTATCATAACCCTTTACCCCCTCTACTACACTTTCCAGCTTCTGGTAACTGTCATTCTACTCTCCATTTCCTTATGGATTAAATTGTTTTAATTTTTAGCTCTCATGAATAAATGAGTGTCTTTCTGTGTCTAGCTTATTTCACTTAATATAATATTCTTCAGTTCCATCAATGTTGTTGCAGCTGACAGGATCTCCTTCTATTTTATGGCTGAATGGTACTCCATTGTGTGTATGTATACATTTTCTTTATCCATTCCTCTATCGATGGACACTTAGGTTGACTCCAAAATTGGCTATTGTCAATAATGCTGCAATAAACATTGGAGTGCTGAGATCTCTTCGATACACTGATTTGCTTTCTTCTGGGTATACAACCAGCAGTGATATTGCTGGATCATATGGTAGTTTTGTTTTTAGTTTTTTTGAGAAAACCCCATACCATTTTCCATAGTGTTTGTACTAACGTACATTCCCACCTACAGTGTATGAGAGGTTCCCCTTTCACTGCATCCTCACCAGCATTCATTATTGCCTGTCTTTTGGATAAAAGCCATTTGCACTGTGGTGAGATGATATCTCATTGTAGTTTTGATTTGCAACTCCCTGATGATCAATAACGTTGAGCACATTTTCACATACCTGATTGTCATTTGCATTTGAGAAATAGCTATTCAGATCTTTTCACTATTTTTAATGGGATTATTAGATTGTTTTCCTATTGAGTTGTTTGAGCACCTTATATATTCTGGTTATTAATTCCTTCTCAGATAGATAGCTCGAAAATATTTTCTCCTATTATGTGGGTTGTATTATATTTTTGATACTGTTATAAAAATCTTATAATTTTATTGTCCAATTGTATAGAAATATAGATTTTTGTAGATTGACCTTATATACTAATACTTTGCTAAATTAGTAGTTTAATAAAGTGTTTTAAAAAATTTTTACAGATTCTTAGTACTTTCTACATCTATGATCATATTTTCTGTAAATGAAGACTACTTTATTTCTTCTTCTGTCTGTCCTTTTAACCTTGCTTTATTGCATGGGCTAGAATCTTCAATACAATGGTGAAAACTAGTGGTGATATAGTTTCCTCATTTTTGTTTTTAAGGGGACAGTGTTTAATGTTTCACCATGGCAGCTTGCTGGCCAAAGGTTTTTCATAGATGCCTTTTATCATGCTGATAAAATTTACTTTTATTCTTAGATTTCTCAGGATTTTGTTTTTTAAAAATTATGAATATGTGCTTAATTTTGTCAAATGCTTTTTCTGCACCTATTGAGGTGATCATATACATCATATATTATCCTCCCTTTTTCTGTTAATTAGTTAAATTACATTGGTTGATTTACAAATATTAAACCATCTTTGCATCTCTGGAATAAATCCTAGTTGCTTATGATGTATAAACTTTTTATGTAATTCTAGATTTAATTTATTAACAACTTGCTAAAGATTTTTATGTCTATGTTCATGAGGGATAGAGGCCTAGAATTCTGTTTTCTTGTAATGCCTTTGCCAAATTTGGTTATGGTTATGCTTACCTATAAAATGTACTGTTTCATATTTTCCCCAAACATTTTTGCATGAATACGTTACTTCTTTCTTAAATGTTTCATAGAATTCACGTGAAACAACCTGGGTTTGGAGTTTTGTTCGTGATGTAAGGACCCCTATCATTTATTTAATTTCTTCAATAGTGCTGGTCTATTTAGAGTTTGGTAAGTTGTATTTTCCCAAGGAATATGCCTATTTCATCTAGTTGTTGAATTTATTGACATTATTTATAATATTCCCTCATTATAATATCTGTAGGACCTATAGATATATTATTAATTTTGTTTCTGATAGTGGAATTAGTGTTTTTTTCATGATCAGTCTTATTAGGGGTTAATTTAATTATTTTTCTAATAAACCAGTTTTTCATTTTCTTTTTTTTTTTTTTTTTAGTATTTCATCTCTTTCCACTTTTATGGTTGTTATTTACTTCATTCTACTTACTTTGACTTTAATTTGCTCTTCTTTTTCTGTTTTTCTAATGTGAAAGCTTAGGTCATTAATTATAAACTTTTCTTCTTGTGTATTAGAAGCATTTAAAGCTGTACATTTTCTTCTAATCACCTTTTTAGCTGCATGCTATATGTTGTTTATTTCAATTTTTAAAAATTCTGGTAAAATACACATAACAAAAACTGTCCATCTTAATCATTTTATAATGTACAGTTTGATAGTGTTGAGTACATTCACATTCTTGTACAACCAATCTCCAGAATTCTTCATCTCACAAAACTGAAACTCTATACTCATTAAATAACAACTGCCCATCCCCCCTACCCCCAGCCCTTGGAAAGCATCATTCTACTTTCTGTCTCTGATTTTGACTACTCTAGCTACCTCATATAAGTAGAATCATATAATATTTGTCTTTTTGTGACTGGCTTATTTCAGTTAGCATAATGTCCTCAATATTAATTCATGTCGTAGCATATATCAGAATTTCCTGCCTTTTTAAGACTGAATAATATTCCATTATAGGTGTATACCCCATTTTGTTTATTTATTCATTTGTTGATGAGCAGATATTAGAGTGTTTTCACTCATTGCAAATAATGCTAATATGAATACGAGTATATAACTATTTCTTTGAGACTCTGCTTTCAATTCTTTTGAGTGTATATCCAGAAGTGGAATAGCCAGATTATATAGTAATTGTATTTTTACTTTTTTGAGGAACCACTATACTGTTTTCCACAGCTGCTCTACTATTTTCCATTCCTGTCAACAGTACACAAGTTTTCCAATTTCTCCATATCCTTGTCAACCCTTTTTTTTGACAGAAGCCATAATAATGGATGTGAGGTGATATATCATTGTGCATTCAATTTGCATTTACCATATGATTAGTAATGCTGAGCACCTTTTTATGTGTTTATTGGCCACTGATCTATCTTCTTAGAGAAATATCTATTCTTTTGTCCATTTTTTAATTTTGACTGTTCATTTTTTGTTGTTGAATTACAGTTCCTTTATATATTCTATATATTAACCCCTTACCAGATATGACTTGCAAATATTTTCTCGCATTCCATGAGTTGCCTTTTACACTGTTAATTGTGTCTTCTGATGCACAGACATTTTAAATTTTGACATAGTCAAATTTATCTACATTACTGTTATTGCTTGTGCTTTTAGTGTCATATCCAAAAAATCACTGCTGAATCTAATAAAATGAAGCTTTTTCCTTATGCTTTCTTAGAGGAATTTTATAGTTTTAGCTCATATGTTTAGGTCCTTGATCCATTTTGAGTTAGTTTTTGTATATGACATAAAGCAAAAGTCCAGTTTCTTTCTTTTGTATGTGGATATCCAGTTTTCCCAGCACTATTAAAAAGACTGTCCTTTCCCTGTTGAATGATACATTTTATATGTTTTAATGTTTCATATTTTTATTATTAGTTTCTTCTGGATATTTTCTAATTTCTTTTATGATGTTTTTTAGACAAAAGATATATTAATATATCACTTTATAGTAAAGATATAATAAAGGTTAATAAAGATATAATGAAATCACTTTTTTATACTTATTGTTTGCATGGTATAACTTTTCTCATTCTTTTATTCTTAATATATTTGTGTCTTTATATGAAAAGTGAGCTTCTTGTGCATAACCTGTAGCTGACTCTTACTTTTATCCAGTCTCACAGCCTCTGCCTTTTAACTGCAGTGCATAGACTATTTATATTTAATATGATAATTGATATGATTGTGTTAAGTTTATCATCTTACTATTTGTTTTTAAGTTATCTCAGTTGATTTTTCATCCTCTGTTTAGCTTTTCCTATCTTGTTTTGTGTTAATTGAATCATTCTTCATTTTCCATTTTAATTTCTTAACTGACTCTTTTTCTACATGCCATTGATATGGTTTGGCTATGTTCCTACCCAAATCTCATCTTGAATTGTAACTCCCACAATTCCCACGTGTCATCGGAGGAACCCATTGGGAGGTGATTGAATTATGGGGAGGGAGGAGTCTTTCCTGTGCTGTTTTCATAACAGTGAATAAGTCTCATGAGATCTGATGGTTTTAAAAAAGAGACGTTCCCTGCACAATCTCTCTCTTTGCCTGCCTCCATCCACATAAAATGTGACTTGCTCCTCCTTGCCTTTCACCATGATTGTGACGCGTCCCCAGCCACGTGGAACTGTAAGTCCAATTAAACTTCTTTATTTTGTAAGTTGCCCAGTCTTGGGTATTTCTTTGTCAGCAGCACGAAAATGACTAACACAGTAAATTGGTACCAGGAGTAGGGTGCTGCTGAAAAGATACTTGAAAATGTGGAAGGAACTTTGGAACTGGGTAACAGGCAGAGGATGGAAGAGTTTGGAGGGCTCAGAAGAAGTCAGAAAAATGTAGGAACGTTTGGAACTTCCTGGAGACTTGCTGAATGGCTTTGACCAAAAGCCTGATAGTGAAATGGACAATAAGGTCCAGGCCGAGGTGGTCTCAGATGGAGATGAGGAACTTGTTGCAAACTGGAGCAAAGGTGACTCTTATTATGTTTTATCAAAGAGACTGGTGGCATTTTGCCCCCACCCTAGAGATTTGTGGAACTTTGAACTTGAGCGAGATGATTTATGGTTTCTGGTGGAAGAAATTTCTAAGCAGCAAAGCATTCAAGAAGTGACTTGGGTACTGTTAAAGGCATTCAGTTTTATAAGGGAAACAGAGCATGAAAGTTTGGAAAATTTGCAGCCTGACAATGTGATAGAAAAGGAAATTCCATTTTTCTGAGGAGAAATTCAAGCTGACTGCAGAAATTTGCATAAGTAACAAGGAGCTGAATGTTAATCCCCAAGACAATGTCTCTAGGCCATGCCAGAGACATTCACGGCAGCCCCTCTCATCACAGGCCCAGAAGCTTAGGAGAAAAGATTGTTTTGTGGGCCAGGTCCAGGATCCCTCGGCTGTGTGCAGTCTAGGAATTTTGTGTGCTGCACCCCAGCCACTCCTGCCATGGCCAAAAGGGGCCAACACAAAACTCGAGCTGTGGCTTCAGAGGGTGCAAGCCCCAAGCCTTGGCAGCTTCCACATGATGTTGAGCCTGTGAGTGCACAGAAGTGAAGAATTGGGGTTTGGGAACTTCTGTCTAGATTTCATAGGATGCATGGAAATGCCTGGATGCCCAGGCAGAAGTTTGCCGCAGGGGTGGTGCCCTCATAGAGAACCTCTGCTAGGGAAGTGCAGAAGGAAAATGTGGGGTTGGAGCCCCCACACAGAGTGCCTACTGGGGCACCACTTAGTGGAGCTGTGAGAAGAGGGCCATCATCCTCCAGACCCCAGAATGGTAGATCCACCAACAGCTTGCACCATGTATCTGGAAAAGCCGCAGACACTGATGCCAGCCTGTGAAAGTAGCTGGGAGGAAGCCTGTACCCCACAAAACAATAGGGGCAGAGCTTCCCAAGACAATGGAAATCCACCTCTTGCATTACCATAACCTGGATGAGAGACATGGAGTCAAAGGAGATCATTCTGGAGCTTTAATATTTGACTGCCTAACTGAATTTCTAACTTGCACAGGGTCCCTAATCCCTTAGTTTTAGCCAATTTCTCCCATTTGAAATGGGTACATTTACCCAATGCCTGTACCTCCATTGTATCTAGGAAGTAACTAACTTGCTTTTTGATTTTACAGGCTCATAGGTGGAAGGGGCTTGCCTTGTGTCAAATGAGACTTTGGACTATGGACTTTTGAGTTGATGAAATGAGTTAAGATTTTGGGGGATTGTTGAGAAGGCATGATTGGTTTTGAGATGTGAGGACATGAGATTTGGGAGGGGCCAGGGGTGGCATGGTATAGTTTGGCTGTGTCCCCACCCAAACCTCATCTTGAATTGTAACTCCCACAATTCCCATGTGTCATGGGAGGAACCTGGTGGGAGGTGATTGAATTATGGGGGCAGGTCTTTTCTGCACTGTTCTCATGATAGTGAATTAGTCTCATGAGATCTGATGATTTTAAAAAATAGGAGTTCCCCTGCACAATTTCTCTCTCTTTGCCTGCCACCATCCACATAAGATGGGACTTGCTCCTCCTTGCCTTCCACAGCCACATGGAACTGTAAGTCCAATTAAACCTCTTTCTTTTGTAAATTGCCCAGTCTCAGGTATGTCTCTATCAGCAGCTTGAAAATGGTCTAATACAGCCGTTGTATTTGCTTTTTAGTGGTTATGCTAGGGATTATAATATGCATTCTTAATAAAAGAATAATATAGTAGCTCATGTAAAATGTAAAAAGCTAACAACAGTAAAATTGCATTTCCTCTTATCCTTTCCAATACCGTTTTAATATATTTAACTCTATAATACAATGTTATTATCTTTGCTTTAAACCATCAACTGCCTTTCAAAGACATTAAGAGAAGAAAAGGCTGGGAGTGGTGGCTAACACCTGTCATCCCAGCACAGTTACAGCACCTGTAATCCCAGGCCGAGGAGGGTGGATCATCTGAGGTCAGGAGTTCAAGACCAGCCTGGCCAACATGGCGAAACCCTGTCTCTACTAAGTAATAGAAAAATTAGCCAGGCATGGTGGCAGGTGCCTGTAATCCCAGCTACTCAGGAGACTGAGGCAGGGAGAATTGCTTGAACCCAGGAGGCAGAGGTTGCAGTGAGCCAAGATTGTGCCACTGCACTCCAGCTTGGGCAACAGAATGAGACTCCAACAAAAAAAAAAAAAAAAGAAGAGAAGAAAACAATAGTCTTTTATATTTACCCACACACTTCTCATTTCTAGTGCACTTCATTTCTCCCGGTATATCGAAGTTCTCACCTAGTGTTATTTCCATTCCTCTAAACAATTTTACCTGTTTATTTCTGTTAATGTACATCTGCTGGGGCTGAAGGTCCTCAACTTTTATTTATTTGAAAATGTCTTTAGTTGACCTTTACGGTTTTTTGTTTTTTTTTGTTTTTTTTTTTTTGAGACAGAGTTTTACTTGCTTTGTCCCCCAGGCTGGGGTGCAGTGGCACAATCTTGGCTCACTGCAACCTCCGCTTCCCTGGTTCAAGTGATTCTCATGCCTCAGCCTCCCAAGTAACTGGGATTAGAGGTGCAAGCCTCCACGCCAAGCTAATTTTTGTATTTTTAGTAGAGACAGGGTTTCACCATGTTGGCCAGGCTGATCTCAAACTCTTGGCCTCAAGTGATCCACCTGCCTCAGCTTCCTAAAGTGCTAGGATTACAGGCATGAGCCAATGTGCCCAGCCAACCCTTACTTTTAATGTATAGTTTTCACTGGATATAAAATTTTGTGTTGACAGCATTTTTTATTTAAGCATTTTAAAGGTGCCATTCAATTGTTTCTGATAAATAGCAACCCTCAGTAATATTATTGCCTATTCTATGAGGAATGTCTTTTATTATCTGTCTTCTTTTAAGATTTTATCTTTTTCTTTGACTACCAGCATTCTGACTATGATGTACAAATCAAGTGTGGTTCCCATTGTATTTATCCTGCTTAAGGTTTGCTGAGCAATGGGGTATGTGATTAAAAAAAAAAAAAGTTATTGTATATTTTTAAGGTATACAACATAAGGTTGTGAGATACATAAGTACAGTATAAAATGGTGACTACAGTGAGGCAAATTGACATATCTATCATCTTATCTTACATAGTCACCTTTTAGTTTTGTGGTAAGAGCAGGTAAAATCTATTCATTTAGTAAGAATCGTGAATACAATATAATATCAGTAACTATAGTCCTCATGTTGCACGTTAAATCTCTAGGCTTGTCCATCCTACATATCTACTACTTTGTATCCTTTGACCTACATCTCCCCATTCTCTCTCTCCTCCCACCTCTGCCCTTGGTGATCACTCTTTTTTCTTTTGAGACAGAGTCTTGCACTGTCACCCAGGCTGGAGTTAAGTGGTGCAATTTTGGCTCACTGCAAGCTTCGTCTCCCGGGTTCACTCCGTTCTCCTGCCTCAGCCTCCAGAGTAGCTGGGACTACAGGTGCCCGCCACCACGCCCAGCTAATTTTTTGTATTTTTTGTAGAGATGGAGTTCCACCATGTCAGCCAGGATGGTCTCAATCTCCTGACCTCGTGATCTGCCTGCCGCGGCCTCCCAAAATGCTGGGATTACAGGCAGCAGCCACCATGCCCAGCCTGGCATAGATATCTTTATGAAGTGGTAATTTCACTCTCTTTGGGTATATACCCAGAAGAGGCATTGTTGGGTCATATGGCAGTCCTATTTTAAGTTTCTTTAGCAACCTCCACACTTTTTTGTAACAGCTGCACCAATCTACACAATCGAATTCCTACCAATAGTGTATAAGAATTCCTTTTTTAAATAAATAAATAAACAAAATTGAGTCTGGCTCTGTCACCCAGAGTAGAGTGCAGAGGTATGATCTCGGCTCAGTGCAACCTCTACCTCCCAGGCTCAAGCCATCCTCCCACTTCAGCCTCCCAAGTAGCTGGTACTACAGGCATCCACCACCAAAGCAGACTAATTCTTGTATTTTTTGTAGAGACAGGTTTTGCCATGTTGCACAGGCTGGTCTTGAACTTCTGAACTCAAGTGATCCTCCCACCTTGGCCTCCCAAAGTGCTAGGATTACAGGCATGGGCCTCTGTGCCTGGCCAAGAATTCCCTTTTCTCTATACCTTTGTCAACACTAGTTGTTATCTCTTATCTTTTTGATAATAGCTGTCCTAACAGGTGTGAAGTGATATCTCATATTGCTTTTTTTGTTGTTGTTTTCTTGAGACAGAATCTTGCTCTGTCACCCAGGCTGGAGTGCAGTGGCACTATCTCGGCTTATTGTAGCCTGTGCGTCCTGGATTCCAAAGATTGTCCTGCCTCAGCCTCCTGGGTAGCTGGGATTACAGGCCCACACCACCATGTCTGGCTAATCTTTGTATTTTTAGTAGAGGTGGGGTTTCACCATGTTGGCCAGGCTGGTCTTGGTCTCCAGACCTCAGGTGATCTGCCTGCCTCAGCCTCCCAAAGTGCTAGTATTACAGGCATGAGCCACAACACCCAGCCTCATATTGGCTTTTATTTGCATTTCCCTGATGATTGGTGATGTTGAACACTTTTTTATATAACTGTTGGCCATTTTTATGTCTTTTTTTGGAGAAATGTCTATTCAGGTCCTTTGCAGTTTTTTTTAAATTGAATTATTTGTTTTTCTGCTATTGAGTTCTGTGTGTTTTTTAAATATAAATTTTGGATATTAACCCCTCATCAGACATGTAGTTTGCAAATATTTTCTTCCAATCTGTAGGTTGCCTTTTCATTTTAGTTGTTTCCTTTTCTGTGCAGAAGACTTTTAGTTTACTGTAGTCCCATTTATTTATTTTTGCTTTTGTAGCTTGAGTTTGGGTATGATAGCCAAAAAATTGTTGTTAAGGCCTATCTCAAGGAGATTTCATTGAAGCATATAATTTAATATTTTTACTGAATTGGGATGATTTCAGCCATTATTTCTTTACATTTCTTGTCCTATCCCATTCACTCTCTAGTCACTCTCTACTCTTCCACTGAGACTCCAAGTACTCAAAATGCCGGCCTGATTGACACAACCTAATGGGTACTGGGAGTTTGTTCATTTATTTTTAATGTATTTTTCTTGTCTTCTTTAGATGACATCATTTTGTTGTTTTATCTTCAAGCTTATTACTCCTTCATTTTATAATCTTCTATTTGTTCTTCAGGTCATACAGAAATGTTTTCTTTTAAATTATTGTTTCTTTCAATTCTAGAATTTCCATTTGGTTCTTCACGGATTCCATTTCTTCTAGATTCCTCATCTATTATTCATTACGACCACTTTTTCTTTTATGTCTTTGATCATATTCTAACATTTTCTGTATATATCTTGTCTGCTAATTATAATATCTGGTTCATCTCAATATGAGAGGGTTTTTTATTCCCTCTCAAACATGGCTTCATGTTTTTCTGCTTCTTTCCATATCTAGTAATTTTTATGGTATGCTGGACAGTGTAAATGATATGATTTACAGTCTAGATTATTCATTTTTCTTTAAAGAGATTGTATACTGTTCTGTGAGATCCTTTGTTCCTGTCAGGCTTTGTTACTTTTTGCGTGGGCAGGCCTCGTTCTGATATGAACAAGTGCTGTTCATGAGGCTCTCATTTCAGGCATGATCTTTACTACTAAACTGTGGTTTTTGGGGATTTCAGTGGAAAGCCCAATGTGCTCAGTGAGGTCTTTTCACTCAGGCTTGATGAGATGCTTAATGTTTTTCACACAGCATGATCTCTGGTATTACTCTTCAGCTCTCAGACCCATAGGAAAAAGTCCCTATTAGGTTTCACAAAGCCTCTCTCTGGGTGTGTGTTTCTCAAAACTCACTCAGGAAGCTGCAGAGAATCCCTACCTAGACTTCTGGGATTCTCTCTGCATGTAACTCTATTCTCTCTGGTACTTTGCCCTGAAAAATTCCAGCTTCTTTAAAAGCTTAGAATTCTAATGTCTGCCTCTTCTGCTCAGCTAGACCTCTGCTACTCTTGGGCTCTAACTCCCTTCACCATGACAGGTAAATGGTTCAGGCAGGAAGCCAAGAAAATCATGAGACTCATCTGGTATGTTTTCATTCTCTTAAGGATCACAGTTCTGTTCTACTTATTGCTCAATGCCTGAAAATATGTGTTTCATATATTTTGTCCAGTTTTATAATTGTTTTTCAGCAGAAGGACAAGTCTAGTGTCAGTTGTCATCTCATGGTGAAAAACAGAAGCCTCATTCTATTTCCCAAATAGATATCATACCATGATCTGGTTTTTATAGTTATTATGTAAAATCAATATATATATTTGTAGGGAAAAACATCTTTTTCTTAATCAGTATTAATCAGTCTTCCCCAGACTCTGAAAAGTTTAGTCTGTTTGTGAGAGAACAGTGCCCAAAGAGTACAGTATTAGATTCTGCAACTTCATCCAAAAGAAAAAGTACTTATTTAATTAGACATAAATCTAAGGTCTTACGTGGTAGGATGATATCACAATATACATTGTTAATAAATTTCCTTGGATAAGGAGTTAGATAGAAAACAATGAATTGGGGGCAGAGGAGACAGGAAAAATGTCAGATTATTATGTTTTAGCTATCTGTAATAAATGTGTCCTTTTATTCTCCTAATATAAGGACAAAGCTTCAAATAAGTGAAGCTCTAAATAAAATGACAACTTTTCAGCCGTCTTTGCATTCCACTAGTGAAGTGAGGAAATCCAGAAGTGAATCCTGTTGTTTTCCAAAGTGTAGCTGACATTCCTTTGATGTTAAAAAGTAAAACAAAAACAAAAACCCATTGTCAGGTATGCCATCCAGGATGAACTGGTGACTTATTTGGAATGCTAGTTAAATTATTTGAAATGCCACAATTTCTGTGGCTTTCTTTTAGTTTTCCATTCTTTATAGTACATTTTCATGGCTCAATTACCAGACCAATTACAGTTTTCTCTTTTTATTTGTTCTTTTTTATTGTCACTCAGGTCAGGAAAAAAGAATATTGGTGAAAGTCATCTTATTTATGGAAAGCTTTCAACATTACTAATTAGAATGCTCTTCAGAAAGTTGACTTGCCAATGACATACTATAAAAACTTTTCAGATTAGAATCTTCATAGCAATGGAAATATTTCCTACAAATGGAAATATACAAATGTGAGCTGACTTGCTGACAAGAGATCGCCTTTAGGAATAGGTCTTAGATCCATTGTTTCTTTTTTAAGATTTTCATCATTGACATG
This sequence comes from Pongo abelii, assembly GCF_028885655.2. Taxonomy (NCBI): domain Eukaryota; kingdom Metazoa; phylum Chordata; class Mammalia; order Primates; family Hominidae; genus Pongo; species Pongo abelii. The sequence goes on along the minus strand of NC_071985.2, from coordinate 32,221,644 downwards.
GAGAATGGAGCATGCTTCTGGGTGTTAAGATAAAAGCAATTTAGGCCAGGCAAGATGGCTCACACCTGTAATCCCAGCACTTTGGGAGGCTGAGGCGGGTGGATCACGAGGTCAGGAGATCAAGACCATCTTGGCTAACACAGTGAAACCCCGTCTGTACTAAAAAAAATACAAAAAATTAGCTAGGCATGGTAGCGGGCGCCTGTAGTCCCAGCTACTTGGAAGGATGAGGCAGGAGAATGGCATGAACCCAGGAGGCAGAGCTTGCAGTGAGCTGAGATTGGGCCGCTGCACTCCAGCCTGGGCGACAGAGCAAGACTCCGTCTCAAAAAAAAAAAAAAAAAAAAAGCAATTCAAAAATCAAATTACATGGGTTCTTAACACATAAAGTATGCCAATTCAAACACCAGGGTTTTAAAAATACTGTTTCAGGCTGGGCACGGTGGCTCACACCTGTAATCCCAGCACTTTGAGAGGCTGAGATGGGCGGATTACTTGAGGTCAGGAGTTCGAGACCAGCCTGGCCAACATGGTCAAACCCCATCTCTACTAAAAATACAGCAATTAGCTGGACATGGTGGCAAGGGCCTGTAATCCCAGCTGCTCAGGAGGCTGAGGCAGGAGAATCACTTGAACCTGGGAGACGGAGGTTGCAGTGAGCAGAGATTGCGCCATTGCACTCCAGCCTGAATGACAGAGCAAGGTTCCATCTCAAATAATAGTAATAGTAAAAATAAAAAGTAAAAATACTGTTTCAATGTTTGAATTAGATTGCACTATGGTTAATCATCTTTAATTTTTTCTGAAAAAGATATAAAATGTAAAAGCATATATCATAGTCCATCCAGTGATCATAGGCAGGTATAGCATGAGAGAATTAAGAGCCAGGTGCCATAACATTGAGAACACGTGCAATAGTAGTGTAAAAAGAGGAAAGTATCCACACAGGGCTGGAAAGAGAATAATCATTCTCAATACCAAGCTAATTTTGAAACTATGACTTTTTATGATGTGAGAAAAAGAGGGAATAAATTCACATTTGAAAGTCTGTTCAGAATGTTATCTTTATGGTTTTAGAGATACTGGGCATTGTCTGAGAAGCCATTTATATTTAAAAGTGTGTCTAGTAGTTGTCATGCTATCCATATTTTTTCCTAAAACATGGACTACTTGAATTTTTCACCTGTAAATTTAGTCCTGCCTGTAGCTCTTAGGACAATATACTAATGTCTCAATGTCCCATCCCTAAAAGTGAGAAAAGTCGGTTAAAGTTCTAGATTGAAGATTGCCTCATGATGGACTGGCCATGGCAAGAATATCAAGGTGATAAAGAAGTAAGGAGAGCCAAGGGGTAAGTCCTAGCCTGGGAAAGGAGGTTGAAATGTGGAGGGAGAGGAACAAGATCATAAAAAAGTTGATATAAGAGATAGATAGGCCCTGGGGAGATTAAATGCCAAGAAGATCTGAGGAGGTCTTTGACTATTGCCTTATCACATTTATGGTTACATGGCAGATGGGTATGTTGGGCTGGCTTAAAAGTCAAGAAGGATAGTGTCTGAGATTCACCGTCATCAGTCTTGCTGCTAAGTCTAGCTCTGACCTCTGATTCTCCTGGTCAAATAATTGGGCAACTGTCTTCTTTCTGACTTCAGCGCTACCTCTCAGTTTTAATTTGGTATCTGGGAACTTACTATCACAGACTTCTCTGCTACCACTTACCATTCTTTTTTTAAAATATTTTATTTTATTTTAAGGTCTGGGATACATGTCCAGGATGTGCAGGTTACAGAGGTAAAAGTGTGCCATGGTGGTTTGCTGCACATATCAACCCTAGGTATTAAGCCTCACATGTATTAGCTATTTATCTTGATGCTCTGTCTCCCCCTGACCCCTCAACAGACCCTAATGTGTGTTGATCCCCCCGCGTGTCCATGTGTTCTCATTGTTCAGCTCCCACTTATGAGTGAGAACGTGTGGTGTTTGGTTTTCTGTTCCTGTGTTAGTTTGCTGAGGATAATGGCTTCCAGCTTCGTCCACGTCCCTATAAAGGGCATAATCTCATTCCTTGTTATGGCTGATTAGTATTCCATGGTGTATATGTACCATATTTTCTTTATTCAGTCTATCATTGATGGGCATTTGGGTTGATTCCATGTCTTTGCTATTGTCAGTAGTGCTGCAATAAACATACACGTGCATGTATCTTTATAATGGAATGATTTCTATTCCTTTGGGTATATACTCAGTAATGGGATTGCTGGATCAAATGGTATTGCTGGTTCTAGATCCTTGAGAAAAGGCCACACTGTCTTCCACAACAGTTGTGTAGTGCAGTTTGAAGTCAGGTAGCATGATGTCTCCAGCTATGTTCTTTTTGCTTAGGATTGTCTTCGCTATATGGGCTCTTTTTTGGTTCCATAAGAATTTTAAAGTAGTTTTTTCTAATTCTGTGAAGAATGTCTGTGGTACTTTAATGGGAATACCATTGAATCTATAAATTACTTTTGGCAGTGTGGCCATTTTCACAATATTGATTCTTCTTATCCATGAGCATGGAATTTTTTTCCATTTGTTTGTGTCCTCTCTTATTTCCTTGAACAGTGGTTTATAGTTCTCCTTGAAGAGGTCCTTCACATTCCTTGTTAGCTCTATTCCTAGGTATTTTATTCTCCTTGTAGCAATTGTGAATGGGAGTTCATTCATGATTTGGCTCTCTGTCTATTGTTAGTGTATAGGAATGCTTGTGATTTTCACACATTCACTTTGTATCCTGAGATTTTGCTGAAGTTGCTTATCAGCTTAAGGAGCTTTTGGGCTGAGATGATGGGGTTTTCTAAATATAGGATCATGTCGTTTACAAACAGAGACAATTTGTCTTCCTTTCTTCTTATTTGAATGCCATTTATTCCGTTCTCTTGCCTGATTGCCCTGGCCAGAACGTCCAATACTAGGTCAAATAGGAGTGGTGAGAGAGGGCATCCTTGTCTTGTGCTGGTTTTCACAGGAAATGCTATCAGCTTTTGCTCATTCTGTATGATATTGGCTGTGGGTTTGTCATAAATGGCTGTTATTATTTTGAGGTATGTTCCATCAACACCTAGTTTACTAAGTTTACATGTTAAAATACCTATTTTTTTTTTAACATGAAGGGATGTTGAATTGTATTTAAGGCTTTTTTTTTTTGCATCTATTGAGATAATCATATGGTTTTTGTGTATGTTTCTACTCTCTTTAGTCCTGCCTAGTCTTCCCATTGCTATCTTTTATCTGTCTGATCTTCCTAGGTTAGATAGTTTCCTGAGCCTGGGTTTGTCATCCATATTCACACCCTTCAGACATAGTAGCCTTCCTGCCTGAAAAGGACACTTTTGGATGGTCTCTCTGAGGAACACAAATTAGAGCAGAGTAGGTGCCCACCTACTGATGTGGATTCTGGGTAGCAGGAAGGTGCTATTGCCTTCCTGAAGTCTTTTTTACATAATCAGTAATTGAATGCCTAGAAACTCAGGAGCCAGGCACTTATCCATTAAATTATAAATTCCTGTGAGAACATTAATTATTATAAGGCCTTTGTTACCTTGGTTGGAATGAGGCACCCGAGAAAGAAATTTTCATAGAGGAGAGGAGGAAAGGAAATAACTACACTGGCTACCTAATATCAATATTCTGAAGGAAGTTATGAAAGCCCAGAAGACAATTTTATTATTTTGCCTATGCCTGGACTTGAGTGTTCTAGTTGATTTGTCTAAAGCAATTGACTACAGGCAATCAAGCAACAGACAAAAAATTGAGCCTTATATTCTACAGGCATAATCTCATACAATGCTGTGAATAATAACATAAATCCCTTATTCTCCATTAGCTAATTGTTCTGAAATCATTATTGAAGATCTTTCCTGGCCCACCACCCTCCACCATCGTCCTCCTACTCCACCCCACCTCTGTGTTCATTTATTACACAACTATTGGGACTGTTGGTTGCTGTTGTGGTGCAGCAATGCAAGCTGTACTTCAGTGTTTAATTTTAATTTCCACCTTTGCTATCATCACAGCCCTTGAAGACTAGAAGGCAAAGAGACTAAGGAAGAATGAATTTTAAGATAATAGAGTGAAAAATCAAAACAAATGATCATAGTGGAAGTCAGAGAGTTTTAGTCCATTTGCCAGATAAATATTTTGGGAAGCCTTTCATGGAAAAAATTGGAGGTAAATTTTGTGGATGGTGGGTATTTTAAATCAATAGAATAGCCTACTTCTAGGTTTTATATAACTATCTACTTCTAGCCATTACAATCCTGTGAGAATGAAATACTTCTGGTACTTCAAAAGCATCATATACTCTCTCATCATTGTTATTTTGCATGCTTTATTTTCTGTAGCTCCCCTGCTTGTAACACTTTAGCCTCTCTCTACTTCTTCCAATTTTACCCATCAATCATCTTAATACTTAATATCAAATCATAGGTGTCACTGTCAATAAAGAGTTTTCCTTGTACTCTTAAGGCTGAATTAGGATTCCTTCATATGTCCCCATAACACCCTATTCTTGCACCTAAGATAGTATGTGCACAGTGAAATGTTGCCACCTTTTCATTTGCTCAATTCTCCAATGAGACTATGAACATTTTTTATGGCCGTTTCTGTATCTGGTTTACCATAAGAGCCCTTCTGCCAAACACCATGCTTGCAACATAGTAGGGGTCCAAAAACATTTGAACCATCTCTGCCATGTTGGATGTCTACAACCAAATCTCTTTTCTAGCCCTTGTGCCAATCTTAGAAATGAAAGAACAGCATTTACAAAATTTTGCTGTAATTTCCAAATAAATGCTTGTTATAACTTTCATTTTTCCCCCAGGATATTAAGAAACTAAAGCAAGTCAACAGAAAGAGAACATTATTATGGGAATAGTGGACTTGGGGCTGGGGAGTGTTATCGTTTTCACCTCCAAAGGAGTGTAGCAAATTCAGTTCTTTCAGAGGGTCATTATCCAAAGGATCAAATCTGGTGCAAGGGTTGGCACCAGGAGTCTCTAATGAGTATGGTTTCAAAATCATTGTTGTAGGGAATTCTATTAGAATCTTAGAAAGTAGCAAGGTCTACTTTCTAAGATAGAATAATAAAGTAGAAACTAGTTAGAGGACCAGGACTTTAGGCAAGCATGCTGAGGTTCAGGGCAGGAATATTAAGAAACTGGAACACAACCCAAAAACTGATATAAATAAAAGTGGCATACGTCCACACAATGACTGTCAGGGGTGGAAGCTGCAGCTTTGTCAGCATGTGGACACTCAGGGTCTCACCTGGGCACATTGGACACCATTCAAAAGGCAGTGGCCAAATGTGAATCTCCATGAGTACACTCAGGAAAGGATGAACAGAACTTTTGTAAGAACTACTATAGCAAGGCCTTTAGCAAAAATTTTTTTCTCATAAGTTCTAAGATTGCACCCAATTTGAATTCTAATTTTAATTACTTTGCAACAAGTAAGCTTTTACTAGTGTGTACACCAAGGGAGGTTTGGGACACTTTCTGAACAGCACAGGGTATTAAATTGGAATGAAATAATTTTCTTAGCCATCTAAAAATCAGGCCAGTTTTAAACCATCAACTCTTGGGTTGTTCATCATCCAATATGCTCCATAGATATAAAATGACACACTAAAATTGACATAGAACCCTTGGCCAAGATGACTGGGCCAAGTTCATAAAATTGTTGAGCCTTTTTGCTTTACAGAGTTCTTTTTAAAATCACAATTGAACAGCTAAATGCTTTCTAAACTATCAACTGCAATAGAAGGCCTAGTGTGAGAGGGTTATAAACACACATCCCTACCACTGGATCTTTATATTGTTTCATAATGATCAATTTCTGTGTCTGACTTCCTAGTGATTGTGAGTTCCTCGAGAAACCAACTTTGCATTTTCAGATCACACATGGTGGCCCACACTCATTGCGGTATAGACTAATAGCTGTCCTCCAAAATCTGTCTTCCTTTGATCACATAGCTAGATTGTGGCTATCTGTGAGTAATTTGGTAGCATTCTTAGTCATGAGTGGATATACCCTAACTTTGTGCTGTGGTCTCAAGACAGAAAATCCAAATTATATCCATTGTATTATAAGCAAATGACAGCAACAAAATCTGGCAAATTCTCATTGACTTGGATAAATATGGTGTCACTATAAACCCAGTTGAGCTACAATCATGTAGGAATGTATTTAAAGATGTTTTTCTCCAGTAGCTTACAAGAATAAATGTTGAAATACAGATTTTTAACACCTATTTTTCTGAGCGTATTTTCCTAATAGGAAACAATATCTCCAGAAGGGTTATGATGTAAAAATATGTGGCCTTTAACAACAGATTTTATGTGTAAAAAGTCTGCCTTTCTCTTATGAAAGACCATAGTAGAGTGTGTTATCTCCAGGTAAATATGTTTTGTAGTCCTTTTCTCCATCTTGCTCTGCCCCTTTTCCTTATGTATGTTATCTCTCCTTCCAGAAATAAATTGCTAGTTCAGATTCTTTCTCTTAAAAATTCTACTCAATATTCATTTCTGGTAGTAAGGATAGTCTGGTCTAGGAAGAGCTTATTCATCAGTATAAATCACGTTTGATCTTTCCAATCTTTCCATTTATTCTGAGAGTCTTCTAGACCTTGAGTGAATATAATGGTCCTTGTGACAAAATCAGTTTGTTTGAAAAGTGGACAAATATTGTGCAAACCAGCAGGAAGCATTCCCTGTGTGAAAAATATCTGATTCAAGGATTGAAACAAATGATGACATTAATGTAAAAGTCTATTTTTCTTCAGGCAAAACAATTAACTTCAGTAACAAACATTTATTGAGTTGACATGGGTTCAAAAATAATGACAATAATAAAAAAGCTTTTATTTAGTTTCAGATCAATGATATTAATTTAATTGTTTCTAAACCCATTATTGCTGAATTCAATACTTTTTAAAAATTAACTTCATCATTTTGAAGTCATAAATAAATTTTCTGTGTTTTTAAGTAATAAATAAAGCTTCTGTACTTTGGTGGGTCATGCCTCTTAATTTGCAAATGATCCATTTTCTGCTTTTTGATTATAGCTTATATCCAGGGTTAAATTACATTGCACAAATTACATTGCAATGAAAGCTTTCTTTAGAGCCAGAGACTTTTAACTCTCATTGCCCCTACTTCAAATAATATTTGATGTAACAAAACCCTAATATAAGGAAAGTCTGATCCTTTGAGAGTTTTGTAAAAGTAGTTTACCTGAATTTATTTATAGTTTTTCTGAAAGCTATGATAAGAACAGTTTTTGAGCTAAAACATAGTGCATATATGCAAAGGAATAAATTAAAGCCAAAGTCTGAAAATTATGAAACAGTTGGACTTGTGATTTACATAGATTAAATATAGATAAAAGATCAAACATATTTAATCTCTTTATTTTCATCTGGATTTTTGTTTTGTGAATAAATAGGCATAAAGGGAATGTTTAGATATGTTACTGTTTGTGAGATCTGCAATTATCTTCAACTACCATCCAATGTTTCTAGTGTCCCAGCCCTGATGAAAATTGCGTCTTATATTTAATAACAAGAGTACTGAATGATTAAATATCTCCATGCCTCTTCTCTTATAGTTTTCCATAATGGGTTATGTGATCAGACATCCATGTGTGCAGGCTATATGAATAATTTGTTGATAATAATAGTGAAAGATAACTTTTTGTTATTACAAGATAATTTAATAAAACAAAGAGTTACTAGCAGTAATGCAAAATAATTTTTTCAATAGACCTATTTATATTACTTGTGCTTGTTAGAAAGCACAAAATTATAATCCTACTGTCAATCAGTAATCAAGTTGATGAAAATGCTGGTACTTAGCATGGATACCATTTCCTTTTTATTTGTTTATTTATTTATTTACTTCTTTATTTATTTGAGATAGAGTTTCGCTCTTGTTGCCTGGCTGGAGTGCAATGGCACAGTCTCAGCTCACTCCAACCTCCACCTCCACCTCCCAGGTTCAAACGATTCTCCTGTCTCAGCCTCCCAGGTATCTGGGATTACAGGGGCCTGCCACCACGCCCAGCTAATTTTTTTTTTTTCAGTAGAGACGGGGTTTCACCATGTTGGTCAGGATGACCTCAAGCTCCTGACCTCAGGTGATCCACCCGCCTCGGCCTCCCAAAGTGCTGGGATTACAGGCATGAGCCAACATACCAGGCCAAAATTCACCATTTCTAATGTAGATACAGAGCCACTAGCAAATCATGGTGAGGGAGGTTAACAAAGTACATACTTGATAGTCCATTTTTTCCAAAGAAATGGGAAGCAGAGGAATTAGTTGGAGATGTGTTATAAGGCTTGAGGAGACTGAGAGCATTGTGGAGTAATCTCTGAAGAAAATAGGAGAAAAGCCTGGTCAAGGGCAAGAAAAAAATTCAATTATGTTTTCAGCCCACCTAACATTGAAAGAGCATATATTTAAATGGAATCTTGAAATGTCATAAATATTTAAATACCTAATATGTGCTTCATTGTTCTAGGCACAAAGGATAGAGCCGACATTTTACGTAGTTCATCTTCTGGAGGGATAGCAATCATGGCATTTTCTCTGGTGTAAGAATAAAGAAGGCCGGTTGTTTAATTGCTCCAAATTGAAAAAAAAAAATGAGAAGCAAATATGGAAGAAAGGCAAAAGTTTCATTCATTTCATATCAAGAAATATTTACTGAGCACCGTAATATTCCAACTATTTTGACAGGAGTCAAGAATTGAACAAACAAAGTCTCTCTTCTAGGAGAGCTTGTAGTTTACTGGGAAAGACAGAAATGATAGCAGATCTCGTCACAAGCATGTGGTCAGTACCATGATGGTTATAACAGTAGAGTGTGAGGGGCAGAGGCCCTTATCTCAGAATGGGAAAGTGCCAGGGGATGATGCCTAAGTATGGGGATGTCAATGCCAAATCTTCAGACAGTATGGCAACCTTCCGTAAGTTCCCAGGACATAAAACAGCTGAGTGGAATGCTTGCAGAGAACTCTACGAGAGTTGATCCTCTTTCTGCACAGACGGTGAGGCAGGCTGGGCCTGGCGATGAGTCTGGGGGGTACCGAGGAGATCATATAAGGCCTTGGAGGTGAGCACAGGTAAAAAGATAGACAAGGTGATCAATTATAGGGTCCAAGCTGGGAAGCAAAGGCCTTGAAGCTAGAAGAGCTCTGATAGACTGGAAAACATTTAGAGGATCAAAGACCTGGTCTCTCCATGGGGTAGAGAGAAAGAGCAGTGAGAGCTTCCCGGAGAGTATGGGATAGCCTGAGAGTGGAATGCCTGAGTTTAAAGAGCCTGACAAGGACTTACACTATGGGAGGAGAAGGTCCAGAATGTCTCCAGGTTCAACGGGCTTCAAGGGGCTGGAAGTGAGGATCACTGAAGCCAAGGAAGTCTAAGAACTTATGTATTGGCTGGATCATTAGCATGCATTTTGTAATTTCTTGGAATGTGTCAGGAAGTGGACTCAATAGGAAAATTGTAAGTTGGAGACTGGACTAGCCAATGACTATGAGGCCATTACCTGAAGTCAATTGATTATAGTTATATGAGGGAAGGATGGTTGGCTTAGCTAGATGCCACGGACTTTAAAAGCAAAGGATTTTTCTCTGAAAGTTCCTGTGTGGCGCACAGGACCCCAAAGCACCTCCAGGCCCTTGGGATTCTGCTGAGTACCTCCTGGTCCCCAGAGAAAGGTACACACCTGAAGCCCTAACAGATAACTCGGTTAAGGCCTTCATCCTCTTCAGTCTTATCTGGGTGTTTGGTGTGTCTTCATAAACATGAGAAGGACAAGTCAATGACTTAAGTGTGCACAGTAAACCAGTGCTTGATCTAGGACCAGAATGAAAAGATTTTTGCCTGAACTTTGTTACACTAGACTTCACTGTTTTGTTTTTTTTTAATAGATGTCTTGTTCAGACATTGTTTTTCAATAACAAATTTATTTCAGTACAAAAGTACTGGTGAAAATTACTTTCTTAGAAATGTAATTACGCATCTTAATGAAGCCTTGCTGTTAAGCGAAAGCATCCTCTTAGCCCTGGGATTTTCTCTAGACTTCTCACACAATGTCATGATGCTGAGATAGTTTATAGCGCTGAACATTACTACGGATTCCTAAATTTGATAAAGTTTATTTCAATACATGGAGATGGAATTTTGCTCACTGAAGAGTTGAGCCATGTGTCCAGGACAAATTCTTTAGGGCCAAACATGTGGATCAAACCCAATCAAAATGTTCAGCCTGATGCAGGTTTCTAGATATTGACTGCTTGTCTTTGTATAGATAAAGCATCTGGTTGATTGATTATTCATTTTAATTTGAATATTTTGATATCCTGTAATTACAAGTTCTCTTTTCTCAACCTCCCCAGATTGAATCTAGTCCTGCAATGTTGAGTTTCTGAGAATCATCTTGACTTACATCTTTCAGATAGCTTTCCCAGAACTCCTTATGCTTACTGGTGTGAATGGAAGGGACACAATCATTTACTTAGAGGTTTTCTCTGTTATAATGTTGTTTTCATGGAAAGCATTGATTGGCTTTAATATTGGCTCTGAACAGTTGCTCTTCTAGCAATGTGATTTTTGCCTGACATGCATCATGTAACATCACTCGTGTTATTAAACTTTATAGTTTTACATGCTTTTATTCTTGCAAAAATATTACAGTCAACATTACCATATTTTATCCTCAATACACCCTTTTGAGGCAGAACAAATGCTTTTATTCTCAGTTACTGATGAGGAAGCTGTTACACATAGAGATGAAGTAATTTTCCTCAGGTCTACAGAAGACATTGGCAGAACAGACGCTAAAACCTGAGTCTTCAAGGAATAGAATAGGCAAGGAAATTGCTCTCCTATTTTATACAACAAAGGTAAATATTTAGTTTACATAATCTTCTAATTCAAAAATTGGTTTATTTAATTAATTAATTTATTTATTTATTTTATTTTTTGAGACAGGGTCTTTCTGTCACCCAGGCTGGAGTGCAGTGGCACAATCACTGCTCACTGCAGCCTGGACCTCCGGGGCTCAAGTGATCCTCCCACCTCAGCCTCTCAAGGAGCTGAAACTATAGGCATGTGCCACCACACATGGTTAATATGCATATATATCTTTATGTATTAGCTAATATATAATATATTCTTTATGAAGTATCAATAATAAATTAGTATTTAATATTAATATATCATTATATTAATATATTATTAATACTATTACTATATTATTAATCAATATATAACATATTAATTATTAAATAACAAAATAGTATTAATATTATGTATCATATATTAATATATAATACATATTATAAAATATAATATGCTTTATAATATAATTATAAATATTTTGTAATTATATATTTTATAATATATAAATATATATTTTATAATATAACATATTATATTTATCATATATTATATTTATTACAAATATTATATTTTATATTATAAATCTTGAATTCAAGAGAGAAGATACATCTTCCTAAGCTATCTTTGTACTTAGAAGAGTAAAATTCTGTCCCAATGTATTTCTAAAATGAAGACAATAAAAGAAGACTTTACAGTCTGATACAGACTGAGACTGCCTCCAGTTCCCGTGGTGACTGTGCTGTATCAGTGTGTGGTGAGGATTTTTTGGTAGTGGTCATCTATCAAAGGACCATAAAAAGTCAGTAACTTCCATATTCATTTTTAAATGCCAATTTTTAGATTTTGCTTCAAGAAACATAAAATATTCACATTTATACTCATTTTCTAGAAACTAGTATCTCCCTCTTTCAGTGATGCCTGAGAGAGTATTCACATAGATAGCTGTGATCACTGACAAATGGAACGTTCATATTTTTTCTTCATGACCTATTTAATACACTCTCTCAATGATTATGCAATGGAGTTACTACATACGTAGTTCGATCATCAAAGGTAAAGAAGAAGTAGTTTTTTGTTTGTGTGTTCTGTTGTTGTTATTTTTTGAGACGGAGTCTCGTTCTGTCCCCCAGGCTGGAATGTGTGGCCCAATCTCGGCTCACTGTAATCTCAGCCTCCAGGATTCAAGCAATTATCCTGACTCAGCCTCCCAAGAAGCTGGGATTACAGGCATGCAGCACCACGCTGGCTAATTTTTTTGTTTTTAGTAGAGACGGGGTTTTACTATGTTGGCCAGGCTGGTCTCGAACTCCTGACCTCAGGTGATCCGCCTGCCTCGGCCTCCCAAAGTGCTGGGATTACAGGCATGAGCCACCATGCCTGGCCAGGAAGAAGTAGTTTTTTAATAGCACCCTCTCTTAACCCCTAGCCATGGGCAAAAAGAGACCACCCAAATGCAACAAAATTCCATTATTTTATTTTCATTTTTGCCCCAAGCTTGCCCCTAAATTGCCATTCCTTGCCAGCTGTGGCACATTTGATATTCCTCATTAAGAATCAACTTTATTGAACTGGAAATATCATCCTGTTATTATTTATTAATATAGTTTTAGAGGAATCCTCCCGTTTTGGTTGGTAGCTGTTCAGTTGGGTTTAAATGTGATGCACTTGTTGGCTGTTGAGCCCCGTGGGGACTGTGCTGAGACAGACTTACTCAGGCTTCCTTTGAACACAGAAATGAAAATCAATAAACAATTTGAACTTCTTCGAGGAGAATTTTTCTCCTCTAATGAATATACAAGCTTGGTTACAGCTTAATTCAAAGATTGAATTTAGTGAGTGTTTTTGCCTGCACCATAAGCATGACAAACAGAAGTCTCAAATGACATGCCCCACAGGGAGACTTACTTTTAAAAAAAATCATCATACTCTCCCACCTTAAGCCCACATAAAAACAAGACAAGTCAACTGTAATAATATTTACTCGAATCAGAGACTTGAAAAATGGCCCAGCAAGTGTCCAGTGATAAAATGTGTGCTGTCTATACACAAAAAGTTTTGAAAGCAAGACATACATAGACAAACAAAAAGAGCTCAACAAGCTCAAACAAGTGCATATTTTATCAGTTACGATTTTTTTGTTTTCAAGTAACAGACAACTCAAATCTAGCTTTGGTTGAGTCTTCATCGAGAGGCTCGTGTGATGTTACAAAGGCTCCCTCCTTTTCTTCCTTCTGTTCATTCCTTGTTGGTGTCAACTTCATCCTTATTCTCCAGGTGAAAGCAAGACATTTCATGTGATAGCGAAATGGCTTCCAAAGAACAGAGTCAAGATTTTCCCATAATAGCTGGAAAAAAACAAAGCCCAGGTCCTGCCTCTTGAAGAGGGTCCTGAATAGAGTCACATGCTCATTCCTATCTCTGTGGCAGGAGGGATAGGATGTACTGATTCATTTAAGGCCACGTCCTGACATCACAAAGAGTGGGATTCATAGCCGGGCATGGTGGCTCACGCCTGTAATCCCAGCACTTTGGGAGGCTGGGGTGGGGGGTGGGGGGTGGATCACAAGGTCAGGAGTTCGAGACCAGCCTGGACAATATGGTAAAACCCCATCTGTACTAAATATACAAAAATTAGCCAGACATGGTGGTGGGCACCTGTAGTCCCAGCTACTCAGGAGGCTGAGGCAGGAGAAAAGCTTGAACCCAGGAGGCAGAGGTTGCAGTGAGCCGAGATTGTGCCACTGCACTCCAGCCTGGGTGACAGAGCAAGACTCTGTCTCAAAAAAAAAAAAAAAAAAGAATGAGATTCATACCCTCTCAAGGCAAGTATTGAGGTGTCCGTCAGAAGTGATTTTTCAGAAGGAATTCAAGGTACTGTTTTACCAGAAGACTGGTGAGAAGATACTGTATGACCAAAACCACTGGTAGAGACAGGTAAAACAGGTTTGAGGAATGTTTACTGAATTAGTTCATGCTACTGCTAGAATCATCTTTTAAAAGTGTGGTGATAAGTTGGCCTGTACCCATAATTTATCACCAGAAACTTATAATGTTAAGCACACAGGTTCATGAATGATAACATTTTTAAAAACATAAGAATAAAAATGCAACTGTATAAACACCAAGCCAATACTACAAATGAAATTAAATTAACGACTTTACTTACAAATAAGATCTATTACTAAATACCTATGAAAAACAAGATTTCACATGTCTTCTTATAAATGATTCCAGAGCCATAGTTTCCTTTTTGTTTATAGTATCTTAACATGAACTTTCTGATTTTTCTTCATGGTTTAGCAGTATACTCACTGGAGCCATGAAAGGAACAAGATGTTATATTTTGTACTCCACCTCCTTCCCCATATTTTCCCCTGGTAAAAGAGAAGGGGTATGTAGAGAGAGGAGCCTGTTGAACTGACCTCTCTTTGTCCTGTGTAAATCAAGACAAAACATCCTTCTGCTGTTTTATAGCAAGGCCAGTTGAAAAAACCCACAAACAAGATAATTCAGTTGATTAATGATGGATGATGGTTTTGGGGTTTTACAGGTGGAAACAAACCACATGTCTCCTTGACACTGGAGAAAATAGCAATTCTTTATTCTAGTCCCGGAATCCTGCTTTGACTCTCATCTACTATCTGCAGCAATTTTAAAATATGTCCACAAATTCTTCAACACCCCTCCCTCTAAATGTTGGAACCTGATTCCCATCCCCTTGCATATGGGCTGGCCTTACTGACTCATCTTTAATAAGTAGACTATGACAAAAGTGATGGTCTGTCTGTCTTAGGTCATACAAAGGATTGCAGCTTCCTTCTTACTCTCTGTCCTTTGGGTCCTTCACTCAGAAGGAAGCCACCCGCGGTATCATGAGGAGACTTAAGCAGCCACAAGAAGAGGTTCTTTTGTTAAAGAACAAAGCCCTTCTGCCTGCAGCCAGCAAGAGACTGCGGCTTCCACCCTCCAGCCCTGTCAGTGCGCCATTTTGGAAGTGGGTATTCAGTCCCAGGCAGTCTTTCATTTGACTACAATCTCAGCCTATATCTGATTTCAACATTGTAAGAAACCCTTAACCAGAACCACTCGGCTAAGCTGTTGCCAGATTCATGGCTCTCGGAAAATGTGTGAGAAAATCAATGTTGTTTTAAGCCACTAAGTTTGGAGGTAATTTGTTACGTAGCAACAGACAACTAATTTAGTATTCAACCTCATTTCCCATTGCTCTTCAAGATGCAAACTCTCCCGACATGTGTAAACCAATACATTAGTCAATCAGCCAACCAAGTATGTGTTTACTACTCACTCTTGCTATGCCCAGCATAGTCTCACATTTTAACATCAGATCCTTCCCTATCTTATCTTCCCAGACTAATCCTATCTGAACTCATGTCTTCCTTCTTAAAATTCCTGGTTTTCTAGTCAGTAACATACAGTTTAGCCCAAAATATTGCTTTAATTGGCTTGTATATGTTATATTTGGCCATCTTCCCAAAGGACAGGGGTATTCAGATTTTAAAATATTGCTAAATGCATTTTTGGACTTCGTAAGTCTTGATTAACTGAAGGAGAAAACTGGATCCTTGAAATTTCTAAATGTCTGTGTTTGTTTTGGAGCAAGTGCTGTGTTGCAGCTCCAGGCAGGGAACAGTCTGTTTTGCCCACATTTACCTTCCTACTTTATCCTAGCCTAGAGCAGGGATCAACAAACTTTTCCTGTAAAGAGCCAGAGAGTAAATATTTCAGCTTCGCTGGTCGTATGCAACTACTCGACTTTGCTATTATAGCACTAAAGAGGTGACAGACAATGAGTAAATGAATGGATGTGGCTGCGTTCCAATAAAACTTTATGTACAAATACAAGTGTCAGGCCAATTTTGGCCTACCTTCTATGATGGTATATCTCAACATTCCTGCATCAAAAGAATAATCTGCAAAGCTTTTAAAATAAACACACTCACCAGCAAATGTGTTTTAAAAAACACCTCTGAAAATCCTTATAATCTGACAAACTTGGAAAACCTGGGGAAAACAATTAACCCTACTGTGTCCTCGCACTAGGGGTACTTCACAGAGATATGAGGCAGGAATCAAAAATCACATTTCTTGATAGCTAGGATTTCTGTGATTTCATAGGGCTACATGCCTCATCTAAGGACTGACTATTAGGTTTCTCAAAATACACAGCTGTGTTTTTCTTATGTCAGGGAAGACCAACAGTGGATAAAGTCATCACTTCCCCATTTCATTAAGGAAAAATTAATGAAGAGCCAAGAAAAGCCCAAGAAAAGTTTTGGATTTTCCACTTGGATCTGCTACTTTAAAGAATGCAGTCACACTAATTACTGTTCTTCATGATGTATAATTTTCTGAAAAAGATAATTTCTTTGAAAGATTAAGATTTTGAAGATTTAGAATTCAGCTACATGACATGAAACCATGTGTAGAGCAGAAACACTTAAATCTGACCAAAGAGGTGGCTGTTATCTGCAGTGCTAGGCTAGGATTTCAAATGTGAGATTTATCTATTAAAAATAAAATTACAACTGTAGTTTTTGAAGGGGTTTTCTATATGCATTCTAGGCCTGTCCTAGTCCAATTTAGCTAGTTATGTAGTATTTTAGGTAAGACTGCCTCTCCTTTCCTTTTTGCATGAGTGATTTTTTAAAATAATTTCAATAAACTCTATGAAAGAGGAAAACATATCCTATTAATTGGCCATAATTCTCCCACACAAATATTTGGGTATAACTATCATAGATGTAGATGTGTATAGAGCCTGGTTTAATTTCTTAACCTCAATGATATTAACATTTTTGACTAGAAACTTTTTTGTTGCAGAGGGGCTGTCCTGTGCATGGTAGGGTGCTTGGCAGCATCCCCTAGCCTCCACCTGCTAGATTCCTGTAGCACCCTCAAGTTGTGACAATCAAAAACACCTCCAGATACTGCCAAATGTCTCTGGGGTGAAAGGTGGGTGGGGGACACATAATCATCCCAGTTAAAAAGTCACTGATGTAGAGAGTGTATATATATATATATATATATATATATATATATATATATATATATACCCTAAGCAAAGCGGAGAATAGAGACCATTTTCCAGTCATCTTATATTAAGCTACTGCCCTCAAATATTTTCCTGAAATAGATAAGCAAAAGAAGAGCTCATTCAAGCTGTAATTATTCAGGCAATTGACTCAATTCTCCTCTTTACTTTACATGTGAGAATACCAACAGTGATACTTAGCTCTCCTGGGCAAGCTGTGCAGGGTGTCAATGCTTCAGGAACACCTGAGAACCATCATTTGTGGGATCTCTCAGTAATGATTTTATAACACCCAGATGCTAGAAGAAACATTTGCACACACTGACCCAGGCTCACTGCATTTTAACAAGTCTGCACCCAGAGAATTCAAGAGAGTATGAGCAAGAACTAGGCAGCATGCACCATCTGGTGTTTCAAAAAATGTATACCATAAGCCCAATTAAGAACTTATATTTAGACTATTTATGAATTGGCTTATTTTGAATGAAATAGGAGAAGCCTAACCTAAAAATAAATGAGCTGGCTCAGAATGTTCTCTTAAATTGAATTCCCTAATATATTATTTCATGATAATGGGATTTTATAGAATTCAACCTAAGACATGTTATGGGCTGAATTGCATTTTCCCCAAATTTGTATGTTGAAGTCCTAAAGCTCAGTACCTCAGAATGTAATCATATTTGAAGATGATGTCTTTATTTATTTTTCTTTTCTTGTTTTTTTGTTTGTTTGTTTTGTTTTGTTTTGTTTTGTTTGAGACAGAGTCTCATTCTGTTGCCCAGGCTGGAGTGCAATGGTGTGATCTCGGCTCACTGCAACCTCCATCTCCCAGATTCAAACAATTCTCCTGCCTCAGCCTCCCAAGTAGCTGGGATTACAGGAGCCCACAATCACGCCTAGCTAATTTTTGTATTATTAGTAGAGATGGAGTTTCACCATGTTGGCCAGACTGGTCTCAAACTCCTGACCTCAGGTGATCCACCCGTCTTGGCTTCCCAAAGTGCTGGGATTATAGGCGTGAGCTACCACACCTGGCCTGAAAATATCTTTTTTTTTTTTTTTTTTTTTTTTTTTTGAGACAGAGTCTTGCTCTGTCACCCAGGCTGGAGTGCAGTGGTGCAATCTCAGCTCACTGCAACCTCCATCTCCCAGGTTCAAGCAATTCTCCTGCCTCAGCCTACTAAGTAGCTGGGATTACAGGTGCCAACCACCATACCTGGCTACTTTTTTTGTATTATTAGTAGAGACAGGGTTTCGCCATGTTGGCCAGGCTGGTCTCAAACTTCTGACCTCAGGTGATCTGCCCACCTCAGCTTCCCAAAGTGTTGGGATTACAGGCATAAGCCACCACGCCCAGCTGAAGATGCTGTCTTTAAAGTCATAATTAACTTAAATGAAGTCTTTAGGATGGACCTTAATCCAGTGATACCAGTATCCTTGTAAGAAGAAGAGATTTGGACACAGACATACACAAACTCAGAGAAGAGACCATGTGAGAACACAATGAGAAGATGGTCATCTGCAACTAAAGAGAGAGGCCTCAGAAGAAACCAACCCTGCTGACATCTTGATCTTAGACTTCTAGCCTCCAGAAGTGTGAGAAACAAATTTTTGTTGTTTAAACCCCCAAGTCTGTAGGATTTTGTTATGGCAGCCCTAGAAGACTAATACAGACACCATGCATAGCATTTATCTTGTAATAGGATCACAATAAATGATCATAGTTATTGTTTTTTGATTTTATAGTTATAGTTATTTGATTTTTTATTATTTCATCAATATTATTTTCAATTAATTTCTAAAATCATTTACTGAGTGTCTACTCCCAGATTCTTTGTTATATGCTTGGGGATACCAATGTATGTAAGACAGTGTCTATGCTGCAGTAGGAGAGAAAGGGAAGCCAGTTTAGAATACAAGATGTAAAACAGCTTACTTAAAAGACAAAATGAGGTATGTGCCATTAGAGAAATCTATCTTTACAACCTTTTAGTTGCAGTGTCAGTGTCTACAACTGGAAGGGTTTTTTTTTTCATAATTTCTTTGATAGCAAAACCTGACCTAAACTGAACTCATTCAATGGCAAGATTTGGCCTTAAGCTATTGTCTTACTTGATCCCATTTAGTGTGAATATTTTTCTTTCTGTTTGATTGGCTGTTTCTTTGCTGCCCCCATGAAGTGGTGGCTCTGTAGTAATCCATCACTCTGTCTGGCTTCCTCCACTTCCCTGTCTCACTTCCTTCACTCTCAATGCACTGAAATTTCACCTCCACAGTAAAGCATCAAAGGTTAATTCCTGTCCCAGTCTCTGTTTTCTAAAGGACCAGGTCAAAGATAATTGCTACAGTGTTTTAAAAAGCACACCTACAGGATGGAGTTTCGAAGTGGAGCTCCCAGTGTGTGTGAAAGCAAGAGGGAGGCCAGCGTAGTTGGCCAGTAGGATGGAATAATTCATGGCAATCAACAGCATCACAATGAATACAATCATGGTTAACTGAGATGAGGTGGAAGCAAGGAGAGGATTTTGGGAAATCAATTAGCTGAGGCACTTAATGTAGTGGGAGCAACTATAATTATGAGATTGGTGAGTGCAACATTTTGATGGAAACTTGCAAAAACATAAAATAACAGGCTGAAGGTAGTTAGCTGTTAACATAAGGCACACTCTAAAAGCCACAGAGTCTCTGTGGAAAATTCGAAAGAGACTCTTATCTCATGCAGCTGTGGGACAGATGATCTGAAAATCAGATCCATGGTTTGAGTTGTAAAGTGGTAGAATTGCAGAAGACTAAATGCAAAGAGCCTGGAGGTGTCCTATGACAGGGCATTGCTTCTGACAGGCGAAAAGTGGGACTCGGAAACCTAGTATGAAAACACTTAGGACAAGCCTGAGACTCTTGAACCCACAGATTCCCCTAACTGTCCTGACCAGCAGAAGCAGACTCTGTTTTACTGCTAAATAGCCTCCCCTTTCCTAAAGATCATGCGGAGACCACATAGGAAGTAGTTCCCTTGCAAGATGATGCCTGTTATCCTCAAGTTCCATCTGCCACACCCAATATTCCCTGTAGGTTGATAAATAGAGTCACCTCTCAGCATCCCAAGCAAGAAATTACAAGCCCTTCTCTTGGAAAAAACACTCTATATGCCAAAGGAATTAGAGGAACACTTGTGAGAAGTGGAGAAATATATCTTGAAGGTGTTAGATAAGAGAGGGGGAGGGAAGAATGGAGGCTGGAGAGGAAAGGATTCATTGACATGGGAGCCTTCAGCCATGGTTCAGTTCAGTTCAATGTCTTGACAGGGACAATTGGCACTGGACCTAATGGTTTATCAAGATACTTCTTTGAAGACTTAACTCAAAGATGGCTTTCAGTAAATGAAATG
Source organism: Pongo abelii (assembly GCF_028885655.2). Lineage (NCBI taxonomy): Eukaryota > Metazoa > Chordata > Mammalia > Primates > Hominidae > Pongo > Pongo abelii. The sequence continues at coordinate 32,201,258 of NC_071985.2, read as the reverse complement.
GAGATGCCAAAACTTTCTTTGTTAACATGGAAGTAAGGCTGGTGTATCAGGGAAGTGAGAATGCTGGATAATTAGGTATGGCCTGAGAGCTTACCATCTCTGTTCTCTGAGAGGTTATAAAGAACCCACCAGTTGTGGGGGATGGAGAGCACCAGCATTTTGGAAAATCTCAGTGGTGACTTTCCCCGGCAGGCCAAGTTTGATAGTGAGAAATACTACCATAAAACTGAGCCCACTACTATCAGTGGTGTTAAATAATATCCTAGAATGGCAGAGACCAAGTGGCAACTGTTAATCATCAGAGACTACACACAGTTATGTACCATAAAGTTATCCAGGTCAGAGTGGCAATCAATGTGCCTGATTTGCAGAAACTATGGTAGTCCTATGGAGAAAATGGGAAGGCAACCCACAAGGCTGTTGCTCAGTTATGTGACAACAAAATTGAGAGCTAAGAAAGCTGATGTCAGTCACCACAAAGGAAAATCCTGGTCTCTCACCAGTTTTCAAACCTAAGTCAGCTTCCTGATGGGGCTCATTGACTGAAGAGGAAGTCAGGTCTTCCAGATGAAGGACCTTTTAGATGCCAGCACAAGTATATCCAGTAAATATTCTTTCAATCCTTTTTCCCAGTGGGATCTGCAACCTCCTACAGTATACTCTGGATAAAGGGGAATATCAGTATTTTTGAGGACTATTAGAAAGGGTACTGAGCTGTCCTTAACCCCAGAGCAACTTCAGTGCCATTGTAGTTCTTTGGTTAGAGTGAGGACTCGATGGAAGCCAAGTGATAAATACAGATGTGGTCTGAGTTCTTTTCACAATTGGCACTTATAATCTCCCATTTTCATTTTGTGCTTTCCAAATATTTAGTTGGGTTAATTATACTTAATAGGTATCAGAATTTTCATATTTATTCCCTGACATGGGAATAAGGGATATTATTATAGGAAAATGACCAAGTAGAAGTCCCTAAAAATGTCCTTCCCAACTTCCCACCCAAGTTAAGGTAGTAAATCAGAAGCAAAATAACATTCCTAAAGCAATGAAAAACACCAGTAATGTCATTAAGAATAGAAAGCCTGGTGGTTTCTCAACTATCCATTTAATTCACCTGTTTAGACTTTGCAAAAGCTAGCGGATCTTAACATATGACAGTGAACATTTTTTTTCTGAGACAGGATCTCACTTTGTTGCCCATGCTGGAGTACTGTGGTGCTATCAAAGCTTACTGCAGCCTTGAACTCCTGGGCTTAAGTGATCCTCTTGCTTCAGCTTCCCAATGTGCTAGGATTACAGGCATGAGCTACTATGCCCAGCTGATAGTGAACTTTTATAAGTGTAGCTAGTTGGCCTGTAGACTCAGTTGCAACTGTTGTGGTGGATATAGTATTTTCTCTTAAGAAGATGAACACAACCTCTTGCACTTGGTATGTAGGTATTGATTGGACAAATCCTTTGTTCTCAAAACTCAGTAATAGAGAAGATTAAAAAGCAGTTTTCATTTGCATGGCAAAGACAGGAATATACCTACATTATCTTATTCATGAGTCATGTTAGTTCTCCTGCCTTTTGACATAATATAATCTACTGGGACCTCAATCATCTTGATTGATCAATCACCTGATATTGCGTAAAATATCACACCAGTCTACTCTAATGATGATATCACACTAACTGGCCTCGAGAAGCAGGAAATGGTAAGTATGCAATAGCCCCAGTAAAATAAATAGCTTCATGCCAGACTATGGGAGAAAATCATCAAGATTCATAGACCTTCATTTGTGAAGATTTTCAGTTTAGTTGGACTTGCTGGGATATCTCCTCTGGGATAAAGAACAAATTGTTGTACTTTGTTTCTTAAGAAAGAAGCTCAATATTTGTTAGAACCCTTTGGGTTTTGGAAGCAATATTATATTGCATTTGGGAACACTGATGACCCATTTATGAAGTGACCCAGAAACTTTTTAGTGTTGAGTGAACTTCAGAACAAGAGGGATCTCTGTAGTGGTTCCCATGCTGTGGTGCAAGCTTTTCTGATACTTGGGCCGTATCAGCAAATCCTATGATGCTAGAACTTTCTATGATGGATAAGATTGCAGTATGTCATCTCTAGCAAGCCCCTATAAAGCTCAGAACCTTAGGGTGCTGGCATAAGACTATGCTGTTATTGGCAAAGGATCACTCTACATTTGTAAAATAGCTTCTGCTTTACTATTTGGCCATAGTAGACACTGAGCATCTCACTACAGTGCCCAAATGACTCTACAAACTGAGTTAGCCATCAGGAACTCATTATTGCTAGATTCACCTAGTTATAAATTTGGGCAGAAATAGCAGTTATTGATTATAGAATGGGAGTGATGTATTCAGGACAAAGCTCAAGCAGATCCAGAAAGCCACAAGTAAATTTTAAGAAGAGGAGCCCATACTACCTCATCACCCTCCTGGGCTATTCCCCAGTGGCACTTCCCTCAATTCACATCATGACCTCATTGCAGGTAAGTGTGTGTGCATGTGAGGTGGGAGGTGGTGATATTCCTAAGCTAAGCAAGAGAAGAGAATGAGCATAGGCCTCATTTATAGATGGGTTGGCACAATGTTGGCAATCACTAGAAATGGACCATTGCTGAATTACAGCCCCACCTAAGGATAGAAGTGAAAGGAAATCCTCCCCATAGGCAGAACTTTGAGAAATACATTTGGTCCTATACTTTGTATGGAGGGAGATGACATGAAGTTTGAAATACAGATATGCATTTATTCCTAGGCAGAAGCAAACAGTTTGCCCAATTGATCAGGATCCTGGAAAGCATAATACTGTAAGATTAGGGGATAAGGAGACTAGGGAAGAAGTACATAATTAAACATATGAAAGTGGGCCCCAAACATGAAGATCTTTGTGTCTCAGGTGCATGGCCACCAAAGAACATTCACTGCAGTAGAGATTCTCATTATCCTGCCAGAAGGACAAAATAACATTCCCTAGGAATGTCAAATAGCCTTTCTTCACAGTCACCTTAGTGCAAGGGGCCTATGATCAGAATGGCTTGATGGCAAGGATAGAGGTTATTCTGGGCTCAGCGTGGGCTTTCTTTCACCAAGATAGTTCTAGCTGCTGACACTGCTGAGTGCTGCTATTGGCATACAGCACTGTCGAGCCCCTTTTATGGTAGCGTTGGCTAACCAGCCACCAGTAGTAGGCCAGTCAAGTAGATCTTTCTACCTTGAAAAGGCGGAGATTCATTGTTACTCAAATTGATACATAAATAATTACTGATTTTATTTTCCTGCTGTTAGGTTTCTGCTAGCAAAACACTTGTAGAATCTGAGGGCTTACAGAATGCCTTAGCCATCAACATGATAACCCATATACCATAACCTCAGACTAGAGGGCTGCTTTTATAACAAAGAGATGATAGTGGGCTTATAACCATGAGAGCCACTGGTTTTACCATGTACCCCCTTGTCCAAAAGCAGTCAGCTTCTGACAGCTTAGCTAAGATGCAAGATGGGGGATATTGTGCAGGGTTGGGCTCTGTTTTCCAGCATGCAGAATACTCATTAAGCCAAAGGATGATATATGGAATTATTTCTCTAATATTAGAATACATGGGTTTGGGAAACAATGAAAGTTGGAACAGTCACTCTCACACCCAATGACTCACTTTTGGAATTTATATTTCATGTACCTGCAGCCTAAGGCTCTACCAGGATAAAGTCCTGATTGTCAGAAGTGGAACACTTCCTCCAGAGGAAACAGCAAGAATTCATTTGAACTGGAAGCTTTGACTAACACTTGGCCACTCTGCGCGTCTCATGCCAGCACATCAGCAGGAGTTGCTGGAATAATTGTAGCTGATTATCATGAAGAGCAATTGACCCTGATTACCATAAGAAGTTGGGCCTGCTACTACACAATGCAATTAGACAGGGAGAAGTATGTCTGGATCCCAGGGGAATCTTTATTTTTTTAAATTTCCAGGCCTAATAATACTGTTAATGGACAATTACAGCAATTGCAACCCAATAAAGAAGGGCAACCAATGTCTCAGACTCCTTGGGGACAAAGGTCCAGGTTATCCCATCAGGCCTTAGGTTTTTCAGGAGTTTGAGAAGGATTATTGCCATGAGAGGACTAAGAAACTGGGTTTATGATTGTCCTCTCAGGAAGAAATAAGAATGTCTTATTCACACACACACACGCACCCATACACACACACACACACACAAAGGAGACCTTATATTGAAGTATGCAAACTAGACATAAATTAGAAGGATGTGTGGCTCACAGCATAACTGTATTAAGCATTTCTTATTTGCTCAGATTTTCTCAGCCTCATCTGCCTTCTAGAACCTCTGCTACTCGTTCTGCCAAAACCAACACTTTGACCTAAATCTGTGGTTCTGCAGCCTGAGCCCCACCAGCCTCGCATCCAAGTTTCTGACTTCTTCTGCTTACAGATCTGATGAAATACCACACCACAAAATGAGGAATCTAGCTTCTCATGTAGTTGTCAAAGGGGCCAAATTATATGCCCAGAAGTGCAAGGTACTTATCTACTTATGCAGTGAAATTTGACCAATGGGGAAAGGACATGAAAAAAAGTCAAATAGATAAATTTCTTCTCTCTCCAAGGAAATTCTTATATGCATGTTTTTTCAATAGCCTATGGGAATATACCTTGTGCAGTCTATTTAGTGGTATAATGGAACTGACTCTTGAAGGTTTTTAAGAGCCAATTGTATACACCCGTTTCCAATCCTGTATTCAATGATGTCACATTGGTAGCTTACAATCAGCCATGGTTGGACTATTTACACCATGGAAATTGGCAAACACTGCACTCCGTGGAGGAATGGTTGTTAAATATTTACTATACACACTACTGAGTTTAAATGACACACTCGCTGACTGACTGCCTATGTCTCTTCATGGCCTGCCATGAAGCAGTGGCTCTAGCTGTAACACGTCTCCCTGCATTGCCACTCAGCCTTTCCTGCCTCATTTCCCTTTTATTTTACTCTCACTGCCACTGTGTATCACTTCCCAAACAAATGATCAGCATTTAATCTATGTTCAGTCTCTGTTTACTAGGAACCTCAGACTAAGACAGGAGTTAAACGGAGATGAGTAAAAGGATTTCAGATCTTTGTTGAGACTAGGGAACTCAGGATACTGTGGAACCCATTATATACTATGGGAATGCCTTCTGGCAACCACACGTGAACTTGGTGGTAAGAGTAAAGAAGATGATCGCTGGGACATATTCATGCTTGAATAAGTGAGAGGGGTCCAGTATGGAACAGGATTCTGGTATTTCTCTAGTTGAGAAGGTTGGCCTGGATTCAAGAGTGCCTAACAGAGGTAAATACAGGAGAAGGTAAAAGACTGGAAGATCAGAACCAGAACACATTGGAGGTATCAATGAGAACAAAAGGCATATATAATAAATGCAAAAGAGTGAGAAACTTCTTGGAAAATAATGTTTTCTGGGCATATATATATGCCCAGAAATATATAAAAACAAGTATTTTATTTCATATATATTAATCCACCATTTGCCTTCACATGTATTTTCCTCTAGCCATTGGGGTCTTCTTGCTGTTCCTTAAACCAACATCAAGTGCCCAGAAAACTCAATGCCCAGATATTCATATGGCTTTTTCCCTCAATTATATTAGGCTGCAGCTCAAATATTACCTCCTCAGAGAAGTTGTCTGGGAGTGCCCTATCTAGAATAGCCTAATTCTCTATTCTCTCACTCGGCTTTATTTTTCTTCGTAACCCTTATCACAATCTGGCATTATTTTGTTATTTTACTATGTGTTTATTGCCTGTCTTCCTGAGTAGAATACAAACTCAATGAGGGCAGAGATATTATCCGTTTTAAATCCCTAGCACTTATAATAGTGCTGAGCACATAGTAGATCCTGTATAAATGTTTGTAAATTAACAATTATTAACTGTTAATTAATCCAATTGTTTATAATTAAACACATATTTTAAAGATTAATAATAACGAATAAAGACCCTGTGTGTGTCTAGCTCTCTCCTAGGTAGGCAGATCATGAAGTTTAAGGCTTAATTCCAATCTTTGAGAAATTTGTAGTTTCACTGAGGTCATAAGGCATACACACACAAGCAACACATAAACAAACACACTGCAGATTAGTGTGTGATATATATCAAGTCTATTATGAGAATTATATTTCACAATGTTATAAGATTTCAGAAGAGAGAATGCTGTGTGCATTGGAGCAATCAGAGAGATTTTTGGAAGAGGTAGGGTTTAATCACAACCATTAGAATTGGCTTTATATAGGGGGTAAAGGATAGAAAGGAATATTGTTTTGGTACTCCTCTCAAGCTTTACCAGTACTGAATATGTTCAGTACAAGCAACCTATTAAGATCCCAAACAAGCAACCTATTAAGACAGCAAAATGTTTATTGGCTATTTGTCCACTTACTTTGCCTACATCACACACACACACACACACACACACACACACATGCACATACATAATCCAGGAGATTAGATGTGAGTTTAAGTTAATGATCAAGCAGCTGTGTGTTATGTTTTGAGCTCTGTTGTAAATGAGATGAATAAATATTGATTGGTTTAAGTGAAATAAGGAACACTAATTCAGGTGCTGAACTATGTCTGTATACCACTTTGGGAAGGGAAAAATAAGATAGATTCTGTTTGTCAGGGACTGACTGATGTCCAGCCCAACGTCCTCATTTGGTGTCAGCCTCTGATAAAAATGAAGCCAGTTGATTTATTTGAGTTTTTTTCACTCTGACTATTTGACAAAAACCCATTTAAACTGCCCTCATCAATTCTACTCTTTTATCCTGATTTCAACTCTTATTTGTGATGTCTTATCCTCTCTACACTGGTTTAAATTTTCCATGTTTTAACTTTAATTTTTTTGAGTCCAAGAAATTCATCCACTTTAAGATTATTTCTCTATCTTCGTTTTTAAAACTAATAACTTAAAAAATGAAAACTTTGGTTACCAGCTCCTGAGGGTTTAAGTAAGAGTCAGTTCATACATGAAATCTCTCTTAAAATACATTTTCCTTTTTGAGCTGATTTACAGATTTGTGTAAGGCCAGGAGCCTTTCTCCTTTCAGTTTCAGTGGTGGGATCATGTCTTTATCAGAAGCTCTTGAAGGAATGTTGCTTTTCTTAGTAATGTAAGAACAGAAAAAGCTAGAAAGGTCTTTTATTTCTAAAGCTATTTATCTAGCCCATAAATATCTGACAGATTAGCAACACTACACTGGACATTAGAACAATATCAACTCATTAAGGGATTTGTGCTAGTTTTCTTCTCTTACGGAAAAGGAAGATGAATTCAATTCTTACTAATATTTACTAAAGCCACCCTGGAAATTATTCAAAGATAAGATATTCTGAGAGGAAAATGCAAATTTCTCTTTTCAGTTTGGGAAAATATTTAAATATATTCAATAAGCAGTTTCCAGAAGTTTGATGGTGAGAAGAGTAGTCCCAAGAGAAACAAAGAACCAAGTAAGACCAAACAGGCAAATCACGGTAAACTTAAATACTCATGGAAGACAAGCCAATTAGGTTATTACTATTAAAGATTTTAAGAAACTTGCGGTCAGCAATGAAGGAAGAAGAATAAGTACTTGGAAGAACAGATAAGTATTGAGTGTTGAATGAGAAAATATCTGAATGAATCAGCAAATCTTACAGAATTTTGTTACTTATTGGTTAAAATACAAGCATCTGTAAAAACCTAGATTTCTAGCAGCAAAATCTGTAAATTTATATTCCTGAGTGATGTAATCCCATTGCTATATTTGCTGAAAAATATTCCTACTTGAGGCCAGAAGGATTAATATTGCTTTTCTGGTAATATACCAAGAAACAGTCTGATGCCTTTTAAAACAAAGCAATACAACACTCTAAATGTACAAGCAACATTGCTCTGGGAAACACATTTGGCTGTCAAAGCCAAATAGTAATCCTAATTTAATGAACATCGTCAGTTTGCTGAGCCCATCAGGGAATGAAAGCATCTTTAGGGAAAGCCTGAAAATGAACCGTACCAATTTATTACACAGCTTTTTATTTAGGGTGAAATTGAAGTGCCTGAAATACTTGACCAAAAGATTCAAGAGTTCCCTCAAAAGTGAGTTTATTAACCAAGATTATGCCTTAGATATTGAAGGAAGAGGATATAGTTATCCATATATAAAGATACTTGCCCTGCTCCCAGACAAGTTACTTACATCTTTGTATCGTAAGGTCTCTGCAAGATATACTTGTTTTAAGGAACAAAAACTCTTGTGCACAATCATAAAAGAAACAATATTGGATTCATTCATTTATTCATCATCCATCATTATTATCTATCTTGCCATCTGGATCCTCCAGAGACAGGTGTGTGTGCAATTTGCACAGGGAGATGAGGGCTATATTAGTGCTATGAAAAAAGGACTATGGTAGCATAGATGAAAAAAGTGCTTAAACCTCCCTGAGATATTGGCCCTTTTATAGAGAACTGCATTCCACAAGGCAAAATCCAGAACATTTAAAACAAGTATTTTCTGGAATATCTTGTTTTTCATGGTAATGGCAGCTGTGGGGTTCACTGAGCAAATCTTAGTCAGGAGCTTGCGTCAAGCTGTGCGTGAGTCTTCACACAGCCCTTCTGACCTCTCAGATGTCAGCGGCCATGTTTTCTCCTCCTGACATTCTTTCCCTGGCAGTCACTGTTGGTCTGAGGAAAGCAGGAGAGCACACTCTTTCAAAACTGCATTAAGCGGTACCAGCCCAGCTTAGGAAGACAGGTTTTGCAGTCAGCCTGCCTTGACTATTCCCCACCCCTTCTCTCCCTAGACAATACCTTTACTATTCTCTACAATTTAACATCTCATTTTATGTGGCGCTGTCTGGTGGTAGCTGGCATCCCCTTTTGTGTTAGAACTTTTACAGTAGAAGTGCCCTTTCTTTTCCCCTTAGCCGTCATATGTGATTTCTGTATTTGTATATTTGTCATCTCTATTAATGAGGCTGGGCACTGCGGAGGACACATATGCACCCCTGTGTCAAGATGTTGAAAGTGTCTGGGTCTACCCAGGGACTTCTCCAGTGTGTGCAAGGTGGTACATTTTTCACATGATGCCAGGAGCTCATAAGCAGCAGCTGAGGCTACTGGGTGGGCTCTCAAGTCATAATCTTCTTTGAATCGGAAGCTAAGATCGCACCTGCGGGTTTATTTCTTCCAGATTGCCTGGTAAATCATCTGTAGCCTATTGTGGGATGTGGATGGTTATGGTAATTACAGTGTGGGGTGAATTAGGAAAAATTATATAACATGAACAAGGACAGAAGCCATATAAATTGTCATGAAAATTTCTTCCTGGAAACTAGGCTTGTGATATTTTATTGCCTTCTCCCAAGATGCCAGTAGCACCCTGAGATCGATAAAATTTCCTAAGATTCAATGAGCCACACTGGTCTCTCTCTTTACTACATTACCCTGGATCCCAGGGAGGCTACGGTGCTGAGCGGAGGTCCTGGTAGCTCTAACTGCCACTTACTTAAAATAACAAGTGATCTGTGAACATCCTTATGCAGAGGCAAGAAGTGAGAAACAGAATTAAGGACTGGGATTTACTTCTTTAATACCTACTGCATTAGGTTTCTGAGGCTGCTGTAACATATCGTCATAAACTTTGTGGCTAAAAGCAACATAAATGTAGTCTCTTTTGGTTCTGCAGTCCAGAAGCATGAAGAAAGCTCTAGGGGAGAGTCTGTTCTTCAGCTCTTTCAGCTTCCGGTGTTTGTTGGTATTTAATGTGGCTGCATCACTCTGATTTCTGCCTCTGTTCATGTTGCCTCCTCCTCTTTTGTCCACGTCTTCTCTTTTTCTGTCTCTTAGAAGAACACCTGTCATTGGGTTTAGGGCCTGCCTGGATAGTCCAAGAGGCTCTCATCTCTAGATCCTTCACTTAATTACATCTGCAAAGACACTTTTTCCAAATAAGGTAACATTCACAAGTTCCAGGCATGTGGACATGGACCTGTCTTTGGGGTACAGGAATTATTAAATGTATGTGTCAAGTTCTATTTTAGACACTCTCTATATATTATGTTAACTTTGAATTTCAGAAATCTGTATTCTAGGCGTAGCTCCGCCACCAGCTGACTGTGTTACCTCAGAGTTATTTTCACCTGTCTGGGTTGCAGTTTCCTCGATTGTAAAATGAAGGAGTCAGATTAGATGACATCTATAGTTTCTTCCAGGCCTTAACTTTCAGTAATTCTAGACAAAGGGCAGGCCACTATCTAGAAGGGGACTCAGATAAGATTCTATTCAACAATACACCATGTTAGTGGTGCCTCCTGGAGGTGTGCAATGTGCTTCCCCTGTCTGTGATCTCTGTTGACAAGAAACTCTCATCCTCTCCCAGAGTCCAACATTGGTACACGTTAAGATCTGAGTCCCCACTTCAAATATTCCCTCCACCACCTAAGTACGATCTAACCATTTATATTTTGATTCAAAGCTTTTATTCTCTTGTGTGTCTGTAACATAGACCCAGGGCAATGTTACCAATCCTGAGATCTAGTCCTACAGGAGCAAAACTACATTTGTAAAATGCTCTTTCTAGGATGACTACCAACATCCAAGAAAATGGTATCATCATAATGGTAATCCTTGGTATATAATTTTCTATTAAAGGAGTGGAAATAATACAGTAGGAAATTAATTTCAGAAGACTTGGAACAATTTGGTTCAATTCTATGTATGCACTTATCACCCACAATTTTCCAGGTGCTGTATTACATGTTAGGAATACAGATGAAGATAAGACCCAGTCTTTTCTTATATACAATCACCTTCTAAAATAAGCAAAAGCATTATTTTCGTACCCGAGCACTGGCACTCACATAGGTGAAGCCAAAGAAAGTTCTCATGAAAAAAAATTAACAAATTGAATCAGGGCTAAAACTGTGGAAAGGGACCAAGATGCAGAGCCAAAAACTGTTGGCTCCATTGGGAAATCATGAGAAAGCAGATGCAGGTTGCCCTGCCACTGAAACCCCAGAGGGTACAACTACTCGTGACCATCAAGGGATTAATGATGCATTTAAATTGTTCCCACCAGAGATTATATATGCAATGAGACACAGTGGAGGCCAGAGCTGCATGTGATCTAATGGCAAACTCCCAAATCCCCCTGCGTTTTTCTGAAGGGAGGATTGATAACATCCAAAGATATCACAGCAAATAGTCAGTTCAGGCACTTGAACCCCAAGAAGGTCTCAGGTCCCATAAGACCAACTGCCTGGGTTCTATAAATATTGCACTGGGAAATCTGTCCTCTGGCCAGATGTAGGCTATAAGCATGCACTTTGGTTCGGTGAACTCCACCCTGCAAGGAAGGAATTAATAATCATACTAACTAAGGCAAGGGGTGCTGGGATACTGTGTTAAGTACACCAAATGTCTCCACTAAATGTCAGGGTGAGCCGTGAATTTGGCAAGCTTATACTCAGCTCCAGTTAGCATTTTCCTCAAATTCCCCAGCAGACAGTTTGGCCTGGTTGGCAGCTTGCTCATAAGAGACCCAGAAATATATAATCAGTTCAGCTAAGCAAGCCCCAGAAAAGAGATTCACAGTGGAAATAATGTCCAGGTTCAGTCTCAAGTAGATTGACAGCGACTTCTCATCTGGAAATGAAAAAAGTATTGTTACCCAGGAGCAGCTTGCATGGAAGAAAGCCAGCAAGGTTCAAGTCCATTTGCGTTGACCACAGTTTATCTGGCCATCATAACAAACAGGCTAAGGCAAAGCTCAGCATGGAGACACATGCTCATGGCAGCTCAGGTACATGGCAAATCAAAGAGCTATAGCATACGATAAGAGAAAACTACAGTGACACTGGGTGCCAACCTCAAAAAGTGCCAGAGAATGCCGGGAGTCCTAATTATTTGGAATAAAAGCTTTCATGTGACACACAGGAGTTGTTCAGGGACTGGAGCCATCTCGTATTTTCATAATTCTTTGCCCCTAATGCCAATTTTTTTTCTTTCCTTAAGTGCTAAGATCTGGGAAATAGAAATTTGAAATAGAAAGAATAATAACAATCAATAATACGATTCTTACCCCAATTAAACTTACAGTCTAGTGGAGTTACAGATATTAAATTGTCATACACAAATTTGTGAAATTGTAGTTGTGCTCATTTTTAAATGGAAGAAATGTATGAGGCTCTAAGAGCACATAATAACCAGTGTAAAGCCAAAGATTCCCTGTAAGAAGGTGAGAACTAAGCTGAAATTGGAGAACAAGTAGGTGCTAACTTGTGGTATCAGACAGAGAAGACAAGTAACTGCCAAGGGAAGGAGAGAGACAGGTGAGTAGCCAGAGGGACCTCTGGGCTCTAGGTGTGTGTTGTGCGTGTGTGTTGTATGTTAAAGAAGAGACTGAAATCCAACAGAATGATAAAGTTGGAGTTCATATGATCATATGATGAGCGTATCTTTCATGAGCTCTCTAATTCTTCACATACGAAGTTGAAAAGTTTTTTTCCTCATTCATAAGGAAATTATGAAAATATTCTTTCTATTTTTGTGAGGCCAGTCTTGTCACGGTCTTCATGTGTTGTACACCCAGGCCCATTCCTAGCTGTGTGGCCTTTTCCAACATTTTTCTTTCCCACAGCTTTTTTAATTCCCCCTTTCCATATTGCTTGGCACACATAGCTGACAACGGACTTCTCATTCATGTGGTAGAGCCCATGGTTGGGTCTCTACTTCTGAGTCCATCTGAATTACAGGTAGTTTAGGGATTTTCTATTAAAAATGGTGTAGTGTTCACAGACAAATTACTAAACATTGAACAAATATTCCATTAAAAGATAAATTATCTCTTGGAAAAGGAACTTCTTGCAAATAACATCAATAAGTTGGTTATATATTTTTTGTATTTTGCTTTTTGAGAAACAGCCCAGAAGTAGTCATTGCTTAATATTTTTATGGCCAAAATATACAATATATTCTTTAAGATATACAGATTTTTAATAAAAAGTCTCCTTAAGTTGAAGGGAGTCTTACCAATTGATCTTCTAAAAATCTTGCCATTTGATATTTTTTCATAGATATTTAGCCTTATAAAGTGTTTTCTGAATGGATACCAACATGCTAGATACTGAGTGAGATAAATAAAATCAGTTGAAAAATCATAAGGTGGAACCTGATTCATCTAAAGCTTATAGTCTAAGCAAAGAAAAAAAATAAAGAATAATTTATTCATAAATATTATTGAGCACTTATTATGTGCCAGTGATGCACTAGAAAAATATCATTCCTGCATTTGCAGATTTGAGTCTCCAGGCAAGGCTACACACTCAGAAAAAAACTGTCAGCCATAATTTTCAGCCAACTTAAACACTTTTTATTAGCATAAAAATAAAAAAGTAGTATTCTAACTTTGCCATTCTGAAGACCAATTACAAATTTAATCTATTTAAAATCTAATTCCCCACAATGTACTGATACCAAGCATTTAGATATAGTTTTATAACAAGAATATGATTTTCAGAATATCCAATACAACTGACCCAACAAGTGTATACCAATGTTTAGGAAATGCAGGTGCTCTACTACCAGGAATCTTGCTATTTACTCTGTCTCTTCTTTACAACAACTGTATATGAGGAACACGGACTGAAGGATGAACAAGATTTTTGTGAATTAAATTGTGTCCCTACCCCCCTACACACACACCAAATTAATGTGTTGAAGCCTTAACTCTTAAATGCTCCTGTATTTGGAGACGGCCTTTACGGTTATATGAAGTCATCAGGTTGGGGCCCTTATCTGATAGGAATGATATCCTTATAAAAAGAAGAAAAGATATTAGGGCTCGCTGTCTGTCTGCATCTATACAGAGAAAAGTCTTTGTTGTGACACAGCCAGAAGGTGGCTGTCCACAAACCAGGAAGAGAGCCCTCATCAGCAACTGAATTTGCCAGCACCTTGATCTTAGACTTCCATCCTTCAGAACTATGAAAAAACAAATTTCTGTTGTTTAAGCCACGCGATCTGTGGTATTTTGTTATGGCATCCTGAAAATCTAATAGAAAAATGAACTAATATTTATTATCTGCTATGTGCCAGTATCTGTGCATCATAAAAACAGCCAATATTTATTGGGCACTTATGAAGGAAAATATTCCTAGGTTGTTATCTTCTTTTGTATAGTCCAAGATGATTTACCACTATGTCTACCTTCCAACTACAAGAACATGAAAGAAGGATAGGAACATCCCTTCCCTTGGAGTCTGTACCTAGAAATTGCAAGTTATATTTGATTGCATCCTATTGGGCAGAACTTAATCGCATGGAGGCTCTTAACTGCAAGGGAAGCTGAGAAAGTTGTTCAAATCAGAAGTTCTACCACTATCAAAGAAGGAAATAATTCATATTGAGGGACAACTGTCAATCTTTTCTACACCCACATCCTCAAATAGACTTAGACATTCCTGAATCAAATATTTAATGCTTATAACCCAGCTGCTATGCTGCACCCTGGCTCCTCTGACTAAGCCATTCGATAATGTTGCCAGCTTTTTGGGGGCTCCTTCTGCAATGAAGCCAGTCTGTCCAACTGGGCATTAACCCCAGTTGTTTCTTGTCCTCATAATAGAAAGAACACAAATTTTTCTCATAGCCATGAAAGTAAAATGATTTGTTTATATCTTCAAAGATAGTAAATAGAATAACTGGGATATGAACTGAGGTTTTGGCATCTCAAGTACAATTTTGTTCCCCCTTAACTACCAGATGACTTAGAAGTACCCTCTAAATCACTCTGAGATTCATGAATGAAGTTATTTCCCCATATTAGAAGACATTTGTGAGGCAGGTTGGAAGGTGAAGACCAGTTGAAGAAAATGGGAATAATTTTTGTGTTTGGTCTATTTCTTGCTTCTTAATTGAATTTCAGTCTCTGACTAATATTCCATGTTGTGAATGTATCACAGCTTACAAAATCTCCTATCACTGTATATTTAGACTGTTTTCATTCTATTTCAGTGCTATTATAAACCACACTGCATTAAACCTAATTGTGCATAAATATTTATATGGGATGGATAGTGCAACTGTTATACACATTTTAAAGTCTGTTGATTGTCTTTGGCAATATTGTTAAACTGCTGTCCAAAAAGACTTACTAACATTTACTTCCATCAAAAATATATGAGACTAAAAGTTGACATCTTAGATTGAGTCTCTAGAAGCAAACCCTGTAAAAAAAGTCTTGATGCAAGTGATGTATTCAGGAAATACTTTCTGGGGAGATGAGTAAGGAAGTAAGGAACATAGCAGGGAAAGGAAGGAAGTCATGCAAAATTGTACTCTTAGGCAAGATGCTCCACAGAGGCAAGGGAGCTGGACCTCCATATTCTGATAGTCATTTGTCAGTTCCAACCTGGGGGAGAGATAAATCCCAAGCAAGCATATGTAGCTCTCAGGTAAAGCAGTTCCAGTAACCTGAAGGCAGTTCTCCAAAGAAAAGCTTCAAGTTCCAGTCATTAAAAACACAGGGGGCCAGGCACAGCATCTCACACCTATAATCCCAGTACTTTGGGAGGCCAAGGTGGGAGAATCACCTGAGATTGGGAGTTCGAGACCAGCCTGGCCAACATGGAGAAAACCCATCTCTGCTAAAAATACAAACTTAGCTGGGTATAGTGGCACATGCCTTTAATCCTAGCTACTCGGGAGGCTGAGGCAGGAGAATCACTTGAACTGAGGAGGTGGAGGTTACAGTGAGCCAAGATCGTGCCATTGCATTCCAGCCT
Organism: Pongo abelii; assembly: GCF_028885655.2. Lineage (NCBI taxonomy): Eukaryota > Metazoa > Chordata > Mammalia > Primates > Hominidae > Pongo > Pongo abelii. The sequence continues at coordinate 32,185,396 of NC_071985.2, read as the reverse complement.
GGGCAACAAGAGCAAAACTCTGTCAAAAAAAGAAAAAAAACTGGAAAATTAGTATTGGGGGCAGTGGAGGTTGTGCACAGAAGATATCATGAGAAACCTCAAAAGATTTGGGCAAAGCACAAACATTTTCTGCTACAGTCCACCCCTTACCTGCTCAAATTCTATTACATTTCAATTCTTCAAAGCAGTGGTTGCTCAAAATTTCGGGGCGAAAATTGTAAGTGGAAGGTGAGTGGAACAAGCTACAGTCTCTCCTGCTCAAACTGGTCCTGAAGTAAGAATGTTTCATCATCCCCTCTTTTAGCATCCATTCTAGATTCTTCTCAGCTCCTATTGAATTTAACAATAATGCTATGCCCTACTCACCAGCACATTCTTCATTGCTCCAGTGAAGGAAGTTCCCTCTGCGCTTTCATGAAGAACATAGTCATGCATACACCTCTAAATCCTTTTATCCCTTTCTCAATAGTCTGCCAGGTCATTATTTGTTTCAAGCCTCAATGAGCTATTCTGGTGGCATACGAGGAACAGTTCCAGGTGCTGTTGCATTAAATACTGAAGTCACAGGAGAGGGCCCTATATCAGTCAACTCTCTTTTATTCACCATCTTGAACTGGCATCCTCAAAATCTACTTCTAGTCATGCTCTGCTAGTATCTGAGAGTACATGTTACTCAAGTCCTACAGATTTTTTTGGCGAAATAATTCATTCCCTGCTTCATAAGGCCAAAATCTCCCCAGTTCAGTCATGCTGAAGCCTCACCTTAGGTGTCTGTCTAGTGAGGAGGGAAGGTGGGGGCAAATCAAGAGGAGGGCAAGTATTACTTTTCAATGCATCTGCCTTAGTTGAGGCTTCTAAGTAATCCCCAAACATCAAGGGGACTGCTATACTCTAGAAAAGGAGAGACAGCGTGGCAATTTTGCAGGCTCAGAGGGTCCAGTAGAACGTAGGGATCCAACGTTCTATAGCACATCTACTCAGATATACCTGTCTTGAGTCTCAGGGTCCCCTTTCTTTCTTGTTAGGGCCACGGTTTTGGTGTAGGGCATTTGGCTTTGTTGTTAAATTCAGTCTTCTCTGAAGTTTGGTTACTCTCACAATTGAGTCCTATGCCTGGTCTTAAATACGTCCTTCCTCTGGCTGAAGGATGTGTTTAAAGTTTTGCTGGCTTTCATTTTATGCCTTAAGCTGACAACTGACTGACCTAAATCTGTATTTTTTTTCTCTCTGATGCACCAGTGACACTCAGTAACACCCAATCAATGTCATTGTTCTTATAATTATGAATTTTCCATTTCTTTCAAATGCAAGCAACATTGTATGAATCAAAGAATCCTTCCCATCTTTACTCCAGCCCAACCTAACAGAGATGGAAGTCTTAGTAACTATGCTACTGCCAGGGATAGTCACTCCCCAACTTAGTACTAATAAAGGGACCCTGTGTTTTCAGATGGCCATCAAATATCCAATTCCAGAATCTGGTCTGCATTTCCTACTTCCTAGGACCACTTCTGGTATCAACTGTCTCAGGGCCATTCTGCAGAAGTACTCTTTGAAGTGGGGATTCATATGCAAACAATTTCAGAAAATATTCAGAAAATACTTGGGAGAAGACTAGCAAAAGAATAGGAAATGCAGGATAGGGACACAGAGGAAGTCTAGCATGGGTGTAATCTCAGGCAAAGGTCACTCTAAAGGTAGACTTCGGCCAGATCTCAGAGGGGAACTCTGGAGTGTGACACCTCAGAGCTGTCCCAGCCTGAAGTAAAGGAGCTGGACTTTCCTACGTTTATATCTGTCTGTCTTTGGACAACAGCCACCCAGTTGGATTGCAAATGCCTAGATATTTCCAAACCTCTGTGTAGTGTGGGCACAATGGCTCCAATAGCCCAAGGGGCATCCTCCAGAGAAAAGCTGCAGGTGCTGGTCCACAGAAGGGCAGGCATGGAGAAGTGGGCATGGTGGGGTGAGAGTGCACAGAGAGGGAAAGAAGGGATCCTAGGCATCTGGGCAGACAACTAATATTGTCTGCTACAGTTCTATTTCTCTCTTTGTTCATGTGCTTCCTTTTTTTGTTTTATTTATAGGAATTCTACTTTTGTCTTTTTCTTTTTAAGATTTAAGTTTAATTTACCTTTGGAATGGGTATAGTTTGCATGCAGAATAAAATCAAAAATGTCACAAATCGTGTAGTGTAAAAAATCTCCCTCCTATATACCCTTTCAGAAATATCCCGTGAGACAGATTTTGCATGGTGCAAAAATCACCAAGTCTCTTGCTTCATGTACATGTAATCCCTTTTTACAATTCTGTCTTCTAAATTAAAGGAATCAATTCTTTTCTGCATGGGAACCCAGAACAAAGATGACATCCCATAAGCAAAAGTGAAACAAACTAAAAATTGTTAAGTTATTGAGTACTACATGACATGCAGAAGAAAAGACCAACAATGAGGTTTAATTCCCCATACGTTAATTAGCAAATCACCATTGTACTAGGAAGCAATAGTGACAAAAATGTTTCTCTCAAAATAAACCATCTACTGTGAATAAAGAAAAATCGTGACAGTGGGCTGGTAAAACACTGGCTTCTGGTGAAAGACAATGGATGGGTTTTAGGGCCATTCATCCGACTAGACCCTTAATGGACAATGAGGATTTTACTTATTTGGAAAAAAAATCAAAGTGTCAAAGTAAAGAGAGCAATAAGTAGAAATTAAAAAAACAGATAGAGAAGAACAACAGTAGGAATAAAAAACTAAGACCTTTGTACCAGCCTTACTTTGCCAGGAACTTGCTGTGTTGTCTTTGTCAGTTCACTTAACTTTGTGCTTCCTTGGTCATCCGTAATCTACAGATATAAGGATGAAATGAAATAAGTATCCCCAAAGAAAATCATTTAGATAATTGATATAATTCGTAATAATAATACTAGAGTGAGGGATAGGGCTAGTAGGCAAGCTTTTTTAAAATTTGATTTACTTTTAGACTGTCACTATTGTTTAGCTATCTGATTGAACAAGATACCTACTGGTTTAGTTTGTTCTCTGAGGCCAAGTCCACTCATCTTAGAGATAGAAATGTGAGTTTCACTGTTAAGAATGCTGTTGTGGAAATCCAGGATATCAAGTGAAGACAGAAGACACATTCAGCTCCTAGTTCTTACATTTTTTTGCCTAACAGAGCTCACCCTCATGACCCAGTTGGTATGGTCTCAAGTAGGTAAGGAGGGAGTGTTGAAAGTTATATTGTGAATTTAAAATTTACACAAACTAGAAAAACCAAGCCTACAGATGATTTGGGTATTTCAATTATCAAATGAATGGATAAAATTACCAATTTGTGTTCATTTATTTTGTTTCCTAATAGCACAGAAATATTAATAACTGAAAGTAGTAGATCTTCCAGTCATACTAACCTGGTGATTGCTGCAGGTGCCTATTAGATGTCCGCATTTCACAGACTGGACTACACAGATCTTGAGGATAGCTACTGTAGACTACCAGGTTCCAAAGTGGGTTGTGCTGTTGCCTGAATTAGCCCTGTATTTTTTATTCCTGCTGTAAGAAATTACCATAAACTTAAGTGGCTTAAAATAACACAAATTTATTATCTCAAATTGAGTAAGTCAGAAGTCCAGGTACAGTGAGCTGATATTCTGCTTAGAATATCACAAGGTGGAAATGAAAGTGTTGGCAGGGCTACATTCCTTTCTGAAGTCTCTAAGCATCTACTTCCAGCCTCCTTTTGATTGTTGGCACAGTTTGGTTCATGCGGCTGTAGGACTGAGGTCCTGTTTTCTTGCTGGCTGTCTGGTGAGGACTGCCATTAGTTCCAGAGGTCTCTCTCCCATCCTTACAAGTTAGTTCCCTGCATCCAGAGCCAGCAAAAGCGCATTGAATCCTTCTCCCTCCTCCCCTTGTGCTGCATCTCTGCGACTGGCTGTTCTGCCTTCCTCTTTCAAAAGCTTGAATGATTAGATTGGGTCCACCAGATAATCCAGGATAACCTCCCTATTTAAAGCTCTGTTACTTAATCATACCTGCAAAGATCCTTTTGTCATGCAGCATAACATATTCACAGGTTCTGGAGATTAAGGTATTATCCTGCCTACCACAATACCAAATGCCAAAAGATAGGTAATTATGGGGTAATATGTCCTCATGTCATTACATTCCTTCTAGAATTATTTCTTGTGACTGTTAGGTCCTGTCATGTTTACCTGGGAAGTATTACAGAACTATTTGAAGCAGGTGAGATACTGGGATGGAGATTGGGGGGCACATGTTTCCTTTTCCTGATGTTTCTTTCGATACGGAGAAAGATTCTCTAGTAAAGCACTCCTGGCCTTTCTTATACTCTCCCTTCATTCTTCCCCATCACTATGTGACTTTGGGAGGAGGAACAAGGACTGCATGGTTCAGCTCTTGTTGAGGGTCACATTTGGGATCTGTCTGCCAGCAGGGAGCATGAGCACTGGTCCACTCTTGGCCACAGCCTAAGCTCAGGGGGTAAATGCCCTGCCTCTATAGAGGAAGGCCTGTAATTTTTGTTTAGTGCTGCATATAACTGAGTGGATATATTCAAATGGATGAGTTCACTCTTCCAGGCCAGCTCAACCATGAACAGGTCAAGCTTAGTATTTTAGATTGTTGTGTAATTACTACATGCAGAGTAATGTTCTTGGCACCGGGGAGTAGACAAAGATGAATTAGAACTTCTAAGACAGCAGAGTAAAGATGCCTTTTCTTTTTCTTCTCTCTAATACCACTTCAATAGAAACAACATAATACAATAAATAATAGTGAAGTAGAAGAGTGATGAAAAAGAGGAAAGCCATATATGCAGGCTGATTTCCTCAACCTTTATAGTGGAGGAGAAAAGGTGAGTGTCAAAAGACATCAATCAAACACATAAAGTAGTATATGTTTAAACATATTTAAAGAAACATAGGGAAGCTCTATGAAACAATAATATAATTAGCTAAAATCAAGTGAGGAATAATGGGAGTTAGGAAGAAATACAAATATAGGAATTTTGCCATTGTTTGATGTAGGGAGATAGTAGATGTTGCCTAAAGAAACAATGTTTATAATATTTTTAAAAATTTGTTCTAAATTTATGATTTCTAAGATTATACCACTAGACAGAATGCAAGCTTTCAGAAGGAACCTTTATTTAAAAAGCACAAAGAAAATCCGAATAATAGAATAAAAGATTGAATAAAAGCACAAAAATAAGAATAACATTAAAAGGTAACAGTTCCGTAACTGAAAGGTATATTATATCAGTAAATATAAAAGGGATATACTTTTCTATTAAAACATAAAGCCTCTCAAATTGGATCAAAATATAAAATCCAACCATATGATATATACAATAAACACATATTTAAAATACATTGATAAGGCCAGGCGCAGTGGCTCATGCCTGTAATCCTAGCACTTTGAGAGACCAAGGTGGGAGGATCACTTGAGCTCAGGAGTTCAAAACTAGCCTGGGCAACATGGCAAAACCCCATCTCTACTAAAAATACAAAAATTTGCCAGGTGTGGTGGCGCATGCCTGTAGTCCCAGCTACTCGATGAGGCTGAGGTGGGAGGCTCGCTGGAGCCCAGCAGGTCAAGGCTGCAGTGAGCCAAGATCACACCATTGCACTCCAGCCTGGGTGACAAAGTGACACCCTGTCTAAAAAAAAAAAAACCATCAAAACACATTGACAAAGAAAGGTTGAAAATAAAATGTACAAAAGTTTGTTATACAAAAAAAAGACAGTTAACTACAAAGGACATAAACTGCTTTTTAAACATATGAAAAAGAACTTTTCTTCATAAAGTAGTTAAAAGTAAAATTACCATAGAAGGGGCTTTTCACTTATCAAATTACTAAAGATCAAAAAATTTGATAACACATTGGTTGTCTGGAGGTGTGAGTAAACAGGCACTCTCATATGTTGCTTGTGGGGCTGTAAATTAACCCATTTATGGAATGCAACTTGATAATGCCTATAGAAATTACAAATACATCTGCTCTTTGATGCAACAATCCCAGTTTAAGAAATTTATTCTAGAGTAATATTCACATATATGTACAATGATGTTCAATGGAGTATTGTCTATAAGAGCAAATGTTTGAAAGTAACTCAATATGTCCATCAGTCAGACTTTCAAAACTACTAAAAATAAAACTGTATTAGTATGTAATGACCTCCAAGATTAAGAGGAGAAAAAAGGTCACTATCAAGGACCATTGCTGCCCCATATGATGTTTTTGTAAAAATTAGAAAAAGATGCCCTCTTCTTTTACATAGACAAAGTTGTTATCTGGACCCATTGTTTGTGAATGAGGCATGAAAAGATTTTAGCCTCACTCACCTCCTCAATCTCACACCCTTATGGAGGGCAGAGCCATATGTGGTCACCTTGGCTCCAGATCAAACACTTACATTACTTTTAAAGATGGCATTTAAGAAACAAAAACATCTGTTCTTTTGGCACATAAGCATACTATCAAACAATTATCTCTCTTCTCTGAGCAGAAATAATGGATTGATGATATCTTAATATAACCTACAAGGAAAATAATAGTTGGTGGACCTTTGAGATTTAATCATCTAGTGGAAAGAGTTGTCTTTTATTTACCAGACCATCTCAATTTACTTCCTGAATTGAATTAATTGATTAGTTAATTTAGTACTTAATACCACTTGTTACCTTTGAATAGCATCACTAGACTTCAAATTATTAAAGTTTGTAAACAATGAATTGGGCCATGGACCACATTATCTCAGATTTCCATCAAATAAATGTTGTCACCTACATTTATATGATGCTAACACATCCTTATATTTAATACATTTAAGCTATAAGTCAGTTATCTAAAATTTTGATCCATATCATGCTTAGATATGGTTTGTATTAAAGCTGATAAAACAAATAAGTACTAACATTTTGGTAACATAACACAGATGTTCCTAGTTGGCTGGTGGCTTTCCTCTTGAATGATCAGGATTCACAGACTCCTTCCACCCTGTGCTTTGCTATGACCTTGAGTCTTGAACTTGGTTGCATATAACTTATAGAAAAGGAAAGAGTGGGAGCTAAGTACAGTGGCACATACCTATAATCCCAGGAACTCGAGAGGCTAAGGCAGAAGAATCTCTTGAGGACAGAAGTTTGAGACCAACCTGGGCAATATAGCAAGATTCTATTTCCAAAAAAAAAAATTAAAAATTAGGAAAAGAGGAAATCAAATTGTCCCTGTTTGCAGATGACATGATTGTATATCTAGAAAACCCCATCGTCTCAGCCCAAAATCTCCTTAAGTTGATAGGCAACTTCAGCAAAGTCTCAGGATACAAAATCAATGTGCAAAAATCACAAGCATTCTTATACACCAATAACAGACAGAGACCCAAATCATGAGTGAACTCCCATTCACAATTGCTTCAAAGAGAATAAAATACCTAGGAATCCAACTTACAAGGGATGTGAAGGACCTCTTCAAGGAGAACTACAAACCACTGCTCAAGGAAATAAAAGAGGATACAAACAAATGGAAGAACATTCCATGCTCATGGGTAGGAAGAATCAGTATCATGAAAATGGCCATACTGCCCAAGGTAATTTATAGATTCAATGCCATCCCCATCAAGCTACCAATGACTTTCTTCACAGAATTGGAAAAAACTACTTTCAAGTTCATATGGAACCAAAAAAGAGCCCACATTGCCAAGTCAATCCTAAGTCAAAAGAACAAAGCTGGAGGCATCACGCTACCTGACTTCAAACTATACTACAAGGCTACAGTAACCAAAACAGCGTGGTACTGGTACCAAAACAGAGATATAGATCAATGGAACAGAACAGAGCCCTCAGAAATAATGCCGCATATCTACAACTATCTAATCTTTGACAAACCTGACAAAAACAAGCAATGGGGAAAGGATTCCGTATTTAATAAATGGTGCTGGGAAAACTGGCTAGCCATATGTAGAAAGCTGAAACTGGATCCCTTCCTTGCACCTTATACAAAAATTAATTCAAGATGGATTAAAGACTTACATGTTAGACCTAAAACCATAAAAACCCTAGAAGAAAACCTAGGCAATACCATTCAGGACATAGGCATGGGCAAGGACTTCATGTCTAAAACACAAAAAGCAATGGCAACAAAAGCCAAAATTGACGAATGGGGTCTAATTAAACTAAAGAGCTTCTGCACAGCAAAAGAAACAACCATCAGAGTGAACAGGCAACCTACAGAATGGGAGAAAATTTTTGCAACCTTCTCATCTGACAAAGGGCTAATATCCAGAATCTACAATGAACTCAAACAAATTTACAAGAAAAAAGCAAACAACCCCATCAAAAAGTGGGCAAAGGATATGAACAGACACTTCTCAAAAGAAGACATTTATGCAGGCAAAAAACACATGAAAAAATGCTCATAATCACTGGCCATCAGAGAAATGCAAATCAAAACCACAATGAGGTACCATCTCATACCAGTTAGAATGGTGATCATTAAAAAGGCAGGAAACAACAGGTGCTGGAGAGGATGTGGAGAAATAGGAACACTTTTACACTGTTGGTGGGAATGTAAACTAGTTCAACCATTGTGGAAGTCAGTGTGGCGATTCCTCAGGGATGTAGAACTACAAATACGATTTGACCCAGCCATCCCATTACTGGGTATATACCCAAAGGATTATAAATCATGCTGCTATAAAGACACATGCACATGTATGTTTATTGTGGCACTATTCACAATAGCAAAGACTTGGAACCAAGCCAAATGTCCAACAATGATAGACTGGATTAAGAAAATGTGGCACATATACACCATGGAATACTATGCAGCCATAAAAAATGATGAGTTCATGTCCTTTGTAGGGACATAGATGAAGCTAGCTAGAAACCATCATTCTCAGCAAACTATAGCAAGGACAAAAAAACAAACACCGCATGTTCTAACTCATAGGTGGGAATTGAACAATGAGAACACACGGACACAAGAAGGGGAACATCATACACTGGGGACTGTTTTGGGCTGGGGGGAGGGGGGAGGGATAGCATTAGGAGATATACCTAATGCTAAATGACGAGTTAATGGGTGCAGCACACCAACATGGCACATGTATACATATGTGACAAACCTGTACATTGTGCACATGTACCCTAAAACTTAAAGTATAATAATAATAATAAAAATTAGGTGTGGTGGTGCACACCTATGGTCCTAGCTACTCAGGAGGCCAAAGCAAGAGGATCACTGGAGCCCAGGAGTTTGAGGCTGAAGTGAGCTATGATCACTCCACTGCACTCCAGCCTGGACAACAGAGCAAAACCCCAACTCTAAAAAGAAAAGAAAAGGAAAGAGTGGAGAATCCTGCCTCTTAAAACCTCAGACAGGAAGTGCTAACTATTGTTTCTATTATATTCCATTGAGAATTAGTCACATAGCCACACTTAAATACAAAGGCTTCTGAAAATACCTATGGCTGCACAGTTATCAATCAGAAACAACTCTACACCATGAAAGAGGGAGCATAAATTTTTGGTGACCATCTCTACCTTTGAGTTGAACACACCGTGGTAGTATCTCATTGCATAGTTATCCTGAATTCAGATGCTTGAACTTTTGTGAACCCAGAATTGGCCTATACATGGGACAGAAGATCTGAAATGAATAAAAAACCTGATGATTCTTAAAAGAATTGCCTACATGTATAGTTATATTGATTCCTTAACCCATTTCTACCCAAAGTCTGCTCTCAAAATTTCACCCGACAATCTTGGTAAAAAATATATGGAGGTCTTCTACAGACTCAACCTGCAGTTTTCAGTCTCTATACTCATGAACCTTCACTGTATCTGACAGTGGAACTGCTTCCTATTTCATAGTACTCTCTTCTCCTTTGTCCATACTCACCTCTTCCTCCCAGGTTCCTTTCCTAATGCTCTTTAAATGTTAGTAATCTTGATTCTGACTCAGCACGCTTCCCTTCCCACACCTTCCTTGAATGACCTTATCCTTCGTATGATTAGAACTACCTGTATGCAATCAGTACTCAAATTTATATCTTTAGACATTATCTTTAACCTGATCTTTGGACCTTACATTCATGCTGAACATTTTTCCTGGTTATCACACAAAAACCTTTACCTCATGAAGTTCAAACACACCTCTTCCTAAATCTTTCTCCCTTATTTGCTGCCTTAGCAATGGAACCACCATTTACCCAACTGAACAATCTAAAAACCTAGAATTCAAGATTAACCATATTTATTTCAACTCCATTAAATTAATCATAAGCATGACTGGCTTATGTTACCTCCTAAATAAATTTCAAATTCCTTCCTTCCTATTCATTTCCCATTATTAATGCTTTAATTTGTAACTTCAAATTTTCTCCTTTGAATCTCTGAATCCATCTTGTTTTTGGCCCTCTACTACAGTCTTCCTCTCTTGGAGTGCATGCATTTGCTAATATTGATCTCACCCCAGATCTAGTTACTCAGAACACCCGAGATGGGGCCAGCATACACAATTTGCATTTGCACAGAAGATCTTAAGTAATTTTTATTACCAGTCAAATTAGGAAATCACTATATATGGAAGGACCAAACAACAGATTATATAGCAACCAATGCCTCTGTGGTTTTTCTATGTTTTTATGGATCCTCTCTTGGTTTCCTGCGCCCTGAAAACAACAAATGAGTGACACTGAGGTTCTGACAGGCTATGTCTAATTACTTAAACACATTCAAGTTCAATTCAATTACCATCACTACAGAGTGATTGTGAACTGGAGAAAACCCTGGATCACACTGTGAATTTTATATGCTCTTGTATTTAGTACATTAGTCAGATCACAGAAATCTTTCTTGAGACCGTATCAGGCAAATTTTAGGGGATAGATCAATGTATTGGCAATCTGAGACTAACTATTGTATAACTCCAATGACTGAGCTATGAATGCATCACTTAAAAGAAAGAGAACAGAGTAGGGAATAGATGAGTTTGTGTCAGCATTTCTTAGATTTTGGCTACTTTATGCTGCAAGGAATTTGTTGGAAGGATATTAGGGATTCACTAAATTGGCTGGAGGTAGGAAAAAAGGGCTGGTCAATGGGCAGAAATTAAGGAAGTTTGGTGGTCTAGGAAGCAGGAAATAAAGCAATCATCTCATTAGCAGGAACAGGCTGGTCAAGATGCTGCCACCATAGCTCTTGGATAGAAGACCTGCAAGAGCTCATTCTGGCCATGCCTACCTTGTTTATCATCCAAAGTTCTCAGAAAGAATAACTAATTGATCAAAGTTAGGTCATTGCCAGCTCCCTTGGTTATGCCAGTAGCAAGGAGACAGTAGATACAACAGCCCAAATTTCCTAGTAAGAGGCAGGACTGATCACAATAAGGAAGAGCTCATTGTTCAAAAGGAAGTCAGGTCCTATTAAGAAGAGAGAGTAAATGCTAAGCAGCCAATAAAAAATAAATACCAGAGGGGTGCAGTGGCTCATGCCCGTAATCCCAGCGCTTTGAGAGGCCAGGAGTTCAAGACCAGCCTGGCTAACATGGTGAAACTCTGTCTCTACTAAAAATACAAAAATTGGCCCGGTGTGGTGGTGCACACCTATAATCTCGCCACTTGGGAGGCCAAGGCACAAGAATCGCTTCAACCCAGGAGCCAGAGTTTGCAGTGAGCCAATATGGCACCACTGCATTCCAGCCTGGGTGACAGAGCAAGATCCAGTCTCAAAAAAAAAAACCAAACCAAGTATCCATTGCAGTGCACGTAAGGAATAATGAAGAGGAGAAGAAAAAGAAGGGAGAAAAAAAGATTGAGGAAGTGAGGAAAATATTGGATTCAAACTTCATACAAACCACCACAGAGGAATTTTATTTTGCTTTGCTTTGTTGCTTTGCTTTTATTACTTTTTAAATTAATCAAAAGAAAATCTCTTATGAACTTGATAACAATACATCTGGTTCTAATAATCCTAGAAATCTCTATTTATAGACATTGAATATGTTGTTGAAATTAAATAAAATGCAAGAACAAAATTTCAAGATACATTGAGGATTTGCTTTCTCAATAAAGTATACTACAAAGGGAATAAAGAAATTCTTTACTCAAATTAATGGTGAATTCTTTTGTCATGAGAATAGGAGTTTATATTCATTTCAGTAAAAGCACATAAATTGTTCTAGACAAGAAAAACAAAACTAGCCCAAGGCAGTATTTTCATTATAGAAAAAGGCACATGTCCATGAATATCTAGTTTAATATTAACAAAAGTCACTCAATTAGCTATGCATGTGCCATCGTTATAAATATTTATTCACATCTCAGCTAAGTAACACTTACATCTTATAGTCACTGGTTCAGAGATTCAGATGTTATAAACATTACCCTTCTTGCCCTGGTGTGACATAGCGGATTTGAGTCCAAAACAGCCCTGACACTTCTCAACATTGGAAATGCAAATTTCTTTAAAACTTTCATCTTTATGTTAAGGAAATTGCCTTTGTTGTTTGCTGATTTTATTTCCTCTCTAAAATCATTAAAGGAAAAAAAACCCTGATGAGCTAATATTGCTTGTATAATAATGACAGTTATTGAAGATGTTAAAAATGGTTTCCTCTTTTCTGTCTCTTGGAATAGCTCTAGGTGGCCAAAAAAAAAAAAAAAAAGGTAAAGCATGTAAGATTCAGGTGAATGAGACTATTTAGAGCAAGGATGACAAAAGTTCTGATAGACAAGCAATGCTCTTGTCTATGATAGGCTTTACTAATCAGTGTGCTGTTTCCTGCTAAAAGCCCAGACATGGTTTCCATAGCCTGTATTCAATGCTCTTAGGTATTGTTCTTCCATCTATGGGACTTGGCATGTAAGACGAGACATTGTTGCTATACATAATTTAAACCAATTCAATTCATTTATGAAAAAAGATAAGTCTTTGCATGTGTCCCTTTTCAAAAGATGCATGGCAGCACCAATGACTCAATAGTCTCAATTTCTGCTATTTGAACAGTGTCAATCTGTCCAACCATTAGTTGTTAGAATGTCATATTTTTTCTTTTCCCTCGAAACTTGACTTCTCCTACCACCATGGAAAGTAAATTTTCTAAACCCTTATATCCTTTCTCTTCTAGCCTTTTGTCTTCTCTTTTATCCTTCCCCTTGATGACCAGTTGTTTCTTATTTTAGCAGCCTCTGTGCTAGAAATTGAACACACAAACACACACACACATTTGCCACAGACATGCACACATGCACTTATTATTTTTATATACTCCAGAAAAATTCTGGTTCAGAGAAGGAAGCAAAGTGTTTTCTAAAATAAATATACATATTACCTATAGATTTTAATTGTCTGAGCTTTATCTACTCTCTGCCCCCTTAAATACATTCTACTTACTATTTACAGTTAAATTAATGTTTTATAAATATGTAAAATTTTATTTCACAAATACTCCAGAAATAACCTATCAAAGATATTTTTCATGTTTCAGCAGATTTACAATTCTCCTTGATTTGTCAATAGTAAAACCTAGTAAAATCTGTCTTTTAGAGGGCTGAAATCTATCCCAGTTAGGCTCAAGCACTGCCCTCCTTCTTTATCTAGTCAATTTCTACTTATCTTTATGCTTATTTCAGATATATTTCTTTCTTTTTTTTTTTTTTTTTTTGAGCCAGAGTCTCACTCTGTCACCCAGGCTGGAGTGCAGTGGTGCGATCTCAGCTCACTGCAACCTCGGCCTCCCCGGTTCAAGCGATTCTCCTGCCTCAGCCTCCTGACTAGCTAGGACTACAGACGTGTGCCACCACGCCCGGCTAATTTTTGTATTTTTAGTAGAGATGGGGTTTCACCACGTTGGCCAGGCTGGCCTTGAACTCCTTAACTCAAGTGATCTGCCCACGTCAGTCTCTGAAAGTGCTGGCATTACAGGCATGAGCTGCCGAGCCCAGCCTTCAGATGTATTTCAATGGTCACCTCCTCAAAGAAGCTTTCCTCCCTTTGTTCTTGTTTTAGTTTTAAGTTCACTTATTACTGGTTATGAATGACTAACACATATGCTGATGCTCTTTTATCTACCTCAGTTTATGATCAGCCATTTATTGCTGCAATTTTGTCTATTAGTACCTGTTTCTACTACTGGACTGTGACCTCATGAGAACAGAAGCTGTATCTGCTTTTCCTTCACATTATATTCCCAGTGCCTCACACAGTATGTGACTCATCTTTTGGTTCAATAAATAATTGTTTAGTGGATTAGTAAGTATTTAAGTTCAAGGTATGGATAACTAATGATAGTTTAATATGTCCTATATACTAAGTGCATTTTCAGGCAAGGGGAGAAAATATCTTAAAGGAATCTCCGATAGAAAATTTCAAGCATCTTCAACATGACGAAGAGAAAACTCTCCCTAGGAAGGGGTAGTGCTCCTTCCTATCACTCTTCAATGGATGCCACATAAGTGGCCTTCTAGTCCCTGCAATAAGATACAATAAGATATTGAGGACAGTTGCCTGCATTCTCAGAGTGTGTCACATTCCAGCTCCCTTTCTGTGACTATGAACTCTCATCTTCCTCCAAACGGCCCTGCAGGGTTGATGGCTCTACATCAAGCAGCTAGGTTAGAGTTAGGAGATAACTTAAGCAATGGGATAGTAATGCTGTCCTCGCCCTCGGCTTAAAGTGACCTGGATAACACAGGAGCCTTAGTACCATCAAGCTTTTTCCTCTTTTTTTGTGCCTTTGGGTCAACATTATAAAAGTGATTGAAATTGCTATCCTCGGTTGGTGTGGAATTAAGGGGAGTCTTTGGTCCTTATAACCATTAAAGTCTTAATTAAGTCAAAAATGGGAACTCATTACCTCCTGTGCTGCTCCTGTGATCTAGCTTTCAGATTACATCACTGCCATAAGTGTGGGCCTGCAGTCTCTGCTTCTAACCAAAAGGCACCTTTCACTCCAGAGTGGTCATCACACAATCTTGTCTCTTCACAAAGGTTGTAGTCAACTTCTCATTGAACAATGCTTCTTTTTTTGATTATCTAGAATGGCAGAAGGGATACAACATTTGAGCTTCAGGACAATGTTGGAACTTAAAAAAATTCCAGTGCAATGTGAAAGGCAAGTTATAAATTTCTTGAGAGAAAAAAAGACTATCTTACCCATTTTTAATGGTTTTCTCAGTGACTAGCAATTGCTGGTACTAAGCAAAAATTGT
This sequence comes from Pongo abelii, assembly GCF_028885655.2. NCBI lineage: Eukaryota > Metazoa > Chordata > Mammalia > Primates > Hominidae > Pongo > Pongo abelii. The sequence goes on along the minus strand of NC_071985.2, from coordinate 32,170,153 downwards.
TCATTGGTTAACTGATTGTTTTATATATGGACTGAATTGACACCATTGGTCAGCGTACCCACACTGTGTTAAATAAGAATTGAGATCAGTGATTCTTGAGATGCTGGTCCTAGGGCTACAGCAGGATCACTTTGACAGTGCTTAACAAGAGCAAACTACCATCCCGCACCATCCAAATATTATGGTTCCTTGTGCATGGGATGACACCCTGAAAGCTGTATTTTATAAAGGTTCTCTACATGATTTACCAGATTTCAGCAAATCTAAAATGCAGTCAGCTATAGATGGGAGCATTATTTTACCTAGTTCTAAGAAAGAAAAAATGTTGTCAATTACACTGTACCGCAGTGTTCATGATGTCATTGATTATAAGGTGCATCCCAATGTTAGAGTTGTTAAAATCTGAAAACCCTGATTTAGATGATTTGGAGTGAAACAGGGTGTAGTGATGTTGAGGATAATCATGAAGAAACAACATTGGGTCACAGGAGGAGGAGGAGAAAGATGACAGCAAATGGGTAAGTAAATACTATTAACTGGGAAAAACCTACAGCTGCTTTCTATTTATCAGTGAATAAGATTGCAAATTGCTTCATGTGAATCTACTTCTTTATGTCCCAAAACTCAGAACACTAGGTCAAACAAAGCTTTTGGTTCAGTTTACAAATTCATTTTTGTAAGAAGCATAAAGAAAATGAAATATTTAACCACATGAGCTACTTATTTAGATGCCCTTTTTGAAGGAAAAAATACACAAAATATGATCTTATAATTATAGCAAGGAGAAACAGGAAATGATATTTATGTCAATGGTCAAGTAGATCTGATGTGGCAATTTGGATCTGTCAACCTGTGTTAACCTGGATAAGTCACACTTTATCAATTCTGCCCAATAGAAATATAATAAGAGCCACTAATGAAACTTTAAATTTTCTAGTAGCCATATTTCAAAAAGTTAAAAGAAACACATGAAATTAATGTTATTAATCTATTTTATTAAATACAACATAAATAAGTATTATCACTTCAATATCTTATCAATAAAATAATGATGAATGAGATATTTAACATATTTTTCACATTGAGTTTTCAACTCTGGTGTGTATTTTACACTTATATCACATATCAATTTTGACTAGCTACATTTCAAGTGCTCAATTGCCAAGTGAATATTGGAGAGTGAAGTTTTATATTCTCTCCAGCAATTTATATATCTAAAAATTATAAGAGTATTTGTCTCTCTACAATTACTTCATGTTGATATAGCAGGGAAACTTACTGGAATAGGTGTTAAACTCCCTTAGAGAAGACTTCTATCCCATTTTTTATTATCATAGTTATTTAAAAATATAAATACAAAATGAATATGGTAATATGTTCTTGAAAATGAAGCTTGTATATATAGCTTTATCTAATTCAAAAACAAATTATGTTACTTTGACAGGCATAGCCTTATGTAACTCATATACATATATTACATATACACACAGTAGATAAATTTGTATATATGTCAGCCTCAAAATCAGATTCAGATTTTGCTCATAAAAGACTGAATTGGTAGCTGAAATATATGGAATATAAAAAATGTAAGACAGTCCCTGCTCTCGAGGAATTTACACTCCAGTTAAGGAAAAATGTCTATACTCTCTCTAAATGCAAGAACTCCAGTGTACTCTAAGATACTGCTCAAATTACCTTCACACACTGGAATTCTGTAATGTTAAATATAACATAAAATACACAAGATATTAGATAGGTGTTACATACCCTTTTGGCAGGCAGGAATTTTCATTGTAATGAATTCTTGTAATAGATGACCAGTAATCTTACTGATCAATTCTGATGCCAGTTGATAGAACTGATCAATCAATTCTGATGCCATAGAAATTTGAATTCTCAAAGGATTTCAAGATAACCCATAGTACTCTTAAAACAGCTCTTGCTGGGCATGGTGGCTTATACCTGCAATCCCTTTGGAATTACAGAACTTTGGGATGCCAAAGTGGGAGGATCACTTAAGCCCAGCCTTTCAAGAGCAGTCTAAGCAACATAGAGAGACCACGTCTGTAGAAAGAATTAAAAAATTAGCCAGCTGTTCTGGCCAGTGCCTGTAGTCCTAGCTACTTGGAGGCTGAGGCAAGAGTATCCCTTGAGCCTAAGACGTTAAAGCTGCAGTAAGCCATGATAGCACCACTGTACTCCAGCCTGGGTGACAATGACAGGGTGAGACCTTGTCTCAAAAGCATACATACATACATACATACATACATACAAACATACATACAAGCGGCTCTTGTGGTATCATCTTAGTTTTTGTAATGGTTCTTAATAAACCATGTATGTTTGCCCTTGGAATGACATGACTACAAAAATAAATACTGATTATGATTGTAAAATATAAACAAAATCAAATTTACCACTAAGAACCACAGAAACCATTGAAGTCAAGCTGTATTCTACATAAACATGTCCTAAATTTAATTTTTCCTTGAGAAGAATTTCCAAGTCAAAATAGGAGACTCCCATGCCCCATGAAACCACGTGCTCAGACACTGCCAATGGGCAGTCACATGGCTATTAGTCAGCTCTTTCTTCCTTTGACACCCCTGCCTGATAAATGCTAGATATGTCGATTCATGGTCTTTTGCAGATGCCTTAAAATCTCCTGAATAAGAAATGGGAAAGAAAATCCCCTGTTCACTTATTGTTTCAATTTAATACCAAGTTAAGAAATCCTACTTGTGACTGAAATCCTGTTTTCTGAGTTGAACATTCAAGTTGCAGTACAAGAAGCCAAATAGAGAAGTGCAGTGATAAAATATCAAAGATTAAAAGCCCATTTTATTTTAGTTCTTTTGAATCTTTCTCTCATTAGCCTTTTATTTTATATCCTTCTCCAAAATTGCCTGATGTCTGATGGTTCTGAAGAGAAAATGGAAAAGGATCTTGGCATCTTATCAGAAGCCAAATTATTGAGTAGATTTACATCCCTCCATAAGGCTGGCTTAGAGATATGTATGTCTCCCACCAAGCTCATATAACCTTCCCTCTGACTTAAACTACAGGTAATCAATTCCATGGCAATAGAAAGAGACTTACCTATTTCTTGGAAAAGAATAGAACAAACAAATGGTTGGACAACCACAGCTGTATTAATATACATGAGAAAGCAACACCTAGCGTTATTCTACAAAAACGAATGAATGAATAAATAAATAGACTCTAAGCACTTTATTCTTCTCACATAATTTCTTCCCAGTGACATTATTGAACAGGCTGTTGAAAACAAACATCGTTAAATGAGAAAAGAAGAACAGCAGCCTTTCTTATTCCCCACTGCAATATTTTCCAATGACGAATGCTCCCTAAATGGATTTAGCTTTTTGAAAAGAAGTCAGAGAGAAATCTGATGTGGCCCCCTGACCCCTGGTAAGCACATGTATCTTCACCTGTCACATAACACACTGGCACTTGCTTACTTTTCAGCAAAGACTATTGATTTTGCTTATTGGCTGCAGGCGAGTCCATAAAGAACAAATTACAAAGTCAGAGGTCCACAGTTAGCAATTGCTTGCATGATAACAGGGACTTCACTTCACCCCACACCATTCACCATTAACATTCTCACAACCCCAGCCAAAGGAGAAACCTGGGTAAGAAAACTAGGTTGTGTTTTAAACTGTTGTAAAGTCAGTGTTGTATACAAAGGTTTCTGTAAAGGATAAAACCACAGGAAATGGGCTACAATTGTAGGGCATAGTACACGGGAGTGTGTGTGTGTACATTTGTCAGTAATGAAGGGAAAGCAGAACCTTTAGAGAAGAGAAGACACATCATTCTAGATATAGAAAAGGGAACATGGAATGGGCATCAGATGTAGCTGTGAAATTATTTTTGAGGCTTAAAATATAATCACATAGACTGATTTAGGTATATTTTTGCCTAAAGGCAATTTATGGACTGGGTGATTTCTCAAGATAGCTTCTAGGCTGAAGAATGTATGATTTTCTTCTAAGAGATTTAAGGATGGCAGAACATGTTTGCTCTATAATTAAACAAAGCCTACAGGTCAAACTTCAACAAATAAACCAAAATAAGATGGAAAGCAATGTGACTCAGTTCAACTTGATGACACAAAGTTGACCACTGTTTCATTAATTCATTACTATCAGCACCTTAAATAGTTTAATCAACTAGATCAAGCATACAGTGAGCTGAATCTATTGCATAAACTCCTGAAAACCATTTTTCCATGTGACAATTTTCAATAGGGCTACAGTCCAAAATATGCTGATCACTATAGCCAGTAGCCTGAAAATCTGGGGGAAATTAGTGGATGTATTTACAATAATTATTATAGATTATCTGACATTTTTTGGACCTAAGATTATGGTCTAAATCTAAACACAACAACAGTCATAATTAAAGTGAAGAGACATAGGATTTAAAAAAAAATACAGGTCATAAAATTCCTATATCATTCACATAAATGAATCTCCTAGCATTTCTAATTCTTCAGAGGGCAGATATTAGAGTCATGTATTGGAGGTATGAAATTATTGATGGACGTGGAGATGGAGAGTGGCTCCACTCTAAGGTTTCATGGAGCTTGATCAGGAAAATAAATACTTGAGAAATATATGCAAAAATTATCATCAGGTCATTGTGACCACATAGATACCCAATAATCAAGATTATCACAGAGCCCTGAGGTTCAGGCATGTGCTTTAACCCTAGCATTTAAAAAAACTGAAGATTTAATCTGACTTTTGCACTTATTTGCTGAAAGTCACTTACTATATTTGAGGGGATGCCATGATAGAGAGACCGATCCACAGGCCTTAAATAGCTGCACGGAAAGAAAAACTTCTAAATATATCTTCCCACAAGGCATGGACCCTTATGAATATTAGTATGCATTAACATCATTTTGACGGAACTGCTGAGCTAGATTGCAGTTTTAAGTGAAAACTAGAATCCTGGTCACTTTATTTCAGATGACACCTCAGAGATTCCCAGGTAAATTCACCCCAGAGAGAGTTTTCAAGAAATGTTTGGCTATGCAAATTACCTGCTAAAATGGATCTGGATGCAATGGCTTGCAGGAGGATTATGTGAGCTTGGAATGAAAATGACAAGTCCAGCTTGGGGCTCAGGGTACAAAACACAGTTGAGAGTTATTGGCTGCCCCCTTAGGCCTTATAAAATACACAGAATGTCAAGCAAGGAAAAGTCTCAGACTAAAGCCAAACTTTTTGCATTCCCATGATGCTCCCCTTAACATCCCTCCTATCTCCCTAGGAATCCCACAGCCCTCAAGCACATGGACTTTTTGCATTGTCAGGTGGATGGAACAAGTTTGTCATCATCTTCGGCTAGTAGTAGCTGTGAACTGGTTTGGGGACTGAGAGAGGAGTTGGGACATTTATGATCTTCCACGATGATTGCTATTGCTAATTCTGCTGTGAAATATGTAGAGCATCTGGAGAGGGAATTCAATAAAGTGTGGCCAAAATAGCACTCACTTTATGCCCTAGCTTCTGGCAACCATTTAAGACAGCACTGAGACAGATCATATGACTTCAGCCTTTGCAAGACCTCATCACTTTTCATGGGAGAACTGAAAAGTGCTGATCCTGGAGCGTTTATGCTGATGGAACACAGATAAAAATCTGCAGGTGTAACTTTTTTAAAATTTAGTACATGAAGCATAAAAAATATATCAGTCCCACTATACATCATTGAGACCAAACTGCACACCATCTTGTAGACAGAAAAATACCATCAGACTCTTTCAATGTGTAAGAAAGCATATACAGACCTATGCCATAACAAATAAAAGGTTTACAAATGCCCCTTCTGTAATGTGTAAAAGATATCAAGTAGGGTATTCACTTATTATAACCCTAAGGGTACCTGTCTTTTCCATGTAAAGATATCAAATATTACTGACACATATTTTCATCACCTAATTTTTCATAGGTGATGAATTTGTTCTGTGGAATGCTTGAAGAAATATTGAGAGGAAAAAAAAAGATAAAGAAGATGGGTAGTTCTGTAAGAACCAGAGGTGGAGATAGCTAGGCTGCAGATGAAGGGAGAAAAGAAGAAAATAATGGAACCCTACTAGAAGGATGGCCTTCTGAAGGTACACTGAAGTTAGGTCCTAATTTCCTCACAAAAAGGTGAATTAAACTAGATTTGGAATCTAATTCAAAACTCAGCCCTAAGAACTCAATCAAGAAAATCAGCCTTGGTCATGCAAAGACAGTTTGTATGCTTCGGAGATACACAAATCCACTTTTTCCTATCTTAGGGGAGCTTATAGTAAATCACAGAATATAATGAAATTGTTTTGGAAAATGGTTTTAATTGCCTAGTTCCTGTGGCCTGAAGAAATTAAAAGTGCTTTACCAAATTTATGCCACCCTACTTTGGACGAAAGCATTACAGTCATTCCTTATGTAGAAAAAGAGATAGAAACAGTATCGACTCAGAGTGAGAGAGGGTATATAGGCAAAAATCTCACCCAGGTGTTTGGAATCAACTGCCACCAAATTTAGATTCTCAAATTTAAATCCTCACCTCCTTCCAAATGCTTCCTCAAACATAAGATGTCTGAAATTCACGCCATCTTCAAACCCACCTCACCCTGCCAACTTCTTTTTCTGACCTCAGTTCCGTAGCTCCATGAATGATGCAACCAGTACTTGAGATGGAAATGTTGATGTCTTTTCTAAAAAAAATAGAGACAGGGTCTTTCTCTGTTGCCTAGGCTGGAGTACAGTGTCATGATCATAGCTCACTGTAATCTCAAGCTCCTGGGCTCAAGAGATCCTCCTGTCTCCCCCTCCTGAGTAGCTAGGACTGCAGGCATGCTCCGCCATGTCCAGGTAATTTTTAAAAATTTTTTATAGAGACAGGGGTCTCATGATGTTGCCAGGCTGGTTTTGAACTCCTGGCCTTAAGTGATTCTTCTGCCCTAGCCTCCCAAAGCACTGGGATTACTTACAGGCATGAGCCACCATGCCTGGCCCTGAAGCCTTTCTATGAACCTCTTTTTCCTTTTTTCCCCTACATCCTCGGTCACCAGGTTTCACATATTTTATGCCTAAATAATCTGACCTATAATTTTCTCCCTCCAATTCTGAATTGAGATACTTTTAATGCTTTCTCTCAATTATTATACTTCCTAACTTTGTAATGATGTAACTCAGATGTCACTCACCTATCTTAATAAGTTCTCCCCACTGCTACCAGAGAAGTCCTGCTGAAGGAAAACCTGCTTATGTTACTCTCCAGTAGTAAACCTTTCAATGGCTCCCTCTTGCCCTCTAGAATCAAATCTGAATAACTCAGGGTGGCATGAAGGACATTTCCTCATCTCACCTCTGGCTTTCTATTCAGCCTTATCCTCCAAAACCCTACATTCACCCATATTCACAGTCCACTTCTAGCTGAAAGAAGCCATTCCTCTGCTCCCCCTGCACCTGCTTCCCTCAGCCCATTCACTGAACTAGACTTCAACAATGAATAAAGAAAAAAATTTAGAGCCCATGGACCAAAGATTCCTAGACTGTGTTTTAAGATATATCCAAGCAAACCATATTTTTACATTTCCTCAAAATGTGTCTCTTTCATCAGCTTGGTTCCTACACACCAAAAGAGCCCTCTGAGGTTTCAGACCATTATCTTTGTTACGAGCTCTGAAAAACTCATTTGGAAACTCTGAGCTGAGTAAAAGCTTGGATCTGCCTTCTCTTCAAAAATATGAATGCTATTATATGAGTGGAAAGTTATGTGTATGTAGGCAACTAGGAGACTCTAGGAGCGACTGGAAATTTTAAAAAGACACCAGGTGGTATTTTAAGAATATTTTTTCTACTATAAGACCTTATCAGCAAAATAACAGGCTCTAGTCTAGGACATCTGATCCCCTCGGAAACCACTGAATCATTTCAAAACAATGAAAAACAGTCACCAAAAATCCCAGTAACTGAGTGTCTATGAAGAAACTTCTCTAGTAAGCACCAACTTGTACTCCACATAGATATAACGTTTATGAGGATTTTGAATTTGTAAAAGATAATGTTCTAGCCTAACATGGAATTTAATAGCCCACATCCATTTGTATATTGACACTTAAAGAATTAAAAGAGTGGATCTATCCACATGGCACTTGGTAGAGACTGGTGTTTGAAGGTCCCTGAAGGGCAGCACTGCCAAGTGTACAGAGGAGAGAATCTTACTTTTCTTTGCAAAAGCAGTGGTGAGAATACCTTTGCGTCTCTGGCTCCAAAAGAAGTTTTATTATTCTTGCAGGAGGTAGAAGAGAGAATCAGGCTGATGGTCTTGAAATAGTTAAAGCCAAATATGACCAAGCAATAAAGTTTTGTGGATGCCTTTAAACTGAGGCCTCTTGCAGATGCCTAGTTCAATACTGAGAAAAAAAATCAGAAAAAAATTTTTACAAGTAACACAATTAACACCTAAGGGAACCATGTAGTTTGAGTTTTAAATAAGTCACTTCAAGAAACAACTCTCTCATCTTCACATTCAGTTTGAGCTGATTCAAATTCAGTTATTTCTTCAATCATTACCGTACATGTATACTCAATTGAGATTTTATTAATGCTTTTCTGTTGTTTGATCCTGCATTCAGACTGTGAATAATGGCTTTATTTCTGTTATTACCAAACAGACATGAAATTTTTGAACTACATAGTTGTCTAAGAAGCAAACATCCTACAAACATGCTTTTCCAGCTCTCAGAGAGATGAAAATCAAATTTTTTTATCATGACGCTTGAAAATTTTCTAACAGATTGTTAGTTTTACCTGCATTCCCAGAAGCAAATCCTGAGAGATGAATTAACTGTCCAGAAATCTTATCTAAAAAGAAAATGTATACTTCCATTACATCAATCTCTGCTGTAACTGGTGATATTCCCCATCACAGAAGCAGGCAAAGAATCTCTCCCTTTTTTTTTTTTTTTTTGAGACGGAGTCTCGCTCTGTCGCCCAGGTTGGAGTGCAGTGGCGCGGTCTGGGCTCACTGCAAGCTCCGCCTCCCAGGTTCACGCCATTCTCCTTCCTCAGCCTCCCGAGTAGCTGGGACTATAGGCGCCTGCCACCACGCTCGGCTAATTTTTTGTATCTTTAGTAGAGACGGGGTTTCACCGTGTTAGCCACGATGGTCTCCATCTCCTGACCTCGTGATCCGCCCACCTTGGCCTCCCAAAGTGCTGGGATTACAGGCGTGAGCCACTGTGCCCAGCTCCTCTCCCCTTCTTTAAATAGTTCTCTCACTATGGTTTGGCTTGGCTCTGTGTCCTAGACTTAGGATGGCCAGTCGGGAGTCATTACTGCTCTTTGCTGCATTACAATTCACGCAGTGGATCCTAAGAGATTTGTTCATGTTACTCATTTCTCCAGTAGTTCCACGTACCACAATCTGCCCTTATTCCAGCCCTTTCCAATCTATGAGTTCTCAAAAAAGGAAATGCCAGAGCTTACATTCCATTGAGAATGCTCTTAATTCTACAGTACACACAGAACATTCTCATGGGACAGATTGTTTTATCGCTTTAGTTTAGTATCTAAGAAAAAAAAAAACCACTAATACGGTTGAAGATATCATATTTAAACTGGATGTGAGATCTTTTGGCAACTTTGATTTCCAGGACGGTTCCAAGTACTCCTTGGTAGTATGTTATATTTACTACTAATAATAACTTACATTTATTGAGTACTTACTATATGCAAAACTATATCTTTTTTAATCCTCATAGCAATCCTATAAAATAGATACTCTTACTACCTCTTATTTTACAGATAAAAGTAGGCTTCCCATGTGCCGCTACACACATTATTACCAAGACTGTAAGTACCCATTAGCAAGTCATCACCTCCCCAGAATGCTGAAACTGAAATAGGTCCTCCAATTTCTTACTAAACTAAAGTCTACCACCCACACAGCTTTTAAATAGTGCAGCATTTTCCCTCATGATTCCCAACATTGTGTAATCTAATGTTTCAGAAAATGTGATCCCTCTTAAAGGCAAAGTCTTCACTCAGTGGAAATCAATGTTCACTTTTTGTGTGAAATGCTTTACCTTAAAGAATAAACACTGTGTTTTGTGTATATGTCAGTCACAGAATACACTGAATATTGAATGCTGTTGATGCTATCAAATATCTACGATTTATCTATTTATCATATCGATTTATTATAATGACCTATTATAATAAGATGATAGCATCCTACTGTTAGCATTAATTTGTAGCATTTCATGTTAATATCATCAAACTTTTGTCACAAAGATCGATTAGCCATCATTATAAATAATTTCAATTTCAATTTGTCTACAAAAGAACTCGTTCTCTTTTTCAACATATCTAGGAGATTCTCTATACTGATAGGAAGTCACAATTAGATCTGACATAATTTTCTCTTTGACCACTCACTTATATCCTTCTTGTGGGCCTGGCCTGCATGTCACTGGATAAGTTTCTTTCTGACTATGAGATTCTTTCATCAAATAGGCCTGGTTCACAAACTAGAAAATAACCAGCTTATATTATTATTTAAAGGAATTATCAGGGACCTAAAGTATCTTTGATCTGGTTTTGTCTGTCTTGAGAGTTCAAATCATAAAATTATAGCAAGTCAGAGCTGGGAGGAAACTTAAGACTGAATTTCAATTCCCACATACTGTAGAGAAAATGGGATTCCAGAGAGATCAAATGACTTATTCCTGAACATACAGGATTAGTAGTTTCTGACTCATAGTTTATGGCCTGTGCCACTTTTTCACACAGTTTCATGATGGATGTTCTAAAAAGGGAAACAGATTGTTGATTTAATTGAATAATCACAACACACGAAGAGAGGCATCCTGCTCATATATCTATACAAGGCAGGGTAGCAAGAAACCAGTACCAGGGTAGCCCCCACTAATTCATTGACTCCACAAACATTATGCTAGGCATTTTGTTTCTTTTACATCTTTCAAAACCCATGATAACTCCAAAAAGTTTTCCATATGAGATAGAGAAGCTGGGGGAACTCAACTAACTTGGCTGAAGTCACGGATTTAGTAAATGGCTCATCTAGATTTCGAAACTTAAGTTTTTGTGACTCTAAGCCAGGTTCTTGTCAGTATGATATGCCGTTTAGCATTTGAACAAAGGGAGGTGATTTATTGTTTTAAAATAGAGTGATATGTTGGAAGAGAGTGTTAGGAACTGAAAACTTGGCTTTCCTTTTCAGCTCATTGGAGAGACTGCAGAGTGAAAAGTATACAGGATGAGAACTGTTTGCTCGCTTACAGTGTGAACATTCTGTACTTTTCATCATAGCTATTTGATATTTTAGGACTATTGATTAGGTGATTTTTCTGACTAGGTACTTTATTTTATGGATGTTTCAATGTCTGGCTGCAACTCATTTTAGCAAAATGACATGCCTCTTCCCTGCCAAAGAGTATGTAATGTAACATGACTCATCAGAAAAGTAACATGACACATCAAAAATAAATGCTCATGACTACTGATTTAGGTAGCTAATAAAGGCAAGAACGTTGTATTATTTATGTCTAGATCATATTCATGGATAATTCATTTTGCTCAAACCCCTAGAGATGAAGCTGCTAAGGCAAATGCACTGTTTCTGTGGACTTTGCTAAATTAAACCAGATGTGCTGCAAGATACATTTTTATCAAAATATCTACTTTATAAATAGGCCCACCAGCCAGACTCATTTTCAGATACCTTGTCTTGTGTATTATGAGAAACAATCTGTTTCAGAGAACTAAAGTTTCCCATCAGGTTTCTCACTCTGAACTAATATTTGTTTTAATCCTTTACCCTCATTGTACTCCTCAAACCAGGGTGGGAAGATCTTGCTAAAAAGTAGAAAGGAACCACTGGTCTAACTCCTGCTTTATTGGGCTAGAGATTAAGGTGTATTTCAATAAAACAACAATCAGTAACACAGAGATACATATTAATGAAGACTCCCTTATTTGTATATTTTTTATAGTTCCCTACAATTTAAATAGCTTCTAACTTTCTAAATTATCAATATAACCTATGTACTTCATTCCTTTTATTTGGATTATTGCCATCATTCCTTGGAAATGTAGAAGAGCACATGGAAGATTCTATACAAAATGGGAGGCAATTGAGCTGGTGGGAAAGAGCAGAGACTGGAGACTAAGATAGACCTTAGTTCAAATACTCATGTCACCATTTACTTTTTGTGCAGTCCTGGGAAAGTCAATCTCTTCATGCCTCAGACATGTCATCTATAATATCCTACTTTTTAGGATGGCTATGAGGCTTAAATAAGATAATGTGTGCATATGCATGTTTATAACAGCACAATTTGTAATTGCAAATATATGGAACCAGCCCAAATACCCATGAATCAATGAGTGGATAAGGAAAATGTGATATATATATACACATATACATATACATACACGCACACCATGGAACACTACTCAGCCATACAATAGAACGAAATAATGGTATTCACAGCAACCTAGATAGAATTGGAAACCATTATTTTAAGTGAAGTAACTCAGGAATGGAAAATCAAATATCACATGTCCTCACTCATAAGTGGGAGGTAAGCTAAGAGGATGCAAAGGCATAAGAATGATACAATGGACTTTGGGGACTTGGAGGAAAGGGTGGGGGGCTGAGGGATAAAAGACTACACATTGGGTACAGTGTACACTGACTGCTTGGGTAATGAGTGCACCAAAATCTCAGAAATCATCACTAAAGAACTTATTCATGTAACCAAACCACCTGTTCCTCAAAAACCTATTGAAATAAAAATTGTTTTAAGATAATGTGTGTATAGAGCCTTGCATATAATAGTTGCTTGATATGGTTAGGCTTTGTGTCCCCAGCCAAATCTTATCTTAAATTGTAATCCCCATAATCCCGGTGTGTCAATAGAGAGACAAGGTGGAGGTAATTGAATAATGGGGCAATTTCCCCTATGATGTTCTCGTGATAGTAAGTTCTCACGATATCTGATGGTTTCATAAGGGGCTCTTCCCCCCTTCACATGGCACTTCTCCTTCCTGCTGCCTTGTGAAGAAGGTGCCTTGCTTCCCCTTTGCCATCTGTCATGACTGTAAGTTTCCTGAGGCCTTCCCAGGCATGCTGAACTGTGAGTCAATTAAACCTTTTTCCTCTATAAATTACCTAGTCTCAGGCAGTTCTTTATAGCAGTATGAAAATGGACTAACACATTGCTCAATAAATGGAGACTATTTTTAGCAGTAAAAATAATAGTGCAAAATTAACTTGGAATTGTCTACAAAGCCACAACTCCTCACAGATCTCATATACAGGAGTGCAAATAAAATATTCACATATTTTCAACCATTTTAGGGAACCTTGAAAGACACCAAACTAAAGAGAAACAATTGCCCCTTGGAAAAGATGCTACTAGAATTAAGAAAATTCCTAATGATTACTTTCTCCTGACTGGTTTTTGATTCATTGTTTTTATTATTTTAAGGCAAAATATACAATGTATTGAATTTAAACTGCCATTGGTAACCATATGTAGCACAAATTATATAAAACACTTTTGTGAGTTTATGTGTAAGTCTTTCCAAACAGGCTATTATCCTCCAAGGCTAGAAACCTGATTTTACTTTGTATTTGCAGCACATTTCATGGAATCTGACACATAGTAGATGTTAAATAAACGTTGAGAAACTCATGGATAAATTATTTCTCCTATTTCCAGAAAAGAATGAAAAAGTGGCAGTGCTTCTTAGATAATGAGTAATATGCTTTACATTTCTTATCAGATAATTATGTTGTGTTTGAACCCAGACATTTGAAAAGTTTATGGTAGTTAGAGAGATAGAGTGTTTTAAAAGCAATATTTATTGGCCTTTCTCCTTGTATTCCTTTTTTACCTTTGCTATAATTATTTTTTTCATACTTATACTATAGTGTGTGTGTGTGCATGTGTGTGTGTGAGACACAAAAGTGGAAGGGTTTGAATTTTCCTCCCTCCTGTTTTTTTTAATGTCAGTATCCAGATGCATTAGACAAAGTATTTAGCCCAGACTGAATATATGTACACACTTCTTGCTATATTTAAATGTAGTTCTACTTCACAGACTGGAAACCCAGTTGGAAATAAAACACGATCAGAGAAATCTATATCTTATGTCAGTAGCTCCTGTTTGAAATAAATAAAATGTGAATTTAAAACGATTTTATCATTTACTAAAACTTTTAATCCCCAAATTGCCCATTCGTGAATATTCCTTGTCATCAACCCTCTTGGCAGCCCCAGAAACTGATCTCTCCTCAGTGAATGAAAAAAATTCTTCAAATATATAACAAGGAACATGACAATTGGTTGTAGTTTGCATACAGTAGAAAACAAAACCCTAAAAAGATGAAAATATTTTTAGACTGTCAACAAATCAAATTGATTTAAAAGTAACCATTTACTTGATTGGCAAAAAGGCAAATATGCATTTGTTCCTGGCCTAGCAGTGTGTATGGCACATAGTGAGCGCTCAGTGAATATTTGTTGAACTGAACTGTCAAACTGAATAGACACAGCCCAGGAGTCAGTTTCATCACTGGCAATGTGGTGGGTATTCAGTCATCCCCATGAACAAATAGGAGCAACTGTACAGTAATCCCTTTCAGAAATTGATATTTAAAAAGCAGCTAGTTGAATCAGTAGCTTGAATAAAACATTCACTGGAACCCACTTATGATAATTAGCAAGCCAAAGGAAGCTTTTCTGCCATAGTCGACAGAAACACTATTGTGTTAGAGCAATCCAAGGAAGGTAGTAGAGGGCAAAACAGAGTTGAAGGTGATATCAACCTCAATGCATGGAAATAGATTCACAATACTGGTTTAAGGAACACCAGCACTGGCATTCAGAATAAATTAAAAAGTTTTAACCAAGGGAAAAAGTGTTTCTGTCACTGCAAGTAGCTCTTTGCTGGGATGAAATGAGACAAAATACACTGAGCAGTGAACTAGATGTTCTCATGGTCTGATTATCTATAGACCTTTTCCTACATTCATTATTTTAAAAATTATGACTTTGCTGTTCTTCTCTCGATCCTGCCTTAGCAGGTAAATGAATTCATTAAACTATCTCAAATTACTGATAATAGAAATGATCAATGCAGCCTCTCTCTGCACATCACTCTCTCTGCACATCACTTTCTGGCAATCACTACTGCTAGAGATGCAACAAGAAGAGCTCTTGCTGCAAAGTGAATTTGAAAGACAAACTTAAAATCTGTCCTACATGAATGTAATGCATCAAATGTGACATATAGAAGCAACACTATGGATAACGTTGAGGAAATGCATGGAAGAAGAGCTGAATTAAGAAGTGTGTGTTTAAAACTTATAAGAAAAAAACACTAAAAAGTGTGCAAAGGACATGAATGGACACTTCTCAAAAGAAGACATTTATGCAGCCAACAAACATGGAAAAAGGCTCAACATCACTAACAATTAGAGAAATGCAAATTAAAACTGCAATGAGTGGTGAAACCTCATCTCTACTAAAAATACAAAAAATTAGCTGGGCGTGGTGGTGGGCACCTGTAGTCCCAGCTACTCGGGAGGCTGAGGCAGGAGAATGGCATGAACCCGGGAGGCGGAGCTTGCAATGAGCCGAGATCACGCCACTGCACTCTAGCCTGGGTAACAGAGCGAGACTCCATCTCAAAAGAAAAAAAAAAAAAAAAGAAAGAAAGAAAAAAAACGCAATGAGATACATCTTTGCCAGTCAGAATGGCGAATATTAAAAAATCAAGAAACAACAAATGCTGGCAAGGTTGTGGAGAAATAGGAATGCTTTTATACTATTGGTGGGGATGTAAATTAGTTCAACCATTGTGGAAGATGGTGTGGCGATTCCTCAAAGATCTAGAACCAGAAATACCATTTGACCCAGCAATCCTGTTACTGGGTATATATCCAAAGGAATATAAATCTTTCTATTACAAAGATAAATGCATGCATATGTTCATTACAGCACTATTCACAATAGCAAAGACATGGAATCAGCCCAAATGCCCATTAGTGATAGACTGGATATACACCATGAAATACTATGCAGCCGTAAAGAGGAATGGGATCATGTCCTTTGCAAGGACATAGATGGAGATATAAGCCATTATCCTCAGCAAACTATCACAGGAAAAGAAAACCAAACACCGCATGTTCTCATTTATAAATGGGAGCTGAACAATGAGAACACATGGACACAGGGAGGGGAACAACACACACTGAGACTGAGGAAAAATAGCTAATGCATGCTGGGCTTAATAGCAAGGTGATGGGTTGACAGGTGCAGCAAACCACCATGGCACCCGTTTACATATGTAACAAACCTGTACATCGTGCACATGTACCCTGGAACTTAAAATTAAAATTAAAATAAAAAAAGAAGTATATGTTTCCTACCTTGCGCAAAGCATGATAAAAATTGGTTCAAATATGAGAACTGGGCTCTGTGGGTGTGGTGATACTATAGGACATTTCTTGCATAGTACATTTCTTAAAGTATTTTACAAGAGGTATTTGGGTTTCTAATCCCACCAGAGGAACACAACAAATAAAACAAAACAAAAAGAATGCTTAAGCTGTTCTGCCACTGATGAAAGAATAATATAATAAATAGCATGTATCTTGCCATTGTGAATTCTGTGCCAATTGAAGAATAAGACAAAAGTCAGCAGGTAAAACCAAAATGTCACTTTTACTACTGTTGAAGAATAATTTGAACAATACAGTATACATGGTATATTGAGACAAATCAACCTGTTAACTGAACAAGAGGATCTGGCAGACTTACCTGCCCAATCTCAGGTGGGGCTGGTGGATGACAGCCCCATCCTTTCACCACTACCCATCGCATGACAACAAAAGAATCTGTCCTGGTGGAGGCAGGTGGAAGAATGACTGTTCGCTGTGAACAGCTTGGCTTCAGTAAGGAAGGTAGCACTAGATTGAACGTTCCCAGTTCATTCTTTCCTGTTTTACCAGCAATATTTTCTATGTCAATGACAATGAATGCAACATTAGGAGTGGAAAGCAGTGTTCTCTTCTTCACAGAATAAATTGGCACAAAATTATTGATATTTTCTTCTCAACCTAGCTCAACTTAGATTTCCAATGATTATAATTTGATTTTATTCCCAAAATGAGTATTCTCTTCTATCTACTTCCAAAATGCATACATTGTTACTCATAGATACTATAAACACTTTACTCTCAAATGAATTTATATTTTTACTCTGCTCTCAGTAGTTCTTTCACACACAGTCATGCTTTGCTTAATGATGGAGATAATTCGTTAGGTAATTTCATCATTGTGTGAACATCAGGAAGCATACTTACACAAACCTGGATGCTATAACCTACTACACACCTAGGCTATATGGTGTAGCCTATTGCTCCTAGGCTACAGACCTGTACAGCATGTTACTGTACTGAATACTACAGGTAATTGTAACACAATGATAAGTATTGGTGTATCTAAACATAGAAAAAGTACAGTAAAAAGATGGTATTATAACCTTATAGGACCATTGCCGTGTGCTTGGTTCGTCATTGGCCAGAATGTTGTTATATGGCACCTGATTGTACTCTATAAATTCCGATTTACACCGCCTACTTCTAGTTTCCAGGAGCACACCTGTATGGTTATGTAATATAGTACTTAGCAGGGTACTACATGCAATTAGATGTTAAACATGTGCTCCAACAAAAACTTATGTTGAACAACATAGCATATTTCCTGTACTTATCTTTTTTTCCCCAGGAGCTGCAATTTCTCCATCTATTCTCCGTCTATACTATTAAAAGATTTAGTTTTGCCTCTAAGGGAATTAAAGAGATTTGTAGCTAGAATAAAGCTATGGCGAGAGCAAGAGAACATTACCTTTACTGTCAGCACAGTGTTAGCAAACATAGACCATTGTTTTAGTTTCAGTCTACAGTATAACACTGTCTTTCTACTTATTTGAGGTTATTCGCTGTAATACAAGTGTAAAAAATGTGACAATGTTGAGTAGGTTGGAAGAGGTAAACGATAATGATAGACCTAGAAGTGAAACTCAAATTTACCAAGATACCATGCCCTCATCAATTGAAATATGTCACATTGGATTTGCTGACAGATGGAACTGGGAAAAGCCTTTTGAAATCTAAACTGTTTGTAAGTAGAGGTACTTCTTTATCACAGGGAGTAAGTTTTATGTTTTCATTCAGGCAGAGTTAAATGATTTGTTACTGTGTTTCAACATATGTTGCATCAGGCAGAACTGGATCTTATTTGTATTTCACACAATAACAACTAGAATTTTATTCTTATTTTTATATTCAATGAGTATAATTTTCCTGCTAAGATTTAAACAGAGGTCTTCCCTTTTCAGAACTCTGGTATACCAGATAAACTGAGGGAACTTCCTGCTGCAAAACATACTTGTAAATGTACTCCTCTACCTAGGGGAAGAAAGGAAATCTCCAAGTATCTCTCCCCTACCCCACTTCAAAAGGGAGAGAACCAACCATAGAGATCAACGACTGCTGGGAGCAGTGAGTCATGAACAGGCCAGAGGACCCACACTATCCTGACAGCAATGCCAACGGCAGCCCTCCATCCTACAAGTAAGATGCAAGGCTTTGGCCAGTGGTAATGAGTGGGAGCTGAACTAGACAACTCCTCATTAAGACATAACCCTGGTAGGGAGCAAAACCCCCTTCCAGGGGAGTGTAGATTGGTGGCACCATCTGCTCCTAGCAGAGGCAAGCATAAATTGTATCTGGAGGAAAGCACCTCCAATTTAATCCTGCAGAATCTCCACAGATAAAGATGGTGCAATTTGGAGTTCACAAAGATCATCAAGCTCAAAAGTGAGCAAGTTTCCATGGGGGAGCATTTTTTAAAAAGGAAAATTAAAAATCAACAGATATAGACTCCCGTGGACTTCA
Organism: Pongo abelii; assembly: GCF_028885655.2. Classification (NCBI taxonomy): domain Eukaryota; kingdom Metazoa; phylum Chordata; class Mammalia; order Primates; family Hominidae; genus Pongo; species Pongo abelii. The sequence continues at coordinate 32,151,130 of NC_071985.2, read as the reverse complement.
TATATTTGATTCATCACAAACAGAATTGAATAGTCATATATGAAATACATGAAGAACTGAATGATGGAATCACACGAAAGTAAGCAGCTACAGGAGATTATCAGGAATGATTACATAGATCTGAGTGAGACAAAATGGAGTTCCAGAAGTGGGAATATAATTGTTGAGCAAAGCCCTCAGTGAATGGATTAAACAGCAGATTGAATACAGAGAGAATTTCCTGAAAGATATAACTGAAAAATTAGTATGCAGCACAAATTAACAAGAAGATATAAAACATGAAATTAAAATTAAGAGAGGTAAAGGATAACATAAGGCTTAATATACAGGTAATCAGAGTCCCAAAAGAAGATCATAAGGTAATTTGAAGTCATAATTGCTGAGAATTTTCTAAGTGATGAAAAATATAAACCCACCTTCAGGAAATTTAACATTTCTCAAGCAGAATGAATAAAAACAAATCCATGCCCAGAAACAGCACAGTGACACTGCAGAAAACCAAAGTCTGCGTTTTAAAAAGTTTGGATTTAATTGGCATATAATAATTGTACATATTTATCGGGCACATAGTGATATTTCAATACATGTATACAATGTATAATCGTCATTTCAGAGTAAGTAGCTTCTTATCCATCACCTCAAACAGTTTCTTTGTATTGGGAACATTCAAAATGCTGTAATCTAGCTGTTTGAAAATATACAATAAATTCTTCTTTTTTTTTTTTTTTTTTTTTTTTGAGATGGAGTCTCACTCTGTCGCCAGGCTGTAGTGCAGTGGCGCAATCTCGGCTCCCTAGAAACTCCGCTTCCCGGGTTCAAGTGATTCTCCTGCCTCAGCCTCCCGAGTAGCTGAGACTACAATAAATTATTCTTAATCATAGTCTTCTTAAAGTGCTGTAGAACGCTAGGCCTTATTACTCCTATCTAGCAGTAATTTTGCATCAGTTAACCATCCTCTCCCTATACCCCCTCTCCTTTGCAGCTTCTAGTAACCAGTACTCTACTTTCTACTTCTGTGGGTATAACTTTTTAGTTCCCACATATGAGTGAGAATATGCAGTATCTGTCTTTCTATGCCTAACCTATTTCACTTAACGTAACATCCTTCAAGTTTGTCCATGTTACCAGGAATGGCAAGATTTCATTCTTTTTTATGGATGAATTGTATTATATTGTACATATTGTGTACATATACCAACTTGTATTTATCCATTCATCTGTTGATGAACACTTAGATTGATTCCGTATCTTAACTATATTGAATAGTGCTGCAATAAAAATGGGGGTGCAGATAACTGTTCAACACACTGATTTCCTTTCCTTTGGGTAAATACCCGGTAGTAGTGGAATTGCTGTATCATATGGTTGTTCTGTTTTTATTTTTATTTTTTCAGGAAGCTTCATACTATTTTTCATAATGGCCGTACCAATTAACATTCCCACCAAGAGTATATAAGTTAGCTTTTCTCTGCATCCTCACTAGCATTTGTTATTTTTGGTCTTTTTTTTTTTTTTTTTTTTTTTTTTGAGACGGAGTTTCACTCTTGTTGCCTAGGCTGGAGTGCAGCGGCGAGTGGCAAGATTTCAGCTCACTGCAACTTCTGCCTCCCAGGTTCAAGTGATTCTCCTGCCTCAGGCTTCTGAGTAGCTGGGATTACAGGCACGTGCCACCATGCCCAGCTAATTTTTGTATTTTTAGTAGAGACAGGGTTTCGCCATGTAAGCCAAGCTGGTCTCGAACTCCTGACCTCAGGTGATTCACCCCCACCTGGCCTCCCAAAGCTTGTTACAGGCATGAGCCACCATGCTGGCCTATTTTTGGTCTTTTTGATAATAGCCATTCTAACTGGGGTGAGATGATATCTCGTGATTTTGATTTGCATTTCCCAGATCATTAATGATATTGAGCATTTTTAAATATACCTGTTGGTCATTTGTATGTCTTCTTCTGAGAAATGTCTATTCAGACACTTTGTCCATTTTTCATCAAATTATTTGATTTTTGTTTTGTTCTGTTTTGTCTTTTGCTGTTGAGTTGTCTGAGTTTCTTGTATATCCTTCATATTAATTCCTTGTTGGATAAATAGCTTGAAAATATTTTCTCCTATTCTGCAGGTTTTCTCTTCACTCTGAAGATTGTTCCTTTGCCATACAGAAGCTTCTTAGTTTGGTATGATCCCATTTATCTATTTTTGCTTTTGGTGCCTATGCTTTTAAAGTCTTACTCATAAACTCTTTGCCGAGACTAATGTCCCGAAGCATTTCTCTTCCTTCTAGTAATTTTATTGTTTTGAGTCTTACATTTAAGTCTTTAATTCATTTTGAGTTGATTTTTGTCTATGGTAAGAGATAGGGGGCTAGTTTCACTCTTCTGCTTATGTATATTAGTTTCTCCAGCACTATTTATTAAACAGGGTGTTCTTGCCTCAATATATGTTCTTGGCACCTTTGTAGAGAAACAGTTGGCTGTAAATATGTGGATTTATTTATGAGTTCTCTATTCTGTTCTATTGGTCTATGTATCTATTTTTATAAAAGTACCACATTGTTTTGGATTTCATAGCTTTGTAGTATATTTTGAAGTCAGGTAGTGTGATGCCTCTAGCTTTTCTTTTTGCTCAATAATGCTTTGGCTATTTGGGGTCCTTTGTGGTTCCATAGGAATTTTAGGATTTTTTTTCTATTTTTGTGAAGAATGTCATTTGTATTTTGAACCTGTAGATTGCTTTGTGTAGTATGGTCATTTTGACAATGTTAATTCTTCCAACCCATCAGCAAAGGATAGCGTTCTCTTTTTTTTTTTTTTTTTTTTGTTTCCTTTTCAACTTCTTTTATCTTATCCAGAGCAATTGGGAAAGAGAAAGAAATTAAAGGCATCCAAATTGGAAAAGAGAACCTCATATTGTCCCTATTTGCAGATGACATGGTTATATATATAGGAAAACCTAAAATTCCATTAAAAATCTCTAAGAACTGATAAATATAGTAAAGTTGCATAATACAAAATTAACATACAAAAATTAGTAATGCTTCTATACACAAAACTAGCTGAAAAGAAATCAAGAAAGCAATCCCATTTCCAATAGCTATTTTAAAATTCTGCTTTTTAAAAGTAGCTGCAAAGGAAAGGAAGATTACCTACAAAGGAATAACAATTTGACTACAAGAGACTCCTCAACAACAGCAAAAGAAGCCAAAAAATAGAGGAATAATGATTTCAGAGTATTAATAGAAAATGACTATTAACCAAGAATTCGGTATCCAGAAAAACTGTCAGTCAAGAATGAGAGTAAAATAATGGACATTTGATTTTATAATAAAAGTATCTTATTTTATAATTTTATAATGAAAACTTCCCTATCAATAGGCCTGTGCCAATGGAACTTTTAAGGAATGCATTTCGGGAAGAACAAAAATGATTTATAAAAGGATTAGCTGATGTTCAAAAAGAAATACTGAGAATATAAAATAACCAAAAAATGTAAATTTAAACACTGCTTGCATAAAATAATAATAATGTTTAATTTGTGCAGATGTATTAAGAGCAGAACAAAAATATTGTTAGCAATAGTCTTAATTCAAAAGGGAAATGTTGGAGTTAAGTGTCCTGAGGTTCTTGTAAAGCACAAGATATACATGGTAGCAAAATTCCAGCTATATCCAACTATATAATAAATTTTAATAAATTTAAAGAGATTAAACTCATTAAGATATATTCTCAGAGTAGACAGAAATAAACTGTTATATGCTGTTTACAAAGGATACACTAAAATAATACAATACAAAGAAGAATAAAAGTAAAAAGAAGGAAAATTATATCATTCAAAATAAAAAATGAGCTAGTTTTGCTATATGATTGTCAGACAAAGTAGACTCTGAGACAAACAAGCAATATTAAGACTCAACTACTTAATTATATGAGGTTAGGTAACCAGAGAGACATAACAGTTTTAAACTTGCATATTTCTATTAAAATAGACTAAAAACAAAAAAAATAAAAATTTATAAAGCCTGAAGGAGAATTTTTTTTATTATACTTTAAGTTCTGGGATACAAGTGCAGAATGTGCAGGCTTGTTACATAGGTATACACATATCACGGTGGTTTGCTGCACCCATCAACCTGTCATCTACATTAGGTATTTCTCCCAGTGCTATCCCTCCTCTAGCCTCCCATCCCTCAACAGGCCCCAGTGTGTGATGTTCCCCTCCCTGTGTCCATGTGTTCTCATCATTCAACTCCCACTTATGAGTGAGAATATGCGGTGTTTGATTTCTGTTCCTGTGTTAGTTTGCTGAGAATGATGCTTTCCAACTTCATCCATGTCCCTGCAAAAGACATGAACTCATCCTTTTTTATGGCTGCATAGTATTCCACGGTGTATATGTGCCACATTTTCTTTATCCAGTCTATCATTGATGTGCATTTGGGTTGTTTCCAATTCTTTGCTATTGTTAACAGTTCTCAATAAACATATGTGTGCATGTGTCTATAGTAGAATGATTTATAATCCTTTGGGTATATACCTAGTAATGGGATCGCTGGGTCAAATGGTATTTCTGGTTCCAGATCCTTGAGGAATTGCCATAATGTCTTCCACAATGGTTGAACTAATTTACACTCCCACCAATAGTGTAAAAGCATTCCTATTTGAAGGAGAAAAAATTTAAATCTCTAATACATTGAAAGATCTCACTATCTCTTTCTTAATTGGACAAGCAGAAAAAATAATAGTAGAGATATACATAATTTATAAAATAATTTAGGCAAATCACAACATCTACATATTAAAATAATAATATGTTATAGTCAAATCATTTTATTCTAGGAATGCAAGGATGGCTCAATGGGTTAAAAAAAAGGATAGCTCAATAGATGAAAAAGGAATATAAAATTCACTATAAATTTAAAATTAAAAAAATTTGAGGAACATTAATACAAAGGTATTAGATTAAATGGGAATAACTATTTCAAACTATCAATCAAAATAATATTTCATGATGAGACATTAAAGTGGTTAAGCAACTGTACTCAATATTTAGTCTCCTTTGAGTTCAACAGTAGCTTTGTGGCTAATTGATCTTGTGCAAATTAACTTATAAAACTCAGTTTGTTCACCTATAAAATGAGGACAATAATTGAACCTACCTAAAAGAGGTTTCTATGATTACATTAAGTAATCTATGCCAGCCAAAATGTAAGAGCTCAACAAATGGTAGCTTATTATTCCTGGAGGTACTCTTATGAGAGTTATAACAAAGGCATGAACACAAACTGATTACTTATTTGACTTTGTTCAAGGAGTTCTAGTCAATAGACAATAAGGCAGAAATAAGAAAAAACTAATTTTAAAGATGTAAAAACTATAGTAATCTACTAGAAAATTCAAAAAACCCAATCACAGACAATTAGAACTAGTAAGATTTGGTAAATTTATTCAGATGACTACTAGTAAAATAAGTACCATATACATATAGTTAGAAAAAGCAGTCATTTGAAATATTAATTAAAAATATGTATATTAGAATAAACTTTATAAGAAATGTATAGGACCTATATGTTTTGTCCTGCATATGTAACATACAAGACTATAATGAAGGACATGAAGGACATGAAGAAATATTTTTATAGAGAGACTTCATTCCTGGGAGACTGAATAGTGTAAAAATAAGAGTTGTGCTGCCTTTTATATAATGAAGAACAGGGGAAATAATGTATTTGTACAACGTAAATGTTTAATTTGTATAATGATTTCATAGTTCATCTAGAAAAATTTATTTTTCACATAATAACAGAGAAAACTGTTAAAGATAGTAAAAATGCAATGCAGTGCTAATTAATTAACAGAGATACAACTGGCATAAAGATGAACAAAATGACACAGAAATGAAAGACCAGAAACATACTTAAGTACTGGTGGTTTTAAATCAATGGGTAAAAATCTGTATTATTTTTAAATGATTCTGGGACAATTGGTTAATTACTTGGGCAAAAAAGAGTATATTTACCTCATACTATATAACGAAATTAAAATAAAATGGATTAAATAATTAAATATAAAAAAATAAAATCATCTGCATTGCAGACATTTCTAACATTAAATAGAGAAAGATGCCAGCTGGGCATCATGGTTCATACCTGTAATCCTAGCACTTTGGGAGGCCAAAGTGGGAGGGTTGCTTGAGCCCAATAGTTCAAGATAAGCCTAGGCAACATAGCAAGACCCTACGTCCACAAAAAATTACAAAATCAGTGCATGGTGGCACGTGTCTGTAGTCCTAGCTACTTTTAGGAGGCTGAGGTGCGAGGATGGGTTGAGCTCAGGAGTTCTAGTTTACAGTGAGCTAGGATCACACTACTACACTCCGGACTGAACAACAAAGCAAGACCCTCTCTCTATAAAAATTTAAAATATAAGAAGCGAAGATGCCATGAGGCAAAGATTGATATATTATGTTACATAAACCTTGAAACTTGATATTAAAGAACCCACGAAAATTAGAAAAAGCATTTACAACATATATGACAAAATTTACATTACTGATGCAAAGAGATAATCTTATAAATCAATGAAAAAATAGCAATATTTTTAAAGTAATTTACAAAAGAATAAATTCAAATGATCAATTAAACATAAAATGTCAATCTGATTACAATGAAATTAATGTCATTTTTCACATAGCAAATTAAAAAGTACATATGCACAATTTAATGATATAGTAATCATGGTTGTGAGGAACGGGGCTGGGAGTTGACATGTAGAAGCTGCATTCTCAAAAACTGTTGGCTGGAGTTTAAACTAATATAAGCTATCTAATATGTAATTTTGAAGTATGAATGAAGAGCCTTAAAAATAATACATTCCCTTTAGCCCAGTAATTACATATCAGGAATTTTTCCTAAAGAAACAGTTAAAGATGTGCAAAATTATTTCAGTAAAATGATATTTATTCAGAGTTACACAAGCAAAAATTTGAAACTTAAATATATAATATATTATACATATAAATATATAATATACATTTAAAGATATGCTTTGATATAGTACATTTATATATTAAATTTTATATAATTTAAATGTTAAATACATTTATATTATATATATATATATATAGTATTGATATGGTTTGGCTGTGTCTCCACCCAAATCTCATCTTGAATTGTAGTTCCAGTGATCCCCAGGTGTCTTGGGAGGGACTTGGTGAGAGGTAATTGAATCATGGGGACAGTTACCTCCATGCTATTCTCCTGTAAGTGAGTGAGTTCTAAGGAGATCTGATGGTTTTCTAAGGAGCTTTTCCCCACTTCGCTCTCACTTCTCCTTGCTGTCGCCATGTGAAGAAGTATGTGTTCACTTCACCTTCCCCTTTATAGGTAATAGAACTTGGGATAATTATTATTTTCTTCTTAATGTCTTCTGATACTTTCTAAACTTTATAATAAAGCATGTATCATTTTAAACTCCAAACTAAGGGTAAAAAATTTATTTTAAAAATTATGTATGTATTTATTTGACATATTATAATTGCACATATTTATAGGGTACAACTTAATATTTTGAGACATATCTATATATCAGAATAATCCAACCAGAGTAGTTAGTATATCCCACACCTCATGCATTTATCATATATTTGTGTTGATAGCCTTCAAAACCTCTCTTCTAGTTATTTTATAATATAAAATATTTTACTGTTAACCATAGTCACCTGACTGTGCAATAAAACACCAGAATTTAGTCTGCCTATCTAACTGTAATTTTGTACCTGTTGACCAACCTCTCCCCATCCTTCCCTCCCCACTGCCCTACCCTTGACTAGTAACCACTATTCTACTCTCTGATTCTTTATCAACTTCCTTTTTAGATTCTACATATGAGTGAGATCATGCAGTATTTGCCTTTCTGCGTCTGGCTCATTTCATTTATTAATAATATCATGGCCGTCAGTTTCATTCATGTCATCACAAATGACAGTTTCACTCTTTTTTATGGCTGAGTAGTTTTGTGTATATATACCACATTTTCTTTATCCATTCATCTGTTATTGGGAGCTTGATTTACATAAAAATGGTGTGAGTCAATAGAATTCCATTCTGCTTAAAGGGTCAACAATAATATTGTCAGTCTAGTACTCATTGTCTAATATGTAATAATTTCTACAGATTTCTATAAATTTTCATTGTAATGAAAAAAAAAAAAGAAGATGCTCTCATCCTACTTTTCATGCCCTCCAATAGCCATGTGTGTATGTGTGTAGATGGTGGGGAGTTCTTACATCTTTTCTGCCTACATATTCTCAAGTTGGCTTATGAAATAATGAAATAATTGTAGTAGACTAAAGAGTCATAATACTTAGAAACAACTCCATTGCAGAGACAAAGAAAAATACAGTTGTATTAAAGAATATAGTCCTACTAAAAATAACCACATAGTCTTAAATCATCCAATTGGCTGGGTAGTCGAAATCCCTGGGATCCAAGTCTTCTCTCTCTTCTGATAGTAAATACCCCTTTTCTTTCTGTGGAGAGATATGCTATCATAAGTATATTGTAATTCTGTGGAGACAGAGGGTGAGTTATTTTTCAAGAACCTTCTATTCACAGCAGGACAGGCTCCTCACATGCCATGCACATGACTTCATGCCCCGACTCACACTGTTTCTCCTATCTAAAATATTCTTTCCTCCAGAAGAAACATTGCCTTTGTCATCAAACAGGCATGGATTTGAAATCTGGCAGTACTAGACAACTTGTGTGACCTTGGACATGTCCATTAACATGTATGAGGTCTGATTTCCTTATATGTAAACTGAGTACTACTTCTTTAAATGATCACTATGGTATTTAGATAAGATAATATATGACACTTGTATGTGAATTGCCTATAATGTGTTTAGCATATAACAAAGACACAATAAATGATGGATATTGGATAAAATTCATTTCTTTCACTTTCCAAATCTTGTCCATTCTGCAATGTCCCAATTTCAGCTCAAGTCCCAATTTCTCTGTAACTTACTCTCCTCACAAATTTAGCCCATATTAATGTCACTTTTCCCTTAATTTATATGTTTATTTTCTGCTCATTAACTATAGCACTTAACTGTATAAGATTTGATTTGTTATAAAATTTGCTTTGCCTGGATAGGTCCTCAAATAATGCCATTTTGTTGAATGTCGTTTTGTTATAACATGGGTGACAAAAAAATTGCTTCCTGGCAAGGCCACTGACTGTGGGGAGTTGCACATTTTCCCCATGTCTGCGTGGGTTTTCTTGAGGTACTCTGGTTTCCTCCCATTAGGTGAATAGGATTGTCCCCCTAGTCCCAGTGTGAGTGAGTGTGGGTGTGTGTGAGGGCACCCGGTGATGGGATGGTGGTCTATCCATGGTGGGTTCCCACCTGGTGCCCCGAGCTGCCCAGATGGGACCTGACCACCCTCAACCCTGAACTGAAATAAGCAGGTTGGAAAACGAATGGATACAAATTATTGTCAAATAAATATTCTTCAACTCTACAATAATCACACAAATGCATGCCAATAAATGATGCAGTACGAAATTGCTCAGTGAGTCTGTCCTATTTGTGATTGTTTTTGAACTTCTTGGTGATAGGAAGTGCTCCTTACAATTTTTGCTACGCAAACATTTATTGCTTGATTTAACCTACAACCACGACGATGGTAGCCATTTACTGGTTCACCAAAAATTGGGTAAATAATTATCTTACTCGTTGTTATTCATCTTTCTTAAATGTATACATAGCTCACATTTATTTCAAAGTTTAATATTATTACAAGTGTTTTGTTCTTTATTTAAAAGTTTGGTTATGTTTTGTGATCACAGATATGCCGTGTGAACTTAACTCTTGTTTATATCAATTCACTTATGGTAAAGTTGGTTTTGTTATACAAAGTTTCGCTTAAAGTCACAGCTTCTAAGAACTTAATGATAACATTGGATGACATTGAAGACTTGCTATATTTACATATATTATCTTCCCTAGTGTTTACTACATCTCTCTTTTCTAATTTCTAGTTTTTGCGGGTACATATTAGGTGTAAATATTTATGGGATATGTGAGATATTTTGACACAGGAGTACAGTGCATATTAATCTCGTCAGGGTAAATGGTGTATCCATCACCTCAGGTATTCATCCTTTCCTTGTGTTGCAGACAATCCAATTATATATACTCTCTTAGTTATTTTAAAATGTACAATTAAATTATTATTGACTATAGTCACCCAGTTGTGCTATCAAATACTAAATCTTAGTTATTCTTTCTATCTTACATCTCTTTTAATTCCCTCCCAGCTCTAAACACAGTGCTGGGCACTAGTAGGCAGCCAATAATTTACATATATTGTAAGCTCCTGCAGGGCAAAGACATCTCTTACATCTTTTTTGCTTTCTACTGTTTATTTGGGTACACACAAGAAGATGAGCTGGTTTAAAAAGAACATAAAGCTTTTAGACTAAAAAAACAGCCAAAAATAGAGAACCATTTAATAATTTAAAATACAGACATTACATGATAACGCAACATGGAAAAGCCACCCATGAATAATTACAGTTTGGTAAAAGTGACTCTATTCCATCCTGCCTTGTCCTTTTAGAATTCTCTCTGCAGCAGCTGGGTAAATTGATTCATCTCTTTCCCTTTCTCTGTCCTTCACTTCCCTCTCTTCCGCCTCCTTATTCTTTAACAGCTTTATTGAGGTATAATTTACATATCATGCAATTTACTCAGTGTAAGTACACATTCAGTAATTTTTGATAAATTTATAGAGTTTCTTACATCTCTTTTGATTCCCCCCAGCATTAAACACAGGGCTGGATATTAATAGGCAGCCAATAAGCCCTTACTGGAAGAATTTAGTTATAGATCTTTAAGTATTGAACCAGACTTCTTATTGTAGTTGGTTCACGTGAACTACTATTTAAAACCCAAATCCATTATGACATGACACTTTTCCTGGTAGTCTGAGCATTAGTATCTTCTCTAAGCCATACAGAAGGGTGGAATACTGAGTTGTTCTTACATGGAGAATTCAGATACTGCATATACGTTCTGAGAAGAGTTGTACTGTCAGCAGTTTCAGCACTTGACGCTGCTTCGAAGATTGAACCCAGACAAACTAAATTCTGTTCCTGAATAACTAAATACTCTGAACTTCCCAGGCAAGAACTAAACTCTTGTAACAAACAGTTCACTCAAAGGATTATACCTGTGTGTCAGACACATGCTTTAATAAGTTATGTTAAAGGCCTTTACAAATTCCAAAGCAGCATACAAATGAAAGGAATTGAACTTTGTGATTTATACTCACTTATTTTTCCTGGGCTGATAGGTTCAGTCACTTAGAGGACAATGAGCATTCTTTGGTGCTAACAACAAGAGAAAAAGTTTGAATATATTTTGCTGGATGAGAATGTGGTAACAATTAAGAATTTTCTTTAAAAAGGTGAATTTCATGTTTTCTTTTTAAAAAAAAATGCTAGTAACAAATGCAATCCATAAATATTAGATATTTTAATTTTTGTTAAACATTTTATGTTCACTATGACATTTATTTATAGGCCATCAGAAATTCAATAGAAAATCAGGGAATTAAATAAAAGAATAACTTCACAGTTTACAACTGCGTCTCATTTTATTTATAGTAAGGCATGCTTAAAATATATCATTTTTGCCACGTGGTTACAAAATCCTTTATTATGCTTTAAGTGTGACATAATATTTTTCTAATTTGATGTGCAAAATATAATAAATGATGTTTGTGTCTGGAACAAAAATGTATTTTATTTTATTATCAGGAATAAATATGTATTGAAATAGTACAGGAATGGGATTAATGAGTATATATGAAGATATGATCAGATCTCCCCCACCCCACCACTACCACCACCACACGAGGCTTAAATCTCTTCCACAAATCTTCATTGGTCCAAGACCACGGCCCTTAGCATGGTGAGCACAGTGCATAAGACCTTCCTATCTAGCCTTCTAGGTCTAGAGTCAATTCTCTGGTCACCGAACTTACTTTATGTCCCAATATTATCAAATAATTTATAGTTCCCAAGACAATCACTGTTATTCCTATTTCCTGCACATCTATTTCCTTTCTCAACATTGCTGCTCCTTCCCTCCCTCCACCTGGTTCTCCCAACCACACCCCAAGACTGAGTGTCTGGAAAAATCCCCATTCATCCTTTAAAACTGTTCAGATACCTATTCTGGGAAACTTTTCTTGCTTTTTATACACAAATAGATTAAACACATTGCTTTTTTCTGTTATTGTCTGTGGGTTTAGGGGGTACTATTTCTGAACCAAGAGCAGAGTTCTATTATTTAACCTTTTCCTCTGTTTCATAATTATTTATTTACATGTCGGTCTCCCCTATGAAACTTGAGCTCCTCAATGGCAGGAACCATTCCTTATTGACCTCTGTCTGCCCACTGTCAGACACTAGGCCTGGCCATGCTCAATAAATGTAAATCTCTTACTTATTCTAGGCCTAAACAATTAATTTTATATTTTTAAAAATATATCCTGAAATAACTTTACAAATGATTTGTACTCATTTATATTGTCACCAGAACACAAAAGTGGAAGAAGTTTAATGCAAGTTTCATCATCTGCTCACCTGCACTGGGTGTTACCTTTTTTTTTAAGTTACACATGACCAGCAACGGTGGCAGGGTGGCAGGGCAAGGGCTGGGGGCATGCGGAGTGTGAAATATGCTAGAAAATATAACCATATACTAGAAACATGAAAATCATTACCTTGTATTTCTCAGGTAGTAGGTTGGAAACAGAGATTTGGGGTTACCTAAAGAGTGTGGTGCCCTGAGTGCTTCTGACTGGGTCTTTTTATGAATGAGAAGATCCGTGTCATAGTGTCCTTTCCAAGCACATTTGAAAAGTGAGCATTTGGCAGTGCTCATGCTTGTTTTGGGCTAAGTAATAATTTTTATACCCTTCACTATTCACAGTTGATTACATGATTGTGGATTTCAAAAATTGCACACTTCCTTTTTTTCCGTGTTTACACATAAGTCAATATTAATGTTTAAATTCACTTCTTGTTTGGAAGCAAGGCACATACAATAAGAGTAATGTGTGTCATTTTTTCAACCTCTTGGAAGCTAAATAACTCTTTCCCTCCTCTGGACTATATTTTCTAAAGATATTTCTTGTTTCACTGATAAGAATAATCACAGAGGACTTTTGCCCCCTAAGGTGTTATTTTGATCTTGGGAATTAAGCTCTAATTGAACAGCTGAGAAAGATCCTGCTATAAATGTTAATGATGAAGCCAGCTTTTCTAATGAACTCCAGCTGATGAGGGGGAAGGAGGAAGGAAAACGGAAACAGCAAGAGGTATTGGGAGATGAGCTGCATGGAGAGATAAATAGTATCCCCAATATTCATGTCCACCTGGAACCTTAGAATGTGACTTCTTTGGAAATAGGGTCTTTGCAGATATAATTAATTAGCGATCTCAAAATGAAATCATCCCGGACATAGTGTGGGCCCTAAATCCAATGGCAGGGCCTTATAAAAAGAGAGGACACAGAGAGACACAAGGAGGAGACAGCCATATGAAGATGAAGACAGAGACAGGAGTTATGCCACCACAAGCCAAGAAATGCACAGGGTCACCACAAGCTGGAGGAGGCAAGGAAGGTGTCTTCTCTGGAGCCTTCAGTGGGAGCATGACCCTGCTGAGACCTTGACTTCAAACTTCTAGACTCCAGAACTGCAAGAGAATAAATTTCAATTGTTTTAAGCCACCAAGTTTTTTATGACACCTGTAAGAAGCTAATAAAGGCTGTATTTTTCAAATTCAGTAATTGCTTATCAAATATCGACTGTTTGCCAGGCACTGTGCTAGGGGCTGAGTATACAGTAACGAATAAGATAGACATTAAACCAATGGACTACCTATGCTACTGTGAGAATATAAAATAAGGGTATAGTTTGAGGATTTGAGGAAGATTTTGCCCTAAATAAGGCAAAGGATGGGTAGAAGTCTCCAGATGCATATTATTATCCAGGTGAACAGAAGGCTACAGACCATTACAGTAGAGGAAAGCTATATATTCTAAGGAAAGTACCAAAAATCTGAGATATTTGGCTGGACCAATTGAGAAAATGTATCTTGCCCATGATGTTTGAGAGAGCAGTGATGCAGGATGATGATGCAGGAGAGGCAATTGGGAAGGACCTCATGTAAGTCCTTGTAGGGTACCTTCAATATTAGATACTTTATTATAAGGGCAATCACAAGCCTTCTGAAGCATTTTTGGAAGGGTGTAATGGGATTCGAGTCATTTTTAAGAGGTCACTCTGGTTACTCTGTAGAGAAGGAATTGCAGGAAGGCAAGAGTAAGTACAAGGTAATCACATAAGAGGTCAGTGCAGGGGTCCATGTCATTAGTGGAGATTGTAAGATGTAGGTGGATTTAAGATACATTTGGAGGATAGGCATTACAGGACTTGATGTATAGGGGAAGAAGTGAAATAGAGAGATGGCAAGAATATACTACAAGCTGAGCAGAAAAACTCAAAGAGGAACATGTTTTGTGGAGACAATGACCCTAATACTTTCGGGTATGTTCTTAGAAGAGTCTTTGAGACATCTAAGTAGAGATGTAATGTTTGTCATCAAATATACAGTTATAAATTGAGACACTCTCTCTGGCCTGAAGATATAAATGCAAAGTCATCTGAATTGGGTTGTATTTGAAGCAATGGAAATGAAAGACATCACCTAGGAAGAAAATAGAGAGGAGATAACCTGAGAAACAGAAGTGCCCCTAAAAGATACAGAGATGGACTTTTAAGAAGAAAAAAAATGGCAGGAAATAGCAGAGGAAAACTATCTGATGAAGCGAAGGAAAAGAAGTGCCTTAAGGAGAAAATAGGTCAAACGCCAATGGGTATCTTAGTAAGGTGACAATGAAAAATGTCTCTTGTATTTAGCAATGGAGAGCATTAGTGATCTTACCAAAAACTATTGAAGTGGACTACGGTGGGCTGAGGTGGAGGACGGGGTGCCCATAGATCACAGGAATGAGGAATGCTGAGGGAATAGAGGATGCCCAGTCAGAATTCAATGCTCATCTCCACCCCAGTGTCTAGGTCTTACAAACTGCCTCAGAGGCAATTCTCGGTGGCCTGACATTGGGTTTCTATGCTCTGGTAGAATGAAAGCTTGAAGTAAAGATTATGTTCAATTGTGTAAAAAGGAAGTTACCTCTCTTCATACACCTGAAGACACTGAGATTGATCTTGTTGCAATGAAGTGAGTTGACGAAGCATTGCAGTAGAAAAGGAGGAGATAAGTCATCACGGAAAGAGAAGAAATAAGCAACACATTCAACCCTGGTGAAGACATTTGTTCAGACTCGCCAGCAGAGGTAGACAGGCTAGAAGTCTTTTTGCAGGATTTGTGTTTTATGCAGCACGTTTGGTGACCAGCTCTCTTCCAGAACTTAAGATCTAGAAATTAGTATCTGCTTCTCCCACCCATTCATTTAAGCTAAGTCCAAGTAATGTGTTTTTTAAATTATTATTATACTTTAAGTTCTGGGATACATGTGCACAACGTGCAGGCTTGTTACATAGGTATACACGTGCCATGGTGGTTTGCTGCACCCATCAACCCATCATCTACATTAGGTATATCTCCTAATGCTATCCCTCCCCTAGCCCCCACCCCCCGACAGGCCTTGGTATGTGATGTTCCCCTCCCTGTGTTCATGTGTTCTCATTGTTTAATTCCCACTTATGAGTGAGAACATGTGGTGTTTGGTTTTCTGTTCTTGTGTTTGCTGAGAATGATGGCTTCCGGCTTCATCCATATCCCTGCAAAGTACATGAACTTATCCTCTTTATGGCTTCATAGTCTTCCATGGTGTATATGTGCCACATTTTCTTTATCCAGTCTATCACTGATGGATATTTGGGTTGGTTCCAAGTCTTTGCTATTGTGAATAGTGCCACAATAAACATACGTGTGCATGTGTCTTTATAGTAGGTCCTCTGATATTCAAATGATGGAGGGGAATCTCTGAGCCACCTAATCTCTAATGTTCCTTCAACCCAAGCATTTTATGTTTCAAAGAGGATAAACACAATGGCTACGCCTGCTTCAGTGTCTTGATAAAAGCTGATTCCATTTCATGTCTGATCTTTCAGATGACGGTCTCCAATTATTAGTGTGGGTTTCCGATTTCATTTCCAAATAAAATTCAATGACTACCTAAATGGACTGGAACTGAATCCAAGAAAGCTTGATCAAAGCCATGTCTTAGGAAGACATTTTCACAACAAAATCCAAAGTCTTGGATCTTTAAGGATTTGAATGTCATGAGCTTTATTTAATATATGCATTTTAGTTAAAAAATATGTATTTCTAAAGCAAATCATCTCATTTTGATAACAGATGTCCTTTCCAAGTCCTTTGACTTTTGCAAGAAAAAGTGGTTTTTTCCTAAGCTTGACCCCAAAATTGAATATTTTCCCTCTTTTTTGTTTGCATATGTATTTGCTATATCAAAAGTAAGTATTTCATAGTCAATGCAGACAGCAACCCATGGGAGACATGATGTGACCACAGAGATAGAGAAAATGGCATCTGAAGCAGATATCATTATCACCGGCACGTAAAGATTAAGCCCAGTACCCTTACCAAGGAGGAAGCCACTTTTGGGAAGGAATGTGCCAAAGAGCACAAAGGGATGAGCTGGAGAAAGAAGCGGCAGCCCAGCAACACACAGGGGAGGAAAAGGCTGTGTCTACATAGGCAATTCGCTTTAGGCTACTTTAATATCTTATTTGATTCTCACAACACCTTGTGAGGTAGTACCATTTATTATTTCCATTTTTGAGATTATTAGACCAAATTTTCAAGGAATTAAGGTACACAGCTAGAAAAGAGGACTGGTGAGACTTGAATCCAGGTCGTTCTGATTATTTTCTTACTGATAATTCCTAAAGGTAAGTGTAGGTTCTCTGAACTAATTATTTATGTTCTTCAATGCCTGCATCTCTGTGGGCATATGACAGCTTTCCTATCCCTGACTAGCACAATTGTAAGAGCTAACCTGTGGAAAACTGATATTGGTTTTATTTACTAGCATAAAGGACAGGGCTTTTATTTGGAAAAACAGCACAAGTAGAGTCTCATTCACATACTTCATATGGAATTTTCAAGCCAAGTAGACATTTCTCAAATGCAAATAGTAATAGTACTTACCTCATAAGGCAGTTGTGTTTTAATGAGATCATGCATTTACCTAATATAATACTTGTAATATCATATGCACTCAATCAATTCAATCAATCTTGGTCATATTATTTTGACCATTACTATTATTATCTGCCATATAACATATATTTAAAGGTTATAATTTTTAAATTAAAAATTTATTGGTGGTATTATAGATTTCAGCTCTATTATGAATATTTGAATACACATTTTCAAACTATTTTAAATCTTTCTTGACTTGAAATAATTTATAATGCAAGAAATAATCAGGGAGGTGTTTCTCTTAGATCTGGGTTTTAAAAGGATAAATCCTTAACTGAATCTCATTTGTTACAGGTATACTCAATCAAATACTTTACAAGTATTGGCCAAATTCCCTCTAAAAATTATTTTTGAAGACATGTCTTATAATGCAACATTAGATATTAAATAAATATTATAATTATGCATTATTTTCTGTTATTTGTTGACAGTAGTTATCCCCATGTTTTGAGTTTCTAAGTGGAGGGATTTTAACATGATGGGACAACCATTTTAGCCTCCCAGGCTCTGTTACCTCACTCACTCCTCCAAATGATCAGACTGGTGAGTTTTAGACGAGAAGGAGGACTTGATAGCGTATCTCTTTTCACTCCCTCTTCTTTCTCATCTCTGCTCCTCTGTGCCATTGTGTTTACTGTCACAGGTTCTGTCCGTGTGAAGGGGTCCTGAAGACCATAGGTTACCCAGGGGCTGAGTGAGGGCATTAGGGGTCCCATTGTTGCCACACAACCAAGCCACTTTCTCCCAAAACTCCTTGTGCCTTGCTCTTTTGTTTCTCTTTCAGTTAGCTCTAAATCCAAGTGGGGATCAAGGGAAACCATTTGCAGCCCCTTAAGTGACCAACAAATATGTCTTTATTATTTAATGCCTTTAGGGGAAACAACACACAAAATAGTTGCTATAGATATCATTTTAATATCTGGACCTCAATAGAAAAAATCAACAATGAAAAGAAATGCTCCTGGCCCTTGAAAAATTTATATATTTTGCTAGTTTTTATACTTTGATGGTTTATGTATTTTGACAGTTTTGTGGACATCTAATCAGATGTTAGCACTTAAAGAAATAAAACAGATATAGGTACATTATGTGTTTTGATCAAATCCAGAAAACTCTAAGATGTATTTTATAATTTAATTTGCAATTTGAAAGCAGTCTTTCCTTTTAGCCATCCAATGCCAGATTACATAAAATTCATGTATTAGTAATTAAATTATGTCATGTATGTAAAAGTCTTTTATATATTGCAAAAAACATTATGCATATAAAATTGTAAAACATTTTGATTATAATTATTCCATATGTAACATCCTTTCTCTATTTCTACCTGAGCATTTAACACTCAGGCATAAGCTGGTTATAGAGTATATGGGATTAGCTGCCTTCTTTTCTGACTCCAGAATAATTCTTACCAAGAATTTTTTTCCAAGTAGAAGTTAAATATTATTCTTGTTTTCTAACTAGCAGTCTTTAACAGACAGAAAAATCAATGCCATTTCCTCAACAGCAAATTATATTCCACTTCTGTACATTATAGCACTTTTCTTGGAGTTGATAAATAAGAAAAAAATACTGATGGTCATTTAACTTGTAGGATTTACTTAAACGAACTGACAAAAAGAACTTAACTCTTAAAATAATTGATTTTTCTCTCCATCAGATGAAAAATGTACAATAGAGTAAATGAAAGTCTTTTAAACAAAAGTAATTTTCTATTCATTAAAGGAAACATAAAATACACTTATCCAAGCCTTTGAAAAAAATTACTTGCAGGTTATTAACCTATTTTTAAAGAAAGAATTTTTAAACAGTGTTCAGAGCATTTCCCAACCTGGTACACATTAAAATGGAAAATTTTTCAAACCAAATAAATATTCCTACCCCAATGTTTTTGCTATATACCGATGCACTAAAATAGCTGAATGTATGTAAGTGATTTGAAGATGACAACTCTCATGACAGGAAATGGCAGCAGGCATACCTAGAAAAAATCTATACTGACCTCACCACCGCTCAAATCCTGTTGGCTGTTGTCACTCCAAAGGCGATATCACATAAAAGCTTTGCAATCTTTAGCTTAAGTTTCCATAGCAGGGCAAAATCCTATTACCTCTAACCCACCCTCTTAGACATCTATTCTCTTCTCTTCACTTTTGCAAACCACTGACAGTTTCACCTAGGCAAAATGTTTTTCACTCAGATTGGTTCTTGTTACCATCCTATCCCAAATCTTTTTTTTTCTTTTTTCTTTTTTTTGAGACAAAGTATCGCTCTGTTGCCCAGGCTGGAGTGCAATGGCACAATCTGAAACCTCTGCCTCTTGGGTTCAAGCAATTCTCCTGCCTCGGCCTCCGGAGTAGCTGAGATTACAGGCACCCGCCACTACACCTGGCTAATTTTTGTATTTTTAGTAGAGACAGGGTTTCACCATGTTGGCCAGGCTGGTCTCGAACTCCTGACCTCAGGTGATCCACCCACCTCAGCCTCCCAAAGTGCTGGGATTACAGGCATGAGCCACCACGCCTGGCCTTTACCCCATATCTTCTCATTATAAATGATCAGTTGTATAAAATAATAGACTGGTTAATTATGTTTTTCTTAAAGTTAAATTATGTAGCACTCAACTCCATTTGCCATCTCCTATCTTCACTGGTTTAACTAAATTTTTCCATAGCTGAAACTCTGTTGGGATTCAAACTGTGCTTTTTGAATTTAATTTTAACATATTTTGAACACTTAGCTTGTTTAAATGTTCTTGAAATCTAGGGATAGAAAAAGATTAGTTGTGAATTCTATAAACATCATCCATAATTTAGAAAATGTATAGAATTTATAGACATGAGTCTATAGTCCTCTATTCCAAAAAAGTTGGTTGCAAAGTTTAAAAAGGAAAAATTCAACTTAATCTTGCCTATTTATACAATGTGAGACGATTAGCATTTGCTTGATATTTTACCATGCTTTACGCATGTATCTTGTAGACACGCTCTAGGATAAAAGAAATAGCAAAGATTTCTTCTAAGATCTCATCAGTGATCAATCCAGAAATTGCTAGATGTTTTATATCAGAGGAAACTAATAAGATCATAACTTTGTTATTGTGCAATCTGCCAAAAAACAGTGGTTCCCATCCCAGTTTCATCATTTAGTTTTGGGGCAGGTCCCTAATTTTCTTGGCCCTTGGAGAGGGAGTTCTCATGACTGTCAAATCAAATAATCCTCTAAAATCACTAATTTATTAAAAATACTTATTCGCTATCTACAAAGTGCTAGTGTCATTCCCTTTACCTGGATGTTCTTTCCTTCTCCTTGCATGAACTTTATTCCTACTCATCCTTGAATATTTAGGGCAGATGTTAGTGTCTTCATGAAGCCCCTCCCCACCCTTTCTCAAAGGATGGCATGGTAGAATTCCCAGGATAATGTGACTCACTCTCCTCAACCAGAATGAGAAGAGTAAGTTGCTTTATCCTGGGAATTTCTTCTTTTTTTTTGAATAACACATTTATTGAGATATAATTCACATGTCACAAATTTCATTCATTTAAAGAGTGCAATTCAATAGGTTTTGTATATTCATAACATTATGTGTCGATCACTATGATTTAATTCTGGACCATTTTCATCACCCCAAAAAGAAACCTCATACCATTATCAAGTACTCCCTACTCCCTCTTCCCACCACCTCCTAGCAGCAACTAATTTACTTTCTGTCTTTATAGATTTGCCTCTTTTGGACATTTTCTAGAATGAAATAAAAATAAGTGGGCTTTTGTGTCTGCCTTCTTTTACTTCATTTACTAATGTTTTTAAGGGTCATCCATGCTGTAGCATGTCATTTTTTTATGAACAAATAATATTTCATTGTATAGACATACCACATTTTGTTTATTCATTCATCAGTTGATGGTCATTTGCGTAGTTTCCAGTTGTTTTTGGTTACTATGAATAATGCTGCCATGTACATTCACAACGTCAAATCAAATAATTCTCTAAAATCATTAATTCATTAAAAAATATGTGCATGTTTTATGTGGGCATACATTTTCAATTCTTTTGTATATATACCTAGAAGTGAAATTGCTGGATCATATGGCAACTTCACATTTAACATTTTAGGAACTGCCAAACTGCTGTACAAGTGGCTGTACCATTTTACAATGCCACCAGCAATGGATGAAGTTTCTAATTTCTCCACATCCTTGGCAACACTTGCTATTCTCCATCTTTGTGACTTGAGTCAACCCAGTGAGTATGAAGTGGTATTTCATTGATATAGTTTGAATGTTGTCCCTTCTAAATCTCATGCTGAATTGTAATCCCCAATGTTGTAGGTGGTGTCTGGTGAGAGGTAACTGGATCATGGGGGAGGATCCCTCATGGCTTGGTGCTGTCCTCACCATAGTGAGTGTATTCTCACGAGATCTGGTTGTTTAAAAGTGTATGGCACCTCCCCCTACCTCTTGCCCCAACTGTCGCCATGTGAGATGCCTGTTTCCCTTTCACCATCAGCCATGATCGTAAGCTTCCTGATGGCTTCCCAGAAGCCAAGCAAATGCTGGCGCCATGCTTCTACAGCATGCAGAGCCATGAGCCAATTAAACTTTTCATTACAAATTACCCAGTCTCGGGTATTCCTTTACAGCAATGCAAAGAATAGCCTAACACACTCAGTGTGGTTTTGATTTGATTTCCCTGATTAATAATGAGTCCCTCTACATAATTAATGATGCTAAGCATTTTTTAATATACACTGGAAGATTCTTAAGTGTGGGCCCCAAATATTATTTATTTTACTATCTCAAGAACCAAATACAAACTGGCATGTCGTAGGGATACATTTATAGTAATATTTATAAAAATAATGAATACATATTTAATTTTTATCAGTATGTGATGATGAATTTTATGTGTCAACTAGACTGGGTTAAGAAATATCTAGAGAACCGGTAAAGCAGTACTTCTGGGTGTGCCTGTGAGTGTGTTTCCAGAGGAGACTGGAGTGTGGATCAATAGACTGAGTGAGGCAAGTCTGCCCTCAACGGAGCACTATCCAAATGGCTGAGGGCCTGGATAGAACAGCAAGAGCAATTTCTTCTCTCTTTCCTGGAGCTGGAATCCTCCTCTTCTCCTGGCCTTAGATAGCGGAACACCAGACTCTCTGGCCTTGGCACGCCAGGCCTTATAACGCAGCCTCCTGGATTCTCAGTCTTCCGGCCTCAGACTGAGAATTATACCATTGGCTTCCTGGTTCCGAGGCTTCTGGACTAGGACTGAGCCACACTATCAGCATCCCAGGGTTGCCAGCTTGCAGACAGCCTGTCATGGGACTTCTCATCCTTCACAATTATGTGAGCCAATTCTCCTAATAAATCACCTGTTTATCTATCTAATCTATCTATCTATCTATCTATCTATCTATCTATCTATCTATCTATCTATCTATCTTTCCATCTTACTGATTCTGGCTCTCCGAAGAACCCTGACTAATGCAGAATTTGGAACCAAGAGGTGGGGCTTCTGCTATAATAAACACGTGAAAATGTGAAAGTGGCTTTGAAACTGGGTAATGGGTAGAAGCTGGAAGAATCTGGAGGAGCGAGCTAGAAAAAGTCCATATTACCATGAATGAAGCCTTAAGGACAATTTCACGAGCGCTGAGAAGACGAGCTGTAGGAAGTACCTAAATCTTCTTAGGGATTACTTAAGTGGTTATGATTAGAATGTTGGTAGAAATATAAACAGTAAAGGCCATTCTGATGAGATCTTAGACAAAAATTAGGAATATCTGTGTGTGCGTGTGTGTGTGTGTGTGTGTGTGTGTGTTATTAAGTGTATGCCCCTTTAAGGCTTTTAATTGTGATTCTCTTTACATTTTATCCTTTCCTTATTGGAATAGTTCCTGCATTTCTACAAAGTCACAATAAAAACATAAAAGTAATTTTTTTTTTTTTTTTTTTGAGACGGAGTCTCACTCTGTCGCCCAGGCTGGAGTGCAGTGGCGCGATCTTGGCTCACTGCAAGCTCTGCCTCCTGGGTTCACGCCATTCTCCTGCCTCAGCCTCCTGAGTAGCTGGGACTACAGGCGCCCGCCACCACACCTGGCTAATTTTTTGTATTTTTAGTAGAGACAGGGTTCCACTGTGTTAGCCAGGATGGTCTCGATCTCCTTACCTCGTGATCCACCCGTCTCAGCCTCCCAAAGTGCTGGGATTACAGGCATGAGCCACCGCACCTGGCCAACTAATTTCGTTTTTTTTAAAAAAAAAAGGAAACAAGATAATCAAGTACTCTGAGCACTTTCTTTTATTCTCTTAACCAGAATTTGGAGACCTCTGAAAAGTTATATGAATGAAAATAGTGGCTTTGGGAACCAAGTTTTTCATAATTTGGGGGAAGTTTTGGTTTTCTCAGCCAAAAGCTATATTATTCTAGAGTTAAAGTGTTATTATACATCATCAATAAATTCAGGTAATACATGTCAACACACCTTGACCAGAAATTAGAAATATCTTATTGGAAACTGGAGTAATGGCCATCTGTGTTATAAATTTGCAAAGGACTTGGCTGAATTGTATCTATGTCTTAGGGCATTATGAAAGGTGGAACTGAGCAGTGAACTAGCATATTTAGTGGAAGAAATTTCTATGCAAAATTTTGAAGGAGCTGCCTGGCTACTTTTAACTGCATATGGTAAGATGCAAGAGGAGAGAAACAATTTAAAGATGAAATTTACAATTAAAAGGCAAGCAAGAGCACAGTTCTTAGCCTGGACACGTACAGAGTGAAGGCATCTTGGCCAGGCGCAGTGGCTCACACCTATAATCCCAGCACTTTGGGAGGTCGAGGCGGGCGGATCACGAGGTCAGGAGATCAAGACCATCCTGGCTAACATGATGAAACCCCATCTCTACTAAAAATACAAAAATTAGCTGGGCGTAGTGGCAGGCGCCTGTAGTCCCAGCTACTCAGGAGGCTGAGGCAGGAGAATAGTGCGAACCTGGGAGGCGGAGCTTGCTGTGAGCAGAGATCGCGCCACTGCACTCCAGCCTGGGTGACAGAGCGAGACTCCGTCTCAAAAAAAAAAAAAGAAAAAAAGAGTGAAGGCATCTTTAGGAGAACAAGGGCCAAACAACCCTTTGACAAAGGGATTAGCATGGATAGAAGTAAGCCAGGTGCTATTCATCAAGACAACAGGCGAAAGACCCCAAAGTCATTTCAGAGATCTTCAAGTCTGCCCCTCCCATTACTGGTCCAGAACGGGATCTTGAGGGCAATGTTTCCAGAGAGGTGCCAGTGGGATATCAGTATTTGCTGCCCTGAAATGCTTCAAGTCTCTGCTTCTCTCATTCCAGCACAGCATTTCTTGGCAGTCCCAGCTGTACCTCAAGTGGGCCCAGCTGCAACTTGTGCTCCCACTCCAGAGGATGTAAACAGTAGCCTTGGTGGTGTCCATGTGGTGCTAATTCTATAGGTGTGCTAAATGCAAGAGCTATGAGGCCATAGTAGCCTCCACTTAGATTTCAAAAGATGTCATGGACACCTTGGAAATGCAGGGTAAAACTGCGGGGTTGGAGCCTCGACAGAGAGTCCCCACTAGGGTAATGCCTAGTGGAGCCATAGGGGTAAGGCCACCTCAGAAGCCCCTGAACTGTAGGGTCACCAGCATGCAACTTCAGCCTGGGAAACCTACAGGCATGAGATTCCAACCCAGCAGAGTCACTGAGTGGACTGAGCCCAGGAAAGCCACAGGGGCAGGGCTACCTGATGCTTTGGGAGCCCATTCCCACCCTAGTAGGCCCAGGATGCGGGACATGGAGTTGAAAGAGAATATTCTCCAACTTTAAGACTTAATGTTCTCTTTTGGGTTTTGGACTTACGTGGGGGAAGTTATTCCTTCTTTTTGGCCTATTTCTCCCTTTTGAAATGGGAATGTCTATCCTATGTCTGTCCACCTGTTGTCTTTTAGAAGCACACAATTTGTTAATTTCACAGGTTCACAGCTGGAGAGCAATTTGACTCAGAATGAATCATGCCTTATGTCTCACCCATATCTGATTCAGATGAGACTCTGGACTTTGGACTTTTGAGTTGATGATGAAAACAAGTTAAGAAACCCCCACACCAATTAAGGAAACTCATCCTAAAAATTTTGTTCTTCTAGAACCTTTCCTGGTACCAATTCTCTATCTTAGTCTGTTTGTGCTGTTATAACAAAGTATCTGAGGCCAGGTGCGGTGGCTCACACCTGTAATCCCAGCACGTTGGGAGGTCGAGGCGGGTGGATCACGACGTCAGGAGATCAGGACTATCCTGGCTAACATGGTGAAACCCCGTCTCTACTAAAAATACAAAAAATTACCCAGGCGTGGTGGTGGATGCCTGTAGTCCCAGCTACTCAGGAGGCTGAGGCAGGAGAATTGAGTGAACCTGGGAGGCAGAGCTTGCAGTGAGGGAGATCACGCCACTGCACTCCAGCCTGGGTGGCAGTGAGAGTCCGTCTCAAAAAAAAAAAAAAAATCTGAGACTAATATATAAAGAACAGAGATTTATTTCTTACAGTTCTACAGGGTGGAAAGTCCAAGATCAAGGGCCCCACAACTGGGGCTTCTATGCTGCATGATCACATGGAAGAAAGTAAGAAGGCAAGAGAGTGTGAGAGCAAGAGGAGGTAAGGGGGCTATTGGGATGAAATGAATATGGGGCTACTGGGATGAAATAAATGTATTTTTCATGTAAGAAGAACATGAATTTTAAGGGTGGGGGCATGGTTTCTGTGAATGTGTATGGTTTGAATGTGTTTCTCTAAGTTCGTGCATTGGAAACTTAATCCCCAAAAAAACAGTGTTGAGAGGTGGAACCTTTAAGATGCTCTGGCTTCATGAATGAATTCATGTTGTTATCTTGACAGTGGGTTAGTTAACGTGGGAGTGGTTTCCTGATAAAAGGTTGAGTTCATCCCCCTTACCTCCTAGAACTCTAGGAGGTAGAACTGTAAGAAATAAATATCTGTTCTTTATAAATTACCCAGTCTCAGATATTCTGTTATAACAGCAAAAAACAGACTAAGACAGAGAATTGGTAACAGGAATGGTTTTAGAAGAACAGAATTTTTAGGATGAGTTTTCTTAATTGGTTTGGGGGTTTCTAGAATTGGCTGCCTAATCTGATTAGATCTAAAAGTGCTGAGAACTCTACTTATAATAGTACAGACAGCACTGATAGTTCATGGTATAAACTGTTTATCAGGATACACAAAACATCAGTATTTGATACTCCTAACTAACCACTTATAAAAGGCAAGGAGCTTGGTAACTGTGTATACGATACCTTTGAACATTTGTGGAAAACCATAAACAGCCTAAGAGCTTCTAAGTGTGCCCTGAGGGAGAATCTTCTCTCCTGTAGACTCAGGGCTGAAATAGCTGAAAATCAAACACAAGCCCTCATCATGCAATTGGCTGAATTACAACAAAAGTTGAACTCTCAGTCTCGAAGGCTGTCCACTTAAAGTGAGGGCATTGGTTGGTAAAGAATGAGGTCCCATAAGTCAGAGTGTAATGGTGTGGGAAAATCCAGGTGAGGCTGGGACATCAAGCTCCTAAATTCTGATGAGCATTGTTTGCCAGTGCTCTCCATTCCTAGCAGCAGCACATTCCCACCCACAGTGCGATCAGCCTTTCCACCTCGGACAGAGGGGGTTAACTCTGTACTTGCCTGAGGAAATGGCAATGTCCTCCTCTGAGTCAGTTGTCAAGCAAGGCAATGTTTATGCTCCTCAGGACTCAACTCTATCATCCCTCTTTGCTTCTAGATCTATAAAGAGACTCAAGTCCCAGCAGGCCCCTAAGAGTGAGGTACAAAGTGTGGCCCACCAGGAGTTGCACGACACTACAAAGGAACTACTTGAGTTTTCTAATTTATATAAGCAGAAATCTGGGGAAAATGTTTGGGAATAGATATCAAGGGTGTGGGATAATGGTGGAAGGAACATAAAGTTGGATCAGGCCAAGTTTGTTGGTATGGGCCTACTAAGCTGAGATTATGCATTTAATGTTGCAGTTCAGGGGGTTAGGAAAGGTTCTAACACTTTGGTTGGTTGGCTCAAAAGATAGCCCACCATGAGTGAGTAGGAGCTGACCTAAACACCCTATCTCGCAGTTTACAATAGAGGAAGGGATGCAAAGGCTTAGGGAGACTGGAATCCTAGAGTGGATTTGTCACTTAAAACCTACTCACCTACACATACCTTTCACCAATACTTTGATAAATAGATTCGCAAGGGGAGCCCCAACATCCCTGAAGAGTTCCGTGATTGCTATTCTCTGAAGACAGGTCCTTGAAGTGAGAATTGCAGTCATTCAATTGAAAAAAAAAATGCAATGGTAATGATTGGATCCCAGGGTGGCAGGGGACAAGCGGCAGCATTCAATCATCCATAACAAGGTGGGCGTAGGTACCACAATGGACAGCAGAAGCAAAGCAACATTCAGAATAGTCTGACTCATGTAGATTCATATGCTGAATGAATGTGGTACTGGCTAGTAAATCATGATGTTCCTAGAAGTGAAATAAAGAATAAACCTACTAAGTTCTTACTTGATCTGTATTGGCAGAAAACTTTCAGGTCAAGTGAACAAGAGTTGAATTCAAATGATAAAAAGAGGGAATTACAGCCCCTCAATCAGTTCCCAGACTTGAGCCAGTTTACAGATCCAGAACCCCTTGAATGAAGAGGAGGCTGGGTCCCCTCCAGGAAGAAACCTGGTACATTAGTGAGAATTTACCATCTATCCCCCATTCTTCCCCAAAGGGACTTCCTGCCTTTTACCAGGGTAACTGCATCGGAGGAAAGAAAATAATCAGACCTTTCAGGATTACTAGATCCTGGCTCTCAACTAACAAGAGTCTTGGAACATCACTGCAGCCATCCAGTCAGAGTAAGTGCTTCTGGAGGTCCCGTAATCAATGTAGTTTTAGCTCAAGTCTGCCTCCCAGTGGGTACCCAAAACTCATCCAGTGGTCATCTCCCCAGTTCCAGATGCATAATTACAATAGACATACTCAGCAGCTTTTGTTCCTTAACTTGTGTACTGAGGGCTATTATAGTGGTAAAGACCAAATACAAGCCATTAGAACCGTTTCTACTTAAGAAAATGGTAAACTAAAGCCAATACCATATCCCTGGAGACGAATGCAGAGATTAGTGCCAACATCAAGGACTTGAAAGATACAGGGGTGGTGATTCCCTCCACATCCTCATTCAACTCTCCTATTTGGCCTGTGCAGAAGACATGGATTCTGGAAAATAACAGTGAATTATTAGCTAAACCAAGTGGTGACTCCAATCACAGCTGCTATACAAGATGTGGTTTCATTGCTTGAGCAAATTAACACATCTCCTAGTACTTGGTATGCAGTTACTGATTTGGCAAATGCCTTTTTCTCTCTTTCTGTCTATAAGGCAGCTTGCTTCAGTTGGCAAGGCCAGCAATACACCTTCACTGTCCTACATCTGGGATACATCAACTCCCCAGGCCTATGTCATAGTTTAGTTTGCAAGGATCTTGATCAATTTTCCCTTTCACAAGATATCACACTGGTCCATTACATTGATTACATTCTGCTAATTGGACCTAGTGAGTAGTGAAGTAGAGACTACTGTGGACTTATTAGTAAGACATTTGCATGTCAGAGCGTGGAAAATAAATACAACTAAAGTTTGGGGTTCTTCTGCCTCAGTGAAATTTCTAAGGGTCCAGTGGTGTGGGGCATGTTAAGATATCCCTTCTAAGGTGAAGAATAAATTGTTGCATCTGGTCTTTCCCACAACCAAGAAAGAGGTACAATGCCTAGTAGGCTTATTTGGATTTTTGGAAGTAACACACTTCTCATTTGGGTGTGTTATTACAGTGCATCTACTGAGTGACTGGAAAACCTGCTAGTTTTGAGTGGGGCCCAGAACAGGAGAAGGCTCTGCAACAGCTCCAAGCTGTTGTGCAAGCTGCTCTGCCATTTGGGTCATATAATTCAGCAGATCCAGTGGCGCTTTAGATGTCAATGGCAGATAAGGAAGCTGTTTGGCCACTTTGGCAGGCCCCCATAGATGAATCACTGCAGACATCCTTAGGAGTTTGGAGTAAAGTCCTACCATCATCTGCAGATAATTGCTCTCCTTTCGAGAGACAGCTCTTGGCCTGCCACTGGGCCTTAGTGGAAACTGAAGATTTGACCATCATTCACCAAGTTACCATGCAACCTGAGCTGCCTGTCATGAATTGTATGTTATCTGACTCATCAAGCCATAAGCCTTGGATGTGCACAGCAGCACTCTGTCATCAAATGGAAGTAGTATATACATGATCAGGCCTGAGCAGGTCCTAACAGTACAAGAAAGTTACATGAAGAAGTGGCCCAAATGCCCATGGTTCTTACTCCTTCTACACTGCCTTCTCTCTCCCAGTATGCACTTCTGACTTCATAAGGAGTACTCTATGATAAGATTACAGAGGCAAAGAAGACTAGGGCCTGGTTTACAGATTGTTCTGCACAATATGCAGGGACCACTCAAAAGTGGACAGTTGTAGCTCTACAGCCCATTTTGGGAGCATCTCTGAAGGACAGTAGTAAAGGGAAATCTCAATGAGCAGAACTTCAGGCAGTGCATTTGGTTGTGCACTTTGCTTGGAAAGAAAAATGTCCATATGTGCAATTTGATACCAATTTATGGGCTGTAGCCAAAGGTTTGGCTGGATGGTCAGGGACTTCATTGGAAAATTGATAACAAAGACATCTGGGAAAGAAGTATGGATAGACTTCCCTGAGTGAACGAAAGATGTGAAGGTATTTGTGTTCCATATGAATGCTCACCAAAGGATGACCTCAGCAGAGGCGGATTCTAATAATCAAGTAAATAGGATGACCCATTCTATGGATATTAGTCACTCTTTTCCCAGCCACCCAATGGGCTCATGAAAAGAAGCAACCATAGTGGCAGAAATGGAAATTATATATGGGCTCAGCAAAATGGACTTCTACTCACCAAGATCTACCTGGCTAGGGCTAACTCTGAATGCTCAATCTGCCAGCAGCAAAGACCAGCATTGAGTCACTGATATGATCCCTGGGGTGATCAACCAGCTACCTGGCAGCAGATTGATTACACGGTACTGCTTTCATCATGAAAGGAACAGCACCTTACTAGGATAGAAACTTACTCTGGATACGGATTTGCCTTTCCTGCATTCAATGCTTCTGTCAAAACTAGCACCCATAGGCTTAAATAATGCCTTATCTAACATCATGCTGTCCCACACAGCATTGCTTCTGACCAAGCAACTCACTTCACAGCCAAAGAAGTGCAGTAATGGCCTCATGCTCATGGCATTCACTGATTTGAAGCAGCTGACTTGAAGTTGCAGTTACAATGCCAGCTGGATTGTCACCTACTGTCATACTTTGTAGGGTTGGGAAAAGTTCTCTGGAAGGTTGTATATGTTCTGAGTCAGCATTCAATATATGGTACTGTTTCATAGTGAGGATTCATAGGTTCAGAAATCAAGGAATAGAAATAGATGTGGCACCACTCACCATTTCCCCTAGTGACCGACTAGCAATATTTTTGTTTCCGGTTCCCACAACTTTATATTCTGCTAGTCAAAGGAGGAAAACTTCCACCAGGAGACAATAATGATTCCACTGAACTGGAAGTTAAGACTGCCACGCAGACTCTTTGGGCACTTTATGCTTCTGAGTCAACAGACTAGGAAAGAAGTTGTAGTGTTGGCTGGGATGGTTGAGCCAGGCTTCCCAGAGGAAATTGAAACTACTACTCCATAATGGATATAAGGAAGAGTATGGCTGGAATACAGGAGATCCGTTAGAAAGTGTCCTAGTATTACCATGCCCTGTGGTTAAGGTCAATGGGAAATTACAACAATCCAATCCAGGCAGGACTACAAATGGTCCAGACCCTTCAGGAATGAAGGTTTGAGTTACCATGCCAAATAAAAAACAATGACCAGCTGGGGTGCTTGCTGAAGGCAAAGGGAATATAGAATGGTTTACAGAAGGTAGTTATAAGTATCAACTATCACAGCATGACCAGTTACAGAAAGAACTATTTGGTGAGTATTTCTTCCTTACTTGGTTAAGAATATGTTTGTGTGTATATAGACATATATTAGGCAAATATCTTTGTTTTCATTTTTCTCTTATTCCTTTATCATGTAACATAAGACATATTGACTTTATAACATATTTAAGTACTGTTCATTTTACATCATAGTATTTAAGTTATGGGATATCCAGAGAATAGTAAACATTACCCAAGGACTTCACTTGAGGGAAGGATTAGTACATTTTCAGTAGGAACTATTACCTTGTTGTTACCTTTGTTTGGAGATCAAGTATGGTTTAAGGAAATACATATGGGTGCCAAGTTGACTTGAGGTGGACTTGTGATGGTTAATTTTAGTTGTCAACTTGACAGGATTTCAAAATACCCAGAGAGTTTGTAAGGCATTACTTCTGGCTGTGTCTGCAAGGGTGTTTTCAGAAGAGAGTAGCATGTGAGTCAGTGAACTGAGTGAGGCAGATATGCCCTCAATGTGGGTGGGCACCATCCATTTGGATGAAGGCCCAGATAGAACAGAAAAGGGAGAGAAAAAGAGATTTCCTTTCTCTTCTACCCTCCAGGAGCTGGGATACTCTTCTTCTTCTGCTTTTGGACATCAGAACTCCAGTCTCTCTGGCCTTTGGATTCCAGGACTATGCCAGTGCCCACCCTCCCCATGTCTCACTCAGGCCTTTTCCACTGAACTAAGAATTACATCATCTGTGTCCCCCCTTCTGAGGCTCTTGAACTAGGACTGAGCCACGTTGTCACCATCCCAGTGTCACCAGCTTGCAGCAGGCCTGTCCTGGGACTTCTCAGACTCCATAATCATGTGAGCCAAATTTCCTAATAAATCCCTTCATCTAACTACCTATCTCTCCTACCTGTTCTGTTTCTCTGGAGAACCCTGGCTAATACACAGTACTGTGCTTTGAACTCCTCACAAGAAAGGTCCTAAAAAGTTAATGTCTATTATAAATATTCTCCTGAAATAGCTCAAATACATTGATAGATATTATATATAAATGCAAAAATATGAATTCTTTAAGCACATTTCTTGAAACTAGGAAAATATCTGTTATTTGATTGATAGCTTACTTACCTATATTTTTCTCCTTAGAAATCACTTTCACACAAGCAGCATGTCAGGGTTCTTTATGGGAACAAAGTTTAACTCAAATTGTGTTGTGGCTGTATTTCAGCCAAGGTGATTATAGGGCCAGAAAACTAAGACTTGGTGTTTGTGGAAGGCAGATGCAGATACAGATCTTGCACGAAAGCCTGTCCCCTGAAATTAGAGATGGATGAGAGATACGGACTTATTTTTTAGGATATGTTCCTTTCTGGATGTCAGATGCCATTTGTCACACCACAGATTTGGCTGTCTATCAGGATCTAGGTAAAAAGGTATTTCAGAGCTTAAGGAGTTTCTCTCCACATGAGCATTTTATCCAAAGAAGCAGTCTCAATTTCTCTGAGAAGTTTAGAAAGTTGGAGAAAAGTACAACAGTGTGTGCACCACAATATTTGGTAGGTTTGTTTTGTAGCTCAGCTACTTCCTAATTTTCGAATCTACATTAATTCATTTATTCTTCTAGGGTGATTTCAACAAATCCATGTGTCCATGGTCTAAACACGAACCACATGACTGTAAACAGTTTTCACTGATGACAAACAGTACCAGTGAGTAGTTGAGAAACTGGGAGAATCAATTTATTAAAAGTTGCAGATAAGAGCATAGTTTGACAATATGCCTCAAAAGGCTTAAAAAAACAGTGCATACCTAGTCACATAGTAAGTTTAGTTACAGGGCTATAACTTGAGGAAATAATTAGACAACTGTGCAAGATTTATGAACACAAATGTTCATTGTAGAATCATTTATGATGGAGAAAACCTTATAAATAATCTAAGAGTTCAGCAATAAGGGGTTGATTTGATAAATTATGATACATACACATCTACATATGATGGAATACTACTCATACCTTAAAGGTAATCTTGTAGAAGACTATTTAATGGGTAGAAAATTTTCAAGATCTATTAATTAAAAATCAGATCATAAAAATTCATGTAGACTGCAATCCTCTTTTAAATGTATATATGTATATGTGTGTGAATATATGTGTGTCTGTATATACATATACATATATACACACACATAGAGGAAAATACTGAACTCTGATGACATAATGTGTGGCTGTTTTGTGCTTTTTTTCTATTTTCCACATTTTAGATTAATAATTTATTATAAATGGTATATTATTCTAAAAACAAAACAAAAAACAGAATTCCTGGTGACATACCATGTATGTAGGAAGCCCAGGCCTTAAGTGACAATATTTTAATAGGACTGCTTTTACAGAGGTTTGATGAATGTGATGGAAGGGATACATGCATATGCACACACATAAGCACACACACAGTAAAGTACATTTTTGACGCCACCTTTAACTTTCACTGTCTGTCTTAATGTTTTAAGTCTTTTCAAGTTGGAGTGACTAGTGGAGAATGTTTGAGAGAATTCCCCTTCGTCAGTCTCAGATCTCCTTGATGGGCAGCTTTGCTTGAGTAGAGTTTCCTAGACTCTCTCAGCCACTGACCTTGCCCCTGCCCAAGAGAGAAGGAGTGCTTTGTTTGCTGATAACACTGGCTCTGCCCCTCCCGGGCTTTTCTGTCTCCTTGTGGAGATGCCTGTTCTCAGGGCACATTCTCAGTTTCTCTCTGTGGTGATCTCCCTTCAGTAGTCAGGAAGAGGCCTGTGGCTGTTCAGCTGTGTTGAAAGTGGGTAGGGAAAAATGTCAAATGCATTATATAGTGTTAAAAAGCCACAATTCTATTCATATCCTGAAATCCAGCTTTGATCAGTAATATATTTGATTTTTAAAATCTTCTCGTATATACAGAGGTCAATTGTTTCCCTATATGCCACCAGTGAACAATTGACATTTGAAATAAAAAACACAATGGCATTTATATTAACACCAAAAATCCCCAAACAAACATAACTTAGGGATAAGTCTAACAAAATGTGTACAAGATCTATATAAGGAAAATGAAAACCTTCTAATCAAAAGAAATCAAGGAAGATCTAAATAAATGGAGAGATATTCCATATATGTGGATAAGAAGACTCAATATTGTCAAAATGTCAGTTCTTTTCAACTTGATCTAGAGATTCAATGTAATCCCAATCAAAATCCTAGCAAGTTATTTTGTGGATATTGACAAACTGGTGGTTTTAAAGTTTATATGGAAAGGCAAAAAAACTCAGAATAGCCAATGCGATATTGAAGGAGAAGAACAAAGTCAGAGAACTGACACTACCTGACTTCAAGACTTACTATAAAGCTACAGTAATCAAAACAGTATTGGTGAAAGAATGGACAAATAGATCAATGGAACAAAAGAGAGTCCTGAAATAGATACACACAAATATAGTCACCGTATCTTTGATAAAGGGACAAAGGCAATACAGTGGGGAGAGGATAATCTTTTCAACAAATGGTGCTGGAACAACTGGACATCTACATAGAAAAAATTAATCTAGACACAAAACTTATGCCTTTCATAAAAATTAACTCATACATAGATCATAGACCTAAATGTGCAACGCAAATCTATAAAACTAGAAGATAACGTTAAGAGAAAATCTAGGTGATCTTGGGTATGACAATGACTAAAAACATAATACTGAAAGCAGAATCCATGAAAGAAAAACCTGGCAAGTTGGACTCCATTCAAATGAAAAGTTTCTGCTCTGTGAAAGACACTGCTAAGAACATTAGAAGACAAGTCACAGAGTGGGAGAGAGAAAATATCTGCAGAATACATAATTAGATAAAGATTTGGCATCCAAGATATACAAATAACTCTTAAAACGCAGTAATAGACAAACAACCCTATTAAAATCTATACCTACCTGTCTCTTATATCCATATGACAATTGGTTATTAACTTGGAAGAGTAAGAAATATGTATTGTTTATGCAACCTTCTCTCTGACAACAAAAAAAAGATCCTTGATGGAATAACTTTATGAAGGAGATGTAGAAAGAAGATAAAGTTCTCAGGCAATTCATGGGTAACTTATTGGGAGTTGAAGCTGAATGAGATGTTTATTGGAGAGAGGTGGGACACATTAGCAGGAATGTACTCATTTATTCCTATGGGGTACATTGAAGAAGTAGAGGCCGAATCTCAAGTGAGAAAATAAAACAAAAGAGGCCAGAGGAGGTTTGTTTGATTACAGAAGGAGGCAAGACAGGGCAAAGTTTACAAACTCAAGCTTAAGAGGCAAGTTACCCTGTGTGAACCTTGGCTTTGTCCCTTATGAGCTGTGGGAGCTTGGACAAGTCACTCAACCTCTTGGGGGCTTCAGTTTCTTCATCTATAAAGTGGGAATAATAATGTTAGTAAGCACTTAATAAGCATTAGTTATTAAAACAGAATATTCAGGAAGGTAGCCCATTCTCTCATGCTTTGTACCTTGTTGTTCACACTGCAGACTAGATCTTTCTGGCTAATTCTTCGTGTTAGAAGCATTTACCTTCAAGGTCTTTAAAGGGAGGAGCAAATGCAACAACCAGTTCAACTACATTGAAGGAGGGCACTAAGTAAATAAAAAGAAAGACATTATAGACATACTTGAATCGTAGATTGAATATTTGGAGGTGACATATGCTTTATGCTTAGAATCATCTGCAGAAAGATACAATCTTTCTTGAAAAGTGGTAATTCCTACATCCCTATATGAAGCAGTAAAACACGTAACCTTGGATCACCAGGGATGCACCAATCTTTTACTAAACTTACCAAGCTTTGCATCTGGTCTCAGTGAGATGGGGGAAACTGAAGCCAACATTTTGCTGTGACTTAATGTGGCTTTGTATAGAGCTAAGATACATGGCCAGGGATACCTGATTCAAGTTAGGCATGGACTCTCCTGTACATCAGAAATGACCAGCAGATGCCCCAAGGAAAGTTACTAAAACATAGTTATACCTCAATAAGTGCAGTTGTTATTCTTGCTACTCTGCTAACTATTATTATTTTAGAGACAGTGCCTGGCTCTGTCACCAGGCTGGAGTGCAGTGGCATGATCATAGTTCACTGCAGCCTCAAAGTCCTGGGCTCAAGAAATCCTCCTGCCTCAGTATCCCAAGTAGGTGGGACTTCAGGCATAGACTGGGTCTTGCTATGTTGCCCAGGCTGGTCTCAAACTCCCGGCCTCAAGTGATCCTTCCACCTCATACTCCCAAAGCATTGGGATTACAGGCATTAGCCACTGTACCCAGCCAAATCAATATTTTTTAAGAGGT
This sequence comes from Pongo abelii, assembly GCF_028885655.2. Classification (NCBI taxonomy): domain Eukaryota; kingdom Metazoa; phylum Chordata; class Mammalia; order Primates; family Hominidae; genus Pongo; species Pongo abelii. The sequence continues at coordinate 32,114,371 of NC_071985.2, read as the reverse complement.
TAAATGTTTGTTCTATATGTCACATAGGAAGGAAATGAGGAGCCAATATTAAAATGAGGCCTGTCTGCCATCCAAATCTAATGTTTTGAGCTGCATATGCTAGAGGGCAAATTTGAATTCTGATTGCAAGGTTGAAGCCAAAAGCGCTAGTCAGGTCAATGACTAATTTGAAAAACTATACAGTCTGCACTGGAGAATATTTCTTTTAAATAAATTGGGCATCTGTCAATTGAAATCGGGAGTTCCAATTGGTCAAAGTAAGCCAACAAAGTATTTATAAATGAGTTCTGCCAATCATATTTTTGAATATATAAGAATCATTTTCAATTAGTACATTCATTATTAGTATGTGGAAGGATACTGCTAAAAGATTCAAAAACAACTTCTTCCCATTGATGAGTAAATTAGTCCCATGATATTAAGTTTATAATATTTGCTTGCAGAGTAAACTTTGCTTTCAAGACTGTACAAAGTTAAATGTCTGACTTTACTATGTTTTTAATTCAATTAAAGTCTACATTTTAAGGCACTTCATATAAATATAAATATAAACACAGGACATAAGCTAAATAATTCCAAAAGTTTTCGTGAAAAACTTCTGATCCCTGGCTGACAAAGTATAATAGACAAAGTATCCCTCATTGTCTATTACTCACTCCTCTGCCCAAGTGCTAGAACTTCAGCCGAGCACGGAATGCTTTAATTTGGAGATGAAGAAGGGTTTTTTTTTTCTAAGTAGAAAGCATACCATTGAGAATATGAATCACTAAGGGTGACATTAAATCTTGCAAAGAGATAATATATGTCCCTGTGGTGGCTCAAGAGACTAACAATAAATGTTAAATATTAATAAGATTGTGGAAATCCTCATGGACACTGTCATAAAGTAGCACTAGAAAAGGGAAAAAGACAGAAAAAATAAAAAGCATGGATCTACGTAGTGGTCTTTACCATCATGCAGTGTATGTTTTATATCTGGGGAAAAAGTAAATAAAGAGAAGTGATCATGCAACCCACAGGGAAAACCCAGATTTGGGGGCATATAAAATTTAAAAAATAGATCATATTCTTCAGAGACAGGGAGGCAGTGGCGTCTCCTCTTGTGCTATAAGATGCAAAGGAATTAGTCCACATCTTGAGGAAGAATTCCCTTATGAAACTTGAGAGTGAATCCATGTGCTCTCGAGTTCATGGTTTTCTTAGCTTTTGCACTTGCTTTGGTCTCAAGGGATGACAGAAACAATAGTGCTGACAGAAGACGGTAGTGTCAAGCCATCACTCAGAGAGCAACGGCTGGCTGGGCTAGGCCAGGACTCAGCCCTACCTAGTGGCTCCTCTTCAAAGCCCGAAGCCTTCCAAGTCTCTGAGTATATCAGCAGACCAATTATGAGAGAGTTTCTGTCGATAACACTGGCTCACCCTGCGCTTAATTCTGAAATGAGCCCTACTTTTAGACTCCCTTCCTTCCACACTGACTATACTAAGCCTGATGGATGGGGGCATGTGGGCCAGGCTGGAATGGTCTCTGACTGAAGAGAAAATGCATTTTCTCACTCATAAAACAAAAACAGAAAAAAGGCAAGAAAGCACTATGTTTATATCCTCTTGAGGGTGCAGACCCATGTCTAGTTTGGATTGCTACATTAAAAAAAAAATCTGGATCTACTGGAGGTAGTGAGCAGAATAGTAAAGAAAACTAGTTGAAGGCTAAGTAAAGTGTGTACGGCCCATGGGGAGTATGTGGAGCCTCTCATGTAGGCACATACCATCTCCATCAGATGCAGGTGGGTCTGGATGCCAAAAACCAAAGAAGACGTGAATCTAGATGTGTTTTGGGAGGAGTGAAGGATGAGAGCCACATGGCAGGGGAGAAGTACCTTGAGAAGGACTTGGTGTGTGACCAGAGTATGGCTGAAGGGCCACACGGCCTACCCATCCCAATTTTACAATAAAACCTGGACTAACTGTGAAAGATGAAAATGAAAAGATGGAAAATGGGAAGAGTCTGATAAGATTTTCACTTGGACTTGTTTCATCTTGGAAAAGGAAGAAAGATGGGAGAATTAGTAATTATTTGCAAATTCATTAAACATTATTTTGAGAACAAGAGGTAATCTGAAGGGTTTTGTTTTGTTTTTTGCTCTTTCTTTTGTCTATTTTCCATTTTTAATTAAAGAAATATAGGTCAATTAGGCCACTTGTCCCAAGTTTGATCAAATTCTACTAAAGATGAATGTGATATCTCTCTCTTCATAGCATTTTTCTTAAAAACAGGTAGTCTGATTTGAATTTTCATTTGTTTAAAATGAGAGATTGAATCAGATGACCCCAGACTGTTCCCAAATCCATATTTTTTAATTAGGAAAGAAAATTTCCTTTTCAAGCATGCATGGATTGACAAAGGAGGAGTTTTTTTCTTCTGTGAAGGCACTGCCCTCGGTGTGAGGGTTGGGGAGGAAAGTGAGATTTCCTAGCCCTCTTAGAGTTTAGAACCACAGAGCACAAAGGAAGTGAAAGCAGAAGGGGAGCCTTTGCTCCTCCTCACACAGCAACAGAGCAGGAGAGCTGCATGCTGAAAAGAGCTGCACACAAAAATTGCCTCTGCATGCCACTCAATTTCTTCTACTTCCAAACACTTGAGTATACTTAGTTGCACTGAAGCACATTTTATATGGGACGAAAGGAAAAGGAATACGTCATGGTAAAGTGGGGGCATGGTGTATCCTTATGTTTTGCAAGAAGAAAACCTGAGCTTCCTTTAAATAATCACTTATTTATGAAGGCATCTTTTTGGGACAAAATGACAAGATCCTTATCTCCTCGTTGTCTGTGAGTCAGAGCAATAATTTCTCCTTTATGCTGGGGGTCAAAAGATGGCATATCTGATCACCATTCACCAGATACATATTTGAGAAATAGGAGTACAGACTTCAGTGACAGAATAGAGCTTAGTGTGTGAGAATGTGTTTGGCTGCAAGTAAGAAACCTGACTTGGCCGGGCACGGTGGCTCACACCTGTAATACCAGAACTTTGGGAGGCCCAGGTGGGCAGATCACAAGGTCGGGAGTTTGAGACCAGCCTGGCCAACATGGTGCAACCTCATCTCTACTAAAAATACAAAAATTAGCATGGTGGTGGGTGCCTGTAATCCCAGCTACTCAGGAGGCTGAGGCAGGAGAATTGTTTGAATCCAGGAAGCAGAGGTTGCAGTGAGCCAAGATTGTGCCATTGCACTCCAGCCTGGGCGACAGGGTAAGACTCAGTCTAAAAAAAAAAAGAAAGAAAGAAAAAAAGAAACCCTGACTTACAGTAGCATACTTTTCTGATGTAAAAATTAAGTAATTTCTGGTATTGGTTCAGCAATTCAATCATGTTGAGACATGTATCTCTCCAACTCCCTTGACTTTTTCTCTCACTGTTCCAAGATAGCTTCTTTAGACCCAACCGTATGTCAACATCTAAGTCAGGATAAAGTGAACTAGGAAAAAGGACGTGTACCAGCCACGCCACATCTGTCTGTTTTTATAGGGGTAAAAAAGTATTTCCCAAAAATTTTCCCCAGAGGAGAGCTGACTGCATCACACAGCCACCTCTATCTGCAAGGAAGGCTGGGAAGCCCAGCATCAGGGTTGTCAGGATTGGCTGTGATCCATCACCTGGAGCTCTGTTACCCTGAGCAAAACTGGATCCTGTCATTAAGGACAAAGAATGGAAGCATTCTGGGAAGGCAAATAAAAGTTCCTATCTAACACAGTAACTTGGAAAGAGTAAGGAGTTTATTTTAGACAGGACTGAGTTCCAAGTCCCAACACTATTATTGATAAGAAATAATTATAGAGAAGTAGAAAAACTTGGGACCAGCCATCTGGAAACCTTAGCCCTTCGTCTCTCTTGTGTCTCCAAGAATGAACCCAGTTGACTAGAAGACTCTGAGAGTTTCTTCCAGCCCAACAGTGGCTCGTTCCAGGCTCTGATGTGTCATGACCAGGGTTTGGAAGGGGCATGGTTTCTGCCCTTACGACCAATGAGCAGTAGGTGCTGTTGGGTCTCTCCCCTTCCCCAAGTCATCTTATCACCTTGGAAACTGTTGTATGAGGCATAGGGGAGAGGCACTTTTGAGCACTTTGAGGTCAAACAGACTTGGATTTGAGTTTTTGCTCTGTCATTTACGAGTCTGACCTTGGGCAAATTACTCAAATCACCCCTCTGTGCCTCAGTTTCTGTGTGGGAATATAATTTATATGTATATTGCAGGGTAGTTATGAAGAATAAAGAAAATGTTTGGATGGCACCTAGTGCAATTTTTGGCGCAAGAAAAACAGCATTCAATAAATAATAACTACTTTCACTAAGACTGTTATTACGTGTGGTTGTTGTCGTGACTCTAGTGTTCCTAGACCTAAGCACAATGACAACACAGGAATTTGTCTCCAGCTCTCTCCTTCTCCCAAGCATTACAACCTTCTCCTTAGTTCCATGTGGGTCTATTTCACTTTTACTACCTTGCTTCCATCTATCTTTTCCAGGCACTCACAACCAGTCCAGAACTATTTATTACTGTCTTTTCTTGATATTGTCCTGGTCCCCTCAAGAACAATGAAATGTCTCTTGCATATTTCTTATCCGTATAGGTTTGCTTCCTGTACTTCACACTTTTCTATGTTCATAAACCACTGCTACTGGGCTAAAGATGAGCTGCTATCATCTATATGTATTTATATTAAAGCCATTTGGGGACATGATCTTCATTCATTTCACTAAAATCAAGTTTTGCCTTCATTTCTAATAGAAACCAGTGTTTGAGCAAAAACAAAGTCAGGGCTGGCGTGGTGACTCACATCTGTAATCCCAGCACTTTGGGAGGCTGAGGCAGGTGGATCCCTTGAGGTCAGGAGTTCAAGACCAGCCTGGCCAACATGGTGAAAACCCGTATCTACTAAAAATACAAAAATTAGCCATGCATGGTGGTGCAAATCTGAAATCCCAGCTACTTGGGAGGCTGAGCAAGAGAATTGCTTGAACCCAGGAGGCAGAGGTTGCAGTGAGCCAAGATCATGCCACTGCACTCCAGCCTGGGGAATGAGACTCCGTCTCAAAAAAGTAAAAAAAATAAAATCCCCAAAAGTCAATCATAGACTAATTTCTAAAACCAATAATCGTAAGAACGCCATCAAGTCAGTGCGTTCACTCCACACATACCCAGCAGACATGGTAAAAATGCATGGTAAGAAACTCTCACCAGCTGATCCAACTTTGCGAGTTAGTCCAGCCACCCTCACTTCTAGCCAGTCAGCCATAGCCCAGAAGGCACTGAAATCAGAAAACCCTGAGGAAGTGAGCACAGAAGTGTGAGAGAGAGAGCTTCATAAAGACTCCCTTGCCAGCTAAGGTGAGAGGCTGACATTTTTCAAAGACAGGGGAAAAGGTGAGAAGTCAGCCTACCAAGAAGATACTGGCAGTGTTGAACCCATGATTTCAACTTAGATATGCAACTTAGTTGCCAAGAGAGCTGTGTCTGAGATATCTTGGAAAGAAACAACATCCTGGATTGATGGGCTACACGTGAGGGAGTTTGTGGATTTAAAAGCAGTCCATCCAGCCTGTCTGCCCCAGACTTCAGTAAAAGTCTGTCTTTAACTGTGCCACTCAGACAGGAGTTAAAAGAGGCCCACGCTAGAAAAACAGTTTCAACTTGGAAGATAAAAGTTACCTGAATTCTTACTCAGCCCCTTGTCTGATCCTAACTTTGTACCCAGATTTAATTCTTTTTATACCCTGAGTTAATTGTAAATTGCTTTGAAGACAAAATCAAGGCTTGCTCATTTATTAAATTCCCCACTGTGGCTAATGCAGAACTTTGCACATAATGCCATTCCCATTAAATGTTTCTTAAGTCGATCTCTAAAATAAACCATGTTTAGGGATTTAAGAAACTAGGGGTCATGATTTTATTAGGTGTGATGGGATTGTTCCGTATTACATACATGGGAAGCCGTCTAGGATTGAGGGGCAAGGCATGACGTTTTGAGTCAGGCTGACCTGGGTTTAAGTTCCTGCGCAGCCATTCTTTGCCATGTGACCTTGGCAAGTTGCTTTTTCCATGTGTGTTCATCTCTGGGCTCATACCCGAGCTGCCTGTTTCTAAGCCTCAGTTTCCTCATCTGCAAAACAGGGATTCTCATAGTACCTGCTGCATAGGACAATAATAGTATCTACTTCAAAGAATCTACTTCTTAATAAGAGTAATCTCTCATAGTCCTTGGGGGGATTAACTGGGAATCATGGTTATATAGCTCTTAGCACAGTTGCCAGCATATATCTGTGCCTCATTAAAGTGGAGCTATTAATAATAATAACAATAATATTACCATTTTCAATTACTACTTCAACTTTGTATTTATTTTGAGTGACAATTTTCACTCCCATATTGACAAATTAGTAATCAATTCCAAATAAATGTGCCAGAGCTTTCCTCAAACACTCGTGTCATTGGTCCTGTCATGTTAAGGTGGAATTGTGTTTTGATCATTTGATCAAGGTCCCTCTGATTTCTTAATTGAAAATATTAAGATAATCCATTGAACATATGCATTATATGCAGTGTTATGGAGTTGCCTGTGGAATAATAATAGCTAATGTTTATTGATCATCTACCATATGCCTTGCCTTGTGCTCAGGGCTTGATATCTAATACTCAGATAAGCCAGGATTTTAGCTCTGATTTACAGATGAAGGAATGAAAGCTCAAACAGGTTAAGTACTTTGCTCTGGTCAGAAAGTAGCAGAGGCCTGATTTTCACTGGGCTCCAAACTCAAAGCCTGTTCCCATGCCAGGACTCCTGAGATCTAGAATATTTGCCTTCGGGATCCGTACCTGGTGCCTTGCCCAGAAGTTTCACAGTGGTGATGCACTCCCCAACCCCATTTCAGCAGCTGAGGTGACACTCTACAGCCTGTCTTCCAGGATTCCACTGTTGCATTTTAATCCTGTGCAGTTACATCAATGTATATTATTCATTTTGAAAGTTGGAAACCACATCTGATGTATTCAACATTCACAATAAACAACAAGAACATTGGAGAGTAGATTTTCCTTGCCAGCAAAGGTGCACATTTATCATATTTTCAAACACTTCTCCGTACACATACCTCCTTATTCCTCCAGCACTTTCTTGCACTGTTCCTTCTGTCATTGAACACACATGTTATGTTGCATGCTTACAGTACAATGGAACAAGTCCTCTTGCAAACATTCCCTATGATTCTAATTGTCCTTAACTCTTCTCTGGTATTTGCTGAGTTTGGAAGACCAAAATGTGAGAAAACAATACCTTTGGTATATAGGTTTGAAAGAATATGTACAGTGAATGTTCACAATTGCCTTCAGTTCTCCCACAGGTAAGCACTCAAGGGGCTCCTGTTATGTGCCAAGTGCTGTGCTAGGCTGACAGTGCTATTAGCAAGAATGGAATGCCTTCTCTCAAGGAGCTTGCAGTCATATGTGGGAGACTAGGATGCAGAACACATTTCATTCTAATATGGTATGTGCTGGGTAGAAGTATATGCTGTGTTTGCCACTGAGAAAAGGCCATGTGAAAGGCATCCCTGGGTGGAGGCAAAGCAAGTCATAAATGATTGGGTTAAGTAGATGACGTGTTCTAGTTTGGTGTTACAAGACCAGTGGATCTCAAACTGTGGTCCCTGGAGCTATAGCTCAACATCTACTATGTTCCAGGAAGTATCTGAGCCCTGGGGACACAGAAGGGAACAAAATAGAATTGATAGAAATGAACTGCTGGAAGCTTACTCTCTGCTGCTGTTATGTTATGTAATCTTAGGTAAGTTACTTCACTCTTTGGACTGAATTTCTTGATCTTCAAGAGAGGGAAATTGAAGAAGACAATCACTAACATTCTTTTGTTGGCTTTAACGCCTTAAGATTCTATATAATAAAGATTTCAGAAAAGGTTAATTTTTTTTTTCATGGAATGTTACTGACTACACTGTGAGCCATACACCATCCTGGGCTCTGGAGTTCACTGAGGACAAAAGTGCACAGTCACTGCTCCTGTGGAATTCACCAGCTGTGTAGAAAACAATTTTAAACAAAATGTATAGCTATGTATTACTAACGGTATTAGTCTATTTTCATATTGCTATAAAGAACTACCTGAGACGGGGTAATTTATTAAGAAAAGGGGTTTAATTGACTCACAGTTCTGCAGGCTGTACAGGAAGCATGGCTGGGGTGGCCTCAGAAAATGTACAATCATGGTGGAAGGTGAAGGGGAAACAGGCATGTCTTACACTGCCAGAGAAGGAGGAAGAGGGAGACAAGGGAGGTGGTACACGCTTTTAAACAACCAGATCTTGTGAGAACTCACTCACTAGCACTAGAACAGCAAGGGGGATGTCCGCCCCCATGATCCAATCACCTTCTACCAGGCCCTTCTTCCAACATTGCAGAGTACAGTTCTGCATGAGATTTGGGCGAGGACACAAATCCAAACCATATCATTCTGCCCCTCGCCCCTCCCAAATCTCATGTCCTCCTCACATTCTCACATTGCAAAGTACAATCATCAATTCTCAACAGTCCCCCAGTCTTAACTCATTTCAGCATTAACTGTTAAGCCCACAGTCCAAAGTCTTATCTGAGACAAGGCAAGTACCTTCTGCCTATGAGGCTGTAAAGTGAAAAACAAGTTAAACAAGTTAGTGGCTGGGCGCGGTGGCTCATGCCTGTAATCCCAGCAGTTTGGGAGGCTGAGGTGGGTGGATCACAAGGTCAGGAGTTCAAGATCAGCCTGGCCAAGATGATTAAACACTGTATCTACTAAAAATACAAAAAAATTAGCTGGGCGTGGTGGTGGGCATCTGTAATCCCAGCTACTTGGGAGGCTGAGGCAGAGAATTGCTTGAAGCCAGGAGACAGAGGTTGCAGTGAGTCGAAATCATGCCACTGCACTCCAGCCTGGGTGAGAGAGCAAAACTCCACCTCAAAACAAACAAACAAACAAACAAAAAAACCCCACAAATTAGTTATTTCCAAAATACAATGGAAGTACAGGCATTGGGTAAATACACCCATTCCAAAAGGGAGAAATCAGTCAAAACAAAGGGACCATAGGCCCCGTGCAAGTTCAGAAACCAACAGGGCAGTCATTAAATCTTAAAGCTCCAAAATAATCTCCCTTAACTCCATGTCTGTCATCCGGGATACACTGAGGCAAAGGATAAGCTCCTAAGGCCTTGGGCATCTCCGTCCCTGTGGCTCTGCAGGGTATAGCCCACTCAGCTGCTTTCATGAGCTGGTACTGAGTGCCTGTGGCTTTTCCAGGAGCATGGTGCAAGCTGTCAGTGGATCCACCATTCTAGGGTCTGGAGGACAGTAGCCCTCTTCTCTCAGATCTAGTAGGGTAGGCAGTGACGCAGTGGAAATTCTATGTGTGGGCTCCAACCTCACATTTCCCCTCCACACTGCCCTAGTAGAGGTTCTTTATTAGGACCCTTCCCCTGCAGCAGACTTCTTCCTGGACATCCAGGCATTTCCATACATCCTCTGAAATCTAGGCAGAGGCTATCAAACTTCAACTCTTGCCCTCTGCACACCCACAGGCTTAACACCACATGGAAGCCACCAAAGCTTATGGCTTACACCCTCTGAAGCAGTGGCCTGAGACATATCTGGGGCTCATTAGCCACAGCTGGAGCTGGAGCAACTGGGACACAGGGAGCAGTGTTCTGAGGTTGTGCAGGGCAGCAGGGCCCTGGGCCTGGCCCACAAAAACCATTCGTCCCTCCTAGGCCTGTGATGGGAGGTGCTGCCACAAAGGTCTCTGCAACGCCTTTGAGGCCTTTTCCCCATTGTCTTGGCTGTTAGCACATAGCTCCTGCTTGAATTTTGAAGCCTGCTTGAATTCTCCCTGCTGGAAATGGGTTTTTCTTTTCTGCCATGTGACTAGGCTGCAAGTTTTCCAAACTTGTGTGCTCTGCTTCCCTTTTAAACATAAGTTCCAGTTTCACATCATCTCTTTGCTCAGGCATATAAGCATACATTGTTAGAAGTAGCCAGGATACAGCCTGAACACTTTGCTACTTAGAAATTCATTCTGTCAGGTACCCTAAATCATCTCTCACAAGTTCAGAGTTCCACAGATCTCTAGGGCAGTTTGCAAAATGCCACCAGTCTCTTTGCTAAAGCATAGCAAGAGTGACCTTTACTTCAGTTCCCAATAAGTTCCTCATCTCCATCTTGAGACCACCTCAGCCTGGACTTCATTATCCATATCACTATCAGCATTTTGGTCAAAGCCATTCAACAAGTCTTTAGGAAGTTCCAAACTTTCCCTCATCCTCTTGTCTTCTTCCGAGCCCTTTACACTCTTCCAAACTCTGACCACTGCCCAGTTCCAAAGTTGCCTCCACACTTTCAGGTATCTTTAAAGCAATACTCTACTCCTGGTACCAATTTTCTGTATTAGTCCATTCTTGCATTGCTATAAAGAACTACCTGAGACTGGATAACTTATTAAGAAAAGAGCTTTAATTGACTCACTGTTCTGCAGGCTGTACAGGGAACATGACTGGGGGCGGTGGGCCCAGGAAACTTATAATCATGGTGGAAGTTGAAGGGGAAGCAGGCACGCCTTACATGGCTGGAGAAGGAGGAAGAGAGAGAGAGGAGGGAGGTGGCACACACTTTTAAACAACCAGATCTTGTGAGAATTCACTCACTTCATGAGAATAGCAAGGGGTAAATCTGCCTCCATGAATCAACCATGTCCCCCAGGCCCCTCCTCCAACACTGGAGATTACAATTTGACATGAGATTTGGAGGGAGACAGAAATCCAAACCATATCACTAATGGTAATTGATTTGAAGTAAAAACTTCTGAAAATCACTTAGTTTTCTTAAGTAGTTTGAACTTGTCGGTGGATTTATGTATTTGGGTTAAAAAAAACAATGTGCTTTTTCAATCAATCTATCACATTCTGAATGACATTTGTCTGAGTACCAGCAAGGGCCACACACAGGCACAGGCACCTGGGAGAATGGAAGAATAGGAGGTGTTGCTGAGACATTGAACACTGTCAAACAGCTCCTTGGTCTCTCTTCGACGCTGTCTGAGAGCTCAAGACAACTGGCTGATTATGAAGAAGCCACAAAGAAAAAGAGAACACTCATGGCCAGGCTGGTGAGGAAAAAGAAGCACAATCCTGCAGCAGTGTCAGATCTGATCTGGACCGTGGCACCAAGAGATATCTGTGAACTGACACAAAGTGTTTGCTACTCAGGCTGCAAGCAGACAGCAATGAGAGGATCAGGGCTCCACAGAGCAGCAGATGACCGTCCTCAAAGTATTTCATCCTGGCCAATGGACTTTGGCAATGAAGAGCTCACAGGGAGAGCTGGGTTTCACTGTCAACAATTGTTTAAATCCAGGCTTAAAGAAGCAAAATATTTTGTCCTCTCTCCTGTGGCATTTTGATGAGACTGCTACTGGGTGAAAGAGGGAAGACAGGAAAGTGCATTTGAGAGTTCAGCTCCTGTATATTTATGGCTGAGAATTCCCAAAGTTTTGTCACTAATTGGGTTTGGAAAAGAGAATCATGCCAGCCAGGCTTTATGCTGTGAATTTTCCTTAAAAGTTCTCTAGAAAGCTTGCCAAATTATTTTCATCATGACCCTAAAACTATCCACATATGCGCTCTAGTTAAAAATCCACATTTAAAAGACACAGCCTGTTTATATGATCCATTTAGGGTCAAGTAGCAAGTGAGTAGAAGAGCCAGGAATAGAACCCAGATGTTCCAATTCTTTTTAACTGTTATAATGGGCAAGACAATGTTTCTTGTTTTATTTTTGCATTTTCAGGACCTACAAATTAGCATATAGCAAAATTCTATCTTGGGGGAAAATGTAATTGGTCAATTCATAAAATGGAGAATTCACAGCAGAAAAACAATAAGTTTCTATGGGATGAGAACAAGAAGGAAAGCTCCTGAATTTAATCTTAAGTCCATATTCCCAGGCAAACAGTAACGTTCACTCTTTCAGGCCTGGCTCAGTGCCAAGCTCTACAAGTACTAGATCTCTCTCTGAGTGTTTTCAGGACAAAGAACTTGGAAACGAAACAGGGTGAGGGTATCTTGTTCTCAGAGTAAGGAAGAGAGAACACAAGAAGGATGATGCATTGTAGATAGTTCTTTGTCTTCAGGGAACCTTCAACTCCTCCCAAACCAGGTATAGCTATGTATGCTTTTCCAAAGGCTCTTAATGTAGGAGCTCTGTGACCAAAGGCCTTTGACACATTGTTCTACTGGGCAGTGAGAGTGACATCAGGTGGATGTAAGAGTGAATGAAACAGCCAAGCTACTTTGGTGCTGTGGTGGAAGATTATCATTCTGTGAAAATTTCTTCGGGTTTAAAGAGTTGTATTTAGGGTTTCAGTGCTTGGTTCTGTTCCCAGCTCCTATTCTCTCATCTACATACTTAATGATCTATTTGCACAGGAATTTTAGTTATCTTTGCATAGGGTGGGTCATATTCTAAACCTGGATATTCTGGTGTCTTTGTGGAAACTGGGAAAGGGGATATGTTTAAGGGATTCATAGCATGTAAAGTTGAGTTTGACGAATATTTCTGGAGCACCTACTATGTGCCAGGTTATGTATTGAGGATTTAAAGATCGTTCTTACACTCTAGAAGTTCACTGTCTAATTTAGTGAGAAAGAGAACAAATGCAGCTGGGCACAGAGAAGAGGGATCTGAATTTATCCCACACCTGAGTTGAGTCTTGTTGGAATAACAGCATAACAAAAGCATGGAAATGAATAACAGCATCAAAGGTGCAGATAAAGATTCCAGGACCATGGGAACAGCAGACTGAGATTTAGTTGGGTTGCTGCATTGGTCTAAGTTTTCTCTTCTAAAAGATAACAGGGTAGATTTCAATCTTGACTTTCTCTGAGCACATTTCCTGTGGAGAGAGTAAATTTGTAGGGAAATTTACCTGAGAGGATCACTCAGGTCTAAATGCCTCCAATGATGTTTGATTGTTTTGTTTTTTAAGAGCGATGTCATAACTTCATTTAAAGATCCCACTATTACAATATACCAAAGAATTTAGACCTTTGAATCTATTCAAACTCATAATGAAAGACTTTTTTAAATGGTGGTAAAATATACACTTTAGCATTTTTAAAAATTGTGGTAAAATATGCATTTTAGCCATTTTTAAATGTACAGTTAGTGGCATTAAGTACATTTACATCGTGCAATCATCACCACCATTCATCCCCAGAACCTCTCAACTGAAACTCTGACCCCAATAAACAATAACTCCCCGACTCCCCCAAGCCCCTGGGAACCTGCCCTTGCTTTTCATCATTAAACTGTTTTGCTTTTCTGTAAGAAGTCCCAGGCTGCTTTGCCACAGCATGACACAGATAGAATTCTACAAGAGAGTAGAGCAATCAAAAGCAGGCGCTCCTGACAGAAGACGGCGTTCAGCTTTTTGGATCTAGCCACACTGCTCATCAACTGTGAATTTGGAGGCCTCATCTCGAGTTTCTGCTCCCAACCTAGGGCATAGAACCCACCAGGGAGGCTGGAGCTCCCCCTAGAGTTTCGTGTCTCCATTGCAACAATTTGGGCCCAAAATAAATAACCAAGCAAAAAGTTTGAAGGCGTGGTGGAGACGGAGGGGAAAGGAGGGACACAATTTGAGAGCCACTGGGGAGCTGCTAAGTACAAGCTGTCCATGCGTCTGAAATAGCACTTCCTCCCTTCCTCTCCCCTCACACACTGGATTGCCTTTCATAATCCTGCCAACACTTAAATCCCTTTTGCTTCCTAGACTGTCCAGTGTAATTGATAATGCTGATGCTTTAGTAAGCAAGGCTGTTCTTCAAGTCAGTTTGGAACTAATGTTTCAGCAAGGGGCCACTGTGTTCCCAGGGATGGCAGAAATCACATGAAATATAACACTCAGGCCCTGACCACCTCTGGTCCCAAAGGCTTGCTTGGAACTTCTCACAGGATAGAAGCCTTCCTGTTTCTGCATTAATCTTTGTTTGCTGGCCAAGTTCCAACTCAGGTAATTACATTCTCCTTTACCCAAATCCTCCCTTGGCAGATTTAGTCCTTTCGTATGTCTTCTTGTGGTCTTTAGTTTTTGTGGCATATTGCTCTTGACACAGCATTTTTCTGAAGAGAGTCTACCTTTCAGTGAGAAGGCAGAGATGGGTGGGCCCACTGGCATTGCATTTTATCTGCAAAAGAATTATACAATGAAGTAAAGATGGGAAAGCAGCAATGACCAGAGAGCCCTAAAGAATGAAAGAGCACATGAGATCCCCCGATCCATTCTCCTCCCTTAGGTAGGTGCATCATTAAACTACTGATGTTATTTATTTACTTCTTCTTATAAAGGCTCCATAACCCTCTAGAGTTAGATAGCCAGTTTTATCACTCTTCTGGCAGAAAACTTTTCAAATGAAACTCCTACTGCTTGGGTGTTGCTAAACTATCCTATGTTTCTTTTGTTGGTTTGGCAAATGGTTTATTGTTCAGTTGCCCAGCGTTAATATCTAGGTTTAGTTTGGGGATAAAGTGATTATGCAGATTTTTAGGTTGTTATTTGGATTCAAAAATCACTAAAATATGCCAGAAATTTCTTAGTAATTATATTGTAAGTACTATCTTCCCCTCAAGATGTGATTAAGTATGTGAAGTACTTCAACTCATGAGGCATTTATCAAATACCTGTGCCACCTTCCACCTAGATGACCTTGGAGAAGTTAGCTAACAATTTTGTGCTTCAATTTTCTCGGTTTGCATATTGATTAAGTATAATTACTTCATAAGATTATTGTGATGATTCAATGAGAGTGCACAGAAATCCACTGTTAGTATTATATTAAGCAAATATTTTGGAATAAATCTAGAAAATAATGAAATAATCAAGAAATCTTTTCAAGAAGATAAGGATACCAAGATGACTAAGCAATGGTTCCTGCCCTCAATATGCTTATGGTATAATGAAAGTGTCATAAATTCTTCATTGCTGTAATCCCAAAACCTAAATTTATGTCTAGCATTCCCAGTGAGTGGCCAATAAATACGTATTGATAGAATAAATATACAAAGGATGTAAACATAAACATACAGAAGGGAAATTTCCAATGAGGGACATTGAGGACGGCTTCATAAAGAAGTTTGCACTTGATCTGAATCTTGAAAAATAGGTATGATTTTGATAGACAGTGAAGGACGTCAAAGGTATTCAAGTAACTTACTGGAACTGTGTTTCCTAATCTTCTCTGGGTCATAGCACATAAAGAGAATGATAATATTTATATAGGACACTGACCAAAGGCAATTGGCCACAGGTTCCCACCAAAGCTGAACAAACTTTGCTGCTCTGAAGGCTGAAGGAATAAGTATTTTGGGCATATACATAATTCATTTGCATCTTAAAATTTGGGAACCTCTATATTGGAAGATAATTCCCAAGAAAACAATGATCTTGCACATCTTGGTCAACTTTTTATCCCTTATGCTTAAGATAGTCCCTGGTATGTGTTCGTTGAATGACAGCAGAGAGGAAAGCATGAGCAAACACTTAGAGTTGGCCTGTAAAAGGCGTGAGTGGGGCCATGGAAATACAGGATGCACAAGAAAATGTAGAGTCTGGAAAGACAGGCTGGAGGCAGATCTAGGAAGCTTTTGAACGCTGTGCCTGATTGGCCTTGATTCAGTAAGGTGTGGGATCCATCAAAGACTTTTGTACAGGGTGCTTGTAATGGGGAAGATTATTTTGGGGGATGATATGATGGAGAGAAAAAAACACTGGAAGAAAAAAGTCAAGAAGGTAGATATTTCATTGTCTGGATGGCGGACAATGAAGGCCTAATGTAGAGCAGAGGGAATGTGAAAAAAGATGAATTTGACACCTGAGCTCAGAAAATATCTATTAGAACATCACCGGATTGAATGGGAAAAGGCAAGGCAAGAGTCATATTGCCACTAATTGGCTATTTTATCTTAGGAAATAGACTTAACCTCTCTCTGCTTGTCTTCTCATCTACAGAAAGAGAGACCTGAACTGTCCCCTTCAGTCCTACTGATTTCTAATATTTTAGAATTCTGTAAAACTTATCAAACTCCTAATAAACTAACAAGGCCTCCCTTCCTCTCCTCCACCTCAGTTTGTGGTAATATTTCATCTTCTTCCTTTGGACTCTCTTCGTTCTTTAAAAAAATTCAGGTTAACGCATCATTCAGTATAGCATATAAACCTTTAGGATGCAAGGTGGAGTGGTCTTGCCCTACTGCATCTGAAGACTATTCAACTGGGAACTACCTCACTCTATATTCTCTTAATCATTTGGTCTGCTAGGGGAAAAGCTGACATAGGCCCATTTCTTATGAGTAAGAAGAATATCTTATTCCTCATTGTCAATCCAAGGCTGGTATATGATAATGGCTGAAAAATATGAGGAATGAATGAATGAATTAGTCAATGAGGTGGTGAGGGGGAGACATACCATGGCTTACATCTTACTAGCCCCTGGAAAGTTAGGGTCAGATGCATTCCAGACTGGAGACTGGTAATGCCATCTTTTGTTTTTATCTTTCTTCAAGAGCTCTCAAGAACCTAAATGGTTTTCTTAACCTTTGTTCTCCTATATCTGTTGCTGTCATTTGCCACTCAGCCCTTCCCACTCACAAGTGGTTACCTCCCTGTGCTCACTTGAAATCCAGAGAACGGATTGCGCCATCCTTTTCTCTTAGGACTAGAATGCCTACAGTTATGTCCACAGAAATTCCATCAGCAGGACCAACTCAAATTATCTAGGTCCTAGAATGAGTTAACAAGCACCAACATATTCACTAAGCTTAAAAGAATACTCTGTTATTGTGTAGCAATTGGTAAAGAACTTATTAATCAAGGATATAAAATAGAGAGAAATCTCCCAGGAGGCAAAAAGCCATTAGAAAGACATTGTGGAACCAATCTAGCAGTTAATGTAATACTCAGAGGTCCTTAAAAAGTTAAAAAAAGGAAGGGGTCACTTTTTAAAAGAATAGGTATCATCAAATCAGTGATATTAAAGAATGAAGGAAAACTTGCCAAAAGACAGGTAAATTCTAAAGACAAAACAAAAAACTTCATAAGCATTTATTTTGATAAATCCAACCTTTCTATTGCCACATCTCTAGATCCTAAACACATACCGTCACCACCAAAAAACATCAAAGTAAATTGAGATGGAAATCGAAATCAAACTAGTGTTGCAAATGAGAATTAATAGTACACTTGCTTTTGTTCTGAGACGGGGGCATCAGAAGCAAAATAACTCATTTCAAATACCTGTGAGTTGTTTAAGAAATAGCTATCAAATTAACAAGAAATGCCAGACACTCTGTCCATTTCCCTCCTTAAAGTGTAAGCTTTCCCCTCTACAGATTAGCTCATCATAGTAGAACAGCATTGTGTTTTTGAGAGGGATTTGGTGAGATAAGCCAGCATGAGGATTATCCAGGAACTGGTTCCTCTGGGGTAGCGATGGAGATCTTACATACCTGTTCTGTTAAAATATTTATCTGCAGAATGACTTGATAGCTCCAACCCTGTGATCAGACACTCACAGGGCCCCCCTGAAGCAATCCACTTGACCACACAATATCACAGAACACGTGATCACAGGACCCTAATAACTCCATGTGTTGGAACCCACTGAGCCTTTCATCACTAAAACTAGGCAAAACCAGACCACAGAACTATCTCCATGGGAGGAGCAGCATATATGTTAAGAGCATGGGGATGAGAAAAATCAAAGACATTAGCTTCTTTAGCTCTTTGGAATTCAAATCTAACCTAGTCCAGTCCTCTCTATGCAAATGGTACATTCATAAGTCAAACTTGAGAATTGTTTATTCCACATTTTGGGGAAAGAGGGAGATGCACTTAATCAACATACAATGGTTAAGTATAAAGAGCACCGGACATGGAATTCAAAGACCTTGTTCTGAGTAATATCAGCAGCTCCATATCTCTATTATCATCAAATATTACACTTTCTGAGCCTCCTCTTTTTTCATCTGTGAAAGGGAGTAAATTTATATTTGTTCTGCCTGCCTCACAGAGTAAATATACAGATCTAAAAGATCTATAAGATGAAGAATGCCAAAGCACTATACATTCTGTGAAGGTGTTGAAGATGAAGATGATGAGGATGAGGATGAGGATGAGGATGATGATAAGAATTATTAGCTCAAGGCAATTACCTTAGTATGTCTTCAAGAAAAATGACTAAGCTTTGTGATAAAAGGTGGTTGAAATGGAAAAATAGTTCTTTCAGAAAGAAGTTTCATGAGAATGTAAACGTTTATCATTATAGAAATGATTCAATAGTGCTATTAAAAACTCATAAACAGAATATATTTATTTGCTTTTGATTTTCAGACAAAATCCAAGCCACAATAATACAAGCTTGTAATGCAATTAAGGATGTATTACCAACAAATAGCTGTCCACTGCAATGTCAAAATTTCATAGGCATATCCCAACACTTCAGCTTATTCTTTTTCTATACCTTCTTCATCTGCACAGGTGTCTCTGTCACTATTGCCTGGAGCTCAATGTCTTTTTCAACATTCTTGTTCAATATGCTTAATTTTCGAGTATCATTCTTCTTGATGAGAAAGACAGAGGTCAAACGGGAGTTGAACAACTTGGCTTTCTTGCTATAAGCTGTGTGCTAAATATTACCCCAAACCCCCAAATATGTACATACCTCTTTCATCTTTGGCCTCTGTCTCCAAATACAGTTAGATTTTTCTTTTATGTTTTTTTCCAGTTTCACGAACTTTGCCCATCATTGGCCTCTCTAGGCCTAACTTTCTGCAGTTGCAGTTTTATATATGAGCTCTTATGTAGTCAGTTGCATTGGTTTCTGTAGATTAACCTACCAACACTTTTTTTCTGGTCATTGAGTGCTTGTGATTAATAAGCTAGAATTTTATTCCTTAGTGTTTTTCAGCTGTCTGGAGTATCTTTTAGGATTTCTTTTAAAGCCTTTGTTTATAGGATTATTCAGTGCTTAACAACTTGGCTTATGGAGAATCCCTGTCTATGCTGGAAGTTCTCTTCTTTGATATTACAAAATTTTATGGTAGCACCTTGAATTTTCCCTACCAGAATAGTCTATTTTCACTACTTTTAGGCTTTCTATTCCCTCTGCCTGGAACATTATTTTGTATCTGTTCTTTACATGACAGGCTTCTTCTCATTTTTATGTTTCAGTTTAATTTTCATCTCCTCAAAGAGGCCCTCCATGATTATAATAAAGAAGCCCTTGGCATGTGCATGTACACACACACACACACACACACACACAAAATCTCTTCACTCTATTTATTGCTTTCGTGATATTTGACATGACTGGTGACTGTCATGTTGACTGATTTGCTTCCCTTGAATTATCACTCCCCTGCCCCCAACCCACTCACCAGCTATGACTTGGACCTCATCCACCTTGATCATTGATGTTTCCCAGTCCCTAGCACAGGGTCTGTTATGCTATACGTATATGTTGGAGGAATATATAGTCTATTTCTGCATTATTTTGTAAGCAGGCAGGTTCTAAATGCTCTGAGTAAAAATATATTTAACGTAAAACCAATTTTTGAGTTCAGATGGAATTAAGGGAATATTTATTCTAGAATTTTCATTTTACAGGTTTAAGGAAGTGAAATAATTTGTACAAGGCTTTATTTTTATTTTTATTTTTGTAGAGACATAGTCTTGCTCTGTCACCTAGGCTGGAATGCAGTGGCACAGTCATAGCATACTGTAACTTCAACCTCCTGGGCTCAAGCAATCCTCCAGCCTTAGCCTCCTGAGGAGGTGGGACTACAGGTGCGTGCTACCATGCCCAGCTCATTTTTGAATTTTTATTTTTATAGAGATGAGGGTCTTGCTCTGTTACCCAAGCTGGTCTTGAACTCCTGGCCTCAAGTGATCCTCCCACTTCAGCCCCACAAGGTACTTGGATTACAGGTGTGAGCCACTCTTCCCGACTGGTTTTATTTTTCAGTGAGTTGTAGAGCCTGGAGTAAAATTTATGTATTTTGACTTCCAGAAAAATAAATATTAATTAAAGGGCCTTTTCCCACTGGCACAAGTCAACTTGACTGTTCAACTTCACCCTAACTGCCCAATTTAAACTCTGTACTCCAGCCAACCAAACCAACAACACATAGTTTGTTTCTTAACAGCAGCAGTTCTCTACTGCACTAAGCAGAAACTCTCCCTGTCCATCCCCACTCACAGCAGTCCTGCTCAGATCTTATCTTTTTGAAGTTTTTCTTGAGTAATCTCAATCAACTCTAGTCTTATCAGATGCTCTGTAAATTGTTTCGTTCTTTTTATTCCCACCTTTCTGCCCAAATGACAGATCTGGGATTATGCTGTCATTCATATTGCCTCACTTCAGTATATTCAAAAAAATGGGGACAATCTTTTGCAGCCATTTCCATAAAAAGATGGAGTCTCCTTTGTGACCCTTTGAATTTGGGCTTAGCCATGTGACTTGCTTTGGCCAATGGAATATTAACAAATATGATTTGAACGAGGCTTTTGCTTATTGTATGGTGTTTGCCCTCTCTTGGCAGTTGGAATCCTGCAGCCACCACAGAAAAAAATACAAGCTAGCCTTCTGGAGAAATCATATAAAGGAACACTTACAAAGGTAATCATGATCCTAGGCAGATCTTAGAAGCAAAAGAACAATGACCATGTCCTTCCTCTATTTTCATTTATCTTTACAGAGATATGGTTTCTTTGCTTCATCAATTCCTTTCTCCCAAACCCCAAACTAAGTATCTAACCCTACTAGAAAGAGCCAGTTTCTTTTCCTTGCAAAAGAAAAGATGCTTTCACTGATTGCCAGCCAAATGCTAGCAACTGTGTGAGTGGGTCCATTCTAGACCATCCAGCCTCAAACCTATCTGCCTTTTGCACTATAATATAGACATATGAGTGAGCCTGAGAAAAAAACCATCAAAAGAACTTCCTTAACAAACCCAGTCTGAAATTGACAACAATGATTGGTGTTTTAAATTACTAAGCTTTGGGATAGTCTGTTTCTCAGGAAAGGCTACTGATACACTCACTATGAGTCCTACATTGCTTTCCAGTCACCTTTATTTGCTGCAACTCAGGTGCACTTCCCTAGGAGATGATCCACTTATCCCCATTTCACAGAGAGGAAAAACCAATGTCAAGAAGCTTTTCTAGTATCGATGCTCTGACATGTTTAACTCTTCAGATCCCACGCATTAGAGATAAGTCCTCCTTCGACACTTTTTAAGGGAGCAGCTATTAAAAATGTTTAGAAAGGCATTAGGAAGTTAAGGACACGCAGACAGTTTCCAAAAGCTGGACTCAAAAACAATAAGCATGAGCTTAAGTAGGGTTTATACAATTAATAAAGCCAGAATATGATGTTGTTCATTTACTTCTTGTTTTCTAACCAGCAGTGATCAATTGTACACAGAATACCTAGGCTGTTCCAATGCTGCCGTCACTACAACCCATATAAAAAATAATGACAATAATTATTGATAATACATTAATCATCTTCTAAGTGTTAGGTACTTTTCACAGGCATTATCTCTAATGCCACAATAACCACATTAGGAAGTATAATTTCCCTTTTACAGAAGAGGAAACTAAAGCCTGTAAAAATTAAGAAAGTAGCCCCAAACCACCCAGCTAGTAAGGACAAGAGCTGAAATTGAAACCAAGGTTAGCCTATGTAGTCTCTCCTGTACCACCTGCTTCCTTTGCATTGACTGCACGACAATTCCTGTTTCCTTTCATATATTAAGGATGCAGGTCATGAGCCCCACATTCAAGGATACCTGCAGGGACTACTCCTCAACAAGAAATCAAAATCTCTCTTATGTATCAAAATGTAAGTGATTTCACTTTCAAATACCTTAAGATTGTTATCCTTGGCAGACCCCTATAAAAGCCTCCTATTTGTCCACAGCATTTACTTTTCAATCCAAGTTTTAAGGTGGCAAAGGGGGCTACACTATCTGATTAACTAGATGCTTTTTTTTTTCCTAACTCAGAGTCAAATAGGCTACAATAGTACCTATCTTCCCAAACTTCTGAATTGAATTTCTAAAAACCCCACAAAGGAGACCTCAGAATTTAAAAACTTAACAGAGGTCAGCCTTGAACAGCCTTTATAACTGTTTTTATGTTCCCAATAATAAAACAATGCATAGCACACCCATCCCCATGAATGATATTATGTACATCTTAAAGTACTAAATAGGGTCACTGTGTTTTCCATTTAAGCAACTGTCTCTTACCTGCTGGATACATTTTAGCATTTTCCTTCCCCTCAGTTACACGCTTATAAAATCATTTCACTTTGTTGCATTTAATTTATAGGTATTTGTCTTCTGTCTGCTCCAGCACCAGATGCCCTTATAAGTTCATGACTTCAGAGTCTCGCTTCCTGTACCTTGACTCTCAGACCCTCAGTTGCACTGTATTTAGATGTGCTTGTGTCCCTTCCTTGACACCTGGCACCTGATTTTAGTCTTCATTATATCTCAATGTTTAGGACACTTCCTGACACATACTGGGACTTAATAAGTGTTTGTTACATTGAATTATACCTTTCTGTATCCTCACTCTACCCATTGCCCTACTCTGCACACAAAAGGAATTCTCTAAATATTTGTGAACCATTAATTAATGGAAGAACAATTGGAATGACCAGACTATAGGGAGGTAATCATGATCGTAGGTAGATCTTAGAAGCAGAGAACAATGATCATTTCTTTCCTCTATTTTCATGTATCTTTAGAGAGACAGGGTTTCTTTGCTTCATCAATTTCTTTTCTCCCAGACCCCAAACTAAGTATCTAACCCTGTTAAAGTGATCCAGTTCCTTTTCCCTGCAAGTCCCATTTCATAAGTCTAATTCTGCCAACTTTCATACTAGCCATTTAAAAAATCACAGCAACTTAAACTATCTCAAACTTTGTGAGAATTAAGTGACCAAAGACACTCAGAAAGCACAGCTTAGCATTCTTTCAGTTCCCTTGAAAACAGCGGAGTTCTAAAGAATCAAATTGCAGAATCCAATTCAGGATGTAAATTACCAGAAAGAAAAGGAAATAGCGGCAGGAATCCTCCCTTGGCAGGTTCTATCTACTAAGCTAAAATTCATGCATCTGGAAAAAAAATGCACCTAAAAAAACCCTAATTTTCCCTGAATTAGGACCACTTCTGATTTTGTTCCTCTTGCATCTGCTTCAACCAAATTCTCGTTGAAATAAAGTCTTCTAAATATCTTTGCTGGGTGATCAGGCGGCACCAGGACAGCGCAAAGGAGATGAGAAAAGAGCAAGGGAAAGGGAATATGTCACATCCTGACTACAGGGAAACAGTGCAAAACATCTAATCACAGCAGTGCCAGGGAACTTGAACCTGTCCAAAAAGATCCCGAGCTCTCCATGTTTAATTGCCGTTGATGGCTGCTGGTCAGTCATGCATGACAATGCCCGCGTGTCTCGCTGCTCCCTGCCTGTGCTCATTCCTGTCAGTTTTCACTCCAGGTGATGAACACGGGCCTCAGGACCATGCGAAGGGGTCTGGGCCAGAGATGGGGGTGGGGTGGGCTGGAGAAACCCCTCATGGATGCAAAGCAGCTTGCACTCAAATAATCCGTGGTGTAAAGAGAAAGAGGTCTTATGACAGAAATGTTATAACCCCCTCCAATCCTTTACTCCCTTTCCCCACATCTGCAGCATATTTATTTTTCTTGAGAGGAGAACAAAACTAGGCCACACCATGCAAATGGGTAGGACATCTGTGACCTGAGGTATGTCAGTGGGCAGCATGCAAGTCTCCTGTATAGTCAATTACCTTTGAGCACATGCTTGAGGCTGAATAGAGAAATGTAAATTACACTTGAATATCAAAGAACATTATCTTTTTTGGTGATTCCAGTGCTTTTAAACCTCTTCTGCACAAGAGGGAAAATCCTGTTTCTGTTGGTTCCCATGGAAAGAAAAACTCCAAGCCTTGCGGGAAAGATGGCTTATTAAGTCTAGTGTGGCATTGATAACTTGGAAGGGACTCATCAATCCTCTCACAGCCTTAATTATTCCGTTTTAGTGTGAGATGAGTCTACAATTTCTCTGGAGTTGCAGACCTCCACATAGGCTGCTTCAAGGCAGGAGTCAGGGAGAAATCTTAAAGCCAAAATTTCCAGCCAGAATAAAATGGTGCAGTTGAGGTGAGCTTAGGAACTACTCTCTGCAGAAGGCCTGGGCCTTGTTTATACCCTGTGAAGTGCTGGGAAGAACTTCTCTCTAGGCTTTAATTGCCTCATCTCTAAAAATAGATATTTCTACCTCATGGAGATGCTGTGAGAATTAAATGAGCTGCTTCCTTTGAGATAAATAGACAAACTTAAGGCACATAACATGAGGATATATGACATATTTATTTTTGAAAACTTATATAGAGCATAATGGTAAATTGTACAACCTCTAAAATTAGTCCTGGATTTGAATACTGACTCTTTTACCCTGTTTAGTCTTGTGTTAATTTTCTTATCTTAAAGTGAAGATAATTACTTTTACCTGATAGGGTTATCTGAGAAAAAAATTGAGATAATGGTAAATTATACAAGCTCTAAAACTAGTCCTGGATTTGAATACTGACCCTTTTGCTAATCAGCTGTTTAGTCTTTTGTTAATTTTCTCATCTTAAAAATGAAAATAATTATTTTTGCCTGATAGCATTATTTGAGAAAAAAATTGAGATATGTACATAAGAGAGCTGGTGTATATTAAATGTTCAATAAATGGTAGGTACTTCTTACCTCCCAGCTCCTAAAATATATGCAGAATAAAAATTTAGAAATAAGATTATGATATTGAAAATTAAATCACCCATGGTGTGAATGTAGTTGTTGTTAATTGGCAATTTGACATGAATTGTGTTGTCAGTATCTTACATTTTTCTTAGCAAGAACCAAAAACCAAAGATGGGAGCAAGTAAACTTCATTTCATTATCATAAAGACTCTTTTCCCCACAATAAAATTAGTTTCTTTTTTTTTCTGGTTATATAAACAACACTTGCTCATTGTAAAAAAAAAAAAATTAAGTCAACCACTGGAATCATTATGTTAAGGAAGACATTATGTTAAGGAAGACAAATACCGCATGTTCTCAGTCATGTGTGGGAGCTAAAAAGAAAAGTTGACTCATGGAGGTAAAGAGTACAAGGATAGATGCTAGAGGACAGGAAGGGTGTGTGGGTGGGATGGAGAGAGTTTGGTTAATGGGTACAAACATACAGTTAGATAGAAGAAATAAGTTACAATGTTCCATAGCAGAGTAAGGTTAGCAACAATGTGTTACATTATTGGAAAGAATCTAGAAGGAAGAACTGGAAATGTTCCCAACACATAGAACTGA
This sequence comes from Pongo abelii, assembly GCF_028885655.2. NCBI lineage: Eukaryota > Metazoa > Chordata > Mammalia > Primates > Hominidae > Pongo > Pongo abelii. The sequence goes on along the minus strand of NC_071985.2, from coordinate 32,088,840 downwards.
TAAATATTCAAGATGATGGATACCCCAAGTGCCCTGACTTGCTCATTACACAGTCTATGGATGTAACAAATACTCACATGTGCCCCCATAAATATGTAAAAAATTATGCATCAATTTTTTAAAAGTCAACCAATCAATAAAGGTAAAGAGAAGAGAGTAAAAATCACCTGAAATTTCACCATCTAGTGATAACCATTTTTGTGTGTGGGGTGGGGGGCGCGGTCTGGCTCTGTCGCCCAGGCTGTAGTGCAGTGGCACAGTCTCGGCTCACTGCAAGCTCCGCCTCCTGGGTTCAGGCCATTCTCCTGCCTCAGCCTCCCAAGTAGCTGGGACTACAGGCGCCCGCCACCACGCCCGGCAAATTTTTTGTATTTTTAGTAAAGACGGGGTTTCACTGTGTTAGCCAGGATGGTCTGGATCTCCTTACCTCGTGATCCAATAACCATTATTAATATTTAGTAATCATCCTTTCATGCATATGATTTTGCATATACAGATGTATATATAAATCACAAATAAGATTATTTATCATTATAAATGGTATGTTTATCTGGGAAACTTTTAAAATTCTTTCTCTCTTTTGATTTTAATTTCCTAAAATGCATAACTGGTAATATAGAAGTGGCAGAAATTGACTTGCTACTCATCAAATCCTTTTCCTTTTCTTCCTGGGCACCCAGCTAGACTGTATTGGCCAGCGGCTCAGGCACGTGTGGTCATGTGACAGCTTCCAGCCAATGAAATGTGAGAAGTGGCCTGTACTATTTCTGGGTCTAGCCCATAAAAACTTGTGTTTGATCTCCTCGCTCTTTTTTTCCCCTTTGGGTTTTATGCAGATGAGTACAGTAGCTTAGAACTCTTGTGTTGAAGATAATAGAATAAAATGGTGAAAGGAAAAGGATTTCCTGAATCACTGCCTAAAAGAGATCCACAAGGAATCCCTCGTTTTGGACTTTACTTGAGTGATGATTCAATCTCTGTCATATTAAGCCCCTGAAATTTCAGGGTTTATCACTACAGCAGCTTTGTTGCCTTAACTAATATTCATATCACTTCTGCTTTCCTCTTATTCCACTCCTTTCCCCCTCCTTTTCCCTCCTCCTATTTTTCTTCTCCCTTTCTTCCTCCTCCACCTCTTTTTCCACCCTCTTTTGCATGTGCCAGGCATTTAATTGACTGTCCCATTATTTTCAATATTTTAAAATCACTTTTTATAAATATGTTCCTTGTAAATAGCATAACTGAGTTGGGCTTTTTAACTCAATATGACATTGTCTTTCATTAGAAGAATCCAACCCATTCATCTTTAGCATAACAACTTATTTTTATTTTTTATAATTCCACTAGTGTTTACTTTTCTATTTCTAGAAGCCATAATTAATCACATATTTATATACTATTTTATGAAAACCACATACCTATTGTTGTCCCCTCTATTTTCTTTCTTCCACTGCTCCTGCCCATCTCAATGAGACTTTCAGAAAACTTTTGCTGACCCGGTCCACAGCATCCACACCGTCTCCCATGAATACAATGTTTGAGATGTTTTTATTCCCCACTCTTCCTGCCCCACAAACTCCTATTTTGCTTAGATCGTTTAGTTATTTTTCTTTTAGATCATCATTGGGCTTTTCCTTATAGAATGCCATTTCTTTATTAAGGATCTTTATGTAGCATTTATATCACACATTGCTAGTTACGCTGTCGTTATTCACTTAAACGTCGGTCATGTTGTGTTTATCGTTCATTCCTTGCTTCCTCTTTTCTTCATCTCCTACCTTCAGATCTCTGCCCTGATTCATTTGCTGTTTGACTAAAGCCTGTTCGTGAGGGCTCTCTTCTGATAAAGTACCTGGAGAAAAATTATCTGAGCTCTTGCCCATCTAGCAATTTCTCTCTTTCTCTCTCTTTTTAAAAATTCTTTTAGGTAATTATTATCTCAGCTGAGAATAACTTTCTTGGGTCACAGTCTTTACACCCAGTCATCCTCAGCTGCTGTTCCAAAATCTCCTTGCTTTCAGTGTCGCAGCTGAGAAGTCTGATGCTCATTTGATTATTCTTCTTTATCCTTTTTTAAGTACCTTGTTTGATTTAGAATATTTAAAATGTTCTCTTGGAGTCCAGGAACTTTACCACACATTAAACTTGTGCTTTATTGTCAGTCTGCCTAGAATTTTATGAAAACTTTTAATATGCTGACCAAAGTATTTAATTCTTCTATTACATGCTTGCATTTTCCCTCTTTTCATTTATTTGTTATTCCCTTTTCTGGAACCCTTCTTATTTGTGCATTAGGGATCCTGAAACTACTCGATTTTAAACATTTAATTAGTATTTTTTCGAGGAAGCATTTTAATACTGTGACTAAGTCTTTTTTATATGTTTTTTTGTTTATTTGGTTTTTGGTTTGGGGTTTTTTTTGTTTTGTTTTGTTTTGTTTTTTTTGGTAGCCATTCAAGCTTCCACCTGTCTCCTCTAAAGACTCTAGTTTATTTTCTGGGTGTTCTGCTTGTTTTCCCTTTTTCTTGCTACTGATCCTCTTAAATGAATTATATTTCCCTTTTCTTTTTCATGGTTCAATTCATCCTTGAGGGTCAGCTCTTGCTGCTGAGGTAGCTCAAGCATGTGCAAATCCATATAGGTTGGAGAAGCAGCAACCACTGCCCTGTGAGTTGGTGATATAACAGCCAGCAAGTAGCCAATTCCTTGTTGATAGATGGTTCCCCATTTCTCCAACTGCAGAAGTTCACGCTCTCCTAAGGTTTGGGGATTTGTAGCACTAGCTAAATCTTTTAGCAGTCCCTCAGTGTCTCTTACAGGAACACTCACGCAGCTCAGCACTGCCTCCCTTCTCTGGTCTATGGATTTCTACAGGTCAAGTATTTCCCAGGGGTAAAGAAATCTTGCCCCAGCTTTCACTACTCTCCAGGACCTGCCAGTCTGTGAACACCATGGGCTATTGATGATGTCTAGATTGGCACTGACCAGGGAGGGTAGACATATTGAGGTTACTGTCTTCCCAGAATCACTCACATAAAATCTTTCTTAAATCAAATGAGGTTTTCCTACTGTTGTTTACTCTGTAGCTATTAGTCATAAAAATCATTACAAGTGATGTTTTAGATGGCATTTAAAATGTCAGAAGCCCAGATCTGGGCCTGTATGTGCTAGGAATCCACTTCCCTCTCTATCTCTTTACCACTTAACTTTGTGTATCTTTGACTATCTATCATTTCCAACTCATATTGTTTCATTTAGAGTATATATTACCTTTATAAATTATTAATTGCTGCTAATATTTTCTTATTTGTTTTTTCACTAGGTTGGTCTCTGTAAGTCTCTGAGGATAACTCTTTAGAATATTTACTAATCTACCTTCTTCATTCATTGTGAAAATCCAAACTTGGTGATTGCATGCCATTTACGAAATCATTAAGCATTCACACGGTCTGACCCCTAGCCTCCCTTTACTGCTTTCCATTGCCCCCGACCCAGGGAAGGATGGTTAATTTTTTTTTTAATGTGAAAGCACCTTTCTTAGGAGCCTCATGAACTATGGATGAAGAGCTACTCTTCCTTGGCTTTTTGCTGGTATAGAGCCACTGACTTGAACTATTTCTGAGAGTTGATTTAAAGCATTGCCCTCCAGTCTAGTGGGAAGAAAATTCAGTTTGTGTGCTCATTTGGTTTGGGGACAAAAATCTGACAGCTCTGTCAAAGGTGTGAATATTTTGCTAGCAAGTAACCAACTCTGACAAGTTGGACTTCATCATCCTCTGCAGCCTTGAGTGAGAGTGAGGCCTGTGGTGAGAATGGAGATAAGGTAGAATTGGAGATGGAGCTTTCTGGCAGGCAGGGAGTTTGGGCATAGCCACAGCACATATGTAAGTACACACACAAAGAGCTTCTGAGGCTGTATATCATTCCCAAATTTGGATTTGGAATCTTTTCTTGTAGATTTATCAAAGAAATTCCATTGTCAGATTGGTTATGTTTTTTCAACATAACCAGATTGACACACTTAATTTTACATGAAATCAATAGGCATACATTTTCTGAGGAAACATGCTGTGTACAGTCCAGATCAAAACACCGGAAAACACCAAGAAATGTGTTGTATCCTCCTCACTCACAGGATCACACCGCCGAACAACATTTCAAGACAGGAGTTGGTCAAGGCACAAATGGTGAGAGGCGAATATGAATATTTTAGGAATTCAGAGACAGGAGAGATTAGCAAATTCTGGAGTAATTGAGAAAAAAACTATGAGGAAAATGTAGCTTGAGTTGAATCTTAAAATATGGATACATTTGGGTTCATGGAAAGGAAAAATAATATTTATATAATAAAATCACAGAAGTGAAAATAAACACGGTGTGTATCATGCACAGCAAGAACATCCTTCTAATGCTGAGCTGACAGAAAAATGCGCTAAAGAGTATTGTAATTTCCTCCTGCTAAAGAAACTTGAGGTTAAAAAATTCCGATACTTTGAAGAGCGCAGATCCTTGGTATTCTGGTGACTCAAAAGAGTAGGCAAATGGGGAAACTCACGCTGGGGTATGGCTTGGTTGAGATGCTCGGGAGATGAATAGTGAGGATGGGTATGAGGTCTGGAGTCCAAGGATGTGGTTGTCATTGGCATTGCTACAAAATAGCACCAGTTGGCTATGTTTATTTGTGCTTTATTTCCTCTCTTGGAAAGACACTTTTATGTGTTACCCTTTATATTATGTTTTAGCTGAATTTGACATTCTGTGACATTGGCTCTGTATGTTGGAACTTTCCACTGCACCAATGTGAAGGGTAAGGGAGAAATATGCTGCAGAAAGGGAGCAAAGTCTGAGTGTGAGACAGCATAGGTTTAGAAATGAGTCTCAGAAATCAGATTCCAGCCTCTGTGTCCCTATTACCCGCTGGATAAAGGGTCCTTGGCATTCATTCATTTAATAGCAGATATTTTACCACCTACAATATCCTGGGCCCAGGGAAAAAGGCAACCAGATCCCATTTCTGCCCTCAGAGAACTTACAGGTCCTTAAAGTACCTAGTAGTCTCTGGAGTCACCAAATACAATTTGCCTTACAAAGATAAATCCTCCTTTCAGTATGTAGTCACTGTGTGGACATTTCCAGCTCTAAAGGTCTTATTTCCCTACAGGACAGGCTAATTTTAATCTCAGTTTTGTAATAGTTGTAATTGTTAGAAAATTATTTCCTATATTAAAGTGAAATTGACCTCCTTAGAGTTGTTCTCAAATGAAACTGAGCACCATTCTCCGTAAAACGTTTTAAAAACTGCAGATTACCAAGTCCCACCTAAGGCCCACTGAATCAGAATCAACAGGGAAGGAGCCCATAAATCTTAATCTTTAAGGTTATGATGATTCTGAGGTGTAGCCAGGGTTAAGAACCTCTATCATAATGTCTTCTTCTCATTCACTGTTTCTAGTTCTGTTCTCTGCAGTTAACATTCAAAGAAGGTGAATCCCTTTTTTACGCAATAGTCCTTCAAAGATTTGAAGACAACTCTCGTGCTCTAACCTCCTCCTCTCCTGTTACCTCTCCATAAGCTGAAGATCTCCACTTGCTTCATCGGTTCCTTATAAGATGTGAATTTCTGCACTCACCATCATCATCTTTCATTAAATGGCTTCCATCTTGTCAATGTTCTGTGGTGCCAATATGCATATAAAATCTAGATGTGGCTTGATTAAAGGAACCCTTGCTTCCCTTGATCTGATTGCTGTACTTCCATTAATGAGGCTTGTTTCTTGCAGCTATCTAGGTGTTTTCCAAGGCTATTAGCTCATTTAGAGTTTGGGTCCGTTAAGCTCCTCCACCCATTTGTTGCACTCATGTCATTGCTCTTTTAACCTCAGTGTAAGACTTTACCTTTATACCTATACATTTTAATTTCAGTTAGGTTTATTTTGACTCTTACATCTATCATCAATATGTTTGCTTCCCATCAATGTTTGGGGCAAATATGAAAACAAATATCCTAGGAATTAATTTGAGTTGTGGATAGTTGTCAGTTTCTTTTTCTTGAGCTCTCTTTTTAGCAGTAAAATCACCTAATATACCTAATGCAAGAAAAAGAGAAGGAGGAGAAGAAGAAGAGGAAGAGGAGGAGTAGGAAGAAAAAGAGGCAGAAGAAAAAGAAAAGGAGGAGGAAGTAGTGAGGCAGAAATGGACCCTGAACGTTTTGGAAACCTGAACATTTTGCAGGTAAATTTCCCCCTGCAAGCCTTATGTTTAAAAAAAGTGATTGCCAGACCTTTGTTTCTCATCAGGCCATCCACACATATGCACTCAAATGTAGAAGATGTAAGAGAGCAAATCTAATGAGAGTTTCATGGGCATGCAGTTACATGAATGATAGAAAACTTCTTAAAGTGTCTCGACACAAATTAGAGTGGTGCACACTTTACAGTAAGGGCAATGATAATCAGGATGATTTAGAGGCACTTTAATCAAAGGCTATATTGGAACGTGAATCCCAGAGGTGAGAAGGCAGTTATTAGTTCACTGAACCACCCTGACCCCTAGGCATTCATAGCTCAACTCACACTGAAGGATTTTAGTGTCTTTGTAAAAGAAATCCCCTTTTGAAATGATTTGGCCTGTAAGGAATGGGAAAGGTCTAGTAAAGATAAGAAGAGATAAGAAAAAGAATTTGAAGTTGAAATGGAAAAAATGAGTTGGAAGTTGAATGGGAAAGAACTATATTTACTTTCAATCTGGGATGGGACAAGGAGAATCTAGGTGCCTGCACATGATTCATAAATGTTTTCAGTCACATTTAAGTTTGATTAAAGCATCTAGAAATATACGTTAGCAAAATAGTTAAGCAGTGAACATATTTTTAAAAATATAATTTAGGAGATCTATAAAGCATTCAGAAATCACCTGTTTGTATACTGATGAATTCCAGGTTTATATCTTCATGCTTGACTGCTTTAATAAGCTCCAAACCTGATTGTTAAACTTCTCACTTGACAGTCCCACTTGGACATCTAAAAGGCAAATCAAATTTACTGTCTTAAACAGAACTCTTGATCCCTATTCCCACCCCATAATCCTACTCTCCATTTTTTCTTTATAACCTCTATAAATAGCATTATCCAGTTTTTTTGGAAGTAAAACCTAAAAATTATCTTTGATTCATCTTCCCTCTTGGCTTATGTTCAATCAACAGGGCTTATCTCCCTTCTCCTTCCTCCACTGCTCGCCCCTCAGCTAAAGTCAACAGTCTCCTTCTCATGAGCAGCTACAGACACATCCTAACTAGTTCCCCATCTTCTATACTCACTCCTTCTAGTTTATTTTCCACACATGCACAGAGTGATCCTTTTAAAATATGTGAGATCATGCCACTGTCCTGCTTGTTAGCTCCAAGAGCTTTTCTATACACTCACAATATAATCCAGGCTCCTCACCATGAGTTGCAAGGTCTCACACCATCTGTGGTTGGCCACCTCTTCAACCTCTTCCCCCGCTAGCAGTATCCACTTCACTTGCCTGCTAGCCAACTTCCCTGAGCTCCTTGCTGTTCTTCAAACTAAGTTAGTGTGATCCCATCTCAGGACCTTTGTACTTGCTGACACACTTTTCCGGATATCGACGAGGTTTGCTCCCCGACTTCAATGAAGTTTCTATTCAAATATCACCTTCTCAAAGATGACATCCTCTTAAAAAAAAATACCCTCCTCCAACAACCCCATTCTCATTTGTCTTTAGTTTTCCTCATAGCATTATCATTATCTGACATTATGTTATGACAGATGATTGATAGACAGATGTGATAGAGACAAATTGACATATGTGACAGAGATGATGGATGATAGATAGATAGTAGATAGACGATAGAGAGAGAGAGAGAGAGAGAGATAGATAGATAGATAGAGATACGGTTTGGCTTTGTGCTTCCACATAAATCTCATCTCAAATTATAATCTCCACATATTGAGGAAGGGACCTGGTGGGGACTGATTTGATCATACGGGTGGTTTCCCCCATGCTGTTCTCATGATAGTGAGTGAGTTCTCACAAGACCTGATGGTTCAAAAGTGTGCCACTTCCCCCTTTGCTCTCTCTCTCTCTCTCCCGCCGACATGAAAGACTGCCTTGCTTCCCCTTCGCCTTCCAATATGATGGTAAGAGTCCTGAGGCCTCCCCAGCCATGTGAAACTGTGAGTCAATTAAACCTCTTGTGTTTATAAATTACCCATTCTCAGGTAGTTCTTTATAGCAATGTGAAAATGGACTAATACAGATGGATGAATGGACAGATAGGTAGGTAGATAATAGATAGATGAGAGAGAGAGGATGTAGGAGAGAGTGAAGCACACTTGCAAGCAAGTGCATGGGCATCAGGATTCTTTCAAGGTTTCCAGGTGACTCCAGGGATGAGATTCACAGGACTTGAGGGCAGGAGCTAACCACATGAAGCAGACTTTCAACTGCTAGAGTGGAATTGGAATCTCTACTCTATTGCTGATCATTTTAGTTTTGTGATTTCGAAAGGATATCTCAGAACTCCCTTTATCTCCAATATAATTTTGATAAGTTATCAAAACAAAGAACGCCAAGTTCAAAAATTGTTTCTCTCTTTCCTAAAGTCTCCTTTCTAGAAGAAGAAGAACATGTTTGTAAGAGGGAGAGCTCAGTAGCCAGACAACCAGGTTTTGAATCCTGACTCTACTACCTGAGCAAGTGACACTTCTCTGTGCCCCAGTGTCCTCATCTGTAAAGTGAGATAACTATTGTAACTTCCCTTGTGGAGTTGCTGGGGGACTAAATGAATGCTATGTAAAGGGTTTAGAGCAGTACCTGACACAAAGCAAGTGCCTTGAAAGTATTTGCTGTTATCTTTAAGGGAATGGCTCTCAAGCAGAAAATACATGTGGAAAATTCCTTTGGCCAATGATTTTGAAAGTAGCTAGGGGGATTGAGACAGACCATTTTCTCTGAGACTCTAACTCCACTCAAGAACAGAGTTGGTTAATGATTACATCCTATAAAATTTTCCATGTCATGTGCCTTTTCCCCACTAGGCAATAGAAAGTAATTAAGAATTATGGGAAGCGGATTCAGTGAGAGGGAAGGCATGCCTTTCTAGGGACAAGCTCCAAACCCTAACGAGGTTATTGGCACAGGTGTCTCCTGCAAATAAATTAATGGGGAGGCAGATCCAATCATTAATCTGTCATCCAAACTTGGTGTTTAGAGTCATTTGGGGAGATGGGGCTTCCTTTGCCCAACCTTGGTGGTGTCTGGAGCAAAGATTAGGAAGCAGAGTGATTTCATTAGGATAACAAGGCTGTTAAAGAACAATCTGGCTCTTTAGATGGTATTTATAAAGCATTTCAAAGAAACTGTGTTCTGACAGCTGCTGTCAGTCTCTCACATAGGAGCTGTGGTAATTTATTGATACAGCAGGGGAGCTGTTATTACCCTTATTTGTAAAAGTTTTACGCAGACTAAGAGTCTATCTTGACTAGTTCCAAACTTCCCAAAGACAAATTCACCTAATTGAATGTTTCAATTGCCCCAACATGAGGTTTCAATTTAACAGAGTATGATAAATCCTCAATTACATGGTGTCGTATGTAGTTTTATAAACTGCTTCAAGTTATTTTTAATGAAAGATGGTAGATAAAATTACATTTTCAACCATCTGTTTGTGGATTACCCACCACTCTTTTTGGCTGGTTTTCTCTAGCTTGAGCTATGGAGCAATGTAATGCAATGTGAATCATCAGAAAATATAAAAGAGTAATTTTTTAGACAGAGCAATATATAATTATTCAGAAATCAGTGCTCCACAGAAAATGTAACAGTGCAAAAACCAAATATGAGTGATTTTTAATTAATTGTAATCTCTGTCCATGTCATTATACCTTCATGGTTTATTTTAGCTAACTGAGAATTGACTATATGTTAAGTCATGGAGAAATTTCTTTTCACTCTTGAGTAGTGTACAGAATGTAGACTAGACAATTGGGTTGCCATTAGCAGTTAGCAGAGGGCAGGTGGAGCCTTTGTGTCATTTTTAGAACTAGGCATATCTCTCACTACTGTGCGTTTAAAAGAATGGGACTTTCTGAAACATTTTTATGAGCTCATACACCAGTAGGGTCACAGGGTCATTGACTTTTCCTGGTCTGGAAGGGATCTCAGAAACCATCTAGCCCAATTTCATTTATTTCACCATTAGGTTAACTGAAGCCCAGGGAGATAAAATGCCACATAGTTACTGCTGAGGCCAGACAAGAAAAATTAGAAAGTGTTAAGTCTTCAATGTTTATGTACAACTAGTTATGCTATTACCACTAGTTTCTAGGGTAGTCAGGGCATTGTCAGTGAGAAAAAAAAAATGTTGTCAGGAGCAGGAAAGAAACAGTGCTAATGAAAGAAATACTGGCATGGGTGGTATGAGGGCATTTTTAAAAATAATAGAAGCATATTTCTTTTGGAAAGGGAATTCTAGGATCAACTAGTAATTGCTGGAATATCAGGGTGGGGCCCTACATGACTTTTTCTTCATGAACTAAGTAAAATGGGCCAAACATTATTCACAGCCTAGAACACTAGGCAGCTCCAAGGGGAGATAGTTGAAGCTTGACAGAGATAAATTTCGGACAAATGAAGCAAATACTAATTTATGTTGTGGGTAATACATTTTTCATTACATCAAGAAATAGATGGAAGATTGAATAGGCTCTGTCAAAAATACAATCAGATCTAGTTAGAAAAAAAGTTAAAAGTTTACTGTCATACAATAAGAGAAAGTACAGACTGTGGCCTGGGAGAGTTCAAACCAAGTGGGAAGAGGCTGGCCTTACAGCAATGACAGCAGTTTTTGTTGTTGTTGTTGTTGTTGTTGTTGTTTTGAGATGGAGTCTCACACTGTCATCCAGGCTGGAGTACAGTGGTATGATCTCAGCTCACTGCAACCTCCGTCTCCCAGGTTCAAGTGATTCTCCTGCCTCAGCCTCCCGAGTAGCTGGGATTATAGGCGCCCACTACCTCACCCAGCTAATTTTTTATATTTTTAGTAGAGATGGTGTTTCACTATGTTGGCCAGGCTGGTCTTGAACTCCTGACCTCATGATCTGCCCGCCTTGGCCTCCCAAAGTGCTGGAATTAGATGCATGAGCCACCAGTTTTTAAAGCATAAAGGAGGAAGTATTCTGACCTTTGTTGTGATTTGCTGTTATACATTATCATTCTTTTTAAGACAAATACAGCTGTTTAAGCTGATTTGTCCATAGCTGATCGGTTTAATTTCACTGAATCATGGTGACAAGGACCTAAAGCTCATATTTATGTCCATGATTAGGGATGACATTTCAGGGAAATCAGAATGACTTAAGTTTTGGCTATGTGGTTATGAGTGGTTGGCCTTAAGGTGTATCTAACAGATGGCTTCCATATTTATTTTTAACAGTTCAAACCTAACTTCAATAAATTAATGTGTGCTCGGGCCATGTAGGCTAGTATTCAAAACTAAAATGTTGGGGAAGACAGACTTTTCAGCTTTTTATCAGTGAGATGGTTCCTCTCTCTTATAAATATCCCTTATTGCCACAGTCAAAGTCAGTTGGATCATCGGTTGGGCCATACACTGCTGTTCCTATTTTTTTTTAATTGAACTTCACACTTCCCGACAGTGACCATTATTAAATGTGTAAAGTGGAAATTCTACTTTTATTTACTCAGGAATTGATACATGCATCACCTTTCAAACGTCTTCCGATCACCAACTTTTTGACCACTTCACCAGACATTATCATTTTTGTATACCTTTAAAAATTAAAAGTGGCTGCATAACTGAGGTCGGTTTTCCTCATTGCCACCAATGATATATCCTCAACTTCTCCCTCAAATTAACAAAACCTTTATTTTCAGTCGGATACATTGACATATTCCCTTAAAACTGTTTTGAGCTTCTCAAGGAAGGAATTCTGCTCACCATGATATAAGTGACAGTATTACGTGAGACTTCCAGGAAGTCTCTTTAGAAGGAGGATAAAATCCTGTTCCCTCCTTCTGCCATCCCACAGCTTGAAATGTATCTGTGATGGCTATTGGTCACAGCCATCTTGAACAGGAGCACAAAGACCAGAGCCTGGAAATGCTGCAATGCAGCATCTAAAAGAAGGCTGGTGGCCAACGTGGTGAAACCCCGTCTCTACTAAAAATACAAAAATTAGCCAGGTGTGGTGGTGTGTGCCTGTAATCCCAGCTACTCGGGAAGGGGAGGCAAGAGAATCTCTTAAACCCGGGAGGCGGAGATTGCAATGAGCTGAGATCACGTCACTGCACTCCAGCCTGGGCAACAGAGTGAGACCTTATCTCAAAAAAATAAAAATAAAAACTAAAAATATGAAAAATTAAAAAAAATAAAAGAAGGCTGGGTCCCGATGACTTTGAGCTGCCATCTCACTCTGGTGCCAACTATCTCCAGCTTGTTTTCATATGACAGAGAAATTAGCTGTTTTATTCACCACTTGAGGAGTATTGCTTACCATAGCTGAACCTAATTCTAACATAACAATATTGAATTTTGCTTCTTCTTAGTGAAATTTAGAAACAGAATGATTTGAGAAAAAGCCTAACACACTGGCTAAAAATACAATATCAAAGTTTACTACAGATCCTATTATGCACACAATTCCTGTCCTCTATTACCTTAGTGGAGAGCTGGCTATGTTTTCCTTTTTCAGCCATGACTGCTTTCAGTCCTAGAGAACACCTCATCCTTTAATGCTAATCTTGTGATTCTAATGGCAAGCAATTTGGGCAAGGAAATTGGCAGAGAATTTGAAATTTAAAGTAGAAGTTCCTGTTGCTCCTCTGCAAAACAGTAAGACCCCCAAAAGTGCTTTTTTGAAACATGAAGAATCGATGCCATCAGAAATATATTTATCCTATATAATTTATGGCAAACACATTTAAAAATGTGGCCACACATTGCTATCAATGTTTGATGTGCAACAGAAGGAGCTTTTTATGTAGAATCAGAAAAATACGTTCCAATCTTAGCTCCGCAAAGTACTATCTATATAACCTTGGGCAAATCATTTAATCTCCTTAAGCATAACCCCTGAATCTAAAAAATGGCAATGATAGTAATAATTTATAGGGTTGATATAAGTATTAAGTAATAGAGATGAAACTATTTAGCCAAATGCTTTCCACATAGCACTTGCTTTATAAATACTAGTTAATACAATTTAATTAATGTTGCATTCATGACAGTTTGAAGAAGACATGATTTAGAACTCGAGTCCAATTTTTAAATGCACATGGTGTCTTTGTCCAGAAGTCTGTAGAGGCAATGGGGCCGACCACCATTCTTCTTGAAAAATCAGCTTAAGAAAAAATCAATGATCATAAGCTGCCCAAGGATACATTGCAGCTTAATCTCTTAACACTTCAGTGTGTGAAACCATCCAACACCAACAACATTCTCATTTTTAGATAAGCTTCAGAACGAAATACATTTTATCAAAAGTTTGGTTGAGATTTTTCTGTAACAAAATGTCTCCAAAAAAAGTCTGTGTTTACAAAAGAAATACAGAGGGGAAACAGAAATTGCCCTCTACATCCACTCACTTCCTCCCCTTCTGGTGTTTTGTGGGTCTGGCCCTTGGAATGATTTAAGACATTGGGAAGAGCAACATTACACAATGAAGAATTGGATGTTATGGTTTCAGTAAGGATCAGAAGAAGGGGATTCAGAATAACTGTAGTCTAGGGTAGACAGGGGGCAGAGTACAGGGTGGATAGAACATGTGTTTCTGTCTCATCTACAGTAGTATTCAGTTCACGGTGTTCAACTGAGAGATATGCACCAGGGAGGGAGAGGTGAAAACAAAAGTGAAATTAAGGTTAATGTCCCACCCAAAGCACCTTTGTCCCACAGGCACCAACCCCTTATACGTAATCCAGCTGATCTTGTCAGAGTCTTCCACTGTCCTGGCCTGGTGCCATAGCACATGTCCCTGACTGTGAGTGAAGGATTTAGGTAAAGAAATTTAAAATTCCCCCTAATGAGGAGTGAAATATCTTTACAGGTTTGACCCTTAAGCGTAGGCAATAATAACTACCAAACTGATTTTTGTAACTCGAGAAAAGTTCCTTTGCTTAAAGAAAATGCCAACATTTATGTCTGCTAAATTTCCACAACTGGGTGGGGTGGGAAAAGAAAGAAAACCGATTAAGTATCAATTATACATTACACTACATTATACACACACACACACACATAAATATATATATATAATATATATCATGTATCATACATAAGAGATGAATTGACATTTTATTTATTAATTAATATATGGATATTAGGCATCTTTACACAAATTATCTATTTTGATCTTAATCAGAAACATTAAAAAACATGACTAAAATCACAGAGCCACTTAACGTTAAAGCCAGTAGTTGAACAAAGCCAGCTCTGTCAGACCCTGAAGGTTTAATTTAAAAACTTGTGCCTTGGTCCTGGGAGTAAGGCTTAGCTGCTGGAATGTGTTTACTTTAGCCTTTCCTGAGACAGCAGAATTCGTTTTCTGGCACACCTGAGGGTCAGTCATGTGCCCTGACCTGGAGTGGCAGTTCTATGCAGTGATTAAAAGCATCACAGTGACCTGATCTGATTCAAATCCCTGTTCTAGAAGATTAGCTGTATGTTCTCACACAAGTAACTCCATAAATGTTAGTTGCCTTTTCTCTAAAGCACATAAAGAATGTGAAACACACTTCCTCCATTTGTCCTAGTCTAGTAGGAAGTTCTCAGATGGCCTCGAATTAGTCCTGCCTCTTGGTATTCAATGTTGGGGTAACTCCACCCCCGTGAGTGTGAGCTGGACCTAGTGATTCACTTCTAGCCAAAGCTATATGGGATGCCACTTCTGATATTAATTTCCAAAAGCTGTGGCTTCCATCTCAGGTGTTCTTTCTCACTCTCTTGCATTCTCTCTGGAATAAGTTCACGTATTCTAAGGGAAGCTAGCTGCCACCTCGTGAGCTGCCCTGTGGAGAGGCCCATGTGGTAAGGAGTTGATGTATCCAGCAAACAGTTAGTAAGGATCTGAGGCCTGCCAGCATCCATGTGAGTGAGCTTGGAAGCAGATCCTTTCCCAGTTGAGCCTTGAGAAGACTGCAGCCCAGCTGTTACCTTCAGTATAGCCTTGTGAAAGACGTGAGCTGATCTCTTGATTGCAGCTTTCTGGAAAATCCTGGGCCAGAGCTATCTAGTAAGCAGTGCCGTGACTCCTTACCACAGAAACTCATTGCTAAGAAAAGTTTGTTTAAAGCTGCTACATTTGGAGGTAACTAGTTACACAGCACAAAATAACTAATACACCTGGGAATAAAAACAATATGGCATATAAAACATCTAGGACAGTGTAGACCCCCGTGCACATTGAAATAATCTGATAGTTTTCATTATTTTGAAACTTATTTTACAGAGGAAATAATGGAAGAGGAAGGCATGGATCCTGAAAGACAACCTTTGTCTCCATCAAAATATTTCCTATAGCTTGCTGTGACATTAGGCAGCCATATCTTTTCTTTTGACAGCTCACTACCCTATGGCCCCATAATTGGGGAAAGGAAAATTGACTCAACAATAATTATAATAATAAATGGCAAAATTCACTTGAGCTTTTGCCTATCAGTCATATGTCACATTTGTCACTGGGCTTCCAGACATTGATGTGACCAGTGTCTTAGATCAATGGACAGATGACAAGAATATGAATGATCATAACAACAAATGTCAACTTTATTCCTTTAAATGCACTCAGTGTTCTGCAGATAACCCAAAAGGTCACATCGATAGCTGCCACCTGCTATGTCTCTCGTTCCAAACACTATCAGACAACATGGTGTTTCTGGAGCAGGGAAAGAAGTCAAATGCAACAGCCGCCTGACATTTGATAATAGATCAGGGCACATCATTGTCCTGTTAAGTAAAGGCAATTCTTCTCTGCCTTTGAAAGATGAACCCGTGCAGTCTCCCTGCTTCCCTCAGTCAGAGGGGCAGCCATGTGCCTCCAGACAGGTGAGTTGCTTTTTTCTTTCAATTACAGGTATGAGTTCACTAGATACATTTTTCCTGAACTCAAAGCACCTATGATATTTTATTGTAGTAATTTCTCAGCAATGCAACTTCCCTGTAACTACTACCAAAGGCAAGCGTCTAAGCTCATAATTTCCATACTATGTAATGGAGAAAAGTCTGAATTCGTGAAAAGTCTAAATTTATTGTACACTTTAAAAGAAATGCAGTTTAGTGCTTTTTAATACATATAGTAACTACAACTAATTGTCAAAATAAGGTTTGCTTCCTCTGGCTTTAATGAACAGATTAGCAGCACTAGCATTAGAAACACCATTTGCATAAAATTCATTTGCTTAAGCCCTTAAAAATAGTGTTCATAATGGCTTAAACATGCTCACTGCCTATTTATACTATTAATTTGCTAAGTAAACCTTTCTTTTTAAGTAGGACAAAAATGAATCATCAGTCCAGCTAAAGTTGAAGTATCACAAAAACCTAAAATAAGTGAATTCTAAGTTATTATGTTTTTCCCATACAAAGGAGGTAAAAATATACATGTAAAGTTAAGTCCAAGTAAACTGATAGTGCAGATATTTTGTTAATCATTGAGGTAACAAGGAAAAGTAGATCATTTTCAACTTGATTTGGCTCTCCTTTAGTTGAAAATGCCATTTTATCTAGAACCATTTCTAATTAAAAATAAAATTCCACTTAAGCTGATTCATACTTAGTGGATAGTATAGGCAAGACACTTATAGAACTGTGTTGGAAATTTTATTGAATGATGAAGTTTAAAGTAGAGGATTCCAAATATAAACTCGATCATATATTTTCTTCAATTAGCATGGAAATTCTTTGCCTATCCTCTTAAAAATTAGGACTATATGGAGTAATTTGACATTTAAATGCTGACAGTACTCTCAAAATTATCCACTGAATTCCAGGCAACCTCAATTAATACCTCAATATGATTTGTGAATGATATTTGATAGATTAATTCTAAAATTCACCTGAAAGAAAGAAAATACCAAAAAATACCAAAAAAAAAAAAACTCGAAAAAAAAAGCCATGAATTTTTTTAAGGAGTAGAACTCTTTGGGGTAAGGACAGTAGTTTCTCCTACCAAATTTCAGAATATTTTTAAAGTGCTTAATAGTTAAATCGCCGTGGTGTTGGTTCAGGAAAAAAATAGATCAAAGAAACAGTAGAAGGAATTCAGAAACAAATCTATTTCAAAACACATTTATTTCAAAAATAAAAGATATGAAAATTCCTTTTACAATAATGGTAGAATCTCAGGCCCATGGAGAAAAATGCATTAACAAATTGTGTTGGAAGATTACCCATTTTAAAAATAAAAGGTTAGGTTGCTACCTCACACAATTCACAAAAATAAATTACAGATCGATTAGAGAGCCAAAGGTTAAAAATAAAAGTGTTGCAAATAAAGAGAAAAGAAATGTGTGAAAGATATCCTTAAATAAGACATAAAACATAAAAGCTAGCTGTGAAGGAAAAAAATGGATAAGTCTGACAGAATCACAAATGTAAAACTCTATGTTAAAAGAAATTATAGCAAATACCAAAAGCTGAAAAAAACATTTGCAATCATGCAGAATAAAGAGTAATAATATTTGAAATATGTAAAGAACACCTATGAATAAATAAAAACAAACTGAATTGAAAAGGAAAGGAACAGACAACTTCCAGAAAAGAAAACTGCAAAGAACATAGTCACATGAAAATATGCTCAACTTCACCAGCAGTCAGGGAAATAATTAAAAACAAAACAATCATTAAATACCATTTCTTCCACTTGTTAAGTTGTCAAAAATCAATATGTGATTGCAAATGTATGGACAAAGTTTATTTATTACCAGTTAGTGGAAGCAAATTGGTTTTTTTTTTTTTTGGAGGGCAAATTGACAGCATCTGTTCAAATTACATTTTAATAGACCTTCAAGAATTCCAACTCTAGATATTTGCCCTAGAGCAACACTCATACCTGACACTGAGTACTATGTATAAGGTTGTCTGTTGCAGCACTGTTTGTAATAACAAGATATTGGAAATAACTAAATATCAGTAGAAGAATAAGTACATAGATTATGGCTCATTTAGGAATTTTTGTTGACATATGCAATATTGTAATTCAAGAAAATTCACTGGAATGTTACTTATAGAAAAAGACTGGAAACACTATATATGCCCATTAATTGGGAGGTAGTAGAATACATTTTGGAATATTCATATGAAAAGATTATACGGTTGTATGAAAGAATGAGATGTATCCATGTATGACAAAATGAAAAAGTTACAAGATACATTTTTTTTTGAGTCTCTGTCGCCCAGGCTGGAGTGCAGTGGCACCATCTCGGCTCACTGCAACCTCCACCTCATGGGTTCAAGCGATTCTCCTGCCTCAGCCTTCCAAGTAGCTGGGATTACAGGCACCCACCACCATGCCCAGCTAATTTCATTTTTATTTTTAGTACAGACGGGGTTTCACCATCTTGGCCAGGCTGGTCTCGAACTCCTGACTTTCGTGATCCACCCACCTCGGCCTCCCTAAGTGCTGGGATTACAGGCCTGAACCACTGTGCCTGGCCACAAGATACATTGTTAATGAAAGAATGACATTTCAGAAGGGTGTGGTGTACACTTCCAATTTTCAAAAGGATTATATATATTTTATGTACATATGATAGACCTACATACACATATACACACAGAAATATGTTTAACACAAAAGGAAGTATACCATAGATACATTACATATAAAACATATGTATTATAGATGTAGGCATGTATATATATTTTTTGATTATATATTCATAGAATGCCTTTGAAATATAGGGAACTAATATGGAAGTGTATAAGGCAATTGAGGGTCTGGAGTAAGAAGAAGTCTAGGCTTACTTTCTGTCATATTTTTTGTACTTTGAATTTTTCTTATATTTGTATATTAGTTTTCAAATAAAATTCTTCACAAAAACTATAATACCATCAGCATCATAAATAAAACTTACGTAGTTAAAAAGAATAGGAGAAATATGTATGTAGTGACAGAAATATATTCATGATATATGGTTAACAGTTAAAAGTGTATTGAGTAACAATGCATCCAGTTCAATAACATTGATGTTAAAAGAAAGAAACAAGACAGGTATATGTGTATGTTTGTATAAATGTATATATTTATGTAAAAATAAGTTAAAAGGTGCATTTGTATTAAATATACAATGCACTTACATGCATACAAACATATTTGAAAATGCACAGGGCTAATCTAGGATTATACACGGTAACCTGTTAACAGTGGTAGCCTCTGCAAACAGGATTAAATTAGTGGGGTGAAGTAAGGAGAGCTGATTCCTGTATATCTGAGTTTGTGTAACAATGAGAAAATATTCAGAATTACTTTGATAATTTCATATTTTAATTTTGAAAAGTTAAAATTCTAGTATTAATTATTTGTCTGCAATAACAATGTATGTCTAAAATTCACCTGGCAAAATTAAATTTCCTTAGTAACTATGGAGTTTTCAGCCAGCCTGGTAGTAACTCTAACTTTTTGCCTGTAGAAAATCAACATTTAACTCATCAGATGCAGCTCTCCAAAGAGCCCCAGAAACTGAAAACCTCCTTAGTTATTCATTATCTAATATCTAGGTGTGTCTATTTCTTCTTTAAGGAAGAGATTAATGCTATATCATTCTGGCTTTAACTTCCTGACTGAAAGGTAACTCAGCCTCCCCTGTTATAAAGCTAGTGTGCTTCCCATGCTGCTTTGAGGCTCATTTAGAACTCTTCCCAAGAAATAGAGTTTGGTGTTAAGTACCACTTTATTTATAGATGAAGCTGAGGCAGGAAAATTGCTCTGATTAATGAGATAGCAATTCAGATAGGAATTCTCTCTCTCTCTCTCTCTCTCTCTCCACCCGCCCTCTCCTTTCCTCCCTTTCTCTCTCATCAATCTCCTATTGAAGTCCCAGGTAACCAGTGATCTGATTTCTGTTCTTACAGTTTTTCCTTTTCCAGATGTCATAGAAGTCAACTCCTACTATACGTAGTTTTGAGCCTCGCTTCCTTCATTTAGCAAAACTTATTTGAGATTTATGCATTAGTGGTTTATGTATACATAGTATTGTATGAATATATTACAATTTATCCATTCACCAGTTGATGAACAATTGTGTTGATTTTTGGTTGCTATGAATAAAGTCACTACAAATATTCAAAGACAGGTTTTTATGTTGACTTAATGTTTTTATTTCTCTTGGTAATATACCTAGGAATGGAATTGCTGAAACACATAGTAAGTATATGTTTCATTTTATGTGAAATTGCCAAACAATTTTCCACAACAGCAGTACCATTGTGCATTCCTACCAGTAATGCATGAGGATTCTAGTAGTTACATATCCTAACCAGAGCTTGATATTGTCAGGGATTTTTTTTTTTTTTCTGTAGCTGTCTTAAGATCTTAATATCTCACTGGGTTTTAATTAAGGCTACAACATCTTAATATCTCATTGGGTCTTAATTTGCATTTTCCTAATATCAAATGAGGTTAAGCATCTCTTCATGAGTTCTCAATTTCATTCTTAAATTTAAAAGTCTCAGAGGAGGCCGGGCGTGGTGGCTCACACCTGTAATCCCAGCACTTTCGGAGCCCGAAGCAGGCAGATCATCTGAGATCAGGAATTCGAGACCAGCCTGGCCAACGTGGTGAAACTTCATCTCTACTAAAAATACAAAAATTAGCTGGGCGTGGTGGTGCATGCCTGTAGTCCCAGCTCCCAGCTACTGAGGAGGCTGAGGAAGGAGAATCACTTGAACCTGTGGGGTGGAGGTTACAGCGAGCAGAAATCGTGCCACGGCACTCCATCTTTCTATTGAGATTTATCTATCTCAATAAATAAATAAATAAAATAAAAAATAAAAATCTCAGAGGAGGCTAAGTATATACTGCTCAGTCATTGGAGTAAGTGAACTAAGGAGCTTCAGCTTGGCCAAAAGTGTCCACTGCTAATCCTAACTAAACAATGCATGAACATTTACATCCATGGGATCTAGCACGAGGGCTAAACATTCAATGAACTCTCTATTTTGGTAGCCAAATTAATTAGTTCTTCCTAACTTGCCTGTAAGCATGTTATTGTTGTCCCCTGCCTTAAGTAAGTGGGCTACTCTCTAATATACCTGAGCATTTCTGATCCTCCTAGCCACAATGTGTGCTTGTCAAGGGTCAGTTGTGGTTGTTCCTAAAGCTAAATTATACAAGTTATACTTGCTATTGGAAGTATAAGTTAACTAAGTATTATAAAAATGGATTAAATATGAGTGAGAAAAAAATTGTTTTCTAAGTAAACTAAAAAGGCAATTCACTAAAAAGGCAATTCACTAAAAAGTACTGCAGAATGAAAAGGAGGAAAAATGTCAAAAGCCTGGGTAACATTATAAAATCTAGAAGCACAGACTGCATACACTCAGATTGCATTACAAGTATCCTTAAGTTCTTGTAACATTTTAATAAAAAATAAATATTGGAGAGAATATTATAAATGTGATTTATACAAGAAAGACAATATGCAGCAGTGGGCCAATACCTCACAAAAGGTTTTTTAAATGACAAAATAAAGTTTACTTACCAGGATCCAATTATAAATGTTAAATATGTTTGCAATAGAATATTTGAAAAATAAGATAATAACAAAAAGAAATGTACATTTGATAGTCTTATTCAAAGATTAAACTGCAATTAGCATTTTGGAGCATTTGGCATTATTGTTGTGGATATTTATACCATATATACAATATTATACTGTAATTTTAACTTAACATTAATATATATTTCTCATATTGTTAAAATTTCACAAAATTATAATTTTAATGACTTCCTAATATGTTATTATGTACCTACATTATAATTTTCTGAATCAACCTAGTTTCTTAGTCTATCTAATTCTAAACATTTGGGAAGTTTCCATTTTTTCACATTTATAAATAATGTGTTGTGAATACTTTTTAAAAAAATATTTTGGAGTGTATCTTTAAGATAGATTCTCTGAAGTAGAACTAAGAAATCAATTGAAAAGAACATTTCCTAAATAAGGACGTTTTCTGATTAAAAATTAATTCCTATCTCTATAGAAAGCTCAGAAAAATATGAAGAAAATGTAGAAACCATATTGTAATGAGTATATTTTCTTGTAATTTTTATCATTTGAAAACATAATTACAATTATATTGTGGATATGAATACAGTATTGTAGCTTGCTTTTAAATCTAAGTTTAAATCATAAGCATTTTCTTGTATCATTAAATTTACTTGATAATATCTGTTTACTATTTGCCTATTAATATCTTTTTGTGAACCTATTATTGTGATTTTACACACCCTCCTAATATTGGACATTTAGGAGGCTATTTCTGGTTTTTTTTTTTTTTAAGTTATAAATAACACTGAAACGAACATCTTTATCAACATCACATGACCTTTTTAGGTTGGCCTCCTAGAAGTCAAATAGGCAGTAAATGGCAATTAGCATTTTTACATATGTCACATTCTATTCCAGAAGGAAGGCATTAATATACACTCCCATTAACAGCCACTGCATGATTGCACATCTGTAAAATGCAAATGGTAACCAACTTAATTATGTAGACTAGTCACACCTGAAACTATTTATGCAAATGACCTAATTCCTTGGAGATCTTCCCCAGGTGTATGGATTTACAACTGGAACCTCTTATGGAACTGTTCTTTAGTTTAAAGAAGTCAGTTTATATTGCCATTGTATGAAGGGTGTTTTAGAAAAAGTACAAACAATACAAGCTTCCTCCACAGAGATATTTATCATTATAGACTATCTTGGCTAAACCTCCTGGCTGAGGTTTAAAGGCCCCAATAGGTCATTTTCATATACCTGTAGGATTCTCTGACTGCTTGAGTATTGATTTATCCATTTTGGAATTCCTTCTCATTGATTTATTGGGCCTATATATCTTCTGGTGGCCAGCTTTTGTCTATAAAAGGTGACTGAGAGAACTGTTTCATTATCACGTATTTTATAGCTCACTGACATTCATTTATTGACTCTCTTATTTGCCCAATGTTAGTATTAGGGCTAATGGGTGTTACAAGTCTGGCCTTGGCCATTGTGCATTTTTGGCCGGGCCAAATACAGCGTATAAATGGTAAATTTGCATAAATTATCAAACTTACACACCAGAAGAGAGAACATTTTGAGCAATATGGGTTTCATGTCATTTGAAATAAAGAACAGAAATAGAAACAAGTTCGTACAAGGAGAGAGGAAATGCATTCCTCAAAAACACTTACCATTAAAAAAAAAAAAAACAAAACCACTTCAAGTTGTTTTCGCTAAGAGCATGGGAAATTTGGGGTAGGGGAAAGGAGGAGAGGAAGAGGTTAAGACAGAAATCACATTAATTGGTGTGTCAGAGATTTGCCGGCAGATCTAATCAGTCACAGGACTCTAATCCTGCTCAGCTCAGGTACAGAAACCAGAGAAGTTGTTTGAAAAACCCAACAGGAAGCCTAAAGGGTCTTTATTTACATATACTGCCAATGCAGCCAGTGCCTTCACTGCAGTTAGGGACTCTCTCTAAATTGCCTACCAGCATGAACCAGTGGAGTCCAAGGGGTCTGAATTTAAATTCAGCATTTAGAAATTCTGTGTGACCTTTGGCAACTAATTCATCCTTCATGTTCCTCAATTTCCAAAGTTCTTAAATGAGAAAAGGAATAACCATCCTGAGACACTGGGTAAAGCCCCAGTTATGGGCCGAGTTGTGCTTCCCCAAAATTCATATGTGGAAGTTCTAACCCCCGGTTCCTCAGAAGGTGCCTGAATTTGGAGAAAGTCTATAAAGAGGTAAATAGGGTTAAACGAGGTCATTAGGGTAGCCTCTAATCCTATATGACTAATGTTCTTATGAAATGAGGAGATTATGCCACAGACAAGCACAGAGGGAAAACCATGTGAGGGCGCAGCGGGGAGATGACCTCCTGTTAAGCTGGTGCAAAAGTAATTGAGGGTTTACCTTTACTTTTAATGTAGCAATTTGCCATTACTTTTAACGCAAGAACCGCAATTACTTTTGCACCAACCTAATACAAGCCAAGAAGAGAAGCCTCAGAAGAAACCAATGCTGCCAATACCTTGATCTCAGACATCTAGCCTCTAAAATTCTCAACAAAAATATTTCTGTTTGCCGGGCGAGGTGGCTCATGCCTGTAATCCCAGAACTTTGGGAGGCCAAGGCGGGCGGATCACCTGAGGTCAGGAGTTTGAGACCAGCCTGACCCAACATGGAGAAACCCCGTCTCCACTAAAAATACAAAAAATTAGCCAGGCATGGTGGTGCATGACTGCAATCTCAGATACTTGGGAGGCTGAGGCAAGAGAATCACTTGAACCCAGGAGACGGAGGTTGCAGTGAGCCAAGATTGCGCCATTACACTCCAGCCTGGGCAACAAGAGCAAAACTCCATCTCAAAAAAAAAAAAAAAAAATGTATTGCTTAAGACCTCCAGTCTGTGAGACTGGGTTAGGATAGCCTTAGCAATCTAATACAGTACCTGACACCAGTAGGCGCTAAATAAACATTAAGCCTTGTAGTGACAACATTGAGAGTTACAGTGGAGAGAAAGCCAGGCAGATGTGCGGAGGGGATGGAGCGAGGCCACCTGCACAGGAACTGAGCACCACCGTGGAGTCCCAGACATCCATGCACAGCAAAGTCTGTCCTGTATTTGCAGTTGTATCCGTAGCTTTTCACCGGTAACTTGCTTTTTTCCCTTCTGGTCCACCTCAAATCTTGCCTCTCTTTTTGACAACTGCCCAAATGGCCTGTTCACCAAAGCCACTTCTCAACACAGGTCACCAAATTTCGCTGTCAAAAGGGTCCTCCATGCTGGCACCCTCACTCACAATTGAAGAGCACGGTGGCCTTCATCCACTCTCCACGCCAGTCCTGCCCAACAGAACAGGCATAAAAGTACTTACTTACACTTCACCTATTTCACCCTTTCTTCCCAGTCATTCTGGAGCTATATAAATGTTTTCATTCTCATTTTACACATTTAAAATAATGAGACTCAGAAAGTTTAAATGACTTCTTAATGTTATATGGACACCATATGATACATCCCATGGGATCTAATCATCAGAGACTAAATCCTGTGCTCTTTCGATCACATCATGAAGCAGATGGTAATTTAATTCACTGTCTTTCATTCAATATAATATACAAATAATAGGGAATACTGATGAAATTGTTAAAAAAGCTATATGTGATTTCTGAGATACAAGAATCATGGACCAAATGAAAGTTGTGCTACATTATCATTCAACTGGAGTTTCAATTATATTAAATCTGGATGTCGTTATTTGCAATCAACAAGAATGACTGAACTCAACATATTCAAAAGTTCTGATCTATGAGGGTTATAGAAACACAAACCGTACTACCATCATAAAGCTTTAAATAAAATTCAATTAAAGAGAATTTATTTTTTGAATATTTCTCATATGCCAATGACTGCAGTTATTTTAGATACATTTTTATTGAGCACTTGCTATGTACTAGTCACTGTTCTAAGTGCTGGGATTACAAGTAGTAAACAGGAAAAACCTCTTGCTCTTTTGGAGCTCATTTATTATCTTGTTCAGTATTCAATAACCCTGCCACAAGGTGTTATCTTTGGCATTTTGCAGGAAAGGAAATAGAAGCTTTGAGAGTTTAGGTATCTTTCCCAAAAGCATTCAGTGAGTGAGACAGACTCAGGATTTGAATCTTGGTCACTCAGACTGCAAAGCCCTGAGTAATAATTCCGTGTTCCTTCTGCAATAAAGCCCAAACATTTATTGCTTGGCCTTAGAACAAATGCACAATCATTTGGACACAGTGCACAGATCCTTCAGGGCAGTGGCCCTAGAGCCATGCTGTCCTGCTATGCATAGTTTTTGTTTGTTTTAGTTCTTTGTTTGTTTGTTCCCCTTTCCTCACCCATACTTTGCCTAGACTAGTGCCTGGAGAAATGCATGGGAAAAGATTCCAGCTGAGATAAAATTCAAGTCTGAAGTAAGCTGCCAGTCAGCCTCCTCCTGTGAGTTGAGTTAGAAAATAACAGAAGGCCTTTCTTTTCCCTCTGACTGTGCCACCACCCAGGGGAGTCTACAGGAGCCAGAGACACCAGATATGGTCCTGGGGCTATTGACCAGGTCACCTCCAGGCCACCATCAGGCAAAATTTTGTCTATTCTCACTCTGAAGCAATGTAACACAGTCCTATTTGCAGCAGCGGCCTGTCTGGAGTGGCCGCTGCCATGGCACAGGCGGCAGTTGGGGAGGCATGGCTGGGGCTGAGTGCTCCACAAAGCCTGCAGGAGCTGGAACAGGCAGAAGCCACACTGGCTTCTGAGTTGGCAGGGCAGGAGCCTCATGCTCCACAGGCACAGCTGCAGCCACTCAGCCACGGCTCCAGACCTGGGCATCCCTGTGCTCTTGGGGGCCTGGAGCAAGCAGGAGCCCCACACTTTCAGGCACAGCAGCAGCCTACCAGTGGCAGGTGCAGGCCCGGCATCTCTGACTCTCAGGGACCCAGGAAGCCCCACTCCCCCTGCAGCCTCATAAGTGCCTGATCCCTGCTCCTGGCATCCACTCTGATCTCAGACCAAAGTTGAGACTGAGCCTGGGTACACCCGGCTGGGTGTGTGCATGCTCGGAGCAGTGATGACATGCCAGCTCCCTGCTGCCTTGGCCCCGTCTGGACTTTGGGTATCAATGAGCATAGGGAGGGAGGCCAAGCGGGAGCTGAGAGCAGCTCAACACTGGCCCACAGGCACCCCTCAACATAAATAGCCTGGGCGCTGTCGATGATGGCAGGAGGCAGACAGGTAGGTTCCTGTGTAGATAGGGGCTCCCCAGTGAAGCCCCACCTTCAAGCCAGGGACAGCCTGAAGCCTGGGGGCTGAGCTGATCAGACAGAATAGGAATTTATGGTGCTCTTTCTGGGCCTGCCCATGGTTGCCCAGAAACCAATCAGCATGCACCTCCTCCTGTCTGAAGTCCATAAAAACCCCAGACTCAGCCAGACTCCAGGAGACAACCAGAAGACCTGCCTGTGGAGAGGAGCTACCCTCTTCACAGTCTCCTCTCTGCTGAGAGCTGAGCAGACGTTTGTTCAAACAGCTGTGGAGAGGAACCACCCACTCCAGGGTCTCCTCTCTGCTGAGAGCTGAGCAGACATTGGGACACCCTGCCTGCAGAGAGGAGCTACCCAGTGTAGGTCTCCTCTAAGCTGTTCTGTCACTGAATGAAGCTCCTCTTTGCCTTCTTCATCTTCCACTTGTCCGGGTACCTCATTCTTCCTGGACATAGGACAAGAACTCGGGACCCACCAAATGGTGGGCCAAAAAAAGCTGTGGGCAACAAGAAGGAGAAAAGAGAAAAGGAGAGAAGAGCTGTGGCCCTTTGGGGAGCCCAGACCTAACAGCTCCCTAAGCCAAGGCTGTGACTCCCTCTTTGGGTCTCTGCGGTTCCTAGTGTCTCCAAGCTTCCAGGTTCCACCACGTTCCCCAGCGCCAGCCATGGAAGCTGCTTGCAGTATACCAGGTCCAGCCACAGCCTCACAGGGAGCTGGTACCCTGCCACAGCCAGCATGCCTGGTTGTGTGCAGTGGCTGGACCCTACACTTGCTTGCTCGCACACCCATCGCCACTTCATGCCTGACTGACCCTTGGCAGGTATGAGATTCAGGTAGTGCGAGCTGAGTGCAGCCTGCTAGGCAAAGTGGGCAGAATGAGCCTAGTAGGCCTGAGTGAAAACTCAGGCAAAGGCACCACTGGCCATAGAGGTTTCTGGCTGGCAAAGCAACACCCCAAGGATCTTATGACACTATGGCTAAAATCCTTGCACTATGCAAACTTTTGTCATCCTTCTTTAACCTCAGGAGGCAAGACTTGCTTAATGCTTCCTCTGGCTGGAATTTGTATGCTTCAGAAATGTAAATAAGCTGAATTAAGTCTGAAAAAGCATACAAGTTCTCACGGAGGCTGGGTGTTCTGAAACCAATTCACATTAATCAATATTTGTAGATGTTCCCTGCAAATACCTTCTCTAACCTTCTGTTAGAATTTTTTCATATGGATTCAAGTAATGCAGAGCCTTTCTCAGGAATCTGGATCTTAATAGTTAGGACTATTTGGCTGTTTTGGCATGCAAAATAAAGGACAAAGAGCCAGCCAGCGTATTCTTGGTGACACACCTGAGTGAGCAGGGGCCAGGCCTGGTCTTTCTGTGCTTCTCTCTCTGTAGAGATTAAAACAATAGCAGTGCCTCACTGAAGATCACAAATGGAGTAACCTAAAAATCATTTAGCAGGATAAAGCAAACTGGATTATGTCTCATTTTTACCATGTCTAATTAAACGCTTAGTATCATCACATATCGCACCAGGCATGGAAGAGCAGTGCCACCCTTAGATTTAGGTAAAAGGTTTCTCCTCCAGCTTTCATCTGGCCACACTCCACCCCAGGCAAAGAGTTATGGGGCCACCTAGAGTCCACACCTTCCCTCTAGACCATGTTCCAGGCATAGTAGACCCCAGAATTCTCTGCTAAGATGGTCTTCTGTCCACTTTCAGGACCTACACAGGCCTCTTCCTGGGGTCTGAACTTTTGAGGGAAAATTGTACCACTGATGTATGCATCCCTGGACTAAAGGGGTGCTCTTCGTGGAGGAGCTAGGCTTGGAGGTCAGGGCTGCAGTGTTGATACGTGTGCTCCTCAGGTCATTCACGGTGAGAGTCTGAGCTGGGATGACAAGAGAAGGGGGTGAGGCTACAGGCTGGTGGCCAGGGGCTGGGGTCACCTCTCTACATGTTCCAGTTAGAACTTCAAGGGACTGAGCCTGAGAATGCCGCATTTGAAATTGTCCCTCCGTACCATTATAAAAGAATACCTGTGAAGGTGGGAGAATGAAATGTATTATTTTTAACAATTTTTAGGTTGATTTTTAACTTTTAAATATTTAGACACACGGAATGTGAGCTTCCATCTGCACCCTTGTTCCTGGCCCCACGAATGTCAGTGATTACTACAAATCACACAAAATGCTAAAGTAGTGGGTCTCAGACTTTACTATTCATAAAAATCACCTGAGGTGCTTCTGAAAAATCTAATTCCAGGCCACAGTCTTCCAGATATTCAGATGCAGTCAGCTTGGTTTGAGACTCAAGAAAGTTCATTTTTACGACCTTCCCAGGTGGTTTTGATAGACATAGTCCAATGACCACTCTTGGAGAGTCACAGAGTTCCCTGTGGAATTAATGATTTCACTGACAAAGCACACACAAGGGAAACAATGAAAGGGCAATTTTGAAGTATGATCCAACAAAGTAAAAAAATAGACTTTTATACAAAACCAGAATTAAAATATCTAAAGGATTGTTGTCCCCTACGAAGCAGTCCCCTTGGAGGTTAGACACTTATCCTAAGCAGGCAGCTATTGCTCAAAACATTTCGACACTGATTTTTTTAAATTGCCTTTGGAGGTAGATTATGAGCCACATCAGAAAGCCAATCTTGTTATTTCACATCACAGTTTGCATTTGACAAAAAACAGCATTACCCAGAAGGATGATGCATTATTACTTGGCAGATTTAGTTCTTATGTTTTCCGAGTCAAATGTGTCATAAAAGAAGATCTATTATATAAGCACACCTGTTTATGTCAGCCTCCTTCTGAAACTATACTAAAGTGACAATGAAGAAAGAAAAAAAGGCATAAATCTGCAAAGACAAAGAAACTGAGAAAGAAGGTTCAGGAAGAAATGGGAATCAGTATTTTAGAAACTGGAAAATAGATGGAGAAGTGGCCATGGACTTAGCAGACCCAAGAAATCTGAAACTTGAGCCTGTCATAAGGAAAGTTAGGAGATAGACTAATTTTACCTCAGAACCCTGCCTTGGGAATTGGAGACAAGTAACTCAAGGAGGCAGGCATGTAGCATGGGGAAGGAAAAAAAGAAGATTCATTGAAAATTTGTATAAAGAGAAATTAGCCCACCTGGATCCCTTCCCCCAGCCAGGCAACAGTTCCTCCCCAAACCCAGCAGAAGAAGTGAGTGCCATCCTCTGGAGAGTCCAACCCAGAGACACCTGCATTGTGGAACAACAGTCTGCAAGGCAAGGATGAAAGTCTTTACTAGAAATAGGCCATTAAGTGAAAATCTGCTGAACGCTGAGACCTCCACCTCCTTTCTGCTTGGTGACCATGAGAAAGGAAACTGAGGACTATGAGAAATCCAAGAAAAAAGGCATATTTAAAAGAAGATCCTGTTATCGCAGTTCCTTCTGTGAAATGGCCTGGTTCTCACTGAGTCATCTATAGTAGAGCACATCAGTCAAGAAGTCTTACAAAAACACATGAGGCTCTTTATGGTCTTGCTAGTGGCTGAATCTGAGATATAAACAGACAGCTCAGAATCACCTGACATATGAGGAAAATTTTTACCAAGAAAAGCAGAGACTAATAGCAAGGAAACTGCAGAGAAGAAAGGCAATGCACGGATTTGAGAAAAACTGTGAAGCAGATGAAAACGTTTTCAAAACCCTATTAGTATCTTCAGAAAGGGCAGGGTGCAGTGGCTCAGGTCTGTAATCCTGGGACTTTGGAAGGCTGAGGCAGGTGAATCACTTGAGGTCAGGGGCTCAAGACTAACCTGGCCAACATGGTGAAACCCTGTCTCTCCTAAAAATACAAAAATTAGCCAGGTGTGGTGGCACATGCCTGTATTCCCAGCTACTCATGAGGCTGAGGCAGGAGAATCACTTGAAGCCAGGAGGCAGAGGTTGCTGTGAGCTGAGATCATGCCACTGTGAGACTCTGTCTCAAAAAAAAATAAAATTAAAAAAATTAAAAGAAAATCTTCCAAAAAAAAGAGAAGATATTAAAACCACAAAAAAGGGTGCTTTCAAAAGATAGGAAAAAGAACTCCTGTAACTATCAGAGAAACAAAAAAGTTGAACAGAATAAATACAAAATAAAATTGAGCAAATCTTCCAGGTAGCAAAGGCCCTAAGACAGGAGCATACCTGGTATTTAAAGCGTCTACCAGCAACCCAAGTCAAGATGTCAAGGAAGCTGTTGAACATGTTGTTCTGGAGCTTATAGCTGGTGTGTAAAGAGAGGTGGCATGGAGAAGATCACCAGAGGAGTGGGTGAAGACAGGGAAGAACTGAACTCTGAGACACATCAAATTTAACAGGTCTGAGAAGTAGAGAAGAACTAGTAAAGAAGATTGCAAAGGAGTGAGCAGTGAAGTAGGAGGCAAAGAATGTCAGACTGACCAATGATGTCAGATGCCACTGATAAGTCAAGTAAGATGAGGCTTAGGAATTGCACATTGAATTTAACAATTTGAGCTCCTGATGGGCCTGCTCCTTCATAGCACAACGAATTTTAAAAAGATCTGCACCAAGGCATACCATCATGCATATCAGTTCTCTAGAGGTAAAACGATTTTAAAATCTTCCAAAAAGGCAAACAGACAAACTAAAATAAAAAACTGGTGAAATACAGAGATTAGGTTAGGATGTCACAGGTTGTCAGGAGCAACACTAGAAGCTAAAAAACACAGGAGAAATATCTTTAAAATTCTGAAGTGATGATCCCAATTTGGAATTTTGTTCCTAGCTAAACTATCAATCAAGTGTGAGTTTAAATGAAGACATTGTAAACATGCAGGGCTTGGGAAAAAAATTTACCTCCTATGACTGTTTTCTTAGGGAACTATTAAAGTATGTGCTCTATGAAAACAAGAGATTGAAGGCATGGAATCTAGAAGACCAGGGATTTAACACATGAGGGACAAGGAGGATTTCCAAGATGATGGTGAAGAGCAGTCCATAGTGCCATCTGGGTGGGAGCCTAGAGAGCTAGCAGCACAGGAAGTCAGAGGGCTGCAGGAGAGACATTGCCAAGAGAAACATGAAACCAATTGAACATATTGAAAGAACTTGTAGAAATCTGTTGGAGAGTTTGGGGATAAACTAATATCTGGTGAATAAAAGCCTAATCTCCTAATGAAAATCAAGTAATTGAAGCCAGAAAAAAAAGATTGTGGAAAAAAGGAAATGTTACCACAGTATAGAGTGTGACCCAGCTGTACATACTACTCTAATAGTCCTAATAATATAAATACTAAATAAAGTCTCAGCCAAAATAGCAGTCAGTATAACTAATTCAGAAAGATAGGAGGAGGGATGGTATACGGATGTATTAAGGCAGGGAAGTGGGAAGGTTAAGACCTAAATGGGATATTAGGTAAATATACTCTTTTCATAGCAGGATATAAAAACCTAAAACTGAAAAATCAAGAAAACCAGGTTATTTAGAAATAGATTATAAACACACATACACAAAAAACACCCAGAAGGACTGAAAGCGCTTGCCTAAGAGAAGCAAGCATTTGAATGGAGATAAACAGGATGAGAGACATTTACTGAATGTCTTCTTACTTCCGGATCCTACGTGCTTAACCTACAACAGGATCTAGGGCACAATTCCTGCCCTTCTTTTTCTTACTGCCTAATTCGTGTTGTACAGCTCACTAAACTACTTCATATGTAAATACTGAAGGATATTGGATATGAGAAGGTCACACAAAGATGGTAGGATTTGGTAAGAGGCACTCCTGGAGACAATGATCAACTAATTAATTGAATAAAACATTTTTCATGGGCTTAAAAAAAGTAAGAAGGGGGCCGGGTGTGGTGGCTCATGCCTGAAATCCCAGCACCTTGGGAGGCCGAGGTGGGCAGAACATTTGAAGTCAGGAGTTTGAGACCAGCTTGGCCAACATGGTGAAACCCTGTCTCTACTAAAAATACAGAAATCAACTGGGTGTGGTGGCAGGCACCCGTAATTCTAGCTACTCAGGAAGCTGAGGCAAGAGAATCGTTTGAACCCAGGAGGCAGAGGTTGCAGTGAGCTGAGATCATGCCACTGCACTCCAGCCTGGGCAACAGAGTGAGACTCTGTCTTAAAAAAAGGTAATCCCAGCTGGGCAAGAGCTGGGCAAGATAGCTGAATGGGAACAGCTCCAGTCTGCAGCTCCTAGTGAGAACAATGCACGAGGCAGGTGATTTCTGCATTTCCAACTGAGAAGGTACCTGGCTTATTTCATTGGGACTGGTTAGAGAGTGGATGCAGCCCAGAGAGGGCAAACAGAAGCAGGGTGGGCGTTGCCTCACCCAGGAAGCACATGGGGTCGGGAAAGCTTCCCTAGCCAAAGGAAGCCCTGAGGGGCTGTGCCCTGAGGAATGGTGCATTCCAACTCAGGTATTACGCTTTTCCCATGGTCTTCACAACCCGCAGACCAGGAGATTCTCCTGGTGCCTACACCACCAGGGCCCTGAGTTTCAAGCACAAAACTGGGCAGCCATTTGGGCAGACACTGAGCTAGCTGCAGGAGTTTTTTTTCATACCCCAGTGGCACCTGGAATGCCAGCAAGAGAGAACCATTTACTCCCCTGGAAAGGGAGCTGAAGCCAGGGAGTAAAGTGGTCTAGCTCAGCGGATCCCACCCCTTGGAGCCCAGCAAGCTAAGATCCACTGGCCTGAAATTCTTGGTGCCAGCACAGCAGTCTGAAGTTGACCTGGGACTCTGGAGTTTGGTGGGGGGAGGGGCGTTCACCATTGCTGAGGTTTGCATAGGAGGTTTTCCCCTCACAGTGTAAACAAAGCTGCTGGGAAGTTCGAACTGGGTGGAAGTTCGAACCGCAGCTTGGGAAAGATGCTGTAGCCAGACTGCCTCTCTAGATTCCTCTCTGGGCAGGGCATCCCTGAAAGAAAGGCAGCAGCCCCAGTCAGGGGCTTATAAATAAAACTCCCATCCCCCTGGGTCAGAGCACCTGGGGGAAGGGGTGGCTGTGGGCACAGCTTCTGCAGACTTAAATGTTCCTGCCTGATGGCCCTGAAAAGACTAGCTGATCTCCCAGCACAGCGCTCGAGCTCTGCTAACGGAAAGAATGTCTCCTCAAGTGGGTCCCTGACCCCCGTGCTTCCTGACTGGGAGAAAACTCCCAGCAGGGGTCGACAGACACCTCATACAGGAGAGCTCCAGATGGCATCTGGCGGGTGCCCCTCTGGGATGAAGCTTCCAGAGGAAGAAACAGGCAGCAATCTTTGCTGTTCTGCAGCCTCTACTGGTGATACCCAGGCAAACAGGGTCTGGAGTGGACCTCCAGCAAACTCCAGCAGACTTGCAGCAGAGGGGTCTGACTGTTAGAAGGAAAACTAACAAACCGAAAGGAACAGCATCAACATCAACATCAACAAAAAGGATATCCACACAAAAACCACCTCCGAAGGTCACCAACACCAAGAGCAAAGGTAGATAAATCCATGAAGATGAGGAAAAATCAGCGCAAAAAGCCTGAAAGTTCCAAAAACCAGAATTCCTTTTCTCCTATAAAAGATCACAACTCCTGGACAGCAAGGGAACAAAACTGGACTAAGAATGAATAGGCTTCAGAAGGTGGGTAATAACAAACTCCTCCAAGCTAAAGGAGCATGGACTAACGCAATGTAAGGAAGCTAAGAACCCTGAAAAAAGGTTAAAGGAATTGCTTACTAGAATGACTAGTTTAGAGAAGAATATAAATGACCTGATGGAGCTGAAAAACACAGCACAAGAACTTCATGAAGCATACACAAGTATCAATAGCTGAATTGATCAAGCACAAGAAAGGATATCAGAGATTTAAGATCAACTTAATGAAATGAAGCATGAAGACAAGATTAGAGAAAAAAGAATGAAAAGGAATGAACAAAGGCTCCAAGAAATATGGGACTATGTGAAAAGACCAAACCTACGTTTCATTGGTGTACCTGAAAGTGACAGGGAGAATGGAACTAAGTTGGAAAACACCCTTCAGGATATTATCCAGCAGAACTTTCCCAACCTAGCAAGACAGGCCAACATTCAACTTCAGGAAACACAGAGAACACCACAAAGATACTCTTCGAGAAGAGCAACCACAAGACACATAATCCTCAGATTCACCAAGGTAGAAATGAAGGAAAAAACATTAAGGGCAGCCAGAGAGAAAGGCTGGGTTATGCACAAAGGGAATCCCATCAGACTAACAGTGGATATCTCTGCAGAAACCCTACAACCCAGAAAAGACTGGGGGGCAATATTCAACATTCTTAAAGAAAAGAATTTTCAATCCAGAACTTCATATCCAGCCAAACTAAGCTTCATAAGTGAAGGAGAAATAAAATTTTTTACAGACAAGCAAATGCTGAGAGATTTTGTCACCACCAGGCCTGCCTTAGAAGAGCTCCTGAAGGAAGCACTAAACACAGAAAGGAAAAACCAGTACCAGCCACTGCAAAAACATACTAAATTGTAAAGACCATTGACACTTTGAAAAACCTGCATCAACTAACTGGAAAAATAACCAACTAGCATCATAATGATAGGATCAAATTCACATATAACAATATTAACCTTAAATGTAAATGGGCTAAATGCCCCAATTGAAAGTCACAGACTGGAAAATTGGATAAAGAGTTAAGACTCATCGGTGTGCTGTATTCAGGAGAACCATCCCACGTGCAAAGACACACATAGGCTGAAAACAAAGGGATGGAAGAACATTTACTAAGCAAATGCAAAGCAAAAAACAGCAGGGGTTGCAATGCTAGTCTCTGATAGAACAGACTTTAAGCCAACAAAGATCAAAAAAGACACAAAAGGGCATTACATAATGGTAAAGGGATCAACGCAACAAGGAGAGCTAACTATCCTAAACATATATGCACCCAATATAGGAGCACCCAGATTCATAAAACAAGTTTGTAGAGACCTACGAAGAGACTTAGACTCCCACAGAATAGTAGTGGGAGACTTTAACACTCCACTGTCAATATTAGACAGATCAACGAGACAGAAAATTAACAAGGATATTCAGGACTTGAACTCAACTCTGGACCAAGAGGACCTAATAGACATCTACAGAACTCTCCACCCCAAATCAGCAGAATAAACATTCTTCTCAGCACCACATCACACTTAGTCTAAAATTGACCACATAATTGGAAGTAAAACACTCCTCAGCAAATGCAAAAGAACAGAAATCATACCAAACAGTCTCTCAGACCACAGTGCAATCAAACTAGAACTCATAATAACTCACTCAAAACCACACAACTACATGGAAACTGAACAACTTTCTCCTGAATGACTACTGGGTAAATAACAAGATTAAGGGAGAAATAAGTAAGTACCTTCAAACCAGTGAAAACAAAGACACAACATATCAGAATCTCTGGGACACAGCTAAAGCAGTGTTTAGAGGGAAATTTATAGCACTAAATGCCCACAGGAAAAAGTAGAAAGATCTAAAATAGACACCCTAACATAACAATTGCAAGAACTAGAGAAGCAAGAGCAAACAAATTCAAAAGCTAGCAGAAGACAAGAAATAACTTGTCTTAATTAGAGCAGAAGAAAAGTAGATAGAGACACAAAAAACCCTTCAAGAAAATAAATGAATCCAGTAGTTGTTTTTTTGAAAAGATTAACAAAATAGACCACTAGCCAGACTAAAAAAGAAGAAAAGAGAGAAGAATCAAACAGACACAATAAAAAATGATAAAGGGTATGTCACCACTGATCCCACAGAAATACAAACTACCATCAGAGAATACTGTAAACACCTCTACGCAAATAAACTAGAAAATCTAGAAAAAATGGATAAATTCCTGGACACATACACCTTCCC
Source organism: Pongo abelii (assembly GCF_028885655.2). Taxonomy (NCBI): domain Eukaryota; kingdom Metazoa; phylum Chordata; class Mammalia; order Primates; family Hominidae; genus Pongo; species Pongo abelii. The sequence continues at coordinate 32,051,926 of NC_071985.2, read as the reverse complement.
AAGACTAAACCAGGAAGAAGTCAAATCCCTGAATAGACCAACAACAAGTTCTGAAATTGAGGCAGTAATTAATAACCTACCAACCAAAAAAAGCCCGGAACCAGACAGATTCACAGCCTAATTCTACCAGAGGTACAAAGAGGAGCTGGTACCATTATATCTGAAACTGTTTCAAACAACAGAAAAAGAGGGATTCCTCCCTGACTCATTTTATGAGGCCAGCATCATCCTAATTCCAAAACCTGGCAGAAACACACACACAAAAAATAAAATTTGAGGCCAATATCCCTGATTTTGCATTGAAAAATCCTCAATAAAATACTGGCAAACTGAATCCAGCAGCACATCAAAAAGCTTATCCACCATGAGCAAGTCAGCTTCATACCTGGGATGCGAGGCTGGTTCAACATGCTCAAATCAATAAACGTAATCCATCACATAAACACAAACAATGACAAAAACCACATGATTATCTCAATAGATGTAGAAAAGGCCTTCAACAAAATTCAACACACCTTCATGCTAAAAAAAAATTCTCAATAAACTACGTATTGATGGAACAGATCTCAAAATAATAACAGCTATTTATGACAAACCCACAGTCAATATCATAATGAATGGGCAAAAGCTGGAAGCATTCCTTTTGAAACCTGGCACAAGAGAAGGAAGCCCTCTTTCACCACTCCTAGTCAACATTGCATTGGAAGTTCTGGACCAGGGCAATCAGGCAAGAGAAGGAAATAAAGAGTCTTCAACTAGGAAGAGAGGAAGTCAAATTGTCTCTGTTTGCAGATGACATGATTGCATATTTAGAAAACCCCATTGTCTCAGCCCAAAATCTCCTTAAGCTGATAAGCAACTTCACCAAAGTCTCAGGATGCAAGATCAATGTGCAAAAATCACAGGCATTCCTATACACCAATGACAGACAAACAGCCAAATCATGAGTGAACTCCCATTCACAATTGCTACGAAGAGAATAAAATACTTAGGAATACAACTTACAAGGGATGTGAAGGACCTCTTCAAGGAGAACTACAAACCACTGCTCAAGGAAATAAGAGACGACACAAACAAATGGAAAAACATTCCATGCTCATGGATAGGAAGAATCGATATCATGAAAACGGACACACTGCCCAAAGTAATTTATAGATTCAATGCTATCCCCATCAAGCTACCATTGACTTTCTTCACAGAATTAGAAAAAACTACTTTAAATTTCATATGGAAGCAAAAAAGAGCCCACATAGCCAAGACAATCCTAAGCAAAAAGAACAAAGCTGGAGGCATCATGCTACCTGACTTCAAACTATACTACAAGGTCACAGTAACCAAAACTGCATGGTACTGGTACCAAAACAGATATAAAGACCAAAGAAACAGAATAGAAGCCTCAGAAATAATGCCACACACCTACAACCATTTTATCTTTGAAAAACCTGATGAAAACAAGAAATGGGGAAAGGATTCCCTATTTAATAAATGGTGTTGGGAAAACTGGCTAGCCATATGCAGAAAACTGAAACTGGATGCCCTCCTTACACCTTATGTAAAAATGAACTCAAGATGGATTAAGGTTAAACGTAAGACCTAAAACCATAAAAACCCTAGAAGAAAACCTAGGCAATACCATTCAGGACATAGGCATGGACAAAGACTTCATGACTAAAACACCAAAAGCAATGGCAACAAAAGCCAAAATTGACAAATGGGATCTAATTAAACTAAAGAGCTTCTGCACAGCAAAAGAAACTATCATCAGAGTGAACAGGCAACCTACAAAATGGGAGAAAATTTTTGCAATCTATCCATCTGACAAAGGGCTAATATCCAAAATCTACAGGGAACTTAAACAAATTTACAAGAAAAAAACAAACAACCCCATCAAAAAGTGGGCAAAGGATATGAACAGACACTTCTCAAAAGAAGACATTTATGCGGCCAACAAACATGAAAAAATGCTCATCATCACTGGTCACTAGACAAACGCAATCAAAACTGCAATGAGATACCATCCCATGCCAGTTAGAATGGCAATCATTAAAAAGTCAGTGCTGGAGAGGATGTGGAGAAATAGGAATGATTTTATACTGTTGGTGGGAGTGTAAATTAGTTCAACCATTGTGGAAAACAGTGTGGCAATTCCTCAAGGATCTAGAACCAGAAATACCATTTGACCCAGCAATCCCATTACTGGGTATATATCCAAAGGATTATAAATCATTCTACTATGAAGACCCATGCACACGTATGTTTATTGCAGCACTGTTCACAATAGCAAAGACTTGGAACCAACCCAGATGCCCATCAAGGATAGACTGGATAAAGAAAATGTGGCACATATACACCATGGAATACTATGCGGCCATAAAAAAGGATGAGTTCATGTCCTTTGCAGGAACATGGATGAAGCTGGAAACCATCATTCTCAGCAGACTAACACAGGAACAGATAACCAAACACCACATGTTCTCACTCAAGACCAACGAGAACACATGGACACAGGGATGGGAAGATCACATACCGGGGCCTTTTGTGGGGTGGGGGGCTAGGGGAGGGATAGCATTAGGATAAATACCTAATGTAGCTGATGGGTTGATGGGTGCAGCAAACCACCATGGCACGTGTATACCTATGTAAGAAACCTGCACGTTCTGCGCATGTATCCCAGAACTTAAAGTATAATTTTTAAAAAATAGTAAGTGCAGGAGCAAAAGGAAAGAGAAGCAAAATGGATTGTGTGTAAATCAAACAGATGTGGCAGCAACATGGAAATGTAGGAGAAAGTTTACAAGTCATATTGAAGATAAAGTAAGAAAGAGAACTTGAAAAGTGGTGATGGGCTACTTGGGTTAGGACAGAGAAGTCTTTAAGCAAGAAAATCTCTAAATTTGAGGCCGTATTAGAGGTCACTAATTCTAGAAGTTGAAGATGATTAAAGTAGGCTTGGGGAGTGTGCAGCTGTATAGGTGGGAAAGCCATATAGGTGGCTGACCCAGCAAGAAGAACAGAAAGTGGCAGAGATCTAGATTAGAATCATATTGCGGAAATTGAGAGAAAGATAAAATGTGTGGTTAGTGTACATCATTTTTTTTATTTAACCATTGAGCGTCTAACTCCTCACACTCACTCCTGTCTATGAGCTTGTGATCTCCCTTTTGAAGGAATCCCTCATTGCATGTGGTCTTGGTGGGCTGGTGTCCATCTCTCCATTTCCCATTCTGGAATCTAAAGGGACCAGATTCCCCCTTTCTCTGCTGAACAACAGGAATGAGAGGGGAGGATGGAAGATGAGCCTTCCGTTTGACAAATGTAATGTTTTCTCCTGGGACATTGAATCCTGAACAGGTGATAAAGGTATATGGAACGAGTTGAAGGTGAGATTATTGCAGTGGCAATGCAGCAAAGGTGAAGAGACCTGACTTCCTCTGCCTGGGCTTCCAGCCCTCTCACCTCTTGCTTGCTTTATAAGCCATCCATCAGTTCTAGGAGCTGCCTATAGCCTTTCAACAGAATCCCATTTTGCAAGATATTGCCAGATCTCTTTTCTCTTGCTTGCAGCTCAAACCCCTGACTGCAGTCAGGAGACACTATAGGAGAAGAATTGTTAGGATTAGATGACTGACTGGATGGAGACAGCAAAGACAACTCCTAAGGGACGTATGGAATGCATGATTATTGCCATTGTCAGACATGGAAAAAAATAAGGAAGTTGAATTTATTTGGAGAAAGACAATGAGTTCACTTTTTTGTACTTGTGTTCCAAGCCAAAGTTATACACCCTTGGAACAGCTGGAGAAAGAGGACTGTAGAATAGCAAGATGCAGAGTTAACAGGTATGTTTGGAAACAATAAGCATATGGAACAACATTCACAAGAACAGATGTAATCCTATAGATGGGGATTGTAGAGGAGGAAAAGTAGAATTCTAAATACAAGCTTTCCTAAAGAGATGCAACACACAGAAGCATACATTGATTTTATGGAGCAAAAAGTAAGGACTTGTAGAAAACTTGAACATATAGATGCTTATCTTGCTTTGTTTTAATATAAATGCTGAACTTTTAAGGTCTCAATATCCTAGTTAATACCGTGTGTGTGTGTGTGTGTGTGTGTGTGTGTGTGTGTCTCACTCTGTCACCCAGGCTAGAGTACAGTGGTATGATCATAGCTCACTGCAGTCTCAACCTCCCAGGCTCAAGAAATGTTTCCACCTCAGTCTCTTGGGTAGCTGGGACCACAGGCATGTGCCACCATGCCTAGCTAATTTTTTGTAGTGATGGAGTCTCACTGTGTTGCCCAGGCTGGTCTCAAAGTCCTGGGCTCAAGTGATCCTCCAGCCACAGACTCCCAATTGCTGAGATTACAGGTGTGAACTACCATGCCCAGTCACCATATATTTTGATTTAGAGAAAGTAGATGACTTTGGATGCAAGTACCAGAAAATGTTGACTCTCATTGGCTTAACCACTAAAGGACTTTATTACCTTTGGAATAAGAAGTCCCTATTAGGGCAGTATCTAGGAGCGGCATGTGAGGGCATCAGCTCTGCTTCTCTGAGATTCCACTGGATCTGTTCTCCTCTGTGTGTTGAATTTGACCTCAGCTTGGCTCCCTTCATAGTGCCAAGAAGGCCACGTTAGTTCCAAGGACACTGAACTTAAAAGGGCCGTCCTTGATTGTGCTCTTGAAAGTGAGAAAGGATTTTGCAGAGGTGCCCTCCTCTACTTTCTCTAATGTCATATTAGCCAATAATTGTGTCATGTGCCCATGCCTACAACATGATTGACTTAAACCATTCAAAATTTATCCCCAGAGGCTGGGGCCAGCCTGCCTGCAGCATTTGGCTAGGCAAAGGAAGAATAATGTAGACCCCTAAATAAAACAGGAATGATCACAATGAGGCTGATATCAGAAGGGTTACTGACAAAGGCAATAGTGGAGGATGGAGGCATGGAACCAACATTATTCCAAGGTGTGAAGCTCATGCTGTACATTAAAATTCAGTGGTTAAGTTAGTTTAATTTTTGATTTGCTGGTAATCTTAGGCTATGCTGTGCATTTTTATGGAATTTTAAAAATCCATTATTATACAATTCCAATTAGAATAATTCCCAAGCCATTGTTTTTCAGCCACTGCTTAACTCTTTTATTTGTGGGCGAGGGGGTGCTGGGGGACAGAATCTGGCTTTGTCACCCAGGCTGGAGTGCAGTGGCACAATCTCAGCTTACTGCAACCTCCACCTCCTGGGTTCAAGCCTCCCGTATAGCTGGGGTTATAGCCATACACCACCATGACCAGCTAAAATTTTTTTTGTATTTTTAGTAGAGAAAGGGTTTCACTTTGTTGACCAGGCTGATCTCGAACTCCTGACTTCAAGTGATCTGCCTGCCTCGGACTCCCAAAGTGTTGGGATTACACACATGAGCCACTATACCCTTCCAGCCACTGCTTAACTCATATAACTCTCTTTTCTTTTCTTCTGTCTCTATCCTTGACTACTAAAGCTTTTCAAAAATCACATGTGACACAGAAGCTAAACCCTTCTGAACTCCTACTTTGTCCACTGTGGTTCCTCCAAAGCCAGTGATTTGTGGGTATAGGGACAGCATTGACAATGGATGCCTGGGTCAGGGGTAATTAAAAAATGTCAATGACCAAGGAGGTGGAAATAGGTTCAAGCCCAACTAAGGCATTTAGCTATTTTACTGCTGCATCCTTTTAGGCCTCTTTCAGCTTATAAATATTAATTTAAAGACTACCAACAAGGACAGTAAACGGATTCAAACATAAAACTTCCTGTCAGGGGTGATTTATATCCAATAAAAGGAGAGCAGGATAGAGAAAGCCTGCTTTGCTAAGTTTATGATAGACAGTCAAAGAGTACCATCAAAATAAAAAGGCTTTCAGTCTGCCGTCGGCTGTGTGGGTGTCTTCTTTTTAATAAGCAGCATGCTAGAATTGTATTGTTTGCTTTTATCAGTCCCTTGCACTGTTGAGGAAAAGTTCTCCTGCACTGCTAATTGAACTTGTACGATTTATACGCTCACGGCCTGAGCATGAGAGAGATTATTAGGACTTAAAAGATAATAGCGCCAGCAAGAAAATTAAAACTGCTTTCACCACTTATATTTCAATAGTGCATAACTTTTATCCTTTATACATCCTACGATGGCATAAGAATTTGTTTGAAAGGAGATCTGTCTTAGAGTCTATGAGAAGTGATTTAATGCCAGAAAACCCTGCTGCCGTCTTACCATTACTACAGGGGGCCTAACCATGTGAGTCTGAAAGTGACTTTCAATTAAAAAAACAGTTTTCTAGATAAAAGGTGAACAATCTGACACTTTCAGATTATCACTGTTGGGAGATATTCTCCATGTGTCTTTCACGTGTCTGTAGATCCTGTTAGCAGAAGCACTCTCTCTCTTGGCTCTACACTCCTCTTTCCATGATGTTTGTACAGGGAACAGCCTTAGAAGAGAGAGATGGGGTCTCCCTCTGGAGCCAAGGCCAGGCTTCAAGCTCAGCAGTCCTCCTGGAACACAATCCACTATGTGTACAGGTGCCACCTGGTCCTCTTCACGTTGCTTTATGGGAACTGGGGCTCATGGAGCTGATGCAAATGTTGATTCGCTGGCTCCTGCCTGCTATAAGTAATAAGTCCAACTTCTTAGATTAGAAACAGGTAAAATAATCAGCAATATGAAGTTAGAAAAGTAGTATGTGTAATATTTAGAATAAAAATATTTTAAACCATAATATATCTCTATTTCCCACCAGATTTCCACATTTAAAAGGGTAGAGTTTTCCTTCGACCATAACCAGTGAGAAGCTAATATAAAGATGAAGATTAGGGAGGGTTATTGAGGAAACTTCATGTTCTTGAATCTCTGGGGGTTGAAAAAATCCTCATCCTTCTTACGAAAAAGATGGACTAAATGACAGAGCGGCAAAGTAATGTCCCTTCCAGTTCCTCAATTCACAAGGTTATTGAAATATTAAGAATTATTTATGGTAAAAAAAAGCCCTATTAATAAATAAGTCAACGACCTGAACAGACGTCTTACCAAAGAACATATACAGCCGACAAATAAGCATATGAAAAGATACTTTACATCATATGTCATTAGGGAAATGCACACTAAGACAACAATGAGATACCTCTACACACCCATTACTATGGCCATAATCTAGAATCCTGACAATACCAAATGCTGGCAAAGATGTGGAGCAACAGGAACTCTCATTGCTGGTAGGAATGCAACATGGTACAGCCACTCTGGAAGATAGTTTAGCAGTTTCTGACAAAACTAAGTATATACTTACTGTAAAACCCAGCAGTCCTTGGTATTTACCCAAAGCAGTTAAAAACTGACGTCCACACAAAACCTGCCCATGGATATTTACAGTTGTCTTATTCATAATTAGCAAAACTTGGAACAACCAAGATGTCCTTCCCTAGGTGAATGGTTAAATAAACTGTGGTACATCCAAACAATCAATTATTCAGTGCTAAAAAGAAATGAGCAATCAAGTCGCAGACATGATGGAACCTTAAATGCATATTACTAAGTGAAATAAGCCAATCTGAGAAGGTTACATGCTGTATAATTTCAACTATACAATACTGGGGAAAAGGCAAAACTAGAAAGACAATAAAAAGATCAGTGGTTGCCAGGGGTTGGTGTGGGGGAAGGTTGAAAAGGCAGGCACAGAAGATTTTAAGGGCAGTATTAATACTCTGTATGATACTAAAATGATAGATACATGTCATTATACATTTGTCCAAACCCATAGAATGTACAAAACTAAGCGTGAACCCTAACATAAACTCTGGACTCTGGGTGATAATAATGTATCAATGTAGGTTTACCAGTGGTAACAACTGCACCACACCGGTGAGGATGTCAATAATGGGTGAGACTGTGCATGTGTGGGGGCAGGAGGTATTTGGGAACTCTGAACTTTCCTTTCCATTTTTTTTTCTGAACTTAAAATTGCCCTGAAAAAAAAAGTCTTTAAATAGAAAGAAAAGAAATATTTATGGTAAGTATAAAAACTAACATACTACTGTATATAAAAATTTAGAAATGTGTGTTTGCATAATAACATAATTTTAAACATGATTTTCAGTAATTTACATAATGTCTAGCTAACTAGGGCTAGGATCCTTGGCAAGGTCTTCTGCCTTTCTCTCACTCTATTATCGATTTGCTTACTATTGCAAAGCACTGGAAAAGTACTAGTGGTCAGGTGAACAACAAGAAATAAGACAATCCAAGCTCTCAATCAGGTTCACTGTCTAGTAACAAGTGAGACACACACACGAGTCAAGTAAGCCACAAAGAAGGAAGTGGGCAGAAGGGTCTGGAAGTACCAGGTAAGGGCTCCACATGGGCATTCTGGCCTCTGGATTTTACGTGGGAATATCTATATGCTACATATTACTTGAAAATTTTACTCCAGGATCTGGTCAATGTCTCAGTGTGGTGAGATGAGGTCCAAGATATATGAAGTTGTTTCTTTGTATCTATATGACCAGGAAAAACTACATTTGTACATGGCTAACTTTACGTCTATTAGAAGTCACCAAATACTATTAGTTTAACTCTTATTTCCAACTTTCATACTGTCTAAATTTTGTAAGTATTGCTGACTTGAAAGTATCATATCATTTCTGCTTCTCACAGTCTTGTAAGTAAGAAATCTCATATTCTAACTCTGGCTCTGTTCTGAGATCCAGTGGAGTTATTAGGATGCAATATGTTCAGTCCACCAAGAATTTTTTATTTTCTAGTGGCTGATTATTTGGCCCATTGAAAAAGCTGGAGGTCACACTGTAGATGATATGAACTATTATGCCCATTGTCCATTAGCCCCCAGGTGAACAGAGCGACACCCCCCCCACTTCACTGTCCTCACTTCCAGATTATGCATAAGGAAAGACAACGTCCTTAACCAAGTTTTCTCCCATTCACATCTTCAGATATCACAGTATTGTTCCTTTTAGATCATTAAGGGAAGAAATATGCTGAACATTGTCTCTTTTAAATGGACAAGGATGGGATTTCTGCAAGGAGTGTGTAGTCTGATAAAACCCATAATAAAAAATGTTGAGGCTACCTCAAATTCCACATGGAGATCACTACAAGTTTAAAAAATAACAGAGATGTATTTGTGGAAGGAAACCCTGAACAAGGATATACATTTCCTAAAAAGAACAGTATGGTTGAACAAAGCTTTGATGATGGAATTAACATGAAACAAAGGCCCTCTGAGGAAGATCAGTCTGAAAAGAAATGAAGAATACATAAAACTTTGTTTAATTTATGGAATTTATATGCTGCTGACCAGTAAGTATAAAGTTCCATTCCCTTGGTCCTCACTATCACTCATGTATTACTTGTCAGTAAATGTGATGCACTCAGAACATAACAGCTACGGTAATATTTCTGTTCCCACTGCAGCTTTACTACACCCATGAAACTCTGTAATCTTTAAATTCCCTCACTGTTAACATCTGCTGAAACATTATTGGTCCCAGCATAGCCAAGCTGCTCTGAAATTACATTTAGCAGAGTAGTTAATGCTAACAGTATAATTCTAGACGCAACCGTGTTTGAAAAGAGCTTTATAACTGGCACAATGATTGTGCTTCCTTTAGCTTTTATTTCTTTCATATCTGTTTTGTATCACGATCTCATTGGTTTGGAGTGTGCCATTGGAAAAAATAGCATATTTTATATATATTATTCAGTAAACACTATGTTACATTCTGACTTCTCTTATTGCATGAACGAAACTCTCTTTTCTAGCACTTTTTAAGTGAAGTGGAATTCCATTGCAAGATATGATTATAAACATTTAGCAATTTGAGGCAGGAAATTAATCAAGTTTCTGTAAGATGAAGATATTTTGTCACCCTGTTGAGGTGCTTCGAATGTTTTATATCGAAGTGGTCCCACAAATATGCTAAATAAACAGGTTGTTTGTGACTTTTGTTAATTAGAATGCATTCCTTCTATAATCATAAAGTAGTTAACTTTTTTTAAGAAAAAAACTTTGCCCTGAAAAACTGTCTTTGTTATAAATGCAATAATATAAACATTGTATTGACATTACTCTAAAATTTCTCATTAATATATTTTATATCAACATATATTACTATAGTTATATTTACTATTATATAAATGATGTTTAAACATTTTTAAATGTGGGCGTTCATCTGATCTAGAAAATGCTTTAGTAAATTGCTTGGTAGAAGTTAAGGATTCTGCTTCCCCAGAGAATATTCTTCCCAAAACTAAAATACTGTAATTTAGTTTCACCATCAAGTAAAAATATGTATTAATAATTTAATACTAAGCAAAATCAGACACGTTTATTAAATTCTAATTTTGTTGAAGGCAGGAAGTACAGCTTACTAACAAGATATAGAGAGTGGTATTTTTAAACAATTAGTGAAACATCTGAATATATGAAGCAAGAAAGAACATGTTCAAGGGTGTTTATGTGGTTAACTTAAACGAGGTTTTACAAAACTTTCCTTAAATGTACAAGATACCTGCAAAAGTTGGGGCCATATAATATAATCAAAGATAATTATATAGAATTTTTTAATATATATGTTGCTTCTTGAATTTTTCTATATTTGTGTCATGTATAATAGTCTGTTGAAGCCAAGAGAAGATTATATTCTTAGTTATCTCTGTAGGATCTACGTCACGATATAAGCAAGATTAAGTCTTTCCTTATAAAAAGTGTTGGGTTTATCTTTTACCCCTACCCCCCAGGAATTTTCATCCTCTCTGGGTTGCTTGTTCTCCACGCCAAGAGCAGTTACATCCACTATGCAGAAACCCTCTGGTCAGAAAATTCTTTGCTTTGCACTAGTGCCCTCTACTTGCTGGCCAGACTTTTCACTTGGGTCTGGCATTCCCTCTTTATCCAGGCTCTCTTTGGCTAGATTTCTGAGTGTCTGCTACATACAGTGCAGACCCACGGCTTGCATGTGATCTGAAGCTGTGTCTCATCTTCAAGCAGCAAATGCCTGCCAAGCACCTGCTTGCTAGGTACTGACCTTTGCGTGATGCTTTGCCCAAACGTGCTCTAGGTCCGGATTCTAGATCCTAACTCTGCTCTGATCATTGGCTTGCTTCCCCAAGCCTACAATGCTCCCATCCAAGCTTGTATTTCATCACTCTTATTTCTTATTTTTGGCTCCACAAACCCAAACTTCTTTCTCTATACTGACTTTCCATGGTTGATGTGATAAAAACATTAATTTTTAAATGGTATTTGGTTGTCTTTCATGGTATACATACAAGTTTATAATAAAGCTCTAGACAGAGAAACAACAAAAAACCCCTTAGGTTTTAAAATATATTCAGAGTAATTTACCAGACAAAGCAAAACTTTATGTTATCATTGAATATTTATCTTTATTATGCTCATCTCCTAACCTTGTACAAGAATATGCATGGAGGAAATCTTATATTTGAGATCTAAGCGGTACCTGATTAATGAACAGCAGTAAATTATAAGTTGCTAGCTGGTTTTCCAACATTCAACTATAATAATAATCTGACTTCATATCTCCTTTTTCTCCTTCCCTTTCCTCATTATTACTGTAAAATTAGAAGCATATGGAATGATATTTATTAAAGCAAGGTGAAATCTGTAGAAAGTTGAAAAAAGAGACAGAAGAAGGTTATTTAAAATTATTACCTTGGTCTGTGTGTGTGTGTGTGTGTGTGTGTGTCTTTGCATGTGTGAGAGAGAGAGGAAGATGAAGAAAAAGAGAAAGAGGGATGGGAGAGGAAAAGAAAGAATTTCTCCCTGTTTGTCCTTCATCTCCTTCAAGACTTGTCATCAACAGTTCATGAAAGGGGTCTATCAGGTGACTTAAACAGACATGGTAGCAACAATTATCGTTGTCTTCAGCTGCTACTTCTTTGAAATTCCTTCCCAGCCCGTAGCCCCTATGAAATCAGTGAGCTTAGGCATCCCTATTTATGCCTCATGATCCCTCTCCAGCTTCAGCTGACTGGACTAGAGGTAGATGCACAACACCTCCTACCACCATCACCACCCAAGGGGAACTTGCTCCTGGTTTGGACTGAGCTAGTAAGGTTGTTGGGTTTGTTCTGTTTTCTTACTCCCTTCTTTTTCTCTCTCTCCAATTATGATACACAGAAATTGGAACTAAAATGTCATTTAGAGCTGAGGTTACAATTGGAAGCACAGCAAACCAGAACAAGGTAAGTTTAATGAGCAGAACCCAAAATTTTGTCTCGCAGGGGAGATTAGTAGAGAAAATAATGGTGCAGAAAGCAGAAACAAGCAGAGATAAACAACATAACCTTAGAAAGAGAGATGGCTAGAGGAGCTCTGGGGCAATTTTCTAGTCCCAGGAAGTCTGGCTGTGCCCTCTTCCCAGTAATATATGCTACCATGGGGTTCTCCTCCATCTTTAGAATAGCCTCCTCCTCTGCCTTGCATTTGAGCTCCTTTAACATAACTTCTGTTCCTTGCAACTGAGTTAGCCCTGACAAAGATGGCAGTAAGGGTACATCCTCCCTTCAAGGATCACACAATCCAAGTCAGATATCAATGGCTGAAAGGGCACATCCAAGATATCTGCTCTGAAAAAACACATCAATGACCAGTGATTCTCTGACATGTAGGCTTCTTTCTTGGCCATCAGTACCCCTGTACGCCTCTATTTGTTCAACTTTATTGTCATCACCTTGGAGTTAGTAAAAAATCAATTTTGAAAAATATATCAGTTGCCTATATGCAAATGGCAGAGAACAATAAAATATTAATATTTCATACATCATATCTGTTCATGTTCATAGTATTTTATTAAATCAGATTAAAATCAATAGCCAAAAAATGTTAACTTGGAATAAACGTTACAACCCATGGAAAGATGGATAATCTCAAACAACAAAATCAAACCTGAGATCACATTTTACATGGTCTTTAAGACTACTTTTTTGTTATATTCAGCAGGCTTCAGAGAGAAGACTTAGCTATTTTGAGGGCATTATTTTCTGATAATTTATATTTTAATATAATTTTTATGTAGATTTTCCACGTTTTCCCCCATGTTTACTCAGGAAAAAAGTGCTTATCTAACCCCCTGGGACACCTAACTTAAGTTTTAATTCACATACTTGAAAAAGTAACATAAATTTGGGATCATAAAACATTTTTAGTGATATTAACATTATATCACAATATCCGAATTTTGAAACATTGTGGAATCAGCATTGTACTAGGCATCACAAGGCCTTGGTTCTAATCCCAATTCTATTAAATTATTTATGTCACCCTGGGTGTATTTCTATCTTTTTGAGTCTACCCTCTCCTCCCCACCCCCAAATTAAGACACAAGAACACCTACTCTGAGGACACCTTATGAGAAAAAAAAATCAGAAATTTGAATGTTAAAGAGCTTTATAAATCACATGTCCTAGATTATTATGATGTTAGTGGTGACAACAAATAGATGTGTGGTGTGTCTTTTGTCCAAGTTTGAAGTCTCCTTCATGTGAGAGCCTGTACTCACTAGTAAGTCCCACTGTCTTTTTTACCAGTAAGTGGCCATAGCATCTGTTGAACAGAAGAGGAAAAGACTGGATTCTTGATATGAGGCAAAACTGACAGGATTTATGAAAGGTTAAATATGGACCATAAGAAAAAGCAAGAAATCAAAACTAAACAATAGTTGACAGTCATTCCTTCAACAGCCACCTCAACAGTATCTTCCATAGAATGCTCCCACAAATTCTATTTGTTAATTTAACAAATGTTTATGGAGCACCAACTTTGTATTCTGTGCTCTGCTTACACTTGGGTATAAATCAGAAAATAGAACACAGTTCCAGCTCTCAAGAACTATGAGTTTACTGGAAGAGACAAACAATCAATTACAATACAGTGAGGGAAAATGGTATGGCACAGAGGAGAAGCATCTAACACAACTGTTTCCCACTGGAAGGTGAGAGCTAAAGAAAGGCTTTGTGGAAGCCAGTGAAAAAGACATAGAGGAGCATTGGAGGGAGAAGGAACTCTATGTGTTTTCCTAGGACTTGCAATTTGTTCTGCAGATGCTTTTTGGATGCTGTGGATTTTCTCCTTAAGCACTTAAGGGATCCTGAATACAGTTATTATAGTCATTATTTTGAGGATTCTGATAAAGTCATTTTTGTTTTTTGAGACAGAGTCTTGCTCTGTCACCCAGGCTGGAGTGCAGTGGTGTGATCTCAGCTCACTGCAACCCCAGCCTCCTGGGTTCAAGCAATTCTCTGGCCTCAGCCTCCTGAGTAGCTGAGATTACAAGCATGCACCACCACAGCCGGCTAATTTTTTGTATTTTTAGTAGAGACGGAGTTTCACCATGTTGGCCAGGCTGGTCTTGAACTCCTGACCTCAAGTAATCTGCCCGCCTCGGCCTCCCAAAGTGCTGAGATTATGGACATGAGCCACCAAATCCGGCCCTGATAAAGTCTTGATAAACTTCAGTGTTGAGAAGAGACTTGAAGGATGAGCAGGAATTAAATTAGTGAAGAGGATCTACAGAAGGGCACACATATTGCTCCACTATCCCCTGTAGACTCTGTAGGTATATATAATGTATATACATAGTATTTTTGTCTTCTCAAGGATAATTAGTCGGTTCTTTGCAAGCAAAAATCATATGTTCTTCCTATACATCCCTCATAATATCTAATGCTTTGGTGTATATAAAAATATGATAAAACTCCTCTCAATATTTGATTTTTTGTACAGTTTGCATCCCAGGGTTGGGAATTAGAAACGCTTGAACCCACTTTCTGCATAGCAAAAATAAAGAAATCCAGGAAATTCCAGTGGTACAGCATCTGATACTTGCTCATGTTCCCCAAAGCAGGTTGCCTTGACAGCTTCTAAAAGTGTGTTGATAGAGCAGTGTGTTTATTAGTGAGTTCTCTTTGTGAGGCAGATCATCACTGGCTTCGAGTGGCAGCATTTGTATGTTGAGTTATTGTCCCATACGGGCTATTCCTCTCCCAGAGCATTATCAACTCCATGTAAAATTGAAGACTTAAGGAAATTATCCTCAATTCACAAAGTAGTCACACAAGGCATACGTGTGCATATCAGACTTTACAGAAGTTTGAAGATACGGAGGGATTTCTATTGCAGCAAAACAAAACTCGAACATTACAAATCCCTATTATTAATAGTCTCTGTGCCATATTGCTTGCAATGATTGGCCTTCACTCACATCTCATTCTCTTCAACCCTTCTCAGACCATATCTCTATTTTGTAATCCCCATATTTGCCATTTCTTATGCAAAGTACCTTATCTGTGTTTAGCTCCTGCCCCACCCCCATATTCAACTCAGCATTTTCAGAGATAGATGAGGCCATGACAGAAGCTTTAAAAATATGTTTGTGGGCCAGGCACCATGGCACTTAGGAGGCAAATTGGAAGGAACATCGCTTGAGCCCAGGAGTTCAAGACCAGCCTGGGCAAGATAGTGAGACCTGGTCTCTACTAAAAATAAAAATTTTTAAAAATTAGCCTGGTATAGTGGCACATGCCTGTAGTCCCAGTTACTTGGGAGGCTGAGGCAGGAGGATCACTTAGCCCAGGAGTTTGAGGTTGCAGTGAGCTATGATGGTGCCACTTCACTTCAGTGTAGAGAGTGAGACCCTGTCTCAAAAAAAAAAAAAAAAACTTTGTAAGTGACCTTCTCTAACTCAGCTGTAAGCAAAATTTCTTCCTCAATGGTGGTTTCTATTTCTCCAGTTACATATTCATTTAAATGTTTTGCATACCATAGAAGAAAGCAGTCCAATCAATTTGTTCTAATTGTCTTTTATACTCTATTGTGACTTTTTTATAAAATGTGTTTTAGGCTGAGAAAAACACTTTTTAAAAATATTTGGAGAAGGATTAGAATTAAGTGGAAAGTTAAAGAAGAGCCATCTTGTGTATGTACTAGAAGTCACTCTGGGGCATGTTTTAGGAGCCCATTAATATAAGCAGCAAGTGGTTGAATGTATCAAGTTTTAATTCCAAGACAAATGTTAATGGAGCACCAAAATATGCCTTGTCGGGTCTTAACGCTGAATTTTAGTATGATAATACCTGCAATGACACCTAAATTGGGATAGAAGCCCCAACTGACTGTTAGTGAAGTTTTTAAAACATGGCAATTTATTGATTACATATGTCAAATTCCACTGACAAAATCTATTTTTTCACATACAGTAATAAAAATTGGCTCAAGTTTAAAATAATCTGATAGCACCCATTATGCAATGCTTCACTCATAAATACTAAATAATCAAATTGGGCACAAAGCCAGCAAAAGGGAATTCCTCTCAGTTCTGAAGAGATTACTTTAAAATATTTGACTGTCTTACTTAAACAGGCTAAAAATATACAAGACAAAAAGCAATCACATAAGCCAACCATAAAGAGAAATAATTTTAAAAGATATCTAGTGTCATTAAAAATTTACATGCCTATTTTTAAAATTGATGCTTATAACTGATTCAATAGTTACCTTGCTTTATTATTAATAAACAGAATAAAATGTGAATATAAAATATAAACGTAAAATAAAATATCTAAGATTCTTTACATTTTAGCCTGCATCTGTAAGATTGTAGCAGCACATATGAGGCACTTGATAAGTATTTGTCAAATGAATAAATGATTGGATGAATGACCATGGAGATTAAATGTCTTATCAGAAAATAAGTACCCAAAGAACTATTCCTTTCTTGTTTATAGACATTTATTTTGCATTCCCTATATATAAGCACTATGTCCAGTTGGGAACTTGGGACATGGTCCCTCTTCTTGAGGAACTCAGAATCTCATTGGTAGGAAATGTAAAGATTCGATATTTTAAGAATTTCTATAACTGAGTATAGCATGTACTATAATTTGCAGAAAATGATAGTCAAAGGAGCGTGAATAATGACCACCCTCTGGATGTGTTCACTTTGGCCAATCTAGGAAAATAATGATAGTAGATATCTAGCTTTCTATAGATAGCAAATTTCATGGATATGCCAATGACCAGATGAGTTTTATACTTGTAAAAAGACACATTTAGAATGATTCAAATCACACTGCCATTGGTCTGCTCGAATCTTAAATGTTAGCATTCTTCAGGGCCTATCCTTAGAGATCGTTTTTCTGAGAAATATTTGTTCCATGGTTTCTGCTAGCTCCCATTTGCTAAGGCCCAAATCTCCATTTCCAATACAGACTTCCCCACTGAGCTCCAGACCTGAACAAGTCCTAGATGGCACCACTTGGACACCCCACAGCCATCTCTAATTCAATATTCCTAAAGCGAGTTCAGGTTAAGATACCGAATTCACGCAACAAGTTTTCTGTCAGGAATGAAGAAAGAGTGCTAATGGACACAGAGTTTCTTTTGGGGTGATGGAAATTTTCAGGAATTAGTAGTAATGGTTATACAAGAGTGGATTTTATTGCATGTAAACTATATCTCAATCAAAAAAAGAAAAATGATTACCAACCTGCTCCTATGTTAATATTCCCTGTTACAAGAGGTGCCACCATCAACTACCCACTTTGGAATCTTACGGCACAGTTCAAGTCAGATGCTTCATTATATTCTCAGGGCCTGGTTCTGTGCCTAGCTCATAACACAAAAATAATATAGTCCAAACAGTAATAATGAACAATTACACTTTGTTGAACAGATAGATTTTAAAACCAATCTTAAACTTACTCTTTTCATTACCCTCCACGTCAAATCAGTCTGCAAGTCCCACAGTCACTGTGTCTGTAGAAAATCCAACTCCTCCTCACTGTCATCAGGATGGTTGCCTACATTCCGGATCTTGTCATTCTATATCTTATCTTCTCTATGTACTTTCCCCCACACTCATAATATTACAAAACAATAATTTTATTTAAAATTGATTCCTGATTGGTTTCCCTTACTTCAAGTCTTCCACTCCTCTAATCCCATCTCCACTACTGCCCATGTTGCCTAAGATTCAAATTGGATCATATTTGTGTCTTACTTGATATTTTCAGTGATTCTCCATTGTCTACAAACTCTAGTGAGAGTGAAATTCCTCATGATGCATGCATGAGTATTTGCCTTGACCCGTAGAGCTCACTGTATTTCCACCCCATCCATCTTCAAGTCCCGTATATTTTCCTGCTGCCCCCTTCTCTCAGATAGTATTGATAATTTTTTCCTTATGCTCCTACTCTATCCAGTATACACACCTGTGATGGGATCTAGGAGCCTCCATTATACTTTTTTTCGCTTATGATCTATCTCCATGAATATACTTAAAGCCCATTGATGGCTAGGATCAGGCTTAACACAGTATCTACAGAGTGACAATGTGTCCTGTGGAAAAATTAAATTTCAAAACTCTTAGAGATGACACTTTGGCTCCACTATCCCTGCATTTCAGCACTCATATCAGATGCCGCAAGTATGTATTACATATATTGGGTCATAGATAACACTGGAATAAATATTTGGAAAATGATCTAATGTTAATTATTTCTGTTTTTCTCTATTCTGTTGCTTTCTCTCCCATATTTTACTACAGTCGCTCACTTAGAGAAGAGCTGTACCATGGAGAAAAGAGAACAACGTGCAAATGACAGAGTTTTCCTAGCCTAATTATACCAGTGGAGTGTGGTAGGGCAGCTATTTTAAACTGAGAATAATTTGGGGGTCACTTGTAGATTTGTGTTATTCCTGCTAGCTCTCAGTGTGAGTTATCTTCAGTCATTTGTTTATGCCTTTGACTTCAAAATTAGTCATTTAGTGAAGTTGCCTTGGGACCAAATACAGAATCTAAAGATGGATTAATAATCAAATATGTGCTGTGTGCGGTAACTCACACCTGTAAATCTAGCACTTCGAGCAGATCGCTTGAGCCCATGAGTTTGAGACCAGCCTTGGCAACGTGGCGAAACCCGGTCTCTACAAAAAAATACAAATATTAGCTGGGCATAGTGGCACACACCTGTAGTCCCAGCTACTTGGGAAGCTGAAAGATGAGAGGATCACTTGATCCCAGGAGGTGGAGGCTGCAGTGAACCAAGATCACACCACTGTACTCTAGCCTGGGTGACACAGCAAGACCCTGCCTCAAAAAAAAAAAAAAAATAGCGTGGGCATAAAACACTGTGCCTGATAACAAGTTTTGTCAGTGAAGATGATATTTAATAAAGGACGAGAATTCCTGATAGTCAGAGTTATGATGAAACTGATCAGAAGTAGAACACTGTGGTTTTACTATACTTACTTTCAGCAGGCACTTAATGGGAGTTTCTCAGTGTATTTTTCCAAATCAAGATATTGAATGGAATGAACAAGAATATTCAATTTTAAGGCTATTGATTCTTTACCAATTCCTCAAATAAAAGGTCCCCAGGAGAAGCAAAGTTGGCCATCGCCACTCTCAGTTTTATCCATTATTCCATTATTGTAAGTCATTCCCATTATTGGCAGAATCCTCAATCATTTATTTATTGATTAAAAAGACATTTTCTTTGAGTACCTACTATGTGCCAGATACTTTCCAGGTATCCCCCTTCCCTCTACCCCCCAAAAAACAGAAAGAAAAGTAGAGAAAAGTGGAATATTTTCCTTGCCTTTAAGAATCCCACAGTCTAGTTGGTAAACGGTCTTTAGTCTTCCTTCAGTAGTTAAAATCTGCTTGGCTCCTTGCCGCCGTATGGCTATAACCTTCACGGCTGGAGAAAGTAACTGCTCTTCTCAAGAATCTTCACTGGTTCTGCCTTTAGTGAGAAAGAAATTATAAAGACCTATTAATGTTTCAAAGATAACATATACAAGTGATATAGTTGCTGGTTCTGCCCAGACCTGATGCCTCACTGGTTCTAGGAACTGAATCCTTGCCTTATTCTCCATACAAAGTTTCCCTCTTTGATCCCTGTGTTCACAAATTCCCACTTCGCCCAGGATTGTGGCTCTGACTTGCTCCTCTGTGGTTCCTCCAGGCACTGGGGCATTGCCCAATCCAGTCCTAACTGCAGAATCACCAGTTATTGTTGTCTGCCTTCCTGCAACTGTTGACTGCCTGCTCTTGTTTTTCTTGATCCTGGCTTCAGTGTAGCCAAGCCACCTTCCTAATGAACTTCTCTTGCCTTCACTGTGTCCTGGAACTTTCCAGATCAGCACCCTGTCCTGAGACTCTCTGGTCTGAGGACATGAGGGCTGAGGTCACTTTCATTGGAGAGGATGCACGTCATCCTACAAGTCTCTCCAGGGAAACCACAAATCAGGCTGGTTGCTGGTGCTACTAAGACTGGCCATCACGTGTTATGGAGGGATGACTGGTCCTCTCATCCTGGCAGGGATTTGAAGTATCCAATTTAGTTCTTTGTTTCCCAGCAATCTACCCCTGCCCTGAATTCCACAGTCCTAATCCTGGTACCTTGCTGCCACTGCATGTGTGTGGAAGGGCGATAGGGAGAGAGAAAAATGGATGACAGACAGAAAGAAACCATCTGACAAAGCTGAAGAACACTTGCTTCTCCAAAGCAGCTTGAATCTCCCTGCCTGGGCTGCCAAGTGAAAGATGTGATTAATGAAGAGATGTCAGAGAGGTAATTCTTCTATCCAGGAAGAGTGGGAAGGATTTTTTTTTTAAAGAAGTATTAGAGTTTGAATGGAAGGAGAGCAAGAAAAAGGAGCTTGTTGTCGTGGTAAAGAGTGCCAGGAAGAAATGGTTGTGCCAGTGCTAACTGTCAACCAAAGGACTAGCCCCACCCCACCTGCCTCTTCCAGCACCTACCCCTTCCAGCTCTTCCAGTGGAGCTGCAAA
The DNA here is from genome assembly GCF_028885655.2 of Pongo abelii. Taxonomy (NCBI): domain Eukaryota; kingdom Metazoa; phylum Chordata; class Mammalia; order Primates; family Hominidae; genus Pongo; species Pongo abelii. The sequence continues at coordinate 32,031,050 of NC_071985.2, read as the reverse complement.
CTCCCTCCCCTGTTATAAATAGCAGCACAGATGTTGACAGAAAAATGCTCCCTTAATTACCATACAAACTGCTTTACTTGAGTGAACCGTTTAAAGCAGCCTCCAAAGGAAGTTCACTCAAGCAATTCCGCAGATTACAGCTAATGAACAATATTTCCTCGCACCTATTTAGTGCTCATTAAAATGTAAAAGCCTTTCATTTTAAACAGACGCACAATAAATAATTCCTCTCTCCTTCTCTGTTTCTGAGCAGCTTGGATAAAAGCTGTGAGGAGAGGGAGCTAGAGGAGCAGGGCAGGACTGCTGGCGTTGGGTGGAGGCAGTAAGAGAGACAGCCAGGCAGAGAAAGGGGGATGGGGAAAGGCAGGCCCAAGAAATAGCTGGGGGCTCATTAATATCCCAAGAAGCCTCTGCTTATCCGGTAGGAGGAATGTCCACGTTTGGAGTTCAACAGACAGATCCTGAGACCAGACGTATCCTACCCACTCATCCAGCACAGCCAGCCAGCCATGAATGAGTACAGCAAACAAAAGCCACAGCGGGCAACACTGTGAAGCAGAGAGAAGCCAACTCATGATAGAGCTGGGGGTGGGTAGAGCCCCTCCAAAGTAATAAATTAGTAGTGCTGTGTTTCTTTAGACTGTCCCTTATTTGTTTGTTTGTTTGTTTTGTCTTCATTTATTTTTAGGACTGAGGTTAGAAGATGAGTATCAGGTAAACCTTGAGAAGTTACTTGTTGCCAATGGGAACAGAGGGAGTCTATAGATGTTTTCTGGTTCCTGCAGGGCCTTGTATACCCACCTGTAGTAGTTTGATTGTGTAACGCATGCAGCAAGAAAGATGGAGGAATCTTTTGTGTGTTGAGTGAGTTGGACATGGCGGATGGTGGCAAAGATAAATTTTTAGAGGACTGTGACTGTTCTTTTTGAGATAAACAGCAAAAGAAAGTGGACCAGGGACTTGGTAAAATATATGCCTTGAGCGGATTTTAAAAACCTCTGCTTTTAATATTTTTATCCTTAACAGAGGTATCATTCTTAGAGATTGGTGGGACCAAAATGATGAACCCGTTAGTGGTAATGCATATATAGTGAGGAAAAAAAGCCCAAGAGGATCCCATCTCACCAAATTGGCAGTGACAAATGAAACTGACAGGACTAATGTATAATAAACTGTCTCAAACTTCAATCAAGTTGTGGGCCTTGTGTATAAATAAAGTTGCCTTAATGATCAAGACTGACTAAGAAATTTCTTTCTTTCTTTTTTTTTTTTTTAAAAAAGCAATGGACAAGAAATCTTGATACTATTGAGGAACATGATCTTTTAGCCAAAATAGGCAGTACTCCTTTTAACTTTATTGAGTCTGCATGGAAATACAGTGAGTAGAAAAGATGTTTGAAATCCACTGTGTTAGTCCGTTTTCATGCTGCTGATAAGGACATACCATAATTTATAAAGAAAAAGAGGTTTAATGGACTCACAGTCCCAGGTGGCTGGGGAGGCCTCACAATCATGGTGGAAGGCAAAAGGCAGGTCTTATATGGCGGCAGGAAAAAGAGAATGAGAGAGCCAAGCAAAAGGGGAAACCACTTATAAAACTATCAGATCTCATGAGACTTATTTACTACCATGAGAAGAGTCTGGGGGAAACCACCCCCCATGATTCAATTATCTCCCACCAGATCCCTCCCACAACATGTGGGAACTACAATTCAAGATGAGATCTGGGTAGGGACACAGACAAATCATATCACCCACCATCTTCTGTTTTAGACCTCATGTATTTATTATGCAAGTATTGAGCGCCAGACATTGTGTCACGTATGGAGGATACAGAAATGAATAAGTGATGTTCCTCTTATAAGCCCCAAGACATGTAAAAGTCACTACGCTACAGTGCAATAAATACTGTTACAGTAATATGGACCAGAAGTGCTGTAGACACCAACAGAGGTGGGAGGTCCAGGATATTATTAATACCTGAAAACTTCATAATCTGTACTGTAATTGGTAACATTGTTATAACCTTATTCCAGAGCTCAGCAAATATTTGATTTGTGGTATGGTTTCATTTGCAGAAGCTAAATGTCTGTTAGGGAGTGGCAGACAGGCATCTGGGAGGGGACATGCAAGTGTACATTTGAACCCCTTTCCATGAACACAAGGAAGGCATGGTAAAGAAGAATTAAGTCTGTACTTGGCTTTTAACTAAGGTCATTTGAAAACGGTCTTCAACACCCATCTCATTTGCTTTTTTATGCCTGACAATTTAGTGTTGTATTCAAAGTGATTAATTAGTTTGTAGTGAAGGTTTATTAGGTAATCTTCCTGTCAATCAAAAATCACTAGGGTTTCAGGGCAGAATAAAGAGTACCCAGCTATTTCATAAGGATGGAGAATTTACATCATTATTGTATTCAAAAAAGGCACAATCTTAAAATTTTAGAGTACTGAGTACATAGAGGAGTTAATGTGGATATTATTGAAGTTGACACGAGTGATTTCGTCCTCCTTAATATTTATGGGTTTTTTCCTATTAAGAAAAATGCAAAGTGTAAATTAACCTTTCATATTTTTTCTGTGCTACTGATTTAAACATGGAATATTTTTACTTTTCTTATTCAGACCTATAAAAATAAGGGAAACATAACAGATTAAAATACTTACTTAAAGCTATGTTGTGCCTTAAACCAAGGTAAATCAAGGGGGTAATGACAATTCCAGAAATCAAAGATATTTCCCCAGTTAAGAGTACATTCACATTGTGCTATTCTAGAAACTGATCCAGACCTGGAAGCTGTATTTCCTAAATGACAGACCATTACTTGACATATTTTTTCCCTCACATGTATGTATATGTGTGTGTATATGTGTGTGTTTGTATATGTGTGCGTGTTTGTGTGTGTGAGTTATTTTACATTTAAATAAAAGTTTTATTACAACTATATTGCTTTCTTTGCAATCCTTAAAAGTTCATGTTATTTAAATAATTTGATGAAAATCTGTGGTAAATATTACTGCTTAATGTCTGTGTTTATACAAAAATAACTATGTAAATACAGTAAACTTGTACTGTAGGTAGTAAACAAAAGATGAAACTGTTCTTTGAGGGTTTTATTTAACATGTATTGCCAGCTGTTTCCTTCTATCTACTACCCTAACAATTTTTAAATTAATGGATTTCTTTTTCCTAACATAGACATAAATGCCAAAAAAACCTCTAATACATAGTGAGAGCTCAATAAATAACTAAATATTATTATTATTGTTTTAACTAGTTTTTACTGACACGAAAGCATCTTTAACCTAAAGGAATTTTTAAGATTAAATTACAAACTACAATGATTTATTTCTGATAACAGTAGTAGTATGAATATTTTTAAATGTTAGTCTGGCTTTTCAGGGTCATTTGTGCCTTTAACTTAAAATGTTGTTTTGCTTCTTTGAATTGGTGCACATTTTTGTGGATCTTATGGAATAGATTACCTGAAATATTGCACAAAATATTTCCTCAGAAGAAATAGCTCTAGGGCTGACCATGGGAAAAGAAAAAATATTGATGAATCAGAATTAACAACACAAAACAGCCCACTAAACACTACGCAGGAATCCTAATTAGGATGGATTAGTCTCTTTATCTAGAGCCATAAAGTGAATATGATTAGAAGGGGTAAAAGACAATTGTGTGTATGTGCGCATACACACACACATATACATATATATACATATACACACACCTACACATTTGCATAACTGATGCAAATCAATAGCCCATAGACAGAATTTTGTTTTTAAATATTCCAGGTAAGGAGCAACAAACGGTGAATGGCATCATATCAGGAACTCTGGGATATAGCTTCAATTACTTTTAAATTCACACAAATGCCTACATTTTAAAAAGACAATATATTTCATTGATTTACAAAGACCCATATAAATATAGATACGGTTTGTCCAGGGAATTGTAAATTTATTCTCAGGTGGGCTTCACATTCAGCCTGAAATGAATCTGCAGAGAGAGGGAGAGTCTGAGTGTTACAAATTCAGTGGCTCTAGGGGAAATTTGTTAGAGATCATTCTGAAAGTCAGTGCTGCCTGAAAAATAAAAGAGAGAGAGCGAAAAAACCCACCCCACACTGTGTTCAAATCATTTTCTCCCCTCTAACAACAGCATTTTAATTTAATATTTCTTATATTTGCCCTTCCTTCTGCCTTGTGGATTTTCAGAAAAGCGGTTTGGAGCCATTTAGAGTTATGATTTTATGTATGTGACATGAAGTGGTAATACAGGCTGTCTTGGTGTATTGAACGAAGAAAGAGAAACAAAAATTGAGCAGGCTATCTTACTTGTCTCACTTGCCAGCCCCCATCGTAAAAAGTAAATGAGTTGTTTCGTTGTGATCCTTCAGAAAGATGTAATAACAGCGTTTGGTCCATAGGCACGAGGGGACGAGGCTACTCCTCACCCCCCGCATTAGATGGATGATACTGATGGCGAGTGAACACGCACATCCTGCTTGAATATGAACAACAGATTTGTCAGTGTGTGACAGGCTGACAGCCCAGCTCCCAGCTGCTTGTCCACTGTTGTTATATCAGTACCTTGTCTAAGTATTCAGCAAAGAGGCAATCTGCTTCCTCCATTCATGGGAGGCAGGTTGCCAGTTAAAAAACAAGTACTGGCTTCAGGCAGCAGTGCCAAAATGCATTGAAAAGATGCAATTTAAACCTTTGCGTGCTCCTCAGGCAACATATCACAGACCTTAGAAGTCCAGTCCTCCAGATTAGGTTTGTAAAACAAAGAAGATAACTCAAAATGAAATCTATGCTGGCAAAACATCATAATTTAGCTTCCATAAGTGTCTCAGCGAAACTTGGTTATGAAAGAAAAAACATGCTTGACTTTGGCACTGGGAGTGTGGCTGAAGTGAAAGTTTGCTCGATGTTTCTGCTATTACAATGTTATTTTTAAGGGCAGTTAAAACTGTGTCAGTGAAAATGTACCATGGCTCAGAGAGCTTTCAGAGTTAATGATGAGGATTAAAAGTTCTCATTTTTTACTAGTTGGGCCTTGTTGATGTGGTTGACAACCATTAATAAAATATTTTACAATGTAAAAATTGTGGAAATAGATTTATCAGACTTTATTTGAATCATTATAAAGACCTTATTAAGTATCCAAAAATTTTTACTGTACCTAGTTCTAAAATCTACAGAAATTAATTAGAAAATGGGAGATAATTTAAGTAGCTAATGAGTTATACATGCTATTTTAAAATGTTAAGGAGAATGGATTCAATATATTAAAGCAAAAAAAAAGTAGAAGAATCAATGAATTTCAGAAGAAATTGCCAGTTTGCTTTGGACACCATGGATGTATTGTTCAGAAGTTAGAGCATCACCTACTACTTTCAGCAGCCTGTCTGAATACAGGCATGTGGCATCTCTGACAGGCTGAGTTAAATAAGAGAAAACCCAAAAGGATTTATACCATGGTCTTTAATGGCTCCTTCAAAGCGGCTATGGCCTGTCAAACCATTAATAAGCAGTATTTAAGAGTCCCTAAGTACACATTTGCACAACAGTCCCCAAGGACTCAGGGGAAGCCATTATAGTTTGTTGGATCAATAATTATCATCATTTCATTCAAGTCCACTGCAAAATGAAGAGCTGGCTATGGGGTCTTCTAGCATTCTTGCCTCGGGTCTCAGTGTGATGTTATAGGTCTTGGGAAGATTGCAGTGACTTTGTCCTCTAGCATCGCTGGAGACACGCTAAGTGTACCCACAGTCCTTCTTTTGCCATGCGTAGGACTCAGGAGATACCTACATTCTTGTAAGTTTGAGGCATACAACAAATCCAGTCTTTAGCTGACTAAGAAAATTTATTTATTGATGTTTTTCTTAAAAAAAACCTGAAAAATAACAAAATGATGTTAGAAAGCATGTCTAGCAATTTGGATAGAAGTGCTGTACATATTTTTTTCTGCTAAAACATAATAATAGCCCAAATATCTATTCATAGATGGCTAGTTGGATAAGTTATTAATCCTTTATACAATGGAATACTCTGAGGGTGTCACTAAAAATGGTATTGTACGAGACAAGAAAGTGTTCCTTATACTCATAAGGGAAAAAAGCAGCTTAAAAAACTCTATGTTATTGATTCTTCCTACCCATGAGCATGGAATGTTCTTCCATTTGTTTGTATCCTCTTTTATTTCCTTGAGCAGTGGTTTGTAGTTCTCCTTGAAGAGGTCTTTCACATCCCTTGTAAGTTGTATTCCTAGGTATTTTATTCTCTTTGAAGCAATTGTGAATGGGAGTTCACTCATGATTTGGCTCTCTGTTTGTCTGTTATTGATGTATAAGAATGCTTGTGATTTTTGCACATTGATTTTGTATCCTGAGACTTTGCTGAAGTTGCTTATCAGCTTAAGGAGATTTTGGGCTGAGACAATGGGGTTTTCTAGATATACTATCATGTCATCTGCAAACAGGGACAATTTGACTTCCTCTTTTCCTGATTGAATACCCTTGATTTCCTTCTCCTGCCTAATTGCCCTGGCCAGAACTTCCAACACTATGTTGAATAGAAGTGGTGAGAGAGGGCATCCCTGTCTTGTGCCAGTTTTCAAAGGGAATGCTTCCAGTTTTTGCCCATTCAGTATGATATTGGCTGTGGGTTTGTCATAAATAGCTCTTATTATTTTGAGATACGTCCCATCAATTCCTAATTTATTGAGAGTTTTTAGCATGAAGGGTTGTTGAATTTTGTCAAAGGCCTTTTCTGCATCTATTGAGATAATCATGTGGTTTTTGTCTTTCGTTCTGTTTATATGCTGGATTACATTTATTGATTTGCGTATATTGAACCAGCCTTGCATCCCAGGGATGAAGCCCACTTGATCATGGTGGATAAGCTTTTTGATGTGCTGCTGGATTCTGTTTGCCAGTATTTTATTGAGGATTTTTGCATCAATGTTCATCAAGGATATTGGTCTAAAATTCTCTTTTTTGGTTGTGACTCTGCCAGGCTTTGGTATCAGGATGATGCTGGCCTCATAAAATGAGTTAGGGAGGATTCCCTCTTTTTCTATTGATTGGAATAGTTTCAGAAGGAATGGTACCAGCTCCTCCTTGTACCTCTGGTAGAATTCGGCTGTGAACCCATCTGGTCCTGGACTTTTTTTAGGAAGAATCAATATCATGAAAATGGCCATCCTTCCCAAGGTAATTTACAGATTCAATGCCATCCCCATCAAGCTACCAATGACTTTCTTCACAGAATTGGAAAAAACTACTCTAAAGTTCATATGGAACCAAAAAAGAGCCTGCATCGCCAAATCAATCCTAAGCCAAAAGAACAAAGCTGGAGGCATCACACTACCTGACTTCAAACTATACTACAAGGCTACAGTAACTAAAACAGCATGGTACTGGTACCAAAACAGAGATATAGATCAATGGAACAGAACAGAGCCGTCAGAAATAATGCCACATATCTACAAGTATCTGATCTTTGACAAACCTGACAAAAACAAGAAATGGGGAAAGGATTCCCTATTTAATAAATGGTGCTGGGAAAACTGGCTAGCCATATGTAGAAAGCTGAAACTGGATCCCTTCCTTACACCTTATACAAAAATCAATTCAAGATGGATTAAAGACTTAAATGTTAGACCTAAAACCATAAAAACCCTAGAAGAAAACCTAGGCAATACCATGCAGGACATAGGCATGGGCAAGGACTTCATGTCTAAAACACCAAAAGCAATGGCAACAAAAGCCAAAATTGACAAATGGGATCTAATTAAACTCAAGAGCTTCTGCACAGCAAAAGAAACTACCATCAGAGTGAACAGGCAACCTACAAAATGGGAGAAAATTTTTGCAACCTACTCATCTGACAAAGGGCTAATATCCAGAATCTACAATGAACTCCAACAAATTTACAAGAAAAAAACAAACAACCCCATCAAAAAGTGGGCGAAGGACATGAACAGACACTTCTCAAAAGAAGACATTTATGCAGCCAAAAAACACATGAAAAAATGCTCACCATCACTGGCCATCAGAGAAATGCAAATCAAAACCACAATGAGATACCATCTCACACCAGTTAGAATGGCAATCATTAAAAAGTCAGGAAACAACAGGTGCTGGAGAGGATGTGGAGAAATAGGAACACTTTTACACTGTTGGTGGGACTGTAAACTAGTTCAACCCTTGTGGAAGTCAGTGTGGCGATTCCTCAGGGATCTAGAACTACAAATTCCATTCGACCCAGCCATCCCATTACTGGGTATATACCCAAAGGACTATAAATCATGCTGCTATAAAGACACATGCACACGTATGTTTATTGCGGCATTATTCACAATAGCAAAGACTTGGAACCAACCCAAATGTCCAACAATGATAGACTGGATTAAGAAAATGTGGCACATATACACCGTGGAATACTATGCAGCCATAAAAAATGATGAGTTCACGTCCTTTGTAGGGACATGGATGAAATTGGAAATCATCATTCTCAGGAAACTATCGCAAGAACAAAAAACCAAACACCGCATATTCTCACTCATAGGTGGGAATTGAACAATGAGAACACATGGACACAGGAAGGGGAACATCACACTCTGGGGACTGTTGTGGGGTGGGGGGAGGGGGGAGGGATAGCATTGGGAGATATACCTAATGCGAGATGACGAGTTGGTGGGTGCAGCGCACCAGCATGGCACATGTATACATATGTAACTAACCTGCACATTGCGCACATGTACCATAAAACCTAAAGTATAATAATAATAATAATAATAATAAAAGAAAAAAAAAAAAGACAGTTATAACGTTTACAATACTACAAAATTAAATCAATGTGGTATGTGTTTAATTAATCTCCATTATTGAAAATAATAAAATTATATAGCACTGAAAAAAAAAAAAAAAACTCTATGTTAATGTTTGGTGATTTTGTAAAATTACATACAATTAATTGTATACCATATAGATAGATGGATACATAGAAAAAAGAGAGTGAGAGATGGATAAAGAAGGATGTATACTATACTGTAAAAAAAATGAATGTACTATACTGAAAATTTGTGTGTTCTTCTTTGTGCTTTTCTGTATTTCTGATATTTTTCTCCAAGACAATGTGTTGCTTTTTTTAATTAGGAAAAATATGCCATTAAAATTAAAAGCTGGCAACAATAGAGATATACATTTAAATGACAGAACTTTCCTACTTAGTCAATTGCTACTCTTTTATTTTCTGTTAGGTATTTGTGATAGGCATAATGTGATACATTAATATAATGTAAAATATCACAAATGGAAAGCCTGAAATTGCCTTTTATTTTTGTTATTTGTTGTAAAATACGTAAATATTTTAATAAAGACTTTCTCTTTACAAAAATTAATGTCTTGATGAGAAGATGAACAAATAATAGTATCCCATCCCCACTCTGGTTATACCCATTAGAGATAATGGAGGTCAACAGCCTCCTTTCACATCTGTCCCCATGTTTGTACAAATATCTATATCTATATATAGTATAGAGTCTTTCTTCGTAAGATCAAAGTTAGCTTCTAGTATGAATGTTATTCTGTACAAGTGCTTCATTCATTCAACATATGCACAGCTTTCAAAACCCAAGCATATATATCCACTTATTACTTTTAAGAGATTTTTCATTTTAATTGGCCTATCTGATAATTTATTCAACTAATAGACATTCAAGTTGCTCCCAGTTTATGCTTTTACAATGTTGCAACACATCTTTGCACTTATATTAATATGTATCATGGCTTTTATATCCCTGATGTGAAAATTGCTGAGTCAATGGGTATGCCCACTTTAAAATCTAGAAGATATTGTCATATTCCCTTCCCCAAGAGCTGTTTACCTTCAATGTTTGAGAAAGCCTGTTTCCCCATGTACTTGCCAGCACTGAGCTTTATGATACTACTTCTTTTCATTTCTATCAATCTGATGGATGAATAATGGTAGCTCCCTGTTTTGACCTGCATTTTCATAACTACCAGTACTACTGTCTTGATCTTAGAACTAGGTTAATCTAAGGAGATTCTCTGGCATCCTCTGTTTTTTGTCAACACTTTATTTTTTATCCCATGTTGGTAGTCAGGACAGATCTAAATTAGGCTGCAAAAAGGTGACGACTTTTCCTGAAGACCTTAACTTGACAGACTTGGCACTTAAAATTAGATCACCTGGTTGTAAAGACTGCTTATTCTACTGCATGTTAGGACCACTGAGAGAAAATATTTCCAAAAAGGCTTTTGTCCATTCTTTTTCATTCCCTTCCTTCAGACCTCTCCCTCAATAACAAATTCTCCTTTTCCAGTTTCTCAGTACATTCACACCTCTTGCTTTTTGGAGAGTATTATAATATTATATGTTGTTCTTCCTCTTACACTCCACCATGCCTACCCATTCTTTGTGTTAACCATCCTGAGTCCTCCTTCTGCTCTGCATGAGCTACTTCTCTGACAAACTACTAGGTTGCAAAGCATTAATGACCAACTAAGAGCTACTGCCCTGTTCCCTGTGGCAAGTGTTTGTATCTACACAGGGATATTACATCTATATTGTCTTTATTCAGGATATTTCAGCTCTGAGAAAAATAAATTCCCTGACTCATAAGTGAGAGAGATGGTTGGATCAGCAATGCTATCCATTAAAGAAATGGATTCTGGAAGAAGACCCTCTTTCTCCTTTTGCCTCTGACAATACATGTAGGCTCCTGTGTTAAGACTGAGCAGAAATAAAGCCTATTTACTTTGCACTCTGCTTGCCAACAGTAGCTACAAGGAATCGAGCATGGTTGTTCTCTTTGAAATCATTGTAAATTTAAAGATTAAATTCACAGATTATATATACAGTAAAATATATAGCATACATATAGTTATATTTAGTGAAATAAAATACATATATAATATACCAATATACAATGGACACTCTCATAACCGACTTTCCACATTAATGAAACCTCTACATTTTCTCTGTAAAATATATCAACTGATGTTCATAATCAGCTGAATCGTTGACTATATTCCACTTTCTTTTAATAACTGTTTTTAACATTGCCATTTAGGATTGTGTTTAAACTCTATTTGAATTCATTTATATTTCTTTCCAGTATGACTCCTTATGGGTAATGAGTTCTATAACTTTATAGCCTGATACACAATGGTGTACTTCTATGTATTTACATGTTAGAATGGATGACCTATCTTCATAATGTTAATTTCCATTATGTAATTCTTTTGACGAGAGTATTGTCTTACATGTCTGCTTCTATGTGTTTCCTGAGCTATCACAGGTATATAAAAATTCCTTCAAAGCTATTATAAATTGTCTAGAAGACACTCACCACCTAGAAAATGTTCTCAGGTTTATGGGAGTAAGTTTCTTTAAGCATGAATGTAAAATATCAGCTGAATGAAACAAACCCACAATTTAACTTCACTTTATTTGTTAATGTTGGAAAATTGTCAGACCAGGCAACACCTAACTTAATGTATGTAACCATATCACCATGCCATTTGCTCTGGACATTTGATTTATGTAAGAGATGTCATAAATCAATTTATCTAAGGCTAAGAATTGGTAGAATGATAGGCCACTTTAGATGGTATGGTTTGCCAACAGCTTTTAAGAAGGGCCCTTGAGACCTAAAGAATGAGGAAGAGGCAGCTGTGTGACAGGAGTGGAGGTGGAGCTATCTCTGATTTGTATTCATCTCAGCTGCGTTCAAATTCTCAGCTTTGGGAGAATTTGGGAGAACAATATCCCAAAGTTATTTTGTGTATGTTAAAAATAATGAATCCAGTCTTCTACAGGCCGATCGCATCTCCCTGGCCCATGTTTTATTATGTTATTTTTACCAGTGATATATTCATTGAGTATTTCTTAATTTATCAATTTAGGTAGACTCTACTAACTAGCTGTGAGGAAATTAGCATTCTTCTACTCCCTCAGTTTTGTTTCTTATATTACTATTTTTATTGTCAAGGTTTATAATGCTTATTGTTCTTTGGTAATTCTATTAGACCTTTCAAATATTGTCAACAGGTTGATTAAAAATTGAAAGTAAGAAACAGAATCTAAAATATTACGGTTATGTAAATTTTTTTTTTTTTTTTTTTTTTTTTGAGATGGAGTGTTGCACTGCGGCCCAGGCTGGAGTGCAGTGGTGCGATCTCGGTCATTGCGAAAGCTCCGCCTCCCGGGTTCACTCCATTCTCCTGCCTCAGCCTGCCGAGTAGCTGGGACTACAGGCACCTGCCACCACGCCCGGCTCATTTTTTGCAGTTTTAGTGGAGACGGGGTTTCACCGTGTTAGCCAGGATGGTCTCGATCTCCCGACCTCGTGATCCGCCCGCCTCGGCCTCCCAAGGTGGGGAATTACAGACGTGAGCCACCGGGCCCGGCCTTTTTTTTTTTTTGACAGAGTCTCGCTCTGTCACCCAGGCTGATGTGCAGTGAGGTGATCTCGGCTCACTGCCACCTCTGCCTCCCAGATTCAAGCGGTTCTCCCACCTCAGCCTCCCAAGAAGCTGGAATTACAGGCGCCGGACACCATGCCCGGCTAATTTTTGTATTTTTAGTAGAGACGGGTTTTGCCATGTAAGCGAGGCTGATCTCCAACTCCTGGGCTCCGCCTGCCTCGGCCTCCCAAAGTGCTGGGATTACAGGCGTGTGCCACCGCGCCGGGCCTGGTTATGTAAACGTTTTAAAGTTTAGAACAAAGTAGTGTAGATGGAGCCATTTAGAAGAGACGGAATCATGCAATCCTACATCATTTAAACTTTCCTAAGGCAAACCTTTCAGTGTGGAAGATTCTGTTTTAATTTTTCTGACTCCATCTTTTCTTTCTCTATTTTCATATCCCAGAATGTCTCCTTTCATAGATTCTTTTTTATTCCACTGGACCACTTACTCAAGTAATTTGTTTTCCTGTAGGGTTCAAAAGGGGTTTATTCATATCAAGTTTAAAGGCAGAATGCTTTCTGAACGTTGGCACGTATAAAATTTCTCTATTTTGCTCTTACTTATCATTGATAGTTTTACTGGCTAGCAGAACTCTAGGTTCAAAATCTTTTCTCCAATCACTTTGAAAACACTGCTCCAATGGTTCCTAGAACCCATTAACTGTTATGAAAAGTCTGATGCCCATTTGATTTATATTCCTGTGAAGATAATATGTTCCACAAATACACCTCCCTTACCTCTTCAAAAATATATCAGTTTTCTCTGTATTTGTCCTGTTTGGCACTCAGTGATTCATTTCCATGTCAAGATTTACATTGTTTTATGGATTTATTTATTTATTTTGCCCAGGTAAATTTTCCTTTTTTTATTTCTTGGATTTTCTCTTCCTTCCATTGCCCAAATTCCCTTCTACTGGAACTCTTAGTAAATTAATGTTAAATAAGACTAGCCTTCATTGTTCTTAAGTTTCCTTATATTTACCATCGCTTTTCTTTCAGCCCTGGTAAATTTATCATTCATCTCCACTGTGGGACCTCTTATTTTGGCAGATGTATTTTTTTTTTCTTTTTCTTTTCTTTTTTTTTTTTTTTGAGACAGAGTCTTACTCTGTCACCCGGGCTGGAGTGCAATGGCAAAATCTCGGCTCACTTCAATGTCCGCCTTCCGGGTTCAAGTGATTCTTCTGCCTCAGCCTCCTGAGTAGCTGGGGTTACAGGTGCACACCACCACACCTGGCTAATTTTTGTAATTTTAGTAGAGATAGAGTTTCACCACGTTGGCCAGGCTGGTCTCGAACTTCTGACTTCGTGTGATCCACCCGCCTTGGCCTCCCAAAGTGCTGGGATTATAGGCATGAGCCACTGCGCCCGCTGGCAGTTGTATTTCTAACTTCCAAGAATATTTTTTGCTCTTTGATTTGTTCTGTTCATGGCAAGTTCTTCATGTAATAGTTATAGTAGTAATAGTCTCTCAAATGTTTCTGAAGATATTAATTAAAATATTTAAACCTCTCTTCTGTCCTCTGAATTATGGCTATGCCTACTGGGGTCCATTGCACTGTTTGTGTTTTAGTTAATACTCAATAATACAAATACTCATATAGTTCTTACTATGTGCCAGGCTCTGTTCCAACCAGTTGTTCTTCTCTGTCTGGTCCTACTTCACCTCCATCATCTCATGCCACTACTCTCAAAAACCCTGCATTCCACTTCTACCAAACCGTTTGTCCTTCCTAAAATTACGTCATGTCCTCCCAGCTCTGTGTTGTTGTCTGAGTGCTTACCTTTTCCATGAATATTTACCCTCTCCTCTATTTGCCAAATTCCCATTCCTTCTTTTTTTTTTGAGACATGGTCTCCCTCCGTCACCCAGGTGCTATCTCAGCTCACTGCAACCTCTGCCTCCGGGGTTCAAGCTATTCTCCTGCCTCAGCCTCCTGAGTAGCTGAGATTACAGGTGTCCACCACCATGCCCAGCTAATTTTTGTATTTTTATTAGAGACAGGGTTTCACCATGTTGGTCAGGCTGGTCTCGAACTCCTGACCTTGGGTGATCCACCTACCTCAGCCTCTCAAAGTGCTGGGACTACAAGCGTGAGCCACCGCGCCCAGCCGCCATTCATTCTTTAAGATCCAGCAAAAACGTTGTCTTCCGTGAAGACAGAATGGGTCATTTCCTCCTCTGTACTTCCTTAATGCTTTGTACAGACCCAGCTTATAGTTTGGGTCAAGTGTTATTACAATTATTTGTTTATGTAGTTAAACAAATAATTGCATTCTTCTATCATTATTCAAGATTCTTTAAGGCAAGGAATTTAACTTAGTTTTATATTTCTGCCTCTCTCACTTAGCTTCTGGTATTATGGCTGGGACATGGTGGGGTCAAAAATAGATGAATAAATGTCTCATTGGCCTCAAATAAAATAAGAGATACCATACAAAGGTGACAAATACCAATGAATGTGACATTTTGAATTGATTGCTGGCTGTGACACTCTCTCTTCTAAGACAAAATCGAATATTTTTTGCTTACACAGCATTTTCTTTGAAATGTCACTTTAATTTAGGATTATTCTATGTGCTATAACCTATATGTTATAAAGCCTCAGTCAACTGTTAGAAATTAATCCTGCAATTAGCCAGGTGTGGTGGTGGGCACCTGTAATCCCAGCTACTCAGGAGGCTGAGGCAGGAGAATCACTTGAACCCAGGGGACAGAGGTTGCAATGAGCTGAGATCACGCCACTCACTCCGGCCTGGGCAAAAGAACGAGACTCTGTCTCAATAAATAAATAAATAAATAATAAAAAATACAATAAAAAGAAATTAATCCTGCAATATACACATGAAGAATACAGTTGGAGTTGTCACATAGTATGTATAATGGAAGAATTTTCACTTGGAGACAGGTATAACAAACCTGAAAGTTTATTTTAAAATAACAGCTTTACTCTTGCTTGCTTGTATTTTCATGATTCAATGGTCAAGAGGAAATAAATATTTTCTGAAATAAAGAGCAATTGATAAATTACAAAATACTTCATAAACATAAAATAGAAATAGAAATAACGTGAAAAGGAAGATAAGTATTTTAATTGTATAGTATTAGCCAGGATTTTAGGAAAAGAGTATAAGTATCATTCTGTAATGTTATGTTGGTACACATGTGTGTATTTTACTTTAACCAAGAAAAATAGGCACTAGAAACTGTTTCTAACACCCTAGGTTTTAAGAAGAGATTTTCTAAGCTGATATGAATCCTATTTAAGTATATTTAAGATCTCTCATTTAGAGTTAAGTGGAAGAACAAAAGGCAAAATTGTCTTTGCAGATGTTGAGAAGAAATTCATTGCAGGCAATCATCATTTAATACCCAGTACTGACTTTCTGAACAAGTGCTTTCTCTAAATGATAAATCAAATGTGTTGGCACTAACGATAATCTCCTAGAATATGAATGAGAAAAGCAAGAATATTAAAACAATAGAAACATTATCATAAAATATCAGCCACTATAGCAAAGAACAGCAAAGGAAATTGGGAAACTATTTTGAATTTTTTATGGCTCATGTTAACACTGTCTACAGCAGGGACTATTGCATAAAAAAGCTGAAATACAAATTGAGCTGTAAATATTTACCCATTGGCATTGCAGAAATTAACATTTGAAATGAAAAGATGGAAAATTTTGTGATAGACACCAAAAAAAAAAAACAATTTTCTTAAATACTACAGTGTCTCATGCTCTAGACAAATGAGACTACTTTCTAGATTTTGAACAAGCCATATACACATTTTTCCACCTCGGTTTACATTCCTTTGCCCCCATCGGCCGAGCTTACCTCCATCTCTGTCTATAGAAGGCTTAATTTTCTTTAAGGCTCAGCAGGAAAACATCTGGTTTTATTACCTCTGTAGGCAGAAGTCATTAATTTTTGAACACTTAATGCATTATATAAACTTTTGGGGTACTTGTCATAAACATTTTTGTATCGAGTCCCATAGCATTTTAATTTTCAAAATGCTTTACATAATATTACTTTGTTGGATATTTTATGTGTGTGGCAGGGGGATGGGGGACAGGGTCTCGCTCTGTTGTTCTGTCACCGAGGCTGGACTGCAGTGGCATCATCATAGCTCGCTGCAGCCTCCAACTCCTGGCTCAAACAATCCTCCTGCCTCAGCCTCCCAAGTAGCTGGGACTACAGGCACATACCACCATGATCGGCTATTTTTTAAATTAATTAATTATTATTATTATTATTTGTAGAGACGAGGTCTCACTATGTTGCCCAGGCTGATCTCAAACTTTTGTATTGATCCTCCTGCCTTGGCCTCCCAAAGTGTTGGGATTACAGGCGTGAGCCACCATGTCCCGCCTCATTTGATCTTCATTGTAACCCTTTGGCAAAACAGGAGAAGAAAAGGGAAGAAACTGAGGCTTCCAAGGGCTGGGGCTGCCCAAGACAATCCAGTGTGTAAGCGAAGGGTGAGGATTGTGCTCGCGAGTCTGCTGCTTTCCCAGCATTCCATGCTGCATCTCAGCACCTTACTCTCATCTTCCCTTGTTAAGTTGAATGCCAGATGAGGGCAGAAAGAAAACTAAATGAACAAATTGCTCTCCAAATCTCCAAATACTGACAGGGTTTACATGAATGTATAGCAGCCCCAAACATTTCCCACACAGATTTAAACCCTCAATTTTATGAATCATTGTTTACCTTGCACATGTATCCAAATCCCGTCCTGGTTAACCATGTTCCATAAAAATGACCTTAGGCTCAGCAGATAGACAGGTTGCCCAGTGATCAAGGGCTTGGGAATTCAGTTACTAGCAAAGCATTTTTGTTCAACAAAATTCAGGAAGGACTCTGCTGCCGGGCAGGGTCAACATGGATGCCTCTGTACAAAGAAAGCTATCCCATCAATATTGTTGTTATAGGGGGATTCTTCTCCTGTAAGAGGAAATGGAAATAACTCCATCCCTGTCCCAACAGAGCATGTTAACACAGGGATTTTAAGGTGCATTTTGTGCTATTATCTGGTGGGTATCAGGCTGGTTTCTGATTTTGAAATGCCTTCCCTTCTCCTGCCTGACTCTGTGACAAAGTGGCATGACACAAACGTGGCTTTGATCCCCTTCTTTACATTAATTCTCTTTTTACAGATATAAGCTTTTTTGTACCCAGCTTTGGTTTTATTTTTATTCCTATTATTAAAGTGGCTACCAGCTGCTTCTTTTCAGCATTTATGAGGATTTGGCAGTTATTTATTTTTTTATTTCAGTGGTGGGGAGTCCAAAGTTCAACTCTAGCAAGGGGTCCATCAGACTGTGTTTTGCGGGTGGATTATACATGAGGCAGGCCCACACCTTGCCTCTGATATCAGCTCTATGGGCCTCCTCTTGCCTGGGAGCCTGTGGAAAGTTGCATTCCTGGAGCCTCCCAGAGCGGGTGGATGTAGCGGGAGAGACGAAGGCTTTAGGCTAAATTGCCAAATCCTATATTTGTACACCAGCAGGCAATAAGTGAAGAAGCTTAAGCATTGCATTCCCACTGTCTGAAGTCTGCAGACCCTGCAATCAAACACCGAGACCATATTCTGAAACAATTGTGTCCGATGACAGTTTATTATGGAAAGAGTCAGTATCACTCAGGATGCTTGCCAATAAAACAAAGTGAAAAACAGGATCTCTTCATAATTTCTACTCCATGATCCACGATTTCCTAGATGATAGCTGAGCTCTTATTCAGATTTCAAAAACCACTTTGTGTACTTATGAGCCATTCACTCACACAGGGCCCGAGATGGGGGAACCCTCCACAGGCAGCAGGCAGCGCCGAACAGAGACAGCCTGCCTTTGCTAAGCCCATCCCGAGCCTGCCCCGTGACCTCCTCTCCTGGCGACACGGACAACCTATAAAGACTGAGGTAAGCGTGAGATCCAAACAGGAGCCAGCGCTGATAATTTGCCTCTTATTTTGGTGTTAAAGTTGGGAATTATCATCCTGCAGAATGATTTTATAGACACCTCTGAGTCAATCCTTTATTTCTAAATCAGAACAGCACAGTCACCAGCAGGTTTGACAACAGGTAAACTTTTGCAAAATGCCAGCTGGCCTCACTAAGAAATTATACTCAGTGGAAGGCATGGAGCTACATTTTCTTGTCACCTCTGGCAGACATTTTGTTTACAGATTTCGCTGAATGTTCCTCTTAGTTAAGGAATTCAGCTGGAGGCTGCCTGTGTGAAATAGTCACACTCATTTCTTCTGCATTCGCTTGAAAAAATATTTTCCCTCAAATAAAATTGTGCAAGCAGCCACTCTGATTTTGGACAAGAAAGTAACACTTTCATGGTGTCCGCTGTGGACAAGGAAGAGCTGCATATCCGGCATTTATATTCCATGATATATATTGGCATTTGATTAGAGTCAGTATAAGATTTTAAACATTTTTTTTTTCTTCAACAGTTTAAAAAAATCAGATGAAAGCAAGGCTGGTATTCACCAGCCTGCACCATCACGCTCTATCAATTATTAATAGCTGGCATTCATTCAGATAAGATGGGTTTCCAGTCTCATTGGCTGGTGCCTGTGCCAGTCTGATTATGAACTATTTTGAATATCATTCCTGAATATATGTTGCATATTTCCAAAAAGATTCTAAGTCTCTTGTGGGTGGAGAGTACAGTATAAAATTCTTATGAATCCTTGCAGCAACCAACTTGGTGATAAGCATATGGCAGATGCTCCATAAATACTTAGCAAGTGGCATTTAATTAGATAATAGGAAGTAGACACATTCGGCATTGGCAGAATATGACTATCATTGGTCTCATTTCACTCTGTAATGAGTCGTTTACCTAGCCTAATGACCTGCGAGGTACTGTGGTTATTTTCACAGGTGCAAAAGTCAGATTAAAGAATGGACCCGGAGAGGGTCACAGAAAAACCCTATGCTACTCATCAACACAGGAATGCACAATAATGCCTGCACCCAGTGTGAGGCACGCCATAAAAACTTTTCCTGGCTCAACCTACTGCCAGACATGATTAGGAAATGGAGAGAAGAGGTTAGGCTCTTAGGTGTATTAAAACATTTCTGCCCATCACCCTGGTGTAGGGCTGAAATGTTGCCATCAACGGATTCACGAAGGGTTTCAGCTAATTTAGACTGATATTTCATACTAGCTCACCTTTTGATTAGTTTAATGTCTTCTTTTAAAATAAATGTCTTTTGGCTTGTTTTTACTCAAAACCCAGTGCCGCCCCCCAACCCCCCCACCACTTTTTAAAAATTTTAAACCAGCCAATACATACTTTTCACGTTCTAGAACTAAAGGGTAATTCTTGAAAACAATTTTATTCCTCCTTCATGTTTGTGTCTTTAAAATATTCTTGGGGTTGTTAAACCCTCTCTGTGGCCATTATCTAGCAAACTGTACATTATTCATTGCCTATATTTTCCTTAAAATCAGTCCCTTTAGCCTTTAATCATCTGTCTTTTCTCTGAACCCATTCCAATTCTACAAATTATATAAGGAGTTAGGGTCACTGACCCTGAGCCCCATTTCTTTAAAAGAGAAAAACCCATCACTTTCTTCTTCATTGTTCTGGGAAATCATGCTTAGGCTCTTGTTCACGGTCATGTTGCCAAGTTAGTGTTATTCTGTATCTATGATCAGAAGACTGACATGTCATGAGACATACATCAGGGGATACTGTCAAATGTTAGGTATGTGGGCGTTACACATTTTGAATTTGTGGTAATTGGAACGTGGGCTTGGTTAGTATGCCTGTGCACTACAATCATAGTTTTATCACGTAAGTTAATGGCAGAAGCAAGTTACAGGGGAAAAAAGTAATTAAGGAAAACCAAAGTTTTCGAAACTCTTGATGCTATACAAACACTGTATGCCAATGTGGATCGGAATATTCATCCAGTTAAATAAAAAATTTTATTCAATAAACAATAACGTGGCATATCTGTAAGTATTAAATAATTTGGACTTTCTGTTAATTTAGTAATGAGATTTTCCCCAATTAGTCTGCATTGTGGAAGTGCCATCTAATCTTTGTAACTGAGAAGAACCAAAGAGTAGTAAAACTTCTCGGTGATGTCCATTGAGAAATGGTGTATGAAATCTCCAGCACAGACGAGGCACTTAGATGTTTCCCCTCAACAGCTAACAGCGGAACCCACTAGCCTGAGTGTGTGAGAAGGAATAGTTACAAGATAGAATGGAGAGACCAAAGGACGTGGCTTCTGTTTTTCACAGCCTTCCATGCTGTCCTTTACTCTGTGGCACATAAAAACTGTAAAAGAGCTCAATGAAAAAATCCCATGTTATAGACCATTAGTAAAATAATACCGTTATTTTATATAGTATTAATTCTCTGCTGGATGTTGTCCAACAATTTGGGTAATCTGTTACTTATATGTAAAATAATACTAAGTATTACTCAGGATTCTCTTGCAATCTTATGAGTGTACCCTGAAGTAATGGGTTTCCTCTATAGATAGGAATGAGAGGGTTAGAATTTGATAGAGTTTGGGTCAATTTTTAAAAAGGGAGGCTGAGTTCAGTGGCTCACAACTGTAATTCCAGCATTTGGGAGGCTGAGGCAGGAGGATTGCTTGAGCATGGGAGTTTGAGACCAGCCTGGGCAGCATAGTGAGACCCTATCTCTTACAAAAAAAAAATATTAGCTGAGCATGGTGGTGAACATCTATAGTTCCAGCTACTCAGGAGGCTGATGTGGGAGAATTACTTGAGCCAAAGAGGATGGAGCTGCAGTGAGCAGTAATTGGGCTGCTGCACATCAGCCTGAGCAACAGAGGAAAAGCCTGTCCCCACCCTCCGCCACCAAAAAAAAGAGAGCTAAAGAGAAAATTAGGCAATGTTACTTAAAATGTTCTCTTGCCACAAGACAGAACTTTATTAAAACATTATAAGGTGTAACAGCTCCTATAAATTCTGAGATGATTGCACAGAGAAAATTCAGTTGGTCAAACATAGTACTTTTCAGTGTTTTACAATACATTTAAGCATTAGCCAACATCCAGCAGATAATTAGTATTATATGGAAGTAACAGAAAGCCTCTTAATTTAGCCTGTAAAAAAAGGGGACATGTGTTATAAGATAAGGGGGTGTCTTATGGGATTGAGAATAAGACCTCAGAAAAGAATTACAACCATGTTAGAACACTTGGGATGTATTAACCTGGGCAGGCTGTTATTTTAGCTTCTTGTCTGCTAACATAAAAATCTAAAAACTGGACAATTAACTGCCATTATAATTTTAGATTTGTGTTATCTGAATCTAGGGTGGATATTTAATAAATACTGGCTTAAGCACTTCAGCTTTTACTTTTTCCCTCTGTTAAGTATTTAATGATCTGTAAATAAGCACTTCAGAAAGTGCTACCTAAAAGGACCCTGTGCTCTCTTACAACATGAAAAATCTTTGTGTAATGTGAGTGATTCACCCTCTGATTTGTCTGTTTGCTAATGAGATGTTTGGCTCACATGGTCAGTATTTTGTCCAATAATGTAAAAGGCCAGTCCTATGGAAGGAGGTCATATTCTCCTAAAGAAGTGTTGCTTCCTCCACATTCCAGGTGAGGTTCCTCTTGTCTTTTTGGAAGAGAATATCTGACAACCTTAAGCCAGGTCTTAGGGTTGTAGGAAACACATTTTCTCTCCATCTTTGTTCTCTCTGATCCTCTGTTTCATTTTTTTCTCATTTACAGACTTTCTCTGTTTGTTTGCTTCCCGATATCCTCCCTTCAAGAGACCAGTCACATCAAGGCTGAAATGAAATCTCTTAGTCCTAATACTAAATTCCCAGGAATTTTCTTCCACAGAGGGCCAGAGAGTGGTAGTGTCTAGAATACTTCCCAGAAAAGGAGAGCTTGGGCAGATGACACAGTTAGATCCACCATAGAAGACCGAGCTTGGCTATATGGGCAAAGGTTTGGTGATTACCTCATCTATTTCTTCTAAGACAGTCTTGTTCAACTGAATTCTCATTCTCAGGTGCCTCTTTGAGAGTAGAGTTTAAGAATATCAGTTTTTTAAGTGCTCCTCTGGTGCTTCTTATGCACTCTGAAGACTGGTAGACACTGTTCTAGAATATACTCCCAAAACGACTGTGAAAAGACAGAGTTTCAACCTGAGCATCTGTAATAAACAGCATATCTGAGGAAACTGTTAAAACATTAGCTATTCTTAGAGTCCTGGGACAACTCTATTCTCCACTGGAGCTGGGCACTGGGTTCTGTGTCTCTCTTCATGGTTCTGTGCGATCAGCAGCATATGCAAGGGAGAGCCATGGTAGGTTTCAAAGGCCTTGGTGGACATGGCTGATGTTTCCTGAGTGACTTGCAGTCAGCTCTAGTGAGAAATTAGTCACTGAGTGACAGGTAGTTAAATTCTGTACTTTTATTGTTTATAGGTTCTAGTCAAATGTAATTTTTAAAATCTAGTATCATTTGGAACCACAGCAAAAGTTTATTATTAAGGGTGTGCTCATGGTGGGGGCAGCTATGAAATTAGGACGACTGTTTAATATGACTATCTTCATTGGGATTTTTTTATTTTTTATTTTATTCTTATTTTTTTGTTTTGTTTTGAGACGGGGTCTCTCTCTGTTGCCCAGGCTGGAGTGCAGTGGCATGATCTCGGCTCATTGCAACCTCCACCTCCCGGGTTCAAGTGATTCTTGTGCCTCAGTCTCCCGAGTAGCTGGGATTACAGGCGTGTACCACCACCCCTAGCTAATTTTTCTATTTTTATTAGTAGAGAAGGGGTTTCACCATGTTGTTCAGGCTGGTCTCGAACTCCTGACCTCAAGTAATCTGCCTGCCCCTACCTGCCCAAGTATTAGGATTACAGGCATGAGCCACCATGGCCAGCCTTCATTGGGATCTTTAGGGAAGTAAAAATACATGAACATTTTTCTCCAACCCTCTCTCCCCAGAAAGCCGAAATTGGGATACATTGTCGTCATGGGTGGTGCACTGCAATTGGGTAGTTTTTCTCTCTTTCTAAATGGTACATAAAATTGAGGTGCATCTTAAAATCAATGGCATCTTAGATTCAATGAAATATGGTATAGGCTGCTTCGATATTTCTTTTCTTTTTTCTTTTTTTTTTTTTTCTGAGACGGAGTTTTGCTCTTGTTGCCCAGCCTGGAGTGCAATGGTGCAATCTTGGCTCACCGCAACCTCCGCCTCCCAGGTTCAAGCAATTCTCCTGCCTCAGCCTCCCGAGTAGCTGGGATTACAGGCATGCGCCACCACACCCAGCTAATTTTTGTATTTTTAGTATAGACAGCATCTCTCCATGTTAGTCAGGCTGGTCTCGAACTCCTGACATCCGGTGATCCACCCACCTTGGCCTCCCAAAGTGCTGGGATTGCAGGCATAAGCCACTGTGCCCGGCCGGATATTTCACAGTCTGGATGCTTCCTATCAAGATTATATGGCAGAATTAGTCCTCACCAAATATCCACATGCTCCCCTACTATCTACAGCTTCTCTGCAATTCAGCTGGGCCTGTGTGGCCAATTCTGACCAACAGGTCATGAACAGAAGTGACCTCATGTCTCTCACCACTCCCCAACCTCCCACCCCAGCCCAAATCAGTTAAGTGCTAATGTACCTCTTCTATCCCCTTTTCCCTGCCACAGCAAAATTGGGAGCCAATAGGTACTAAGTACTCATTTGTTTCACAGGCTTGCAGTAATATATACCCACCTGATAAGTGGACCATGAAGAATCCTTCTGCTGGGTTCCTACTAAGCAAAGACTCATTACTTTTCACACCTGACATTTTAAGTAGTAGCCCTGGGGTGCGGCTCCCCCTTGTTCCCGTGCATCTCTGAGCTTTTCATGATCAGCTAAACTTCCACATTGTTTTACCATAACTGGCTTGGGGATGGGGGAGAAATAATCTTCCAAAGAGGAACACAAGGAAAAGCATTTGATTTCTACTCTCTAAATATTTGGTGAGATTTGAGAAGCAACCAGGAATGTGAGCTTCAAAAAATTGGGCGATTCCTCCAAGGTGGAAATCTTTTGGCACACCAAATCTTTTGGTCCACTGGCTTCTTGAGAAGCCTTTAAGGCCAACCGATCCCCAGAACAAGATCTCTCTTGGGCTTCACTGGGAGTTATTCTTTTGAAAATGCAATTCTGGATTCACTTTTTGTATTGTCTCAGGAAAATCCTGTTTGTGAAAATGCCTCACGGTATCTCCCTGAATCTGAAGAAGTAAAGAGAAAGACTGTTTGCTTTGATGTAATCAGATTCTCTGGAATTTAATCCTATATCCTATTTATGGCTGAGCTAGCCATTCAAAATTAAAATGAACCTTTCATCCATGTGTATCATAAATGGGCATTTATCAGGATTATATGATTTTGCAATCCATCTGAATACGTAACCAGAATTTGTTTTCTTTCCGTTTCACTATGTAATTACCATGCAACAATAACAAAAGTGACATGTTTGAAGAACATAAAATGCTGTAAATTGGCCAGTAATGGTGATATTTCCTCATCTTCTGAAAAACCCATTTATTCTCTCTCTCAACAAATCAAGGCATTGTCAGCCCGTACTCATCTTGTGGCCAGAGGGGCTCCACCAATTTCTGGATGTAAGTGAGTCCTGGAATGCAGATGAGGCCGACTAACGAAGGCTTTCAGTGCAGGCAGCTGGTCTTTGCTTGCCTCAATTTTTAAATCATCCATAATGGGGCCAAGACCTCCCAAGCACTAAAAAGAGCGAGCTGACATGCTGGACAAACTGTTAACTTTTTCCTGAAGAAGCTGCTATATTGCACATCTGTCACTGCAGCGCAGACAATTACTCACTGAGTCAGGGAAAAAAATGTGCCGCTTGTTTCTAGCTGAGTTGTTAAGGGACTTAATGGAGAAATACAATGGCGTGGGAGTCAAAACATGCTGGTTTCCTGTGTAATCGGCAATTGTTTCCTCCTTTTGGAAGACTGTCTTGTAATATTAAAACATGTGAAGTAGACTAAGATGTGTGTTTAAAAAAACAGCAAAGGAATTAGAAGAGGTACAATAAAAGGACAGGCATATAAAGATGTAGGACGATCAAGAACCTAGCCTTACAGATTATGGACCACTGTACTTATTGCTGAGAATGTAACAATGCTGTGGCCAGTGTATTAGAAATATTGTGATTTTGCACATTATAAATTTCAAACTTTTAATGTGTATTCTCCAAGTGCTTCACAACCATCTAAAAATTATTTTATGAATTTCATGCCTCATATATGCAATGTAGATCATCTATACTGTTTCCATAATGAACTACAGCCATCAATGAGACACTTTAGAATCCTAGATTTGTCAGTCATCTAATAGAACTTTAGTTTGTTTTTTTCTTCCCTAAACTCATTTGCTTATCATACATATGAAATCCTGGCATTTGAAGAAATTAACTTCAATAAGTGATGGAAGAATTTGTTTGGTTTGAAAAGCATATATTGAGTTAGTATACTATTTCTCAGTCTTTCTATTTTTATTGAAGAATATTGATTTTTAGAAAGAAAGAAACTATTTTTTAGAAATAGGAAGATACAAACAGACAGAAGATAGTTCTGGTGTTTTACTTGGGATACTATTATACTTTTATCTCTAGTCTTACAGCTGGAAAATCAAGCATTATACACACTCTTAAAATACTAGCAATTTATCTTGAAAGTTCAAACTAAAAGAAAAAAAAAAAAAGAAACACAAAAAACAGCCCTCAATTTTAACCTTACTTCAGCCTTGAAAAATTAAGAAACAAACACAGGACATTCTGATATTGCAACAGGAGGGAAGTATGTGGATCTGAGAATGATTTAAACTGCCTGACAATTCAAAGACAAGAGACAACTCTGATGTACAGATAAAACTAAAAGTGGCAATAGTAGATCATACCCCTGCCAGTTAATGGCACTGACTCGCTGGAGACAAATCTGGATCTACTTAAAGTGTCAGGTGTGTAAAGTAATGAGTCTTTGCTTAGTAGGAACCCAGCAGAAGGCGCCTTCATGGTCCACTTGCCAGTTGAGTATATGTTACTACAAGCCTGTTAAATAAATGAGTATTTAATACCTATTGCATGAAAAAAAAAACCCTACTTATTTTAACAACTTTACTCAGTTTTTTGGGAGAAAAGATAAGTTTAATCAACATAGCGAAATGCCTCTTACAGCAAACAAAACTCAACACTTTAATGCATATTACAAAACACTTAAAATGTCCAAGCAGCTTTATGAGAGGCACAACTTTCCAAAAGGAAATGGAGTGATTGTAACAGATTTGAACTCTGATACTTTAAGTGATCAGAGAGAGCGTGTGTACCTTGTTACATTAGAATCATAGAATCCTTGAGCAGAAAGAAACCTTAAGCAAGTTAGTCTAATCAAGCGTCACAGAAACAATAAAAACAGGAAAATGTGGTAGAGCAGCTCACAATTGGCTATGAATACATTTGTGAATCAAATACGTTTACCAATATTTTTCTCTAATTTTTTTGAGATATTGAAATTTTTCAAGGCTTAATAACAATGAACTTAACTGCACTATTAAATGCTAATTGTCAATGGGTACTCATTTAAACAAATTTTTAAAGTACTTTCAACTTTTAAAAAATTACTCTAAGGTAAAAGGGAAACATTTAAAGCACAAAGACAATGACTGCTTATAAATAATGTTCTTAAACATTGTTTTATTCTTTCATTCTTTGTTGTACTATTAATATAACTTTCTACCAAAAGAAAAAATAAAAAAATAAAAAATATTCTTTGCTAACAATTTCTTTACAATGCCAATTTAGATCACTTTTCTTTTTGAAAGACAAAATACAGGTGAAAATGGTTTTAAAAATCATGTCAACATTGATTTTTTCTCTTTTGGGAAATATCTGCTCAAAACAAAATGTACTGAATAGAAGCAATTGTCAGTTCAATTTACAAGAATACCAATTCTCAATGTTAAAATAAACATTAATAAAATGCAGTATTTTGTAGTTATGTCTGTATACTGCACACAGGCATTATAAATACACCTATAGGTACACATTATGTATATCTTTACCCCCACTGTGTTAACTTCTGTTTGATAGCCACAGTATGAGTTATAAAATATATGGTATTTAAATGCTGAGACCAATTTATTGGCAGATTTTAATTAGCAATGAATGTTTATTTAAAAGAGTGCCATATAGTTTAAAAATAAAAGCAACCAAATTAAATAGTGTATTCGGGTAGCAGAAAAGAAGAACACAAATGACTCCAGCACACAGTCTGGTCATTATCAAGTATAACAAATTTTTTAAACAGTCAAGTTGCGAATGTAATCATGCTCAGCGTCTCTAGGCTATTGCAGGTAATTAGGATAGAAAAGGGAGACCTATGCACTCTCTAAAATTTTTAGTACAACCAATTAATTTGCTATGAGGCTACAGATACTGTAGAAGAGTGGCTTCACAAAAGAGCAGAAGAAATATCTTACTACCTTTTAGAGGAAACATACATGATACCTTCTAAATCTTGGGGTTCTATGGACGTCGTAACTGGCAAAAAATTAACTAACTATATATAAAACACAAATTAGTGGGCTTCAGATGGTGAAAGACATTTGATTTACACTAAAAAATTCATATTTTAATTGTGTTTGTTTCTCCAATTAAGTTCAGGTACAACCAGAACATCAGGTCTGCACTGAGTTTTCGTAAAGACTGAGGGCATGTCAGTAGAAGTATGGGGGAAGCTTGGGATGTTATCACTTCTCTGCTTTGAGTGCTGATTCACATATACTGTAGAGTACATATATTCTGTACAATTAAACACTTCAACAGAATAAGAAGTATTTTAAGTCCTCTGTGAATCACATAGAGGGCTCTAGGTGTCAAGATGAAGAACTGTCTTCTATTAGCTGAAAATACAAAGAAGAATTTTTTTAGGTGTTAGAGAAGCTAAGTTAACATCCTACAGAAGTTGCTTCAGAAGATTTGTACCTGTCCAGAAGAGCAATAAAGAGCACTCATAAGGACTGCAATATTTAATGAAGAAGTTCCTATACACTAGTCTGGTATATATACTGCTCTTCTTCACTACGAGGGTTTTTACCTCCATCAGAACATAATAAGGTGAAAAAGAACAGCCAAGTCCTCAGGAGTGTGGAACCAGGCTCACAACGACCTCATTGTTTGCTCTCAGTGGCTTCAAACTTGGCTTTTTGAGATTCTAGGATTTTAGCAGATCTCCAAGCAATCAAATTAAGAAAAAGCTCAAACACCAAATTTTGAATAGACCCTAGAGCACAATACACTATCACAAAGAAGTTTTAAAACTTGTATATAATCTCCCCCCGGCTACATAGACAGAATGAGCATTTAGAAAATATCAGTTAAGAAAATGGCAAATTTCTAAGTAAAAAACTTGTAGAAAGTAATGATACCATGGGGTTACTTTATCCCAACAAGAATGCTTCAAAAGAACATCTCTTCTGGTCATCCATAGTCCCCTAACCAACCTGTCCTCTAGGTACGATATCCCTGGGAAAGAAGATAATTCTCAAGAAATGTACATTTGGCAAACCGTGAAGGCTTTCAAATAGCAGGTTGGCCTTCCCCTCCCTAGTTGGCAGGATTTTTTTTAGGGGACCACCTGAGAAAGGTCTGTTACATGCATAAACCTCATTTAACACCTTTTAAAACTCTTCTGGGGGCTGGGTGCTGTGGTTCAGGCCTATAATCCCAGCTCTTTGGGAGGCCAAGGTGGGTGGATCACTTGAGGTCAGGAGTTTGAGACCAGCCTGGCCAACATGGCAAAACTCCGTCTCTACTAAAAATACAAAAATTATCCGGGTGTGGTGGTGGGTGCCTGTAATCCCAGCTACTTGGGAGGCTGAGGCAGAACAATCGCTTGAACCCAGGAGGGGGAGGCTACAGTGAGCCGAGAGTGCACCACTGCATTCCAGCCTGGGTGACAGAGGCAGACTCTGTCCAAAAAAAAAAAAAAAGAAACAAACAAAAAAACTCTTTTGGAAAGTGACAAGATTTTAAAAACCCATTAGAAAGGTGATTCACGTGTGTTATCTCAGTCTTTACTCAACCAGTAAAGGCCACTATAAATAGAATGATAATAATAATCATCATAATAAGTTGTTAATAATGAGGATAATAAATAAAGATCTTCTAAACTAAAAGCAATTTAGAATCTCTGATACTATGAAGCAAATGACTCAGGAACAGCTCAATACTACGCACATAATACAAACGACCTCTTTTGCTAGGTTTTAAAGTAACATCTTGGGTCCTAGAAAGGGCAAATCAGTACCATTTACTTCTTTTGTTCATTCGTTCACCTTCTAAATGGGTTGGGCCATTGCCAGAAATCTGAGTTCTGGGAGAGCCATTTAACTCTTCATATAAATTGATTCAATATTGTGATAAATTACTCCAATGATTAAAATTTTAAATCCATTTACTACACTTGAGTTGATCTTAAAAATAATATCAATCTTTGGGAAAACAGAGGTAGAAGTACATCTGGATTAATAGAATTTACATTTCAATCATGGTGAATTTAAAAAATACATTTTTCTTTCAATAATTATTTTATGTTCTAAATGAGGTAAAATTTATAAAATCTGCATTAAAGTAAGGTAGAGGGCACTCTGGTGATAATAATGGTGAGGTTTATTTTTGTCAAAACGTCTAAGGGAAACATTAATTGTTGTTTGTCAACTGTGAACTTCACACTACATTGTCTAAGGATAGAAAATTAATGGGTATCACTCTGTCAGAAAATCCTCACAAAGAAGCCAATTCAAGGAATATGAAATTGACAAGCCTTTCAAACAAAGATGTGTTCGGACTTCGCTGATGCAATGGTAGGTCTTTTGGGTTACAATAGATAGGGATGATATAAAACACAATCTTTTCCTGTCTATCCCATTTTAGAAGCCGGTGGGTGTGCTCACATTTGTCTGGGCATTACAGCACTGCACACATACATGAATTAAGCAAAGCATCAGAAAGTACTGACACATGAGATTAAAATAAATAAGAGAAACGAGCTGCTCTTTCTACCTAGAAATAGCTGGAAATTACTGAAAAAAATTAAAGGGCAGAGGTTTTCATTTTAGCACCATGAATTGTGATGAAATCCCATTTCTCTCACTATGGCAGGACTGTATGCAGTTAGGAAGCTAGAGTGATGTGTTTGAGGCAATGTAGATTTTTGCTTCAAAAACAGAAGTCATGTTATCATTTTAGAACAATGGGACATAGTGAATAAAGTCTGTAAAACATTTCTTCTTTGCTTTTCTTAGGCAGATTTTCCTGCATTGGGGGTAGTAGTTGTGGAAGTACTTTTTGGTAGAGGAAATCCAAGTCCTAATCCCTTTGGCCTCTGCATGGCTTGAATTGGCTCAGAGATCCCCTTGCCATCTCGTCCAAGGCCTGACCCAGGCATCCAGCCCATATTCTGAAGCATTCGGTTTCCAATATTATTTTCTAGGATTGGCTGGGCATTTTCACCTACAAATCCTGAAATGATAAAACAACAGCACACATTAATTAGTATGAACACAGGTGAAGATATTAGGCTATGAAAATGATGTTCTCCTAAGTTTTGTTTTGTTTTTCAACCAGGTACTAGAGGGGGTTGCGTATTCATCTTTGGATACTTTTTGTAGTTGAGAAAACAATGGAAGAAAGATCTTGTTTAGAATTCCAATTCTAGCACTTCACAGCAGGGTGAGCTATTCAGCCTCTCTGGGCTCTTGTTTTCTCATCTGTGAAACAGCCATAATACAACCTACATTGCCTATCTCACAGAACTTTGTAGGACAGATGAGATCATGTATGTAAAGAAACTTCTCAGTAAACCATAAAGTACTCTACTAACGGATTTATTTTCATTACCATGTTAGCCTTATGGATTCTTCAGAAAATCACCAGCCTATATTGTAATATCTCACATTTGCCCATGACCTTGACATTCAACAGAACCAAAACTAAAACCAAACCAAACAAAAAGCACAACTGGTGGCATCTTGAATTCCTAGGAATTTACATTCTTATAATCTCTCTCCTTATTATTTATTATTCAGTCTGTAACATATGCATCTTTTAGTTCCTTTCCTCCTTTTCCTTCCATGGCCATGTTTAAATGACTATATAAGTTATTAGAAAGAAAATAGAGGAAAATAATATTGAAGAGAGAGATATATATATATTATAAAATTTAAAAAATATATTATATAAATTTGCAGGGACATAGACCACAATTCCCTTCACAGGCCTCCAGGGATAGATATATTTCTTCCTTTCCTTCCCTCCCTCCCTCCTTCCCTTCATTCCTTATTTGAAAAAGGAGATTGGCTAGTGCTTAACATGAAATTTAGATATAGATGTTGTTTACCATATTTTCTTAGCAGGTAATTGAGAAATGCATCTATTTTAAGCATTTTCTCTTTGATGACATTTTCAAAAATAGACTTCTAATTTAATTTTTTCTTGTAGGCCCTTATAGAAAAAGTTGAGCATAGATACTGTATATTTTGTTCTAGGGAAAAACTCAGAAGTACTAGATATCTGAAGTCCAAGGATGGAGAAATTAACAAACACCATAAAACTCAAAAAATACAATAACTTGAGCTCTTTCCTTCAACCGCAAGCTTGGGCTTGTCCTTGGCCTTGGTTGATCTGTCCCAGGTGTGGTACAGGTTGGTTCTTTCCTTGATTGGTTCATTTCTGTTCCTTCTCTAGCAGCAGGTATTAGATCATGGTGTATGAAAAGAGAATATAGAAAATCTGGAGCTAACCAGATACAAGCAATCAGAAGTCTTAATTATCAGAGCATTTCTCATGGTTACTCCCCTTTTAGAAGTAAGTGATTAACAGACAAACTAATATTGGAGTCTGTAAGAAAAAAAAAAAAAGAGAGAGATGAAAGTCTATCTTAAAAGAACCTTTGTCTTAGTGAGAACATATTCGGCCCAGCCCAATCTTTTCCACCAGGGCTCAAATTTACAGGGATACAGAGTTTGACACCATTCCCTCCATAGGCTTCCTATACTACACTTTCCAAATATCTGTAGAATGCCTGTGGTATAGCAGCTGAGTCCTGGCTCTAGCATATTTCTGCTCTGAAATGTGGACCATGTCTTCCTAGACAGAGGTTGAAATGGTCAGCTGTTGACATAACCACTTACTTCTCTCAAAGGTTTGTGAGTCTCTTTAGCACCAACCTACACCTCACCCTGCACCTACCCCTTTCCCATCATCAGTTTTCTTCTTCCCTGACTCAGGATTATTACAGCACCTTCTCCCCAACTACAAAAAAAAGTTGGAACTCTTCTGTTCTACTGTTTCTCTGAGACTATGTTCAGAATGGTGGTACCAGCAGAGAAGGATCCTTGGATCTCAAACATCAATAAGAATAACAAAAATATTAACGATGAAACTCCAGAGTATAGTAGTGTTCTCTTTCTTATCCTGAGTT
The DNA here is from genome assembly GCF_028885655.2 of Pongo abelii. NCBI lineage: Eukaryota > Metazoa > Chordata > Mammalia > Primates > Hominidae > Pongo > Pongo abelii. Next base: position 31,997,991 of record NC_071985.2, on the reverse strand, counting down.
GTGGTTATCCAAATGGCCAATTTATTATTGTTCTTTAAACTGTTCATATACTTTTTTTTTTTTTTTTTCTTGGCAGAGTCTCACTCTGTTGCCCAGGCCGGAGTGCAGTGGTGAAATCTTGGCTTACTGCAACCTCCACCTCCCGGGTTCAAGTGATTCTTATGCCTCAGCCTCCCGAGTACCTGGGATTACAGGTGTGTGCCTTCACCCAACTAATTTTTGTACTTTTTGGTAGAGAAGGGATTTCACCATGTTGGCCAGGCTGGTCTTGAACTCCTCACCTCAGGTGATCCACCTGCCTTAGCCTCCCAAAGTTTTGGGATTACAGGCATGAGCCACCGCACCCAAACTGTACATATACATTTTTAAGTGTATTCTTTGAACTATGTATTTCACAGTAAAAAATAAAATAATAGTAAAAGAAATGTCAGCATTGAACCAACAGTGTATCTTCTCTGGTAATTTGTATCTCACATTGTGGGGAACAGCAAGTGAGTCACCCTCTGTGATTCTTACTTGTAGAACAATGAAAGCCACAAAGTGCTAGACATGAGTTTTAATACCTACACTCCTCTTATTTACTATGGAGTAATCATCAGTTGATTCTCAAAGCCATTTATTAAACATTTTGGTATTCTCAATCTTCAGTGCATTTCAAGACCAAGAAGAGACCACATCATTGCCATTTGCTAAATTCCTTACTGGGAGTAAGAACTAGCCAATGATTAATTGGCTTTGGATTTCTCAAATGGATTCATAGCTCATGGAAACAAGTACCTTAACATGTAACAGAAAGAACCTTCAACTACTTGCCTCTTGAGTGGCAACATCTAATGTCAAAGAAAAATTCCAGACTAACATTATTGACCACTTGAGAAGGGCAAAATGCATATACAGAGATTATAAATATATGTGTGAGTGTGTGTTGTGTGTGACAGTGAAAAATGGACCTCTTAGTCACACATTCACATGCACGCACACACAACATAAAAATCTTTTGTCAAAAATGTTTAATATAACAAAAAAGCAATTAATTTTTTATTTTGAAGTCATGATTATGGTGGTAACCAGGACAGACCTCCAAGGTATGTAGTTTTTTCTGGACAGCTGCTAATCAGGTATGCCAGGTTAAACGGTGCCTTAGCATGTTGTCTCATATCCCTGATTTTTCAGTGATTGCCATGAATTAATTTACTTCTACCCTAAGCTAAAGTCAGACCAGAGGTCTAATGCTGCTCTGGGCTATACATCTGTTTACTCACATTTTTGATAGGATAGCTTGCAAAAGTTCATAATTAAAATTTGTTTAATTTTAAGAAAACAATAAGGCCAATTTAAAGTATTTCTAAAAAATTGCTAAATTATGGTGAATTTTCAGTCCTAAAGTGAACAGCAAATGATAATTGATTCACTATTATAATTGAAAAATGTTGGTATTTCAAGCAGGGTAGCCCAGGGGTGACCATCATACTCTCATGCTTTTGTTTTTATATAGATGGAAAAGAACTCATTCTCATTTTTTTAAATGATGGTTTCATTTCTCTTCTTCATAAAAATAAAACAATATAACATAAAAGAAAGCATTATCTTGTACTCAGAAGAAAAATGAACATTTTATTCTTCAAACGCTAAATCTTTCCTCATAGAAACACAACCTAAAAAACAAAAAGAGTAACAGATACTTCATTATTCATGGAAAATGATTCTAGAGTGAAAGCTACTGTTGGCTTCTCATCCTTCTTTTATGAGATTAAGACTTGGGAGTGGAACAACTCAGCCTCAGCGCAGTAGACACCACAACCATAATTTCCCTTTCTTTGGCTCCTGGCAGTGTTAAAATCCTTTAAGACCTTTCCTAGAAGGCTCTCCTGCTCCGGCAGCTTTAGCAATACATCGCCTGCTAACCTTTCTGCCTGCTTCCGCTCCCAGCCTCCTGGCTGCTGGATCTCTCATATCCATTACAGCTGAGTCGGTCCTTTCCCCTCAAATCTTCCAAAGAGTACCGTGGAGGGTAATTCACTTGCATAATTGGCTCAAGAGATGAAAATCTTGTATCGGCCTCTCTTAGCCACTAATCTATCCAGCTGACTGCAAGACTAATTGGCAGCTTGTTTAGTAATTTGGCTCATAAAGTGTTGTATTGATGTTGGATAAACAGCCAATGGAAGGGGAGGTGACACATGCTGCTTCCCATAGAACAGCTAGTGCACTCTGCCTCTGTCCCTACCCTGTATTCACAAGGCATTTATTAGTTTGTGATCACTCTTTCTTCCCATACTCTTTTTGCCATTACCTGACTAGCCAGCTGAGGGGCTGGGCTATTCTCATTATTATTAGCAACGTTATAACAATGATAAGTTATGATACTGTCCTCTGTTCTCAGTAACTAATTTAGGGACATGGATTTTTGATTATTATTATTATGAACTCAAGGAACAGCATTAAGCACAGTTTAAGATAAGAGAAAGTGGTAGGTGTTACTACTCTTCGTCTAATGTTTTAATTATTTCATTTATTAATATAGAAATGCTTCACTAATTCAGACTAGTCTATAATTTTATCTGCAATATTGCAGACATACTTCATGATACTATTGTTAATTAAAATCAGTTTAAATAGTTAAGTGCATAAATATATGATGCACTGACTTATTTAAATAACAGAAATTTAATGTAAAACTAGTTTTTTTCCTTAAGTGATAAAAACTTTGTAAAGAATAAAAGACATGATCTGTTATTGACATGTTTAGGGGAGGAAGTATTGTTATTAACATACGTTTTTAGTTAAACCAAAATATATTTCTTATGGAATGCTTATGTATCAAACAGTATGCATTTTCAAAAAAATAAAATCTTACAAATAGAAAACTGTTTTGGCCCTGAAGTCAGACAGGAATGTTTATCTGCTACAATATAATCAGAACCATTTTTGGTCTTCCTACTAGAAAGCATGCCTACACAAAGCATGTGGTGTATTTGTTAGGTATCTGACATTCATTATTTCTACCCTTCATTCAAAAAGGAAATTTTAATGGTCCTCAGAGAGTTGAAGTAACTTAACCTTGACCACACAGTGAGTAGGCTAGGACTCAAACTTTGGTTAAGCTTACTCCAAAAGCCTACACACATTTCTTTACCTGATTCCCTATAAGAATTTTTAGCAGAGATGTTGTACAAACCACTAAAAAAATTCATTGAGTAATACATGAATTGCAATATTAGGTTCTCTCAATTTGTATATGAATAATATATCGCAATTTGTATATGGACAATATATCACAAATATATCAGACACATTTGGATAACATGAATACAATGATGTCTGCAGCCCTTATAAATTATAAATGCTTCCGTATCCATAATTTGTTTTGATCTTATCAACCTGAAAGGGGAGTATTATTGGCCCCATTTTGTAGATGTAACTGATGTTTGGAGAGATAATTCAGCTGCCCGAAGTCAATTAGCTAAAAAGTACCCCAGCTAGAACTTGAACTTAGGACATTTGATCCCAAATGTTACCCTTTCAGCCGACTGAACACTGAACTTGCAATATTATATCATCAACATTTTCTGATGCATGGGGAGTTGCCGGCAAGATGGCCGAATAGGAACAGCTCCAGTCTGCAGCTCCCGGCGAGATCAGTGCAGAAGGTGGGTGATTTCTGCATCTCCAACTGAGGTACCTGGTTCATCTCACTGAGACTGGTCAGACAGTGAGTGCAGCCCATGGAGGGTGAGCAGAAGCAGGGTGGGGTGGTGCCTCACCCAGGAAGTGCAAGTGGTGAGGAAACTCCCTCCCCTAGGCAAGGGAAGCCTGGAGGGACTGTGCCTTGAGGAACAGTGCACTCCAGCCCAGATACTATGCTGTTCCCACAATCTTCACAACCCGCAGACCATGAGATCTCCCCTGGGTGCCTACGCCACCAGGGCCCTGGGTTTCAAGCACAAAACTGGGCGACCGTTTGAGCAGACACCAAGCTAGCTGCAGGAGTTTTTTTTCATACTCCAGTGGCACCTGGAACGACAGCGAGACACAACCATTAACTCCCCCAGAAAGGGGGCTGAAGCCAGGGAGCCAAGTGGTCTAGCTCAGCACATCCCACCCCCATGAAGCCCAACAAGCTAAGATCCACAGGCTTGAAATTCTTGCTGCCAGCACAGTAGTCTGAAGTCGACCTGGGGTGCTTTGAGTTTGGTGGGGGAAGGGGCGTCTGCCATTACTGAGGCTTGAGTAGGCAGTTCTCCCCTCACAGTGTAAACAAAGCTGCTGGGAGTTCCAACTGGGTGGAGCCCACCACAGCTCAGTAAAGCTGCTGTAGCAAGACTGCCTCTCTAGATTCCTCCTCTCTGGGCAGGGCATTTCTGAAAGAAATGCAGCAGCCCCAGTAAAAGGCTTATAGATAAAACCCCCATCTCCCTGGGACAGAGCACCTGCAGGAAGGGGTGGCTGTGGGCACAGCTTCAGCAGACTTAAACATTCCTGCCTGCTGGCTATGAAGAGAGTAGCAGATCTCCCAGCACAGCGCTCGAGCTCTGCTAACGGAAAGAATGTCTCCTCAAGTGGGTCCCTGACCCCCGTGCTTCCTGACTGGGAGAAAACTCCCAGCAGGGGTCGACAGACACCTCATACAGGAGAGCTCCAGATGGCATCTGGCGGGTGCCTCTCTGGGAGGAAGCTTCCAGAGGAAGGAACAGGCAGCAATCTTTGCTGTTCTGCAGCCTCTGCTAGTGACACCCAGGCAAACAGGGTCTGGAGTGGACCTCCAATGAACTCCAGGAGACCTGCAGCAGAGGGGCCTGACTGTTAGAAGAAAAACTAACAAACAGAAAGGAATAGCATCAACATCAACAAAAACGACGTCCGCACAGAAACCCCATCTGAAGGTCACCAACATCAAAGATAAAAGGTAGATAAATCCACGAAGATGAAGAAAAAAACAGCAAAAAAGGCAGACAATTCCAAAAACCAGAACGCCTCTTCTCCAAAGGATCACAACTCCTTGCCAGCGAGGGAACAAAACTGGACACAGAATGAGTTTGAGGAACTGACAGAAGTAGGCTTCAGAAGGTGGGTAATAATGAACTCCTGCAAGCTAAAGGAGCATGTTCTAATGCAGTGCAAGACAGCTAACCACCTTGAAAAAAGGTAACTAGAATAACCAGTTTAGAGAAGAACATAAATAACCTGATGAAACTGAAAAACACAGCATGAGAACTTCCTGAAGCATGCACAAGTATCAATAGCTAAATTGATCAAGGGGAAGAAAATATATCAGAGATTGAAGATCATCTAAATGAAATAAAGCATGAAAACAAGATTAGAGAAAAAAGAATGACAAGGAATGAACAAAGCCTTCAAGAAATATGGGACTATGTGAAAAGACCAAACCTATGGTTGATAGGTATATCTGAAAGTGATGGGGAGAATGTGACCAAGCTGGAAAATACTCTTCAGGATATTATCCAGGAGAACTTCCCCAACCTAGTAAGACAGGCCAACACCTGTCTTCTCGCTCCCAGATTCATAAAGCAAGTTCTTAGAGACCTACAAAGAGACTTAGACTTCCACACAATAATAGCGGGAGACTTTAACACCCCGCTGCCAATATTAGACAGAGCAACGAGACAGAAAATTAACAAGGATATTCAGGACTTGAACTCAGCTCTGGTCCAAGCAGACCTAATAGACATCTACAGAACTCTCCACTGCAAATCAACAGAATATACATTCTTCTCAGCACCAAATCACACTTATTCTAAAATTGACCACATAATTGGAAGTATAACACTCCTCAGCAAATGTAAAAGAACGGAAATCGTAACAAACAGTCTCTCAGACCACAGTGCAATCAAATTAGAACTCAGGATTAAGAAACTCACTCAAAACCACTCAACTCCATGGAAACTGAACAACCTGCTCCTGAATGACTACTGGGAAAATAATGAAATTGAAGCAGAAATAAATAAGTTATTTGAAACCAATGAGAACAAAGACACAACGTGTCAGAATCTCTGGGACACACCTAAAGCAGTGTTTAGAGGCAAATTTATAGCACTAAATGCCCAAAGGAGAAAGTAGGAAAGGTCTAAAATTGATACCCTAACATCACAATTGAAAGAACTAGAGAAGCAAGGGCAAACAAATTCAAAAGATAGTAGAAGATAAGAAATAATTAAGATTAGAGCAGAACTGAAGGAGAGAGAGATACGAAAAACCCTTCAAAAAAATCAGTGAATCCAGGAGCTGGTTGTTTGAAAAGATTAACAAAATAGACCGCTAGTCAGACTAATGAAGAAGAAAAGAGAAAAGAATCAAATAGACACAATAAAAAATGATAAAGGGGATATCACCACCGATCCCACAGATATACAAAATACGATCAGAGAATAGTATAAACACCTCTATGCAAATAAACTAGAAAATCTAGAAGAAATGGATAAATTCCTGGACACATACACCCTCCCAAGACCGAAGCAGGAAGAAGTCAAATCCCTGAATAGACCAATAACAAGTTCTGACATTGAGGCAGCAATTAATAGCCTATGAACCAAAATAAACCCAGGACCAGATGGATTCACAGTCAAATTCTACCAGAGGTAAAAAGAGGAGCTGGTACCATTCCTTCTGAAACTATTCCAAACAATAGAAAAAGAGGGACTCCTCTCGGACTCATTTTATGAGGCCAGGATCATCCTGATACCAAAACTTGGCAGAGACACAACAACAACAAAAAATTTCAGGCTAATATCCCTGATAACATTGATGTGAAAATCCTCAATAAAATACTGGCAAACCAAATCCAGCAGCACACTGAAAAGTTTATCCAACATGATCAAATCGGCTTCATCCCTGGGATGCAAGGCTGGTTCAACACACTCCAATCAATAAACGTAATACATCACATAAACAGAACCAATGACAAAAACCACGTGATTATTTCAACAGACACAGAAAAGCCTTTGATAAAATTCAACACCCCTACATGCTAAAAACTCTCGATAAACTAGGTATTGATGAAATGTATCTTAAATAATCAGAGCTATTTATGACAAACCCACAGCCAATATCATAGTGAATGGGCAAAAGCTGGAAGCATTCCCTTTGAAAACCAGCACAAGACAAGGATGCCCTCTCTCGCCACTCCTATTCAACATTGTAGTGGAAGTTCTGGCTAGGGAAATCAGGCAAGAGAAAGAAATAAGGGTATTCAAATAGGAAGAGAGGAAGTCAAATTGTCTCTGTTTGCAGATGACATGATTGCATATTTAGAAAACCCCACTGTCTCAGCCCAAAATCTCCTTAAGCTGATAAGAAACTTCAGCAAAGTCTCAGGGTACAAAATCAATGTGCAAAAATCACAAGCATTCCTATACACCAATAACAGACAAACAGAGAGCCAAATCATGAGTGAACTCCCATTCACAATTGCTACAGAGAATAAAATACTTAGGAATACAACTTACAAGGGATGTGAAGGACCTCTTCAAGGAGAACTACAAACCACTGCTCAAGGAAATAAGAGAGGACATAAACAAATGGAAAAACATTCCATGCTCATGGATAGGAAGAATCAATATTGTGAAAATGGCCACACTGCTCAAAGTAATTTATAGATTCAATGCTATCTCCATCAAGCTAACATTGACTTTCTTCACAGAATTGGAAAAAACTACTTTAAAGTTCATATGAAACCAAAAAAAGCTCACATATCCAGGACATCCTAAGCAAAAAGAACAAAGCTGGAGGCATCACGATACCTGACTTCAAACTATACTACAAGGCTACAGTAACCAAAACAGCATGGTACTGGTACTAACACAGATATATACACCAATGGAACAGAACAGAGGCCTCAGAAATAACGCCACACATCTACAACTATCTGATCTTTGACAAACCTGAGAAAAACAAGCAATGGGGAAAGGATTCCCTATTTAATAAATGGTGTTGGGAAAACTGGTTAGCCATATGCAGAAAAGTGAAACTGGACCCCTTCCTTACATCTTATACAAAAATTAACTCAAGATGGGTTAAGAGTTAAATGTAACACCTAAAACCATAAAAACCCAAGAAGAAAACCTAGGCAATACCATTCAGGACACAGGCATGGGCAAAGACTTCATGACTAAAACACCAAAAGCAACGGCAACAAAAGCCAAAATTGACAAATGGGATCTAATTAAACTAAAGAGCTTCTGCACAGCAAAAGAAACTATCATCAGAGTGAACAGGCAACCTACGGGAGAAAACTTTTGCAATCTATCCATCTGACAAAGGGCTAATATCCAGAATCTACAAAGAACTTAAACAAATTTACAAGAAAAAGTCAAACAACCCCATCAGAAAGTGGGCAAAGGATATGAATAGACACTTCTCAAAAGAAGACATTTATGTGGCCAACAAATATGAAAAAAAGCTCATCATCACTGGTCATTAGAGAAAGGCAAATCAAAATCACAATGAGACACCATCTCACGCCAGTTAGAATGTTGATCATTAATAAGTCAGGAAACAACCGATGCTGGAGAGGATGTGAAGAAATAGGAATGCTTTTACATTGTTGGTGGGAGTGCAAATTAGTTCAACCATTGTGGAAGACAGTGTGGCGATTCTTCAAGGATCTAGAACCAGAAATACCATTTGACCCAGCTATCCCATTACTGGGTATATATCCAAAGGAATATAAATCATTCTACTATAAAGACACATGCACATGTATGTTTATTACAGCACTGTTCACAATAGCAAAGACTTGGAACCAACCCAAATGCCCATCAGTGATAGACTGGATAAAGAAAATGTGGCACATATGCACCATGGAATACTATGCAGCCATAAAAAAGGATGAGTTCATGTCCTTTGCAGGGACCTGAATGGAGCTGGAAACCATCATTCTCAGCAAACTAACACAGGAAAAGAAAACCAAGCACCATATGTTCTCACTCATAAGTGGGAGTTGAACAATGAGAACACATGGACATAGGGAAGGGACCATCACATACTGGGGCCTCTTGTGGGGTGGAGGGCTAGGGAAGGGATAGCATTAGGAGAAATATCTAAAGTAGATGACAGGTTGATGGGTGCAGCACACCACCATGGTATGTGTATAGCTATGTAACAAGCCTGCACGTTCTGCACATGTATGCCAGAACTTAAAGTATAATAAAAGAAAAACAAAAACAAAAAACATTTTCTACTACATCATTTCTTTTGCCATATTTCCCCAACTGATTAAGGTTTTATTCTATTCACAGATTTCTAACTCCTGGTAAAAGTATAAATCTAAATAAGCATAGCAAATCTGACTAAAGAGAGTATTCTAACTCCTGAAATACCTCAAGATTCATTTTGTTTGTTATAAATCCAGCTACTCTAGCTTTCTTTGGCTAATATTTAAATTAAACCTTATATTTAGTTGTATTTATGGTAAAAAGCATATACTGAGTTTTCTTCTTTTATCCTTTATAATCCCTAAATTTAACCGATGTAGTTTCTCCATTTACATTTATCATGATTACTAATATACCTACATTTATTTTTACTGTATTATTTAAAGCTATTAACTTTGCTTTTTCTGTGAATTTTTATTTCCTCCTTTCTGGAATTTATTGCCTGCTTATACTACCTTGAAGACTATATACAATATTTCTATCCTTTTAAGTGATGACCTTTAAAAGTCAACATGCATATCTTGCTTATTCCCCCACATTTTACATATTATTGTCCATAGTTTTAGTTCCATCTTACTTTTACACATCCAAATTAATCATCTACATGGTCACTGTCACCATCATTATTACTTTTATACAGTCAATATTAATTTAGCTTTTAGTACATGCTTAACAATTTCTTTGCTCACCATTACTTTCTGAATTTCATTCTTTTTTTAATGGATTCTGTTTTCCTCTACAAGAGGTATAAAATTTAGTAGTGGTCAGTCTTTATCCGAAATGACTTTATTTCATCCTCACTCTTGGGTAATATCTAGCTGGATATGTAACTCAGGTTAATTTGGTTATTTTGTCTTAGCACTTTGGAAATATTCTCTCTTAGATTTGCAATTGTACTGCTATTTTTAAGTTTGCTACCAGTACAATTTCATTCTTACATAGGTTATATTTTTTCTCCTTGGCTGCTCTTAAGTCATTCTCCTTGTCTTTGGTGTTCTGAAGTTTTATTACAATGTGACTTTATTTATATTTAATATTTCTTGATATAGACTTGTACTTGTTGAATATGAAAATTCATGTTTTCCTTCCATTCTAAAAATTCTTATTTTCCTGAATATTGCACCATCTTATTCTCTCTACTCTTCCTTCTGTAAGTTCTATTAGACACAGGTTGAACTTCATTGTCCTTAAGTCCTTCAGCCTCTTTTATATTTTCAATCATTTTATCTCTCTGTGCTGCTTTTATGTAGCATAGAGATCACTCTTCAGATCTCGCCTAAAATTCAGTGTCTTTTCAGCTATATTTATTCTGTCATATAACCCATTCAGTGATTTGCACAGTTTTTAAGATATTTTCATAATAAAATAATCTCAAATTTCTACTCGATTCTTTACCACATCTGTCTTTTCTTTGTCTACAATTATTTCCTTTCGTTTTTGAATTTGTTTTTATAACTAACTTTTTAGTTTTGGTTTATGAGATCGTCATTGGTAGGTTTTTATTTGTGGTGCTTCTTTGAGGCCTGGGTTGAAGGCCTACACCTCTAGAGCGGCTTTGAATGTACTTCAGAAACCAGTTTTTATGTTAATTTTTGGCTTAGTGTAATTTAAAACTAGAAACTCATTGTGAGGGCAGCCTCTTGGTCACAAATCTTCAGAGAGTTTTCTATTTGGAGCCCAGGCAGAAACAAGATTCTTTATCTTCCACTGTGCCTGTGGGTGAGTTTTGTTTCCAGTCTGCCCATTTCTGATGATGGAGCTTTTAGAGGTTCTGACTTGATAAGGAGACTTACGCTGGGATCCCAGGCTTGACTCCCTGTCCACGGGTGAACTAACGAGCATGCCTTAGGTTTTCGAGCTTGCCAGTAGTGTGAGTGGGTGTGGGGGCTGCTCAGGGCCATTTTGGTCTTGAACATTTCCCTTTCTTTCCTGTAGTCTCAGCTATCTTTGTAAAAACATGGCTTCAAATTTTATTCAGTGTTTTCAGGTGTTCGGTAGTTTAAGTGTTTTCTCATTATTTAGTCTTTTGTCAGGAAACAGCAATTCTTTTCTATCTAACATGCGTGCTTACTCTGTCCATCCTGTACTGAATGATAATGGAAAACTGTTTATTAAGACTCTACTAAAACGCATAACCGAAGAGTGGGCTGGTGGTGTATGTGTGAAGAGGCAAAGGATTGCATATATCCTAGGCTTTACTATTCATTCAGATAGAGTCTGGTTTCAAAATTAATAACAATCCCCTTGGAAAAGTCTGCCTGTTTTAAAATCCTGAAAGAGCTACAATAATCTACAGCAGCTATATGGACCCAGGGATAGCAGGAAATAAAAATATAATTATTGATAAGATAAATTTGGACAACTACAATCTAGTACCTTGAAAAGGAGCTTGGTTACACCACACATTTCTGATTATATTTGGTATGACTTTTAATTGCAAATGAGCCTTTAAAAAGTCTTCACTCATTATTATTATTTACAACCTGCCTTCACTGCCTTAAATATTCAAGATTATTTTCCTATTGAAATATCAGGAGGATGTGGAGAAAAAAGTTGAAAAGTCACAAAAAGCTGTAATGTAACCTCTTGCCAGAACTCACATGTTCATGGAAAAAAAACTACCCTGGAACAATATGTATATCAAGACATTAAACTTCAAAAGGCATTTCATTTCTATACTTAAAATGTATAAAAAAGGCTGACTCCTTATAATAAATATTTCACTATGATATTATTTCAATAGAAAGCAAAATAGTAATAGGCAATATTAATTGTGGATAACATTGAATTTTCATACTGTACAGTGGACAAAATTTTTTTAAAATATAGTAGCCACAATATCTCAATAAAGGAACTTAAATCTTTTTACTATTAAATCCTCAATAAGCTATGCCTTCTACCAAAAACATGGACCACAACCAACATTGCTAACACCTTTTTAAAAAGTGTTAATAATATTCCTCTTATTTTGTTCACTGCTTTTCTTCACCTTTACAGATGACATTTTTCAAACTATAAAACGCATTCTGCTGGAAAACCTTCTTGCTTCGATAGTTCTCAATTGTATAATAGTAAATCTGCATCCTTTGCTACTGAGACATCCACTATCTTTCGGTATGTGACTTTGAATGAGGCAGAGAACAAGCTATACATTAAAAAAATCAATATCTAACCTTATCAATATTCATTTTACTTTGTCAATACAAAATACGAAGGTGAAAGAGCAGTAAATAAGCCAAAGCACTGAAATAAATTTGGTGTTCTTGTCACAATTAATAAATGTTCAAATGATAACATTGCTGGTTAGTCTAGAGCTTTCTAAAGCGACTGAAATTAGGCTTCAAAGCTATTGCTAAAAGATGGTGAGAAAAATCTTCAATACACTAGCAGGTAAACGTAATCAATTCTGGGTTATTAATTTCATAGGGGGCTTTAAATCTTTTATTAAAAGTGTTATTTATTATGAATGCAATTTATCTTTAGTCATAAATTGTTATACAAACGCAGTTTTGGATTTAAAGTGCCTAATTATAGTTTTCTGATAATTTTTTGGTAAATCCTTTCTAAACTTGCTGTTTGATTGTATAATGTTTCACATATAAATCAGAGGGGATTATCAAACAATATTCAAGCTGTCAGTCTTTTAACACTTACTCCCTATTTCAAATAAAAGAGAGTTATCGTCTGCATTTTTCTTGTTTAGAGTTAATGCTGACTAAAAGCAAAAGAAACTGTGAAAATATATCTCAACTCAATGTGTTTTTCAGGAGTTCTGCAAGGGCCTATAAAAGGGCAAGAATATTGTCCTTAGCTAACATTCAGAAGTTTACAAATATAACTAACTCTTTATTATGTGACTGACTCTTTTTCAGAATTTGAAAACTGTAATTTTCAGAGACAAGATGATCTAGGATTCATACCCTCATTATCAAAGTGTATTTATGCAAAAACATTTCTTACTTGAATTTGGATAATAATCTTCACCTTAGAGTTGATTCATTAGTATTAAAAGATATTCTATTTAAAACTGAGGACTTTAAGATAACCTCAATCTCTTCCTCTTAGAGAAAAACAGTTATGCATAGATTTTAAAAATGCCTCGAAAATGAGTGATGCAATTCTCCTGCTCCACTACTTGAGTAATTAAAAGTGCATTAAATTTCTATGAATTTTATCTTCTAAGTAAAAATGTAGTAATACCAACATCTTGAATATTAAGAGAATCACAATTTTGAAATATAAAATCTGGAATATGCTGGTGTAAGCTTATTAAAAAAACTGTTTTAGGCTAAAGTTCAATGTTTGTACCCATACGCCATATAAATGATTTCTTCTGATGTTACTGAGTTGTAATGTCAAAATCACCTTGCAGAAATAATTATATTATCCGCTCCTCAACCATTATGCATTTTCCTTCTCATTTCACATATGTTCAGAGTGTTAGGACGTGACCCCAGTATTTTCTTTTCCTTATTGCTGCCACTAAGGTGCTTTAGCAGCATTCCTAAGATTGTTCTTGTACAGTTTCTGCCGCTAATGGTTGAATCAATGAAAGATAAGAAAATTCAGGGACCATTCAACTGGAATGCAGATGTTAAAGAATCCTATACCTGCCTTATGAAAGATCTGAATTGCAAGACTGATGACATATGTTTCATCCAAAATGTGGCTACATGTTCCTGTATGAAGAGATATATTAGAAATATTTCATGAATATTCGCATTTCTACATAGTAATAGTTAGATAAATCTTCTATAAAACTTAAGGCATATATAGTAGTGCGTTTAAGTCAGCATATGCAATAGGACAATCTTTTATATATGTAATGTGTATATAAGGAATATATATGTATATTCTTACAAAGAGGCTGTAAGTACATTGTTATGAAAAGAGCATGGATTTAGGAGTTATGCAGACCTAGGCTTGAAACCTTCCCTTGCGTTCAATAATTCTGTCATCTTAGGTAGCTAACCTAACACTTCTTCGCATCTTCATTTTATGATCTGTAAGGTGATGATAACACCATCTCCCTCACACAGTTGTTATAAAGATAAAATAATAAAGTTTCTGGTATACAGGAGGTACCCAACAAGTGGCAAATATTATTCTATACAAATACAAATGCACTCTACACACAGGTGTTTCCTAATCTTGAAAATTCAATACAGCCAGAAGATCAGGTATGCATCTAAATGCATAATTTTATAATCTAGTCCCTTATACGGAACAACTGCATTAGAAGTGCTCCAATTTTAAGTTATTCTTCAATTTTCTAGTGCTTAACTATGGAATAAGTTACCTAATAGAGAATGTGGCTGGGTGTGGTGGCTTGTGCCTGTAATCCCAGCAATCTGGGAGGCAGAGGTGGGCGGATCACCTGAGGTCAGGAGTTCAAGACCAGCCTGGCCAACATGGTGAAACCCCGTGTCTACTAAAAATACAAAAATTAGCTGGGCGTGGTGGTGGGCACCCATAATCCCAGCCACTTGGGAGGCTGAGGCAGGAGAATCGCTTGAACCCTGGAGGCGGAGGTTGCAGTGAGCCAAGATCGTACCGCTGCATTCCAGCCTGGGTGACAAGAGTGAAACTCCATCTCAAAAAAAAAAAAAAGAGAACATAAGCTTCACATCTTTTTTTCCTCTTAAACTCACCATGCAACCCCACCCCCATAAAACCATCCATATACTTACATATATTTTTCTTTTTACTGTTTACTCTCCTGTTGATAGGAATCATCTTATTTTCATAGTCTATAATTAAAATCACTTTTCCTATAAAGGCTGCCCAAATGAAGCTAAGAGAAAATTTCTAAATGCGTATGGTTAAAGATCCCAGACGATAGGTCAAGGCTATTATTCTTTGTATCTACACTGAAAAACATTTTCTCATACAGCTTGCTGCATCACAAATCCATTATGGTTAACTGTTGTTTATTTATATGTGGGTGTCTACATTTTAATGCCCACTTGGCTTCCTCCTATCACTGACTTTATCTGTGCCTCCCTTACCACTGCTCTTGCATGAGATTTTCAATACATACTATTTTATTCACAACCTTCACTACAAGGTGAGTCTTTGCCCTTTCAGTAAGTAAGGCTTCCTGTCCTCTCTGATCTACAGTGACTTCCCTCTGATCAGTACTTGCAGCCTTCTCAATACCACACTAATTATTATTAGAATGGCATGATTTTTGAGGTAGAAATGAGAGCTTTCTCAATCTAATACTAATGTTGTCTAAAGAAGCAATGAGGAATCTAAGACTGCTACAGAGCTGGGACTAGAAACCAGACTGCCACATTCGCTCAGTCAGGTTTCCATCTCCTACCACATGGGGTCTTGTGTTTTGGGGCTGTGGCTATACTTTTTGAATTTATTACTATTAATCTCTTCTGGGGTTATTTGTCATTTCATCTATTTATGCCTTATTTTCCCAACAAGACTGTAAATTTATAGAGGCCAAAGATACAGCCATTGAAGTTTTTGTATCCTTTTAATACCTTATACGAAATCTTGCATTTGGGCAGGGATGTAACATATACGTTAACCTGGAAGATCTACACATGGAACATGCAATACATCCTGATACCACATACAAATGATTTGTTTTAATAGTTTCTTGAAAATGTGCTTCTTCCTCATTGCAAGTGATTAAGAAGTATCTACATTTTATTCTTCGTGACTTATGAACTCTACATTTGTGCTCCACTCTAACCCTGCTTTTGTTTTACCTGTGGTAGTAGGTCCAGGCAAAGGTGCAGCTTTTCTTCTCCGTTTGATATCTCCCGTGCATAAGGATCCTAAATGCACGCTTGTTTGCCTACGAGTAATTATTAGAAAAAACTATTAACAAAGAAGAAAAAAATGACACATAAATACACAGCTTGTATCATCTGAACCTAAATCAAAACATTCTCAACAAAGATGGAGCTGCACAGTAAAATCACCAATCTTGTTTATATCGAAACATAATTACGTTTGTTGACAAGCGTTCAGCAGCTAAATGCGCCATCATAAATTGTTACTGGAATGAATAATATAAAAGGAATGCTTTTTAATTTTCAAAACTGGCAATCTTTCTGGCTCAACATAAAATCAAGCACTGTTGCTTCTGACAGGAAAATAGCTAAGATTAATTATCTAAAGAGATCACAATATTGTTGCTAGGTTATCAATTGGTTACTAATGCTTTACTGTCAGAACAACATTTATTACAGGAAAAGTATGATCAATTTCTTTTAGGATATTATGCAGCAGTGAATTCTCTTAAAACATTTAAATAGAAGGAAATTGTGATGCTTCCCTTATAATTTATATGATTAGAATTCTTCAGTTAATTATTTATTAGCTGAGTGAGAAAACATAATTTAAATGCATTAATGCTGGTCTACTGCTATTTAACAGTCTAACATGATACTGGATTATATTTGTAAAAACATGATATATAAAAACTGAGAAGTTGACCTTCTGCTATTTTTGGAACCAGCTACTATACAATTAGATTCTTCTGTCTAATCTTGATCTCCTGAATTGAAAAGTTATATAAAAAAATAAGAAATGGGCCAATTAGAAATCAAGATGAATACAAAAAAGAAAGGATTTAAAGTCTTCAGACTTTTCAAGCTATAGAAAGATTCTGTGTTCATTTCCTGCATCATAATCCTTGATGCAGGGTTGGGATAGGGCCTGGGGAACATGAAGCAGAAATAAATGAAGCATGTTTATGACAGCACATGTTCTTTTAGTAAGACAGAGAGATATCTGACAGTATCCTGAGGTTTTAAAGAAACTAATTTGAAAATAAACAGATTATTAGGAAGAAAAAAAAAGGGAAAAATTAAAATTTATTCAGGTAAAATTCAAAATTCAAGATATATATTTAAACACATATACTCAGATGGTTAAATATAATGAAAAATTAGTGCTGGAGAGTACAGTTATTTCAAATATAGGTTTTATTTATAAAACACAAAGTACAGTCATAATTAATGATCTGAGTAATCTAAGGGCCACATGCAGTCAAAAAAATATACCACAAACCTTATCAACGTATCTTAACAGTAAATGAGCATTTGTCTAGTTTTCTTTTACCTTTTTATTGAGCACATACTGTTTCTGTTACAAAATAAATATAATTATTAAAATATTTCAAAAAACCTTTCAAAAATTCATTCTGTTAATGACTAACTTAGCTCTGCTTGGCTCTCCAAATGTTCATTAACATGCATGACTATAACATTTTCATTGGATTTTGAGGTATGGTCTTGGCTCATGATGCCAAGAAAAATGAATAGTTATGACTGTGTCTATTTTTTAAGATTATGTATACATTTTTAAAAAGTAGAACGATGTCACAGAGAAGACATACTCTTTTTGTACAAATTTAAAGTTATTCTTTTACTTATTCAGCAAACATTTATCAGTATCTATTATGGACTTAGCATAAGACTCCAGTGGTGGTGAAAATGGGGAGAGGGGAAAAGAGAAGACGGAAGATACAAGGGAAATGAAACTTTCAGGTCTCATTATTGGAAGAATTTAAAGTCAGAGTGGAGAAAGAAAACATAAATAGGTGTATATGAAATAATTAGGTACAGTGGTAGTGGCGGCAGGCATAACCAACTTTATTAACGACTAGTAAAGACTATAATATTTAGTCCTTACAACAATCCTAAATATGCTGCATCAAATATACATTTTTTCCTTGGTAGGATAAAATTTGTGCTTCCAGGGAAGAACTATGCTTTCAGGAGTATACCCTTTTAGTCATTGAATGCTAATTCTATGGAAGCTATTTTACAACTCTACCTTGTAGCTAACCGAAAGCAATGGGAAATACTTCTTAACTACAGAAACACAAATAAATTCTGTCCTGTGGAATGACTACCCTCCTTTCTGTCGAAAAGCTAGTTTTGGGTCCATTTAAACAATCATTTCAATACTCCTTTACTCTATATACACTTGAGCTTCTTTGACTTCTCCTTTCAACTGGTTATAACATCTGCCCAGTTCCCTCATTAGCTAATGAATTAAATAAAATCTTTAACACATACCCACTTTATATCCATATGAGAGTCATAATATTACCTTTTTGTAAAAAAGTATCCTTTCACATATCTTATCCCTATTGAAATCTCCCCTTAGCAAAAGACTGGAGTAAAGTTTACCTTCTGTAGAGCATATACCAGACAGGCTCAGATATCAGAAATAGCTGAAGAGAGGGGAAGGTACCATTCTGAAAACAGGGAATAAAGTGGGAATCTGAATTCTGCAGTGTGGGTCTTCTGTAATCAAGCTGTGAAAACCAACTCATGAACTAGCTACTTCTGATCCTCTGTTAAAACATAATAAACATCTTACAGTTTAAGCCACTGCAGGTCAGGTTTTCTATACTTGCTGCTGAACGAATTTCTGAGTGATAAAGAGTTTGCTCTGTTCAGGGAGTTATGAGTAGTTCAGGATGTCTGCAGAGCAGTGTTTGCAGAAGGGACTGTATAACACGAATGGAAAAGAGCACTGGGGCTGGACCATGGGGCCATACATGCCGCCTTTGCCCCATGAAGGTGTTTGGACTTAACAGCAATGTGGAGTCATTAAAGATTTTATAAAAGGAGACAAATTAGACCAGATGCATGGATGCTGGTAGAGAGCTCGAGTTGGACACGGTTGAGACTGAAGAGGGAGAAGACCAACTAGGTTTGCCATAGTTCAGACACACACTTCCTCATCTCAGTTATAATAACTAAAGAATGATGCAAGTTACTGCACAATGAAACTTCTTGGTTGTACAAATATTAAATATCAATTAAAATTTTAAAAGAATTAAGGCTGGTTTTATTGATTTCAGATACTTTTAAAGCTCAAACTAAGCTAAAACAATTATTAGCCAGGGCACGTTTCTTAAGAAACACATTTTTAGAAATAAGAAGAAGAAATACTTGAGTGCCTGATATTAGATGCTCACTGTGACTATTAATACCATTGGTTTCTACTTACTTTGTTCTTGCACTAGTTATATATAATTGGAGTATTCCAATTGCTTGAAAATAGCTCTCCCAAGTCAATATTGCCTTTACAACTATTTTTTCATACTTCTTAAAATTTATTATGTAGGCCTATTTACAAAGATAGTGAAAAACAAACTTCAGGAACAACAAACTCCCTCTTCTAAACCTTTTTTTTTTTTCCATCTGCTGGACCAAACATTTTGGGTATCTTCACAGAGCAAATGAAATATAACATTTTCATTCAACTCCCTTCCCCCACCCCCAACATAGCTACATAAAGAAAAAGAGAAAAATGTTCAAGGAGAATAAAGTTAATAAACTCAGCAACACCAAACCTGAAGACCTGAGCCATAAGAAAAACAGCTAGCTGTATATTTCAGTAATTCTATCAAGAATTGACTGTCTGCTACAGAGCATTGAGAGATCTGGATTATTGATCCATAAGATCACCCCATTTAGGCTTGCCCCACACCCCCCTTCTTTCAGACAGGTGCAGTGGAGTTGCTACAAATGACACTATGTAAGGTCTACTCTGTCATTTTGTTGTCACTCTTAATGTAAACCATAGCAGTTATTTTTTAATTTAAAATCAGTGAATGTCTCAAAGGCAGCCTTGTTTCTTCAGTCTAAATGAGTCATTTGTCTTTGCAAAGCAGAACATTTGGAATACTACTCAAGGTGATGGTCGGCATTTTCTGTTTCTTTCTTCTGTGGTGTTTTGAGAATGACAATGCAACGTCCTAGGAACAGACCCAAAGTTATTAAAGAACAATATTAAGATCCTTTTGTAAGGTGTATCAGAAAAACACCAATCAACTAGATATGTGTTTTAGCTGGGATATTTGCATGGGGAGGAAAAGAAGGGAGACAAATCAAAACCAACCTATCCTGAAGTGGAAAGGATAAAGAAATGGTGCATTTTTGTTACAGGTCTGTCACTTACGATTTGAAACATTGTTTCCCATGTATTACTTCTGAAAATTTTCCTATTAAATATTAGAAAAGCAGAACTCAAAAAGAAGTCTTTTTGTTTTATTTTGCTTTTTAAACCGACTTCACTTGGTTTATCCCCATCGTTGGCTGAAGGCTATCTTTTAAATGGGGTGGTGGCAGGAAGCTGGACATCTTATCTGGAGGGAAAAAAGTAGAAACAAAACAAAACAAAACAACAACCCAATAAACTCAAAACAAAAAACAGAAACAAAAACTCTACTGAGAACCACCTTGCCTGAAAACCTGGCTTTTGACAGGGGCTGACAAGGACTGAAGCAGGCAGTGTCAGACGCAATAATAGTAAAGAGAAGACAATAGGAACTTGTCTCTTCATTGTATGCAATTACAAACAGAGGCTTTTCAGAGAATTAGGCCTAGTTAAAGCTGCCCCCTGGATAAAATGTGTTCCCAAGCAGCCTCTGACAAGCTGCAAGACAGAGACAAATAGACGTGACTATGGGCCCTGGCATTTGGCAAGAACACTCACTGTCAGTTAGAAAAATATCAGCCTGGACAGGGCATCAGCTGCACAGAAATAAAGCAGGTCTGTGGTGTCACTGGAGGAGCATTCCAATGGCAGAGAGAAGGATGGGGGTTGGGAAACCCAGCCCCATGTGAACTTCCTTTTCTAGATCCAAACTACCCTCCCCGCTTTACTTGGTGTCAGTATGTCTCAGCGTATTAAACTGAACAGACAGACATCAGTATCTAGCTTTTTTTCCTTTAGTACCTAAATGCACAATACAATAAGTATCAAGCACTTTCAAGTATAAATGTTTTTTAACGACTAGAAAGATTGAATTAAATCCTGGTTTTTCTGGCCGGGTGCGGTGGCTCACGCCTGTAATCCCAGCACCTTGGGAGGCCGAGGCGGGCGGATCACGAGGTCAGGAAATCGAGACCATCCTGGCTAACGCGGTGAAACCCCGTTTCTACTAAAAATACAAAAAATTAGCCGGGCGTGGTGGCGGGCGCCTGTAGTCCCAGCTACTCGGGAGGCTGAGGCAGGAGAATGGCGTGAACTCGGAAGGCGGAGCTTGCAGTGAGCCGAGATCGCGCCACTGCACTCCAGCCTGGGCAACAGTGCGAGACTCTGTCTCAAAAAAAAAAACACACAAAAAAACACCTTTTCTTTTTTTTTCCTCCTCTTTTTGAGACAGAGTCTCACTGTACCCCAGTTTGGAGCGCAGTGGCGCTGCTCACTGTGACTTCTGCCTCTTGAGCTCAGATGATTCTCATACCTCAGCGCCACGTCCACCCTCCTGGCCCCCAAGGGTAGCTGGGACTACAGGCGCACACCACTACGCCCTGCTAATTTTCATATTTTTACTAGAGACGGGGGTTTCACCGTATTGGCCAGGCTGGTCTCGAACTCCTGACCTGAAGCGATCCGCCCACCTCTGCCTCCCAAAGTGCTGGGATTACAGGCCATTGCACCCAGCCAAATCCTTGTTTTTAATGGTGGTGTTTTCTTTCAAAGCAGCTTTTTGTGCATGATCTCTTTGGACATTCATAGCAACCCTCTGCATTTGGTATCGTGGATCACAGCCTGACCAGTTCTTGGCTCTGGTCTTCTCTCTTGATGGCTTTGGTCATTTGACTTCACATTCTGCCTCAATCCCATTTACCTTCTCTTTGGAACAAACCTGACCTTAGCAAGAGGTGGTTTAAGTTTTAGCTCAGTGCACTGAAGTTAGTACTTGGGTTTCAGTAATTGGGTCCAAGCTTTATTCTAGACTTACCCTACCTTACCACAAACCTTGTAGTAACTTAGTTCTTTCAGAACTCGGTAATCGCCTTGACCTCCTAGATGCTCAATTCCTGGCCGTGAAATGGAATCTGGTGATGGAGGCTCTTTCTAATGCTGCCTGCCGACCCTTCTCCAAGCATCAGCTGCCTCTGGCTCCTATCCCTGTTCACTGCCTACCTGTTGGCAACTCTTGACTCTATGTTGATTAACCTTCCACCACATGTAGTCTGAGGCTTTACCCCTTAGATAGAATGATCTGCCTGCCACTGTGTAGTTCCTCTCACTGCTTCAGATGGATCTGTCCTGTTAGTGCCTCTTCCACTCTAGTCAGAGGGTTCGAGTCCAAACTTCCTTCTTCCCAGTCTGCTTTATCCTGCTACAGGTAATTGGTGGCCTCTTCTGGAGCTACTGTTTATTGTGTTTCCTATGTGCCTAGTGTGAGTGAGCCACTGATATGGACAGGAGACAGGGAAATACTGGGTAGAAGAGGGCGCTACCCCGACAAAGATCCCACCCTCAAGCCTCGAAACCTATGGTCCTAAATGAGAATAGGCATTCCTGTTTTTGTGCCCAAAAGTTGCCTTTGGCCTGCCACACCTCCCTATCCTGTACCCATATAAACCCCAGGCCCCAGGCTCCAGCAGCAGACAAGGAGAAGACAGACAAAAGAGCAGAAGCACGGCAGAATGGTGTGGCAGAGAGAAGAGAAGGAGCATCTGAACGTCAAGAAGAATTTGGCTGGGGATAGTCAGAGAGGAATTTGGCCGCTGGACGGCCAAATTCCAGGGGAAGACCATCTTCCCACTCCATCCCCTTCCCAGCTCCCCATCCATCTCACTGAAAGCCATCTCCACCACTCAATAAAACCCCTGCATTTACCATCCTCAAGTCCCTGTGTGACTGGATTCTTCCTGGGCACTGGACAAGGACCTGGGTACCAAGAGGGCACTGAGCTCGTTAACACTTAAGCTGTCTGTGGATGGCAAAGCTAAAAGAGTGCACTGTAACACACACACCATGCCCACTTGGGCTTTGGGAGTCACAAGTACCCACCCCTAGATGCTACTGTGGGGCCAGAGCCCCAAAGTGCTCACCTCTGGCTCCTGTACCTGCCCATCTGGGTGTTCCTCCTCCCGTAAGGGGTTTGAGGGCACACAGTGGACCAACAGACAAGCCACACCCCTGTCACACCTCCTGCAAGGGGGGACAGGGAACACTCCCGTTTTAGCACCACTGTGTCAGAAGGCTTCTGAAGGAGCTCAAGGGCCTCATTTCACTCCTGCTGCCACCCTGCTAGTGAAGGACTCTCCTGACTCCTCAAAGCAGTGTCAGCAGGGCTGAAATGTAGCATGCAAGGAGGTGAGATGCAGGGGACAAGGTGGGAGCCTTCAGAAGAGCCAGAAACTTACTGAAATTATGTGCAAAATACATGTATGCATACTTTTCTAGCAAGAGGATGCATGAATTTCATCTGATTCTGAATCATTAACAGAGAGGGTTACCCAAAAAAAATAGACTCAGTAGTTTTAAACCAAACTATTCATAATCTAAAATAGAAAATACTTGTCTTAAAATGTCATTGGAATATTTAAAATATGCCATATATATAGGTCACCTTTTAAAATCACAATACCAAAAAACACAGAATAGGTGTGTGCACTAAACTAAAATATCCAAATCAATGAATATGCATAGGCCTGGGTTGAAAGGCATGGAAGAGTGTGCAACAAAATACTGATGATAATGATTTGTGTGTGATGGCATTTTGTGGGAATTTTCTTCTTTACCCTTCTCATTATTATTTTTCTTACACTAAGCATGCAATGAAAGATACAAATTATAACCAGATTAATTAGAAAAGAGAAAAACAATGGTATTGATAAATGTAAGTGGTTTTGGCAGCTGGATGAATTTCTCAAAGGCAAAGTCAAGCTTTTCGCACTGCGGCAGCTGTGGTGTAAATTCAAGCTACAGGTTGCACTGGTTTGATTTGCATTTGGGATGAGCCAGGGAGTCAGGACATGTTTCTTCTTGTATCACCATGTCTGCTTTCTCACTAGAGCTTTGAAAAAGTCTGCTTATCGATGTTTGAGAAGACTTTTTATCAGCCTTTGGCATGTTACTTATATTCTCTTTGCCTCAATTTCCTTAACTTCAAGAATTATGATTAGACTAGTGCTTACCTCAAAAGACTTTATTTAGAAATCATTTATGTGAAACATTTTAGCACATGCCTATACATTCAATAACTGTTAGCTATTACTCTTACTATTATTATCATCCCCACCCTACAGATAAGCAGCCCAGGCACAAAAAAGTTAAGTAATTTACCTAGAGTCACAGTTAAAGGGAACAGATGGAAGGCATTTTGCCATACAACACATGCAGAAGAATGCTTAGTGTAGGGTGTCACTAAACACATACCAAATAAACACATAGCAGAGTAAACTCATTACATCTGAAAATTGCCATTATGCTACAATAAAGGAAGAATTAAAGTCATTTAAAAAAATCATGTAGGCATTTTTTTGGTAGTTAATAGAAAGGTTAAGTTTTTCTTCATTGTCCATTTCTGCTTGCTTTAAATGTGTCATAACATACCAGAATGTAGCACTCATTTTCATTTCAAAAACTCAATTAAAACCCACAAGAGTCCTTGAGAGGAAAACCCACTGATATTCTGACATCAGCCTATTGCTGCAGATGCTCTCTTGGCCACCATTTGGTACTTCAAAGATGTCTTGCCTCCTTCATGTGATATGTTTCCTGCTTTATCTAAAGCCTAGGACTGCTAGTCCAATCATATCATTCCTTGTGTATGTTAAGAAATACACGACACCATATTCCTAAACAGCTCAGTTAAATATTTCTTTTGTACTGCTTCATTATTCCACACAAATGATAACCGAAAATGGTAGCGGCTGTTTTATGAAATTCAGGTAATTATTACAACTTCTTTACTATATGTAAATGAAGACATTCTCACATCTGGGGGAATGTTCAATGGGATTTCTAAAAATCAATTCGAGAGACCTGCTGTTATATCTCAGCTTACATCATGCCCCGTATTTTTCCAGGTCCTTTAGATTTTTTTTCTAAACAACTGCTAGTCATCGAGACCATATATATGTGCTAACATTAGAGCAATGTATTCTACCCACTTTAAAAAATTTTCTTTCTATGCTTCCTATTTCTGCCCTAAAAATTTTTCTTTCTGTTTCTTAATTCTGCCCATGTTAGAGAACCTGCTTTTTTCCTTCAGTTCTCCCAGTGCCCTCAAGTCTAAACGTCTTTCTCCTCTTTGAACTTTCCTAACCTTGCTACTCTTCCAAGTGTTTTTCTCCGTATTTCCACATCAATCTGTGCATATTGCTGTCATATCTTACCACACAGTATATAGTATTTGCCTCAAGTTGTTTTAAGATTAGAGGAGACTGTCAGCTAAATATATATGGAAAACAACTTGAGGCCAAGAACCATGTCTAATTCCCAGAACCTAGCTTTGTTTTTCATATATTAAAAGCACAAGAAAAGCTTATTGAACTGAAATGAATAAAACTACTGTAACTATTGTTGTCTCAACATTTCAGGTGGTAATCAATCATGAATTTTTTTAAATAGTAACACTTCTTTCTTGAACTGTTATTTAAATTTATTCAAAAACATTCCCTCAACAATTGACAAATTTTGACAAAGTATCAGTTATTCTACTAGATGCTAAACTAAACAGAAGGGTAAGATAGCTCCCACCTTCAAGGAGTTCATAGCCTAATGTAGGAAATGAACATGAACAATAAATTACTATGCAATGTAATAAATCCACAGGGCTATAGTAGCAGACCACTTCTTTGGGGAAATTGAGGAAAATTCATTTTGCCTGAATTGAAATTGGATATTGTCTCTCCAAGTAGAATCTGATATTTGAGGCATCTTGGAGTATTCTTTTATTCTTCACACCACAGTACCTAGGAAATAGTAGGCACTTAGTAAACTGTTTACCTCATTCTCAGCTATAATTATACATTTCTGGAATCTGTTTATCATTGATATTTAGTGTAGAGTTTCAACAATTATGCTCATTGTAATTTGCTTAAAAATGATATCTTGGATCTCACGTAAAAAACCTATCAAAATAGACTGCAGATTCAGATGTAATCCCACACTCTCTCTTTGATAATGACAGTATTATTAAATGTTTCCTAGGATGCTATGGTTGCCATTTATAATGTCTATAATAAAATTTTGAGATATTCCTAATATTCCTAACTTTTTTGAGGGAAGTCCGTGCATTTACTCATTTTTGGATCTACTTCATCTAGTACACTACATGATATCTGGATATGTTTGTTGAATTGACTTTTTACTGTATCTTCTGTTTGATATCTCAGACTCTAAGCCAAGCTCTAAGTTCCGTTCTGAGGTAGCATGTTAGGACAGATACGTGCTAAGTGTTTTTCTTTCATCAGCACAGGAAATAATAGAATTTAAAGAGCAAAGTAGAGAATATATATATTTAATTTTATTTTTCCGTTTAATACATGTTGGTTTCTTAAGTATTGGAATTTATTATCTGAACTACTATAAACATCCAGGCTCACTGAGTTTTAACTATATAAAAGGTATTATGCCAGTAATTTTTACATAATGTAATCCTCATAAAAACCCATTACATATCCGAGGAATCTGAAGTCCAGAGAAACTGTTGCTTGTCAAATATCCCATGAACAGAGAGTTAAGTTATTGTATTTGTACCAAAGCTTTCTTGACTCCAAGGAACTACTTTTCCCCCGTACCTTACTACATCATCCAGCTTACTTTATTATAATCTACTTAATAAACTTCTGCTGAAAATGTAATGCATGCCATGCCCTATGCCATCAGACAGGAAATACATTTTTTAATTGAGAAATAAAAAAGACACAATGTTCATTTTCTAGGGGTTCAAGTCTATTGATCATGTGGGAAAAATGATTCCAACCCAATTTTCAAAGAGAATCCTCAACCAGCATATAAGGGCATTCTAGGCTCCTAAGTGAGAGAACACATTTGCAGAGGCACAAAGGCATTCAGATGTGCACGTGACATGCCATAGCTGTGTCGCTCTGTAGGCAATTCAGTATAACTGGAGTTGGCACATATGGAGCAGTGGGAGGAGATGATATCTCTCTGCACACATCAAGTTTTAGTAAATTCTATAAATCTGTCTATTCACAATTATTGAAAATTCCCCTTAAGAAACTTCTTATTTAATTTATGCAGTTTATTCATCATACTGACAAATCGAATTCAATGGAAAAAGTCTGCTCCATAATTCTCTATAGACACAATTCTGGAAGTTGCTCTCAGGCAGAGATGGAGTCAAATGTGGATCCATTTCCAAGGTAACTCTTGAAGTTGAGAGTCCTCACTCATTCAAGAGAGTCTACAATTTACTTGCATAATTGATTTGGCAAATACAGGCTGAAGACTGAGTTCAGCTTTGATTTTCTGCAACGTGTCCCATGACTTTGCTTCTCGTGCAAAGTAATATGGTAATGATAATGTAACAGCTCTATATGCTATAATGTACATTTTCTGAATAGGACTACTAAAGAGCAAAGAAAAAATGTGCTTGCTACTTTTATCTCTATATTGAGAAGATAAGACTAAATGTCTTAATATTAGGCCAGAATATCAGAAACTTTTGAAATATATAAGAAGTTATTTCTATTTTGAAATATGTCAGACAGTGTTACCATGTAAATGCAAACTTACTTGCATTTAGGTTAAACTATTGCTTATTGGTGGAATTCAATTGGAAACCTATGACACAGTTGAAATGCCACCTCCTTTATGCAGAGTCTTCTGATACCCATTGCCAGAAATAATCTCTTACTCACGGGAGAAAACAGTATTTTCTACCTTAAACTACAGCTATATATGTACACAAACTAATATTCTAGCCAGACTGTATATTCCTTGAAGGCAGTAAGGCCCACATCTGATTTATGTCTTTAAGTACATTTTCTTTAGCAGTTACATGTCTTGCCATATCAGGTATTTAAGAAATACTTATTGAATAAAATTTAACAAGGCATGTCAGGGCTTTCTTAAATTAGTAATCTGTTTTCATGTTAACCAGTCTTTTTATTGTGGTTCCAATTTCTTTAATATATAAATGCTTAGTTACAGAACACTACAAAACATATTTGTTCCATTTCTTGGGCTTTAGAATAAAAATATCTGCAAAACTAAGCTTGTTAACTGAAGCTAGTTTTTACAGTATATGCATGTACTTTTATTCTAAAATGTTTCTCTTTCTACATAATTTTGCATTTCACTAAGTGTAACTTTATGAAAAGAATGCTTTCAGACCCTCCTCCTGCCTGATAGTTTTTGGTAGATGAATGTTATATCCCTAAAACTTTTACAGACTTGTTAGCAAATATTTACTAGACTATAAAACATACTGTAATAGCTAGGTGAGGTATCACGAGGCTTGTGATAAGTACATGAACATTAATGTTCAACAATTGGGAGGAAGAGGATTTCAGGATTCTCCTAATTTACTTCCATTGAAATAACTGGAAAGTTGGGGAGCATTAACTTATATTCAGGATAGTTTTGACATTAAGATCTTTGAACCAAAGGCAGTTTATAATTTTGTTAAATTGGGTCTATTACTTGGTGTATTTAAGAGGTCTACTGATTTTAAATGTCTATGGAGAAAAACACTACCCTACAAAAAGTAACTTCAAATATAAACTGTCTTTTCCTCTTCTCATTTTTACAATGCTTTTCTTCAGAAAAACATACAAGTCCCTATGTTTTATAAACTTCAGAAATCAAATGCCAAATGATTCAACAACGATCAGGTTAGTCATGATTGCAAAATGTTGTCACTTTTCTTTGCACATAAATCGATCTACATACTGTTTAAGTGACTATTTTAGAAGAATCAACAGTTTTGATTAAAGGCAAGATAACAGATTTCAGGAAGCAGTCAAGTTTACTTTTAAATGGCATAGAAATAGGACTAAAAAAAAAGATACTGCTGTATAAATTATCCACCATTTGACCTGAGAAAGCTATTTAACCCTTCTATTTCCTCCTATGTAAAATGGGGATAATAAGAATATCTACCTCATAGGGTAATATTGGAAATTCAATGAGTTAAAATACATCATTAACACTCAATGAATCTTAGCTATTATGGTGTTAGCTATAAACACGATGGCGAAATCTTTTTCTTCAACTAAATTCATATATTTTAAATTATCTATTTTTTCATTTCTTCTCACCTACCCATCTACTCATCTTGTGAGGCAGAAGAGCACAGCAGTTAAGAGTGTGGACTGTGCAGCCCAGAGAGACAAAGTTCAATTCCTGCTCCCTCACTTAACAACTTGGGTGAACCTGGGCAAGTTAGTTAATCCTTTTATGCTTGGCCTTTCTCATGTGTGAAATGGAGATGATAGCAGAACCAATCTCACAGAGTTGATGTGAAGATTAAAGAAATGTGTGCCTCACAGTATGCATTCAATAAATGTTACCCATAATTTCCTACAAAGGAAATTTGTATAAAATAAACTGAATATGGCATAATTTGGCATTTTTGAGGCCCAATCATGAGTACAAAAGAGTAGAGAAACTGCAGTTGAGATCATATTTTATTGTTACAGTACAAACCGGAAATAGAATAGATTTATTAGTAGCTAATAAGGTCTAAATGTATTCTACAAACTAAAATATGAAAGTGTCATTTATGTTAACATGGCAGAACACAGCATACCAAATCATAGTTTCTCAAGCTGATTTCCCACAACACTTTATATCTTTTTTATGAGTCTTAAAATCTACCATAGAGATGGTATAGTTTACTTGATGAAGTAAAACAAGTTCATTGCAGCTAGTATATCGCATTCAAGGTAAGAAGTAATTGGATATGAGGCTGAAAAAATAAGAAAGGCTAGACCAGGAAGGCCTTGCAAGCCATGTTTAGGACTTGGTTTTAAGGCAATGAGAAGCCATTAAGAATTTTTAAGTAGGCCAGCAGGATGATTTATGCCTGTAATCCCAGCACTTTGGGAGGCTGAGATGGGAGGATTTCCTGAGGCCAGAAGTTCAAGACCAGCCTGGGCAACATAGCAAGACCTTATCACTCCAAAAAAAAAAAAAAAAAAAAAAAAAGGCAGGCATAGTGGTGTGCACCTTAGCGTTAGCTACCTGACAGGCTCAGGCACAAAGATAGCTTGAGCCCACGAGTTCAAGGTTTAAGTATACATAAATAGATTTGGGTTCCCCAAAAGTCATTCTGGTTATGATGTGGTGCATGGATAAATAGAACAAGGGTGAGAGATTGAAAGGAGTGAAAGACAGAATCCAGGTTTTTCTGGCCAGAATGTAAGTTCTTGGAATGCAGACAGAATAGCATCTGGGTTCCACACTTATCACCTAGCCTAATGTCTTTTATATACTCAGAATAAAAGGCACTTAATGGTGTGTGAAGGACTGCATGAAACATCATTTTTTTTCTCGTAACAGACAATACCATCCTAAAAGAAATTAAACCCTGACCAACTTGGCACTCTAATAATTTATTTACTCACTTAAAAATAAACATGCTATGTAGAAGCCCTGAAATCCTAAAATTTAACAAAAAAAGTCATAATTAAGAGTACTCTGGGAATATGGTGGCAATGACACTGTTGTTGAATGTATATAATAACACGTGGCATTACCGAAAACCCCTGGTCACCAATACCTAGCCAACAAGGTATTCCCCAAACCCTCCCCTTCTTATCCTCAAACAGGTGGTTGGATATAAATTATTGGCAGCTATGAGATGCCATATCAACACCTGGGCAGGAAAAAGAGAGGAATCTGCAAATGGCCCCAAGCACAGGAAAACCTCCAAAGCTCTACCACTCAACGGAAAGTACAGGGAGACAAGATGAACACAGATGCTAAACGTAGGAGGTATACTGAAAGATTCCAGTTCATAAATGAGTGCAAGAGGACCAAGATGTAATAGTTCTGTGGTGTTGGATTAGTTGGATCATACAAATTCTTGAAATTAAAAAGTTAAAGTGATTTCCCAGGATAAAAATCCCACTCCAAGGAAAAACAGTGGAAGCAGAAGCGAACTGGAGCAGAACAGAGGCCAAGGGGAAAAGGAAACAGAAGGTCTATATAAAAATATTGAGAGGAATAGAAGAGGCAGATATTGGAAAATATGAGGCCAGAATTTTGACTGGTTTATGAAAACAACAGAAGAGAGAGGTATAAAGCCATGAAATTAGAAAGCTATCCTGTCTCATGTCTCCTTCTTAAAAGTACAGGAACCCTCATTCAGAACAGTGTTGCAGATAAATAAATAAGAACGATTATTAAAAGGAAAAAATAAGGTCCTTAGAGACTGTAAGAGTACTCTAGATACGCCCACAAAAATGAAAACTATACCTGATAATTCTAAAACAAGTTAAAGGAAATTAAGAAAATGATAGAAGATATATGAAAAAGTCACAACTAGAGAGGTTGAGAAATAAAGGGACTGGATAAAAGGAAGATTTAAAAGAAGAGATGATAGCATTTAGGAAGCAATTAGAAATAAAAGGAAAAAAATCATTTCAGAAATTAAACTAAAAGGAACAGAGGAGTGAGCCATATTATGGAGAACTAGAAGATGAAAATATAATAAAAATGGAAAAGGCAAAAAATAAAAACTTTAAAATTAAAAAAGAAATTAAAAGGATTAGAAAGTGATAGCTACAGAAGATAGGCAAAGAAGATCCAATATAAGTATAATAGAAATTTTTAAAACAACAAAACAAAACAAATATAAAACATTATAATTGGAGAACATCTTGAAATTTATTTTTTAAATGAGATGGTTTGCCTGTGTCCTCACTCAAATCTCTACTTGAATTGTATCTCCCAAAATTCTCACATGTTGTGGGAGGGACCAGGGGAGGTAACTGAATTATGGGGGCCAGTCTTTCCCATGCTATTCTCATAATAATGAATAAGTCTCATGAGATCTGATTGGTTTATCAGGGGTTTCCGCTTTTGCTTCTTCCTCATTCTCTCTTGCCACCAACATGTAAGAACTGCCTTTCATTCTCCACCATGATTGTGAGACCTTCCCCAGCCATGTGGAACTGTAAATCCAATTAAATCTCTTTTTCTTCCCAGTCTTGGGTATGTCTTTATCAGAAGCATGAAAACAGACTAATATATAAAACAATAATAACTAGCTACCAAAAAAGGATAACTTCATCCCTGGGAAAAATCACCTAAAATTATCAACATTAGAATGTAGTCTAGTCAAACTCTTGGCCTTTAAAGAAAAGGAAAATGCACATTGAGCATCTAGGCAAAACCAAGTCACTTTTATGTCTAAGAAAATCAGACTATATCAGATATCGAAAGCAACGTTTTATACAGGCATTGGAGTAACATATTTAAGATAGTTAGGAGAAGAAAAACATGAGCCATGGATTGCATATCTGGCCAAAATGACCTTTAAATATACAGTTCATGCATAAACTGCTAATAACAAGCAAGAACTCAGGAAATATTGTTTGAATGAGCACTTCCAGAGGAAGAAAACTAGAGAATAAAATTCAGACAAAAAGAGTGCAGAAGCATTGACTTAAGATTTTGTGGTAATCATTAAAAATATATTTACTTATAGAACTAAAACTGAATGGACTGAACTAAAACTAAATAAAACTAGAACTGAAAAAAAAAGGGGGCAGTATAGTACTAAATGGCTGTATGTGTCAGACAATGTACACACAGTATAACTACCTAAAAGTGGATGGAAATACTTGTTTTTTCTTTCTTTCTTCCTTTTTGTGGAGAATGGGGTCTTTCTATATGGCCCAGGCAGGTCTCAAACTCCTGGGCTCAAGCTGTCCTTCTGCCTCTGCCTCCCTAAGTGCTGGGATTACAGTCATGAGCCACCATGCCTGGCTAAAAATGGATGACAATAAAAAGTATATAGGAAAAATGAAATAAATTCCCTGACTGTCTTATAGATATTAACAAATGAAAGGAGGGCACATGAGGCCAGCTAACTTCAATATTGCTCACAGTAGGGAACCAGCAGCAAGGGGCCTCAAAAAGGAAGGGAAATGGGCCTAAAACTGTTATATAGAGGTAATATTAAACAGGTAATTATTAGAAAAAAAAAGCCTTCTTCAAAGTCCAATGGTATACCAGACTGAGAATGAGGACAAGAGAAAGGAGAAAAAGAAAGGTAAAGGTAGTAAGAGAGGGAGAGAGAGATAGATGTTTGCTTCTCTTAAAAACAAGGAAACAAAAGCCAATGAAAGGATATGTCGGCTGGGCGCGGTGGCTCACGCCTGTAATACCAGGACTTTGCGAGGCTGAGGCAGGCGGATTGCCTGAGGTCAGGAGTTTGAGACCATCCTGGCCAACATGGTGAAACCCCGTCTCTACTAAAAATACAAAAATTAGCTACGTGTGGTGGCAGGTGCCTGTGGTCCCAGCTATTCAGGAGGCTGAGGCAGGAGAATCGCTTTCACGAACCTGGGAGGTGGATGTTGCAGTGAGCCAAGATCATGCTACTGCACTCCAGCCTGGGTGACAGAGTGAGACTCCATCTCAAAAAAAAAAAAAAAAAAAGGATAAATCATAAGCAAAACAAAACCCATTTTGGGGAAGAAACAAATGGAGGGAACCAGGTAGAAGTGAGACTTCTTTGAAAATAACTGCTTGTGAAAATTTGATTGTGGATCCCATGAGTATTTTTATATTATTATAAAACAAAATTAAATACATTAAAAAGAAACCTGTTGCTGAAAATGACAATAATTATACATTGGTATACCTATACTTAGAAACTATTTCAAGTTACTTTAAAACACAGGAAAATGATTGTATATTCCTAGCGTACTTATAGTAAGTACCAAATAAAAATAGAAAAAAGAAAAAACACTTTTTAGTGATTATTTTACTGGTAGTGATGATAGTATGGTGATTCTGAGATTGCTGTCTGTGTATGGTGGGGTAAATAAAATGAGTATTCCATTGTCATTGAGATGTAATATTTTTAATATGGTTGGAAAAAGATTAAAATCAATGACAGAAAGTATAAACAATAAAGTCTTGAATTTGAACTGGAACTATCAGTATGAATCAATATGATTTTTCTTTAAAAAAAAAATCCTAACTCATTTATCTGAAAAGGCCTAGAAACACAGATATTCCTAACATCCAGACTGTGGTTTCTAAACCTATTTCCTATTATAGTAAAGGAATCAGCACTTCTTGGAGAAGTGGGTGACTCCTGGTCTAAGCCAGAAAAGGTCCAAGAAAAGCCTAGAAAATGTAAACATACCAGAAAGCAAAGACTGGCAGCAAAGACACACACAACTAACTTAAATAATCTCCCATTGGCCACAGATGGGACAATTTTAGCATCAATTAGAATTATAACTCATGGACGAAACATATCAAATGTGTTTAAATCAGTGAGTTCACCTTTGGAAAACGTTAGGAACCAATTCATTTTGAAAACTGGCATACAGTAAGGGGAAAGAATCAAGTACTTCTCTTGCTTTCCCTACATGATCTGTACCTTAAAGTAATCAAGTAGTTGGAGAGGAGGAAGTTTTCAACAGAAGTAACTAGAACATATTAAAAGAATTAACACAGCACTATCTTGCAACCCTTAATGAATAAATCTGGGCAATAATCATCATGGCAAATAAATCACGGAAAGAGATATAAGTGAGGGAAGTACACAATATCACCTTTGGAACAATCTTGCCAAACAAAACAAAACACCAAACCTGAATCTCTAATCAGTTCTCTAGATCTAAATACCAATTACAGGAAACACAGAGGACAGTGGAGTATGTTAAATGACACTGTGTAGAGAAAATCAGCAACATTCCAATATGTGAGAAACTTTACAGGCCAAACACCTGATGTCTTCAACCAAAAAATGTCAAGGAACGCGCACACACACACACACACACACACACACACACACACACAGAAAGAGAGAGAGAGAGAGAAAGAGAAAGAGAGACAGAAAGAAGAGAGAGCTGGAGAAGGGGAATTTATATATCAAAGTGAATCTGAGAGATTATAATGCAATAAAACAATAAAGGAAATGTAAATATCAATTGCATATATACATATTCATATATTAAGGGATTATTGTTATTTTTTATAGATGGGATAATGATACTGAGACTGTTTTTTTTTAAGAAGCTGTTACCTTTTAGAGAAACACAATGATGTATTTCAGTTGAAATATAGGATTTGGGGGGCAGGGGGATACAGATGAAACAGGGTTTGCCAAACATTGATAATTATCTAAGTCAGTTAATAGACACAATGAGTTTATATTTCGTCTGTATTTCTGTATATAATAAAATTTTCTGTGATAAAATATTGTTAAAAATTGCTTTAATCATCCTGACAATGTAAGTGAAAAAGCATCTTTTCAATCCTTAAGATTGCCAGTATAAGTCATCACAGCTTTTTCAAGGCTTCATGAAAGAGACTCTTCATAATTTTTAAGTGACCAAATTTGAAATTAAATTAAGTTTTCCATGAGGTCTAAATCATGTAGTCTGCATAGACCCCTGGACTGTAACTTGATTTAAAAAGATTACAAAAATCTTTATCTGAGGTTTATTGTCCTTAGAAAGGATAATACGTAGTTTTTATTCCATCTTTCTAATTAGTAACTTAAGCATATGTTCAGCATTTAACTCTAAATGTTTGCCTTTTCCCCAAGCTCGAAGACAGCTGTCCAAGATTTGAATGCCAGAAAACATTTAAATATCAACATCTGTTGAATTATGTTAATTTAGTGTAATATAATTGGGCATGAGTTGGAACTGATCAGAAGTATATGAAATAAACAAAGGTAAATTCCCACCAATATCTTGGTATACAAACAAATCACTAAGGAATGATGAAAAACAATTTGAAAAACAATTATTTCTACAAAAAAAGCAAAGGAAAGGTACTGATTATAAAGAAATTGATTCTTTTAAAAACATAGTTCTAACTCTTAGGAAATTATCTTGCTATTTTTAAATTGTTCCTGTAATTGAAAGGAAATGAAAATTATCTAAAATGAGTGATAGCCAAATATTTGATATTTGAATATTTTTATTCATTATTAAGTAAAACATTCTAATTATACTTACATATGCATTAAAATTTTAGGTTGCAGAATAATTCTTATTATGAGCAGTAAATATTCAAGGGTTGATGTGATTTCTGTATACATAAAGTAATATTTTAAAATTGAAAGTATTTTCAGTGTGGCAGATGAATTTAATAGGTTTTTTCCTGAGGACTGTAAGGTACAAATGATCAAGCAGCAGATGTTGTTTATTATTTTGCTGATTTAAAATATTAATTTCTACAGTGATTCTCCTATTAATAAATTAGGACTGCTTGTTTGTTTTGGGAAGTATTCTGGCACATACACATTGGATTAACAGATCTCCAAATGTACCCATAATGAAGTTATAACCCAGGCTGCAGTAGTGATACAAGCTGTTGTGATATGGGCCTGCAGGTGTATCCTAATCATTTCCTAGGAGAATCATCTCTGGGAGTTAAAGGTTAGTTCTGTGTCCATGCCCATTTAATCACAGGACCAATTTGGAGAGTGCCAACTGTGAAACAAACACCTGTCCTTAAGGAAATGGACTTCAGACCACAAATTCACTTCAGTTAAGGGTCACTGGAACAGCTTTCACATGCTAACTATTTTCCATCCTTAGTGACCATGGCCAAATTCAACTGCAGTCCTAGAGATGAGAGGCTGTGCATACTTTTCGGCATTTGAAAATATCTAGTTCATCTACCAGAAAAAGAGAAGATGTAAGTAATAGGAGTTTCACTAGTTAGTAGTAGTGTTTTGTTTTTGTTTTATTTACCACCCACTGGGCATATTACTTATTTCTAAATGTCAAATTCCTTTTTTTCTGTGTGGGCTTTTCATATAAAACTGAAAAGCACCCTCCAAAATTCTAAGTGGCTGATAACTAATTTTATTTAGTATAATGACAATTTAAAATAACCCTCTATGATCATTAGTTTAAAATCTTGGCAAGGAAGAGTTTCAGGATGCCAAAAGGACAGGAAGCATGAGAACTGGCAATTTGAGAATAGTGTAGTTTTATACAATACAATAATTTGGTTATATAGAGTAAAACAGATTAATTAAATCCCTTAAAAACCATTTTATGTTGTATATGTGGTATGCTTCCAATTATTCTACTCTAAGCATCTCTATACTTAGACGTCATTTGAGCTTTCTTTTTAATTGGAATATATACGTAATTAAGTGCATTCCAATTAAACAAATATAGAAAGTATACATTCTAATTAAAGTAAATATATGAATACTTTCTATTCATTCATGCATACATAAGAATGAATAAAAAAAATCCAAGACATTTTTCTATCTGAAGGGCTAAACTTTTTTTACAACAATAAAATCTAATGCTAATTTTAGGTATGGAAAGGAAAAATTGAGAATAAACTAGAAGTTTTACTTTTAAAGTCAGTTTAAAAGCAGTTTTAAACCATTATTTTGGACATATAAAATATATAAAATATAAAATGTCAAGTGATAGAATTTGCTTTAAAATATGACAAAAGAGAATTTGTTTTAAAATCCTAAATTTACTAAGGTAGGATAGACAACTTAAATCATTAAAATAAAGCATCACTTACTTTTGTTGATATACTTAATTTTGTTGATACATTTCTAGGAAAAGCAGCATTAAACAAATATAGCCCATGTCATTAAGTGGTACTCTAATGAATAGTTACCCTATCCCAATTTATTAACAGCTGCTCAAAAATGTCATAATTAATAGTTTCATTTATTTTTGGCAAACCTGCAAAATGACAAATAGTTTTGTATCTGTTGCAAATTATGTCTCCTTTCCAAACAACAAATGACAGTATGGGGAAGACTGAGCAAACTGAATCCTTAAACATCTTTGGATCTTTAGATGATCAAATAAAGAGCAGCTGTAATTCTATCTGTTACATCTGCAACAAAATACAGTGATCTGTATCATATAAAAACAAATGTGTTCTGTATTAATGTAAATAGGAATGTTCTTTCTAACTTGATGGAAGAGGGCTGACATGAATGTGATGAGATCTGTTTTGTTTCTCTGATTAAATCTATTGTCATTTTTTTTTTCATTTTAGAAGACTCCTTGTACTGCTAATCAGGCAAAATGACAGGAAAAAAAGTTTCTTTCTTCTCACTATTAATAGACAACCTAAGAAATTATGTCACATAGAATCCATGGATTATCAAATCATTTGACCTTAAGTAGATGAAAAGTGAAAAATATAATGTATTTAGCAACTAAGTAAAAGTAAATTAAATATGTTTCTAAAGGACACTTTAAAAAATTAAGTACAATTTAATAATGTCAGCAATAAAAATGTTTTTACTTGATTTCAAACTACATGTCAGGCTACTAAATGATTTGGCTTTTGTGCTTCATAACAGTGAAGGACAAAAATCATATAAGAAAACATGGCAAATTCAAACCCTCTTCCTTCAAAAAAACGGTGCCATATCCATAAGTAAAGGCTTTGAATCTAAACAATTGAATAAAGCTGCCACAAATGATCAAGTTTGTTGAATGGATTCTTACAGCAATAAAGACTAATCATAAGCATAAAAATGTGTTAAAAGAGCAAGATCTTTTCAAAAATGACATATCACTTAGTATTAGGCATCGCTTAATGCATGTTTTCAACAGACTTTTTTTTTTTTTTTTTTTTTTTTGAGACAGAGTCTTGCTCTGTCGCCCAGGCTGGAGTGCAGTGGCCAGATCTCAGCTCACTGCAAGCTCCGCTTCCCAGGTTCACACCATTCTCCTGCCTCAGCCTCCTGATTAGCTGGGACTACAGGCACCCGCCACCACGCCAGGCTAATTTTTTGTATTTTTAATAGAGACGGGGTTTCACCATGTTAGCCAAGATGGTCTCGATCTCCTGACCTCATGATCTGCCCGCCTTGGCCTCCTAAAGTGCCGAGATTACAGGCGTGAGCCACCATGCCCGGCCCAACAGACTTTCAATTTGGAAAAGCTATATTGAACTTTCTGGTGCTAACCAAAGGTTTCTGACATGAGAAACAATGTGACATTATTTAGCTGTAGCTCTAAAATGAGGTGATAGCAGTGGGAAAGCTCTTTCTAATTTTGAGAAGCATAAAATTATATTTAAATACAGAAATACCAAGAAAAAAACAAAGAGATTGAAAATTGCAGAACCGTTCTCCCCGCTTTCTCACCTGCAGCGCTCAAGAATAATTGGAGAAAGAACGTACAGGGAGAGGAACTGGCGGAAATGGCTTTGGCATTGTCCTAGTCCCCCCTAGAAACAGGATGTCCTTCAACTCTTTAGCACAGCAAGTCCTTTCACCACTAAGGTATATAACCCAGGGAATGCTAACTTTCTGGATCGCTCAGCTGTGGTGTGACTGGGCATGTGTGGAGGAAACTATCTGTCACAGGCAGCTTTCCTGGCTCACAATGAATCATAAACTTCTGTCCCTCACTACCTATCTGTGAGTAATCAATCTGCTTCATATAACCTGTGGCACATGAGTGTGTTCTGCCTTAGT
The DNA here is from genome assembly GCF_028885655.2 of Pongo abelii. Taxonomy (NCBI): domain Eukaryota; kingdom Metazoa; phylum Chordata; class Mammalia; order Primates; family Hominidae; genus Pongo; species Pongo abelii. The sequence goes on along the minus strand of NC_071985.2, from coordinate 31,958,430 downwards.
GAGATAAGTTGGTAACTGGTGCACAGTGAACTTGCTTAATAAATCTAGATATCACTAGTATTTCTGTCTAAAAAACACTTAGGTGCATTGCCTCAAGGTTTAGTTCAGTGTGTGTGTGTGTGTGTGTGTGTGTATGTTCACTTTAGCTACTAATTGATTGCATGTAATGACCACTCAAAAACCATGCCTGTTGATTACTAAATATTGAAAATGACAGGTAATAGGTAGTTTTTTTTAAAAAAAAAACAACTGAATATGCTTTTATGCATTTATTTATGAAAAGAATTTCATATTTTCTTGAGTTGTAATCATGCTTTCAAAGGTTTTGAGGTACATAAAAATGACAGAATGGCATGAACAAATCCTGAGACATGCATAAAATATTAGAGAGATAAGAGGCAATAAAACTAAGATAAAACTTCATAGCAGGCAAATGGACAGAAAACACTGAAGAAATGGAAGAATGGATGTAAAAAAAAAAAAACCCATAGACTTATCAAACAGAAGTATAGAGGGAAATAATCAACATGATATAAGCAAGGTGGAAGAACATGAGACAGGAAACAGGTAACTCTAGGGACTATGATGCAAAATCTCAGGAAAACACATCAAATGAATATATGAAAATAATGTCATGATGACAATTCTTCACATCACTCACTATCTGACACATCTACTTTATGATAAGGACACCCCTCAGGAAATAAAAATGAAACAACAAACTAAAAGAAAGATTATAAGACTAATATCACTTGAATCAATTAGAAAATTTAAATCCACATTAAGAATCAGTGTGTTTCTCCCTTGAAATTTGATTATAGGACTCATTATGCACCCTATGTGAGAAGAATAAGAATGTTATTTACAATAAACGTACGAACAAACACAGTGCATCAATACTTTATTAGTAGAGAATATTAATATTCAGAATATGATGAAATGGCATGTAATGATGGGCACTGCTTATGGTAACTGATGCCACGAGAGGAGATAGTGAAGCATGAGAAGCAAGTTAAGAAATCCACAGGAAGCCTGCGCTTTTAGGAAAAGAGAGAAGTATAGGATACCTTGAAGAATGCAGTGTCCATTATTGATGAAGTAGAACTTCCTGATAGAAAGGATTAAAATAGTTAAAATGAGCTATTTGTTTAAAGGAAATTATAAAGGTCACTTGTTTGTTATTGTTAAGATATAGAAAGGTCAAAGAGTTGGGTGACAACTCTTCTGCACTCATAATTAAGTTAAAGAGCCTAGATGAAAATTAATGTGAACGTGGAAAAAAGGAGAAATGGCATAAATTGGACATAGAGAAAACCACCACAAAAGTGAATTACAGTAAGTGGCATTGGTAAATATGTCCCCAAATCCCTTTTTACAGAGGTCCTGAAAACTCCCCCGAGGAGCTGAGGGTGAGATGTCCTACATTCCAAAGACTAAAGCCATAACTGCATAGCACTTTATTCAGCGCTTTTGTGAGGAATGCTTACGTTAAGGGCATGCTTTAGTCATGCACTTCAAAGTCTTGGCTTTGAATCATGAACAGCGGACCGTTTATGCATTTATCTTTTTTTACCTGCTTGGTATATTTTGGGAGTAAATGATCCTACAATTTATTGATTTAACGCATTATAGTTCTCTTCTCTAACCTTTATGTTTTTCTGCAAGTTGAAAAAGGGAAGTGCAGTCACTCATCCAAAAGGGGTAAGAAAAGTCAAGATACTATTTAAAATACTAAGAAAGAAAATGGATTGAATGAGAGTAACATAGAAAAATGCATATAAATAAAAAAGGTGAAGAATTTTTATCTTGCATTTAACAAAATTTGCAACAAGAATTAAACATGAGTAGTCTTTCTCTTCTTACACACTTATTTCACCTTTTCAAGTTGCCCTGTGCCTAACATAACTGAAGGCTTCAGAGAGAAGAAAAAATATGCACTCACAAGCAAAGAAAAAGAGGATATGAAAGGAATGTTCAAAGAAATAAGAGAAGGTTGGGCACGGTGGCTCATGCTTTTAATCTCAGTACTTTGGGACTCCAAGGCGGGTGGATCACTCGAGGTCAGGAGTTTGAGAGCAGCCTGGCCAACATGGTGAGACCTCGTCTCTACCAAAAATACAAAAATTAGCTGGATGTGGTGGCAGATGCCTGTAATCCCAGTTCCTTGGGAGGCTGAGACAGGAGAATTGCTTGAGCCTGGGAGACAGAGGTTGCAGCGAGCTGAGATTGCGCCACTGCACTCCAGCCTGGGCGACACAGCAAGACTCCATCTCAAAGAACAAAACACAACAAACAAACAAAAAATTAAGGAAACAAGAGGAGATCTTGGAAATGAAAAGAGTAAGATAATTTTAAATATCATTAAGTTTCTTGGGGCAGAGTGTTGAGAAAACTGCCCCCAAATCTTCCAAGAAAATAATACATAAAAGAAAAGTGTAAAAAGTTAGAGGATCATTTAAGGGTGCTCCAAAACTGAAAAATTAGGAGCACAGAGAAAATGGCAACCACTGAAAACTGAAAGACATTAGAGCAATGCCTTTAAAACCCAGAGGCAAAAAATTTTCAAACTTGGAATTCAATTCCCAGCTAAATCAATCAATGTGAGATAAGAATAAAGATATTTTCAGACATGCAAAATTCCATAAATTTAACCATCTCTGTTCTCTCCTGGGAAAGGTGAAGAAAAATAATGCCATTGGATCCAGGGCACATAAAATCCCACATAGGGGATGTATGAAGGAAATCTTGAGCATGATAGTTAACAGAGATGCCAGGACATTAGATGTGCAGCAGGTCCAGAGAGCAAACAGTCCAGAATGAGCCTGAAAAATGGAGGGCTCCAAGAGAGATGCCACGAAGAAAAATAACTGAGAGGTGTTTAACTTCTGTCAAGAGGCGTCTGATGAGTTAGGGATAGGAACATAGAACAAAAAGCAAATAAACAAAACAGTGATAACCACGACTAAAAGTGATATATCTGTGTATATCTACATAGATAATCATATTAATGAAAACAATGGATATTTATTTGGTCTAGGAGAAAGAGGGAAATAAATCCAGATATGAGTGTGTGTGTGTGTGTGTGTGTGTGTGTGTGTGTATTGTTGGGCGGGGGGACACAGCAAGAAATCAATATGCACAGGACTTGGGGTGGAGCAAGATGGCAGAATAGAAGACTTCACCAATTGCCACCCCCTTCAGGACACCAATTTAACAACTATCTACACAAAAAAAGTGCATTCATAACAACCAAAAATCAGGTGAGGACTCACAATACCTAGATTTAACTTCATACTGTTGGAAAAGGCACTGAAGAGGCAGGAAAAACAGTCTTGAATCACTGATGCTGCCCCTACCCTATCCTCGAGCAGTGGTGGTGTAGTATGAAAGCATGTCTATGCTCTGGGGTGAGGGAGAGCACAGCAATTGTGAGGCACTGAACCCAATGCTTTCCTGTTATAGCAGAAATCAAGACGGAACCAAACTCAGCTGATGCCTGCCCACGGAGGAAACATTTAAACCAGCCCTAGCCAGAGGGGAATCACCAATCCTAGTGGTCCAAACTTGAGTTTCTGCAAACCTCGCAACCATAAGCTAAAGTACTCTGGGGCTTTAAATAAATTTGAAAGGCAGTCTATGCCACAAAGACTGCAACTCCCAGGAGAGGCCCAGTGCTGAACTGGGCCCAGAGCTAGTGGACTGGAGGGGCATGCAACATACTGAGACACTAGCGGGGGTGGTTAAGGGAGTGCTAGCATCACTCCTCTCCTAACCCCAAGCCGCACAACTCATAACTCCAAAAGGGATCCCTTTCCTCTTCTGGAGGAGATGAGAGGGAAGAGTGGGGAGGACTTTGTCTTGCATCTTGGATACCAGCTCAGCCACAGCCGGATAGGGGACTGGTCAGAGTTGTGAGGCCCTCTTTCCAGGGCCTAGCTCCTGGATGACATTTCTAGATACATCCTGGGCCAGAAGGGAACCCACTGCCTTGAAGGGAAGGACTTGGTTCTGACAGGATTCATCACTTGCTAACTGAAGAGCCTTTGGGCCCTGCATAACAGGCAGCAATACCTAGGTACCACACTGAGGGCTTTGGGTGAGCCTCTGAGCCTTGCTAGCTTCAAGAGAGACTCAGCACATTCCCAGCTGTGCTGACTCTGTCTGCTTGAGAAAAGCAGAGGGAAAAGTAAAGAGGACTTTGTCTTGCTCCTTAGATACCAGCTTGGCCACAGGGGCGCAGAGCACCAAGTGGGATCTTGGGGTCCCTGATTCCAGAACTTGGTTCCTGTGTGGCATTTCTGGACCTGTCCTGGGCCAGAGGGGAGCCTGCTACCCTGAAGAGTGAGTCCTAGGCCAGGCAGCATCCACCACAAGCTGACTGAAGACCCCTTGGGCCTTAAGGGAACATTGGCCAATAGTCTGGCAGTACTCCCCATGGGCCTGTGGTAGGAGTGGCCATGGGGTGAGGATCCTCTGCCTTTGGAAAGGGGAAGAAAGAGTGGGAAGGACTGCAACTAGTGGTGTGAGTGCCAAATCAGCGGAGTATGATAGAACACGAGGTAGACCTCTAAGCTTTTCGATTCTGCTCCCTGGCTCCCAGATGGCACCTCTGGACCCACCTGGGGTAAGAGGGAGTGGTTACAACAGGCCTTGGGCGAGACCTAATGCTACGCTGGCTTCAAGTCTGACCTATAGCCCTTCTGGTGGTGTTCAAGGAGATGCTTGCGTCACTCTATTGCTAGCTTCATGAGGCTCAGAACAAGAGAGAAACTATGCATGAATGGGAGAAAGTAAGGGAAGAGAATAAGAATCTCTGCCTGGTAATCCAGATAATTCTCCCAGATCTTGTCCAAGACTATCAAGGCAATACCTCTACAAGTCTGCAAGAACCACAGTGTTACTGTTCTTGGGATGCTGCCTAAAGCAGATACAGCTTAGATTACAATATCCAAGTCCTTTTGAATATCTGGAAAGCCTTTGCAAGAAAGATGGGTACAAATGAGTCCAGACCGAGAAGACTACAATAAACACCTAATTCTTCACTGCCCAGACACAGACAAACACCTGCAAGTATCAAGACCATCCAGGAAAACATGACCCTACCAAATGAACTAAATAAGGCACCAGGGGCAATCCTGGAGAAACAGACAGAATCCAAAATACCTATTTTGAGGAAACTCAAAGAAATTCAAGATAACACAAAGAAGGAATTCAAAATTCTATTAGACAAATTTAATAAAGAGATTGAAATAATGAAAAAGAATTAAGCAGAAATTCTGGAGTTTAAAAATGCAACCGGTATGCCGAAGAATGGATCAGAGTCTTTAAAAGCAGAATAGATCAAGCTGAAGAAAAATTAGTGAGTTGAAGACAGGCTAAAAATACACAGTCAGAAGAGACAAAAGACAAAAGAATAAAAAACAATGAAGCACACCTATAGGACCAAAAGGGCAAGTATGAGAGTAATTGGCCTGAAAAAGTGGGAAATGAAAGAGATAGGGGTAGAAAGTGTATTCAAAGGGTAACAGAGAATTTCTCAAACTTAGAGAAAGATATCAATATGTAAATCCAAGAAGGTTATAGAACACTAAACAGATTTAACCAAAACAAAACTACCTCAAAACATTTAATAATCAAACTCTCAAAGGTGAAGAATAAAATAAAAGAACCCTAAAAGCAGCAAGAGAAAAAGAAACAAGTAACATACAATGGAGCTCCAATACATGTGGCAGCGGACTTTTCAGTGGAAATCTTATAGGCCAGGAGAGAGTGGCATGATATATTTAAAGTGCTGAAGGAAAAAAACTGTTACTCTGGAATAGTTTATCTGGTCAAAATATCCTTCAAACATGAAGGAGAAATAAAGGCTTTCCCAGACAAACAAAACCTGAGGGATTTCATCAACACCAGACACATCCTACAAGAAATGCTAAGGGAGTTTTTCAATCTGAAAGAAAAGGACATTAATGAGCAATAAGAAGTCATCTAAAGGTACAAAATTCACTGGTAATAGTAAGTACACAGAAAAACACAGAATATTGTAACACTGTAATTATGATGTCTAAAATACTCTTAAGTAGAAAGACTAAATGATGAATGGATAAAAAATAATAACTGCAACAATTTTTCAAGACATAGTAGAAGAAGATATAAACAGAAATAACAGAAAGTTAAAAAGTGGAGGAATGAGGTTGAGGCATAGTTTTTAATTAGTTTTCTTTTTGCTTTATGCAAACAGTGTTGTTATAATCTTAAAATAATGTGTCATAAAATAGTGTTTGCAAGCCTCAGTGGTAACCTCTAATCAAAAAGCCTACAACAGATAACACAAAAAAGAAGCAAAAAACTAAATCATATTACCAGAGAAAATCACCTTCACTAAAAGGAAGACAAGAAAGAAAGAAAGAAGAGAAGACCACAGAACAACCAGAAAACAAATAAAAAATGGCTGGAGTAAGTCCTTACTTATCAATAATAACACAACGTAAATGGACTAAACTCTCCAGTCAATAGACAGAGAGTGGCTGAATGGATAAAAATTCAAGAGCCAACGATCTGTTGCCTACAAGAAATACACTTCACCTGTAAAGACACAGATTGAATGAAAATAAAGAAATGGAAAAAGATACTCCATGCCAATGGAAACCAAAAAAGAGCAGGAATAGCTATATTTATATGAGACAAAATAGATTTCAAGACAAAAACTATACGAAGAGAAAAAGAAGATTACGTAATGATAAAGGGGTCAATTCAGTAAGAGGGTTTAACGATTTTAAATATATATATGCACCAACACTGGAGGACCCAGATATGTAAAGCAAATATTATTAAAGCTAAAGAGAGATATAGGCCCCAATACAATAACAGCTGGAGACTTTGGTCTGGGCAAAAATTTCTTGAGGAATACCCCATGAGCAAAGGCAACCAAAGCAAAAATGGACAAATGGGATCACATCAAATTAAGAAGCTTCTGTACAGCAAAGGGAACAATCAACAAAGTGAGGAGACAACTCACAGAATGGGAGAAAATATTTGCAAGCTACCCACCTGACAAAGATTAGTAATCAGAAAAATAGGGAGCTCGAACAACTCTACAGGAAAAACAAATCTAATAATCTGATTACAAAACGGGCAAAAGATTTGAATAGACATTTCTCAAAAGAAGACATACAAATGGCAAACAGGCATATGAAATGGTGCTCAACATCACTGATCATCGGAGAAGTGCAAATCAAAACCACAATGAAATATCAACTCACCCCAGTTGAAATGGCTTATATCCAAATGAGGTAATAACGAATTCTGGCAGGGATGTGGAGAAAAGGGAACCCTCTAATGCTGTTGGCAGGAAAGTAAATTAGTACAACCACTATGGATAACAATTTGGAGGTTCCTCAAAAAACTAAAAATAGAGCTACCGTATGATCCAGCAATCCCACTGCTGGGTATGTATCTAAAAGAATGGAAATCAGTGTATCAAAGAGATACCTGCACTCCCATGTTTGTTGCAGCACAGTTCACAATAGCCAAGATTTGGAGGCAACCTAAGTGTCCATTAACAGATGAATAAAGAAAATGTACATATACATAATGGAGTAGTATTCAGCCATTAAAAATAATGGTATTCTGTCATTTGCAACAATATGGACGGAACTGGAGTTGATTATGCTAAGTGAAATAAGCCAGGCACAGAAAGACAAACGTCAAAATCACAATGAGATATCATCATGTTCTCACTCATTTGTGGGATCTGAAAATCAAAACAATTGAACTCATGGAGATAGAGAGTAGAAGAATGATTACCAGAGACTGGGAAGGGGAGTGGGAGGGTAGCAGGGAGGTGGGGATAATTAATGGATACAAAACAAATAGAAAGAAAAAGACCTAGTATTTGATAGGACAACAGGTGACTATAGTCAATAATAATTTAATTACACATTTTAAAATAACAAGTCTAACTGGATTATTGGTAATACAAAGGACAAATTGTTGAGGGGATGGATTCCCCATTTTTCATAATGTGATTATTATGCATTGCATGCCTGTATCAAAACATCTGATGTACTCCATAAATACACATACCTACTATGTCCCCACAAAAATTAAAGTAAAACGAATTTTTAAAAAGTCAATAGGCAATATTAAACTGAAAACTTCAAGAAATAGCAATATAAATATGTAATACTAGAAATACAGAGGTCAACAGAAGATAGCTAAAACAGTTGAGAGTAGTTTCCTTTCAAGAGTGAAATTAGAGAATGGTAAAGAATAGGGCTGGGGCCCACTGTATTTTGTTATAAGTTTACAGAACAATTTAACATTCTAAACTATGTATAAAAATAATGTGATCGAAAAATTCAACTTAACAAGTGCCTAGGGCCAGGCGCAGTGGCTCATGCCTGTAACCCCAGCACTTTGGGAGGCTGAGGTAAGAAGATTCTTTGAGGCCAGGAGTTCAAGACCAGCCTGAGCACACAGTGAGACTCTATCTCTACAAAAAATAAAAAAATTAGTGAGGCGTGGTGGTGGATGCCTGTAGTCCCAGATAATCAGAAGGCTGAGGCAGAAGGATTGCTTGTGCCCAGGAGTTTGAGACTACACTACGTATGATGAGCTATGACTGTACCACTGCACTTTAGCCTGAGAGACAAAGTGAGACCCTGCCTCAAAAAGCCCAAAAAACAAACAAAAAGCAAAACAAAACCAAGTGCTTAGGAAACATACAAGAAAAATAGAAACAATAATAATACAGTCATCATAACAGCTAACATCCACTTATTTGTTATTGTTTATTCCTTACAACAATGCTATGAGGTAGGTACTACCATTTTCTCTATTTTATAGATAAATAAACTGAGAGAGAGAGAGAGGGTCAGTATTTTGCTCAGGATCACCCAGTTAGTAAGTGATTAAACTGGAATTGGAAGTCAGGCACTTCAGTTCCAGGGCCTACGCACTTAATCAGTGTGCTCTACTCCTTAGATTTCATTTTAAATTTATTCTACAAATATTTTATGCAACAAACATTTATTGCCTAATAGTGCCAGGTACTGTTTTTGGTACTGGGGCTACATGAGTGAGTAAAACAAAGACCATGTATTCATGAAGCTTAAAAAGAGGAAAAATAGAGACAATAGGGAAGACACATAAAGCAGGGAGAGGGGACAGGGTATGATGGTACTGGTGGACGGTGGACCTTACACTAAGCAGAGACTTGAAGGAAATGAGGAGAAAGCCATATGGGTACTTGTAGACAGAGTGTTCTGGCAGAGGGAACAGCAGGTGCAAAGGCCCTGAGATGTGAGTGTGGATGGTGTGCTGGAGGAACCACTAAGAGGCCAGTGTGTCTGGAGCTCATGGTGAATAAGAGTTGAAGTGGGAGGAGATGAGGTCAGGGAGGAAGCCACAAGGGGTGAGTCACATCACATGTAGTCTTGTAGGCCAAAAAGAAAAGACTTCAGTTTTTACTTGGAATGAAAGAGAAAGCCACTAAAGATTTTATTTAAAAAAAAATAGTTTGAAGAGTTTTGACAGTTTCCCTACCATCCTGGTGCCTGACATACATAAACTTCAAATACTTAAAGTATACAATTTGATAAGTTTTAACACATTCATACACAAGTGAAACCATCACCATAATCAAGATAATGAACATATCTATCATCCCAAAAGTTTCTTTGTAGCCCTTTTTAGCCCTTTCCTCCCACATCCCCCGGTCCTCACCCCATGTCTGGGCAACAACTGATCTGCTTTCTTTCACTATGTATTAGTTTACATTTCCTAGAATTTTACATAAATGTGTTATGTGTATCAATTCTTCATTCCTTTTTATTGGTGACTGAGTTGCTTTCCACTGTATGGATATACCAACATTGTTTATCCATATACTCTCTATCGAAGTTTTAGTATATATTGGTTGTTTCCTTTTTGCTTTTACTATTATGAATAAAGATGCTATAAATATTTGTGTACCAATCTTGTTTTGTTTGTTTGTTTGAGACAGTCTCATTCTGTCTCTGTCGTCCAGGCTAGAGTGCAGTGGTACAATCTTGGCTCACTGCAACCTCTGCCTCTCAGGCTCAAGCAATCTTCCCACCTCAGCCTCCTGAGTAGATGGGACTATAGGCATGTGCCACCATGCCTGACTAATATTTTTACTTTTTGTAGACATGGCATCTCACTATGTTGCCCAGGATGGCCTTGAGCTTTAGAGCTCAAGCAGTCCTCCCACTTTGGCCTCCCAAAGTGTTGAGATTACAGGTATAAGCCATTGTGCCTAGACCCCCATTGCTTTTTTTGGAGACAGGGTCTTGCTCTATCACCCAGGCTGGAGTGCAGTGGTGTGGTGTGTACAAGTCTTTTAAGTATTCACGTGGAATGCATAGTAGGTCTACGTTCAACATTTTAGGAAACTTCAAAACTGGTTTCCAGAATGTAATATAGTACATTCATTTTGTTATTTTAGCTATTCTAATTTTTGTGAGTGATACCTCATTGTGGTTTTACTTTCCATTTTCCTAATGAGTAATGATGTTTAACATCTTTGCATATGCAATTTGCCATTTACATATCTTCTTTGGTGAAGTGTCTATTCAAACTTTTCCTTATTGTTTAATTGGATTGATTTCTTATTATTGAGTTTTCAGAGTTCTTTACATATTCTTGATATAAATGTTTTATAAGATATGTGATTGCAAATATTGTTTCCAAGTCTGTGGCTTTTCATTTTCTGAAGTGTGGCTTTTCATTTTCTGAAGTGTCGTTTGAAGAACGTAAGTTTTAAATTTTCATAAATTCCAATTTATCAATTTATTCTTTCCTGGATTGTGTTCTGAAGTTTTATCAAAGAAATCTTTGCTGAAGCCAATGTATGTTGGTTACTTTTAACCAACATACCAAGTCAACTTGACTGGGTCACAAGGTGCCCAGACATTTGGTCAAATATTATTGTGTCTATGTCTGTGAGGGTGTTTCCAGATGAGATTAACATTTGAATTGGTAGACTGAGTAGATTTATCTCCTAAATGTGGGTGGGCCTCTTCTAATCAATTGTTTTTTAGAACACAAAAAGGATGAGTAAGAGGAACCTCCTCCTACCTGACTACTCAGGTTGAACATCAGTTTCCTGCTTTTGGATTAGAACTAAAAAATTGGTTTTCTTGGGTCTTGAGTCTGTTGACTATCAGACTAGAAGTTACATCACAGGTTTTCCTGGTTCTCAGGCCCTCAGACTCAGACTAGATCTACACCACTGGTTCTCCTGAGTCTCCAGCTTGTCAGCTGAAGATCTTGGGACTTCTCAGTCTCTACAATTGTGTGAGCCAATTCCTTCAAATAAATCTTTCTATATATAATTATTTATATATATACATAGGATGCATATATACACATGTGTGCATATATATGTATACACATACACATGCATATGCACACAGGTGTATACATATATACACACGTACACTTATATACACATGTGTATACACATATGAACATATGTGTGTATATGTGTGTATAGAGGTGATATATGTACATATGTATATAAATACATAGGAGTTATAGGTATATATAGGATGGATATATATCTATATCCCATATAGATACATATGTATATGTGTATATAGATATATATATTTATTTATATGAACTCAGTTTCTCTGAAGAACCCTACCTATAAATACACCAAAGTTGCAAAGATTTTCTCTTGTGTTTTCTTGAGGTTTTATATGTTTAGGTTTTACATTTAGGTCTGTTATCCATGTGGGTTAAGTTTTCTATGTGGTATATACACATAAATATATTTACTATAGAAATTGGCTCATGTGATTATGGAGGCTGAGAAGTCCCACAATCTGTGGTCTGCAAAATGGAGAAGTAGGAAAGTTGGTGGAGTAATTCAGCTGAGAGCTAGGGAGTAATGGGGTAAGACTTCATCTGAGTTTGTGGGCCCAAGAACCAGGAGTGCTGATGTCTGAGGGCAAGAGAATATGGATCTCCCAGTTCAAGAAGAGAAAATAAATTTGCCATTCCTCTGCCTTTATGTTTTATTCAGGTCCTTAATAGATTGGAAGATGCCCATCTGCATAACAGAGATCTTTACTCAGTCTACCGATTCAAATGCTAGTCTCTTCCAGAAACACCCTTACAGAAAAACCCAGAAATATTCATTGAGCAGCTATATGGGCATCTCTTAGCCCAGTCAAATTGACACATAAAATTAACCATTACATGGCGTACGGTGTTAGGTGTGGGTTGAATATCTTTTTTTTTTTTTTTTTGCAAATGACAGTATACTTGATCCAGTACTATTTGTTGAAAAGACTGTCAAACTTTCTCCACTGACTTTGTACGTTCGTGAAAATCAGTTAGTTGTCTGTGTACATGTGGCTGTATTTCTTGACCTCTATTTCTCTCTAATGGTCTGTTTTTCTATCTTCATATAAATGTAGTCAGGCATCAATTAATGACAAGGATACAAACCTGATGGTGTAGCCTACTACACACCTAGGCTCTATGGTGTAGCCTATTGCTTCTAGGGTACAAATCTGTACAGTATGTTACTGTACTGAATCCTGTAGGCAATTGTAATACAGTGGTAAGTATTTGTGTATCTAAACATAACTAAACATGGGAAAGATACAGTAAAAATATGGTATTGTAATCTTCTGGGACCGCTGTCATACATGTGATCCGTCACTGACTGAAATGTCCTTATGTGGTGCATGAGTGTACCAGACTGTCTTAATTAATATAGCTTTATAATAAAGTCTTCAAATAACCTAATGTTAGCATTTCAACTTTATTCTTCTTGTTGAAAGTTGTTTGGGCTAAGTCCTTTGCATTTCCATATGAAATTTAGAATGAGCTTATCCATTTCCATAAAATTGCCTGCTGGGATTTTGATTTAGATAGTATTTAATCCATAGACAATTTGGAGAAAACCAATCTTAAGATATTGAGTCTTCTGACCCATGAACAAGGTGTATCTCTCCAGTTATGTAGATCTTAAGACCTAAATAAATATCTGGTTCTTAATTACATGTTCTTTTTCTTGCTTCATATTGTTAATATCTTCCTATATTTATTTTGATTAATATGTATCATGCTAATTATAATTTTGTTGACTCTCTTGTGCTAACATTTCTGCTTCTATTGGAATCTGTAATCCAATCAATTGTTTTTCTTTTGAAAAGGCTGTTCTTGTCAAATGTCTTTTTTCTTTTTGTTTTGTTTTTTGAGACAAAAACTATTGCCCACACTGGAGTGCACTAGCATGATCATGACTCACTGCAGCCTCGACTGCCCAGTTAGTTTTTAAATGTTTTATAGAGACAGAGTCTCACTATGTTGCACTGGCTGGTCTTGAACTCCTGAGCTCAAGTGATCCTCCCGCCTTGGCCTTCCAAAATGCTGGGATTACAGGTGTGAGCTACTGTGCTTGGCCTCTTCAAACATCTTGTCTTAGCCTATGAGTTCATCTTCCTCTGAGAACATTGGCTAGTCTGTCAGGCAGTGGTATGGGGAAAGCAACTGGGGTTGTGAGCCTTAGAGTAGAGAGGCCTTGGCACCAGAAAACCACAGTCATCACACCCCACCCCATGAAATAACCCCTTTGGTTTAAGAGAATACCTTTTCCCTCTTCTCATTCCCAGAGAGGAGCAGAACTAATTCTTCAGCACTGGGTTTTAGAGGGGCTGCAGCAAGGACATGATAATCTTTCACCTAGTTCCATCACTCCTCAAAAACAGCACTGTGAACTACTGAGTTTATTTCAGAAGACACTTAGACCAGAGGTCTGAGTCTTTGTGTGGGGCAGGCAGCAGTTCTCCCAAGGCAATGGCCAATGATAAAACAGTACAGAACTGTATTTCATATTTTATTCTCCCTGTATTTCATATTTTATTTTCCCTTAGCCAAGCTGGATTGCCTCCTGTCTCAAGTCAAAGCCACCCTGCTTTACATACACAAGTTTAAGATAGCACCTATAATACCAAGGGCTTCTTGAAGTTTCCTATGTATTTTCTCGTTCTAAATTTCTGCTGGGTTGATCTTTAAGGAGGTGGCAGTAATCCTGTACTTCAGAAACTTGATTGTAACAGGAGCTGGGACCGAATTTCTAATATAAATAAACATTTAAGGCAGTATAATTTCCTCCAATTACCATCTAATTGTAATCCACATGTCTTGATATTAATCTAGTTGCTTCTGACACATGAGTTGCTTGGAAGAGTACTGTTTTTTTTTTTTTTTGAGTCGGAGTTTCACTCTTGTTGCCCAGGCTGGAGTGCAATGGCCCAATCTTGGCTCACTGCAACCTCTGCCTTCTGGGTTCAGGCGATTCTCCTGGCTCAGCTTCCCAAGTAGCTGGGACTACAGGCAGGGGCCACCAAGCCTGGCTAATTTTTGTATTTTTAGTAGAAACAGGGTTTCACCATTTTGGCCTGGCTGATCTCGAACTCCTGACCTCAGGTGTCCGCCCTCCTGGGCCTCCCAAAGTGCTGGGATTACAGGCATGAGCCACTGCACCCGGCCAGAAGTGTACTTTTTAACTATAACCTTTTTTTTTTTTGAGACGGAGTCTTGCTCTGTCACCCAGGCTGTAGTGCAGTGGCGTGATCTCAGCTCACTGCAACCTCCGACTCCTAGGTTCAAGTGATTCTCCTGCCTCAGCCTCCTGAGTAGCTGGGATTACAGGCGTGCACCACCACGCCTGGCTAATTTTGTATTTTTAGTAGAGACGGGGTTTCACCATGTTGGACAGGCTGGTCTCGAACTCCTGACCTCGTGATCCACCCGCCTTGGCTTCCCAAAGTGTTGGGATTACAGGCATGAGCCACTGCACCCAGCCTTTAACTGTAACCTTCAAAAAAAAAAAAAAAATTGGTACTGATTTCTAACTGAATCACATTCCAGTAAAGGAATATATTTTTTATGATCCATATTCACTAAAATTTGTTGATACTAGCTTTATGGCCTGGTAAGTGATTGATTTTGTAAGTGTTAAATGTGTCTTTGAGAAGAATGTGTTTTTTCTACCAGTTTGGATGCAAGCTTTTATATAATATTACTAATTTCAGCTTGTTAATTTTGTGTTACAGAAATTTTCCATTTATAAATTTTCTGGGTGGCTTAAGCTATCAATAATAGCAGTGTTATGATAGTGGGTTAGTGAGTTTCTCCATGTACTCCTATTGCTCTTTGCTTTATACATTTTGAGGTTATTTGAGTGCCTATACACTGAATCTTTTATCCTAAAATAATGACTTTTAAAAACTTGGTAAAGTTTTTCTTCCTAAATCACTTTGGTATGAGAGCTTTCTTTGTAATGCATCTGGCATATATCCTGTTCCTTCTTTAGTTTTCCACCTTTCCTTGTCATTATATTTCAGGTGTGTCTTTTATAAAGAACACATACTGGATATTTCCAGTAAGTCCAACCTAGTTAGTTCTGCTTTTAACTGACATGTTTAATCATAAATTATTTTATTTTAATTTTTAAAAAACTATTTTTTTTTTTTTGGAGACAGGGTCTCACTGTGTTGCCCAGGCTGAAGTGCAGTGGCATGATCATGGCTCACTGTAAGGTCCAACTCCTGGGCTCAAGTAGTCCTCCTGCCTCAGCCTGCTGTGTAGCTGGGACTACAGACATGCACCACCATAGACTATTTAAAAAAATTCTTTTTTTTTGTAGAGACAGAGTCTTGCATGTTGCCCATGCTGGTCTCAAATTCCTTGTCTCAAGTAATCTCAAAGTGCTGTGGCTTAACAGGTGTGGGCCTCTTTGACCAACCAACCATAAATATTTCCTGTGATTACTGATCTCTGTGTGTGTGTGTGTGTGTGTGTGTGTGTTTATGTGTGTGATTCAATTGTCTAATTTTATGCTTTCTATGTATCTTATTTTCTCAATGCTTTTTCTTTTCTCTTCACTTTTTTTTTTTTTTTGGTAGAGATGGAGGGTCTCACTATTTTGCCCAGGTTGGTCTCGAGCTCCTGGCCTCAAGCAATCCTCCTGTTTCAGCCTTCCAAAGTGCTGGAATTAACTATATGTGTGAGCCACCATGCCCCTCACTTTTTAAAAAATGGATTATTTGAGGGGGGCAATATTTTAATTACATTTCCCCCTTCCACTGGTTTGGCAATTATATACTCCGTTTCTATTGACTTAGTAGTTATTTAGATATTTTACCAATGAATACTTAATGTAGTCTTATCAAGTATCAAATGCTTAACTGACTAATGAGGTAGACATCTTAAACAATTCAAGGATCTTACATTGGACTTTAACTATAATCACCAACCCTGCAAACTTAACATGCTATTGCTGTTCATTATTTTATTTTATTTTATTTATTTATTTTTTGTTTGTTTTGTCCATTATTTTAGATTGCCTTTAAGTCTTACAAATTGTCGGGGCACAGTGGCTCATGCCCGTAATCCTAGCACTTTAGGAGGCCAAGGCAAGCAGATCACCTGAGGTCAGGAGTTTGAGACCAGCCTGGCCAACATAGTGAAACCCTGTCTCTACTACAAATACAAAATTAGCCGTGTGTGGCGGCACATGCCTGTAATCCCAGCTACTTGGGAGGCTGGGGCAGGAGAATTGCTTGAACCCGAGAGGCGGAGGTTGCAGTGAGTGGAGATCGCACCATTGCGCTCAAGCCTGGGCAACAAGAGAGAAACTCCATCTCAAATAAAAAAAAATTGAGAAACTCCATCTCAAATTAAAAAACATTTTTTTTAAAAAGTCCTACAAATTATATTATTACAATTATCACTTTATAGAAGCAATGATTATTTATATAAACATTTTAATCAGTATATTGGCTCGTTATTCATTCTTGCATCTCAGAACTTCCTTCGGACTTTTATGAAATACACCCTTTAAAACTTCTTTGCAAAGGTCTGTAAACATTCCCCATTTTTGAAAATCTTTAAGTTATTTTATTTCATCTTTGTACATGAAAGATGGGTTTCCAGGTACATAGTTCTAGGTTGACAATTTATTTTCATGCAGCACAATGAGGATGACTGCACTGTCTTCTGGCCTCACCGATGCTACTGAGAAATCTGATATATCATTGTCATTCCTTGGTAGATAATTTGCCTTTTCTCTTGATTCTTTTAACACTTGTCTTTGCTTCTGGTCTACTATGGTATATTATTAGGTGTGGATTTCGTTTTATCTATTGTGCATGTTATTCACTGTGCTTTTTGTATCTGTATCTATGGGTTTATAACTTTTACCAGGTTTGGGAATTCTTAGCGACCATCTCATCAAATTTCATGTTTTTTTCAGCTATTCTATTCTTTTCATCAAGGACTATGATTGATTGTAACACAGATCTTCTATGTCTCTTAGGTACTCCTTCAGTTTTCCATCTCCTTGAATTTTTATACTCTATTCTGGCCCATTCTTCAGATGTATCTTTCATTTCACTAATTATCTCTTGAACAATCACATTTCTCATTTCTAAAAATTATATACATTTTTCACTTCTTATTGATTCATTTTTATAGTGATTTGTTGCTTGCTCATTTTATTTCTATAAACATCTCATCCATAGTTATTTTATAATCTATATCTTATAATTTTAGGATCTGGCAGTCTTAGGAGAAAATCTCTTAGTCATTTATGTTGACTACCACTGATGGTGAATTATCTCATTTTATGTTTGGTGATTTTTGGTTGTCTAAATTAGGTATGCTAGGTAGGATTTACATTTGCTTCTGCAGATACCCAGTGGGATCTCAGTTGGCATTAGTCTGCATCACATGGCACTTTGAGGCTGTATTTTGGTTACTTGGGAATGTTAAAGTCAGTGGATAGCACACTGGCACTGGGAAGCCATGGGATGCAACGGTGGCTGCTGAGGTCAGTTGTCTCTTCTTAAGAATAAAATAAATGTAAATATCAGGGCAGTTTTTCTAATCAACATTCTGACAAGAAGCGTAGCCATTTTCACCTAAACAAAAATTAAGTCTTCAGAAACACCATTTGCACAATTTGAAAACATATTGTCTAAAAAACAAACTGGGGGAAATTCCTTGTATTATGGAAAAAACTAACATTGGAAAAAATGAACAAGATTCTAAAAGCACTCTTTAAAAGAGACTACTTTCTTCCCAGTCTTCACTCATTTATATGTTATTAGAATACACATACTTCTCTCTCATAAGGTCTAAATGCCACTTAAGTTTAGGGAAAGAGATTAAGCCTATTTTTAAGATTAAAAATGAATTATTAGTGTAAATGCTGATCTAAAATTCAATAGTGAAGGGAGATAAATATTTTATTTTAAAAATTAATTATTTTTTACAAGTTTAAAAAATATAAATAAAATATCTTTTTATTCATTACTAGTAATCCTAAAATAGATTCCAATAAACAATACATAAAATATTTTAAGCTGACTTTTTAGAACCAAAGGCAACCTAAGAACAATTCATTACATTCTTATAGGCATAGAAAAAAAGAAAATGAATGAATAAAAAGTGATTTTGAATTGCTTACCTGCTGGCTGTTTTCACAGAACAATTTTTCTTGTGTCCTCTTTCAGCTCGATTATCTCTCAGAAGCTGATGCTACACAAAGTGTTAAGACAAAGTCATAGAAATAAAAATATTTTCATTATATTATTTTGCAAGTAGGAAAATAAAATATTCTCATTCAAAGGGACACTACTCATTTATTTGCATGGCTTTTTTTTTTTTTTTTTTTTTTTTTTACTGGTTTCTCTTAAAGCAAAAACTGTAAGTACTACTTTTTCTGGAGTTCAATAGTTCAGGGAGACAAGTTTTTCTTTTTAAAATTCATTCTTTATTGTCACTGTTGCAAAATTATCAGTGAAAGTTAGCAATCGAGTTCTTCCTGGACAGCTAAACTGCCCTCTTAGTCAGTTAAGATGTAGCCTGGGGATGGAAGCCTAGAACTCAGTTCTTTTTCTGGTTCACTGCAGTAGCCCTGGTTGAAGTAATGCAACCTTTCTTGTCAACGGCCTTCACTGTTGCATTCAGCTGTGAATTTTTTAAGGCTTTGTTACCTATGCTGACATAAAGAGCTAATATTATTTTCTCTGTACCTACTGGCCTAACATGGTAAAGAAACACGCTTAAAACATTCTTCTTCAAAGAAATTATTGGCTTGGAAATATATAATTAGAAAAAAACGTATTTGATTGCCTCCTCAAAATGCCTTACCATCCACTTCCCTTCACACTTGCTTTACCCTAACTAATTGGAAAGAAAAAACCAAATAGTCAATATTCTTCACTATGTGCTCACTCAAACTCTAGCTTATCTTATTTATGCAGAAAATATGATTATATGCAAGACCGGGCTAAAACGAAGTTGTACAGAATATTAGCAATTAACCCCAACAAAAATAAAAGTCTTGTAAGTAATAATGCAGGATAGAGCTGGGTTCTAATCCCAGCTGGGCCAGTAACTAAAAAGTCACTAGGTTCCAATAATAGCTTTACCATTTACAACCTGTGTAACTTTAGGCAAAGTACTTAACTTCTCTAAGCCTTGGTCTCCACCTGTAAAATGGAAATAACAATAATATCTACCTGTAAAGCTATTGTGAGTATTAAGTAATATAAACCATTTAAAATATTTAGCACTATAAAACTGGAACATAGGAAATGATGAGAAAGAATATGGCTTAAATGCTATGATTATAATTATGATGATAAGTAATGGGACTGGCTCTCGGTAGGTATTATCTGACCAGTATCAATAATTTCTAATGATGAATAACTGCTTTGAACTGTCCAATTACGTCACTTAGAATCAATTATTAGTTTACTTAGCTGTACTTGAGAAGGAATAGACCTTAATTAGATAATCAAGAATATGGTTAGGCTCATTCTTTCAGGAATGTCTGAACTAAATAAGTATTCTTAAATTTTCTCTTAAATACTACTTCTTTCCATCCCCATTGCCACCATCCTAGTCCAGATCACCATTTTCTCTGTCCTGGAAAAGTCTCCCAAATGATCTCCCTGCCTCCAGGCCTGCTCCCTTCTAATCTACTCTCCACACTGCAGACATTATGAGCTTTCTAAAATTAATCTAATTATATGACTCTATGGAGATCAAACTCAAAATCTTGTACAAGGCTTTCATGACCCTTCATAATTTGATTACATCTCTAAATTCATAATTTATTATGCTTCCTCCTACCCCAACCTAACCTTCTTTCTCCTAAATTATATATCCTAGCCATATTGAACTTCTTAGTTTGGGGTATGTACCATGCTGTTGCTCATCTCTGGCCCTTTGCTTGGGTTATGCAATTTGCCTACATCTTCAGGGTTCATGCACTGTGTCTGAAGCATTTTAGTGCTCAACAAATATTTGCTGAATGAATGGATGAATGAAATAAAGGAACAGGAAGTGAGATCTGGTATCTGATATGTAGCTGAAGCCATATCTCATTATTACTACTTATAGAAAAGAGCGACCAGTTATCTTAAATCCATTAATCTGAAAGTGTTTCAATTTAGAAACACTTCGTACCATGAACACTAAATTGTTTCTGAAAATAAAGAAAATTAATTACTTTGGCATTTCTAAGTCAAGTGCCTTTTAAAATATATATATACAAACCAACATTTGTGACACAGATAGCTAGAAGTAAGATGATGAAATCTCTACCTCTACCTTAAATTAATAATAATAGTTAATAGTTAATTATGTTTTCTAATTCTAAGATAAAAGACAGATACTTGAACACTATTCCTGAGGCGTGTGTTACAACAGTTCAAAAAAAGAACTCAAAATCCCAAACACAATGTTATGGAAAAAAAAATAAAAAATTTATAGTTTAGTTTTGAAAAATGCAATTTTAAGGACCAAAATAAACATTAGGTTGTATCTACTAGGTGTGGATAGTTCTCCGAGAGGCCACCAATCTGGATGAACTTAAATGAGATAGCACCCTCTCTGAACGTTGATGTTATAGCTCCTTTTATTAGATTTATATGATAATGTGTTTTCTTCCTCAAATGTATAGTTTTGATGGACTTTGTACATAAAAACAAGTCAAACAATGGCATTACTTAATGCAATGCATCTATATGTATAAAACCCATCACAAACTTATCTCACCTTATCAATACAATTATACATCTGGGGACACCACTGCAACTTTAAAAGGAAGCTCAGATAAAACTACAGAGATCTCTGGGTCATGAATCACAAGTTAATATGTGAGCTTAGATCTTTTATGGGGCAAAGATGAAAAAATTAATCTAACGTGTTACTTGAACAACATATATTTGCATTTAGAAGGCTCCTGGCCAGGTGCAGTGGCTCACGCCTGTAATCCCAGCACTTTGGGAGGCCATGGCGGGTGGATCACCTGAAGTCGGGAGTTCGAAACCAGCCCAGCCAACATGGCGAAACCTTGTCTCTACTAAAAATAGAAAAATTAGCTGGGCACGGTGGCAGGCGCCTGTAATTAATCCCAGCTACTCAGGGAGGCTGAGGCATGAGAATCGTTTGAACTCGGGAGACGGAGGTTGCAGTGAGCCGAGATTGCGCCACTGCACTCCAGCCTGGGCGAAAAAGCGAGACTCTGTCTCAAAAAAAAAAAAGAAGACTCCCAACATATTTTTTTAAAAGGTCAGATTATGAATTCAAAACAAACCAGAATCCTTGATCCCTGCTCTAATAAGCAAGAGCAGCTCAAAAGACTGAAAATTTTTTCATTTTTCTTCTTGATACATATTTTTTTTTTTCTGTTCCCTCGGACTCCTATCAGTGTCACAAGTGAGGTTGCTTTTCTGGATTCTGACTCAATAATGTCAACTCTGATCAAAAACAGAACTTCTGAATATGGTGCGAAGTGCTTCTTACCTTCCAACTTTCAGATTGCTGGACTTAGGCCAAACGAAGATACAATCCCCTTATTAGTGACCTGCAGGTGTATATTAAAAAATAACTCATATAAGAATTACATTAAAATCTATAAGTAAAAAACCTAGGTACACAATTGGAAAAACTGCTGAATTAAACCAGGAAGAAAAGTATACCTTGTGGATAATGGTTTTTACACTTAAAGAAAAGGAACTAAGAGTTTCTGTGGCTATTCATGACATTTTTCAAGATTATTAAAAGTCTCAAATCCCAAGAGGAAAGGCAAAGAGCAGAATTCTCATTCCCCACCAATCCTCTCTTTACTACCTGATTATACATAAGGCACTCAAGCTCAAGAGTGCTTCTATTGGCAGCCACTGTTCAGGTAATTCCTCAAATGTCTGCAAAATAATTTCAAGTCTCTTCACACTCAACAGTGTCCTCAAAATTAAAAGGGGAACTAAGTAAAAACTAAACTATGATCTGACTCACTAAGACACTTCTTGTAAACTCAGTCAAAATGTCTCAAGGAAGCAAAGCTTCAGAATTAAAGAAGACAAAACAAAAAATGATGCTTCCTATAGTGGCCTTTCCCTCTTTCCTTCCACCCCTGAACTAACTTTGACATTTTTCTTTTGTGGCCTTCACAGTGCTTTCTCTATGGTTTTCTGAAACATTTATCAACATAGTATAATTACCGCTTACCTGCTCCAGACTATAACCACCTCAGGGGAAAAACTATGTTGTTTTTTACAAATATCTCTTTTAATAAAAATAGAGAGTACTCAATAGATAGTGGCTGGTGAGTAAGTTATTTAACAAATGTATAGTAAAGGCACGATCACTATGTATGGTAAATTGAAATGGGACTTAGCACTGAAGAATAGCAAGAAAGAAGAATCATTAAGATGGAGAAAGGAGTGAGAGATGGGATTTAAAAAGTAGGGTTAATATTATTGTTTCTTTGTGTTAAGTTGGTATGAGAAAAACCTAAGGTAATCATGCATGCTAATTAGTCATTCATTCAACAATAAATTAAAAGATTTTATACTCCATGGTCTTGCATTTCATCACTTGCACCTAACTTTAAACAACAGTTTAGTTTGCTATACAGTTAGGTCTGAGTTGAACTAAAAAATTATCCCTTACTTAAGTAGAATGTATCGTACATATACATACATGTACAATTCATTGTCATTATTCAGATTCCATATACCTACTTGCTAACATTTATTTGTAACACAAAAACCAATACTTCCCCTGCTTTTGCAGTCATTTGCAGACATGTGTAGGCAGAGTGGTAAAAATCTGAGTAGCCTCTAACACGTTTCCAGTTGATCTCCAGCCAGGTGACACGGCCTTGTTTCAAGCTCTCATAGTATAAACAACTGTATTTCTTGCAGTTGTTTTATGAGTGTTTTGGTTTTTTGTTTGTTTGTTTGTTTTGCATAATTGTGCTTCTGTTGGTGACTTCACTATTTAAAATGGCCCCAAGCATAGTGCTAAAGTGCTATCTAGTGTTCCTAAGTGCAAGAAGACAGTGATGGGTCTTAAAGAGAAAATATGTGCTTTAGATAAACTTCATTCAGGCACGAGTTATAATGCTGTTGGCCCTGAGTTTGATGTTAATGAATCAACAACAGACATTAAATAAGGTGTCTTTAAACACAAACACACACAAAACAAGGTTATGTATTGATCAGTTGATGAAGATGTGACCTGGGGCTCAAAGAAACCAAACCCTGTATTTCCCCTACAAGCAATGGTTCAGCATTCATTGATTCAGTGTTTGAGTTGACTACATAGAACATAACTACCATATGTAACAAGAATTAACTGGATTAATTAATTAATAATCTACCTAGTAAGGATACAGATCTGAAATGGCACATCAAAGTTTAAGTAAAAAGCTGATTCAAAAATTGGTCAAAAAGATTCAAAAAGATAAAAAAAATTGGTCAATTTCTTCCTTATAAGGTATTAGCTATTAAAGGTAATTTTTAATTCCAGAATAAAGCTTGGCTGGAAGCAACCAGGTATACCATAGTCTAAAACCTAGATTTATAACATTGCTTTAGTACTTCTCAAGTTCTAAAGGGTAGAAAATGAGCTTTATAAAATTATATTTTCAGATGAAATATGTCCTGATGCAACTTAATACTAAAAGCAGAATATTATTGTAAGCATTGTACATAGAGGGATATGAACCATTTAGGAAAGCAGAAAGTCTAATTTTTGTATTGTAAATAATAAGAGGAACACATCGTAGATGTAGCTTAGCTTAGTTAATTCTGAATTCATAGAAATAGTGGCACATAGTCCATTATTAATGTGAGAAGTATCTTTAAAGAGGTAACTCACTCTCATGCAAAAAAGCAAGTCAAAAAATCATGAAAATGAAAGGTATTTCTATTAAGCTTATGTGTGTTAAAAAATAAAGAAGCGTTCAAAATGAAGTGCGTAGCACCTTCCTTTTATTAGTACAAGGAACTATGGTATATGCAACAGCTGTGAACCTGCTGCTCAACCCAAGAAATCAAACATTATAGAGTAATGTTACCGACTACCGTTAAAGCACAAAGTCCTCTTTACTACCTATATTTCTCTGCCTACCCCTCAGAAGAAATGATTCCTGAAGATTTGAGGTTGACCACTCCCCTTTATTTTAAAAATAACTTTTATCATTCACAATAAAAGATAAAAACTTTGCAAGGATGCAAACCCTAAAATGTATACGCTTTAAAACATCACAAGTTTAAGCATGCTTCCGAGAAAGAACTAATATAATCAAGGAATAACTGATGATTTTATATGTAAAAATAACTGTAATGAATGTCAACTTCTCACTAAGTCAACTAATCATTGTGCTGCCATGTATACCAGTAAGAAATTTAAAAAAATTCATGTAGAAATATAATGTAAAAGTATAAGAAACTCTTCCTACCTTCTAAACTTCAGATACAAATATTCTCTTCCTGGCTGAACTTAGATTTAATACAAATTAATTTTTAAGCACAGGTAGTGTTTTGATAACTTAACTTTGTGAAAAATAAAGATCAATAGTGAGGTCCTACAAATGAGTGAGTTTCAGAGTCTTTCCATGGAGGTCACAAGTATGACTGAAGACAGTGGC
Source organism: Pongo abelii (assembly GCF_028885655.2). NCBI lineage: Eukaryota > Metazoa > Chordata > Mammalia > Primates > Hominidae > Pongo > Pongo abelii. Next base: position 31,933,436 of record NC_071985.2, on the reverse strand, counting down.
AGTAAAGGAAAGAAAACTCTCATGCTGATTAAGGATCATGCATTTATTTGGTCAGTGTATTAACCGTTGACATAGTTAACACCTTTTAAAATGAGCGGGGATTTGTATTTTTTCTCATAAAGCTGATCTACTCTCTTGAAGGGAGACAGTTAGATATTTGAAAGAGGCTAAGTAACTTCCTTTTGGATTACAATGGTCCTTACCTGGTCATGCTCTGTCCTAGCCCCAGGGCTAAACCAATGGCTGCAGAGGAAAGAAAAAGGCAGTTAGAGGGAACCTAACTAAAAGCACATGCTCTCACATGATCAAGCCGCATGTGCTTTAAGAAATTTGTCACCAGCAACAGAGCCTTAAATATGCTTTATTTTAATGGATATTTCATGTAATTCTAGACTTAGACCAATTTTGACAGAAATGTAAAAGTGCTCATAACCTGGTAATTTTCAATTTAATAAGCAAACTGTGTTAGAATTACATTTCCATTTAATTATGTTAACATAAACTGCTGGGACTGTATTCATTTTATGAATCAATTCTGGTTATAAAATCTACAAATGCTGTCCTTTACCACAACTTAATTATAGCATCATTACAACAAATTATGACCCTTTGATTGTTGGAGTTATAAAAAAAAGTTTAAAATACAACAATATTACATTATCTAGCTATGCCCCCAGGAGCAATACACAAAGCCCTTGATATGAATTCTGCAGCATCAGCTGAGGTACCTTGGACCTATTCCCTCCACCGTTATAACAACCTAGATTCTGGCTGAGAATAAGTTCAACAACATTAAAAATATAGAAGTCACTGCATCATCAAAGCCTTGCCTTCTCACATAGCCTAGCCCAGCCCATTTTGCTTCAGCTGCCCCTGGGACTCTTAATACTGATGTATCTGGCAATACCTTTTCCACGGGAGTTGTTATCATTAGCTATGCGCCCAGTCCTCTGGAATTATTCTGTATAAAAAAACTAACTATAAACATCAAGGACTAGGAAATTGAGAGAGGTATTATGGCAAATCAATCACTAAAGACCCACAATCACAGGGAATGATACTAACATTACTATTAATGCTACTTATGATTTCAACAACCATAATACCAAGTACCTCTATATACTAAGCACGTGACATGTTTTATTTCCCATCTTCATAAAATCCTTACAAGGTTAGGCTGATGTTCCAAATACAGAAATGAGGGCTCAAAATGTTAGCTTACTTGCATAAGGTGTGTTTTCACCACACCACGCTGCAGAAGGGCAAGGGGCTAGAAAGGGTTTACATCTCCTGGGACGCTCTAAGACTTCTTTGCATTCTCTAGCCTCTGTGGTATTAAAATCAGGAACAAACAGCCTCTACATTAATAGGCCTTGTTTAGGCATTAATATATTATTTCTCAAGCTCATAGATAGTGATAGTGATGCTCCCAGGCAGGTCAAATTCCACCAGTGATGGGGGAATGGACATTTATTGGTATTAGTAAATAACACCTGGATTAATTACCAAATTAATTAATCTTTCATTGTAGTTCCTCTGACAGCTTGACTAAGATATTTCCCTTCTGTTTTGGATTGTGCCTTTTTTTTTTTTTTATTTAAAGACAAACATTTTTCTTAAATCAAATGCATACACACAGTTTAAAAGAAAAAAACTAAAAGGATTAAAAACAGCAATTTCTTGTTCCATTTATCCTGACTCCTAAGCTCTGTTGAGAGACACCACTGTCAACTCTTTTAGTCCTTTCATTTTGTATTTAATGCTATATTTCTAAAGAATATGGTTATACCAATAGCTTGTGATTCATTGATTTTAGATGTGAAGTACTGACTTTCTATTATCATAGACTTAGCTCTTTTTTAACTCCCAACCCTCTATTTCCAATTATAGCATCTTTTTCATTAATCAGTTGTGAATACAGACATATTATAACTACATGAATACTTTCTGCTGCTAAGCTTTTCTTTTTGTTTCTCCTAAAGTTGATATTTGTCTTGTTTTTGCTATTTTTTCTATGTACCTGCTAGCCTTCTTAATTTTTCTAAGTACCTGCCAGCCTATCTTTATTACATTCTTATTCTTATCACTATTAGTTTTCAAATATTAAAAAATATCTGAAAATATGCCCATCCCTTACTCCTCCCTCCTCTTCAGCCTCCAGTGATCTCCTCCCAAAGCCCTCTGTCTACTTGGTCTTATCTGAGCTGTTGTTCTCCAGATCTGTCCTGGAACTTCCTTGGCTCTCATTGGGTGTTCACGTCATTTCTCTCCTTTGCTGCATCTCTTGTTTCCTTATCCCGCAGCTTCTCAGTTCATTTCCACCTTTTGCCGAAGAACTCACTCAAATAGTGAGAATGGTTGAGAAGTGTATTGTTTGAGTTGATTTTTTCCCGCTTGTTTGTCTGTTTTCTTCTTCATATTCTTAAGTTTTCAACAGGCCAATAAAAAATGCTTATTTTTGTTGTTTTGAATGTGATCTGGATTTTTTTCCTCTGGATGCTGTTAGAAGATTTTAATTTCTCTAGTAGTGAGCATTTTTCATTTACTGTGTTGGGTGAGACCTTGCAATCTGGAGATCTGGGTCCTTCAGTATGAGAAAATTTGTTTTTGTTTTTTTTCTCTCTCTGGAATGCCTAATAATTAAATGTCAGAACTTCTGAGCTGATCTGTTAGTTGTTCTTACTTTTTTCCTCCTAAAATTTGTCTTTTTGTTTGCCTGCTAAATGATTTATCAATCTTTACAAGAAATATTTATTTTGAGATAATTGTAGGTTTACGTGCAGTTGGTAGAGATCCTGTGCACCTTTATCCCATTTCCCAAAATGATAATATTTTGCAAACTATAGTGTAACATCACAACTAAGATACTGACACTGATACAGACTAGATACAGAACAATTTATTACTACAATGATCCTTCATGTTGTCCTTTTATAGCCATACCCATTTCACCCCAACCCTGAATCTCCTATATTTAATCCCTGTTAACCCACTAACCCATTCTCTATTTTTATAACTTTGTCATTAAAATAATGTAACACAAATGGTATGATACAGGATGTAACCTTTTTAGATTGGCTTTTAAACTCAGCATAATTCTCTGAAAAGTCAGCAAAGTTGTTGCATGTATCAATAGTTTATTCCTTTTTATTCTGAGTAGTATTCCATTGTATGGGTGAACATTGTTTAACCATTCACCTATCGGAAGACTTCTGAGTTCTATCCAATTTTGGGCTATTATGAATAAAGCTGCTGTTAACCTTAGTGTAGAGGTTTTTCTATGAACAGTGTTTTTACTTCGGTGGGATCAATGACCACGAGTGCAATTGCTGGTTAGTATTGTAGTTACAGGTTTAGTTTCATGAAAACTGACAACATTTTCCAGAATGGCTACACGATTTTATAATCTCATCAGCAATGTATGAGTAATCCAGTTTTTCCACATCCTCATTGGCATTCGATGCTGTCACTATGTTTTACTTCAGCCAATCTGATAGATATGTAGTGATATCTCATTGTGGTCCTAATTTGCATTTCTCTAATAGATAATGACACTAAACATCTTTTTGTGTGCTTATTCGCTATTTGCGTATCCTCCTTGGTAAAATGGATGTTCATGTTTTTTGTCCATTTTCTAACTAGATTGTTTTGCTTTTTAACTGTTTTATAACTATTACATTTTGAAAGGTCTTTATATATTCTAGATACTAGTCTTTTGCTAGATATGTGGTTTGCAAATATTTTCTCTCAGTGTGTAGCTTCTTTTCATTCTTTTAAAGTAAATTTTCCAGAACACTAGTTTCAAATATTGTTGAAAAGACTATTCTTCCTCCACTGAACTGCTTTTGCACCTTTCTTAAAAATCCATTGACTATACTTGTGTGTGTGCAGGGGGAGCTATTTTTGGGGGTCTCTATTCTGTTACATTGATTTATGTGTCTATCCCTCTACCAATACCACACAGTCCTGAATACTGTAACTATACAGTAAGTCCTGAAATCTGGTAGGATGATTCCTACAACTTTATTCTTTTTTAAAAAATTGTTTTTGCGATTCAAGTTCCTTTGCTTTTCCATATACATTTTAAAATAATCTTTGCTATATCTACAAAAATCTTGCTGGGATTTTGATAAGAATTGCATTAAACGTAACCATCAATTTGGGGAGAACTGACATCCTTACTATGTTGAATCTTCCAACCTATGAACCATGAAGTCTCTTCATATTTGTAGATCTCTTTTGATTTCTTTCACCATTTTAATCCCCCATTTTATTTTTCATTTCTTTTACTTTTTCTTCAACATGTATGAAGAAAATGTTCAAATATTCAATAAAGTTAAAAGCGTCTTAGAATGATACCCATATACCACTATCTAGATTCTACTATTAACATTTTACTCTACTTGGTTTATAAATTATCTGTCTTTCGCATCTTTTGATGAGCAGGTCCTTTTTTCCTGTTTGTTCCTCTCTTTATACTGAAGTCTTTTCTCAAATATCTGATGATCCTTACTTATCTATTCAATATTTAAAAGGCACTACAAAACTGATCAGAAGACCTTTTTCAACAAATAAGTTTATCTACAGGATGATCATACAAGTATCTCCTCACGGTGGAAACTTACAAGGTTACTATCTTGTCTATTTTTCTCAGATTAGTAAATTTCTGAAGAAAAGAAAGATTTACTTTCTTGACTGAGACATACTATTTCAGCTCCATGTCCCACCCAATTTATAAGTTTTCAGATTTTCCAGGGCCTGTGAGGGACAAATCAGCATTTATTTCATCAGACTCTTAAGTTTATATTTATTCTACCTGCTTATTTAGGTACAAATCTCCAAGTGCTTTCTAGCTCTAGAAATTGGCTGAAATCTCTAACCTGCTGAAGTGTCCCCTCTTTGTTTGTGTGTTTATATCTCTTTTCTTCTTTCTAGTGGAATTTGGGTGGGAAGAATAAAAATAAATGCAAACCCAAGAGACAGTGGTATCTCTGGAGCCATGAAGAAACTTTTTAAGAAGGAAGTAGTCACTGGTGTTAAATATAGAGAAATCAAGTCTGACAGGAACTGAGAAAACACAACTGGAGGGGCCACTCGTGAACTTTTCCAGAGAAGTATCTAGAAAGTGATATGGGAAGAAATCAGGATTATAATATCATGGTAGGGTGGAGAAGAAGGGACTATACTGTAATCTACTCTTTCTAGAAGTTTGGCTTTCAAAGTTTGAGAGAGAGAAAACACATTAGAGTTAAAGAAAATTAAAGGGGAGGTTAAAAAATGTAGTAGATTATGAAAGAAGCTTTTGGAAAGGAAAATAAACTTTCAGTCAAAAGCATAGGTGTTACGAGTTAGCCGTGGACAGGAGAAGAGAGATCTTTTCCTCTAAGTCTAAGAAAAAGGGGAGTGAAAGTATATTTGGATAAGTTTATCCAAATTTAAATAGCAGACTTAATGAGCCTAAAGAACACAGGTAGTGAACATAGGATAAAAAAGCTGAAAGAGTATTAGGTTGTGGTAAGAAAATGGTATAAGACCATTCAAAATTTCAGAGCTCTATTAGTTCTGGGTGATGGTTATATATAAGAGCAGCCAGGGGAGTTTCTCAAGTAGCAGTCAGATGAAGCACGTTGGATTCCAGGAGGAAAAAAAAAGTGTGCTAAGTGCCAGCATGTACTATTCCATCCAACCATTGGTCATAGGAGTACCCAACTTGCATTGAGCCCTTACTAAGGCAATTTAATCCTTAAACTACTCTAGGGGCAGTTACTATTACCATTCTGCAAATAAAAAAACAGGCTCAGAGAGATTAAGAGGTTTGCCAAAGATTTCATAACTAAGCAGCAGAGCGGGAATTCAGTTAGGTCTCCTGATTCCAAAGCCCAAGTCCCTTCCAACCATTACACATGTTGCCACCAGTTAGGATAGCTGAGGTTGATGCAGGAAAGAAAGACCAATTCAAGTGCCAAAGTCCTGTATGAATGAGGGCAAATAAGGAAAGGTAGGTGGTAGTATGAATCTCAAACAACAAAAAAAGTTTCACCCAGGAGTAAAAAAGGAATAATAGGAGGCGAATGGCTTCCTCCTTTGGGCAGCCTGTTGAACTCACCCTGGCAGATTTAGATGCTTCCTTTTCCAAACTCCCAATGTCTCTGCCGATATATCCACTAAAGCACGAATATATTCGTATATTGCAGTTGATTATTTATCCTAATAATAAATCAGAGGTCCTTGAGAAAAGGATAATGATAATAACACTAACAGAAATAGTGGTAGTAACTAGAAAATGTGGTAGAAGTAGTAATCAAAGTTGCAGTAAAAGCACTATCACCACTCAATAAGTGTTGGTTGTGTGCTGGTTATCATTCTCATGGCCATACATGAATTATCTCATTCAATTCTTACAACAACTTTATGAAGTAGTCCTATCACCTTTCAAGCTCACACAGCTAGCAAGTACTGGAATCAGAACTTGAATTCAGTCTGTCTGATTTCATATCTTGTATTTTTAACCATATACTTCCCCTTCATTTCCTTCAAGTACTATCATGTTTTAGGGGCATAATGGAAGGGTTGGTTATCTTTTTCTTTTCTTTCTTTCTTTCTTTTTTTTTTGGTATTGCCAGAATCCAGCACAATACATGGAAAATAAAAGTTACTTAATAACTTTCTAGTGAAAAATGAGCAAACAAGGAAACACCTTGTTCAAGGAAGTAGCATCCTTGAAAGTCAGAGTCAAGTTTATGCAAAGACAGAGGAAGAAAAAAATGCTCTGAAAGAGAATGGGTATTTATTTATGTGTATTTACACTGGAGCCAAGGTTCCACACGGGCTTCATGGAGAGACTAACAGTGATAGAAAAATCTGGGAGTAGGGAGCACAGAAGAGTTTAAAACTGATCAACTATAAAGAATGGCTAGGCTCAGAGACACAGGCAGATTGCCTGTCCTCACAATTCATAAGGGTTGAATGTGGTTTCCAAATTCAGTTCTCCCTCTAGGACATAGACGCAGTTTAGGGAGGTCTAGGAACTAAGCCTGGCATATTATTTCATTTAATCCTCACCGCAGCACTGCTGATAACGGGAATAGTTATCACCTATTGAGCCCTCAGTACAGTGCTCTTTCAAGTACAGTAGAGCAGTTGTGGTTGGTAACTCTGTGGAGTAGAAATAATTTTTTTTTTTAAGAATGACCAGAAAATAAACCTTTAGGAAAGAAGGTTTTAAAAACTAAAATCTCTGCAGATGCAGAGTTCCACACTAATTCCTTCTCACTGTTCGTTAATCCCCCCTTTCCTCACCCACAGTGTTGAACTACAGGTAGCAGAAATGTATAGGATTTCATGGGAAGTCAATTAATATTATATGTAGACAAAAGGACAAAATCAACCTCAAGATTCTTAACTGAGGTCTCCTAAAAATGTACTTTTCAGAAGGAAAGAGCTATTGCAACTTATAATATGGATTTTTATTGTTGGAGATAAGTTTCTGTTTTTGGACTCAGAGGCATAATTTCATTGTAACTTAACAGTGGGTCTAGTATATATAAAATGATCTAAATATGTGCTAATATGGTAGCCACTAGCCATATATGGTTATTTAAATTTATTTTATTCAATTAATTTATTTATTTTTATTTTTTTTTTGAGACAGAGTCTTGCTCCATCACCCAGGCTGGAGTGCAGTGGCACAGTCTTGGCTCACTGCAACTTCCACCTCCTGGGTTCAAGTGATTCTCCTGCCTCAGCCTCCCAACTGGTTGGGATTACAGGCATGTGCCACCACGCCAGCTAATTTTTGTATTTTTGCAGAGACAAGGTTTCACCATGTTGGCCAGGCTGGTCTCGAACTCCTGACCTCAAGTGATCCTCCCATTTCGGCTTAAATTTAAATTAATATGAAAAATTAAGTTTCTTAATTGCAATAGCTACATTTCAAGTGCTAAAGGCATATGCAGTTTAATAACTACCATACTGGGCAGTGAAGATACAGAACATTTCCATTATTGTAAAGAGTTCTTCTTCTGGGTAACACTGGTCTAAGTGGATTATCACTAAATATATGAATTAACTTTGGAAATGGTATACAGTCTTCTATACCGACAGTTTCCCTGTGAACTATACTTTATTGAAAAGACTTGCAAATATGAAAAACTATACACGAGAGAGGAGGGAGGGGGACAAAGAAGTAGAAATATATGCCAAACTCCTAACCTAATATACTATAATAGGGTTTCATAGATGGAGATATGGAAATTTAAGAAGCCATGTGGCTAGGTAAGAACAGATCTTGGTAGCAATCATAAGGAGGATGCCTTTTGGCCTTTGGGCATCCTCCTTATGATTGTCAGTGTAGAAACTGACAGGGAGTTCATTCATACCAAGTGAACAATAAATAAGCAAAAGCAAACCAAAACCTTAAGTGGCTTTCCAAACGCTCTCAGGAGAAAGAATCTGTAACATGACCTACCAGGCTTGGCATCATGTGCTCCTTGCCGACCCTTCTCTTGTCTCATCACATACCACATGCTTTTCCTTCCTATATTGCGCTCAATGTGCTTTAGCATAAGAATCCTTTAGTTTCTTGAACACAACACGTATTATTTTCTCTGCCTGAAAAGCTCTTCTTGCCACCAGTTCACTTAAATCCTAGAGAGCTCATTAGCCGTCCCCATCTCAATGTCTAGTTCAAATTCAATTTTTACAAGTTCTTCTTTAGAGTACTTAGCTCAGTATATAATAATGCATTTATGTGTCAGCATATAATTATACAATTGTGTGTGTGCTTACTGACTAATCTCTATTACCTCTATCACACTGTGAGTAATGTGAGAACCACAACAACTGTGATCATGTCGTCTTATTCACTACAGTATACCCAGCACCTAGTACACCCTCATAAATATCTTCTGAATGAATGGACAAATGAATGACTTGAGATACAGGATGGCGTTTCATCAACTATGGTTGCTATGCTATTCTATATTAAGGTAAAAGAATGAGAAAACTGGGCTGTGTGATCTTTTAAGATTCCTTTGGGTTCTTATGTTCTATGGACTAGAAGACCAGGATGCTAACGGTATTCCTCACTCAATAACATGTTGTATGTAACAAAAAGTCAATTCTAAAATTATGCTCAAGAGCCCCTGCTAAACTTTATTTCTTATATTAAACTACTAATGTAAATTCAGGAAGTTCAGCCTGGTGTGGTTACTAAATCAGAAAGACCTAATCTTGGATATAGGCTCTGGCACTTACTGGTTAGGTGAATTCTGACAAATTATTTTATTTTCTGAGTCTCAGTTTCTTCCTCATGCATAAAATAAAATTAACCACTCTCAGTATTTGGAAGGCTTAAAACAACACTAAGAAATTGGCAGATGGTATTTAAAATAAATATTAATTTTCTTCCCCTAACAGTACAGTGGAATATAGTAATATGTATTCCATAAGTTTTAACATGCAATAAGTACCTTTTAATTTCTAAATGCCTATAAAGAAACAAGTGCTAAAGGGCATTACTTATACCCTAACTGGTTTAGCATGTTAACCAACAATTAATAGAGGCTTAATACATTTGTCTTTTTAATTGACTTTTGGTTGAGTGATGTGTAGTGTGTGACTTTAGAAAAGTCAAATTATTTATAAAATGGGGTCTAATACCTGCTATGACTACTTGAGAGAGGCAGTAAAAATACTAAAAACAGTGGTGCATATGAAAATTGTCTGAAAAAATAAAATACAGTGCACAATATAAAGTATGTCATCATTATCATCATCATTTTGAAATGTTTCATACCTAGTTTAATAATATTTCTGTATTTTACACCTAAGCACCTTGTAAAAATATATAAGAAAGGACTGTTACTGTATAATATTTATTCTATAAATAAACTTAAGACATGTAAGCTAAATGACTCACCCATGGGAATCACAATAAATCAGAGGAGGAATCGATCTGTATTTCTTGTTTATCTCAATCTAGAGTTAAAGATACTTTCACTATAAAGCAATAGATGCTAAATTTCAAAGTGTAAAAGTATTCCCAATGAAAATAACCTTTAATCCGGGCAAATCTTGCTTTAAGCAAACTCGATATTTACACAAAAGATAAAATAAGGGGTGAGTATTTGCTTTATAAAGGAATTCATCATAGGATTATAATGAGTTACCCATGTGCATTTAAAGTAAGTTTGATTTACATACAATTCCTCAGGTAAATATCGTCTACTTCAAACTGAAATAAAAGTAAAATATATCAATTGCACAATCGATTGATAGATCATATTTATCTCTATTTAAAAGCAAGTATCTCATATGTGATTGGAAAAAGAAAGGAAAAATTTCTGGAACCATTTACAGAGTACATAAAGGGAGGCCAAATTAATAAGAAGTAACTCCATTTTTATGCTTACATATATTTTTAATGTAGTCATATACTAATTTTATTTTTAACATTTTAATATTTGTAGTTTTAAAAAGTCAACAGAATAATTAAAAGAGTTTCAAAACTTAGGTTACTTTTACTGAGAAATTAGATACTAATTTCTCTACTTTAGCTGGATTGAGGCTCTTGTCTTTTTTGCATGTAGCTCTCTAGTTACCTTAGTCAGTATTTCATTTCTCTGTGCTACATATTTCTGATTAAAAGAAACCCATCATACATTAATGATTGGACTTTAAATATAGTAATATGCTTTTCAAGGAAATAATTACTAGATGGTATTTAAGACAATTCATACATTGTGTTATTTTATGAAAATGATCGCATTTTTATAATTATGACACTCTGGAAGGCTTTTCGGTATCTGTCTTCAAAAATAAGACTGCAGCCTGGAGTGGTGGCCCACGCCTGTAATCCCAGCACTTTGGGAGGAGAAGGCGGGTGGATCACTTGAGGTCAGGAGTTCAAGACCAGCCTAGATAACAGGGTGAAACCTCGTATCTACTAAAAATACGAAAAGGTTGCCGGGCGTGGTGGTGCACGCCTCTAGTCCCAGCTACTTAGGAGGCTGAGGCACGAGAATCACTTGAACCTGGGAGGCGGAAGTTGCAGTGCACCAAGATCGCGCCACTGCACTCCAGTCTGGAGTGAGTCATCTGGCTTTTTCATCCTCTAAATATAAAAGTAACATGTCCATTGAAATAAAGTTTGGTAGATACTAACATGTACCCCTACCTCACCCGCTCCCAGTAAAATACAAAACTAACCTGTAATCCCATCATCCAGTGATGACCAATTTTAGTGTTTATTTCTGGTGGTGGTTTGTCTTATATCTTCTGCGAGCTAGTCTCTGAACTGAGCCTTTCTGAGCCTCAAGTTCTCATCTATAAAAATCAAGTGACTGGACTGGACAGCAACTAAGGCTCATTCTAGCTCTAGTACTTGCTTCTTCTGCCAATTATCAATTGTATTTGACAAGTATTCAGTTGGTGCCTTCATGAATGCTTTCCAGCACTAGCCAGCAGTAGAACTTGATAATCTCGAACCGAGAACCTATGATTTGAGTGTAACGCATTGTGACGTACATTGTAAGAGATTCAAAGTACAAGACAAAGTCTCCAACCTCGGCAAGTTCTCGGTCCACTAATGGGAATAAAACATGCATTTTATAATTATACAACAAATAATAATATGATAAATACCGTAATCAAGTAAAAATAAAACTTAAAGGAAAAAATAGGAGATATAGAGAATGCTGATAGGAATTTGAGGGGAAACACCAATGATTCCTTAAAGGAGGTTATAGCAGATACTATTACTGCTTCCTCAATAGCTCCTTCCAGATTTCTGGTTCTATCAGTAAACTAAACTGCTATTTGTTTAAACCATTACTTGTAGAATATTCTGTTACTTTTTCCTGGAAGCATGCTATACAACAGTGGTCTTTACCATTTTTGAATATGTATTGCCTGAAATAGTTATGAAAATACTCTCCTCATGTAATTTTAGGAAGACATCTAACATTTTTCAATAAAAACTTAAACATTTGCAAGGATTTAATTTTATATCAATTATAATTGATTATAAACTATCAACATGTTGATAATTTAAAATAAAACCATTATGCTACTCTTTGAAATATACACATTGGGACATAAATATTACTGTGATTTGATATCTTCCACCATTTATTTAAAACAAAAACCAAACCAGGATGCACATTTCTTTAAAAGTTGAAAATTTTACATAGTTTATTTTTCTTCTTAAATTCCTGTTTAATATACATTTAATATATAATAATATATTGGGTAACAGCAAACATAAAAAATAAAACAACAGTAAACATAAAAATAAAATTTTATTAGGCATCATTAATGAGCTTTCCCCCAAAATTAGTTCATTGATGAGTACATCTTTTAGTGCCAATTCTATTACCATCTTTTAATTTTATAGAGTGCTCAGAAACCTTTTTCATACAAACTGGTAAATGGAAATAAAAGGAACCTGGTTAGAGCAGTCACTTGATTATTTAAACACTTTCAGAATTTTATGCCCAAAGTCACAAAATGACTTCTAGGTTAAGAAATATTTTTAATAATCTACCAGTTGCTGAAAAAAAAAGAATTAGAGGCCGGGTGCAGTGGCTCACATCTGTAATCTCAGCACTCTGGGAGGCTGAGGCGGGCAAATCACCTGCAGTCAGGAGTTTGAGACCAGCCTGGCCAACATGGTGAAACCCTGTATCTACTAAAAAAATACAAAAAAAATTATCTGGGCCTGGTGGCACATGTGTGTAGTCACAATTACTCTGGAGGCTGAGGCAGGAGAATCGTTTGAACTGGGAGGCAGAGGTTGCAGTGAGCCGAGATCACGCCACTGCACTCCAGCCTGGGTGGCAGAGTGAGAATCCATGTCAAAAGAAAAAATAAAATAAAATAAACATAAAATAAAATCAGAAACTATATACCTAAATTGCAAAATGCTTTGTGATTTATTCATTAAATTCAATCCCTCCACATCAATACCAGCACAATATTTGAAGTATCTCTGCTTAGAGCCCGGAAAGATTTTATACTGTGCACCAAAGATTAGGATTGGTAGGGGTGTCTTTTTTCCCTGAGGAAGAAGAAAGGCACTGGGAAAAGTAAGAACCAGCAAAATAACGAGGGCTGATAATTTTCAGGAAAGACATTTGTAAATGGAAGCAAGGGATTTGAAAATTGACTCCCTTAAAACTACTGCTGACTCTACTAGAAATTATTTGTATATCCTGAGGGTATGAACACCTTAGTTTTTCTACTATGAGACGCTGAATTTGATAAGAGTCAGTTTCACGTATCTAACTCAGGGAGCAGGAGGAATGGAAGAAGGGTAACAGGCAGTATAGAACCACTTCTTCCAGCTAGGAAGTTGGGGAAGCGTATAACTAAAACTCTCTGCCCAGAGTGGATACTGGCCATATACCTTCTTCTGTTAAACGACCTGATGGGAAAATTTCAGATATTGGGGTTTTCTCCTAGAGCAATAAAAGAGACAAGCTGAAGTAAAATGGAGTCAGTTTTAAAGAAAATAGGCAGGCCAGTCCCTAGAAGGGCATCAACCTATGTAACTTAACTGGAAGTCTGTGTGTGTGTGTGTGTGTGTGTGTGTTTGTGTCTATACAACGTTGCCTGTATACTTATTTATTTGTGTAAAAGAAAATTCCCATGATGTGGTGTCCTGTGGCTTCTCCTTGTCAAGAGTGGGGTCTGTAAGGGACCTCCCCCACACTGGCTCTACATAGGTAAGGGATGGGCCTGAAGAAAGGGATGAAAATACAGACTTATTAAATGAGCCTATAAAACATTATCAAGGCCAAGCATGGTGGCTCACAGCTGTAATCCCAACACTTTGGGAGGTGGAAGTGGAGATGGCAGGATTGCTTGAACCCGGGAGTTCAAGACTAGCCTGGGTAACACAGTGAGACCACATGTTTACCAAAAAAAGAAAAATTAGCCAGGCATGGTGGCCCATGCTTGTAGTCCCAGCTACTTGTGGAGCTGAGGCCAGGGGATCACTTAAGCCTGGGAGGTCGAGGCTGCAGTGCGCCATGATAGTGATTGCACTATTGCACTCCAGCCTGGGCAACAGAGCAAGACCCTGTCTAAAAAAATAAATACATAAAACAAAATATAATCTAAATTGAATTAAAGTCTTATAATTAAGGAATGGCGTTGGGGAACCCACGTTTGGAACCCCTAAATGGAAACAGGCAATGGCATGGAAGCTAGATTTAACAAGCAAAATGACTAGATCTTCCTGAATACCTCTCTGTAGGATTTCTCTGACAAAGAGCATGAGCCTGCTGACAAAGATTTCCTAAAGACCTATACCTACCTGCTGGAGGCCATGGCTTTGAAATGCCTCAGGGCAGAAGCCATTAAACTAAGGAGACTAAGAGTAGAGGAAGAACATGGAGGCCAGCAGCATTTGCTGGCGTGAAACTGCAACAACAAACACAACAGAAACCACTATATTTTTGATGAAATACTAGTGCTGAAATAAAGAACTTGGTCAACAAGAGTCTGTGACTGTTTAGTTCCTTAGGCAGATGACAAACTCCTTACTTTCACCAACAAGAAATGGGCTGATAAAACTGTGCAGTACCCTGTAAGGCATCTGCTCAATGAACATATCAGCTGAGATCTTCAAAGGAAGAATAACAAGTTAGGTTCTCCAAGAAAGGAGAGAGAGAATTGCTTGCCAAACTGGATATATGCGTTGTGGCATGCTGAGTATTAAGTATCTCATTTCTTGAATGCAAACTTTTGTTGAAATAGCCTACCTTAGGCCAGGCGCGGTGGCTCACACTTGTTATCCCAGCACTTTGGGAGGCCCAGGCGGGCGGAAGGCCTGAGGTCAGGAGTTCGAGACCAGCCTAGCCAACATGGGGAAACCCTGTCTCTACTAAAAATACAAAAATTAGCCAGGCGTGGTGGCACGCGCCTGTAGTCCCAGCTACTCGAGAGGCTGATGCAGAAGAATCGCTTGAACCCAGGAGGCAGAGGTTGCAGTGAGCCGAGATCATGCCATTGCACTCCAGCCTGGGCGATAAGAGGGAGACTTTGTCTCAAGGAAAAAAAAAAAAAAAAAAAAGAAATAGCTTACCTTCTCAACAATTCTATAGTCTATGCATCATGCACTTTGAATGTATAGGCCACTATAAGATTATGATATCATTTTGCTATATCTGAACAATAATCTCTATTTTATATTTGTTAAGTAGTGATTTTAAAAAATAGAAACTAATGGATCCTAATATGATTGCTCGCCACAAAAAATTTATTCAATAATTGATTCATGTCTTCCCATACTTTATGGCCTTTTTAAAAGTTCAATCAAATTTGCAGAAGATATATGGTATTGATCTAAAATACACAACAAGTTAAGCTTTTCCAACAAAGATGTATTTACAGAAAGAATTAACCCCTGGAAATTCAAGCAGTAATTTACCAAAGTCAAGGCTACAACTACTTAGTTTTAAAAAATTGTCTAGTAAGTAGTCTCTTCCTTCTGTTGCAAAATGGAAATACATTCTGGTTGTTTCATGGCTCTTTATATTATTACCAAATGCTTGGCAGTAGCAGAAAGTAGAGAAGTAATGAAGAAAACCAGTCTTTTTTTTTTTTTTTTGAGAGATGGGAGTCACCCTGTTGCCCAGGCTGGAATGCAGTGGAGCGATCTCGGCTCACTGCAACCTCCGCCTCCCAGATTCTAGTGAGTCTCCTGTCTCAGCTTCCCAAGTAGCTGGGACTACAGGCATGCGCCACCATGACCAGCTAATTTTTGTATTTTTAGTTGAGACCGGGTTTCACGATATGTTGGCCAGGCTGGTCTCGAACTCCTGACCTCAGATGATCTGCCTGCCTTGGCCTCCCAAAGTGCTGCGATTATAGCTGTGAGCCACCACGCCTGGCCCCCCTCCGCAAAAAAAAAAACAGTCTTTTACTCCTTTTTTTTTTTTCCTTCTGCGATGGAGTCTCGCTCTACTGCCCAGGCTGGAGTGCAGTGGCACGATCTCAGCTCACTGCAACCTCCGCCTCCTGGGTTCAAGCGATTCTCCTGCCTCAGCCTCCTGAGTAGCTGGGATTACAGGCATCTGCCACCACGCCTGGATAATTTTTGTGTTTTTAGTAGAGATGGGTTTCGCCATGTTGGCCAGGCTGGTCTCAAACTCCTGACCTCAGGTGATCTGCCCACCCTGGCCTCCCAAAGTGCTGGGATTATGGGCATGAGCCACCATGCCTGGCTTATTGCTCTTCATTTTAGTATTTTATTAGGGTTGGGATAGAGAATAAGGATGGAGGAGTAGGAAAGCTTGATGCTACTCAATGTAATGAAAATTTAAATTTTTTAAGATAATACATAAATTTCAATAATGCATGAATTTCAAATACTATCACAAATAACAGAATAACTATATTTAAAAATCCCCATTTAAATTTTGTCATGGTTTTCGTTTAAATTGTTCTTACATTATTACCAATGGTAAATTATACTTACTCTTTTTAAAAAGTACAAATTAAATCAGCTTTACTAGTAGTAGCTAATAATTTCCCAAAAGAGCTAAGTAGAATACTCCAATAAGGTTATATAAACACAGTGAGTACTCACTCATGGTGATGAGAATCTGGGGAAAAATGAACCATTCTCTTGTTACCCACTGGGCCAGGAATGGGTACCTACAGGGAGATTTAAAAAGAAAAAATAAATTTCAGATTTGTTTTATAAAACGACCATGAATAATAGTGATATATCAATTTGAAGACATCACTCTAAAATGGAGAATACAAGATTTTCAAATCTCAGACAACATTGTGTGGATCAAAAGTATAATTTAATTCCTGGTAAGAATACTTTACTTGTTTTGGTCTAGTGTACTTCCTCTGCTAGATTTTTTTTTTTTTTTTTTTTTTTGAGACGGAGTCTCTTTCTGTCCCCCAGGCTGGAGTGCCCAGCGAGATCTCAGCTCACTGCAAGCTCCGCCTCCCGGGTTCACGCCATTCTCCTGCCTCAGCCTCCCCAGTAGCTGGGACTACAGGCACCCGCCACCAAGCCCAGCTAATTTTTTTGTATTTTTAGTAGAGACGGGGTTTCACTGTGTTAGCCAGGATGGTCTCGATCTCCTGACCTCGTGATCTGCCTGCCTCGGCCTCCCAAACTGTTGGGATTACAGGCGTGAGCCACCGCGCCCAACCCCTCTGCTAGATTTTTAAGACTATTTTAAAAGAATCTTGGCGGGGCACAGTGGCTTAAGCTTGTAATCCCAGCACTTTGGGAGGCTGAGGTCACCTGAGGTCAGGAGTTTGAGACCAGCCTGGCCAACATGGTGAAACCCCGTCTCTACTACAAATGCAAAAATTAGCCAGGCATGGTGGCACACGCCTGTAATCCCAGCTACTTGGGAGGCTGAGGCAGCAGAATCACTTGTGCCCAGGAGGCAGAGGCTGCAGTGAACTGCGAGGTTGTCACTGCACTCCAGCCTGGGTGATAGAGCAAGACTCTGTCTCAAAATAATAATAAAAAAATTTTTTTTAAAAAAGGACTCTTTATAATAGTCTAAATATCCTTTTAAAAAAAAACAGACCAGTGACTTATCATGTAAAAAAAAAAAAGTTTCATTAGATCGGTGTTAAGCAGATATTTCCGAGGACCAATGTATTTGTAGCTAGATCCTAAATATAAATAACATGTATTATAACACATATATTTAAATATATACAAAAACTTAGATCAAGGAAGTGGTGAGCAGCCCTTTTCATAGTTTCCCTGAAACTATGAAAAACTGTGTATTTACATAGTACAAAATGCAATTTCATCTAAGAGAAAAGTATTTTCACTCCTTTATTTCTAAATAAAATTTAAAATCTGAAGTAAGCTACTCCTTTTTTTTTTTTTTAGAATTTCACAACTTTCTTATCATATAGATGGTTCTCGAAGGGAACATAGCACTGCATAAGAATGAATCTATCAATCACAATTGGCAAGGCATACATTTACAGCAAAATGCTTTAAGTTATGTTCCATTTTAATAAAAAAAAAACCCTCCATAATTATAGAAGTGCCATTTATATAGAATGGGGGGGAAAGCATGAGACAGCAATAATATTCCTCTTAAAAAAACCCTAACATTTTCAAAACCTTACTTCTTCCCGTGTCACTTGGGTTACAAGAATGCCAGTATATACTCAGAAATTCCAAGAAATGCAAATACTGCAAATGTGCACAGATGATGACATTAATAACCCTATGGTTTGAGCGCCACAGGTAAACATGTGGCTCAACTCCAGGACTGCATCCTGCATTCATCTCAAAATGAGGTTTTCATGCTATTCCAGTGGGTATCCCTGGAATACAGTAATCCATTTTCTACACTGTGGCTATGAGAAAAGCCGACTGTGCCTATGTCATGCTTTGTTAGAGGTTCATGATCACATTATCTCATGGTGGACCTGACACTTTTATTCAGTTTACAGTATGTTCTATGTACAGGCAACTTATTTCCTTTGCCAAGGCTGCTGACAACCTTTTCCACACTATATTAATCTTGTTTACTGACTTTATCTTGGTACAAATATCAGAAAACTAAACTTTTTATCTCAGAGAAAAAATAAACAACGTGTTGACAGAAGCAGAAGCTATTTTCAGGACTAAAATTGCTTGTTTACCTGAAGCTATACTTATGGAAAAATGTTTAAGTCTTGCTCTGGTTTGAAATACATAATCTGAAATTTAATAAATGAAGAAATTTCACATACACCCATGTGACAAATTGCCTGATGAAAACAAAGCAACTGAATGCAATAAAACAGAATTTATAGCTAATTTATACCATAATACAAATGTAAGCTTTCAGTCTAGTCAGAAATAATCATACTGTGTATTTCTCAGCAATCATATGTATGTATAAAAAACCTGTAAGCTCAATTCAATTGCAGCAAGTAACCCACAAAAGATTTACAGTTTCAAGTACAGATATTTAAATAATTTTACCTATTTACCTAGTACATGATCCCCTTAAGAAAACAGAGGTGACTATCCTTTATTGTTATTTTAATTCAATTTTTGTTTTACTTTTAAAGATATGCAAAAATAGGCATAGTTTAGAAATTTACTTTTTTTAATGAAATAAAGCAACATATAATGATCTCTTCAGGGTCAACGTCAGTGGTCTGCCTCAGGAGTAAAATGTTCTTACAATGAGAACCTTTCACTACTGTGGCAACTAGACACACTTAGCTAAAATTTGAGAATCATATATTTAATATAGAATTCAGCTTATGGAAAGCAGTGTTATACTGAAGTTTCAGTGAATTTTAAACTTTAAAACATGTTTAATCTGACTATTAGGAGACTACTTCAAAATATAAAACTTCAAGGAACATACTTAAGGAATTCTTTCTAAAAGTTTCTCTCATCATTAATTCAAGATAGAAAATAATCTTTATAAAAATTAAAGGAGCAGTTTTAAACATCAGATCAAAGTATTAATTTCTAGCATATAATTAAGTATGGTGACTGTTTTCTTCTCCAAAACACATGCTTTCTAGTGATTTTGGAACTCTCTTAGAAATCACAAATTTTAAGAAGTTGTTTCACTTTAAATATCTAATAAAATATTCACATAGTAAAGCTTATTAGTAAGAAAAATACATTTTATTCCATAAGATTAGACAGGAAACAGGTATTCTGTTCTTCATGAGAAACAGTATCTCCACAATCCAATTCTTATAACTGACAAAGCCCTGGAGACAATTATTTATGTAATTAGCCAATATTTAGTGTTGATAACCTTAGACATCACATTACACGCCCTGAATTCTTATGATTCATTTGTTAATATTACTATATAAATAACGACTACAATCTGAAATAAAGCAGATATATTTCTTTTTATTAGACGCTTATCACACAGTCTTAAGAAGTAAACTGAAAGTTAGAAAGGAATTGATGCTTTCTAGATAAAATAACTTTTGTGTCCTAATTCTAAAAGATCACATGGATCTTAGATTTTGCTGTTGTTTAAATATTATCAGTCTCAGGAAATAAGAATGTAGTAGCAAGAGATGAAAATTTAACAACAGTTGTACAAGTACCACTATCGATTCAGGAGGTCAATATGTACCAATATATTGGAAATTCTGCTAAATGATCAATTATCAATGACAAAATATCTGTTCTCTCAAAGTTATTAGACATATTAAAAGCAATTTCTTATTCTTTTTGTCCCTGATGTATTGATACCAATTTTATGATTTTGCTTAAAGATAAAAAGTTGGTTTTATGTCTCGTTTTCATTTAATTGTGTCATTATCAAACCGAATGCATGACATACTATTCTTCTGCAATTACATAACTGAACAAATAACTCTCCAAATCAGGTAAACTTATCTGAGACACAAGAGTCTTGTAAGAGTAATACAGAGGCCATTCAATATGGATGATATCTTACTTATATTCTCAATGATTAAGATTCCTTCTGTAAATTAATGAAGTTTCTTTTCATGTCCACACGTAAGAACAAGAAACCATCATCCTTTCTTCTCTCCCTCTAGTATAGCTGGTCCCCTTCAACTTTGCTCTGCTTTTCAACTATATTTTATTTGCCTTCCAAATGCTACTCTGCTTCAGTGCCCACAATGACAAACACTTACGTTGGCAAGCTGCCATTCAAAAGAAGGCCTTTCCATTTTGTGAGGACTGGTCAATCAAATCTGCCTGGCCTCCAGGCTGTCGGGAGGCACTGCCTTAGCCTCCGGGCCAGTTTGTCAAGACCCAGAGGTTTCTGGTTTCTCTTACAGCAATTTTTAATTTGACTCAACTTCTTTGAAGAAAGAAACAAGACTTTTAAGTAAGATAATATTCTAAATGTTTTACAATAATTCATTTTAATTAATAGACATTAAAATAAATGTGTTGAATGTTTATCTGTTATCCCCATACAGAAGAATAAAGGAAGATTCTTCGAAAGCATTTCAAATGAGCGCACCTTTGTTTTATATTGGCGTTTTAAAAGTTCTGTTACAAGATAGTTGGAGGAATGAATAGAATATTTCATTGTGTCATCTATTCTTATAATATTACAGAATGGTCACAAATCACAAAAAGCACAATCTGTTTGGGGATGAGAAACATATTCAAGAAAATAACATTAAAATTACTTTTAAAGCAACATACAAAAATGTAAAAATTACTTTAGAATTGCTTTTAAAGCAAATACAAAAAGTGATAATTCAAGGAGCATAAATTGGATATCATTTATAAGATTAAAAGGAAACAAAGTAGTTATCTGATTTAAGAGGAATAAAGAGTAATAAAAAATCACCTCTAAGAAGGGAGTTGCATGCATTATCTCCCCCGCTCCAATCCATCTTACCAACGTGCCAAATTCAACTTTCTAAATTGCTGCTTTTCACATGTCAACTTTCTCATTCCACAGCCATCTATGGCTCTACACTGAAAGTAAAATGAAAATTAATGAGATATGCATGCAAGGCTTTCCCTAAGCTGATCCTTACCTACTTGCCAATGTGATCTAGCACCTTATGCAGCCACCGAGAGCTTCTTATTCTAAATCCAGTACTGCTTACTTGGTACAATTCAACTAGTAACATAATGTACATATAAAATTATGCTTAACCTTATTATACAATAAGTGATATGTGTTCCCTTTCAGTTGGGTGATTTTAGTTACATTGTTCAACTGAACTAATCTTTTTAATGTCTTGAAAAAGTAAAGTTATGGAACTCCTCTAATTCCAAGGGTTTTTTTGATTGTTGTTTCTTAAACATGAAAAATATTAGTAAATATAATTCACGTAATAATTCATGTTTCACCTTTATCTGTCTAGATTTCTATTAAAGTAAAAATGTGTTTATATGGCAAGCGTGGAAAAATCCTCATCACTGGCTACAAGAAATGAAAAAATTGGTGCATATGAAATATACACCATAAAAACTAGAACATCTAATGTATTCCTGGTAATATGTCTAATGCTAGGGAGAAGTCGCTACAAATCCTTACCTACCAGATGTTTTACTTTCAGACAATGCCCTCCTAGAAAGAACATTCAGGAAGGAAGATGATCCATTCCTGAGGACAACTGAATTACTGGAGAGTTCAAAACTGTTGTAGAAAATTACTAAGGTTATGGAATATAACTCAGTTTTCCAATACAGAAAATGCCTCAAAGTTTGGAATTTTATAAAATCTAATAATGGTACAAAAAGGCCTATCAGGTTCCTATCATTCATATCTTTAAAAATATCAATATTGACAAACAATCTTGCTCTTATTAGCAGAGCTCACACTGTATGACTTTTAGGAAAAGACTTTGAACTAGGACCTATATACTATTGACTAGTCATAGCCTTCATGTTATCTAAATTATAGTACAGTGGGTGAAACTGATTATTTTTACCTGTTAGTCAAGGTTAAAATAAAAATTCTATGTTGTTTGTTATGTTTTTACAATGCAATTTTAAATCTTTCTTGGAAGGGCTTAAGCATGAACAAACTGACAAAGAATGTGTAATAATGATCACAAAAGATATATCAAAAATTAATATAATTAGAAATATTTCTATTGTCATTAATAATAATATCCTTATTTTTATTTGTTTAAATTTATTTAAGTGTATTTACTTATTTGAGACAAGGTCTCATTCTGTTGCCCAAGCGTGAGTACTCACAACTCATAGCTTAATGACAGCTCACTGTACCCTCAAACTCCTGGGCTCAAGCAATTCCCCTACCTCAGCTGCTGGAGCAGCTAGGTCTACAGGTATGTACCACCATGCCTAGTTACTTTTTAAAATTTTGTATAGAGATGGGGTCCTGCTATGTTGCGTGCACTGGTCTTGAACTTCCAGCCTCAAGTAATCTTCCCACCTCAGCCTCCCCAAGTACTGGGATTACAGGCATGAGCTACAGTGTCCAGCCACTCCTGTTCTTTATAGACTGCTTTATGGCTTGCTTTTCATAAACAATGTGCCTAGAGTGAAGAAACATCATTATTCTCAAATAATAGTTAAGAAATTAACACTCACTGAGGTGAGGGCACATGCCCTAGACTATAGGAACTCAATTAAGCTAACTTTGAACCAAAATTGTCCAATTTACCACCTAGTACTTTTTCCCCTACAGGGACACTGAAAAAAAAAAAAAAAAAGACAATATATCAAAACAAATGTTTTCTGTATTTGAGGATTTGTCCTGGGAGATGATGGCCTGAATCTAGAACACACTCTAGGAAAATCTTCAGCCAAGGATACTCTAGACCTTGCCTGTAACTTCTGGGTAGCATGCGGGCTATTTTAAGCATATGCAATGCAGGGCATGGCAGCACTAAACAGGGTTACCAGCACATATTATAGAAGGACTAACAAGAATAACAAATGGCTCCCCTACTAATCATTACAGCAAAAGAAACCTAACATTTACAAAGTGTACTGGAGGGGAGGAAACACTCTGCGATGAGAATATGTGAAAGAACTTGGGGAAAATTAGAGAACTTAGGCTATCTTTCCTTTGAAAACAGATATAAATCTAAATACATGATCACATCTTTAAACCAGAAAGGTTTTGTTTAAAAAAAAAAAATAGTCAAAGATAAACCACAGAGAAGTACAAAGCTTGCCTTTCTTTTGAGGATTAGCCTTCCTAGAGGAATCCGTACACGCGTGTTGCAGGGAAGATGCTAACCTTACAGCTGCCAGCATTGCATTAAGTAGTGAATAAAGACATAGACTTCAGCTAGTTTCGAAGTGATCTTACTATATTTTTAAGTAAGAGCAGCAAATATATTTCTCTATGAAATGACAGAATGAAAATTATACTGTTTAGAAATATATACATACACATATAGTTGTATGTATGACATTAGCAATTATGTTTTTAACGTAAAACTGAACAATGTAATTGTTTTAAATCTTCATTGTAAACAATTTTTTCCTAGTTAAAGCCAGTCTAAATTGATAATTAAGAATTTAGAACTATTGGTCTATTAGAATAATAATACTTTTAATTATTAAATACATAGAATTCTCATTTCTGGTATACACTACTAATGAAAGATCTAAATGCTTTCACAGAAAAGATTAATCACTACATAATTCAAAAACAAATACAGCAACAACTTTTGTCATACCACTCCATGGTAATACTATTTTTTTTAAGTAAAGAACTAAAAATTAACCAGCTCAGAGTGATGCCCAATAGTGATAGTAAAGAGTTTCACTTTGCCATCCAGTTTTAGTAACAAGCTGTGAGTGGCCTCTACTGGCTGACCAAAGCCTTCTTAAATCCCTCATTTATGAAGCTTGCAATATTATGAGCATCAAGAAAATAAGGATATGTCCACATATGTTTACGTAAAATCCACTGTGCCTAAAGATCTTCTTTTATGAATAAATGACAAAGTAATAAACAAAATGTATATAAGATGGTGTAAAAAACTTTAATCATTTCATCCCACTGCTATATACTTGGATTATATTGGCAATCTATATATCTTCTAAAATTCTAATTTATATACCATGATAATCTAAATGTGGATTTTCTTACTCAATTCATATCAAAGCAATTCACGTCTGCTTTTTTTTTTTTTTGAGACGGAGTCTGGCTCTGTCGCCCAGGCTGGAGTGCAGTGGCACAATCTCGGCTCACTGCAAGCTCTGCCTCCCGGGTTCACGCCATTCTCCTGCCTCAGCCTCCAGAGTAGCTGGGACTACAGGCGCCCGCCACTAAGCCCGGCTAATTTTTTGTATTTTTAGTAGAGACGGCATTTCACGATGTTAGCCAGGATAGTCTCGATCTCCTGACTTCGTGATCTGCCCGCCTCGGCCTCCCAAAGTGCTGGGATTACAGGCGTGAGCCACCGCGCCCGGCCATTTAAAAACAAATGGTTTTGGGGACTTGTTCAATACACACACACACACAAAAATTAAGTTTATATTTAGGGTTGGCAAACTGACTTTGGAGGCAAACACAAAGAAGACTGAATTTAAAAACTTGAAAGAATTTGTAATTTTAAAAAAGAGATTAATATTTTATGTAATGGTTTATGAAAATACTATCTTGGAAACATAGTAATCCAAAGCAATTAAAAAAATTTCTGTATTATTGCTCCTATGTTTGGGTGGAAGTAATTTTATATTCAAAATGAAATAGCAATTAAGAAGGCAAAACCTTGCTTGTATTAAGAAATGTCAATTCAGTATTCATAATAGAGAAGAAAAAATATTTCAGTTTTTGCTCAGCAGCTTCCTAATAATAAAAGCTTCCCGTGTGTGGGAAAATTTGGAATTTTTATTTATCTATTTAAACATGTAATCATATATTTGATTCACTTCATCCTTTATCCAATCTATTCACCTAAATATACTCTATTAAAAATTATTAGCAAATATATCTAATGATGTCAAAACATGACTACATTTATTTTAAGAAGTTATTGTTGTCACATGTAACAATATTCCAGTATATTTCAACCTTCATTTCAGAATTCAGTCCCATTATCTTGCCTGCTCAAAATGGTTCACAGGGTTATCTAGCTGACATATAAGATAACCCTCCATCTCACTAGACACCATTGGGATATGACACACTGACCCACAGTAAGCCCTTATTATTATCCTGAAATATATAGCACATAATGTAGTTCCTGCCAAGGAATTTGTTTATAAAAATCTTTTTTATCTCTCTGGACATTTAAGTCATTCTTTAAAAGTAATGTTCAACTATTTTAAAGAATTTCATACAATGAATAAACGTTCTATTTTATGTTTAAAGTCTTCATTCCCATTTCCCACAATTTTACCAAAGGTTAAAAAACAAAACCCACATACATAGAAAATAAAAGCCAAAAAGTATTTTCTCCTTGTTGCTTAGGTTATATAGAGCTTATTATATAAAGGATAAGACTTAAAAGAGATCTCAGTAGTTCATTCCTAGGGAGAATTATGCATATTGAAGCTCAATACATGTGAAATTAATTGTCTTCTTTTTAATTTTTTCGGGGGTAGCAGAAGAGGTCAGAGGGCAATACGGTAGTGAAGATAATGATGAGACTCAGCAAACATGTTTGAGGACATAACAAATTATTAATATAGCTTTTTGAAAAAAATTCTACATGCACATTTTAAAAATTTATTTAGGAATATAAGCAGACTAGGAAAACTTTTAAGTGCTTGCTTATAAACTACTTAAATTATTTTGGTACTCAAAAATCACATGATCAACATTTTGGCAGCTAAAATTTATTTTCTTTCCACATTATTCGACAATGTGTCATATCATCCATTGTGCATACTTTTTGAACTGGATATTATTTCTACTATTTTTCAAACTGTTTTTATAAACTAGTCAATTTCTTCTTAACCTGATAGTGGTGTTGCATAAAACCTTAATTTACATCAAGGGAAAAATTACAGCTGGTTTTTATAATTAAAAGAGTGTTTCTAAGAATCTCAAGGACCAATAGTAATTTATAAGAAAAATGCTGATAGTCTCAACACTTTTAAACTGACAACTTAATATGGTTTATATTTAGCAAATAAAACACTTAAAATATTGTTCTGTATAGGCTGTTCTCCTAAAGCAAACATGCAGGCAACCATTCAATCATTCAATCTTATGTGATGCAGTTCAAGACCTTATTATACCGTTAATTGCACTAAAAATTTCCATAGCTAAAAAAAAAGTATGTAATCGTGATTTGATGGGGGAGGGAAAAAGTACAAATGTATAACTATTCTTTGCGGTACGAATAAATGAGTGAATGAGTTAATTAAAAAGAGGTCAAATATCAGTTAACAAATAGCTGTGTAAGCACAATCTTAGCATATTACATACTCAATAAATGACAACAAAAATCCCAAATAACCTAAAACTTTTAACATTTTTTGGCCAATATCTATTCTAAGTAAATAATCACAGTCAGACTCTCATATTTTTGAAATACTTATTAGCTTTACCTTGATAGAAGTAAATGTCTATCCCAAATCTGGTTGTTTATAGCAGGGGACCCCAACCACACACAGCAGGAGGTGAGCAGCAGACGAGCAAGCAAAGCTTCATCTGTATTCACAGCTGCTCCTCACTGCTCACATTACCACCTGAGCTCCGCTTCCTGTCAGATCAGTGGTGGCATTTAATTCTCATAGGAGTGTGATCCCAATTGTGAACTGTGCCTGCAAGGGATCAAGGTTGTGTGTTCCTTATGAGAATCTAATGCCTGATGATCTGTCACTGTGTCCCATCAGCCCCAGATGGGACTGTTAAGTTTCAGGAAAACAAGCTGAGTGCTCCCACTAACTCCACATTATGGTGAGTTGTAGAATTATTTCATTATGTATTACAATATAATAATGATATAATTATTTCATTATGTATTACAGTGTATTAATAATAGAAATACAGTGCATGATAAATGTAATGTGCTTGAATCATCCCCAAACCATCCCCCTACCCCCAGTCTGTGGAAAAATTGTCTTCCAGGAAACCAGTCTCTGGTGTCAAAAAGGTTGGAAAGCACTGGTTTATAAAGTCAGTCAGGCAGCCAGAGATAACTCACTTCCCGTGAAGTGAGTTCTGGACAATAAGAGGTATGTGTAGTCACCACGTGAAGCTTCTAAGGAAAGTTCTTTAAGTGACTGACTCAGTTGACATGTGCCTTGTGCCCTTCTTTGTACTTCATGGTGCCTGGGATATGGCCAACAACATCCTTTTTTTTTTTTTTTTTTTGACTAGGAGTTAAAGACCAAAAGAATCAAAGGTTTCCACCATGGCATCTTTTATCTGGGTAACCAAGCCACTAAGTGACTTTCTATGTCAGGGGGGAAACAAAACAAAACAAAACCCTCTCTTGTTTGAGCCACCATTATTTGGATACTTTATTATGTACACCAAGCTCAATCCCTAATTAATAATAACGAAGCCAATTATATCTATTAAATTCTACGTTTAGTCCTAGAAAACAACATGTCATTTGATGGACCAGGAATTCACTAATAAGAGAGGAGATAGTGAACAACTACTTCATATGTCCAGCACTCAGGTGCTATATGGAAGATTCTAATGAATTGCACAATATCAACCCTACTAGCTAATATGTTGCAGACTTAAAACATAAAACTATATAAAGATTAAACAACTACTAAACTGTGTCCATTTAGTTATAACTGCAACAGAAGTTAAAAAAAAATCATTAAAGCCCAAATTAGCAAATGTGGGTTTTGGAGGAGATGAGACTTATGCTGAATGTTAGAGCTGGCTAGGATCTAAGCCAATGGAAGGAGGGGTGACTGTATGCATAAACAAGTTATGAATCAAAAGGGTATATATATTGGAAATGAGGAAATAAGCCTGACTAGAACTTCATAGAAAATAATGGTTGGATAGGTAACAAAGGTTCAGAAATCTAAGAATATTGTTCATCCTGTAAAATAATCTCTGTGTTCAAGTCTTTAAAAATTAAGCTAGATTTTCATGACTGACTGACATCATCAGACTCTGTTAAGGGTAGCCAAGTAAAAATAACTACAAAGACACAAACAAGATAATGTTTTCATGTATTAAATTTCCATATTTTTGCCTTTACTTCCTCATTGCTTTCTAGATCCTATATCAAGAGCTTGAAGATACATAGTTTCTTCTACACACAGCAGGATGAGGCAAATCCTTCCGCCTACGATGACTAGGACTTGAGGTATCCTGTCCTTTTTTGCTCCTTGGTGAATGAAAAGGAGAACTAAGGCTGAAGTAGGAGGAGTAAGTCAGAAACCAACATTCTAATGATCTCCACGCCTCTTGCATAAAGTAAGGTGGAAGGTCAGAGAAGCATGGGGGGGACTGAGGGATGTCTGTTTCCTGAGGTACAGTCGGGGAGGTAACATGTCTAGAAGAGGTGCCACAGTTGAACTGGCACCTTGTCCAACAGGGCATAGAGGTAAAAATGCTGCATTTGTGGAAGGAGGAGGCCAGACAGATAGCCTGAGAGAATGCTGTTGGTTCCCCAAGGTCTGAGTGTGTGAGACAGGTGATCCAGGAGTTCCTGTATCCTCATGAGGGGACCAGTGGGTGAGGACTGTCTTGGGATTCAAGAAAGCAAAGGGACTTGAAGATCCGAGGCAAATCTGTGGGCTTCAGTAATGAGTACCAGAATAATACCTCCAAAGGCCAAATGGAACCAGACTCACAGAAGTGAATGTGGTGCCAGTGTTCAGTCCAGACCAGCTAGAGGTCAGCAAGGCAAAGAATAGTGATTGGACAGAGAGATGATGCATGTATCTGAGGTAAGAGATTCCCCCATAATCCCCCCCCAGGACACATAAGCTCTGTAGTGCCACCATGGAGAGAATCAGATGAAGAGAGAAGAGAACTGCAAGAACAAGCATTTGTTAAAAAGGAGCTGAGTTACCCAAAGAAATAGTTTATACAGAGATAACTGTAACTGGAAAATCTGTTTCACTTCCTGCTATGGTTTGGATATGGTTTGTTTGTCCCCACCAAAACTTATGTTGAAATTTGGTCCCTGGCATGATGGTATTGAGAGGTGGGGCCTAGTTGGAGGCGTTTGGGTCATGGGATCCCTCAAGAATGGTTTGGTTCCCTCTGCACGGTAGTGAGTTCTCCTGCTGGAAGACTGGATTAATTCTTGTAGAAATGGATTAGTTCCCTCCAGAGTGGGTTGTTATAAAGCCAGGACATTGCTCAGG
This sequence comes from Pongo abelii, assembly GCF_028885655.2. Classification (NCBI taxonomy): domain Eukaryota; kingdom Metazoa; phylum Chordata; class Mammalia; order Primates; family Hominidae; genus Pongo; species Pongo abelii. The sequence goes on along the minus strand of NC_071985.2, from coordinate 31,903,738 downwards.
TTTTTCTCTTCACACATGTCTGTTTCCCCTTTGACCTTCTCCTCCACATTATGATGCAGAATAAGAGCCCTCACCAGAAGGCAGTGCTGCACCCTTGAAATTCTCAGCATGCACAACTGTGAGCTAAATAAACCTCTTTTCTTTATAAATTATTCAGTCTTGGGTATTTTGTTATAGCAACACAAAACAGACTAAGATGATTCCCATATTCCTGTTCCTCCACCAATGTACTTCTTTCCCCACTTTCCCCACACCCGGCACTAACAGGCAGAAGCTCATGAGAAATAAGAAATGTAGTAAATAAAGAAGGTATATTTTCTCTCACCCAAGAGTTAACTTTTTGCTCTCCACACTTACAAACTGACATCAACCCTTTAGAACATACTCATGAATAGAGGAATTATCTTTACAAATTAGAATAGATAAAAATATGCCACTGTATCCACAAGTAGTAAAGTATTAAATACTAGTTTAAGCTTTTTCACTGTTTCATAGTAAAAAACTACAACGTAATATATGTCATGCTTTTCAATCTACAGGTTACAAAATCAACAGTGACAAAGACATAACCTTTGTGTTAAGTCTAGAAAACAAAGTAATATGGAGTCCTAGCAGTAATTCTTGTTCTCCAATGCAGTGATCACAATGAAATATGCTATCCACCAACTTTAACAAAATAAACTGAAATTTGTGGATTTCATCATTTTTTCCCCCTCCAGTATAAAGTAGTTCTTAAGAATGGAAGAGCACAGAGATGAAAACTGGGATATGGAGCCAGACTGCCTGGGTCCAAATACTAACTTCTCCACATTTCAGTGTTATGACTGTCTCAATTGCCTCATCTACAAAATGGGGGTGGATAATAGTACCTATTTCATTGCTTTATTACAAAAATTAAATGAGATCATTTGTAAAGCATATAGATCAGTGTATATTAGCTATTATCATTTGTATTAATTGTTTCACAGTCTAATGCAAAGTACAATCTCAATAATAAGATGACAATAAATGTTACAGTAGATGCTAGCAAGAATAAGGAGTTTTGTAGGGTTGGTGGGAGTGGGAGCAAGGAGGGTGTGTACACAGAAAAATCACGCCATCAAAGATGTTTATTTATTGGGGCCATCACCACTTCTTTCAGTGAATTAACTGAAACCATCTTGGTGGGGTTTGATAAAAATCAAATGAATAATCTTTTTCTTGTGATTGTATCAGAAGAGCAGATACATATTTAGTTTACAAAACAATGTTTAAAAATAGTTACTTAAAGCCTGTGGAACTTAGTCTAAATTATAAAACTTAATTCAATAATTTCCACAAAGACATTATTAGTGACTGTATAGGGTGATAATTCTGATGCTTTTCAATTAGTGTAAAGGTCATGAGTTAAAATAAAATACAGAAGTATTTTAGCTATAATAATCGTCTCTAAATTGCATGTTTTACAGCTGATTTGCTTTTCTTGGCCAATTCTAAGGGCCCGAAAACTTGAACAGGCAGACCAGTTGAATACATGGTATTCAGTTGTTGGAAGAAATAAAGGGAACGCACCTCCTCCCAAGCCCAGTTACACATACACACACACACACATACACAGACACTTTATTTAATTTTATACAAAATAATAATGCAGAACCTTGAAGGCTTCTCTGACCACACACAACAGAAGTAATTTCTTTATCCAACTTTAATTCCTATATGTCTCTGTATCTTTCTTATATCACTTAACAGACTGTGTGCCTCATGTTAGAATTATACATATGTTTGTCTTCTCTATAATACTATGTTTCTCAAAAGCAGAGGCTATGTCTTATTTACTATTGTATTGCCACCAGGATCTGGCACATTTGCCTACAATGAAACGTGCTGAATTAGACAAAAGCACAAATATTTTTCATGAGAGCTGATTAGCATTTTACAATAGTCATAAAAATTCAGACTATACCTCAAGTAATTCACAAACAGGTTAAATACTATAATCTTTCAAAAATCTGGATATGGTGTTTTTGAAGCCACATTGCCATCTGCATAATTAAAACCATTCTAATACCAATCTCATGAAATAGTACACAAAAAAAAACAGTAGACAATACAAAGAGAATCAGCTGACTACAGGCATATAATTTACTCAGTGCTTTGCATAAAGAGTGGTTCACAATTTTTAAAATATAGAAAATGAAAGAGATGCTCATTACTGTCATTAATGAACACCTAAAACATTTTTGACAAGTTGGTGAAAACAGACGAAAAAAGAATACAAGAAAAAAGAAAAATTGCTGAATTATCTTTCTGGGTAGCACACTGTTAAGAAATTTGTTGACAGAAAGGATGCTGTCAAGCACTAGCATATACTCTGAGAACATGGCAGGATATATCATATGTGCTTACAAACCATTCTAGAAGCTACCTACAAAGCAAGAGGAGCGTGTATGCATCAATATAATTAAGAAACTGGAAATCACCAATTATTTCTTGAATTGTTTCACAGTATTAACTATGAGTTCTGTGGACATTAAACCACACCATGGAATCTGAAAAAAATAGGATACCGTCTATCATAGTCAGTCTGTGAAACATGGACATAATGTCACTACAACCCAACTCCGCTGGACTGGTACACAAACAGAATCCCAAGTAGCACACTCCACTGAGCTGTGAGCAACTCCAAGTGCAGGGGTACTGTTTTATTCTTTTGTCCTCTGTGATTAACCCAGTATGTACTCAGTAAATAGTATCCATTATTATTGATTTCAACAAACGACGACTGAGCACTTCCTAGGTGGCAGAAACTCTCAGAAGCTGCATATTAAATATTTCTAATGCTCACAACTCTGCAAGATTCTAATTATTATCTCAATCTTACAAATGAGGCTCAGAGAGATTAAAACAACTTACCTAAGGCCACCTACCTGACAAGTAGCACAGCCACTATTTTGATTCAGAAATGCCTGGTTCACTGACTCAACAAAAAACATATTGAGCCCTGACTATGTATCCTGAGCAAGGAAGAGGAGATGTACTGGTGAACAAGACTGAAAAGGCCGCTGAATTTATGGGACTGACATTTTACTCTAGAGAGCCACGATGAATAAAACAAACAGACAAGAACACTACAGATTTTAGAAAATGAAATGAAATAAATAAGGAGAAGGTGGTAGGGAAGAGGAACCCCTGCTGACCTGACCCCTGAAGAATAAGATGGAGCAGCCAAGCAAAGGGCAGAAGGAATGAAACATTCCTAGACAAGGAAGTAGCATATATGAAGGCCTGGAAGCAAGGAAGAGTTTACATGTTCAAGGAGTAGGATGGAAGTCTGTGTGGGGAAGGGAAGACGGGTACAATGTGAGGTCAGAGAACAGAACAGGATCCCACTGGTCTTAATTGTAAAAAGTTGTGCTCTTTCTTTATCTTTTGTTTTTGTTTTTGTTTTTTTTGAGACAGGGTCTCCCTCTGGCACCCAGGCTGGAGTGCAGTGGGGCCATCATAGCTTACTGCAGCCTTGACCTCCCAGGTTCAAGTGATCCTCCCACCTCAGCCTCCAGAGTAGCTGAGACTACAGGCGCATACCACCAAGCCCACCTGGCTAATTTTTTTTTTTTTAGAGATGGGGAGATGGGGTTTCGCCATGTTGCCCAGGCTGGTCTTGAACTCCTGAGCTCAAGTGATCTGCCCGCCTCAGCTTCCCACAGTGTTGGAATTACAGGCATAAGCCACCACACCTAGCCTGCTCTTTTCTTTATAACAGCAATTCTCAAACTTTATACTCTTAAAAATGATGGAGGACTACAAAGAGCTTTTGTTTATGTGGATTGTATCTATTGATATTGAGTGTATGAGATATTAAAACTCTGTTTTTAAATTCAAGAATCTACAAGCACACAGTTCCTGGAGACTAGAAAATACCACTGCACAGTTGTGGAAAAATAAAGGTGAAAAAGACAAATAATATCTTGGTATTATGAAAACAGTTTTGCCCTTGGGGACCCACTGAAAGAGTCTCAGGGACCCCCAGTGGTTTCCAGATCACACTTCGAGAAGCATTGCCACATGCCGTCGTCGTCCAAGTGTGGTTCTCAGACTAGCAGCATCTAGAGACTAGGAATTGTCTCTTAATCAACTTTGTTTCTCCCATACATTGCTCAGTGTCTGGCACATGGCAAATATGAAATAAAACAATACTCACTTGTTGACTTAAGTATTTATGTTTTCTCTTGACATTTACATTGGTATCTCCATGAAAGTCATGCCAGATACTTTGTTCTGAATCATGTATAACAGAATCCTAGGTGCACAGGTTTTCATTAAGCCCTTTTTATTGAATATAGATATAGATTTGGTAAATAGCAATGGGGATAACAAATATGATTAGCAAGAAAACTCTGTGCTCTTTTAATTATGTATAGAAATACTTAAATGAATATAAAATAAGATCTATTAAAAAGATTCTTACAGCCGGGCGTGGTGGCTGACACCTGTAATACCAGCACTTTAGGAGGCCAAGGTGGGTGGATCACCTGAGGTCAAGAGTTTGAGACCAGCCTGGCCAACATGATGAAACTCCACCTCTACTAAAAATACAAAAATTAGCCATGCATGGTGGGGGGTGCCTGTAATCCCAGCTACTCGGGAGGCTGAGGCAGGAGAATCGCTTGAACCCAGGAAGTGGAGGTTGCAGTGAGACAAGATCATGCCACTGCACTCCAATCTGGTCAACAGAACGAGACCCTGTCTCAAAAATAAATAAATAAATGAAAATAAAAAGATTCTTACAGTTCTTATAATTAATTGCCCTCTCCTATAAAATACAGACCACACTTTATGCCACCCACATTTTGAAGATTTAGGAACAGCCATAAAAACATCCTAGCAAACATTCATTCTCAAATCAGAAACACTAGACTGTAATTTAATCTTATTATCAACTGGGTAAAGTATTAGCTTTTAAGTAAAAATTGCCCATCTTCTTATTAGTGAGCATGGCCTTGACAGTCCAGTTAACTTTCACCTGTAAAATAAGGCCATTTTTCATATTCAAAATGAAATTCTGTGTTAAACTCCTTCTTCCATTTATAAAATTACTTACAGTCTGTGGAAAAAAAAAACATTTAGGATATCCAAAGATAATAAAAGCTCACAACTGGTACCCACTGCACTCACCACCACCTGAATTAAGCAAAAATTAATTGTGCTCTTTAAAGCTGGATCCTTTTGGCCCTTTCCCAGTTCTCACAGGGTGACCAGATGTCACATGACCACACAGTTGGATAGGGTACAAAATTTATTGCACCATGAGCTGTAAAGGTACTAACTACATTCAGCTCAGGATACTGCAGATGTCTGTCTCAGTTACTTAGCTCAACTTGGCACTAAATAACTGGAGATTAGTTTGTGTTTTTAAGTCATACTGTCTTGTTCAAATTCATGTTTTGTCACTTTCTAGCTATTTAGTTATTTAGTACTTCCGTTGCCTTATAGGTAAAAGGTCAATAATAGTAAAACCTGTTTTATAGGGCTGTTATGAAAATTACATGAGTTAATATACATAAAGTGCTTGGGAAAATGCCTGGCACATAGTAAGGACCCAATAATGCTAGTTCTTATGCCTAGCAGATTTTATAGATGTTATAGCCCCAATCTGCTTTACCAACAGGCTTGACATTTCAACTCAGACATGGTTATTAGGACTACTCAATCCTGGTACTGTTGCTGCTTTTTAGTTTCAATCACTTGACTTAATCGAAATAGAAAAAATAAATTCCTCTGTATTAGACTGTTACCTCAATGTCAAGTATCTACTTACTCAACTCCAGTTGAGTGGGTGAGTTAGCACTGAGGTAACAGTCTAAAAAGGAAGTTTTTATTCTCTTTTTAAGTTAATGTACAAGATTATTATTATGATTTTTTTTTTGGAGTGCAGTGGCGTGAGCCCAGCTCACTGCAAGTTCTGCTTCCCGGGTTCACGCCATTCTCCTGCCTCAGCCTCCACAGTAGCTGGGACTACAGGCGCCCGCCACCACACCTGGCTAATTTGTTTTGTATTTTTAGTAGAGATGGGGTTTCACTGTGTTAGCCAGGATGGTCTCCATCTCCTAACCTCATGATCCGCCCGCCTCGGCCTCCCAAAATGCTGGGATTACAGGCGTGAGCCACCATGCCCGGCCAAGTTAATGTACAAGATTGTTTTAAGTAAAAGCCAGAAAGAAGACTGTTCAAAATGCATCCTGTGTACCAAAAATACTACCTAGAATATTTGTTGAATGAATAGACAACTGACTCCGGTTTTACGAGAACAACCCCCAGTGTACTTGGAATTGGAACTAAAAACCCTCATGAGCAGCCTACCACAAACTCTGGAAACAGTTCCACCTCATCACCTCTACTGATTTCAGATTACAAAAATGTTTTAAAATTTTTAAATTTCTTTTAACTTTGCCCATCCCTTTTTCTCCCTTAAATCACTTACACTGTCTGTTTTTGTATATGCTAAGAATCACATTGAACTCCTTATATCCAAATAAATTCATTAGACTCTCTCTCAAATTAGCATCTCTTCCTAAAGCCCAATTTTAAAATTTTATTAGTATTTATTTACTTGTTTTTGGCTACTGGTGAATACCAGTACTTTTTTAGTCTCACAAGTGAGAAAATCTGGGAGTCATCTATTAATGACTAACAGGATAGTATGGAAGAAAGAATGAGTGCTTTGTAGTCAGATGAAGCAATCTCTTTTATTATGCAACCTAGCGATGTTAATTAACTCACTCTGTGCCTCAATAATCTCAGCCATAAATTGATTCTAATTCTGATTTCATAGATTTTCTGTAGGGATTAAAAAGAGAAAATACATTTAAAAAATTGTTAAGTCCAACACTCTGGCAAACAAGAGGCATACATGCACTGAATATTTTATCAAGACTTTTGTGCCAGAAACTGCCATTTTTTGCTTCTTATTTTCTTTTTCTTTCATTCAACAGATACTCTCCATTTATCCAAATAATTTGCTGATTTCTTCTATAGTGTATTCTCCATTTCTATTAGCCTATTTCTAATTTTTTGGAAATCCCATCGCAATTAAGGTGAATACTATGTAATTTTGAACTTAATTGCTTGCATTCTAGTGATTAGGAAGGTTTTACCTAGATGGTAACCTCTACAAGTACACTAAATCTGTAATCAATAACTATATCTTTAAAAAAACAGATGTATGGCTGGGCACGGTGGCTCATGCCTGTAATCCCAACACTTTTTGGGAGGCCGAGGTAGACGGATCATGAGGTCAGGAGTTTGAGACCAGCCTGACCAACATGGTGAAAACCCGTTTCTACTAAAAAAATACAAAAATTAGCCAGGCCTGGTGGCACACGCCTGTAATCCCAGCTACTTGGGAGGCTGAGGCAGGAGTATCGCTTGAACCGGAGGAGGGTGCAGTGAGCTGAGATCATGCCACTGCACTCCAGCCTGGGTGACAGAGCGAGGCTCCATCTCAAACAAAACAAAACAAACCAAACAAACAAACCAGCCAAACAAACAGATGTATGAGCTTTGATAAGTCACTTTAAGTCATTGGACCTAGATTTTTGAATCTGTTAAAAAAATTCAGTATTTTCTCTAAAATCTTTTGCATCAAAAACATTCGATGATTCTATGTTGAGTTCTTAGATCATTTTCATACAGATTAGAAATCAAAGAAAAGGAGTCCTTTTCGGCTTATTCTATCTCTCTGAATTTCCTCAGCTTTTTGTTCATTCCATTAATAACGCACTTTACCATATTATATTAAGCACACGTCTACCCTGCTAGGTAGCAAATTCCTTGACAATAGGGTCTGTTTCAATTAATAAACTTTGTATCTGGGCTACTTAAGACAGTGTGTGGCACATAGTAGGTGTTCAATATATGTCTGTTACATTGAAATTAATTATCTTAAGTATGAGATGGGAAAAGATTATAAGGCTTTATAATATATAAGGGTTATAATTATATATTATAAAGATTATAAGTGCTTTGCATTGACAACAGGTATTCTCTTTCTAAAACCCTATCTCTCCTAACTATCCTCTCACTACTATGACTGTCCTGATGCTACTCAAAACATTAAAATATGAGGTGAAAGAATCATTACTGCAACAAATGAAACCACTTTGGTCTTATATGCTAAAAATGGTGAAACAAAAGAGTCAAATTCATCAAAGTACAATCAAACCATTGACAGCTTAAATGTCCATTTAGACTAAATAAGGAAAAAAGGAAATGCTTAGATTAATTTGACAAATACAACTTTTCCCACTAATTCAATCATCTGGATAATTCCAATAATTTCAAACTGACAATAACATCATTCAAGATTTTCTCACTGCAATTCATTTTCTTAATATCAAAAATTACAAAACTTCTTTAAAGACAATAAGCAGATTATAATATCTAACTACTATACATATTTATTTCTTTCAGTAATAAACACTAGGTTTTTAATTACATAGACTTTACCTCTTCCTTACCAGGATCCTTTATTTTTAGACTGTATAAAGATGAAATAAGTACAAAACTATTCTCTCAGCCCTACTTTTCCATCAAAAAACAAATTGATTCTAACTTAGATAGATTCCTGTAGGTGTCAACTAAAAAATCTACATCCTTTTAAAAAAATAAAGTTTGAACTCAAGAAATTTTACAAGAGAAATATTCAAGAGATCCAAAAGACATGATATATTCGTTCATGCTTTTGTGGCAGTTCTAATGATGTGACTCACATACATGAAGCAGGTTCATGACAAGTTAGCTGAGCATTCACATTTCAATACACCTTTGCACACCTAAATGTCATTACATCAATCTTGTTTAAGATTTGCAGATTCTGTAAATTTGGGGTTAATGTTACTAAAATGATGTTATGTGCTATGGAGTTTATTTTATTGGCAGAATTTTCTTTAATAGCTTTATAAATAATTTAGTCTTGTGTTTATAGAATCCTTAACAGTCTGAAGGGTCAAAATGGTTTTTAGTTATACTTCACCAGATTTTATGGGGAAAATAATATGTAATTACATTTTCCCAATTGCAGATACATGAAGGTCTCAGGACAAATCTCTTGCAAACATCAAGGGTCTACTGTAATCGTTTCCAGTCTGCCCACTGAAACTTAGCAAATGGGTAACACCCTGGCCTCTCCATTCTGACTGTGGCTTGGGTTGGAAGGTTAATCACCATGAAGAGCAGCAGAGCTGAACCTTAATGTTAAGATGGGCATAAATCCTAACCCACAATGTATGCTTTTTTTTAATATATATACCAATAGGCTCTTTGGGTTACTACGGGCCAAGTTATGTCCATTATCGTCACACTTAACAGTGTTGGGTCCTAATTTTTCACACTGTTATGAATGCTATACTGTCAAATAGCATGGGCATTTAGGGATAGATTCACGCTGATGCCTTGTGCTGACTCCCATCACTGCTCCCTTTATCAAATCACTTTCTTAGACCCTCTGCTTATCTAAAAGCAGATGAAACGGTGTATCAATGTGGACAAGATTTGCCATTTGGGGTGTGGGTGTGGGTATGGCATATGAGTTTAATGGAATTCTGTGTGTTGATAATTAAATAGTTCCATAGGTGAAAGTTAATTAAATCCATAATTCCATATAGGAAAACAGTACTACAATTTTTTCCTTAGTACATCAGATTAAAAAAAAAAGACACTGACAAGTATGAGCTCAATTCTAATATATTAAGGCTAATTTCAGAATGGGAAGCATCTCATACTGTTCCAAAATGTAAATACCACGTTCAAAAAAAATGATTATTCTCTCAGTAAAAGAAGGATCATTAATTTCAAATCAAGGCAGAGTTTATATGATTAAACCGGTATATATTTGCTCAGTTTACTATCTGGAGATTTTAAAAACAAGACTGAAACAGACTGACTATTTGAAATTTGAAAAGGGCAATGTCCACATTGTTCCCCTGGTACTGTACAATGGCAGGTCAAACTTTTGTTCCTCTTGTCCTACAAACAATTTTCAAGCCCACGCTCAATAAATAAATTTGGTCTCAGCACTCCCAATCAGTGCTGCACAATCCCCTCAGTAGCAGACCTATGATAAATGGACTTATTTTCCCAAATCAAACACTTGAATTTAAATTCAGATGAGTTAATGCAAAGGTCAACATTGTAATCAGTTCTTTTGATCTTTATAGAATTTCTGGAGTAATACATAATAAATCTGAAACAAGGCAATTTGCAGCTCTGTATGTGTGGCTGGCAATAAAAATCTTAACGATCAGAGCCTTTATGTACTTAGGGAACGTTTTATCGTAATGGCTATGGTGAGGGCTTCAATGCATAGGAAACAATGGCAATAGATAACCCTGAAAGACTTGATTTCTTGATTGTTTTACAATTTATTTATATATGTATTTATAAAAAAACTTAATGAATATATATCCATGCTTACTGTATGTTTGAAATAGTCACTACTTTTATCATAACCACCTAGTTTTGAGTTAATAGGTTGGACATAAAAATTGCCTATGATAAACATTCGCATATCAGGTTCAACCTGAAATTTTCCAATCTCAGTTAGAATTGCATTTCTTTAGAGAGTTTTTACATTAAAGAGTTTTGGAGGGTTAGGCAATATAAAAATTAAATACTATTCTTCAATTTTGTAACTGATAAAGCACAATTAATTCATTACGGTACAATCACAAAGGGGTTCTAATGGTCTTTAAACTGATATTTAAGGAAGGAAGGAAAGGAAGGAGGGAGGGAGGGAGAAAAACCAGATAGATGAACAGGAAGTAAGACCCACAGACTTGCAGCTAAGTGCCCCTTTTGCATCTGGCTGCTAGGTACTATTAGGTCCTATGGCTTCAGGCTGTTCCTGTATTTTCCCTGTCTTGGAGCCCTCTGATAACAATTTATCTCAAAGTAGCAGTCCCAGTTATTCAACAAAACACTACATGATTATGTGTGAAAGTAACATGAAGTTTTACATTGATAGCAGTAATAAACAAGAGCCTCTTTGTGTTTTCAAAAATATAAAATCTTTTTTCTTTTAGTAACATAGCAGTGATTGATCCTTTGGAAACCATAAAACCATTTTTGTCAACTTTATTACACTAAAGTGCACAGTGTTTGCACAATAGTGCTACTCTTTAAAGGATCAATTCTGAACCACTTTAGTGGTAAACAGGTTTCAACATGTACGTACTATTCAAGATAAGTCTTTTAATGAAATTATAAACATGAAAAAAACATCCTAATTTCTAGCAGTGAGGAACCTAGTACACATACATTTGAAGTAATAGCCCTAGGACTATGTAGCTAAAAGTGAAAAGAATAACAGCTTCCAAGGTGGCATTTAATATCTGTTCCCACAGTCTCTCTCTTCAGAACAATTGACCCTCATTTTTGGCTAAAACACTGAGGCTGAAATATGGCATTGTGCACAAATTTATTGTAATACTGTTTTCTGGAGACTCAATGAGAGTACGTAAGAGCCAGATGTATCCTGTGTACTTGTGGTGTGACAACTGTAACTCCAGTTGGATCCAAACATTTCGCTGAATTTGGCCAAACAGCCAGGAATTTTAGAAACTTCTGGGACAAATACATTCATCTATAGCTTCTGTATTAAGTTCTTTCATCGGTAGGCAAGTTTGGTTAAGGTCCGTGAGCTCCTTTTGACAGAGTACTACACTGATACAGCTTCTATCATCCTAAGTTTGCTCTCTAAAGCTAAAGAAAAGCAAAATCATTACTCATACTGAAAATTCTGTCAATTTCTTCAAATTGTGACTTTATTTCTCTAATAAAGCTTTCATAAATCTGATATCATTGAATGCAACACAATTCGGCAGTAGAAATGACTGGGCACAAGGTAATAACTGCTCTATTCAGATGTCTGACATGAGTCTAAATTTCTATACTTCCTAAGAAAAATCAGCAATGTTTTTGTTTTCTGCCCCTGCAGTTTCATATTTAGGGTATACAGATGTCCTGTCACAGCAGTTAAAAAGTACAGTCTTGTGAGTCACTAGGGGTCTGACAAGTAGAGTGTCAAAGCCCGATAATTACAAAGAGTCCTTGATTTGAAGAGAGCTCATTTCATTTTTTTTCCAGGAGGTTTCTACATTGTTGCCTGCATTAACAAAAGAATAAAAATCATAAAACTTAAGCTTCTATATTCTGTTCAGCCACATAAGTACCCTAAAAATTAGCAATAGTTAAATGCATACATATAGTAAAATTCAATTATTATCTTAATCCATGTGAATACTTATTTATCATCTACTATGTGTAAGACAATGGGTTGGGTAATTCACTACATCACATAATAATCTGATAGGCAAGTTAACAACACAAGCCTTTTAGATAAATGACAAAGTGGAAGCTGAGAACACCCAAATTTAGTTGGAATAAAATGTTCAAGCCTCTTTCACAAGCTACATTTTAGGTATTCCATCCGGGAAGATTGAAGTAGAGTTGTTTTTATAGAAAGACCAAACATCCCAATTGTCTTATTAGCATGTCCTTTGGTCCAACTAAGTCACTCATGCTCATAAATGATGTAAGAACTTGCTTTTTGGTAAAAAAATTCTAAGGAGGGCTATATACCCTGAAGTCAAAAGGGTCAAGATTATATAATTTAAGCTTTGTTTCTTGAGGAATCCTGCTGGGTTTAGGCTGACTGTGATGAACATCTGCTGGTTGGCTGACAGTGTCTATTACTTCTACTAATAATAACATCCTGATTGTGAGTGACAGTGTCTATTCCTTCTTCTAATAACAACATCCTGATTTTTTCCACAGAAAATATCCTTCTCCCATCCTTACGGCAGGAGATGCAGTGACACAGTCTCCAATTCCCTGGCCCAGGCCTGGCCATTCACAGCACCCCGTACTATGCCCATTATAGTTGGCTCAGGGATGTGGATATTCCCTAGTGAAAGTCATCAAGAATCTATTCTAGAACAGTTCTGAAACTACTGGAAAGAAAAATATTCCTCTTTTTGGGGTGGGGGAAGGATTCCAGAGATAAGATATAAGTTTCAAGCGCTGGGAGCCCTCTGTCTCTGGAAGCGGGAGAGCCTGGCCAAGAATGGCTCAATCCCGAGGAAAACAGCCAACAGATGGAAGGCGCCAGATTTAGGACCAAAGCCATCCTTTAAGCCTGTGGATTCAACATTTTAGTTCTCTGAGCCAATAAACATCTATTTCCTTTTAAAAATGTCTCAGCGTAATAAGACTGGCTGAGTTGGGTTTCTCTTACTTAAAACCCAAAAAGTCTTAAGAATTAATACTAAAGTCCTAAACTGAAAGCTTTTGCCTAGGGTTTAGTATCCTCCAGAGTTGACAAGATATTTTCTTCCACAGGCTTTTCCACTTTTCCTTAATCTGGAAGTTTTTCGCCTACTTTGTCACTGACATCATAAGGCAGAATAGTGCAGGGACATTAAAGAAAGGCAGTCAGCTGCAGCTCACTAAAGCGAGTAATCTATCCCTGAGCTTAAGATGCCGGTGCAGGTGGCATCTGGGGACAAGAAAGGGAACTAACACTGCTAAACACCTGCCATGAGCCAGGCACAGTTCTGCCTGTTTTACCTACATCAGTCCACTTAGCCTTATTTCATATCTGCATAACATTGTGAAGGAAAGACAGATGCCTTAGGGACTAAGAAATTGCTAGTCAGAGAATATAGTGGATCAACATTTAGTACAGAGTAGTGGCTATATGTGTTGGCTCCAGAGTCAGTTTTAGATTTATGTATCAGAGGCTACATCATTGAAAAGCATGATGATGGGAATGTGTTTTTTTTTTTGAGACAGAGTCTCGCTCTGTCGCCCAGGCTGGAGTGCAGTGGCGCAATCTCGGCTCACTGCAAGCTCCGCCTCCCAGGTTCACGCCATTCTCCTGCCTCAGCCTCCCGAGTAGCTGGGACTACAGGAGCCCGCCACCTTGCCCGGCTAATTTTTTGTATTTTTAGTAGAGACGGGGTTTCACCGTGTTAGCCAGGATGGTCTCGATCTCCTGACCTCGTGATCCGCCCGCCTCGGCCTCCCAAAGTGCTGGGATTACAGGCGTAAGCCACTGTGCCCAGCCAGGAACGTTTTAAATCTGCTCCATGCCTTAGTTTCCCGACATGATTAAAAGTCATCTTTATCTGACTTACAGGGATAGTGTGAGAATAATTAAGGTGTTACTCATCAAATATTTTAAAACAATACTTGGCATATTGTAAGCGCTAATAGCAAAGCTTGAAATTAAGTCATGATAAACACCTAAATGTTCTGAGAAAGAGTGTATTAAATGAACTGATAAGAGGAAATGACCAGTCGAGCCCACAGTTTCATGGGACAAGAACAGAACAAACAAAGAAGGGCAGGAAGAGCCATAGTTATAACCAAAGATGAGAAATCAAGAAGAGAATCCTTCAAGAGGATTCTTTCTCAGGCTCGCTTGGCTAAGAGTTGTATTGCTTCTGTAATGTGAATGGACTAGAAGTCAATATCAAGATGTTAATTTATCTTATTTGTAGTGTGTGTATATAGTTATACTTGAGTTACTACCTTTATAAAGTCTTAAAAAAGTTTACTCCAGATATTCTTACATTGAACATCTGAACTGAGATATGAAACTGCAATAACCTGGGCACAGTGGCTCATGCCTGTAATCCCAGCACTTTGGGAAGCTGAAGCAGGTGGATCACTCGAGGTCAAGAGTTCGAAACAAGCCTGGCCAACATGGCAAAACCTGTCTTTACTAAAAATGCAAAAATTAGCCGGATGTGGTGGTACAAGCCTCTAATCCCAGCTGTTGGGGAGGCTGAGGCAGCCGTCGCTTGAACCCAGAAAGGCAGAGGTTGCAGTGAGCCAAGATTACACCACTGCACTCCAGCTTGGGCAACAGAGCCAGACTCTGTTCCAAAAACAAACAAAACAAATTATGTGATTCTCCTGCGTCCACTATCCTTTCCAACCCAGAGGCCAACATTCTTTTAAAAAAAAAGTGTAATTCCCTTTGTCAGCTCTTCTCTCCACACACCAGCCTAAGTAAACCCTAATCAGAAGCAAACCAAGATTTCTCCACACATCTCTAAATTATCTGCCTTCCATACCCAGGCTGCTAACTGCTGTTGGAAATAAAAAGCCACATAACTGAGATGAACTCTATCAATGTATGTGCAAGTCGGCAATCCCAACAGTCTCTAGTGATCTCGCTCTTCAGTTCTTCACACAAGGCATTTAGAACTTTCTCAAGTCCATTCAAACCTTTTCATCACTTCCCTGCCATCCCCCACCTTAGCAAACAAATTTGCCTTCTATCTTACAAATAAAATATAAATGAATACCTTTTCATTTCCTGCCCTGAAACTGTAAACTTAACTCCAATATACCTGCCCTTTATGTTCCTTCTAGTAAAATGAAAGAAATGTCTTTCCTCCCATCTAAGGCTAAGCTCTCCATCTGTATATTCTGGCTCCTGCTGTCTTTCACTTAATTAGGAACCTCATTCAATCCATCAGCCCCTCTCCTTCTTGTTTTCTCAACATCTCCCTGTCTACGGGAGCCTTCTCAATTGGCAGACATGTTTTAGGTCCTCCTTTATTAAAACCAACCAAAACTCTGAACAGTTCCATTTCCTTTCTCTCTCTTTCCCTTGAAAGCCCAACTTCCTGGAAGAACAGTCAATACATGCTTGTCCCCACTTTCTCACAGGCGGCTACAATATAAAACCTGGCTGAGGTAGCCCAGCAATCAGAGATTCCAGGTGACCCTTCAATTCGGAAATGTGAGTGGAGAGTGACAGTGAAAAACTGTTTATTCACAGCAGGAGTTCTGTCAATGGACAAGCACTACCAAGACCATATCTGAGACTCTGGGAAGACGACTGGCTAGTAAGATCTTAGAGTGAGGTCTCGGCCTCTTTTGTGCTAATCCTCGTCATAGAGGGTACTTGGGCAGCACCTAGAGTCTGCAGGCATAAAGGTGCATACTTATTACTTTTCTCCCACAGAAAGGGAAAATAAAAGAAAAGGATTTTCTTAAGAAATTCTCATCTTTCCAATCAAAATTGATCTGTCCTTCATTGAATGTCTAAACACTTTAACAGTAATTTGATTTAATAGCTACTTGTCTACAGACCTTTCTCTTGATTATAGGCTTCTTGGCAGTAGACTATGTAATTGTTTTTCTGTGTTGTCCGTGGCTCCAAGCACAAGTGGTCAAAAGAACAAGCCAGGGAATCGTGAGGCCAAACTGGGATTATGAGAGGCCCTGATGTATAGAAAACTAAAATGAGGTAAAATACATAAAGGGTTTTATAAACTACAAAGCGTCAAATAAAGATGAAATGATTTTACACACAGCTAGATCACAACATGTATTTGCTGAGAAAATGGATAACTGTTAAACAGACATTTGTAATGTTATAAAGCCAACAAGGCCATTTCAATAATTTTCTCTGGGTAAAGTGTTACACAATGGGTAGGATGAACTGTGAGTTTGAATATCTGCCAACTACTATGTTCTTACCTGTGAAATGAAGATTCTCTCACCAGTTTTTATATCACAAAGTTTTAATTTTTTTTAATAAAATACCTAGGAATACAGCTAGCTAGGGAGGTGAAAGATCTCTACAAGGAGAACTACAAACCACTGCTCAAAGAAATAAGAGATGGCACAAGCAAATAGAAAAACATCCCATGCTCATGGGTAGGAAGAATCAATATCATTAAAATGGACATAATGCCCAAGCAATTTATAGATTACATGCTATTCCTATTAAACTACCATTGAGATTCTTCACAGAACTAGAAAAAAACTATTGTTTAGGCAATCCTAAGCAAAAAGACCAAAGCTGGAGGCATCACACTACCCAACTTCAAAGTATACTACAGGGCTACCGTAACCAAAACGGCATGGTACTGGTACAAAAACAGACACATAGGCCAATGGAATATAACAGAGAGCCCAGAAATAAGGCTGCACACCTGCAACAATCTGATCTATGACAAACCAGACAGAAACAAACAATGGTAAAAGGATTCCCTTCAATAAATGGTGCTGGGATAACTGGCTAGCCATATGCAGAAGATAAAACTGGACCCCTTCCTTATAGTATACACAAAAATTGTGATGGATTAAAGACTTAAATGTAAAACCCAAAACTATAAAAACTCTGGAAGACAACATAAGCAATACTATTCAGGACATAGCCATGGGCAGACTTCATGACGAAGATGCCAAAAGCAATGGCAACCAAAGAAAAAGTTGACAAATGGGATCTAATTAAAGAGCTTCTGTACAGACAAAGAAACTATCAACAGAGTAGACAACCTACAGAATGTGACAAAATTTTTGTAAACTTTGCATCTCACAAAAGTGTCACATCCAGCATCTGTAAGAAACTTAAACAAATTTACAAGAAAAAAACCCAAACAACCCCATTAAAAAGTGGGCAAAGGACATGAAGAGACACTTTTCAAAAGAAGACATACATGCAGCCAACAATCATATGAAAAAAAAAAGCTCAACATCACTGATCATTGGAGAAATGCAAATGAAAACCACAATGAGATACTATCTCACACCAGTCAGAATGGCTATTATCAAGAAGTCAAGCCAGGCGTGGTGGCTCACACCTGTAATTCCAGCACTTAGGGAGGCCAAGGCAGGCGGATCACGAGGTCAGGAGTTCAAGACCAGCCTGGCCAACACAGTGAAACCCCGTCTCTACTAAAAATACAAAAAAATTAGCCAGGTGTGGTGGTGAGCACCTGTAATCCCAGCTACTTCGGAAGCTGAGGCAGGAGAATTGCTTGAACCCGGGAGGCAGAGGTTGCAGTGAGCAGAGATCGCGTGACTGCACTCCAGCCTGGGTGACAGTGCAAAAAAAAAAAGTCAAAAAATAACAGACGCTGGCAAGGTTGTAAAGAAAAAGGAACACTTGTACACTGTTGGCGGGAGTGTAAATTAGTTCAACCATTGCGGGAGATAGTGTGGCAATTCCTCAAAGACCTAAAGACAGAAATACCATTTGATCCAGCAATCTCATTACTGCATATATACCCAAAGGAATATAAGTCATTCTATTATAAAGACACATGCATGCATATGTTCCCTGCAGCACTATTCACAATAGCAAAGACATGGAATAAACTTAAACACCAATCAATAAACTGAATCTAAGAATGTGGTACACAGACACCATGGAATACTATGCACCCATAAAAAAGAATTAGATCATGTCCTTTACAGGGACATTGGTGGAGCTGGAGGTCATAATCCTTAGCAAACTAACTGATACGGTTTGGCTCTGTGTCCCTACCCAAATCTCATCTCGAATTGTAATCCCCATGTGTTGGAGAAGCTCTGGTGGTGGGTGGTTGAATCATGGCGGCGAACTTCCCCTTGCTGTTGGGGAAGTGATAGTGAGTTCTCATGAGATCTGGTTGTTTGAAAGTGTGTGGTACTTCCCACTTAGTTCTCCTCTCTCTCTCCTGCTCCTCCATGGTAAAACGTGCTTGCTTTCCTTTTGCTTTCTGCCATGACTGTTAAGTTTCCTGAGGCTTCCCAGTCATGTTTCCTGTTAAGCCTGTGGAGAGGTGAGTCAATTAAACCTCTTTTCTTCATAATTTACCTAGTCTCATGTAGTTCTTTATACCAGTGTGAAAATGGACTAATACACTAATATAGGAACAGAAAACCAAATACTGCATGTTCTCACTTATAAGTGGGAGCTAAATGATGAGAACACATGGACACATAGAGGGGAAAAACAGACACTGGGGCCTATTGGAGGTTGTGGGGGGAGGGGAAGAGGGTGATATCAGTAAAAAAACCAATGGGTACTAGATGTAATACCTGGATGATGAAATAATCTGTACAACAAATCCCCATGACACAAGTTTACCTATGTAACAAACCTGCACAGGTATACACAGTTACCCCTGAAAATGAAAGTAATCTTTTTGATTACATGTGCTACAAATACTAAAACAGACACCTGCTTCTCTCAATCTTTGCAAAATCAGAAATCTCAGTCGTGAAAAGAATACTTTGAATATTTTACAGGCTTTTTATAATGAATTCAATAGTTTATTCAGTTAACACAATTTTTATAAAGCTTTCTTTTGTCCAAAACTGGTTGATATGGTTTGGCTGTGTCCCCACCCAAATCTCATCTTGTAGTTCCCATAATCCCCATGTGTCATGGGAGGAACCCAGTGGGAGGTAACTGAATCATGGGGGCAGTTTCCTCCATACTGTTCTCATGATAGTGAGTGAGTTCTCATGAGATCTGATGGTTTCACAAGCATCTGGCATTTCCTGCTGGCACTCATTCTCTCTCCTGCCGCCCTGTAAAGAGGTACATTCCGCCATGATTGTAAGTTTCCCGAGGCCTCCCCAGCCATGTGGAACTGTGAGTCAATAAAACCTCTTTTCTTATAATGTACCCAGTCTCGGGTATTTCTTCACAGCAGCATGAAAATGGACTAATATATGGGGAGATATCACAGTTTGATGGTGGTGCTCTATTCTCTTTAAAAATAAAAATCACTTGAGGAGCGGTAGTTGCCAGGTGCAAATCAATGTCTGTATACTGTTGCTTGTTCTTTTCCTCCTTCTATACAGCTTTGTCTAGCAGTATCTAAACACACTCTTTTCAAAATGCTTAAGTTTTGGCAGCTCTCATTTAAGGCCACAGTCTCTCAGTACAATTACAAAACCATTTACTGAGAACACAGTATGGGTTAGACATCATGGGAGATATATTTTAATTAATCTCAATTAATGACTATAGAATTCATAACTCAGATCAATACGAGATTTTTTAACTTAATTATAAATTTATATTTCTCAGGATATAGACTTCCCCCTCATGTTCCATATATCTGCTATGTCAGGATTGTCCGTCGTAGCTACTATTTGGGAAATGAAGATGGTAAATATTGCTTTGCAATGAAAATGCTCCAGAAACATTTAAGATATTCCTGCTACTATGTATAGAAAGATGAGTATCCCACAAGAAAAGTTTATTTGATGTGGTATCTTCTTACCTCTCATCTTTGCCCTTATGACACAAACAAATGGCTTCATTTTATCTGAATTACATCTCATAGAAGACCATTCAAAGAGAAGTAATGAAATACTTACAAACTCGTCATTCATTCATTCACTCATTCAACAAGCATTTGCTGATAACTCATATTCCTTGGTAAGATAAATCTACTAAGAACCATGTATGAGAAAAAATAAAGAATTGACCAATTTAGTTAAATGACTGAAGGACTATCAAAACGTAGAAAGACTTCTTTATCAGCAAATTAATCCATAAACTAACAGGTCTTATGCAAAGTCATAGGAATTAGAAAAAAAGAAAAGTCTAAGACTAAAAATTTTCAGTGAATTTAGGTTCACATTTAGATTTGCTCTCAGTTGGGTGCAAACACCATACTTGGATGCCAATTGCTTTAAATTATATACAAACAAAATCAAACTTCATTTCCTTCTCATTAGTTCTTTAATGGGAGAACTCTGTAAGGAATAACTGTCTACTCACCATTTTTAGTTTCCTATTTTCCTAAATACCAATATCTACACTTCCTAAATACTATATATTTTTCTATTTTATCCCACAGAATATAAGATTTTGAGGCAGCATGATTTAGTGACAAGACTCTGGGTTCTACAGCAGAAAGACAAGGGTTCACCACTTGTTAGCTGTGACACATGGTAGGCTTCTGTAAGCTCAGGTTCCTCTATGATTAATAATGTCTAATTTTTACAGGGCATGATGAGGATAAAGTATGTACATTCTTAACCGAAGACCTACCACGTAGTAAGTACCCAATAAAAGATCATTATTATTCATTTATTCACCAAATGCTTACAGAAACCTACCTGCTCAGTGCTGAGTACTGATTTGACCTTAAGGACCTTAAGGTAAACAAAATAGAGATTCATTACCCTCAAAGTTGATTCTCATGAAGGGATATCAACAATAAACATATGAAAAAAAATCTAGGAATAGTGTTAAATACAAACAGAAATTATGCTATCATCATTAATTAAAATTATTTTTAGTGAATGACACTCATCCATAAGTGAAAGTCAGATTTTCTTGTTACCTAGTTGGTTTAAAAAAAAGACATAGCAAAAATCTATTGACAAAATAAAAAATGTTTAATAACTTGCTTCAATAACAGAAACCCACAAAGTAAAATTTGCTTCCAAAAATGAAGTAGCTTACTCTGTACTTACCACAATTTTGAAAACATGATTTTAAAATCATTTTTAACTTCCATTAGTCTGCTTTACATAATTTTAATGAACAAATATTTTCTCTATAAGCAACAAAATATCTGTTATACTATATTTTTGTAATTATATACTATTTTAATATAATTATTTAAATACATGTAGGGAAGCAAGTAAGGCATGCAATAATTAAGATAAGTAATTACATGATTAGTAAGTCTAATTACATAGCATATAATCAGAGACTTTATGAAGAATTTTTGCTTACATGGACAGATGATTTTTCATATGCTTATGCATTATAAATCTGTTTAAAAATTCATAATTTGAAATAATATTTTAATCAAAATCATTCAAGAAGCTTTAAATTCTTAAGAAAATAAAACAAGAATTCTTCAGAAATCATGAAAAAAAAAACCAGAGCGAAACCTAGACCAGTCAGGAGTGCAAATCTGGTTATGTCAGAAACAGAAAAAGATGTATGGTCAGTAAAGAAAGTCTTTGCTCTTTGTAGGCCTGCACGGGCATTCTATTTTATGCAAATGTTACTAAACACAAAGGCAAGGTATCATCAATTCATTCAATTCATTCTCACTGTCATTTAAGAAAGGGTCTCTGGAGATCAGTGTTCCTAAAAGGCATCAGTACCAATTGAGAACTTACTAGAAATGCAAATTCTCAAACCCTAACAAAGACCTACAGAATCAGAAACTGGAAGTGGACTCAGCAACTCCTAATTTAACAAGACTTCCAGCTGATTCTTACACATAGTACAGTTTGAATACTACCACTCTAGGTTAATATTGAAAGAACCAAGACTGCTAGTCTTCTCTATTAATATTTTAACCTTGAAAACATTGCCAAAAAAGTCTCCTTTGCCAGCCACATTAGCAATTTGAACCATGAACTGAGAAATAAGAACACAGATCTCATTCACTGTTGTGTCTGTTATATCTGAATTTTTTTTAAAACTTTGTGCCATGTGAGGAAGAAATCACGTTAAGCAATTTATATCCATTAACACAATAAAATGCTATAACAGAAGTACTTATCATTAACCCAGTTTTCAAGGGGGGAAACCGAGTTTAGAGGGGTTATGTAACTTGTATAAGGTCAAATGGCTAGAAGTAAAATGGCATGCTTGCCGATGACAAAATAACTACATATCATGTAACATCACCCATTTTCATTTAAATTATTTAGTTTTCAGTTATCATAGCCTTGGATGCCACAGAAAATATTCTTTAACATTATAAGCTAAGAACTTTATTAAGAAAATAAGATAATTTTTTAAATTCTTAATCAATCTATTTTTAGATGGGTAAATTTGCAATTAACTATCAGTTACTAACATAACTTCAAGTAGTATATCTAGTTGTGAAATACGAGGAAAAATACTGATTGCCTTACCAACAAACCAACCTGACGTATATGAATAAAACCTTGTAAACTTCTCCTATGTATATGAATAAAACCTTGTAAAACCTCTCTTAACAGTTACTGAAGCAACCTCAACTAAAGTTCAGCCTTTACATATAAGAAGGCACTTCAAATATATTCATATTCATTAGAACTTAAACAGATTCATATGGCATATCCATATACACACATATACTATTCAGAAGGTACTCATATAATTTAATTTAATAAGTTACCTAGTTAAAGGTGTATGTGGCCTAATACAAATTTAATACTGGTTTACCTGTTCCAGAAGCAGTAAAGGTAGTAGTAAATGTAGCCACAGCGGGGCAAAGGGAGAAGAGTCCATGTTCAACAGAGAATTTCAGCTGGACAGTGATGAAAAGTCCATATGTTACAGTACCACCATAAATTATGTTGGAACGAATGGTCAGGCCACAAAGGGGTTCCAAAAATAGGTTGAAACTGCTCACACTCTGAAAACAAATTGCCTGAATTCCAATATGAAAAAACAGTGTTCTTGACATATATTTTCATGTGGCCACTACTGAGTGAAGCTAGGTCTACAGAGATGAAATACAATATGCTTTGGTTTCGAAATTGGAAGTTGTTATTCCATCAAGACACTAAAATGCAAAAAAATCTGCATGAGTCTAGTGTCTCAAGGCTTAAAGATTTATTATGAAGCAAAGACAAAATGAACGATGGCATGTCAGTTGGCCTGAACCCTGGCAGTGAACCTGCATTTTGGAGAGATGAAAACCTCAGAAGTCTTACCTTTTAATCATCTCAGGAGTGTGAATTTGAATTATGTAATTATTGGTTTATCTAAATTATATATTTAAGTGATAATAATGGGAAAATCATTAATCAAAAGCAAAAGTACTCAGAATTTCATTATTTATTAACAAGTTCATTTTTCTTAAGGGGAAACACCAAATCTAAAATGTTAAAAAATAGTTATATGATCATTTCCCTTAAAAGACAGAAAATCAACAGAAAAAAAGTAATAAAAAAACTAAGTGGTTGCTTACTTTATAATCTTTATTCAAGATGTCTGTGGTTAATCACCAGGAAAATCAGCTACCTATCAGTAACTAAATTTGCAATATTTCATTTTAAGAACCCCATAATCACAAAATACGTAATTATAGGGGCTTCATAAATGAATACTCAATAGACTCTATTCTGCACTTTAAAAAATTTCGTATGCATCTAAGGGAGAACAATAAATCCAATCATCACATTTTATTGATTAATTTCATCACAGGACTAAAATGTTGAAGGATCATGTGAATATGGCTTTAAGTCAAACAATGTTCAATTTTGACAGAACTGTCACAAGTGTATCATTATTGTAATTATAAGAATATGTATACTATATATATTAACAATAGTAAAGTATTAAGGGAACATTAAGTAATATTTTAAGAAAAAATTAAAGTTCCAACACAATTTTTTGTATAGTCTACATTATTGTTTTGAAAATTAAAAGTGGTAAGTTGTATAAAGGAATAATAAATGCATTCTTATTCAACACAAAAGCCTCACATGATTCAGGACACAGGTTTCGATTGTGATTCAAGTTGCATTAAAATTATTTTCTCATTTGAGAAATCATTTGTCAACAATGGAAAATATCATTAGCTCAGTTTTGTGAAATACAATGGCATTTTTACATAACTGAAAAGTAACCAAAAGCTTCCAAACAGGGTAGAAATGTTACATTGAACAACCAAGAGAGAACCAAACAGTGTAAAGCCATATTGTCCCACAGCATGAAGTGATCAGATACCTGCCTAAAATGATGGACAGCTCTGGCCTAGTGAACAAGCAAAAAAAATCCCATTTACTTTCGTCCAGATGGGACCAACTGGACGCTTCAGCGCAAACAACTCATCCTTCTTCGGACCTTCTTGTCCAGCTCTTGAGCTAGCTCCAGCTGATAATGATGAATATCAAGGCTACAGTAAAGTGGGTGACAACAGAAGCCTTGTTATAGCTGCCAGTCTTTTGCTCTTGTCATTATTACACATTGAAGATTTATTTGAGTTTATTGTTGTGCACAGGGTCTAGCCATTTGCAATTCATCACCTACTACAGAAAGTTCAAGATAGTGGCCGAAGCTATAATTGCCACCTCCACCTGCTTCTGGAAATTATGAGGTCACTAGCTAGGGCAACCTAGTCCTCACTGAGCTCTGAAAGTCACAGCAGCATGTAGTATGAAATAGTCAGGCCCTATCTGTACTTGAGCATCTCTTGAGATCACATTAATAACACTACATTGCCTGGCAATTGATTAACTCATATCTGTAGTACGACAAACACTAAGAGGTGACAGTCACAGGAAAGAAATTATGAAACTATTAGAACTGCCACAATTTGAACATTATCGTTATTATCATAAATGTTGTAGTTACTATGTGTTGATTCAGGAATACATACACCCATTGATAAGGCACATTCTTTTATTTAATCTGACATAATCTAATCTTCCAGAAGTCAAACTAGTCTAACTGTAAATCTGTTTTGGAAGTAGGTGGAATGTAAATCCTATACAAATAATAGTAATATTTTAAAAAACAAGTACTTTGATACTTCTTATATGTTACTACACTGGAGTGTTAAATGAGTTTGACTTAGGGAAAAAAGTGAATAATAAAAAACCCCATTCTTTATTTTTAAATTGTCTTTTCTCCTATATTTATCCATTTTATTTTTATAAAGGTACAAACTTTTCCCTGCAAAACAGTTGAAAAATTTTTTGAGATCTTTTGCCTGCACTATTGAGCACTCAAGGTTTTACAGACAGTGCTACAAAGAGTAGGAGCTTTAAAGATTTCCATTCTTCTAAAATACATGAATCACTCATCAGTTTGCTCAGTGTACAGATGGCTTGAAAATTTATGACACCTGAATCTTTTCCTTCTTGGTATTATGCCATTACTTGGTTGCTACATTCTCACTGTTAATGGATTTCTAAAACCAAGATTTACTGAGATAGGTATTTTTTGTTCCAGGTCCTCTTTTTAAAAACCAATGTGAAAAGTAATGCAGCAAAAGGTAAGCTAGCATCATAATTTAATATAAAACCCCAACTATTTAGAAAGATTGTCTATATCTTATTTTATTCCTCAGAGTCTAATGATGTTCAATAATTTCATTTTATAAGGTTATAGAGGAATCAAAATTCTAAGTGGGAAGTTTCTGTCTGCAAATTCTTTTACAAGTGGTTTCATATACACACTATTGCAGCTTTCTGCCACATTGGCTAAAATGTCAGCTTGAGTAGGACAATTTACTCCTGCTTGTATGTTAGGGTATGAAGGTTTAGAAGTTCCGATGCACTTTTACTATTACAGGTTTGGCCTTATTCTGAATCTCACTTTTACTTACTCTCGGGAGCACTGTAAGGTAAGGAAAGAAAAATGTCCATGATACTTATTAATCAAATTGTTTCTCAAAAAACATGACAATGACATAACTAACATAAAGCAACATCTCAACCAAGTATTCCAGGTTATCACTTGGTGGAAAGCTGCAGAGAATTAGACACTGGAAGCCCTTCCAACTTTTCCTCCTCTGCTGATCAGCTCCATAAGAAAGTAGCATACATTTCTAACTAACACCTACACTACACTTCTCCTTAAAGTTTATTCACATCTGCACTTCACCTTAAAGTTTATGAACTTCTTTCATGTACCTATATCATACAATCTTATGAGGTACGGGTTAATACTACACGAATTTTACGGAGGGAGAGACTAAGGCTGAAACACACAGGTCATACTCCAAATTCTTTACTTTGTACTATACGACAGGCAGAACAAAATAGTCAACTTATAAATCATTTGAACTGCTCTCTCTTTCTTAACACTGAAAAGAGGTTTGAGATATGTAATGAATGGAATTACATCTTTATAATTTATCCAAGAAAGAAATTTTCTTTTTCTTTAAAACACGAATCTAAACCATTATTAGGACAGAAACAAAAATACATAAGAAAATCCTAACATCCATTGCTTTGATCATTTTTAAACTCTGAAATATAGCTTATACAGTTAAGTCTGTACAAAAACCACACGAATAGTTTAAGGAGCAGTAACCCAAGCCGGGAACTAGAATGTTAACATACTCCAAGTGTCCCCATTCACCGTGCCACATTTATATCTTCCCCCTTCTCTTTGGGGGGCAACCACTACTGTGAATTCTGATTTGATCATTCTCTTTCTATTCATTAGTTGTTACCACTGGTGTATGTATCCCTAAACAACATTGTTCCATTTTGCCAATCTTTAAACTTTATATAAATAGAAACACACTGTATGCATTATTCTCCACTTGCTCATTTCTTCCAATATTGTATTTTGAGATTTATTAACATTGGTGCATCTAGCTGTAGATCATTTTTACTATTAAAAATAGTATTAAAAAATTCATTCAGTATTCCACTGAATGAATATACCACAATTTATCCATTTTCCTGCTAAGAGACATTTATGATTTTTTTGTCCAGTTTTATACTATTATAAAGATTGCTACTATGGATATTTTTTACATGCCTCCTAGCACAAAAGTGCAGAAGTTTCCCTGGGAAATATACATTGTGGGCCATCACAAATTCATGAGATATGCATTCTTTACTGGCTGGTGACTTTTTCCAAAACAGTTAAATCAGCGTGTATTCCCAGACACAATGTTTCGGGGATGCCAATGATCCTTACCTTGATAATCATTTGTACTGTCTGTTTTTAATTTTTGCCAATCTGGTGAAATGGTATCTCACTGTGACTTTAATTACAGTTTCCTACTTTCTAATTAGGTTGAACACATACCATGTTTATAAATCAGTTGTGTTTCTTTTTTTGTGAAATATTCGTTCTTTACTTTCGCTCATCTTTCTGCTAAATGTTTATTTTTCATTTGAAAAAGCCACTCCCAGTCTCTGGCTCGGTATGTGTGTGCTGTTTCTCTCTCTTTACATCTTTTAAAAATGTCAAGTTGGCCGGGCGTGGTGGTTCACGCCTGTAATCCCAGCACTTTGGGAGGCCAAGGCGGGTGGATCACCTGAGGTCAGGAGTTCGAGACCAGCCTGGCTAATGTGGTGAAACCCCGTCTCTACTAAAAATACAAAAATTGGCTGGGCATGGTGGCGGGTGCCTGCAATCCCAGCTATTCAGGTAGCTTGGGCAGGAATATTGCTTGAACCCAGGAGGTGGAGGTTGCAGTGAGGTGAGATCACACCACTGTACTCCAGCCTGGGCAACAAGAGTGAAACCCCATCTCGAAAAAAAAAAAAAAAAAAAATTCCGTTCGTTTTAATGTGGTTTAATTTAACAGTCTTTTCCTCTATAAACTTTTTTGTTCTACTTAAAAATTCTTTGCCTTGAGGTCATAGAGTTGTTCTCCGATATTTGTTCAAAAATGTAGCACATTTCTGTATTTAACCCACTTGGAATCAATTTTTGTATGTGCTATCAGATAGAGATTCCAACTTCATTTCACCCTACATGGATAACTGATTATCTCTTCATCCTTGAGTAAAAAGTCTATCCTTTTCCCACTGATCTATAATATTACCTTTGTCATATGTCAGATGACACTATTTGAGTGCTTTTGCTTTGGACTCCTTGTTCTGTTCCACTTGTTTATTTTTCTATCCCTGCACCGATACTATACTGTCCATTAATGTATCTTTCATAAGATGAAATTTTGAATCCTAAAACTTTGCAGTACATGACAATCATACTGTAAAATAAGCAGAAGTAAACTTTATTACCATTTAACAAGTTAATAAGCTGAAGACACAAGTTAAGCTGTAAAATGCTTCTGAATCATGATCCACATCTTACGATTTTCAAACCATTGATTTTTTTAACCCGCTGACTTTTTCAAAGCATTTTCATGTAATTTCATCAATCTTGAATTTAAAATGATACTAAATTTATATAATGGCTTCATATTATTGTAGAAAAACCACATGTTTTGAAATCACATGCACAAAAAAACAATTAGAAACAGGGCTCTAAAAAGACTGGCGGCATAATCTTGAACAAATCATTTACCTCTCTGAGGCTAATGTCACCTCATCTGTACAGTGTTGATAACCACTGTCTTGAAGGGTTTCTGTGTGTAACAGATGTAATATATTTAAACACTTAACACCATGCTTGAAATGTAGTGTATACTAAATAAATAATAAATATTTTGACATTGAATACATGTGAACTCATGTATCTTTTACTAATAGGGCTCTTAATCTAACATTAAACAACAATGGAATCTAACATGAAAGGTACAAATTTCATGATCTTTTGTTGTAATAAAGTGTCTCACAAAGCCTTTATACAGACTACATGCATCCAACTGATTATGAAAAAGTCAAGAACCAATCTAAGAAGTCCACAAGCCATCTTGCCAGCCAATCCCTATTCTTTAGCATCAAGGTGTTTAAATTAAATTCTGGTACGTTCCCTGTTTAGACTTCCTATATTCCACCCCATCAAAACTCAAACAAGTTGTGGTCATCATTAAAACAAAACAAGGCCTGGAGTGGTGGCTCACACCTGTAATCCCAGCACTTTGGGAGACCAAGGCGGGAGGAGCACTTGAGGCCAGGAGTTGAGACCAGCCTGGGCAACAGAGTGAGACCTGTTCTACAAAAGATTTTAAAAAATAAAATAATAATAATAAAACATAACAAAAGACCACAATCAATCAAAGTTAAGGCAAAAGCCTAGAAGTCATCTCTGACTACTCCTTCTTTTTGCTTCATCCAACTATACTTGGTAGGAAACAAATCAAGTGGGTCTACCACGCTCACTAATTCTCCCTGCAGCAAATATCCCCCTTCAGGCTCCCATTATCACTTTTCAAGTTCCTCACACTCAACTGACCACACTGCTCTAAATATTCTCCATTGCCTCAGGAATATGTATAATCATATTAATTTAAACAAATAATTAAACAATTAACTGAAAATGGCACCAAATCTTCTCAGATGTTACAATAAAATCCTATAAAAACACATTTGTTTTACAGCTAAGAAAAGTGAGGCATGAAGAAGTTAGATGGCATGTGTAGAGCTTTAGGTACTAGATCTAGAATTCAAACCATATCAGCTAAGGCCAAAAGATACCTCTCAAACACTATACTATGCTATGAATCACGACTCATTCTAAAACATAAACATATCACCCCCTGCAAAAAAAAAAAAAAAAATCCTTCAAAAGATACCGAGGAAAGATCAGATTCTAGATATTTTTTCAATATAGAGCCTTCAACGGCCCCTCCATACCTGTGACATAAAAAATCAAACTCCTTTTTCTACTACCCCATTGAGAGCTGGCTACAGTCCTATTTCTCACTATCACCCGCTTTGCCCTCTTCTCTCCATGCTTAACAAAGGACTATCATTACCTTCATCTTATGGCACTACAAACATATAAGCTAGCTTAAGGAAATGGAAAAAAGGAAGGGTAGAAACACTGAAAAGCAGGCAAGGTGAAAGCAAAAGGGAGGGTGATCCCAAGAGAGCCCAAGCCTGGTTGAGAATCAATGAGAAAGAGAGCAGGTGAGCCTGAGAGACAGCAAGTGAGCCCCAGCCCAGTTCGGGGAGAAACCAGAGACTGAGCTGGGCTAAAGACAGACACCACAACAAGAGAGAGCCCAAAAGTGCTTGAGAGAGATAGCCTATGAACCCATGAGCGCACACAAGAAAGAGAGACAGAGATTAAGAGACACAAAAATCCTCCAGAGGGGGAGAGAGAGAGAGAGGTCTATACCCCTCACTCTCCCACATCAGGCTATTCTAGGCTTGGTTCAAGCGATTCTCCTGCCTCAGCCTCCCAAGTAACTGGGAGTACAGGCACACGCCACCATGCCTGGCTAATTTTTGTATTTTTAGTAGAGATGGGGTTTCACCATGTTGGCGAGGATGGTCTCGATCTACTGACCTGAGCTGCTGCCTTGGCCTCCCAAAGTGTTGGGATTACAGGTGTGAGCCACCATGCCTGGCCAGAATGCCTTTTATTCTTCCTCTCCACCTCATTTTCCTGGTTACTCCTGTTTGTTTTGCAAAGCTCAGCTTAAGAAGCTTGTATTCCAAGAGCCTTGCCTACATCCACCGTGTGAGTATATGCTACTTGTCCTTCCTCGCTATACCCACAGTATCCTATTCCTTGTGTGTTATCACAGCTCTGAGCAAATGGTTTTGGAAGTCACTGTTTGACTTTCTTCATCATTTAACTCCTCAGGGGTATTTGTTTTCCTCTTTGCTCATCAGTGTCTTGCAAATAGTGGGGCTCAATACATGTTGAATGAATGAAAAAACCCAGTTTTTCCATTTCTGCACAAACACTTTCCAAATATAATAAAATGCAGCAGCCAATTCTCACCTATATACACTTTCTTGAACACATTTTCTCTTAAGGTTATCAAATAAAACATTAAGTGAATATGCAAACTTCAAACATTCTGAATATAATGGCCCAACAATTATGAACCTCCAATTCTGTAGGTGCTTCATTCACAGCAGAATTTCTCAACCCCTGCATGATCAACATCTGGGGCCAGGTTAATTCTTTGCTGTGGGAGACTGGTGTGTACACAGGATGCTTCATAGCATCCCAGGACTCTTCCAACTGGAAGTTAGTAGCATTCCCCACCCTGTTTTAACAACAAAGAATGACTGTCTGTCTCCCATGGCGGATATATTTCCTTCAGGTACTAATCAGTTAAAGTTTTCATTTTTCACTTTCTCTGTGTAAGATGGCACTATTTTAAGATTTTTAACTTTAAAAGTTGGCATAGACAGTGGTAAGTGTTATTTAATGGGGTAGGAAAAAAGGATGCTCAGTTAGTCCTAATTTCACTTGAAAAGGTAAGGGAATACTCAAAGTTTAAAAATAAAAAGTTTTGATAATGTGAGTAATTCCATTCACTTCCAGAAAACAAACAAACAAACAAAAACAAAGAAAGAAAATACCTCTATACTATTTGCGCATTATTTACACTTTCCTGAAATGCTGCAGTTTTCAAAGTCACTTCTGCAATACAGTTGGTTTTTCCTTGAACACAGAATCAAACCAGACATTTAAAATTACAACTCAACGTAAGGGTAAATAACTGCATCTGCTACAAAACTTAATAAAATAATCACAAACACCATTGCTTTGCTGACAGGAGGAGCTCTGGTGTCACTAAAACTGAAGAAAAGGTTTATCTAAAAATATATGCACAGCAGTTACTGAGATAAAATCACACTTGGAGAATAAAAAACTGAAAAATAGGTGACACTTCAAGCAGTGAGAAGATGTATGATGACGTTTGTCATCGAGCTGTGTGTGTGTGTATTTAATGCATTTTAGGCAAGCCCACCACGTTCAGTAGAAACTCCTTCTCTTTTTGACTGCACAAAATAATCCTGTTTATTCTTTTCAAACTTTGATTTATGCCAAGTTCATTTTCAAAACAGTGTCTTCACACATTGGTATTTCCTCTTCCGCCAATGGTCTTTTCCCCACTTTCCTCTGAGATAAATGCAGTTATCTAGAGCCTGGCTCACTGAAAGTCTGAGTGACCTACAGACTTTCAGAAACCAGATCATCACCACTGTTTTCATCCCTTGACAAGTGCAAGAAGTAGAGGAGAAACATGGGGTACACAGCTCACAGACACCCTCCTCTGCAGGGTATGATTAGGTACCTGCCTTGCTTCTGAACTGACCCAAAGGATCTCTGACAGGCAATGGCAAGCCCTTAAGGACAGAAAAATTATTCTCTCTGGGGACTGTTTCTAGTTTGTGTTTTCTCAAGCAGGTATATTGGAATTTCAAGGAAGAATACCTCTCTTCAATCAGGCATGCCAAGTTCTGAACATACCTGAGCATACAACCTTTCTCCTTTCTACCATCAAAGCACCGCAGTGCAAGAAAACTATCACCACACTAGTGCCCCAGCAGTCAAGCTCAACCTTAGCAATTCCAAATGATCTGAAAAGTACTCCAGTGCTTGGGGAGGAGACAAGTGGCTTAGAAATACTACTGAAATTAACACAGAATGCCCCCCTCCCTTTTTTAAAACACAGCATTGGGTTTATTAACTTCATAAACAGGTATAAACAGAGGTCTAGGAATAATGTTACATGGAGTAGAGCATATTATTTTGTAACTTTTTCAGAAGGGAAATTTTCCTAATAAAAATCTTGCTTGGAACCTTAAGGCTAAGTGAATTACTACGATGGCAGGCTGGATTCCTATCCTCTTACCCATGCCTTGGCATTTTCACTAGGCCTGAGGCAACTTATGGGAATCAAGGGCTTCATGCAACACTGTTGGAAAACTACTAGGACAGAGAAACACTGATCAAGAAAATATGGGGCTTGGTTTTAAGGATACAAAGAGAAATTAACAAAGACAAGGGCAACAACAATGAACCTAGAGTGAAAAGATCCAGATGTGAACCACACTGTACATTTACCAGTGGTCTAATCTGAAACAAGTTTTCAGCTCACTGAGCTTCCATACTATCATTAATAAACTGGAGATAGACACATATGTTCAAACTACAGGGTTTGCTTAGTATCATGAGTCACTTACTAGCAATGTGATCCTGAATAACTCACTTAACATCTCTGCACTTTGGTTTCTTCATCTGTTAAAACGGGATAATAATATCTAATTCATGCAGTTGTTGTAAAGGTTAACTAAGACACTTGGCACCCAAAAGAACAGTACAGATCAGCTATTCTTCCTACTCTTTTCTAGTAGTAAACTTTGAAAACTTTAACATTACTATGAAATATTGGGCAACACACTATTTTTGTTCTATGAATAAACTTCTGTTGTTATTGCTATTGTTAATGACTTTGGACAAGTTGCTAAGTTGCTATGGGGTTTCTATTGACTCCAAACTACACTCAGACTCGAAAGTACCCAGTTGTCTGATATTTATTCTCAAATTTAGACTATCCCACAAGTAAAGGTAATATCCCTTCCTACTACCCTAGCTTAACATCCTAGCTTGAATTCCTTTGAAGAATTTTGCATTAAGCCAGAAGATTCTCCATTGGAGCAACAATTTATCTTGTAGTTATACAGCCACTATTAGGTCCTTTCCTTGAAGTAATGAATTGCATCTAGTATATATTCAGGAATATTAAAAACTACAAAAAATAGTTATACTGCTCAACCCTTCAAACTTCAAATAAATAAAAAATTGTACTATATAAAATGCTGCCTCCTCATGGACTGAGTCAAAATTAATAAAACTGGTTCTATGGTAAACAAACATCTTTTTTTCTACTGAGACCTACCATGATAGTGAGACAGAAAAAACCTAGAGGTTAATGAAATGAGTTCAGTCCTATATATCCACAAGAAAGAAATCTACATAAGAATTTGATTGACATTGATAAAGAAAGAAGGTACATTTTCCTGTTATTTGATGCTGACATCCTATTTTAAATACCTAAAAAAGCTTAAACTTCCAGAAATTAAAACAGGAGAGAAATAATTTTTGACTCAACATAACTATAATGCTCCACAAAGTAAAAAGAAAACTATTGCTATCTCTAACTACAGTTTTATAGACACGTCAGAAGAATGAAGAGAAAGTTTTAAAGAAGTTATGTGTAGGCCGGGCGCAGTGGCTCACGCCTGTAATCCCAGCACTTTGGGTGGCCAAGGCGGGTGGATCACCTGAGGTAGGGAGTTCGAGACCAGCCTGAACAACATGGAGAAACCCCGTCTCCACTCAAAATACAAAATTAGCCAGGCGTGGTGTCGCACGCCTGTAATCCCAACTACTCAGGAGGCTGGGGCAGGACAATCACTTGAACCCGGGAGGCAGAGATTGTGGTGAGCTGAGATCGTGGCATTGCACTCCAGCCTGCGCAACAAGAGCAAAACTCCGTCTCAAAAAAAAAAAAAAAAAAAGAAGTATGTATAAAAACGATAATTTATTCCAGAATAATTTGCAGACAGAAAGGAATGTTGTGAATTACTCAAAGAGTTCAAAAAGTTTCTTTAATATCTTACTTGAAGTCCGACAAAAATCATCACTTAAAAAAAGGGTAACGTTATTTGCAAACTGAGCAAGAGGACCAGATGATAGCCATATATAATCAGTTGCCACCTTGCAGCTCAATTAGCCCTCATGTAAAAACGAAGCATGTAAAGAGAAATGAGGTTTTGACATTATCTCTGCCAGCAAGATAATTACACAGCCTTCATTTAACAGTAGGGCAACACTACTGTAGCAACAAATTAACTCAGCTCCATTTGCAATTCATGGTGTGTTTTCTCATTTAATACCATTTGTCTTACCCCAAGTGAATGTTTCCATTAGTTTTCTCCGGCACAGCAAATACTCCGTTTGACTCCACACATTACATCACTGAGTCATGGCTTACCTTCCAGCAACTCTTCGAAAACATACTCAAAATGCAACAGAATGTCCCATTTTTTTCCATTTCAGCTACAACTTTTTTTCTGGTTTATGGCCAAATAATACAGCAGGTGTATGTGTGTTGAACAACCAAGGACACGAAATTCCCCATGGCTACAATCTATTTCAGAAGTGTCTGCTCCTTTCATTAAGAAAAATCAAGAAAGAAACAAATATCAGTGAAGTCCTAACTAGGGTACAACCACATATTAAGTTATTAATACATTTCCATAATGCATACTTTAGGAAAGACAAAAATGTGCTGCTGGCTCTAAGTGTAAAGTTTTTAGATATCATAGCCTAAAAAAAAGACTGCGATCTCATTTATTTCCTTTACAAATATTATATTAAATACTTTTCTTCTGCCCCTCAAACTAGACATGATTGAGGAGAGTTGAAAAAGAAGGAGCAGAATGTTTAAACAGTGATGAGCACAAAAAACAGGAACTGGTGGGCTCCTGTGTTGTCATGAATAGGCTGATCATCAAATTTTACATTCATCTCTAAAAGGTAATGCAAATTTGACTAATGATTTATTATTTGAGATTTTAGTCACTGAATTATTCACTACTGGCAATACAAAAGGCCCTAAATATTCTAAGAACCTCAAGTCCCTGGAATTGCTTTAGTCCAATGCTTAAATCTATATATAAAATACTGATTTTCAAACATGCAAATGTATAAGGGCAAGTGCGTTTATTTATAGTCAATGTATATTAAGAGAAAAAAAGAAAACTTAATACTTTATATTTGTATGTGTAACTGAATACAGAAAAATTCCAAAGTAGAGAAATTCAATTTTTTAAAATAAACAGTTATTATTCTTTACGAAATTTAAGGAAATTCCTGAAGAGAAAAACAATACTTTCTAGGAGTTTTATTTCACTTATCATAATAGTTAGGAGCAAAAACAGGCATGGACAACTGTATTATTTTATACTCTTAAAAGAATTAGGAAAACATACATATGCATGCATTTCACACACAGATTCATTGCTACATGGTTACTTTAACACTGTAAACTGGCAAATGAGTATCCATGATGTGTGAGGTTTCTTTTTCTTTTTTGTAACTATTAAGACAATTCATCAACATCTCCACACTTTCAGGTAACCAAGTGTTCTAAGGAATATATTTAAGGCTTGAAACTTAACGTATAAATAAAACGTATATAAAAAAAGTTCAATGCTTTTCTGTGTGATCTACAGTAAAAGAGATCCCTAGGCTGGGTGCGGTGGCTCAGGCCTGTAATCCCAGCACTTTGGGAGGCCGAGGCAGGCGGGTCACCTGAGGTTGGGAGTTCAAGACCAGCCTGACCAAAATGGAGAAACCCCGTCTACTAAAAATACAAAATTAGCCAGGTGAGGTGGCACATGCCTGTAATCCCAGCTACTAGGGAGGCTGAGGCAGGAGAATCACTTGAACTCGGGAGGCAGAGGTTGCGGTGAGGCGAGATCATGCCATTGCAC
Source organism: Pongo abelii (assembly GCF_028885655.2). NCBI lineage: Eukaryota > Metazoa > Chordata > Mammalia > Primates > Hominidae > Pongo > Pongo abelii. Next base: position 31,867,138 of record NC_071985.2, on the reverse strand, counting down.
TCCAGCCTGGGCAACAAGAGCAAAACTCCGTCTCAAAAAATAAAAAATAAAAAGATCCCGAATAAAATAAGATGAAAGAGCAAATAGTTTGCAATTTTTACCACAGCATTCTGTAAGTGTAACTTTCTTATAAATATAGAAATTTTAGATACTTGACTAGCAGTTATCCAGCCTCAGCTGAAGCAATTCAAATACAGAAAAAAGATATAAAATAAAGATATTGAAAAGTTAAAACTTCCTTTTGAGCTCACTTGTCCTTACCAATTGAATATTCATCCTATGCTGTGGGAAGGGTAAACTCCTTAATCTTTAGATGTTCTTCTATCATTAGGTCTAAAACTGCATATGTATCACTATTACAGATCTCCTTTTTGTATACTGAATTAATTCATTACACACAAATATGACAGGCATAGCATTATTAATTTTTTATATACAGTTCACACAAATCAATACATGGGCAAAAGATATGAATGAATATCACATCCAGTATATGAAAAATTAACTCATCAATCCAATTATTAATGAAATATATGGAAAATATCCATTCCTTTGTTTACTTTCCTTCATTATTCTTCTAACCAGTTTGATCACTTTGGGAAAGATCAAGAAAGCATGCATCCAAAAGTGATATTTAAATTAACACTTAAAGGATGAGTACAAATTACCTTAAAAGTATGTTAAAATATGCAGTTGAAACATTGAGATTACATTTTTGAATTTAATACAAAAGTAGACAGTGAAAATAGAATATGGACTGTTTTGCTACTGTGGTAGTTTTACTCTTAACAAACTTCACCATTTTAAAAATGATATTAAAACAATTGCTTCAATGAGAAACTTGTGGTTGGAAAATTAGGCTTTTAGACTCATAATAACAGTTATTTTCAGGAAAACAGTTAATACGAAAAGGTTTTTTCTATGGCTATGAGTGTATAGCTAAAACATCACTCAGCAAATACAACTCCTGTTTTTTGTTTTTTTTGTTTTTGTTTTTTTTTGAGACGGAGTTTTGCTCTTGTTGCCCAGGCTGGAGTGCAATGGCGCAATCCTGGCTCACTGCAACCTCCACCTCCTAGGTTCAAGTGATTCTCGTGCCTCAGCCTCCCGAGTAGCTGGGATTACAGGCATGTGCCACCTCACCCAGCTAATTTTGTATTTTTACTAGAGACGCGGTTTCTCCACGTTGGTCAGGCTGGTCTCGAACTCCCAACCTCAGGTGATCCGCCTGCCTTGGCCTCCCAAAGTGCTGGGATTACAGGCGTGAGCCACCGCACCCAGCCTAAATATAGCTCTTACTTATATCTACCATTTGCTTAAGAGTCTTGGCCCTTCTTTTCTAATTCATGATTAGCATTAGCATTAATGTAATGTTTTATACATTTTGAAAATCATCTATGATAAAGCACAAAGCCACTAAAACAATGCAACTGTAAAGTATGTGCAAGCACACTACCTTAGCTGGTTCTCAGTGCAAATTTTGTTCCCTTATAGCTGATTTGCTTTATGAACACACAGACATAGTGCAGGAGAAATGCCCATATGTAATGGTGAGGACTGTCTGATGTTTCTGTAAGAGTTATCTAGATACCATTCATAAACTGGTATAAGCCTTTTGGCTTTAAATATTTAAGAATATTTATAGTTTTCAACAAAGTAAGTCTATTGAAGTAACTCATTCTAAGGAAATAATTTTATGCCTGTGCATGCATTGTGCGTGTCTCAGAAAGGAAAATCCCATTCACCAAAATGTTCACCAAAACATTATTTATGGCCAGGCACAGTGGTTTACGCCTGTAATCCCAGCAATTTGGGAGGCCAAGGTGGGCGGATCACAAGGTCAGGAGACCGAGACCATCCTGGCTAACACGGTGAAACCCCGTCTCTACTAAAAATACAAAAAAATTAGCCGAGCGTGGTGGCGGGCACCTGCAGTCCTAGCTACTCAGGAGGCTGAAGCAGGAGAATGGTGTGAGCCCAGGAGGCGGAGCTTGCAGTGAGCAGAGATCCTGCCACTGCACTCCAGCCTGGGCGATAGAGCAAGACTCCATCTCAAAAAACAAAACAAAACAACAATAAAAAAAACCCCAACATTATTTATAACAGTATAAAAGTGAGAACCTAAACAAAGAAAATATTTCTATCTACATGATGAAACATTATGCAACCATTAAAATGTATGGTTATTAATATATACTTATATATTAAGTTAAAACGCAGGATTAAAAGCTGAATGTACAGAATGCATTTATTCCCTCAAACACTCACTGAGTACTATGTGTCAGGCACAGTGTGCTAAGGCCATGGGCACATAGCTATAAACAAAACAGATAAGAATCTCTGCTTTCATGGAGCCTATATTCCACTGAGAGGAGACACACGATAAAAACACACAGACCAGATAAGTACTATGGGGGAAAAAAAGCAAAACAGTGAAATTGAGAGTACTGGGGCAAGAGGGTTACAGTTTTTAAATAGTAAGAGAATGCCTCAAACAGGTAAGGAAGAGAGCCAGGCTTGCACCCAATGGAACAACATTACAGGCTGAGGGAAGAGCTACCTTGGGAGCATGCAGGCAAGACTGCAAGGCCAGTGTTGCTAGACAGAAATGAGCAAAGAGACAGGAGGTAGAAAGTCAGAAAGATGGGGAGAGGGGCTTTGATATAGGGTCTTGTCTTGTAAGCTAGTATAGGATTTTATTTTAGTGAGACAGGAGGCCATTCAAGAGTTCTGAGTATAGGAATGATGAGATGGGACTTATTTGATCATGGTCACTCTAGCTGTCGTTTTGAGAACGGAGCGTAGAGAGCAAAGGCAAAGCCAATAGTTTTTGTAAACATCAGAAAAGACATGTAGTGGTGCTAGAAGAAGAAGGTGGAGTTGAAGGTGATAAGAAGGGATGTGATTCTGAATACATCTGCAAATAGATCTGCTAGGATTTACTAATGAATTAAAATATTCATCAGTAAATGAATGACATTAGTAAAATATTCATTAGTAAAAGGATGACAGCAGGGTTTATAGTATGAACAACTAAAAAGACAATAGTGATATTTACTTTAAAAAAAAAAAAAGAACTCCAGAAGAAAAAATTTAATATAAGACCGGTACAGATGACGAAATGGGAGTAGACAGATATTTGGGGACACATGTTTTTAATTAGTTAAGTAATACGTTTGACTTGGCTGAAAATACTAGAAGAAACCATATCATAAAGAAGGATATGTTACTCTTCAAAATTCTAAATAAAAACAATGAATGCTGTCATTAAGTAAGCAAGCAGAGTGTGGGGTGGATATGTGTGACCCATTTTATGAAGCAAGTATTTAAGGTAATAAATCAAACAAGCCCAGCCAGGCACAATGGCTCACGCCTGTAATCACAGCACTTTGGGAGGCCAAGGCGGGCAGATCACCTGAGGTCAGGAGTTTGAGACCAGCCTGGCTAACATGGCGAAACCCTGCCTCTAGTAAAAATACAAAAATTATCTGGGCGTGGTGGCGTGCACCTGTAATCCCAGCTACGCAGGAGGCTGAGGCAGGAGAACTGCTTGAACCTGGGAGATGGAGGTTGCAGTGAGCCAAGACTGCACCATTGCACTACAGATTGGGTGATGAGAGCAAAACTCAGCGTCAAAAATAAATAAATAAATAAATGAAATTAAATAAGGCCAAAGGTTAAAAGAATATGTACACGATATGGAATGAAGCCAAGGATGAACATAAAACACTAGCACAAACTCATCAGAATACCACAAGGAAGACAAGAGCCCAAGAGCCCAAAACGTAAACTGGAGCTAATGAAAAATGCTAAAGACAAAAAAGAATGGGATTCTAATTTACGTTTGGCAATGTTTGAAGCCAGAAAATGAACAGAAAACATGGAAATTCACTATCTGGAGGGTTGGTAGGGGTGACAAACACTCTTCAAATTCTCAGATTTTTGAGTAAATTATTTAATCTCTCCAGGCCCCAATATAATCAGTAAATGTATGGGTAACAATATTTACATTGTGAAGATATTTTGATCAATAAATGAGATAACAAATATAACCCAAAACATATATATGTTTTGAGACAGTCTCGCTCATGTTGCCCAGGCTGGAGTGCAGTGGCTCAATCTCGGCTGAATGCAACCTCCGCCTCCTGGGTTCCAGTGATTCTCCTGCCTCAGTCTCCTGAGTAGCTGGGACTAGAGGTGCACGCCACCACGCCTGGCTAATTTTTTGTACTTTTAGTCGAGATGGGGTTTCACCATGTTGACCAGGCTGGTCTTGAATTCCTGACCTCAAGTGATCCGCCCGCCTCGGCCTCCCAAAGTGTTGGGATTACAGGCCTGAGCCACCACACCTGGCCCCAAAATACGTATTTAAAAGGGATATTAGTGTTTGTTCCTGTTTCCTTTCCCAACTCAAATGCTGCTTTTACTATAAATCTTTCTGTAAGTATCTTGCAGCTCAAGACAGAGAACATTTTTTTTAATTAGTTCAAATTTCTAGGTTCATGTAGATATTCAGGGATAATTCAAATATAATCCTGGAGTTATATTTTCTTTGTAGCTATAAAATTTCAAGACACCAACAAATAACCAACAAAGTGATGGCAAGTGAAGGTAGAATTCTGCATCATATTATTAAACAGTTTATGAAGACCTAGGAACAGAGACGATTAGTCACTGAGAGCCGGCATAGGTTCACTAAGAATAAATTCTGGAAAAAATGTCATTCAATTTTACTGAAAAGGTTACTATCCTGAAAGGGTGATGGTAAGAAATATCATGTATTAGAACTTCAAAAGGGTATCTGACAGTCTTTAATGGTATTATTTGCAACAATGAAAGTAAACTATGGCTAGCCAAGAGTTTAGTTAGGTGAAACAATAGAGATTTAAGCAAACTTAGGCAAAGAAAACTGATTAATGAATTGGAATAAATCTGTAAAGACGTTTCCAATGGCAGCCTACCAGGTGCTATTCTTGGCTCCTTCAGTTTAATCAATCCCGCTTCAAAGTCTCAGAATGAAGAAATAGAATGTATACTTCTCAAATTTAATTATATCAGACCGTGTTAGGTGACAAAATCAAGATCCAAAAGAAAGTCTTGACAGGGTGAAATCCAGCCTTCAACTAAAAAGAAGAAATGTAATAGGGACATTAAACTGGCATTTATTTTAACATACACACACTCTCTCTTTCTCTAACTGTTCTAGAGGAAAGGAAAACTGACCTCAACATAAGTTTGTGTAAATTGAGTTTTAGTTGTAAACCCAAACAGCTGCTCAGTATAATGTTAGCCTAAATGCTAAATGTGATATAATAAGACCCTCTTCCCCTCTCCCAAAATGAAGCATTTTAAGACTGTTTTAATGTAACTTGTGTTCCCAGAGCAAAAGAAGAAAAATATGCAATAAACTCAACAGTATTTTACTTCTGGGCACCACATTTGAAAGATATTTAAAAAAAAAAAAAGCATATTTAAAGGTGAGCGATCAAAAAGGTACAAGGTTTGGAAAAAGGTGAAAAATAATGGAAAGAAATTAGGTGATCTACACTTGAGGCCAGTTTGAGGCCGGCCTGGCCAACATAGCGAAACCCTCATCTCTACTAAAAATACAAAAATTTGCCCAGCAAAGAACAAAAACGAAACCAAAATTAAAAAAAAAAGAAGAAAAAAAGAAAATTAGCTGGGCATGGTGGCACATGCCTATAGTCCCAGCTACTTGGAAGGCTGAGGCACGAGCATCACTTGAACCCAGGAAGTCAAGAGGTGGAGGTTGCAGTGGGCCAAGATCACATCACTGCACTCCAGCCTGGGCCACAAGAGTGAGATTCTGATAAATAGAAAGACAGAAAGACAGAGAGACAAAAGAAGAAAGAAAGAAAAGGAAGGAAGGAAGGAAGGAAGGAAGGAGGAAAGAAGGAAGGAAGGAAGGAAGGAGGAAAGAAGGAAGGAAGGAAGGAAGGAAGGAAGGGAGGGAGGGAGGGAGGAAGGGAGGGAGAGGGAGAGAAATTAGGTGATCTAGCATGAAAAAGATACAAGAAATGTGCAAGTATTTGTGGGATAATGATGTGGCAACTCTATTCCTTTCATTTGTCTGATATCCTGATACCTATCTTACAGGCAAAAAGACTGAGGCTTAGAGAGGATACATTGATAGCTAGCAGAAGAATCAGAACTTAAATTTAGGTCTTGTGAAAAGGGGGAATCTAACTTATTCTGTGTAACTCGAGAGGGTAGAACTGGACCAATTACATTGTGAAGCCAGATTTCAGGTCACTGTAAGAAAGAAAGAAAAAGAAAACAAAAGCTGAAAACCATATTATATGATGATGTCCAGAGTTTCCATAAAGCCTGGACACAAAGGCAAATATATACATTGTCATCAAGAACAACTTCAATCTGTAAAAATTTATTATCTAGTTTTCAGGCTTCATGGGCACCCTGTGTTTGCTGAAGAACCATTAACCATTATACCAGGTGCTCTGTAATCCCTTAATCTGCACAACAACCCCAATGAGAAAACAGAATCTTATTAAAGACTAGCATAATTTGCCCAAGGCCCCAAAGTGAATTCATTAAGAACCAGAATTCAATCACAGGTATTCCTGATTCTTCTAAAATTCTCTCACGCTGGCTGCATAGTAGAATTACCAAATCTCTTTTAAAATGACAATGTCTGGGCTCCACCCCCAGAGGTTATGATTTAATTGATCTAAGATGAGGCCAGTTTTTGAGACCAGTATACGACTTCCCAAATAACTGGATATATATATATAGCCACACATATAAGAGAGAAAAGCTACTTTTCTGGGTGAAGGGAGGGTTAATAGTGAAAATGTAAGAAGAAACCTTAGCAAAGAGTGTTTAAGCACCTTTATAAAAGTAATTTTCAAATGTAATTTTTATACCTACTTAAGATACATTAGAACAAAATCCAGATGTCCTGCAATCCAAAACATTAAAAGTGCAAGAAGAAAGTCTGACACAAAAGTTCATAACCCCTTCATCTAAAATATGCTTTTTAAGCAAACAAAATGACACTTTTTAAAGTCAAATACTGTAAAAGATTACTTGTCTTTTGCACAAGTGGCAGATCTGTTATCATTCTCATCATATTGAAAGCTTATCCAACAGATGCCCTCTCTGTACCCTCCAATGGCTCTTTGTGCACTCAAAATTAACCCCACTATCACAGTGTTTCTCTGCATTAACCAATGTAAGACATTTGAAGAGGGTCTTTGTTGTTGTAAAATGAGGAAAGTTGCATTAAAAGCATTAAAATAATTGTGCTCACTTGGAAAAAAAAATCAAAATACAGTAACAGCATTTTATGTGAGCCATTCCTTGCAAACAACTAACAGTTTTCAACTCTTTAATTAAAGAGATATTCTTTAAAATTGGGAAGAAGTGTTAAGTTGAATGTCATCCCCTTTCTCCTAGAATCAATGACCTCTGATAAGTATCTGAACCATTTAAACACAAACACACATAAAATGTGATTTTATTAAATTCAACAAACATGAACTTTGGAGTGGCTGAAGAAAAATAACAACTGTTTTCTAAATTTAATTAAACAGAAAAAGACAGAGCTGACAAGCAGATGAATTGTCTAACTAAACTTTACAAGTCAGATATTAAGAAAAGGAGTGTCATTTTCTTATTAGGAGCCCAAGGTGACTGCTTATGTTTTGAACACTGGTTAATTCTAGCTGGAGCACAAATCTATCTTTTCTTTTATAATTAATTCTCAGTGTCAGAACTGCTAGATGCCCTTTTCAGAATCAACCTATCCTGGCTGTTAATTATACCACAGAAATATGTTCAAATAATGTTAATGGTCTGATTCTATACTCACAGAACAAGCTGTAGGAAAAGCTCAATTAAGACTTTGCTAAATATGTTTACTTAATTATTTTGCAGAGAATGAGAATGGTTTGCTTGGCAAAAATGATATCTGAGAAAATGATTTTTAAAAAGAAAAGCAATGTGCTATCTTAACATGGATACCAAATAGGAACCACTGTTTGGACATTAAGATAAATAATGATTATTCTTAGAAGTACCTAACAGTGAGATATTATTTCTTTGAAGGTTTCTCAAATGCTGAATAAATAGAAAAATAAGAGAAATACAGTGTCCAAGAAAGTCTTTTGAAGGATAGTGACACAAAATGTGCCTTTTTAACATTTTTATATATTCAGTTGAAATGGGCTTATTTTCTTAATGGTCTACTTTGGGACTATCCTAGCCCGAGCCCCAAAGCTGCCGTGGAAATTTAGATTGAAACCAATAAACTCAAAACTACCCAAAAGAGGCCTTGAAGCTGACTTCAGAGTTGACTAGGAATCTCCTAGAGTGCTGAGACTAGTTTAAGTCCAGGGAGTGCCCTTCCACTTAGGCCTGCAATGAGGAATGACATTCAGCAACTGGGTTCAGTTACTGGGTGGTTTATCTGCCTGTGGATAGCTGGCATGCAATTGGTCAAAGTGAGACAAACAATAAAAGGAATAATCATAAACCTAAAATAAGAGAAGGAAAAGAAAAAACATTTTTGGGCACCTGTGATGGGTCTGTCATGTTGCTAAGTACTTTACATATGTTATATTCATTAAACCTCTCTTCTCCCATAAACTTTTCCAGGTAAAGATTACTATTCCCACTTGCAAAAGTAGAAACCAAGGTACAGAGATTAAGTAAGCTGTACAAAATCACTCAGTCAATAATAAGCGACAGGTCCAACCAGGATTTGAGTCCTGGTCTTTTTGGCTCCAAAGAGCAAGCTTATCTAGCAAACTATAAAGAAAGGCAAAATTTGAGATCAAATTCAGAGATAAGGGAAACAAAAAATTCAATCTCACATATTCCGTACCTGAAATATGAAAGATCATTTTTTCGCTTTTAATTCCTGATAAATCCACACACAGGGTTGGAAATGTGGTACTTATATGATTTTTCTTGGTCTGAGAAGTGATTTAGGTCTATGGCAACCTTTCCACTTAACATCATTTATAGGTCAAAAAATAATAAAATAAAAAGCTTAAGGTTCCTTCAGTCATATCAATGAGGAATAAATGCTCAAATGTCTTGCCTAAAGTCACAATGCTAGATTTCTGCAAAGCTGGGATTAGATCTCAAAGCTGACCGATGGTCTACTGTTCTTTACATTACAAAGTATTGCTTCATTTTGTTTTTCCTTGGCCCTAGAAAAAGGTGGAAACTGTTAGTTATCACATAAGAACATGAAACAGCCACAGGAATGATGTTAAAAATCCTCTTAAGATTAGCACATTCAACCATTACCTTAAAAAGGAAACCAATCATCTAGGTTTATGTCAATTTTGTTTCAAATGGCATTCAGAAAAAGACAAAACCAGGTAAGCTTACTTAATATAAAAGTTTGAATTTATTGGTCAAAGTTCCAAGTGGCTCAGATTTAAAATACAACTGATGTAAAAAATCAATGCATCATGACATGAGAAAACTGTTACTGATTCTTTATGTGCTTCCAATTTGATTGCTTTGGCCTTCCAAACAAATAAATGGCAGTACCAGAAACCTATTAGTATGATAATAAAGCCTCGCTCCTGGATGTATACAATCTCTGTACTTGGAGGATAACAAATAAACAAACAATTATCTGTGTAAAGACCTGCTCTAGATTTCAATTTAATAGAAAAATATTAGCAGAAATTATAAAACGTAAGGGTAATCAGAATGCCTTCACTTTAAGTCCCTATAAAAGTTCATTTCTCTAAGTGTTAAAAGCTAATAGCTTCATTTTTTAGCCCATTGTTCCTACTTACTTTTTGTGTTTTTTCCAAAATTCTAAATTTTTAAAAAGCCAAACCTAATAGCTTCAAGTAATTATCATCTATTACTATCCAAGACACCGTGAGTGCAGTGGGTCCTTTTATATACAGAAAATAGTACAGTTGGTAGATATGTATTAATCAAGGTTATGAACAAAGAAAATGAAAATGTACAACAGGCATATATTAAAACATAGGTAAATATATACACACATATGTACACAAACACTTACACATCCAAAGTTTAATATCTGGAATGCCTTTGCCTGATTATATACCTCCTATCCCAAAAAATCAAAGTAGTTTTATAATTCAAGGATGCATTTTCCTATTATGAATACATATTTTTCCTGTCACATGTAATGAATTAAATTGAACCAGTGATGACACACTATCTGGTAGTAACACAATGATTAAGGCCCTATTTAAAGTTAAAGTATACTTTCCTAGAACTTAACATTATTAAATCATCCATGTTTCATTACCACAAAGTTTATAACATCATAAAAGTAACAGTGATAGCAAAAAGAAAATGCATAAGTGTTCTCCTATTTTGGTTGAACCTATGTAACTTCATAAAAGAAACACACGTATATTACTATGCAAATGGGTTCCCAAATTTTTATACATTCTACTTACTCCATTGTAGCCAGCCTCAGCCACATAATTCACATGCAGAACTATCACCCTTTGAACTAAATGAATTCTGTTATAATGGAGAGCTGAGACTTGAAAAAATTGCTTACAATTGCACATACAAGTGAAAAAGATAGCTAAGTCTAAATTAAGATGTTGGCTATGAGGTTTCCAATAGGACCTTGACATGACTGTTGACCTACTCATGACATGATCACACCAGTACGGATTTGGAATTCTATTAGTATTACCAGAGGAAAAAAAGTCAAGGAGTCATCAAGAAAACAAATCTATATCTTCTACTCCATCAGCCAATTACTGTTGTTAAAGTGGAATTAGATGGGTATTGACAATGCGAAGGGGATAAGGATTAAGCAGATGACTGAATATATCGCAAGCACTGGTGATCATATTTTGGCTTTTTAGCATTGTTTTGCTTTTGCTGCATAGTTTTTTAAAACTCTAAAATAGGAATGCGCAAAGCAGATTAATTGCTAATATCATGCCTGTAAAAATACAATTTATAATATATTTGCTAATTGGATAATGCACAAATATTTTCATTTAAGAGTGCTATTTTATAACAGCAAATATTCAACAGCTAAGCAAAGATTTAATAGAAAACCGCATCTGTCTATAAGTATAGAACCACTGGAAAAATAATAAAAGGCTTTAAAAATTTCCTTACCCTAAGTTAAGGCAGAAAATTCGCCAATCAAATTTTGAAAACGTTATCTTTTCTTAAAAAGTAAGAATAATACAACCCAACTGATTATAAAACCAAAACACTTTTTTTGCAAGAGGTGGCAGTATACTGTAATATTTAAGAGCACGATCTTTGACTCTATGGAGACCTAGTTTCAGTTGCGGCCTCTGCCACTTGCTATAGCTTTGTGACCTTGAAGAAATTACTTAACCTATGTCTTGATTTCCCAATCTGTAAAACTGAGATAGACTATCCAAGTTATATGGTAGTGTGAGGTTAAATGAGCGTGCTTGTGTAAAAACTTTGCATAATATTTAATTAGTATTAGCTTCAGCTATTATAAAACGTTATCTCTATACATCCATTGAAGTCAGGCAGCTATTTTGTCTACAGAAAAAATTCAGTTTTGTTATATGGTGAATGGAATTCCTGAGGTACTAACAGGTCAAAGTGAAGAAACCCATAAAAGTATTGGTTATCAATGCCAAAGTCCAAAGTATCATATAAAATCTGGTTTTACTTTTTATTATTATTATTATTGTTATTTTGAGATGGAATTTTGCTCTTGTTGCCCAGGCTGGAGTGCAATGGTGCGATCTCAGCTCATGGCAACCTCCACCTCCCAGGTTCAAGCGTTTCTCCTGCTTCAGCCACCCGAGTAGCTGGGATTACAGGAATGCGCCACCATGCCTGCTAATTTTGTATTTTTAGTAGAGACGGGGTTTCTCCATGTTGGTCAGGCTGGTCTCGAACTCCCAACCTCAGGTGATCTGCCCACCTTGGACTCCCAAAGTGCTGGGATTACAGGCATGAGCCACTGTGTCCAGCCTGGTTTTATTTTATACTGCAAACTCCACTTCATGGGGGCGGGGCGGGGGGCGGGGATCACAAAGTACCAGGCAGATTTGATTTAATGGCAGGGGGAGGATTACCAGTTTAAATTGCAAGTAATACCACCAAGACAAAAAAAAGTAGTTTTGTTTTGTTTTGTTTTCAAAAGAAATATTTCTGCCACTTTTTTAAATTTTTAAGACAGGGTCTTGCTCTATTGCCCAGATTGACGGGCAGTGGCATGATCATAGCTCACTACAGCCTCAAAGAACTCCTAGGCCCAAGGGATCCTCCAGGCTCAAGGGATCCTCCCACCTCAGCTTCCCTAAGTAGCTGGGAATACAGGCACATGCCACCAGGCCCGACTAATTTTTTAAAATTTTTTGTAGAGACAGGCCTCACTATGTTGCCCAGGCTGGTCTTGAACTCCTGGATTCAAGCAATTCTCCCGCCTCGGTATCCTAAAGAGCTGAGAGTACAGGCGTGAGCCTCTGTGCTTGGCCCACTTATTGATGAGTTCACTAAGTCCTGGTTGAGGTTTCTGGTACCATTTTCTGCCTTCTCTTCTTACATCAAAGTTTTTACCCACTTACAAACTATGTTTTACTGATTGAATAACACCCTCACGTCCCTCTTTTCACACAATACACGTATTTTGATATTAAGCATACTTACTACATCTTTTGTCTTTTAAAGTCAAGTTTGAATTAATGGCATATCATGACAGATATATTGATGCCAGTCTAAAATAGCTAAGTAAAATCATAATCCAATGAGTATATCAATGAACTTGGACTAGCATCACTTGATGAATCAAGACTACCAGTATTTTCTTCCTAGTGTGTGGACATAGAATGATCGATACTCTCGTACATCCCTAAGACTTGACAACTGATATTTTGAGTTAGTGAAAATATGCAAATAAAGTTTTCACTTATAACATCAAATGTAAATCCTTCATTCAGATGTACACTTTGATACTGTGGTGGATTATGCCTAAATCTTTTCAACTCTTGTTAAATATTTCCAATGAGCTGAGGTAATCTTACTTTGCAGTATGATTTTTAAAAAGGTGTAACGCACCTAAACACACACACAAAAAGGATGCAAAGAAATATAGCTTAGTTTTTTAACACAAATAAAATCCAAACAATGATATATCTTACAATAACGTAAGAATACTTAAAATACATTGCTTTAAAAAAACAGTGGCAAAGAATGCCAAGAATCTAATAAGGAAAGTGAAGGTTTGCAATGGCAATTCATTAAAGAGAGTAATCACACAAAAAAAGTAAGAGGCATGGGAATGTGCTATTAAATTTTTAGTCGTATTTTTAAAATAAAATTCTAATCAAGAAAAAAAAGCAGAGATGCCCAAACACAGACAAGAAAAAAAATCTTTAACAAATCTAATAAATTTAACTTGCCCTGACAGATCTTTTTAACTTATTGGAAAATTCGCTTGACTTAATATTGACACAGAGATGTGTAAATCAATACATTCAGAATGAAAGATATATTTTAATTTAAAAATGCTCAAACTGCAGCAGTAAATCTATGCACTTAGCACATAAAAATCATTAAGAGTTTACATGTTCAGACATAACATTGGGGTTGACCAACACACCTATAGGTGAATGCCAAATCCTAAATTCTGACCACCAAAATACTTACTTTTTATGTCACATATAAGGCAATCTTTACAACATTTCCTGAAAAATATTTATAAATACTAGACAAATGGATTTTCATTGAGAATCCATCAAAGCCTGCAACCAGGGCACCACTTCTCTGCTGCTGATAAAAAAGTCCTACTTTTATATATTATACAACTACAGGCTATTGTGATCTTACCAAATGAAATGAGAAAAGTAAAAGAAATGAAGCTATCCCTTAATCTCAGTGACTGTCTATGTGGTGAAAGCCTTTAGCTGTGCCATCCAATATGGTAGCCACTAGTTATATGCAGCTATTAAATTAAGATATGTTCGAAGTATAAAACACACAAAAGATTTTGAATTTACTCCAAGAAACATATAAAATATACCATAATTTTTGCTACAATAATTTTATTGTTACATACACACATTTTCAGGATAAAAATCAAATAATTTGTTTCACTTAGGAATTCATTATACAAAAAAGTGAGACTTCAACAGACAAGCACAAGAATTTACTGTAGTTTAAATTTATCTCCTTAAATATTTTTGATGCACAAATTTAACTTGGTATACCACACCATAAATCTAAACTATCTTGAGTTTAAATAAATTGGTAGTGTCCTCACTCTCTGACCTTCCATGGATGGTGACACAAAGGATGAAACAAAGGATGGGGCAAAAGATGTATATCAGATGATGTACAGAGGATGAAAAATTAGTAATTATGACCCTGTTCTCTAGTAAGCTAACGTTTTAACTTACAAATTTATAAAAAGTTAATAGGGAAACATTTTACTTCTAGAAAAACAAATCTGTATCAAACAAGAAGTGCTTATATTTACTAAAGTATATATGATTATAGTGAAAATTTTCCCAATTATCTCAAAATCGCAGCAAAGATAACTGCTCACCTCCTACTATAACTTTTCTTTATAATTAGTGTACAGCATTACCTTCGGTAATCTCAACCCTTTTACTTTTATCATCCTCCTCCTTTAAAATCTTTCCTTTCCCCAACTATCTTCTCAAGCTTTGCTAAGAGTGGGTCCCAGGCCAGCATCATCAGCATCTTCTGCGAGCTCATTAGAAAGGCAGAATCTCAAGTTCCTCCCACAACTTAATGAATCAGAATTGACATTTTAACAAGATCCACTCCCACCAGCCCCCAAGATTTGGTGGGAGATTAAATTTAAGCATCTCCGCTCTACACTTGGTGGAAAGGATTTCTAGCCTCCTGGTCTGTGTCTCTTGTTCTTACCCTTTATACGTTTTCATTGGTCCTCAGGTTAATAAGGTAAGCATCTTAAAAACTATTGATTTCAAAACTTCCCTTTTACAGATAAGCAAACTAGAAATAAACTTTAATGCCTAGCACAAGGCCTTACAAGAAAAGGCCCTTAATAGAAGACAAAGGCAAGATGAGAGAGGAGTTGAAGCTAAAAGAGGTTAAGGACTTAGAGGGTTTCTATAGCTAATTAGTTGCATGGTGAAACTGTGTCTCATGTTGACTCCAAAGACCAATGCTCATTCCAATATACGATGCAAGACAAAGCCAGAGTTTCTGAGTCCCACCTCTCCCAACTTCTCACCGGGATGTACGTAAGAGAGTATGTCCTTGTGAATAGGTGAACATGTGAAAACCTAGGCATGCCCAGCTCTGGAGTGCTTCCCAAGAGAACAGTGTGAAATATTAGAAGTTTAGGCCAGGTGCGGTGGCTCTTGCCTGTAATTCTAGCACTTTGGGAGGCTGAGGCGTGCAGATCACGAGGTCAGGAGTTCAAGACCAGCCTGGCCAACATGGTGAAACCCCATCTCTACTAAAAATACAAAAATTAGCCGGCCGCAGTAATGTGCGCCTGTAATCCCAGCTACTTGGGAGGCTGAGGAAGGAGAATTGCTTGAACCTGGGAGGCTGAGGTTGCAGTGAGCCAAGATGGTGCCACTGCACTCCAGCCTGGGTGACAGAGCAAGACTCTGTCTGGGGGAAAAAAAAAGAAGTTTATAATTTCTTGTACTATATTCTTTGATTCTCTTCTCTTCTACTAAAAAATATCCATGGTCACTGGTAGGTAGGAATCAAGAAGTAAAAAGTAAAAGTAATATGAGACAACTTTCAAACATAGAAACAAATAGCCTGAATTGGGTTGGGAATCATTACTTGAGTATGCAACTGTTCACTCTCCCCTACTTCTTTTCATCTGTACCCTTCTGTCACCCTCTTCCTGTGCCATTCCCCACTGCATCTCTTATTTAACTGTCACAGAAAAGACAAAGTTGAAAAGTTACTGGTACAATCCTTGTTGCTCTTTGGAAGAAAAGCACTATGTAAATCCTATAATTATTACAAATGATAACTTATAATTCCTAGTATTTTAAAATTTTTACCAGGTATTTTCATAAAAATTACCTTAAAGTCACCATAACAGCATGTCACTGTTTTAGATAGTAACAGTGATTATAAAAAGATGAACAATTATTGGACATGGTAAATCTATTTACATTTTTTCAAATAATATCATATTATAAAAATTATAAAAACAGAAAAAGTTCAGGCAATAAACCCAAAAAAATGACTAGCAGGAAAAGCAACACCACAATTTTACTTTTAAAAAAGCAAAGAATCCAGTATTAAAGTTGGTATAAAACATTGTAGTAATGCTCAAAAGATAATGCTTTAAAATAAAAATATTGTGGTGCTAAATATAATGGATTAAATTATGTCTTATGAAAAGACCAGAAGAAGGTGACAGGTATATAAACAATTCACAGTAAAACTAGCCAGCAGGTCAGTAAACAGAGAGAGCTTTAATGATTTGAATATCTGATTTGATTTCTTATATATCAGTGCCTTATGCCTATTTAACATTTGACAATAAAATATACTTAACTATGATTAATAGGAGCACCTGAGATTGCAGTTTATGCTACAACAGAAATATAACTACTGAAATACACCATTCACTGTAAGAATCCGTATTACAGCTAACCTTATTACAAAAGCATTTATCAGAATTTTAAGTCTCCTAAACTCCATCTTAGATAAAATATAGTAAAAATATGGGTAAATCAAAGACTACTAGCACTTCATAAATAATTACTGCATGTATTAGATTATTCCTACTAACAGAATAGATTAAACAGCAGATCAGATGAAGATAAAAAGATAATTAAATAACTGGAACACAGAACTGAAGATATTACCTGTAATGTGGCACACACAAAAAAACAATGAAATGAACACTAGGAGAAAAGGGCTAAGAGACATTAAGAATAAAATGAGAAAGTGCAACATATGTCTGTCTAAAAAGATAGAAGACTGAGTCGGGCGGGGTGGCTCATGCCTGTATTCCCAGCACTTTGGGAGGCCGAGGTGGGTGGATCACAAGGTCAGGAGTTTGAGACCAGCCTGGCCAACATGGTGAAACCCCGTCTCCACTAAAAATACAAAAATTAGCCAGGTGGTGGTGGCGCGTGCCTGTAATCCCAGCTACTCAGGAGGCTGAGGCAGGATAATTGCTTGAACCTGGGAGGCAGAGGTTGCAGTGAGCTAAGATTGAGCCACTGCACTCCAGACTGGGCATCAGAGCAAGACTCCGTCTCAAAAAAAAAAAAAAAAAAATAGAAGACTGATAACAAGAAGCTGTATTTGGAAAAGGGCTGAAATTTTTTTTAAAGAACTGATTAAAGATAGGAATTCTCAGATATAGGAAGCACAACATAAAAAAAGCAGGATAAATAAATTTATATCTATATATTGTTGGGAAACTACAAAATATAAAACACATTTTTTTTTTCTTAAAAGCAGCTAGGGAATAAAAATAAAATACGTTATTTGCCATTAGTGGAACAGATATCTCAGAGCAAGAGTGAATGCCAGAAGATAGTACAAGAGTATCTTTAAAATACTGAGAAAAATTATTTAACCCAGAATTATATAACAAGAAAAAATATTATTCATTAAAAAAGGTAAAATAAAGCTAGTTTCAGATTTAAAAAGTGAAATTATCTGTTTTAGATTTTCACCAAAAGAACTTCTAAGCATAATGGAAGAAAAATGATCCTGCAAAGAAAGACTGAAATATAAGATGAAAGGTGAGCATCTGGTAAATCTTGTAGCTCTAAATAAATGCTATACATTAATAATAATGTCTAATTTATAGGTTGACAAAACTAAAAGACTGGAAATCAAGAGAATATTTTATGTTCAAAGAGGTGTGGTCAAAATTAATGTTCTAGGCCTCGTGCGGTGACTCACGCCTGTAATGTTAGTGGGAGGCCGAGGCGGGCGGATCACTTGAGGTCAGGAGTTTCAAATCAGCCTGGCCAACATGGTGAAACCTCACCTCTACTAAAAAAAAATATACATATACAAAAAAATTAGCTGGGCATGTTGGCAGGCACCTGTAATCCCAGCTACTTGGGAGGCTGAGGCAGGAGAGTTGCTTGAACCCGGGAGGCAGAGGTTGCAGTGAGCCTAGATCACACCATTGCACTCCAGCTTGGGCGAAAGAGTGAGACTCCATCTCAAAGAAAACAAAAAACAAAATTATTGTTCTAAATTCCTAGTATTATTTAGAAGAGGTTTAAATATCAACAGTAGATGTTAAAAGTTGTTAAACACACACAGCAAAATTTCAAAGACATCAGAGGCATGGAAGCAACCAGGGTAGATACCTAGCTTCGAAACTAGTAAAATGGAGGAGAAAATTAGAACGAGAAAGAAAACAGAGCAACAAGTCAATACTAGAAGAAAAAAAATCTTTTAAAATGTTAGAAAAATAAAAATATGGAGTTGATATAAATATATGTCCACATATATCAGAAATCACAATAATCTGAAAGCATTAGTTATATGGTAGACAATAACATATTAGATTTTTAAAAATCCAACCATATGCTGTTTACAAAAGATATACCTAAGACAAAAGGACCCAGAAAGGTAGAAAAAATAAAAGGGTAGAAAAAATAATACCAGGAAAATATAAACTAAAGAAAGATGAGGGCAGATATGTTAATATAATGCATAATAGACCTTATATAATATTAAAAGCATTATTAAAGATAAAACAAACATTAAATTAACCAGGAAGGTTAATCCACTTCAAACACTAGTGTCTTTAATTTTATCTGTTTGGGTACAGTTCATAAGAATGGGATCTTACACTATGTTTTCTTCTACAATTTGCTTTTTTTCTCTCAATGAGACTCATTCATGTTAATGTTTGCAGTTATAGTTCATTCCACTGCTGAATTCCATAGTATAAATATATCTATTATTAATGTATTCTAATATTAATTGGTAAAAAGTGAAACAAGTGACATGAATAAGAACAGCAGTGCCAGGCGCAGTGGCTCACGCCTGTAATCGCAGCACTTTGGGAGGCCGAGGCAGGCGAATCACGAGGTCGAGAGATCGAGACCATCCTGGCCAACATGGTAAAACTCTACTAAAAATACATCTCTACTAAAAATACAAAAATTAGCTGGCATGGTGGCACACTCCTGTAGTTCCAGCTACTCAGGAGGCTGAGGCAGGAGAATCGCTTGAACCCGGGAGGCGAAGGTTGCAGTTAGCTGAGATCACGCCACTGCACTCCAGCCTGGTGACAGAGCAAGAGTCTGTCTCAAAAAATAATAACAATATAAAAAAAGAACAGCAAGAATGTTTGTAATAGCCAGAAACTTGTAACAATACAGAGACTCACAAGATTGCCTAGAGATTGCACAAATATGTAGCACTAAAGCCATGCATTGCTTAACACCAGGGATACATTCTGAGAAACGCATCATTAGGCAATGTCACAGTCACACAAACATCGTAGAGTATACTTACACAAACCCAGATGATATAGCCTATTATACCTAGGCTATATGGTACAGCCTTTTGCTTCCAGGCTACAAACCTCTACAGTATGTTACTGTATTGAATAACATAGGCAACTCTAACACAATGGTATTTGTGTACCTAGACATATCTAAATATAGAAAATGTATAGTAAAAAATATGATATAAATGGTATACCTGTATAGGGCACTTACCATGGATGGAGCTTGCAGTACTGGAAGTTGCTCTGGGTGAGTGAGTGAGGGAGAGGTGAGTGAAAGTGAAGGCCTAGGACACTTCTAGACACTAATGTAGACTTCATAAATATTGTACACTTAAGCTACACTAAATTTATTTTAAAATATCCTCTTCCTTCAATAATAAATTAACCTTGGATTATTGTAACTTTTAACTTTATCAACATTTAAAATTCTTCACTTTTTGATTCTTGTAGTAACACTTAGCTTAAAACATACATTGCACAGCTGTACAAAACTATTTTCTTCCTTTATATTCTTGTTCTGTAAGCTTTCTTCCACTTCATAGCTTTTTTTTTTTTTTTTACTTTTAAAACTGTTTGTTAAAAACAAAGACACAAACACACACATTAGCCCAGTCCTACACAAGGTGAGAATCATCAATATCACTGTCTTCAGCCCCACATCTTGTCTCACTGGAAGGTCTTCAGGGGCAATAACACACATGGAGCTGTCATCCTGTGATAACAATGCCTTCTTCTGGAATACCTTTTGAAGGACCTGTCTGAGGCTGTTTTACAGTTACATTTTTGAAGGAGGATACTCTAAAATGATGATTAAAAGTACACTATGGTAAACATACAAACCTACTAATATAGTTGTTTATTATCATTATCAACTATTATGTACGGTACATACTTGTATTGTGTATACTTTAGGAGCACAGTCATTTGTTTACACCAGAATCACCACAAACGTGACTAATGTACTGCACTGTGAGGTTACAATGCCACGAGGTGACAGGAATTTTTCAACTCCATTATAATCTTATGGGATCACCATTGTAGAAGCAGTTCATTCTTGACTGAAACATTGTTATGCAGCACATGGCCGCATACACTGTACTATAAAACAAACACAAAGCTATAAATAAAGGCGAGGATATGATTAACATAAAATTCTTGATAGTAGTTACCTCTGGGAGAAGAGGTGACATAATCTGGAAGTATAACTAAGAGCCTTGGAACTACTGATGGTGTATGGTGCAGGGGGGAAGTTCTGCAAGTTTGGATGATTTTCTTACCCTAGGATCAATTTATCTCAGATAGCTAGTTAAAGGCAGTAAAGAGAGGAAAACCAAATTTCCTGACTACAAACAGGTTCCCAACAGCATTTCCAAATTATAGTTCTAAAAACTGATTCTAAAAAAAAAAGCAGGGTGGAGAAAGAAGTTCCTTTGGGAAAGATTACAAATCATATTTCTCCGCAAAAGTTCTACTTAAAAAGCACTGAAGTCCTAAATTTCAGAAACTTACTTAAATGGCTTTAATTTGGTGTTTCCCAGACAAACTGTACCACTGAACACTCCTTTTCCTTTTCCATATCCTACAAAATGACTACTTAAAATCCGAGATTAAATTTTTAAAAATTAAATCTCAAAGTATGGAAACCTAAGATAGAAAGAAAGAGACTGGCCAAATTACACAGGGCCTTGAAACCAGCAGGCAAAGGAGAACCAATGAAAATTTTTGAACAAGCCCAAACCAGGGCAATGAACAGAACCAGGTTTTAGAAAGATTACAGTAAGAATAATACTCTGTATGAACAGTAGTGTGAAATTGTGGGGGTGCTAATCACAAGGTCACTGTTAGAGTTTGAGAACTCATAAGAAACTGGACTAAAACAGAGGTAGTACAAATGGAAAGGAGAGATGCAAATTTCACCAACAATATAGAAAGATTTTTCTGGATTTGTCAACTGACTAGGGAGGAGTAAGGAACAAAAAAACAACTAAAATATTTTCAGTAGGATGACTAAAATACATAATTTATTTAAATCTTCACAGCCAGCCTATTAGATAGGTATTATGAAAGACTCAAAACTTAATTTTTCCAAAAGCATAAAACTAGTAAATGACAAAGCTAAGAATTGAGTATTTCAGTTGAATACCTCAAAAATAAAGAATGCATTGAACTTATCTTTGGATCCACAGCCCAACACTGTTTCCTTTACAGCAAGAATAAGACTTTAAGCTTTCTAGACAGGTGACTAGGAGATAATGATATTAGTATATATAGAATATATATTATATATAGAAATCAGAGGTGCTAACTTGTTGATGAAGACTCTATCTTCAATTCCCTCCCTCCCTTGGATAATCCATCCTTCATATTCTTCCAGGGGACTGAAAAGACAGATCAATGAAGAAATGAGTTACAATTCTTGCAGAGAACTTAAAAGCTTTTCTCAGAAGCATAGGAAAGACTCAACTGCTAAGAACTGGTAGCAATTACCTAATTCTGATACCTGGCTAGCACTGTGTCCAACGATGGTGCCTAAGAATACAATAACCAGTAAGGATCTACCTACTGGGAAGCTATTTCAATGGGAACAATTTTTTCAACTACACAGCTGTGTTTTTAAGCATTATTATTATGACTATCAGGATGATCTCTTCATTAGAAAGGTCAAAGATTCTTTTTTATTATTTAAATAAAGCACTTTACCAATTAAAACTTAATTGAACCATAAGACATCATCTAGTATATGACATTCTCAGAAAAATTCCAATCATATAATTAAATGTTCTTCAAAATGAAAGAGTAAAAAATAAAATAAATAGTGCACAAATCTTTAACTCAGTAATACTTTCTTTATGGTTCTTTATTCCTTACTCAGTATCATCATTCATGCAAACCAATGTATTTAACAACTGAAATGGAATATTGCCTCCTAAAATAATGGATTCTAAAAGGTAACCGTTATAAACTATTGTCAGTTGACATCAGTAAAAAAATCTACCCCCTTTCCCCAAGGGAGATAACAATTTCATGGAGAGAACAAGTTAAAGAAATATCCCACTATTCCACTATGAACATATAAAACATTTTAAACACAATTTATTAAGCATGTAACTAATAACATTATGTAGTCATCTGCTTACATGAACCAGGCTGCAAACAACTTTAAAAGGGCATTTTTTAGGACATTTTCATCGAAGGAAGCAAACTGAGCAATTATGAACAGGCCATGACAGCAGAAAGAGGTGAAAAGTGAGCCTTCCAGGTGGGGCCAATCATTTCAAAATCTAAGAAACAATTCACTCCTGTTTGGTAGTATTAGAGGTGGTTTCTCTCAAATGTGAAAGAATGTGGGCCCATATGTCATGTCAAGTCACTTAAAATCTCCCAGAGGACCTGACTGCTATAATGGAACTGTCCAATCTCCAGGCAGACCATGGCCCGCCCATCCCTCTCTTTTCTGCTTCATGCCATCACCTCTTCCTTACATTCCCCTCTAGAAGACATCTTGCTGCTTCATGACCTAAGTGCCTGCTCATGCCCTCCCCTCTGCCCAGAGTGGCTACCCTGCTATTCTTCACCTGGATAACGACTACTGCTTTTCCAAGACTGCTCTCAAGTTCTATCTCCTAGAAAAGTAGTTCCTAGACTGCAGAGATGGTCATTTCACTTGTAAATATGATAAAAATGCAAAGACTATAGACACACTGTGGTCTTTTGGGTCTTTGGCTTGTATCTTACTGTTTAACCAAATCTATATTACATTCTTTTAAAGATCCAAGAGTTAACTGTACCTAAATCCAGGTTTTAAAAATGGCTCCTAACACATTGGATGAGATATATTTAAGTCTCTAAAGATGAGAAAATGAAGAGCACACATTTTCCAGATCCCAGGGAAAAGAATCATTAAATCTCAAGCACTAGGGTTTTCTTCAGCCAGTTGTCAAGGATCAGAAGGAAAAGCAATTGAATGAAATAGGCACTAGACTCAAACTTATTGCTCTATTCAGTCTGCCGGAGTCCACCAATGCAAAGAGACAGGGAAAATAACATCTTTACAGTAAAATGACTGAATTCTCAATTAACTATAATAGTGCTTCTATAACCAACTCTATTTGAAAAGGAGTTAAGGCAAAACTGTGCATAGTATATTTGCTAGTGAAAACCCAGAAAGTTTTCACTAGAAGACCAAAGAGAAACTATGGTCTGTACAATGTCTTTTTTTTTTTTTTTTTTTTTTTGAGACAGTCTCACTCTGCTACCCAGGCTGGAGTGTAGTGGCACGATCTCGGCTCATTGAAACCTCCGCCCCCTGGGTTCAAGCAATTCTCCTGCCTCATCCTCCCTAGTAGCTGGGATTACAGGCACACACTACCACGCCTGGCCAATTTTTGTATTTTTAGTAGAGATGGGGGTTTCACTATGTTGGCCAGGCTGGTCTTGAATGCCTGACCTCAAGTGATCCGCCCGCCTCAGCCTCCCAAAGCACTGGGATTACAGGCATGAGCCACTGCGCCCGGCCCTGTACAATGTCTTTTTTAAACCTCCTGCTTGCTGATCAGGAAAACAGCTCAAAACGCAACCATCTCATTTCCCACATTTTACATTAAACTTCACTTACTTATTTAGGTCATCCACTTACCCACCTATCTCTACCACCTTAAGGTTGCATTAAGTACCTGCGACATGCAATGCTTTGTCGGAAAGAAATGGTACATCTTTTCAGCTTAGGCTAAGATAGGGAAGATGATATACACAAGGGAGCAGTATTTGACCAATCAATGGTTTTTCTCCCTTTTATGGCCATCATAGCACCTAAAGAAGTTTTGAATTTAAATATATTCGACCTGGAAATGCACTTTCTAGTGTGCTGATACATCCCCTAACACCAAGCTACTTCACACATGTATATTATCTGCCTGGCCACTAGAAGGCATTTGAGCTTCGGACTCCTGAGATAAATGAGTGATAATAGTTCCTTTACAGTTACAAAGTCCTATCACCTACACTATTTCATCTTATCTTTTATTATTCCTATTATAGGGATGAGAAACATGAAGCTCAAAGGGGTGATTTCTCCAAGGTCACACAGCCAGTAAATCATGGATCTGGGAGAGGTTATTCTGCATCAACTAGAGAGAATTCAGGTATGAAAATGGAAAGATAAGTAGAAGCACTAGTGGCAAAGGCCTAGAATTGCAAGAAAAATAATTTATATTTTATCTTGTAAACCAAGGAAAGGCAGTAAACAATTTAAATTAGAAGTCAAAAGGGTCACCAAGATCATATTGGAATTTGAGGAGACTTGATAGTGGTACAAAAGAAAGTAGAAAAGTTAACTGTTAAACAGGGAGAATAGCTAGGCTATGTCAACATCCAAGAGACTGAAATGGAACATATATATATGATGAACATATATATATGTGCACATATATATGATGGACATATATATGAATTTTGACTTCTAATTTAAATTGTGTGTATGTGTGTGTGTGTGTGTGTGTGTGTAACACTAATGGGCCTGTTTAAAAACATTTGTTTTACTTGAAAATAGTAAAATTTCCCTGGTAATTCCTAAAAGCCTAGTTAAAAGCATTGACAAAATTTCTGTCTCTAGGATGAATTCACATTCAGCTAGAAAGATGAGCAAGACAGATGGAGGAGATAGACAACAGGACCAGAAATAACTAAACCCTGGCTAA
This sequence comes from Pongo abelii, assembly GCF_028885655.2. NCBI lineage: Eukaryota > Metazoa > Chordata > Mammalia > Primates > Hominidae > Pongo > Pongo abelii. The sequence goes on along the minus strand of NC_071985.2, from coordinate 31,841,974 downwards.
TATCTTATGTGAGTTACTTATTCTGTCCAAATCATAACTTCCTCTTTTGAAAGGTGAGTATGATAAAACTGTTGTCCTTCAAAAAACTGAGTTCTAACCATGCAAAGGTAACAACTGTGACATTACAGTTACTGTTAAAGTCTACATTATTGACAGTAATAGAGAAAACCCTAAACCTTAGCAATACATGAACTCTGTATTAACCAATTCTATAAAATAACTAGAAGAAATCACCAAAAACTATTATTAGTATTTTAAAAGAAAGGCATAAGCATTTTAGTTTATCATTTTTTATTTAAAGAAACATGATCTGATTTACTTTTATATTTAATGTGATGGGAAAAACAATCAGGAAGTACACATAAGTCAATTATTTTTAAAGTTTTTACAGCTAGCTAAATGTATTAAAACTTATAATTTGTTAATGTAGAAATTAATTTGGCAAGTCCAAATGAGTAATATATTTTATATTAAAGACTTCATATATCAAAAAAATGAACAAGTTCACAACTTAAAAAAAGAACTATTTTTTGATGAACAAGAAAGACTTGGAATTAATTTCTGAATCTGATCTTTGCCTTAGAAAATGTACCTTTTCTTCGCCATGTACGTAGCCCAAATAATTAATTCTACTCCGTCTATTCTGGCTACACAAGTTATATTTTTTAACTGCTAACTTAATCATATGGCATCTTGTATTATAGCAACTACATAAATTTGCCAATAAGTTACCAGTTTGAGTCAAATTAGTTAATGTCACTTTCTACTTTAGAATTTTAATTGGTATAACTCAAAAAGTATAGGCTTAACACCAAGCCTCAAAACACGTTGATTTCAAACACATTTTTATTAAATTGGTGGGAAAGTAGATGGCTTCTCACTTTCATTTTTAAGTTTATGTAATAGCACAGAGGAGGTGAAGGTATACAAAAATGGATACCAATATGACTTCACTATGGAATCAGTGAAAGTACAAAATTAAAATAACAAGAGTCAGTGTTCACCATATGATATAAAAATCTAATTTAAGTAACATTAAAGAGTATAAAGAATGGGAAATGTTCATGAATCATTTATCGAATTTTTAAAACTGAGCACTACATTTTGTACATGTAGTGTTCATGGAAAACCAAACTGATTTCAATCACTTAGGGTACATTATAAAAACAACCTGAACAGGTATATTTAGAGATTAAAAATGTATGCCTAGAGGTTAATAAGAAGATATTTCTGTAAGACATAGAGATAAATAGATAGCTTCCTTTTAATGCCACTTTTGGGTTACTGCTATCAACAGAAAATAAAAGCAGACTCCCATTCTGATCAATATCTGAAACCTAATTCAAATGGTTCTCTTCTTTGTACCACTTACATGAAATGATAGTACAATCCCATGTATTTCAGCCCACCCCTGACTTTTGATTCAAAAATGGATCTATGGCAACAATCATCTAACAACCTCTTAAGTGCTTGTTTTATGAATCTGGCCCTTACTTAAGAAGTTTCATTGAAAAGTCTTTTAATCTCCTTCTGAAAAGAATTTACAGGACTGCATTTAAGTTCAAGTTCAAGGGTATTAAAATGTACAAAGGAGGGTGAAAAAGGTGCTAGGTTATAGATTTTAACTTCTTAACTAGAAAATTGACTCAAAATAGATTTTCTAATTTACAATGAATCAAAAGAGAAAACATTAGACCATAGCAGAAGTGGCACAAATGTATCAAAAACCAAATGAATAAACATTTGAGGAGATTTATTATTAGAAATTGCAATAAATTTTGGAAAGATGAATTGATTTTAGTTAAAAGGTATAACTGACAATTTATTGGGCGGGAAGATGCATTATTTTCCAATTGTTATCCATCTACAGTAAAACTGATTTGTGTCCTATTGTATTTTATGGAAAAGGAGAGTGCAACTTTCAGTGATTTAGATTAAATGTATTAATCATAACCAAGCACTGTGAACTATATATCTACTATTAAAGAAGATTTTTGACATTTAATTCTGTAGCAATATTTTGGCTCTGTACCACTCTTCCTAAATCCAATTCCTGCTACAGCTGGCAGATTTCTCCCTTTTAATTTTATGAGGCTTAAAGTAGCATTTAACCACCCATGCGGTAAATAATGCAGGATTAGAAATATTTAGTGTTTTGTTTCCCTTTCAAGAGTGGTAATCCATCAAATCCAAAAATGTTCTCTAAAATTTTTCTATATTTTCGGCAATCTGTAATATATGGTATCATAAAAACCATAAAATTAAATAAAATGCATTACATAGCTAGAATAGATCTGCTTTTCTAAAGAACTGCGTTAACCTAAAAAAGCAGGTAAAATTCACTTTCAACCAGAAGCATGAATCCTTATTGCAAAACAAAACAAAATAAAAATTAAAGATTAAAACAGGATACTTAATTAGAATCTTTTAATTTTGTTTCTTCAGGTAATGAATCTTAAGGAGTATGCAAATAATTTCTAAGCAGTTTAACCATTTAATATCTATCTAAACAAGATACTGTTACAAGTATTAGAATAATACAGAACAATTATTTAACATCTAGATGCTCTAGGTACATGGCTAAGTGCTCCATAAATGTAAAACTAAATTTTAAACTTAATATATCATATGTGATGCATATTTGTTCCCAAGAAACACATTTAACTCATAATTTTTTCATACATGTGAGGCACAAGGCAAAAATGAATTAATTCATCTACAGGAGCTAATATTTCTAATTATAATTTAGAATAGTTACAAAATATTTTTATATTTAACATGTGAGCTTAAAAATAATTAACAACTGCTGTTTAAAAAAAGTATATTTTATTATTAAATCCAAATAACCAACAGAAGTAAAACTGACTTTAAACAAAATCAAATTCCAACTTTTAAATTTTAATTTATATGAAATGCTAATTTTGGTTATTAATGATTCCAAATTATTATAATAATCACACTGTAACTTCATGTGGTACTTTGAGATATATCAAAGTAATAAAGTAACCTGTCAAGTGAGTAATTATCTATATTTAATCTATATATAAAACAAATGGTCCAGAAATGAGTAAAGTCTGTAATTCACTCAAAACACAGTGCTGCTATATATTCATGGTTAGAACATCTAATTTCTTCATACATATTCATATCTTAATTCACTTTAAAAAAAGTCATGATTATAATTGTTGTAAAAATAAGTTTATGTACTCCTAGTGACAAAATGAAATCAAGGATTACTTATTAGAAATAAGATAATCTAAAAAGAAAGTGTGTGTGTGTGCACATATGTGTAAAGGTACCTTTCCCATATATAAAGTGCCTGCTTTGCCCTCCTTGTCCTTCACAGTGCTACACTGTGGAGCTGGGAGTTATATATTGGGAGAAATAGGATGAAAGAAAACGCATCCAGTCAGCTAGACAGCTAGCACCTTTAAGGAGCATGCCAAAGGAAAGTAAAGGCATTTCAGTAGCAAACATATGATTACAGTAAGATGTTAAGGAAAGAGGGTGACTCTGAGATTACGTTCAATCAAGGAATGAGTTAGATTAATTGGTATTTCCTAAAAACAGTCAATTCCAAAAGTTGAGCAAGCACAGTTTTGAGAAGCTATATGAGGAAGAAGGATTACTGAAGAAGGAACAGGTCTGATATTAGTATATATGAAAGGGGCGAATGCCAAATATGTGGCTTGAATTAAATTATTTATTTCAATATCATTTATAATTTTAAAGAGTAAACTAAGGATTCAATAGTAAAAACCCTTGAATCTTTCCCCAAAAGGGGAACTCAATCAAATTTTGAGACAGGCAACATTGAAAAATTCACAAGTAATGTAAATTTCAAGTCTCAGTGTTTTCAAAAGTAACATTCGAAAAAGCAACATCACTATAGCTCTAGCTGAAAATATGGAAAAAAGCATATTTTTCTGAGAATTTTAATTTGCAACAGAACTGAAGTTCAGAGATTAACTGTGATACTTTTTTTTTTTTTTTACGGCGTCTCGCTTTTGTTGCCCAGGCTGGAGTGCAGTGATGCGATCTCACCTCACTGCAACCTCCGCCTCCTGGGTTCAAGAAATTCTCCTGCCTCAGCCTCCCGAGTAGCTGGGATTACAGGCATGTACCACCACGCTCGGCTAATTTTTGTATTTTTAGTAGAGAAAGGGTTTTGCCATGTTGGCCAGGCTGGTCCTGAACTCCTGACTTCAAGTGTTCCACCCACCTCGGCCTCCCAAAGTGCTGGGAGTACAAGCATGAGCCACCACACCCGGCCGATCCTTCTTAACGTAGGTAATTCTTTGAAAATCTGTTTGTGAACTCATAAAATAGATCCTATAAAGGTGCTCCTTATAAAACATTAAGTGTTATTCAAATATTTACTGTTGTCACTAACCTCTAAAATATATATATAAAAAAGAAAACTGACGGGTAACAGAATAAGTTACTTTTTAATAAACTTAAGAAAGAAAAAACCTACATGTCACAGTAAGGACCTTTTAACATAACTTAAATCAAAAGATACCAAAGAATAGGAGAGAAAACATTAAATGGGGTGAAGTGGTAGAAGAAAGAATTGACAGAAAGAAGGATGAACAGTATCTTTACATTATGAAAAATGATTACGTTGAAAAATAAAACACATTTATAGTTCAAAAGATTTAATTTCATAAAGCAAATTCAGAATAATGACTTGCCCAGTATATTCATTAAATTGACCAAAATATCTGGCTGAGATACATTATTTTAGTAGGCAATTAGGTCTACCCAATTTTTAAAAAATTAATTGGAAATATATAGTTTACCCTTACAAGGAATGCTGTATAGCTTGATGGTTAAGTCCTTGGGAAATTGGCCACGGGGTAGCGTTAAAATCCTGTGACCGTGAACAAGTCATTTAAGCCATTTGTCCCTCAGTTTCCTGGTCTATAAGATGGAGAGGAGATAATATTGACCTAATTAGGCTTTTTGTGAACATTTAATGATTTGATATACATAAAAAGATTAGAATAAAATCTGGCAATTAATAAGAACTCAATAAATGTTAGCTATTATAATGAATAGTAATCAAATATTTCTGCTCTTTTATATTAGTTTAACACAAAAGCTGATATGAAAAATAATTTAATAATATTCTATAATGAAATATACTGCCAAACGAATGAAAATATAGGTATGATTTAGAATCTCTCCGTCATTTTTTAAAAGTGTAAAAAGCAAGGTTAAAGTCACAGAAGCTCTATTTGTACAGATGAGTATGGAAGGGACTGGGCATAGGGAAGGACTTTCTACTGGATACTTTCTGTCTATCTGAATTTTAAAACCTGTGTATTTATTATTTTAAAATAATGATAATTAAAAGAAAAGAACACTAGCTAGGACTTCCCAGGAAACACAACACATTGATCATATGTTTATTTCAGCTTCCTCCCAAAGCCCAATTAAAATCAATAGAATAAAAAGATACAACTGCACAAGGACAAAGAGAATAGGAATGAAGATACCAATAGACAAAATATGTCAACAGACCAGGTGTGGTGGCTCACACCTGTAATCCCAGCACTTTGGGAGGCTAAGGCGGGAGGATCACTTAAGGCCAGGAGTTCGAGAACAGCATGGACAACATAGCAAGACCCCTGTCCCTACCCAAAAAAAAAAAATTAAAGATTAGCTGGGCATGGTGGTCAGTGTCTATAGTACTAGCTACTCAGGAGGCTGAGGCAGGAGGATCATTTGAGCCCAGGAGTTCGAGGCTGCAGTTAGCTATGAGGGAACTACTGCACTCTAGCCTGGGCAACAGAGTGAGACTCTTGTCTCTTAAAAAAAAAAAAAAGGCAAAATCACAGAAGATGAAAATCAAATGGATGTGAGGCTGACTGCCCAGCTTCTTCTATGTGCAACAGGGTGGGGAGAGGGTGGCAATAAAAAACAAGCTGACTGAAACACCAGACTCCAGAAAAGTTCACAAATTGGAGGCTCTAGATACCTCTTAAACAGGCAATTCATGGATAGTCTATTTTTTAAAAAGTTGATCCCCAGATCCCATTTTTCAGCCCATCCAGTCATATATTACAACTTCTACCCTATATCCCACCAGAAGCTCAAAACTGATTATATGAAAATGTTAAACTAGAAAGGGGCCATTCCTACAAAGCTCATGATACCCTTTTACTAAAATCAGGAAAATTCAGTGAAAGTCCGCACAATGAATGCTCCCTGTCCTTGTTTATAACAAGAATGTTGGCTAGTGGACTCCATTCTATCCCCACCCCAAAATAACAAAGGCATATCGTTCTCTCTGCAACTTGTCAAGGGAAATCCCTATGGATAGCAACACATACGGATTCCCCAACCAAAAGCTCTAGCAAGCCCTGCATCTGCACACTAGGCATCCAATCATCTTTTTAATGTGCTGTCAACTGGGACTGTATATGCTATCATTTCATGAAGCACATAAAAGGGCAAAATTAAAACAATGAAAACCTTGGAAACTAATATTTTTCAGAAAGAATGTTGTTACTTAAAGTTACACCGGCAATATAACTAGTGGTGGAAAACTGCCTATAAAACACAGGGTCGGTGGGCGCGGTGGCTCACATATGTAATCCAAGCACTTCGGTAGGCTGAGGTGGGAGGATTACTTGAAATCAAGAGTTTAAGACCACCCTGGCCAACATATCAAAACCCTGACTCTACTAAAAATACAAAAAAATTAGCTAAGTGTGGTGGTGCATGCCTGTAATCCCAGCTACTCGGGAGGCTGAGGCACAAGAATCACTTGAACCTGGGAACTGGAGGTTGCAGCAAGCCAAGATTGCACTACTGCACTCAAGCCGGGGCCACAGAGCCAGATTCTGTCACGAAAACAAAACAAAACAAAAAACCATAAGGTCATACCCAGTAAATAACCATCAACATTAAAAAAATTTTTTTTTTTTCTTTTTTTGAGACAGAGTCTCACTCTGTTGCCCAGGCTGGATGGACTGCAGTGGCGCAGTCTTGGCTCACTGCAACGTCTACCTCCTGGGTTCAAGCAATTCTCCTGCCTCAGCCTCCCAAGTAGCTGGGATTACAGGTGCCTGCCAACACGCCCGGCTAATTTTTTGTATTTTTAGTAGAGATGGGGTTTCACCATGTTGGTCAGGCTGGTCTCAAACTCTTGACCTCGTGATCCGCCCGCCTCGGCCTCCAAAATTGCTGGGATTACAGGTGTGAGCCACTGCGCCCAGCCTAAAAAAATATTAAACACATACAATGTGCTAATAGGTTCCATCATTGGAGCTACTGTATGTGCTAATAGGACTCCCATCATTGGGTAGACATAGTTAAAGTAAGCAGATGGTTAACAGTATAAAATACTAGGTTATCCATGAATTAATTAATGAGTGGCAGAGACAGAAGATATAATGCCATTTCAGATAACAGAGTGACCTCAAAAGTGTGAAGAGTTGGGGAAGGTTTTGAAAAAAAGGTATAGAATTGAACTGATACCTGAAGGACATGAATCCAGCAGGAAGAAGTGAGGGATACACTGTTGTGAACAGAGGTGTAAAATACACGGATATGGTTGAATATGAGAAGGCTGAAGAAAGAGTGGGGGCACTGAGAACATAACACCATCTGGAAAGGAGTGAAGTATTATAGGTCATAAGTGAAGAGTGAAAATAGAAAAGAACAAATCTGAATTTTATTAAGACGGTAATGAAAACTATTTCTTGGCACAGGAGCGACATGAGCATAACCACACTTTAGAAATGTTTACTTGGAGTTACGTGTGATATGGATTAGAGGCAGGAAAATCAAAAGACAGACCAGGGAGGAGGCTATAAAAATGTAAGGCTATGAGATACTACACTAGGGTAGTGACAGATGAAATTGAAAAGAAGGGGCTGCTATGAAAGATAAAGAAATAAGGCGCAGACTTGTCTAGATGTGGCAAGAGTGGAGGAAGAAAAAGATAACACATAAAACCAAATGTTACGTTGAAGGACCAAAACCCACTTAGGATCAATGCTTCCCTTAACAAATGTTAGGTCTCTTTTTTTGCTCCCCTTTTCTCAATTAATTTTCAGTAACTAAACTGTAAGGTACTTCAGGACAAATTTTGTATCCCCAGCCCCTTGAACAATGAAGACATCCTAAGTCTTCATGACATGTGCATAGAGCTGAACCAAAAATTTTATAGTTGAAAACACAATTAGGCAAGATATCAAGTTTCTGAGTCAAATGTAACATATACTTATTTATTCATCTGACAAATGATACAAAATACTTTTGTGAATTTTTTATAAAGTATTTTTGTGAATTGAAAAATTAGAAGAATTTATTAAGGATATATGTAAATGAGATAAAATGAGATGAAATCTAAGTAATAAACATTTAGTTTTTAAAGAACAGTTTCTAGACTGAATACTTCAAAATCGATTCAAATCTAAAACACCTCAAAAAAACCAAGTAGATACCATTAAATGTTACTACATAGTCATGTCACTTAAAGATAAACACTCCTGCAAGTTCAGAATTGTATGGACCTGGAATACTTCAATAGTAAACTGTCTATGACCAAATATGAGATTTAAATATGAAGTTCTAAGAGGAAGATTAATGACACAAGTCAGTACTCCTTTGGTATGGAAAAAAAAACAATCAAATTGCCCCCATTAAGTACTGGTCAGTGTTTCAGATAATTGGGACTGAACAACAAAAATTTTACAAGTTTTATTGGCTTAAAACATACGTAAGTACCTGTTGGCATCTCTGGTTTATCAGAATCCCCTTTCCTGGATGTCAGTCAACAAATAACTGGTTGGCATTCTCTAACTATAGTAAAGAAAACTCCTATCTAGACGATTTCATTATGAATTTTCAGTTCTTCAAATTCACCTTCAGTTGGAGGACTTGCAGGTGACTTCCGTATAGAAAGTGCTTGTTAAATATTATTTGGAAGTGTTCTACCCATCATGGATTTTGAACTTTTCTGATATTAGATATCTGACATATCTGAAGGGAAAGTAGAAAACCGAATTTTATAGACCATCAGAATAATTGTATCAGCAACATAAAAGGCAGAAAAACAGAATAGGAGCTTCCTAGAAAGTAAAATGTTTGCAGCATTTCTGTTTCCCTGATTTTGATTTTTAAAAAATAATAATAATGGGGACTATGGCAATGTCATCACCATTTTAAAAGACAACTAAAAAAAGGTGTTGCATCTTCATCTGTGAAGTCAAATGGTTACAAATCAGCAGCCTTAATTTTGAAAGAAAGAGCATTTTAAAACACATTTCAAAGGTTTGTTAGGATACAAAAGAGAAGAAAAGTTTTCAAATGATGATCATAGTCTAAGACGTATTTTTAGAAAACCTCACATTTGCAAATTCAATGTTTTTAAAGACATTCATTAAAAAGTCCATAGATCACATATATCTCGAAAACAAAAAAGTAAAATAAGCCATTTCTTTACCAATAAAGTAATGACTTAAGAATTTGTATGCAAATACTAACGTGAGAAAAATAAAACAAAGAAAGCATGGTATTTCACGCACTTTTAAAAAGGTAATAAAAAGACTAGTTGTACTGCATAATATTTAAGTAGCCATGAAAGCAGAAGAGTAAACTGGTAACCTCTGTAGGGAAGTTCTTACATATTAAATTTCAGGACATACATTATGAAGAAATCTAAAGGGAACATCCAAAATGCTATATAAATATTTAGCATCTGTAAACTTTCTTTAAAAAAAATCATTCAAAAGTTACAAAGAAACGATAAGTGTTTGAGGTGATGGACATCATAATTAATCTCATTTATTATATATTGCTTATGTGTTTCAAAATATCACATTATCCCATAAATATGTATAATTATTACTTTCTCAATTAAAAAAATAAACATAAAGGCAAAAAAAAATTCAGAAGCATTAGTAGTAAAGCTGTACCTGGTAAACAAAAGCGCCTTTTTTGCTATTCACAGGCCTATCCATACTGACATTTAAAAGCTTTGGGCAATCTGATCAGGAATCAGGAGAGATGGCTAAAACCCAGCCCACCAACTTCTTGAATGAACAGGTATGAATAATGTACACCCTTGCTCCTTTCCCCAATTGTTATAAGGGCAATTAGAAGAAAGGCACTAGACTGTCCAAGGCTGAAAATTCCAGCCTGCAAATCATATTCTCTCCAATCAACTTCATATCCTATAATTCTCTAACATTTACCCTGCTTAATTTTCCCCATGTCCATTTTTATTTCCTTATTCTCCTCCCAACCTCCACCAGGTTTATTTTTATTCATTAAAATGTAAGCTTCAAGAGATCATATCTAACTTGTTCATCACTAACACCCAAGGCCCAGCAGTATCTGATACTGGTATTACCTAGTATCAAAAATCTGTTAAACGAGTGGCTGTCATGCAAGAGTTGATCAGAATATCAGGTCCAGTAAAAATTTAAGGGTTCAGTCTAGTCCATGGATCCTACCTACTGTAGAATAGGCATGGATCTTAGCCTCCTGATATAGTCTTAACTTGTAATTACCTAATGTACTCTCTATACTGCTGCCCATGTAATCTTTTAAAAAACAAATCTGATAATTTTTAACCTCTTGGAGATTACATGGGTTCAAATGCATTCCTATGGACCACAACGTCCATAAGGACCTAACCCCTGACCACATTTTCAGCCAAAACCTCCCTGCTACATACCACTCCACACAAGCATATCTTATATCTCAGTAATACTGGATTCATGGTTTCCTGAATACCCCATGCTGTTTCAAACTTAATCCTTGACCATGCCTTTCTGTCTGCCAATTTCCCTCCCCAATCAGTTGGTAAGCTCTAACTCATTCTCGAAGTCTCAGCTAAAACAGATCAAACTCCTTTAAGAGGCTTTCCCAGAGTTTTGCTAAGTTACATGAGAAAGGAGGGGAAAGGAATATAAGAAATACAGAGGATATCATCACAGCTGAACTAAAATAGCAATGTGACAGCTATGAGGCACATTGTAAAACAGGTTGGAGAGATAATGAGGGACCATGGAGGTCAGGCAGGGAGAACAACCTGAAACAGATCAAGCAAGCAGACCAGAAGGTGCTAGATTAGATCAGCAAAAAGGTACTATAGACTACCTGAGAAACATACAAAGGGAAGAAAGGGTGAAAATGGAGGACTGGGTTCCAGTGATTAATCTGATAGAAGCAGTAAAACATTTCATTATCATTTTTATTATGGCACACATCTTGATTGTGCTTGCCATTCAAGATACAAAGAATGCTTGTGAGTATTTCAAAAATAACTCACACTTTGTAACCAGGCATTTTGTAACCAAGAAATGAAGACTACTTTATGAAGAGAATTTATTTATATTTATTAATATTAGCAACATGACAGAAATATGACTTCTGAATCGTATTAATTTTGGCTTGTCAAAGGAAGAACATGTAATAAACTGTTTAAGTTGTAAACATTAATGTATATTATAGATATGTTAATAAGATTAATGAAAAAATATACATAAATACCCCATAGAAAAGTGTCTGGCACATAGTGAGTAAGCATCATTGTGTCTAATTACTAAAATACTAACATTCACTTTGCAAGGTTCCAGATTTCTGAAGCATCACAAACCGAAATGACAATGAAGTCTATGAAGTCAAGCAAATTCAAAGACTAAGTTATCAGAGAAGCAAGAACCAATATTTTAAACATATGGAAAAATATACGTTGTCAATTTTGGTAACATTAAAATACCAAGATTGAACACCTGTTTATATAATTTTTCCTAAAGGGTTTTCAAGACTAAATATGGAGAATATAATAAACATTAAAATACTGTTAAATGAACAAATTTACTACTGTATTGACACTATTTAAATTTGTAAATATCTGCTCTTTTAATAAAGCATAATACAATAAGAATATCAAGACAAACAGATATTTAATAGAACTGAATGAAAAATTGTTCAAGTCATATTTTCAAATAACTATGGATATTAAATTTTTATGATACCGAATCTACAGTTGTAAATGACATCAAAATAGAGAATTTATTTATTTATTTATTTATATTTTTTTTGAGATGGAGTCTCACTCTGTTGCCCAGACTGGAGTCCAGTGGCATGATCTTGGCTCACTGCAACCTCCACTTCCTGAGTTTAAGTGATTCTCCTGCCTCTGCCTCCCTAGTAGCTGGGATTACAGGCACATATCACCATGCCCTGCTAATTTTTGTATTTTTAGTAGAGACGGGGTTTCACCATGTTGGCCAGGCTGGTCTTGAACTCCTGACCTTAGGTGATCCATCTGCCTTGGCCTCCCAAAGTGCTGTGATTATAGGTGTGAGCCACCGTGCCTGGCCCAAAATAGAGAATTTTAAATCAAAGAGACTGTATTAAAATGTCTGTTGTAAAAGAAATATTTATTATAATTCTATTAAGTTGTACTTTTCTAAGATACAGAATCAAGTTATCTCAAAATAAGTTATTTAAAAAAGTGTCAGTTTCTGGCTAGGCACAGTGGCTCACGACTGTAATCCTAGTACTTTGGGAGGCCGAGGTGGAAGGATCACCTGAGGTCAGGAGTTTGAGACCAGCCTGGCCAACATGGTGAAACTCCATCTCTACTAAAAATACAAAAATTGGCAGGGCATGGTGGCACACAAATGTAGTCTCAGCTACTAGGGAGGCTGAGGGAGGAGAATCACTTGAACCCGGGAGGCAGAGGTTGCAGTGAGCCGAGATCGCGCCACTGCACTCCAACCTGGGTGAGAGTGAGACTCCATCTCAAAAAAAAAAAAAAAAAAGTATCAGTGTCTAATGTGAAATCTGGATCTTAAACTGATTTTGAAATAAGATAAAAACAAAATTAATATATAGTAATAGATTAGAATATACATGATATATATTTAAAATATAACAGTTTAAAAACACTTTCTTCTTGTATTCTCCAAAGTATCCCAAAATGTCTTACAGATACAAACATATATCAGTTCACAGGGGTTAAAATAAAGCATTTCACTAGTGAATTCCACTCAAAAAATGTTAGATAATCAGTCATGGTCTAATTACAGTTGAGGACATAGGCTGTGTGTATTTTTTAAAATCATTTTAGATTTGCTTTCTATCATAACAGTTTTCCTTTCTCTTAGACTATCAGGTTCCCTTATGTAAATCAATTGCATTTTAAATGGCCCTTCTGGCCTAGTGTGGTGGCTTATGCCTGTAATCCCAGCACTTTGGGAGGCCGAGGCCAGTGGATCACCTGAGGTTAGAAGTTCGAGACCAGCCTGGCCAACATGGCGAAATCCTGGCTCTACTAAAAATACAAAAGTTAGCTGGCGTGGTGGCAGGCACTTGTAGTCCCTGCTACTGGGGAGGCTGAGGCAGGAGAATCGCTTGACCCTGGGAGACAAAGGTTGCAATGAACTGAGATCTGCCACTGCACTCCAGCCTTGGCAACAGAGCAAGGCTCTGTCTCAAAAAAAAAAAAAAATTAAAAAAAATTAAATGGCCCTTCTGTTGTAAAAGGCTATAAAGTAGACTAAATATTCCTACTCTAGTTTCCTAACAAAAGTGGAGCAAGACATACAGAGTAAATCATTACAGTATGATTGTCATTAACAAAATGCCACTCATGTAATCCTGGTTTTCTATGACTTCACCGAAGAAAATACAATATTCTTTTTCTCTTATAGAATGAACTGACTCAAGATTCTAAACAGATACAAATTATTGTGTTCAGGGTTTTTGTATAGTGAATGTAAACAGTATGCTTATTTGTACAGCATGATAAATTGGATTAAGAGCTAATGTTCACATTTTTTTCAGATTTTTGAACTTGATAAACATGTATAGTCAATTAAATCAGATTCATTTTCTTTGGCAGAATAACCACCAATACCAGCACCAATGTATTCTTATTCCAACCGTACAGAAAAGTGAACTGAGGCAATTATAAAACTTTTAAACAAATTTCTATCACTCTTGTGTAAAATTTCTATGTAATATTTATGTTGGCCTTCAACAACTGTGTTTTAAGCTGAGTCATTTATTTCCTGATCTTTCAAAAGACTACACAATTTGAATGCGGAGTTTCAGTAGACCAATGTAACACCTGTTGAAAGACCATTAATTCAAATCAAAAAAGAATTTTAAAAAGCTCTCACCTACAAAAAACACTAATTTTTTAGGATGCATAGGAATAGGATATATCTTGGCTATCTGGAATGTATGCTTACATAAGGTTACTTGGATTCACTTTATAGGTACTATATCCCAAAACTGATTCTGGCATCATTATTCTGAGAAATATTATTCTGAATTGAGTTTAGTGCACAAACTATGGAAATATAAGAGATTCGGGCTGAATCTCCTGGATAACAGCCTCCGCATATCCCTTGAAATTAATTACCATTTGCTTCATTCTCCTAAAAGTGGGGAATAAGAGATGCTAGTTAGCTGGGTTTTAACAAACTGGTACTTTACTAGGATGGCAACAGTAATTCCTCTCAACACAAAAATCTCAGGACTCTTTGCATGCACATGAGCATAATTAATTTAAAAAATCAGATAGGTCAAGTAGATCAGGACCCAAATCTCCTGAACAGTATAGGTTCAGGAATAGCTATTAGACCTTCTCCCTCCATCATTTAAGCTAAATGAATAGCTTAAATGATGGAGGGAGAAGGCCTATGTGCTCTGTGGTCAGGAGAAGAGTTTAGAACAGTTTCTCAGTTTGCAATTAAGTTTTGAGATTTAGTGGAGTGGCTGTCAACCTAAAATTTATTGGAAACTATGATTCACAGACCATATTAAAGAAAGAGGCCAGTTCAAATATAAATGAGGTATAAAAGAAACATAAAAGAATGCCATATAAAGTGCTTTAAATATTAAATGTAAAGGCAAATTTTATTTAAATATGAACAAGCCAGTTGCGGTGCTTCACGCCTGTAATCCCAACACTCCGAGAGGCTTCAGCCCAGGAGTTTGATATCAGCCTGGACAACATGGCAAAACCCCACCTCTACTAAAAATATAAAAATTAGCCAGACATGTTGGCACACGCCTGTAGACCCTGCTACTCGGGAGGCTGGGGTGGGAGCATTGCTTGAGCCTGAGAGGTCGCGGCTGCAGTGAGCCTTGATTGTGCCACTGCACTCCAGCCTGGGCAACAGAGCAAGACCCATCTCAAAAAAAAAAGAAATACCAGAAAAGTTTAAGGTCCACAATTCTGCACTTTGACTCGTGATACAAATGTTCTCTAAGTTCCAGCTATTGTGTTGAATATATCTAATAATAGTAACTATCATTTATTTAATATATATTATGCACCAGAGATGGTGCTGGGCCCATTATGCATACACAATCTCATTTAAAAACCTGACGACACTTATGCAAAAGTAAGTATTGTCGGTATTTAACAAAAGGAGGGAAGGAGGTTCAAAATGTAACTACAACTAAAAAGAAGAATCAGAGTGTGGATTCACAAAGGTCTGACTTCAAAATCTATAAATTTTCTGCAATATCACTTTGCTCTCTATAAAACTAAATACAGTCAATCTCGTTCCCATTGTGGATTCCGTATTTTTAAGTCGGCCTGCCTGCTAAAATTTATTTGTTAACCCCAAAATCAATACTCACAATTCCTGACTTTTGTAGTCATTCAGTAACATGTACAGAGCAATGAAGCATGTTGAGTTGCCTGACATACACGTGCATTCCTACCAGAGGTCAGTAAGGTGACTTTCTTCCTACTTGTTTAAACTATCATACTGTAAACATATGTCCTTTTTGTAGTCTAAATTAGTACCAGAGTTTTTTTTGCATTGTTGTGCTTTTTGTGGGTGATTATTCTGTTTTAAATAGCCCCTTGTATAGTGCTGAGAAATGCCGTCTAGTGCTCCTAAGTGCAAGAAGGCTGGGATGTGCCTTATAGAGAAAAGACTTGATGAGCTTTGTTCAGACATAAGTTATAGTGCTATTGGCCGTGAGTTTGATGTTAGTAAGTCAACAATATATATTAAATGTCTCTAAACACAAACATAAACAAAACAAGGTTATCTATTGATCAGTTGGTGAAAATGTTGTGACCAGAGGCTTCCAGGAACCTAACCCTGTCTTTCCCTTAGGAGCTATGATTCAGTATTCCCTAACTCAATGTTTTCAGCAAGTGTTTAGAATACAGTTACGGCAAATAGTCAGAATCAACTATAATACAACTGAAAACTTTCCCCCTAAAAATGTTTACATTGATATTTCAGTAAAAGATTCTTCCTCTGTCATTTCCTTCAAAGATACTACATCATTATATTTATGCAGTCATCATTCATCCACTTAAGAAATCTTTTGTTGGCCTTCTGTTTAATGGGTTGCAGCCCCATGTGTTTTACTTTGCTCAGAAAATTAATCTCTCTTAAAAACAATCTGGCTTTCCAGTGTGAAAGTTTAAGGCAATTAAATTTCACTTCTTATTACCAGATGTCATGGGTACTGTGTAAAGACGACTGTTTTGTGAGATTATGATTTTTAAAACTAGATATTATAGTTATACATAATATAAACAGCATAAGCAACAACAACAACAACGAAAACTTAGCAAAGGAAATCAGAGAAATATCAGCACAAATTGGAACTCTTACCTTTCTTGCCCAAGTCAGAGATTTTATTGAAAAAAAAATTACAGTACTTAAAAATTCAAACAAGGACAATTCAGGGTTGAAAGAAAGAAAACCCGAAGGAGTCCACTGTCTTCAGTAAAATTTTAAATACAAAAAACATAGACCAGAAAAACAGCTTATGGCCTAATGCACTAGTTCCATGATAAACACACATATATAGTATGTCTCCATCAAGTGAAACTTAATCACCTTTTTACAATTTAGAGAGGGAAGGCAGCTTTTAGTATGGTTAAGCCATGTATCATCAATACCATGAAGCTAGCCTATCAGTTGTAATAGCTTCTATAAAATACCACAGTGAGATTGCAATAAGCCTAGAAAATGGGCTACAAATCCCAGCTATGCTCAAGCAAGCAGTGAACCAAAAATAAAAATAGGTAAAACTGAACCAAGAACTAGATAGCATTCATCTAGATTCATGATTGATAAGGCAAAGTTCATAGGCCAAGGTTTTAAAGTGACTTATTCAGATCTAAAAGACAGTCATTATACAAAATAAAACAAAAGCATTTATGTAATCCAGAAAAAAAACATGAATTTTCACTCCAAAGACATAGCACAGAAAAGCTTACTTACAATTACCAACACCACACTATTGTACCTTTAAATATCACTTTAAATATGCAAAGGTAAAGCGACTCAAAGTTGCATTTTACCATTTTTAATCTCTCCAAATTAGACAAGCAATCTAAAAGGAGATGTCACACATTCCTGCTTAATGCATTTGCTGAAATCTTTCAGATTTTAAAAAACTTTAGGTAAAAGCAATGGCAACTTGAAGTTTCTTTTCCAATCATATTTAAGTTAGCCATTAAATGCTGAATTAACAATTAGTCCATACAATAATATAAAAATACACATATTAAATCACATTGTTTTTCATTATTGAAGCTTAATAAAAATATCATTTTAATATAACCATTTTGAAGAACTCAAATGGCTGAACTTATTATAGTGTCTAAATTATACCATCAATAGAAACATTACATTTTCCCCCCAGTTGGTGAAAATGAGCTCATGCAAGTATTTCTGACACTCACAGTGACACATATGGTCTGCCATTCTAAAGATGTACAAGCAGCTCTCACTTTTAAACATGACAATATGATTCAGAATCACACAGTATTTGTTAAAAATACCAGCTTTCACATGTTTGATTAAGCTCTAAACCAAAATAATAATTTTGATGTGTTTCAGGTATCAGACAAAGCAGATAATTTAAAAGGTAAATGATTCTACTAGTGCAGACTAGTTATCACTGTGGCTAAATTAAAACGAAGATGATTTTTGCAGTACAATGAAAGCTATACTATAAAATACAATGAGTTTGCAATACAGAGCAGATTACCCAAGTAGGAAGGAAGCTGAACAAAATACAAACTCCAGCAAAGATTATCAACCTTACCTACTACTCATCTTAGCCCTTGTTAAAATACCCTGAGTAAAATGCAAATATTTTAAATAATGCTGGTTATATAAGACTTCTCTAAAAATGAACCATAAATGTCAATGCATCATGATTTTTATTTACAACAGTCAGATATGTAAAAATTAATTCTTAATCAGTCACAATATAAACATTAAGGAATACTTGTCGATCTGGAAGTTTAAAATTTTCTAGCTTTGTTAGCATTTTGGCAAAGCACGTATACATAAATGGATTCAATGTAAAAAAAAAAAAACCATAAAAGAGAAAAATATATAATTTACAGTAGTTTCTATCCACCCTGGGCCAACCTAAATCCCTAGAAAGCCTCCCCAGTCAGGTTCACTTCTGACTAAAAGGAAGAATACCAGTCCTCCAGCAAAAACAGCCCCATCTTTTCATCAAAGAGGCTCTCACTTCAATGATATTCCTCCAGGGAAGAGGACAGGAGCCAGGTTCCCTCGAATGTCATTCCCCAGATGTTCAAAACGTAACTAATTTATTAGCATTAGAAGATTTGGTTTATAGGGGAATCTCACTGGTCCAGTTTGTAGCCTACAAAAAAATGGATTATTTTTAAGTTTAACATTAGAATATGAATAAAGGATGAGGATGTGGCTTTTTATTCCATAGAAATGGAAACATTTCCAAACATGACAATTACACAAAAAAAGTATGCCTACCATTGAAGTTGGAGTCCCTCCAGATTTTTTAATATTCTTTGAAGACATTCCATGAAGGCGACTGAGTCTAGCTTGGAAACCTGGAAAATCAAAGTACTCAATTTAGAAGTTTTCTATGATCACTGAAGCATAGAAGAAGAAGAGGATCCTATCAATAGAGAATGAAAAGTAAGTTGGTGGTGGCAGTGAATGCCACGAATATTATTTGGGAAAATGCAAAACTCACACTTAAAAAAACTGAAGCAATGCCTAGCAAAGTACTAAGGCAGTCAGCACTTAACTAGCCAGTGTTTAATCACTAGAGTAATAAATACCCATTTTCTTTTTTCTGAATTAATATTCTTATCATGTCAACATTTTCTCAATGAGCCTAGCAAGAAAGCAAGTCAATTTTTCTAATAATTTGAAAGCATGATAAATGTAGTAGCTATATTAGTGGCCAATATGTTTCTTTATAGCATCTTGTGTTTACATTCTCTAATTTCCACTTTATCTTATCCTCCTTGAATGAATATTCCTAGACTGACCTTAAACCCATTATATCTACCAGGGAGCCAGTGCTACTGACCTCTTCTGCTTGGGTGTGACATAAGGGGAAAAGAACCAGTTAAGATACTTTCAAAGACAGGATCTGGTACATTTTTGTCTAGCTCAGTAGGATCTTCCTTTTCCCACCAGGGCACGACTCCAGTGATACCACATGCTCCACCTGATTCCTTTTCGTAGAACCAGTCACTCTGTTCATCATCACCTGTGCAAATGCAAGAAACCCCCCCCACCAAAGATTCAGTTTTATCATCCAGTTACACAATTAGTCTTGTCAGGTAATAAAAATACAAGATAGCAGTTAAATTTGAATTTAAGATCAATGACTAACTTTTAATATAAGTATTATATACTTGCACTAAATTTTTGGTGGAAATATGTCTAAGTACTGCATGGGACATAGCTGTACTAAAAAATTATGTGTTATTTACCTACAATTTAAATTTAATTGGGGATCCTATGTTTTATTTGACAACTGCATATATAATCTATAAGGAAAACTTTTTATTTTATACTACAGCTTCACTTAAGAAATGTTATCTTAAGACTGTAAGAACTGCCAGCAACAAAAACACAAAATATTATGTCTTAGAACCAATTTTAAAATGTGAAAAACAATAATAAACCGGTTAATCCTTTGGCAAAAACGATTAGAAAATCCATTTAAGTTACTACCCCTTCCACGTTAAGAAAAAACAAACCTTAATCTGCTCCCGGGAATTAAAAAGTATTAAAACTGTGGAACCCTTTCTTTGCAGCGGATATAGGTATATAATTAGCTTAATTTCATGATTTGTATGGAGTGTAAAAGGGGAAACAATCATGAACAGACGTGACTAAATGAAATTAATCCAATTAAGCTCATTAAGAAATAGTTTTGAAAAAGTTGATTTTAAATGAAAAGTGACAATACCTTAGAGTTTATGAAGAAACTATATTAAATAATCGAGATGTTTTTGCCCAACACTATCCAGTAATTCTGACTTTTGGGAACATCCATGAGCGTAACCATGGAACAATAAATGGTCAATTGAAAATTCAGTTTGAAATGTGCCATAGGTGAGAATCAGTATTTTGTTTTTTGAAGAAAAAGTAGTTATGAAGAGACAAAAACACAGAAGACAGATGGCTTTTAAAAGAAAGAGACACAGGCCAGGCATGGTGGCTCATGTGGTAATCTCAGTGCTTTGAGAGGCCAAAGTGGGAGGATCATTTGAGGTCAGGAGTTCCAGACCAACCTGGGCAAGATAGCGAGACCCTGTCTCTACAAAAAGATTAAAAATTAGCTGGGCATGGTGACATGCACCTGTAGTCCTAGCCACTCAGGAGTCTGAGGCAGGAGGATCCCTTGAGCCCAGCAGTTTGAGGTTACAGTGAGCTATGATCGCACCACCAGCCCTCCAGCCTGGACCACAGGGTGAGACCTTGTGTTAAAAAAAAAAAAGAGAGAGAAAAGAAAGGAAAAACAGAAAGAAACAAACAGCATTTTGAAGATGATCTGCGATTCATTAAAGTCTCCTTCCCTTGATTATGAGAAGCCACCACTAATTCTGGTTTCTAAGAGGGTCGTCGTAATTGTCATAAACTTTTTCCCTTTAGAGAAAGATATTTCTGATTTCTAAAATCTCTTACAACAGACATCTTTAAAGGAAAACTAAAAATACTCAAGCTTCAGTTGAAAATTATTTTATGAGAAATAGCTATATTTCAACTAAGATGCAATGGAAAATTAAAGGCATTTCATAAACTAGAGTCATCAACTTTTTTCTACTGGGGAATTAATAAAATAAAAATTTTCAAAAAACACAATAGCACTTAGATATCAGGACTTTTACTGAGCTTTACATTAAAATTACACAGATCAGGTTTAAGCATAAGAAAAAACAGGGCCTCACTTGAAACTGACTACCATATATCTGAATTCCAACACTATTACAGAAAAATAAAGTTATTTGATTTTTGATGTAATACACAACTTTATTATTCAATAGGGAAATCAAATAGTCATTGATTAAGAACTTGCTCTGAAATCAGACAGACCAATTAGAATTCTAGTGTCTGTAACATCAAGAAAGTTACTTCAACTCTATTAGAGTCAGTTTCTTCATTTTAAAAACTTGGGAATCTCAAAGGGATTTTTAGAATTAATTAAAAACTTAAATGCAAGAAAAACACTTAGCAATGTGAAACATAGTAAGTTCACAATAAATGCTAGCATATCATTCTAAGCCTTTCCATACTTATCAAAGATTGATAGGCTTGTCAAAGTTATTTTTTTACTTTTTTCCATTTCATTTTATTTCATTACCAATATCAGCATTTATAATACAATCCTGAGTAAAGATCTGTATTTTAACGAGAATTTAAGTATATTATCAAGGTGCTTACCCTCGCATTTAGCCCCAGCATTCTAACATATTTCAGCAAAGTATCAACTTTAAAGTCCACGGTCTTTCAAATAGTTATGTACCTATTCATTTAGGACAAATAGTTTACAAGTAGGCAAAAAAGAATGATCACTTATGTTTTTTGTACTGCCAAAAGGATGAACAGACTAAGAAAAAAAGTGTAGGAGGCTACTTTGTCCTTTTCTTATAACATCATTAACTAAATTTATAATTTAAAATTTATATTAGTGTTTTTCACTTGGAACTTACTGTCTTCCTCTAATGTATTCTCAAGAAAGGAAGAAAACATTTGTGATAGGTATCTGTACGTATGATTTGCATGGAGTGTAAAAGGGAAACAATCATGAGCAGATGTGACTAAATGAAATTAATCCTATTAAAGATTAATCCTGCCCCCTTATTAAGGTTTTTTTAAATTTTTCATAGCTTCAAAATACTGCCATGTTACAGACTGAAGCTTCTGGAAGTTTCAAAGATGGAAAACATATAAGTTGCAAGACATTTCTGTTTAATGGTTTACAATATTGAATTCATAAAAATCATCTAATTACTTACAAACTGGATAGAATGAATAAATGTCACAGCTGAATAAAAATGACAAATGACTTGGAAATCCACCTTTATGAATGCTTAAACAGTTTTAAGTACATTTGGAATTAGAGAATGAGAACCAGTTTCTTTCAAACTTGCTAAAAGAGAGAAAATCAAAAAGGTACCTAGAGCTTTCTCAAACAAGATAATCCTTCCTTAATATTATTAGCTCCACTTACTAGCTTTTGGAGATAATCAATTACTTAGGTCATAAAGACAGGACACCCTCCATAGCATATAAAAAACCAGCTACGATACTAAATCCTAGTTCACTAAGTAATATGTGTAAGGTAAATGGATTGCAGTCATCAACTTATGAAATAACCAGTAATAAGCTCCACTTTAGAATGAAGAAGTTTTTCCAAAGAGAGAAAAAAATATCATTTCAGTACCTTGTCTTCCCTCATCATTGGTAAACAATCCAGCATCAGTGCTGCTGAGACTGCTGGAATCACTGTAATAAGGAAAAAGAAAGAAACAGATCAAAAGAACAATTGATCTCTCAGTTGTAAAATTTTAAAGAGACATGGCAGCTCAGAGATGGAACTTAAACCTGACAAAGATCTGAAAGAAAATAAGATGATTTTTTTAAAATCAAACTGCTAATATCCTGGTTCCATTCACTACAGAGCATATTATTTTTGGCACATAAAACCACAGGAATCTAATGGGACCCTGACAGTAAGCCAGATGTGACTGCAACGAGATGCTGACACAGTTGATGCATTTTATTATGTGCTTTCATCAAATGCTCACTGCTCCTTTCTTACGCCATGCAATTGAGCTTGAGCCTGGAACACTACTGCTCAATAAAATGGGAAAAGTCTCAATCAAAAGCAGGCTAAGCCTTTCTTCAGCACATGAAATACAAGGGACTAGGATGAGATTACTTTTCATAACCACATTTGCAAATATTCTGGAGAAGACATTACTTAAGAATTCACAACAACTCTATTAGTTTGCAAGGAAGAAAAAAGTTTAAAATGGTGATAATCCATTATATCGAAGTTAAGGTCACTTTTAAGCAAAAAAAAAAGAATCTTACAAATATTAAGGAGGCAGTGTGCAAAAATAACACAGGTTCTCATTGCTCCCACAGAAGCTCCAGAGTCAAATCTAACATACAAATAAAACAAATAGCAGATATTGAATAACATAAACAAACTGTTACTATTTTAATAGAAGTAATGCTTATATGATAGTCTAGTTTAAAATACCAGGAGAACAAGGTCATATAATGAGAGGCTTAGCTTTTAAAGAAAATTTAGTGATGTTCTTTAAAAATTCTCATGTATTTTATTTTTACTGTAATTCTTAATTTTAACCAATCAGGAAATCATCCCTTTTTTTAATTAAAATACTTTTTCCATTAATATGTAGAATTCTATAATCTTATTTTTTAATAAGGCATCCTAACTTGTTTTAAAATATTTAAATTGAGAAGTTTAGGATTAAAATTATAGATGAGATCTAAATTCACATACATTTTCTGAATATAATTTGTTTCTGTTCGATTTCTTAAAAAATAAATATTAATGAAGAATATAGGAATTTCTTAAGAGGCACATTCTTCCAAGGAGTTCTGAGTTTAGACCTCTCTCTAGCTTTCTTCTAAATTAAGTGCATGTATGAAGCTCCCCATATTGCACAATTGGTAACGAAAAAATATTTTCTAAGAGCATCACAACCATATTCTTATTTATAAATATATATGCTCTTCTATGCACCATAATGTGAGAGTATTAAAATCACCTCAGAAACTATCTTTCTGACATTTCGCTGTCTAAACAACTATTGATACTTTCCTCTTTCCTGTGTGCCCCCCATTAACACAACTCAAATGAAGGGTCTCAAATACACCTCAGGTCACAGTTCCTTTTCTGAAACCCTTGAGGCAAAATGTATTTAAAATTCTGAATTATTCAAATTTTAGCAAGGTATATTCTAAACTGCCTCAGAGGAGTCTGAGATAGTACTCTATAAAACAGATTAATATGTTTTTTCAATTAAATGAATGAATATCCACATTAAGTACAGGTCAAATTAAATTTGGCAACAAATGAATTAGTTTTTCATAGCTTTTCAGAGTTCAGATTTGCAGACAAAGCATTATGAATTGATGTGCTATTTTTTCTAGACCATGATCTTCTAATCTGAATTCAGATTTACCTCTCTCTAATCTATTCTACATACAGCCAGGTTCATCTTTTCAAAATAAAACAAGTTGACTAAAAGTAATGTGATATTCTGAAACCAAAAAAGGACATTAAATAACAGCAAAGGAAATTCTAATAAACTATGAACTTTACTTACAAATATATCAATTTGGTTTCATTAATTGTGAGAGATTAACCATAGTAATGTACAATATTAACAATAGGAGAAAGTGGATTTGGGATATATGGGAATGTGACATACATTAACTCTCTGAACTATCTTTACAACTTTTCTATAAATTTACGTCTATTCCAAAGAAAGCAGCTGATAAACTATGCACACACACATACACACACATGTACATTATAGAACAGTCTTCTATTCAAAAATTTAAAATTACTTCAACACTTGTTGAATTAAATTTAGATTTCAAGACTTTCTATGGATGGGCCTCCATCTAAATTCTTCTTATTCCCATCTCTGGTCCTTTTGTTTATGTTCTTTTCCCAGTGGTATGCCTATCTCCACTCTCTTCCCTCTCCACCTGTCCAAGCTCTTGAAGATATAAGGCAATCAGAATTCCCTCTCTTCCAGCTCTGAGTCCTTAATGATCCTTGTCCTACTTTGAGGTATGTTGGCATGTATGTATACAACATGTTTCTTGATTTACATTTCACCTCATTGATATTTAGAGTTGTTCCGTATACATTATGTACGTGTTTCTATGTTGAATAAATCAGAACAAGAACTTAAATAGAAACAAGCCTTTTATTTTCAGCAGCTGACAGTCATTGCGGCTTATCTCCAAGATAAGCCTTTTTAGAGATTCACCTTTTTAGAGTGAATTTTATAACATGGTATTTGGATGAGAATATATTCCACATATGCTGGATGAACAAATACATGGACACTAATATCAATCACTTGCTCCAATTTGTTCAATTCCTATATTTTCTGTAGAGTCCTCTTTCTCATTCATCCTCCCAAATAGTCAGTCAACCTCCCGTCAATTCTAACTCTTAAAATTGGTCTCAAATACTCTCAAACACTTAGTTCTCTCTGCTGTCATATCATAATTCACCTCCCACTTAAGCATGGACTGGAGGTCAAAGATAAACAAAATACAGCTGTAAAGATCATACTACCTTGAAAAAATGCAAATCAACTTGAGTTTCTTCACTGTTAAAAATTCTTCACTGATCCCATTGACTATAAGATGATAAAATCCAAACTATTTACCATAGCACATAGACCTCTGAGAAATGCTTTTTGCTGTAATTCTGATCCCACTTTATTTCTGGTAAAAACAAAGTATGTATTTTCATTTCACAATTCATGCCTTTGCACAAGCTGCTCCCTCTCTACCTATGAATCCCATTTCCCTCTCTTCTCTTGACTTCCTCAATTCCTGAACAAGTCTTACTACTTGTTTTAAAGCACAGTTCCCTTAGAAAGTCTTCCCTCACTAATACTTTCCACTCAGCACATTTCATTTTCATCATTTGCTTGCCTGGCTATCCCAGACTATGCAGCTGTTGAGAACAGAGTTTCCATTATTAGTCCAGGTGCTACCAGTGAAGAGTAAATTGTAGTTAATCATCAAATGTTTGTTAAATCTGACACACACACACACCTCACACACACAGCGAAGTTTCTCTTATTTATAAATCAACCCCAAGGAAATATAAAGCTTTTTGTAGTAGGAAAGCTTTGGAAGTAGTCTTGAAAACACTTATACTTGTTACCAAAATACCTTAAATATTTAGCAATCTTTGCACAGAAGGAATTTGCACTTAACTTTTAAGTGACAACAGAAAATAGTTTATAAATAAGTTTCAAATCAGAGAAAATATATTTTTTGACATTTATTCAAGAGTAAAAACATACTCTGAAAATGTGTACCTGGGCTGTTTGTGAACTGCTAGGTAGCCTGTTCATGCCTGGTAGATACTCAAATACTTTTTACAATGAAAAGAAATGAAAAATGGGAGTTTGATCTCATTTCCATTACCAGTTACATGTCCTATAAAAAAGCAGATCAATAAAAGCCAGAAATAAAAAAAAGGGGGGCAGCTTGCACAATGAATCCAAAAAGCAGGTAATCTAATTGTGAATAATCCAGAATTGAGTATGTTATATCAGCTGCCACATACTCTCCCTCCCGGTAATTGAGTCAGACAATTACTTTCAAGTAAGGTTGAATGGTCTGAAGTCACAATGGCCTAATACAAATAATACTTATTTCCATATAAGAATGACAATTTTCTTGCAAGAAAAACAGATACGATAAACTTTTCAAAGCCCTCTGGAAACTTTTTTTTTTTTTTTGAGATAGAGTCTTGCTCTGTCGCAGTGGCGCGATCTTGGCGCTCTGTCGCAGTGGCGCGATCTTGGCGCTCTGTCGCAGTGGCGCGATCTTGGCTCTCTGTAATCTCCGCCTCCCAGGTTCAAGCAAAACTCCTGCCTCAGCCTCGTGAGTAGCTGGGACTCGGCGCACATTACCACTCGGCTAATTTTTGTATTTTTAGTACAGATGGGGTTTCACCATATTGGTCTGGCTGGTCTCAAACTCCTGACCTCAGGTGATCCACCAGCCTCAGACTACCAAAGTGCTGGGATTAAAGGCATGAGCCACCATGCTCAGACACATTTTTTTAATGTAAGTAATTTTTACTTCTTTGGAAAAATTATATGACTAGCACACCATGTCTAATAAAAGGATAATTCCATAAACTTTTACCAGGTCCCACTCACATTTACAAGCAAAAAAAAACCAAAAAACAAAATAAAAAATAAAAACCAAATAAAAGATTGATAGCTCACCACAATTCACACGATTAAAATGATCCCAGCCCTTGGGAGGCCAAGGCGGGTGGATCACTTGAGGTCAGGGGTTCAAGACCAGCCTGGCCAATATGGTGAAACCCTGTCTCTACTAAAAATACAAAAAAAAATTAGCCAGGCATGGTGGTGCACACAGGTGATCCCAGCTACTCCGGAGGCTGAGGCAGGAGAATCACCTGAACACAGGAAGTGGAGGTTGCAACGAGCTGAGATCACACCCTTGCACTCCAGCCTGGGAAACAGAGTGAGTCTCTATCTCAAAAAAAAAAAAAAAAAGATACCAGCCCTATAAATTAAAAATCAAATACTCTTTCTCAGGCCATTATTTACAGACTGTCTTTTTCTGGCTCATAGTTCAGCATTCGGTTTTGCGGACCCATGCCTAAAAGGATAAAGTGTCAATACATTCTCATTTCTTGCAAGTAGCATCACTTCATCATTTCAGTATAAAAGAAAAATGATCACTTACCTTTTGATGCTGTCAAAACAGTACTTAACAATTATCATTATAGTATACCTGCTTCCTAGAATAGACAGATTAGATTTACTACCACAGGACCATTATTTTTCCTATTTTTCTAATGACAAAACCAGGTGTTTCTAGACTATAAATTGGGTTTTAAAATTCATAAGTGATCAGAATTCCTAGAAAGCTCCAGATTTTTTATGTCAAGCCACATACATGTTGAAGTGGTATAAACTTTTGATGTTCAAGAATCAGAATAGATTAATGAATTGTGACACTCTAAAAAGTACCAAAAGCTAAAGGTCTATAATTAAACATATAAATAATTATATATCCAATTCTGAGTTACAAACGTGCTGTTATTCAAAAGCACATTCTTTTCCACTGAAAATCCATTTCCTTTTCTCCTTGTAGCTGAAAACTGAGTCATTATAATACAATCAAAAGACTTTGTGTAAATCAAACAAGCAATTTTGCTTTGTGCTAAACATCATAAATTGTGAGGAAATATAACCATAGTTAAACAGTAATATCACTATCATTATTACAATTTATAATTATTTTAAAATAGAATTAATTAAAATATAAAACATTCAACCACAAACACTGGAGATAAATATTTTTATATTTAGAGAATATAAAAGTCACCTTTCACTCATGAGCTCATCTGAGACTTTTTGCTCTTCACATTCCATTTTGTCCTTATTGGTCTGGCTCGTTTCCTCACTTTCTAAAACTACCCCTTCATCTTGGATTTTTGGTCCTTGTCTGATTATTTTCAACTTTCTTTTTTTGACTTTGTTCTTGGTAAATTCTTGATACTGGTAGGCTCTATCACTGTCCATGTCCTGATCTCTACAACCCTCAGGTGGCTGGGTCATTGTCCGTTTGTTAGAGATGTCCTGCGGGAGATCTACTGCCATGCGTTTTACCTTTCTCCTCCTGCGCAGAGTTCTATTCCCAACATTGTCCACAGCAAAATCAGACTCATGCCATAGAGGTCTTTTCCCTCGAACATTATTATTTAAGTTTGATGATGGCCTGCGCTTTGCTACTAACATTTGGTCATCAGAGTCACTGTGATCTTTTTTATTATTATTGTGATTCTCTCTATAGTCCTTGCTTGGTTCTTCTAAACTAGAATCAGAGCCTTCACTTAAGCAGTGACCAGTCTCCCATGGGTGATGCACATTATACGACCTCCGTTTTCTCCCTCTCCTTTTCCTTGCCTGGCGTTTCAGAGGGCAAGATATACTTCGAGAATGGTCTCCTGTTTCAGCAAATCCACCTCGAGCTTGCTCTGAGCTCTCTTCCAATGCTGAGACAAGGTCATGAACCAGCTCCTCCATGGTTCTACTGAAATGCCTTCATTTTTTAGAGAAAGAAAAAAGAAAATAGTCAATCTTAACCACAGTAACCTCATTTTCTATAACAGACAGTTCATTCTAAATTTGACAAAAATTAATAATGATTACAAAATGTTTCAAAGCTAATTTTCCTATCCAAGATATTACAGTTTTAAATATTGATTCATTTTAGGCCTCTTCTTATGTAAAGTTCTTTTATTAAACACAGGAATTACTTCCAAGATAGAATAAGATTATGAGCAATGAAAGATCCCAGTATTTTTATATTTTTCTGTATAATTATGGAAAAGTTCTGTTTAAATCCCTATCCGCTGGCCCACTCCTACCCCTTTTCTAGAGCCAGTTTTCCTACAGCAGATACAGAAAGAACTTTCTCAGTCCCCTCTTCGCCCACTAATCTCTAAGTAAAAAAAGAAACATGAAATCTTCTGTTCACCACGTGCTGTAACCAGTCACTGTCATGTAAGAGGCAGTTAGAAAGACAGACAGGTAGTTTCAGGATTAGTAATATATGTGAAAGTTTAACCAACACCATGCATTTATTTAGGCCACACTAATCTCTTAACCCAGTGAAGCAGAAACTACATTCGCATTCAAATTGGAGCCTCACGGGTTTAAAAGGGCCCATCATTACTTCATTCTGAAGCAATCTCTTAGGCTTTCCTTTTTTAAGAGCATTAAACTATATCACCAGTATGAAAATTATCCAGTAGTCAGCAAGGATAAGCATCAGCATTCTTTGGGAATTTTTATAAATTATACTTGTCCTTTTAAAACCCAATTCCCAAAGATTTTAAATTAGTTGGTGTGACATAGAGCCAAGGTATCTGGTTTTATTTTTTGAACATCACAGGTAATTCAGATTTGCACCCTTCTTATGAAGGCCACAGGCAATCATTTCTCAAATCGAGATCTAGAGGCACCTAGGGATTGAAATACTCTCAACAGTCATACAGAGCTTCTAGAGCCTACAGCAGGCGTAGGCACATTTTATGTAACTGGCCTGCTAGTAAATATTCTAGGCTTTGCAGGCCATTGGGTCTCCCAAAACTACTCAACTTGCCACTGTAATGCAAAAATAGCCACAAGCAATGCATAAATAAATGGGTATGGCTGTGTTCTAATAAAGTTTTATTTATAGAATCAGTTTATAGCTGGTTATACTTTGCTGACCCATGGTCTATATAGTCTCTACAGTCATGTATAGTCTCCAACAATAATTTCAGGCTTTTGCAAGTTCCTTATAACAGCTTTCAACTTTTGTTTTTTCACTTTAATAACCTAAAAACAACACACACGGTGATTCAACTGGATTTACCATTTATAATGTGATGCATACAAACAGCTTCTAACATTTGCGCATTTACTATTTGCCAGGCTCATTTCTAAGTGTTTTACATGTATTATTTCATTTCATTCTCACACAATAATCTTTTGAGGTGGGAGATGAAATACACAAAGGCCGAAAGATCTCTGTCACAATGTGATGCATCTAAGTAGTGGAGACAGGATTCAAACTCCAGCAATCAGGTTCCAGAGCTCCAGTGTTGACCAAACTACAGCCAAGATCAGCTACACAATCCCAGTAGCCAGTTTGTATTTTTGTTTATGATTAATCTAGCACCAGGTAGCATTACTGTAATCCTCAAGACAGATTTAATATACATCTATGTAAAACCCAAATGACTCATAGGTAGCTATTATATGGTTTCGAGTAGAAAAAAAGAGGTGAAAGACCTGAATCAACACAAGGGACAGGGTGGTATAGCTGGTGAAAGTAAACTGAGCTCAAAGAACCAACCCTGTACTGGTTAGTAAAATGTACACTGTGAGCAACTAAGTAACATGGCATTGCGGTTTGGTTAATGTGAATTTGTATTTTCTAGATTTATTTCCATGGGCATTCTGAATGTATTTAATATAAACAAAAAATCTAATGCATACAGCTTTTTTAAAAATGTGGTGATTCAAATATCTATTTTAAATAAACTCTGTTAGGGCCACTGAGATTTGATTTTTCCTTTCTAAGGGTACTATATACAACTCAGGGTTTTTTTGTTTGTTTGAGACAGAGTCTCACTCTGTTACCCAGGCTGAAGTGCAGTGGCATGATCTCGGCTCACTGCAACTTCTGCCTCCCGGGTTCAAGTGATTCTCCTGCCTTAACCTCCCGAGTAGCTGGGATTACAGGCGCATGCCACCATGCCTGGCTAATTTTTGTATTTTTTAGTAGAGACAGGGTTTCACTGTGTTGGCCAGGCTGATCTCAAACTCCTGACTTCAAGTGATCCACCCACCACGCTTCTCAGTGCTGGAATTATAGACATGAGCCACCATGCCCAGCCCCACAAATCAGGATTTAGAACATTGAATTTGATTAAAAGAACTATGTATCACATAGGAATTAACATTAAGCCAAACAAAACAGAGGCTACAACTTTGACTACATTGATAAGCCAAATGAATCCTTTTTCTATTATCTATATGTTATCAAATGCCCTTTCCCTTAAAACAATGAATATTTTGTTCTTTTCCTGTGACATTATTTCATTAAAAGAAATATAGTCTGAAAGACCTATTATCTCTGAATATAATATTGTACCTTAAGAAACATTCACTTGAAAAAAATACACTTTAGCATGTATTAAAATCAATATCCTCTCTCTCTGTTATCTAGTTCTGGAGTAACTTACTCTTGGAAGACAGAGTTTTCTTATCAATGGGTGAATGGCCAGTTCAAAATAATAAAACATGAAATTAACTCGATGTATGAATATAATATCTAAAGTCAGTTTAGTTTGGATATTACAATTTAGTGCTTTACTGCAGCACAGAAAATTTATAGTACTAACATTAGAAAAAGGTTAACACATCTGATTCAATCCATTGAAATCTGATACTCTTCAATTAATTTTGTTTAAAAAGTATTGCTGTAACTGATATAGTTTAATAAAATATAACTGCTAATATTACTAAGAATGAAATTTCTTAGTAATAGAAATTTCATTCTTAGTAATATTAGCAGTTATATATGCAAAATTTCCCTAGAATCTCATGAAAACTGTGTCAGCCTTATTTGACTTTATGTTGCCTCTCTCAAGAGAAAATAAAACATATTTTTAGGCTGGGGGTGGTGGCTCACGCCTGTAATCCCAGCACTTTGGGAGGCTGAGGCAGGCAGATCACCTGAGGTCAGGAGTTTGAGACCAGCCTGGCCAACATGGTGAAACCCCATCCCTACTAAGAATACAAAAAATTAGGCCGGCATGGTGGGCGCCTGTAATCCTATCGACTCGGGAGGCTGAGGCAGGAGAATTGCTTGAACCCAGGAGGCGGAGGTTGCAGTGAGCTGAGATCGCATCATTGCACTCCAGCCTGGGCGAAAAGAGAAAAACTCCATCTCAAAAAACAAAAGAAAAAACAAACAAACAAAAAACATATTTTAAAAAACACTGTAATTAGAAAAATCCAATTTATTCCATGATGTCACTCAAATATGAATCAACTACATATTACTTTTAAAAGCTTTTTTGAAAAAATCCTATAAAAACACAGAAAAAATACAGACTTAACAAGTCCTACTCAGAGTTCAAATTATCTTTTTCCCCTTTAGTTTCTAATAACTACACTCTTCTTCAAGGCAATACCAACCAAAACCCATGCTAATGAGTCAGTAATATTATAGTCAGTTAACGTCAAGCTGCTTCATAACATCCCTCAGTTAAAACTGGCATCGGCAGGGCAGTGTCTCACGCCTGTAATCCCAGCACTTTGAGAGGCTGAGGTGGCAGGATCACTTGAGACCAGGAGTTCAAGACCAGCCTGGCCAACAAGCTGAAACCCCGTCTCTACTAAATATACAAAAATTAGCCATGCAGGGTGGCAGATGCCTGTAATCTCAGCTACTCAGGAGGCTGAGGCAGGAGAATCACTTGAACCAGGAGGCAAAGGCTGTAGTGAGCCAAGATCATGCCACTGTACTCCAGCCTGGGTGGCAGAGAGACTCGTCTCCTACTGGCCCATCAAAAACAAGATGATCCTAAGAGACCATCACATGACCAATAGCTCTTTTATTTCCTTTGCCTTGGCAGTTTACACTGATGCATCAGAAGACCAATGTATTAAAACACTTTATCCTAGAGATAGTTTCTTAAATAAGAATTTCCTCTTAAAGGGGAAACCTGGAAATATAGCATTTTTCTATACAAATCTGTACTTACTGAACAACCAGTTTTAAAGTTTGAATTATACTAAATTCAGTGAATGTACCACTTAACTAATTTGAGATTTTTATATTCATAATTGTAAGAGCCATTTTTCTTCATTTAGAACTCATTTGGAAATGAAATTTTCTGGGAACAGTTAATATCGGGTAATGTCTAAGATAACAATAGTTCATCAATAGTTTTATTAAGATAGTCCAAATGAACAGAATACCCCAAAACAAAATTATGGCCCCAACAGCTATATAAAGTTGGATTTTATTAAAGGAAATGACTTGGGCAGATGAGTACTTTGTTTTTTCGGGTGGTACTGCATTATGCTGAGCAATATAAAATGTATGATCAATCCAAGATTTGATATGCAGGCTTTATTTAAAAATGTTAGGCCAAGGTCAAGTTTTTTTGTTTCGCTTCCTCTACCAAATACCCAGTAAATGAGTGAACTATTATCCTTGGGTTCCTTATCTGCAGGCTCTAATAAATTCAGCAAAAAGCCTTCCTAAAAGTGGATGTTTAAGAATAAGACCAATTAATGTAGAAAACATAAAGTTTAGTGTTTTTCTTTCAAATATTTCTGGTTCAAGGAAGAAGAATCAGGAAGATGCTTTAGTCCTAATTTATTGCTTAATCTACCCTAAGAACTGGGAGTTGATTGATGGCCCATGAGCTCTTAAATGTCAGTTAGCCATATATTAATACAAGTGGGAATAGCAAGAGTGAAGAAAGCCCCAAGAACAAATTCCCCAAGAAATAACTATTTTTACAAATTTTTACAATGACTATTACTTTTTGAAGCCTCTGTTACCAATAATTGCTATTCCTAATAGTGAAAAATACAGTATATATAGAAAAGTTAGTCAGGGAATAATTTCCTTGCCTAGATGCTGATAAAAACTGTGTAATAAGAGGATATGCACGTGTGTCTACTAAATAAACCCAAGTTCATATTAAAAACAAAAACTGGCCGGAAGCAGTGATCATGCCTGTAATCCCAGCATTCTGGGAGGCCAAAGTGGGTGGATCACCTGAGGTCACGCATTCAAGACCAGCCTGGCCAACATGGCGAAACTCCATCTCTACTGAAAAATACAAAAATTAGCTGGGCGTGGTGGTGCACACCTGTAATCCCAGCTACCCGGTAGGCTGAGGCAGGAGAATTGCTCCAACCCAGGAGGCAGAGGTTGCAGTGAGTCAAGTTCATGCCACTGCACTCCAGTTTGGATGACAGAGAGAGAGTCCGTCTCAAAAAAAAACCTTCCAGATAGAACTCAAGGCTAATTGATTATAGCTATTAGGTATCTAGTTAAGGAAGAGGAAAGTAAATATTGTTTATCACCTAGTACTGGGTAAAACTCTCATCTTTACTTCTCTAAAACATGGATTATCAGTTCTACAAAGTTAAGTAATTTTGGGAATGCAGTGCTAAAAGTAAGTTACCTGGTGTTAAGTACATCTGCTTAATTGGCTTACAAAAATGTAAGGGAATAAATAATCATTAATGTATTAGTTTCTGTATGAATAAAAATTCAGTGTGTACAAAAACACTGTACTAACACACAGTACATAGTCAAGGACTATGCTGCTGAAGGTTATAAACTACTCACAAACTTAACACACAGTCTTCGATTTATACGCCTCCATTATCATATTAGCTTTTATTTAAGATAGAAAAGGTTGGTTGGTCCTAAAAGGATGCAGCAAACAGCTGAACCAAGCAGATTAAAAGTAATGCATAATAGTGTAGACTATGAAAATGAGTGACTAAACATGCAAATGGTGAGACTTCAAGATGCCACATCAAGGCTAAATGACTAATAACTTTATGACTAATTTAACACCATATGATCCATAAGAATTATCTTAAGATTTCTGCTGCTTATGGGAATTTATATATTTCCCTCCTCAATGGGAATATTATTCATCAAGTAAGTCCTTATCTCAACCTAGAAATCTATTAAGAAACTATGTCTTCAATTTTCTCCTTTTATATATATGTGAGGGAGTGGGCAGGCATTATCTTAGGAAAATTATCAATAACCCTAACACTAAATGTTGACACTTAAGCTAGTTTAGAAATTCCTTGACTTACCTATTTAAATTATTAATCAAAAGTAAATTTTTTCTCTCTTTGAAAAAAGTAGGGTGGGATAGGGAAGAATTATCTTATTCTGAAACACGTAAATGATTAATTACAACTTTATATTAATATTAGGCAATAAATAGGAAACGCCATTCTCTAGGGAAAAAAAAAAAGGCTGGGAGAAAACTACAGAGAACATGAGCTTAGAAATCAAGGCTATGAATTTGGTAGCTAATTCCAGTTATATTCATTAGCTATAGGACTTTGGACAAATTACTTATCTTCTGATTCTGTTTATTCATCATAAAAATCTGCATAATTTCTACCTTGAAAAGATGTTTCTGAGGATGAGTGGGTACTTAATGTTCAAGATAAGTTATTTCATGTTTCAACGACCTCTACCCACAAATAAGAGAAACCGGTCACCAAAAGATCCCAAATGATCCTGCTTTTAAGGTATAACCATACTGAGAATCTTGAGGGTATTATAGTTAAAGGCCTTCAATCTTTCTGAGGTCATGAGGCATTCTGAATGTTGGGAAAAGGAAGGATAGCAGACATATATAAATTGCTGCATACAATTTCAGTAAGTTCGTGGACTCCTTGAAGACTCTATGGAGCTAAAAAAAAATTTTAAATCCCAAATTAAAAAAAATTAATGCTGTGTACCTGACCTATTTCCACCTTAAAAATATACATATGTAAAGTTAAAAAGATTAAATAATCCTTCCCAGTTAAAAGTGGAAAGAAAGCAAAAGCTCCACTAACTTGTATTCAATCACAGGTGCTCCTGGCAGCTTCTACTTTGTCACCTTTGTCACCATAGGAACTTTCAGGAAGCTTTCTTTCCTCTTTACCATGGTTTGCTCAAAATCAAACCGTGAATGGCTTTAAGAAAAAAAAAGTCTAACCCTAGTTTCCAAATTAGTGATTTAATAAGGCAAGCTCATTTATTATTTAAATCTGAAGACCACGCTTCTGATTTTTTTGCTACTTCATTTAATGACTTCATGAGTCATTCAAACTTTTCCTTACATTCTAATTGCTTTCAAAATGTAAACTATTAAAAAGCTGCCTATAGGAAATAAAGTCAGTTTAAAACAAAACAAAAAATTTAGAATCTAATAAGTAATTCATTCTAGCTCTTGTCAATATGCATATATTCAAATGCATTAGGCAAACAGTAGGTAGAAAATGAGTCTTATTTAATGTTTATATTAATATACAGTAACTGTTCAGTAAAAATTTACTGAACATATAACCTGAATTCCTATAACAGGAATGAGAATGAAGACAACTGAATATTAATTAGAAATAGCATACTGCTTGACACATAACAGATTTTAAAAAATAATCTGCCAGATGAGCAAACCAATGAATGACTAAATGACTGAACAAATAACAAAAGAAAAACATAATGACTAAAACTTTTAG
The DNA here is from genome assembly GCF_028885655.2 of Pongo abelii. NCBI lineage: Eukaryota > Metazoa > Chordata > Mammalia > Primates > Hominidae > Pongo > Pongo abelii. Next base: position 31,805,082 of record NC_071985.2, on the reverse strand, counting down.
ACAATCCATATTCCAAATTTTCTGCTACATTAACAAGCCAGACACTCTAGGCTTTTAGCTAAGTAAATGTGAAGTTAAGGAAAAATTATCAAAGACAATGTAAAGGCTTCCAGCTTGACATAAATATGGATGCTAAGAAGCTATACCAAATTTAATGAATTACTTGAACAAAATCATACTGTTTATTGCTTTAATTCTTAATTGTTGAAACAAAAACCTGACTCAAACCTTCCAGTATGCAACTAAGTTCAAGACTAACAAACTCCAAAAAACAAGTAATTCAAAAAAATGCACACCTTTTACTATGCAGTTTCCTGGATTTCAATAAAATCAAAATACCAAATAGGAATGAAAATGCAGAAACAAAAGTCCAGAGCCAATACAGTTTATTTTAATGGCTTTTTTTTAAGCAAAGCCACATAATAAAGTTAAAAAAAAAAAAGAATACCATAGTTGAATAAATAAATAATCTACATTTACCCATTTGGTGCCTAAAAATTGAAACAGCAACCTCCACACTGGAGAAGTTGAAAAAGTCAAGATGAGAGCTAAATAAGTCAGAAAATCCAGACTGGTTAACAAATTTGGGCATCTAACTGCTAGGTTACGTATTCCTTGAGATATTATATCTCATTCAGACACATAGGCAACATAAAAAAGTGGTTAAGAATTTTGGGGGGGTATACTGGAATCATCCTGCAAATATGATACTTAGGCCAGTTACTTAAACCATCTTTGCTTCTGTGTCACCTTATCTAAAATGCAAAGAATGATACACCTACCTCAATAGATTTACATGAGATGACACATATTTGTAAAACCTGGCACCTAGTTAACTGCTTAGTAGCAGTATTCACAGTGGGACTGGAATTTATTACTGGGATCAAACATACATGTTACATAGTAAATATCTGTTCAATTAATGAAAAAGAAAATTCCATTAAGAAATCTGGAATGACTGGATAGTCATACAGATAGACTAGAAAATAAAGATCCAGTTTTCTGGAACATGTTCATTCTGACAAAACAGGAATGACTTTGAATTTCATTCAAAAATACTAAGTGCTACCACTTTGTTATACTCTGGTGCCATAAGAAACGGTGAGTTGTATGACAAGACAGCCTTTAAAGAGAATTGAAGGAGGTTTCTCTCAGTACCTAACCATGATTTGAAAGGTAGAAGAAGTTGAGAGAATCAATCACATTCTGATGCAGTCACCTACCCTACAAATCAATAGCACCCTAGGAAGAGCAGACCAATCTAAATCGGACATTTTGTCTCCCTGACTTAACCAATATAATGAATGGTGAAACATTAAGACAGGTATCCTTGAGAGGGAACTGTGGGGTGATGGACAAGTCCATTATCTTGTTTTGTGTGGTGTTTACATAAGTATATACAATTGCCAAAACTAATAAAATTAAGCATGTAAGAATTGTGCATTTCATTCTATGCTAGTTATACCATTAAAAACTGGTTCATTTGAAAAGCGCTCCCTACTTTCCTCACTGGAAAATGTAATAATTTACAAATAGTATAATCAAATCTATATTCACTATAAAATTAACTACAGGATGATCAGATCCAACTAAAAATATTTTGGATAAGGTATTCTTTTAACTTTTCAGTGATAGGTGATGTAAAAGTCATTCTTTGAGATCACAGACTACTAGAATTCCTCATGTTCTAATTTTTGCAGAATCTAGGAATGAACACGCACCATTTAGCCACATTTCTTTCACCTGTTGGTCAAAACTTTATGTTTGAGGATTTTCAATGGGAAATTGCTTGTTTGTGTCACTGGTTGTCTTGTGTTATGTTTGGAGGAAAAGAGCTTGGGAGAAAAATAGGACAGATATTACAGGGTGTTCAACTAGAAATCCCAAAACCAGGATTCTAGCTCCAGGATTAAAATGTACAGGGCAACTTTGGACACGGCACTTGAATTTTCTGTGCTTGTGATATTCTGCTATCACAAGGCTGTCATAGGATAAAGTGTATTAATTTGTGGAAATACTTTGAAAAGTCAAAGCAATATATTATTCTAACGTGGCATTGGTGACATGATACCATAGACATAGTCAAGCCCCAAACTTAATCCTGACAGTTATAGGTTCTTGGAAAGCCCCCATACGTATCTCACTTTAACTTGAATAGAATGTTCAAGAGGGTGGAAACAGGTAGGTTACCCTCTCTCTTTAAAAAAGGGGGTGAGAAGGTGATGTGTTTTCCACGATTGAACTTCCAGAACTCTAGATTTCTGGAATTTATCTTCCAAAAGACTTGGTATAACCATCTGGTAAATATTGAAAGAGGAGTGGGGAATAAGGCCCGGATTAAGATAAATTCTTCCTGTCCCTAGTGTTGTCAACAATCAATGAGGAGATGAATTGCTCCTGGAGTACAGGAAGCTTGACTTCTAAAATATTGTTAAACAAGCAATCAGCAAACATTTACTGTATTCTTTCACAAATCTTTGGCACACACCCAAGAGCTCCCTCAAACTGCGTGCATCCCAGGAATGAGTGAGAGCAAGGCCTAAATGTCCTCAGATCATCCATCACAGCTCCCTCCCGCCTCCATTCCAGGTCCAGCGGAGCGGCCTCGGGCAATCACACCCTTCCCTGACCTCCCCCTCCCCAGGGCCGCCAGCCTCACCAGCTGTTCCCGGCTGCTGGAGCTCCGATCGGTTGGCGCCCGGCGGCCCCGAACATTAACGACACCCAGGAGCCTGGCCTCGAGGCTCAGGCCCGTGAACAGACTCCAACTACTACAGCACCGGCGACTTCCAAAGAGCAGTTCAGCATTTTGAGATGAGCTTCCGGAAGCCGACAGGAGGCGGAAACCGGATGCCCGGAGCAACCATTAGTTCTCCGCGTTTACTGCTGTCCCCTTCCTATAATCCCCTCTTCCTACTCTCAATAGAGACAGAGAAAAATAAATTAAACATTTAGTGCTACACATAAATTTCTTAATTCTCTTTTTAGTGCTCTTAAAGTCAAAGCAGCATGGGAGAAAAGAGGAGTGAACAAAAAGTCGGACCCCGGGAGTGAGCTATGGTTTAGCCCAGTTACCATGGAGACCGGTAGTAACACCAGTTGTAAACCCAGGGCCAAGAGACTATGGCCACGTTAGCCCGGCTGCAAGCTAGGTCGTCGACTGTAGGAAATCAGTACTACTTTAGGAACAGGTAAGTCAGGAAGAGAAGGATCGCGTAAAGGGCAGGCTGACTTTATACCAGTTGTTCCTCAGCGGGAGTTTCCAATTAACGATTTCCCTAATCCATTAAGTAGTACCCAATTCTTCCCTTAATAGGCTGCAAACATAATTGGGAGTTTCTGTTACCATACAACGAAATTCTAGAGAGGGGCCGTAGATATTCAGTGTGAGATGATTTAAGGAAACTCCCAGCATAGATAAAATTGTAAAGTGCTTTTTTTCTTCGACCTCACCACTCTGCAATTTGATGAAACCTATGTTTTCCGGGTTCAAGTTTCAATACCCTGACGGAGTCACCCTGACTCACTAGCCCAGTGATCTCAGATTGTTTCCCATCTACCTAGGGATTTGAGCCTCCGTTATTTTACAAACATCACTGAACTCAATTGTTCTGTGACTCATTTGCCTTTTTAAAATGAACGTATCGGCCGGGCGTGGTGGCTCACTCCTGTAATCCCAGCAATTTGGGAGGCCGAGGCGGGCGAATCACCTGAGGTCAGGAGTTCTAGACCAACCAGGCCAACAAGGTAAAACCCCGTCTCAACTAAAAATACAAAAAGTAGCCGGGCATGGTGGCACATGCCTGTCATCCCAGCTACTTGGGAGGCTGAGGCAGGAGAATCGCTTGAACCTGGGAGGCAGAGGTTGCAGTGACCCGGCATTGTACCACTGCACTCCAGCCTGGGTGACAAATTAAGACCCTGTCTCAAAAAATAAATAAATAAATATAAGTAAAATAAAATAAAATGAAAGTGTCTAAACCATTCTGACACGGTAACTAGTACCAATATATTAATTAATAGATAACGGGTAAGAAAACCACTAGCAGTCTTCTTCATCTCCCTACACCCAAACTTCTTGCCCAGGAAGAGTTTCATTTTAAGGAAGCATTGCCCCAGGAGTTTTTGTAACTTAAGAGAAACTACAAAAAAGTGAATTAGACTATTATGGAATACAGTGACATGACAGACCAATGGAAAATATGTCAATGAGATAGGGTCTTGCTGAGCTGTTTTTATTCTAACGTTTATCTAACCTACCACATCATTATTTCACAACGTACCTCTCTTACAGCACTGATCACAATTCAATTTTACATTCTTTTATGAGATAATATCTATCTCCCCTCTTAAACTAGTAGCAGAGACAGTGTCTCTTATTTTGCTCACCAGTATTTTTGTCTCCAACGTCTATGATAGCTCCATACAAACAATAGTAACACAATAATTGTTGAAGACTCACATTAATGAATTTTTCAATAAATCACTAGCCCTGGTTTAAGTAAACATATAATAGCTAAACATAGAAATTATCTATTTATTTAGAGTATGTGGCAGGTGCTGTATTTATGACATATATAAATGAAATAAGCCCCATCCATCATGATGTTCACATCCTTGTATGGAATATAGGCTTTTAAAAAATAATTACAATACTAGCTGGGCTCAGTGGCTCATGCCTGTAATCCCAGCACTTTGGGAGGCTGAGGCGGATGGATCACTTGAGGGTGGAAGTTCGAGACCAGCCTGGCTAACATGGCAAAACCCTGTCTCTACTAAAATTACAAAAATGAGCTAGGCATGGTGGTGCACGCCTGTAGTCCCAGCTACTCTGGAAGCTGAGGCAAGAGGATCAGTTGAACCCGGGAGGCAGAGGTTGTAGTGAGCCGAGATTGCAATACTGCACTCCAGCCTGGGTGACAGAGCAAGACTCTGTCTCAAATAAATAAATAAATAAATAAATAAATAATAACAACAACAATAGAGTAACATGGACAGAAAGGGAAACAACCAGTATTTTTTGAGAACTGATTATATATGAGGGATTGCACCAGGAACAACTACATATGATATTTCATTTGGTTATCACAATGTTATAAGTTAATGTAGGAATTATCTATTTATTAGATAATCTATATTTTTAGAGCTATAGAACAGTGTTCTAGAAAAGCCTGATGAAGTGCCAAACAAACAATTAATTGGCCAGGCACAGTGGCTCAGGCCTGTAATCCCAGCACATTGGGAGGCCAAGGCAGGTGGATGGCTTGAGGTCAATTATGAATTATCAGAGCCAACTAATCTAACTCTAAAACCTCTGCTGTTCACTATCACTAAACAAAATTTTCTTCCCATTAAGCTGATTTAATTAAATTGCAACAAGCACCAAGATCCAGAGGTCCAAATGGCTTGAGTGTACTGTCCCAAATCCATTAACATGTAGGGAACAGAGTTGTGGGAAACAATTTAAAGTCTCCTTGGCTTTTTTCAATGTCTTCTGTTTTGGTAACAAGGTAGGGACAAAAAGGCTTCTTCCTAATGGCTAGCATCAGAATAACGCTGAAGTTTAAAGATGACTTTGTTGAGAAAATACATTCCTAAGTGGTTAGGTTAGTATCTGAGTCCTGCAAGGCCTGGAAGTCCAGTGTGGAAACAAGAAGCTCCTCTGCCTAACAAAGAGGAAGGATCTGGAACTCCAAGAAGTGAGCAGCAAATACAGGAGGAGATTTTGAGCTACAAAGAATAGGACGAGTGTGGGTTGCCCGACTGACTTAATACTCTGGAAAGTTGCTCCCACAGGGAATGTTTGGTGTGTGTTTATATTTTGCCCTGCCCATCAAAGAGGCTGAATATTTTGTCCTGGACATAAGGTGAACAAAAGATAGTAGGCAGTTGTTGTAACTGCCCAGTGGGTTCACCTTGCCTGTTGCCTAGACAGAGCCAATTTATCAAGACAGGAATTGCAATAGAGAAAGAATAATTCACACAGAGCCGGTTGTGTGGGAGACCAGAGTTTTATTGTTACTGAAATCTGTCTCCCTGAGCATTAGGGGATCGGAGTTTTTAAGGATGATTTGGTGGGTTAGTGTGAGGCCAGTGAGTCAGGAGGGCTGATTGGTTGGGTCAGAGATGAAATCATAGAGGGTGGAACCTGTCTTCTTGCACTGAGTCAATTCCGGGGTGGGGGCCACAAGGTCAGAGCCAGTTTATCAATGAGCCAGTTTATCAATCTGGGTGGCGCCAGCTGATCCATCAAGTGCAGCATCTGCAAAATATCTCTAGCACTGATCTTAGGTTTTACAATACTGATATTATCCCGAGGAGCCATTTAGGGAGGGTCAGAATCTTGTAGCCTCCAGCTGTGTGACTCCCAAACCATAATTTCTAATCTTTTAACTAATTTGTTATTCCTACAAAGGCAGTCTAGTCCCCAGGTAAGAAGTGGGTTTGCCTTGGGAAAGGCCTATTATCATCTTTGTTTTAAACTATAAACTAAGTTCCTGGCAAAGTTAGTTCAGCCTATGTCCAGGAATGAAAGAGGAAGCTTGAAGGTTAGAAGCAAGATGGAGTTGGTTAGGTCAGATCTCTTTCACTGTCTCAGTTACAGTTTTCCAGTGGCAGTTCCATTGTCACTTGACAGAGTGTTGGCCTTTTTGTCGTTGTTGTTGTTAACTTTCTCTAGTAATTCTTAGCTTCATTTCTGTTCTTCCAAACTATGAGATTTTCTTTGTGACTTATTGGTCATTTATACTGTACACTGTACTGTACTTTGTGGAGAAAAGAGTTCAGTATATGTTTATTGATCATATTGTTCATTTTCCCCATATTCTTATTTAAATTTCATCAAATCTGTCAAATTCTAATAGGAATAAGTTAGAATGTTCCTCTTCCACTATGTTTCTATAGTGTGGGTGAACCCAAAATATCTGAGACAGGCTTCAGTCAATTTAGAAAGTTTATTTTGCCAAGGTTAAGGATGCACCCGTGACACAGCCTTAGGAAGCCCTGATGTCATGTGCCCAAGGCAGTCCGGGTACAGCTTGCTTTTATACATTTTATGGAGACATGATATATCAATCAATACATGTAAGGTTTATATTAGTTCCACAAGGTGGAGGCCCTTTAGGTCTTAGGTAGATTTAAACATTTTCTGGCCAGGAGTGGTGGCTCACGCCTGTAATCCCAGCACTTTGGGAGGCTGAGGTGGGTGGATCACTTGAGGTCAGGAGTTCCAGACCAGCCTGTCCAACATGGCAAAACCCTGGGGTGGTGGTGCGCACCTAATCCCAGCTACTCGGGAGGCTGAGGCAGGAGAATCACTTGAACCCAGGAGGCAGAGGTTGAAGTGAGCCAAGGTCGGACCATTGCACTCCATCCTGGGCAACAGAGCAGGACTCAAATTCTGACTGGCAAGTGGTTCAGTGAGTTATTATCAGTAGAAAGAAATGAGGAATGTCTGGGTTATGATACGGGATTGGGGAGACCTGGGTTTTATCATTTTATCATGCAGATGAAGCCTCCAAGTTGCAAGCCTTAAAAAGAATGGACTGAGGCCGGGCGCAGTGGCTCAGGCTTGTAATCCCAGCACTTTGGGAGGCCAAGACGGGCAGTTCACGAGGTCAGGAATTCGAGACCAGCCTGGCCAACATGGAGAAACCCCGTCTCTACTAAAAATACAAAAATTAGCTGCGTGTGGTGGTGGGCGCCTTTAATCCCAGCTAATTGGGAGGCTGAGGCAGGAGAATCACTTGAACCCTAGAGGTGGAGGTTGCAGTGAGCCGAGATCATGCCACTGCACTCCAGCCTGGCGACAGAACAAGACTCCGTCTCAAAAAAAAAAAAAAAGGGGGTGTTTTCAGCAGAGGAGTGACATGATGTGACTTCTGTCTATAAAAACAATAAATAAAAAAGTAACCTTTAACTTTCAATGTCTTCAGTTTTGGTAACAAGGTAGGGACAGAAATGCTTCTTCCTAATGGCTAGCATCAGAATAATGCTGAAGTTGAAAGATGACTTTGTTGAGAAAATATATTCCTAAGTGGTTAAGACTAAGAGAATTATCCAAATTCAAGGACACTGAACAAAATTATAATTATTATTATTATTATTATCATTCTGAGACGGAGTCTCGCTCTGTTGCCCAGGCTGGAGTGCAGTGGCGTGATCTCAGCTCACTGCACCTCTGCCTCCCAGGTTGAAGAGATTCTCCTGCTGCAGACTCCTGAGTAGCTGGGATTACAGGCACCTGCCACCACACCCAGCTAATTTTTTTTTTTTCTTTTTTGCATTTTTAGTGAAGACGAGTTTTCGCTATGTTGGCCAGGCTGGTCTCGAACTCCTGGGCTCAAGCTATCTGCCCACCTCAGCCTCCCAAAGTGCTGGGATTACAGGCGTGAGCCACTGGGCCCAGCCCCTTTGACTTGTTTTTCAGCTGGATAAAGCATTTTGCTTTTGTTTTTCCCATTTCTACTTTCTTCCTCCACTTCCATCTTTTAACTTTTTGGTGCCAGTTTTTGCTGAACAAAATTTAAATCAAATCTGCTTGTGTCAATGAAAAAAGTAAATAACACTTAAAAATTTTTAAAACACGTAAGTTTTTTAACAATATGTAAGCAGAAATCAGCCAGATATATGTAAAATCTTTTTTAATTGGCTTAGCTGAAGGGAAAAGTATATTGGAGAATACAGAGAAACCAGTGGCTGAGGAAGAGGGCAAGAAGTTCTCTAGATACATGCTATATAGACCAACTGTCAAATGTCCACATCTCTTACTATCTGAAAGGGGGCTTGAGGAGTGCATAGGGATAGAGAAAAAGAAACAGAAAAAGAAATAAATGTTATTGAATATCTACTACATGCTGAGCACTGCTTTCACAAACATTATTTTATTTGATGGTTACAATAATCTTATAAGGTTATTTTTCTTATTCCTGGGTTACAACAAAGGAATGTGAGTTTTAGACCATCTATATTACTTGCCAAAGATAAAGAAGATCAAAGATCTAGTGACGTTTGATCCATTTCTGTCCACATTTACACCTGGGAGAGGGAGATCTTTAAATTATTACGTTTCTGCAGGGAAGTAAGTTCATCAAATACATAAGGCCTAAACTGCCTTTCTAAGATCAGGTTGAGAAAAAGAAAACGGGTGTACATTACTCTATGGTTCAAGACTGGTGATTTGCACGTACTTCATTACTCTGTATCAACCTAAGGTATAATGTTCCTTCAATTGTCCTGATTTCAGGATCTATTATTCCTATAAACGGAATAAATTTGTTTCTGACTCTGACATAGTAAATTGACTGTAGTTCCTCACTGTATTCTTAGTCTAATAATTTTGTTCAGTGTCCTTGAATTTGAACAATCCTCTTAGTCCCATTAGCCTAAATAAATAGCAGCTTAGTTGAACAGATGTGAGTCCCTTCCCCGATTCTAATTAGTTACTGAATTTTTTCTTACAGGTGTACTCAATTCTGACTAGTAAAACTTAGCAAACTTTCTTCCAAATACACGAGGAAGATTTTTGCCAAAGTGCAACAGTTCAAATCCTAACTCTGTATTACTTTAGGCTTAAATGTAAACTTTTAAACTTATATTCTTACCTTACTTAAACTCTTTAGATATTAGTTTTCTCATCTGTAACAGGGATAATAATGCCTATTGATATGTTAACTAAGAAGGTTAAATGATCATCTGGTATATTAGTAAGCACTCAATAAATTCATAATTATAATAGGAAATCACAACAGAAGGGTAAAGTATAAAATACATGTGATCAACTCAGTGAATATCAAAAAGGTAATTGAAAAATTTTACAGCTATTCCTAAATATTTTTCTTTTTTTCATTAAAAACGTAAAAATTTTTATTGCTGTATTATATACATTAAATAAAGTATATAAACTGTGTGAAGTGTACAACTCAGTAATTTTCCATAGGTATATACCTGTCCAAACTTCAGTCAGATAAAGTTCTGCAGTGTTTGTTTTAAAACATGTTTACGAAAGAAATAAAAGTGTTTTAATAATAAAGAATATGTTTCTAAAATCAACAGCCAACATTAGATGTGCTGCTGGAATACAATAGAGATGGTTCCATTTAATTCAAAAGCAAAACAAAACTGCACACTAATTCTGTCTATTTATCATGCCCTGAAAGACAGATCCCTATTTGCCAACATGTTCACTGCTGGCTCATTGATGGGGAAAAAGAAAATTGAAAGTACCTTTTACTGTATCATCAGTTTATCACTGCCCAACTAACCTGAGCAGAAAGCCCTGTATAGGTATCAAACAACTGAATATCTATTAAATAGGCAGATAAACTTCACAAGACATTTAAGGAAATGTTAGTTTGGAGGAAGGAGATTAAGCTAAGAAACCAGAACAGATGGCTACTGTGGAGTTAGAACTAATGGATGACATAGATACAAACTTCAATAAAAATGTAATGCGAACTTTTACAGAAATAAACTAGAGGAAAAAAGATACTGTAACCAATTTTTAAAAATAATAATTTTCCATTTAAAAATGTAATAGACGAATTAAAAACTAGAATAGTCACTACTGAAATATAAATATGTTAGGAAAGCAAATAAAGGAAATATCCATAAACACATGTGAATAGAAATCATGAGTAATAAGATTAATAATATGGAGGACATACCCAGAGGACTTGTTATGTGAATAATAGTTACTGCAGAATTCTCACTGGGAGTGGGGAAGACATAGAATAATAATAAAGAAATACCCTAGAAGAAAACTCCTAAACTAAAAAAAGAGTATGGCTTAGAATAGAAAGAATTCTCTGAGTCCTATATAGTATTTCCTTTAACACCTACTTCTTAGATATTATCTGGTGAACTTCCAAGACTACAGGAAAAATAATCTCATAAGATTCTATTCTAGACAGAAAATAAAAATAGTTATTTGCCAAGGAAATGAATGCCCTTTCTGCTCAACACAGGAACCCAAAAGACACAAAAACAATAATTACTAATGATTCAAGACCATAGATAAGAATTCTATCAAAGATTCATTTGGGGATTGGGATGAAAGAAAGACATTTTCAGACATGTAAAGACTCAGTTATGTCATCTATGTACCCTACCTGACGAAATGTACTCAAGAAAGTACTTGCCATGATCAAGTGAAAATTAAATTGGAGCAAAGATCTCGAGATAGAGGAAGAAGAGCAAAAGAAATAATAGAGACAACAATAAGCAATTCTACAATAATTTTCATTTAATTAAAAATTAAATAAGCATTATGTTATTGTGATTTACCTTATATTTAATTAAGACAAATTAATCTAGAAGAAGTAAAACAAATTAAGCTAGAAGAATCTGATTGGTACTTTAATGTCCTTTCTAGATATCTCCTTAGGCAAGTTCAAAAGTTCACTGTACATTTTCAGTCTTCCAAGTGATCATAGGCAATAGTCTTGCTATAATAATTGTCCCACTCTCACATAACAGAGGTTCTTTTTCCAGCTTCTAATATCAATTTTTTCACCATTCTTCTGACCCACAGGTATGGTCTTTCAATGACATGTGCATCTTCCTCACCTTCTCGCGCATCCCCCAGTCCCAAAACCAATACCATAATGTTTCAGGTTTTTGCCGTGGCCATCAACCATTCTATCAATTTTATTTTAAGCTTTTATAGTCAAATTAGTAAATTTATTCATCTGACTTTAGCGATCTGAGTTGTTCTTGGAACAGTCTTTCCCAACCTAAGATTATATTTATTTATAATATTTATAATTATTTATAATTTATTTATAATATTTAAAAAGTTTTGTTATATTTTTCCTTCAGTCTATGTGCAGTTGTGTTTATGTGCATGTATTGTGTGAGATAGAGGTCTAACTTTTTCTATAGAATACAGTTGTCTCAACACCAGTTATTAAATAGTCCATCCTTTTCTTACTAGTTTTAAATGTTGAATGATAAGTAAATCAAAGGCATAAAAATTGCAAAGGAAGAAGTAAAATTGTCTTTATTTACTGACAGCATAATTATATGTGTAAAAAACTCTAAACCACATACAAAAAAAGATTTAGAAGTAATAAATGAACTTAACAAGTTCGCAGGATGCAAGGGCAATATACAGTAGTCTTTACATAACAGCAATGAAAAATTATAATTTAAGACTTCGGCAATACCATTTTTAATAGCATCAAAATGCATGTCGTTTGACTCAGAACTGTCACTTTTTCTATTGGCCTCACAAAAATGCTCTTATGTATACACAAGTTGTGTGTAAGAGTATTTTATATACAGGATTATGTACAAGGGCATTCATTAAAGCATTATTCCTAATAGGCAAAAAACAAAAATAAAAACTGTAAATAACTTGTATCTATTTGCAACTACTCTGGCTAAATAAAGACAAGCATATGAGGAAAATAAATAGCAGTTTAAAGGAGTGCAACATTTTATACATAATGACATGAACAAAATCTCTGAGACAAAATAAGCTTTAAGAAAAGCCCAGATTATAGAAAATATATAATACATTTAGTGTTTTTTATGTAAAACAAATGTAAAAATACGTAAAGATACAAAACTGGAATTAGATAGATCTGGAATTACACATAGTAAGTGGTTAAATTTTAAAAATTGAAAGAAAGGTTGAAATAGAATCTTTTTTCTCTATGTTTTTCTGTATTATTTAACATTTTATATTGAGCATTGGTTAATCAGGTACTTATTTGTGAAATAAACAGTAGATAAATAGGAGAAAGTTTGTCCTAGGACAAAAATTTTGTTTTGAAAACAAAATTAAACATAGAAAATAAGTGGCCGTGGAAGATTTAACTAGTACAAAACTTGTCCTCCAACCGTGAAGGACTAGAAGACTCAACAAAATATATGAACAATTATTTTTAGGTATTGATGCAGTAGGCAATGCAGGATTTGATCTCAAGGAGAAAGATCAGCAAATGAGATTAACAAGACAATTACCCGAGCTTTCTTTTGGAGGCAATCTCTGAACAAAATTCAAACTCTCAATAGTGTAACATTCATAGTGTCCAGCATCTATTCATAAATTAGTAGTATTATAAAAATGTAGCAAACTGTGACCCACAATCAGGAGGGGAAAAAAAATCATCAATAGACACAGATCCAGAAAAACAAAGATGATAGAATAATCAGACAAGAATTTTTAAATAGCTATTTAAAATATACTTAAGGACTTAAAAGTAAACTATGAAGATAATAAGGAGTTAAATGGGACATTAAAAAGAAGCAAATTAAATGTTTAGAGATTAAAAACACAGTATCTGAAATTTAAAAATTATTAGGTGCATGCACATACACATATATATTTAAATTATTGAAACAATCTCAAATTTACAGAAAAATAACAAGTATAATACAAGGGTTTTTTTTCCTGAATCACACGAGAGTAAGTTGCAACCTGATGTCCCATTGTGCCCCAAATTCTTTACACTCAAGGACATTCTCTATATAACCACAATTCAACCATCAAAATCAAGAAATTAACATTGGCACATTTCTACCATCTAATCTTCAGACTCCATTCAAGCTTTGCCAAATTGCTCCAATAATGTTCTTTATAGCAAAAGGATCATGTTTGTCTTGTCTCTTTAGTTATCTTTAATATGGTACATTTTCTCAGTTTTTCTTTGGTATTTGTGACCTTGACACTTTTGAAGATTACAAATCAGTTATTTTTTAGAATTTCCCTCAATTTAAGTTTGTCTGATTTTTCCCCTTGATTAGATTCAGATTATGCACTCCAGGCAGGACTATCACAGAAGTGATACTGTGATCTTCTCAATGCATCCTACCAGATACTACCTGATTTTGACTTGTCCCATGACTGACAATATTCATTTAGATCACTTGATAAAGCTGTTGTCTGCAAGGCTTCTCTACTGGAATATTCTTTTTTCCTTTGTAATTTATAATTATTTTTAAAAAGCAGATCATTTGAAACTATGTATCCTATTCCTCATCAAACTTAAAATTTATTTGTTTATTTAAATAAGTATAGACTCATAGTTTCCTATTTTATTCAGTGGGTTAAAATCTGTCACTCTTATTTATAGTCATGCTAATATTGTCTCGGATTTGGCTAGTGAGAGCCACTTCAGTCTTCCTTCTGTGTCCTCATTGTTCTAATGCTTTCTTGATTCCTTGCTTTTTCTTGACACACAAAAAGTTGCAGACTGATATGGTTTGGCTCTGTGTCCCCACCAGATCTCATCTCGAATTGAAATCCCCCTAATCCTTACATGTTGAAGGGGGGATCTGGTGGGAGGTGATTGGATCATGCGGGTGGTTTCCTCCGTGCTGTTCTTGTGAAAGTGAGTGAGTTCTCACCAGATCTGATGGTTTTATAAGTGTCTGACAGTTCCTGCTTTGCATGCTGTTTCTCACCTGCCGCCATGTAAGACATGCGTGCTTCCTCTTCCACCATGATTGTAAGTTTCCTGAGGGCTCCCAGCCATGCAGAACTGTGAGTCAATTAAACCTTTTATTGATAAGGAGGTTTATTTATTTACTTACCCAGTCTTGGGTAGTATCTTTATAGCAGTGTGAAAACGAATGAATAACAGAGGCTTATCTTGTACTTTTCCTGCCAACCCCTAGAACCATCCATTTTTCCAAAGAGCCTTTGTTTCTTTCAGTGGATGCACATTGCTATTATGTTGCTGCTCTCCGGACCTCTCAGTGGAAGGAACAAAGGAATACGTGTTTGTACACATCTATACACATTTTACATCTATACTTACTTCTCTACCTATTGATGAACATATGTAATAAAATTCATGAGTTCACATTGACTACTCTATTTCAGATTCAACACAACACGTTCATTCGAGTTTTTTTCTCTTACCTTTTCTGACAGAGAGAAACCTGGCTCCCATTATCTTTAGAATATTTACTTATCTGATCAGTTCTTCTTTATGTAACCAAACTGTTGTCACCACAACTGCCTCTTCTCTTAGACCCAGCGTGGGCTCTACCTCCTCATGCTGAACCATAGCCTCCCCACCAACTTGGATGTTTTCCTCATCACTCTTGGGCTCTGATTCTCTATGCTGGCTACCTTCATGTGCAGATTCTTTTTTCTTCTTCCCTCTGCACCCCAAAGCCAGGCCTTCTCTCCATGGGACACACTGTCCTTGCTAAGCTCAGACTATGACATCTTACCCCAGGCAGCCCCCACTTGTGGATGCTCACCTTACCCCACACAGGCTCTGACACCTCATGCTGAGCCACTGTGCCTTCCTCCTCCCACACCCTTCATAGCACAGTGCCCTACTTTTCCTGCCCATTTCCAAGGCCTTTGAGACTTAATTGTTCAGGAAATGACATAAAGAGAAGTGAGGAGGAAGAGGAAGAAAAAGAAACTCTCTGTGTGTGTATATATATATATATATATATATATATATTTTTTTTTTTTTTTTTTTTTTTTTTTGAGATGGAGTCTCACTCTGTTGCCCAGGCTGGAGTGCAATGGCACGACCTCAGCTCACTGCAACCTCTGCTTCCCAGGTTCAAGCAATTCTCCTGCCTCAGCCTCCCAAGTAGCTGGGATTACAGGCACCCACCATCTTGTCTGGCTAATTTTTGTATTTTTGTAGAGACAGGGTTTCACTATGTTGGCCAGGCTGGTCTTGAACTCCTGACCTCAGGTGATCTGCCCATCTCAGCCCCCAAAGTGCTGGGATTACAGGCGTGAACCACCGCACCCAGCTAGGAAACCAAATATTTTTGAATGCACTAATATTATAGGTTCTAGTTCTAAATTATAATGACCTTGTTTTCCATGACTTCTGCACAGTATTTAACATTCGACCAACTATGGTAACTCCTACTATATGATTGAATACTAATGCATTTGCAACCCACTATTCCTTGAGCTGTGAAATAATAATAATGTTGAGGACTATTAATGAAATATAAAACATAGGTTCTAGTTCTAAAATATAGTCCTATTTCTCATCATCAAGCATCTGTTATTAGGCACATGAGTGATAATCAAAACACAAAATATAGATTAAGTATACTGTAGTTTCTGCCTTTAAGGAGCATGAAATCCTTAAGACCTAGTAGCGAAATTATATGCAAAACAATAATCATTTTACACATCAACATATCTGACAGCACAGAGCAGCTAATATTGGAATTTTATTCCTACTGTCTAAAATAGTTACAAGTTATATGATAATGAAAAAGAAAGAGTATTGAGTTTTTAATCTAGTATTTATTCATAGGTAATATACATGGGTCAGACTAAGCACAGTCTGTTGATGTGTAAAATGCATATTTTTTGCATATTACAGGAAAGATATTTAACTACACATTGTTTTTTTCATTTTCTACTTATTGTCAGTTAATTTCTGGCCACTAATGATATACATGAATATACTGTTATCCAGGGTTATAGTACTTATTTCTAGTTGATGATGAAGTGACTGGAAACTTCCAGTTACTTCTTGATGTTTTATTACATTACTGGTGATACTTTTGGTCTTTCATCATGATTAATTCATTTAGTATTCATTGTGATAATACTGATCATAATAAATTTATTTCAAATTCATGTAGATGTCATAATTTATTCACTGCTGTAGGATTTTCATTGTAATTTGGAACTAATTAATATACCATTAAAATAAAGTGTTACCAACATTTTTCATTTTAAACATAAAATGTCTAGCAGTTCATGACATATTGTATGAGTATTCAGCATCCCAGCGGTAACCCAGCATCTGTAAATTTTGTTTTTAAGCAGTTAAAAAAAGGGCAACAGAGAAACATGTATAGAAGTCAAATTTTAGCACATAAGTTAAAGTTTAGTAGTAAGTTAACTACTAGTTAATTTTTAGTGCCTCCTTCCTTTTAATTGCAATGTATAATTCTTATTAATATAACATATGCTTGTATATATACACATTATTAATATCCCAAAAAGAAATTATTTAATTTTCCACTTGACTGGTGTCACCAGGAGAGGTTAAAAAACATAAACCCAAAACAGTTAATTTGATTGCTTCTCTTCTGCATTTCTAATGACAATTATAAATAAAGGGTGAATTCATACAAATACATTAATAACTAATACAGTAAGTTCAAAAGAAGCGTTAGATGTGTCTATGTGCCTTATTTATATTTTTCTTCCATTTTTGTAAAGGTACCCAGTTGATTGTTGGTGGGAAAGGAGAAACAAATGTTTTCAGTCATTTAAATGGACTATATTAAGAACATGAAAAACAAATCTAGTATAGTTTGTTAAATATTAATGGTAAAGGGTTTAAATAACCATAAGAAACAGCTCTAGTGTATTATCATGAATTTTATTGCACATTAGCTTTATTGAATGAAATTATTCTTATTTTTTCCACGCTCTATCTTCTTTGAGTTGCCTGCTCTACTGGACATTATATTGTTGTATCTTTTCCATGTTGGCCATTAATGACAGTGTCTTTGTTCCACTATCCCATCTTGTTATTGGTCAGGATAAGATTTTAAAAGAAAAATGAAGAATTCCTTCTAACCCTGCAACCAGTTGAATAATGGCCTTGTTTTCCATGACTTCTGCACAGTATTTAACATTGTTTAATCATGATCTCCCATCCTGATGCCTTCCCATTAACTTCTATGACACTGCACTATACTTGCATCTTATGATTGGACCTCTTTTTTTTTTTTTTTTTTTTTTTTTTTTTTTTTACAATTGTTGTTATTTAGTATCTTTTACTGTAAATCTTTACAGAGATTATCAAACTTTGGGGATGTGTGTTTCCATGGTCAAAATGTTGATAATCAGGGAGTCTAGAGTTCCTTAATATTATGCACAAAACTCTGAAAACCAAGGCCTTTTGCCTTGGCTTCAACTATTAATCTCCTCATTTCCCCCATCCTTCATTTCTGTCTTGAAATTTGTGTTTTATCATTCTCATTATAATTTTACTATATATGTATACATCCTTAGTGAACATCTCTAAAGTTTTGTGAGGTCTTTACTTATGTAAATAAAATTATTCTGTATATGTTCAAAGGCCAAACTGTTTCCTAGCAGCAATATATATGAATTCTTAACACTGACACTTGGTATAGTCTGAAATTTTGGGGTGTTGCTATAGATGTTGGTATCATTTCAAATTCTTAGTCTCTCAGTTTATTTTATTGTTTTAGGGAGATTGGTGCTACCTTTTCCCACAAAGTCTCAATATTATATTTAGAAATTGATTACATGTTTTTTGTGTTCTCCTTTTCTTGCATTTTACTTTCCCTTTCTTCTCCTCTTTTCATTTCTTCCTCTCTTCCCCTTTAGAAACAGTGATGGTTAAAAACCCAGCCTTTGAGCCGAGCACGGTGGCTCACGCTTGTAATCCCAGCACTTTGGGAGGCCGAGGTGGGTGGATCACGAGGTCAGGAGTTCGAGACCAGCCTGGCGAACATGGTGAAACCCCATCTCTACTAAAAATACAAAAATTAGCCAGGCATGGTGGCGTGTGCCTGTAGTTCCAGCTACTCGGAGGCTGAAGCAGAAGAATCGCTTGAACCCAGGAGGCGGAGATTGCAGTGAGCCGAGATCACACCACTGCACTCCAGCCTGGGCAACAGAGCAAGACTCTGTCTCAAAAAACCCCAAACAAACAAAAAGAAAAACAGCGTCTAGAGCAGGACTACCAAGGATTAAATGCCAGCTGTGACATTTACTAAAGATGTGACCTTGGGCATATTACTATGCTTTCTCCACAGTGGTATCTTCTTCTGTCAGTAGAGATAATAATTCTCTTCTTCATAGAGGTATTGAAAGTGTGTCCGGAATTGGTGGGTTCTTGGTCTCACTGACTTCAAGAATAAAGCCGCAGACCCTCGCGGTGGGTGTTACAGCTCTTAAGGTGGCACGTCTGGAGTTGTTCCTTCTGATGTTCGGATGTGTTCAGAGTTTCTTCCTTCTGGTGGGTTCGTGGTCTCGCTGGGTCAGGAGTGAAGCTGCAGACCTTCGCGGTGAGTGTTACAGCTCATGAAAGCAGCGTGGCCCCAAACAATGAGCAGTAGCAAGATTTATTGCAAAGAGCGAAAGAACAAAGCTTCCACAGTGCGGAAGGGGACCCCAGCGGGTTGCCACTGCTGGCTCGGGCAGCCTGCTTTTATTCTCTTATCTGGCCCCACCCACGTCCTGCTGATTGGTACAGCCGAGTGGTCTGTTTTGACAGGGCGCTGATTGGTGCGTTTACAATCCCTGAGCTAGACATAAATGTTCTCCACCTCGCCATCAGATCAGTTAGATACAGAGTATAGACACAAAGGTTCTCCAAGGCCCCACCAGAGCAGCTAGATACAGAGTGTCCATTGGTGCATTCGCAAACCCTGAGCTAGACACAGGGTGCTGATTGGTGTATTTACAAACCTTGAGCTAGATACAGAGTGCCCATTGGTGTATTTACCATCCCTGAGCTAGACATAAAGGTTCTCCAAGGCCCCACCAGAGCAGCTAGATACAGAGTGTCCATTGGTGCACTCACAAACGCTGAGCTAGACACAGGGTGCTGATTGGTGTGTTTACAAACCTTGAGCTAGATACACAGTGCCGATTGGTGTATTTACAATCCCTGAGCTAGACATAAATGTTCTCCAAGTCCCCACCAGACTCAGGAGCCCAGCTGGCTTCACCCAGTGGATCTGGCACCTGGGCTGCAGGTGGAGCTGCCTGCCAGTCCCACAACATCCGCTGGCACCCCTCAGCCCTTCGGTGGTCGATGGGACTGGGCGCCTTGGAGCAGGGGGCAGCGCTTGTCAGGGAGGCTTGCGCTGCACAGGAGCCCACGGAGGTGGGGGAAGGCTCAGGCATGGCGGGCTGCAGTCCCCAGGCCTGCCCCGCAGGAAGGCAGCTAAGGCCCGGCGAGAAATCGAGCGCAGCGCCGGTGGACTGGCACTGCTGGGGGACCCAGTACACCCTCCGCAGCCGTTGGCCCGGGTGCTAAGTCCCTCATTGCCCGGGGCAGGCAGGGCCCGCCGGCGGCTTCGAGTGCGGGGGCCCGCCAAGCCCACGCCCACCCGGAACTCCAGCTGGCCCTCAAGCGCCGCTCGCAGCCCCGGGTCCCGCTCGCGCCTCTCCCGCCACACCTCCCTGCAAGCTGAGGGAGTGGGCTCCGGCCTTGGCCAGTCCAGAAAGGGGCTCCCACAGTGCAGCGATGGGCTGAAGGGCTCCTCAAGGGCCGTCAAAGTGGGAGCCCAGGCAGAGGAGGCGCCGAGAGCGAGTGAGGGCTGTGAGGACTGCCAGCACGCTGTCACCTCTCAAAAGGATTATGTATGAGTTAATTCACTGGTATGTGAAATATTAGGAACAATGCCTGACATATAAGGTTTTATTTAGTAAAACGTATTCATTTCCTTCTGTTTCTCTCAACAGCTCCTTTCATGTCTGCCTGTCTTTTTCCCATCATCACCCAGGGTTTAAGTTACTAAGAGGATAGAGGTACTCATGGGCTCTCAGCAACTATGTCATCCTAAAGTAGGGAGGTTTCAATGTTGGGAGTAGATCTAGTGAGGGAAGCCTGTGAGTGGCATTTCTCACTGGGATGGAATATGCCAACAGGCATGTTTCTCCTTCAGGTAGCACCTTTGGTAAGACAAAGTTTGAGTGTTAGGAGTAACACCAATGATCTCTCCTGAGGCCATGGGGAATACAGTATAGGACAAAATAGACAAGATTACTTCCTTCGATGTTTTCAAGTTTAGTGGAAGAGACCATCGTTAAATAATTTTTAAATATGATTGTGGTAAATATTATGAAGAGCTATGAGAGTGTAACATGGAAAGGCCTAATTGTAGTCTGGGAAGTCAGGGAAAGTTTTCTGGAGGAAAGGACTTTAAGCTGTTCTCCCTCCCACATGGAGGACAATAATATGATGCCAGAATACACTTTAGTCAAGCCTCTTTTTTAAATTTTTTTATTTTTATTTTGAGACAAGAGTCTCGCTCTGTTGCCCAGGCTGGAGTGCAATGGCGCTATCTCAGCTCACTGCAACCTCTGCCTCCCAGGTTCAAGCGATTCTTCTGTCTCGGCCTCCCGAGTAGCTGGGATTACAGGAGCCCACCACCACGCTTGGCTAGTTTTTGTATTTTTAGTAGAAACGGAGTTTCAGCATGTTGGCCAGGCTAGTCTCGAATTCCTGACCTCAGATGATCCGCCCACCTTGGCCTCACACAGTGCTGGGATTACAGGTGTGAGTCACCGAGCGGGCCTTACTCAAACCTCTTTTGTAATTTGTTACATACAGTACAAATATACAACAATAAGGAATCTTTCCTTTCTTCTATTCCTAATTGTCTAGAGTGGTCTTACACTCTTAATTATTTCCAGCAGATTTTATTGCATCATATAGTAATCTTACCATGGTGCCTTCCGTTCATTATCAGGTAATGCAACTATTTATATATTCTTTTGTGTGGTTTTTACAGTTATTTTACACTTAATCTATACTTTATGTAATCTTACTGATTTGTGTGAATTCTCCCTATATTGTACATGTCTCACATCTGGATCACTGACTTGAATTTCTTATCTCTATATAAGCCCTATGGCCCTCCCCCTGCCTCCTTTAATTAAACAGACTTTCTGAGAATTCTAGCTATTAATGGAACAGGCATTCTGTGATGGATTCATTTAACTTAGAGGCAACTCATTTAACTGATGAATGAGTGAAATATGTGCGCATTTTCATCTTGCATGATACATGTGTAGTAGCATTTAAACAGTAAATTCAAATGATTATGTTTTAAAAATAATGTCAAAATAACACATTTCTTTCTTACTCCCTAATAAAAATTACTGGCAAATTAATTAGTTGTAAAATTGGTGATTATCAAAATAAAAAAAGCAAAGCTGTTGAAAGCACATGGCTTCTCAGAGAAAGGTTAATTTTCAAAACATAGCTCATGATTTTTGAAATGCCTTATTTATTTATACTTTAATGTTATTTAAAATGACATTTGAATTTATAATTATCATTTTGGAAGAAATTAAAAATCAAGTTTAACAGGTTGACTTGCTTTAGAATTATATTAGTTACTAATGAAGTGCTTTTTAAACATTTTGTTTTAGTGTTGTAGATCCATTTAGAAAAAAGGAGAATGATGCAGCAGTTAAAATCCAAAGCTGGTTTCGAGGATGTCAAGTTCGGGCATATATCAGGTATATTGGTTTTGTCATGGAAACCTCAGATATATCATAAAAATATATTCCTTAGAAAATGTAATTTATTCATGCAGTACTCATTTCAAATAATTTTTTATTTTACTCATAATGTAGTTGATAAATTGTATGGTATTCTTTTAAAAGAAATACATAGTATTTCTGATCTTTTCTTACCAAAACTAAATTATGTTGACTGTATTGCTTTTTAAAATTCTCAATATTGGCTGGGCGCAGTGGCTCACTCCTATAATCCCAGCACTTTGGGATGCTGAGGCAGATGGATCACTTGAGGTCAGGAGTTTGAGATCAGCCTGGCCAACAAGGCGAAACCCAGTCTCTACTAAAAATACAAAAATTAGCCGGATGTGGTGGTGCACATCTGTAATCCCAGGTACTTAGGAGGTCGAGGCAGGAGAATCCCTTGAACCCAGAAGGCAAAGTTTGCAGTGAGCTGAGAAGGTGCCACTGCATTCCAGCCTGGGCAACAGAGTGAGACTCTGCCTCAAAAAAATAAAATAAAGTTCTCAATATTACAAACACACTTGCTCAGATTCCTTTTCCCAAATTCCAAAGGATCTGCAAATGACTGGGTTCGTATTTATAGCAATAAATTCATTGACTGGTAAGAAAGGGAGAAAAAGAGAAAACAGTTTCAATCTTTTCCACCATGTTGGTAGATAAAAGAAAGTGATGCATGGATGATGTCATTCTGACGGATGACATCATCCGTCAGAGACGGAAATTTGTCCCTATCTTAACTCATTCTCACTTTTTTTTTTTTCAGTGCCCAAACTTTCCCTCAGTGTCCCATCAATTCTTAAAAAATATTTTCCTGGATAAGGTAGAGGAAAATATGCCTACTCCATAGTAACTCATCAGCCCTGGAATTATCCTATGTAAAACTTTCTTATACTGTCTAGTAAGAGCTAGACATGCAAATTTAAAGTGTGAAGACAAGGCTTCTCTCTTTTTTTTTTTTTTTGAGATGGAGTTTTGCTCTTGCTGTCCAGGCTGCAGTGGAATGGCACCATTTCAGTTCACCACAACCTCTGCCTCCCAGATTCAAGCGATTCTCCTGCCTCAGCCTCCCGAGTAGCTGGGATTACAGGCATGTGCCACCACGCCTGGCTAATTTTGTATTTTTAGTAGAGACGGGGTTTCTCCATGTTGGTCAGGCTGGTCTCGAACTCCCGACCTCAGGTGATCCACCCGCCTTGGCTTCCCAAAGTGTGGGGATAACAGGCATGAGCCAAGGCGCCTGGAAGATAAGACTTCTCTTTTGGCCACTATATAAACTAAAGAACATGGTGGCAAATAGAGTATTTTTGAATTCAGCAGACTAACATGATGTTGGCTTGGATAGACTTGAAGATTACAGGAAAAGAATGAAGAGGAGAACTATTTCTTAATCTCATGAATTCTTTCTCTCTCTCTCTTTCTCCCTTTCTTTCTCTTTTTTTTGAGACAGAGTCTTGCTCTGTTGTCCAGGCTGGAGTGCAATGGCGTGATCTCGGCTCACTGCAACCTCTGACTCCCTGGTTCAAGCGATTCTCCTGCCTCAGCCTCCAGAGTAGCCGAGACTACAGGCGCACACCACCACACCTGGCTAATTTTTGTATTTTTAGTAGAGACAGGGGCGGTTTCACCGTGTTGGCCAGGCTGGTCTCAAACTCCTAAGCTCAGGTGATCCATCTGCCTTGGCCTCCCAAAGTGCTGAGATTACAGGCATGAGCCACTGCGCCCGGACCTCATGAATTATTTCTAATTGCTAATAATGATTTACATCGATAGTGCCTGGCTTATTTCTCAACATGTCACTGTGACCTGTTTTATAGTCTTAACATTCAAAAATATGTTAAAGACTAAGTATTGAAGAAGAATTGAAATTTAAGTATTGTGTAATAATAAGCCCCAAAGAAATAACAAATAGTTACCAATGCCGTTTTCTTCCACTTCTAGAAATGATTAATTCTATCCCACAATAACTTTCTACTCTTTAAAAGTGCACATAAACCTGGCTTTGAATTTGAATTCTTGAATTGTAGGAGAGTATTTTAACAAAGATTTAACTGACCTTGTTTCAGTGAAAGGATACTAATAAGCATATTTTTTTATCCTAGGCATTTAAACAGGATTGTAACAGTTATTCAAAAATGGTGGAGAAGTTTCTTAGGCAGAAAGCAATATCAACTAACTGTGCAGGTAAATATAAAATGTACATATGTTAGCATTTGAATTGTACAATATGCTGTAACTTACTTTAGTCATATTTCCATATAGTTTGGAAATTACTGATGATGAGTATTTATGTAAAGACAAAATTGGGCTTAATTTTTAGTATGAGACCTATTCTTGAAAGCATTTTCTGATATTTCCATGGAGAATTGACCCATTTTTTGGTATCCAAACTACACTGATATTATTTTTGCTTGAAGTACTTTTCACAGTATATGCATTTATACTTATTTATTGATGATTGTCTGTGCTTTGTAGATGGTGAGCTTTTTGAGAGTGGGCACTGCAGCCTACTTCCTTTTTGGATCACCAACATTTTAGGCTAATTCCTTGCCCAGAACAGGGTCAATAAATATCCTCATAAGGACGCTAAATTGATCAAAGCAAAGAATAAGACTTCTTTTGTCTTCTCTTCAGGACTTTCTGATAAATTTTGTTTCATAGGTGTAAATAAGAATTAAATAATTTAATAAATGATATATCATTCCAGAATGGTTTTTTATGGAAAGTTAAACATATTTGTGGTTATATCACACGATTAATTATTATTGGAAAGCAACAAAGATTACATGGTGCTTTTATACTAGCTATTATTTATTAAACACCTGCTATATACCAGGCATTTTGTGTAATTATTTAATTTGTATGTTAGGATGCTTATTAAAAGTAACTGTTGTACTCATTTGGCAGGCTAGGAAACTGAGTCTCATCCACTTGTCCATGAACACATAGTGGTACATTTAGTATACATAGCAACATTACAGTTGTTATAGAAGTTTTTACATTGGGCACAGTTGTCTGGTAATTGCCAAGATCCTCTGCCTAATCTCCGTAAGGACAGAGACTATGTCTCATTAGTGTTGCACTCTCAGAGCATGGTGCCTGGCATATATTAAATAGTTAGCACTTATATAGATGAATAGAAGAATGAACAACATTTCTGTTTCTACTATGCTGTGCTCACTTTACTGGTAGAAGCAAAAAATTGATACTGATTGGTCACCAGTCTGAGTATAGTATGTCTTTTTGTTTTTTTGAGATGGAGTCTCACTCTGTTCCCCAGGCTGGAGTGCAATGGCACAATTTCGTCTCACCACAACCTCTGCCTCCTGGGTTCAAGCGATTCTCCTGCCTTAGCCTTCTGAGTAGCTGGGATTACAGGCTCCAGCCACCATACCTGGCTAATTTTTTTGTATTTTTAGTAGAGACAGAGTTTCACCATATTGGCCAGGCTGGTCTCAAACTCCTGACCTCAGGTGATCCTCCTGCCTCGGCCTCCCAAAGTGCTGGGATTACAGGTGTGAGTCACCACGCCTGGCCAAACTTTTTTTTTTTTCCCTTCTCCTGTCTTGATTTTGGTTAAAAACATCATTTTAAAAAGTAACTCTTTGAATTACTCTGAAATCAAATTCCTCTATTTCTGTTTCTGCTTAACATTTTGGAAAGGAAAAATTGGAAAGAAGATGTAACTAGTAGTTACAGAATATATGCTAGGTGCCAGACCCTGTGGTAAGCATTAAATATGCAATATCTCTGAGTGTTGTACCTACCTTTTGACTCTCATTGAACTGCAGAAAGACGACAGGCTTTAGACCTGATGATGGAGGTTTAATGACTGTGGGCAAGTTATTTAATCTGTGTGGACCTTGCTTATGTCCCTTGTCTTTAAAATGAGGATAAGAATGTGTGGGAGATTTTTGTGAAAATTAAGTGAAACACTGTACGTAAAATACCCAGAACTGTGATTGGCACCTAGTCGGTGCTCAAAAATGGTAGTTTTTCATTTGTGATGCTGTTGTTAGTATTATTCACAAACTATCAAGGCAGTTTGCTTGGAGTAATATAAGTGAGAGATTTTCAAATCAGATTAGCTCCATTTTACATTTCTCTCACTTATGCGTAATCACATGATAATTTTATTATATGTGAGTGAGTGTAGTGTGTGGATAGATAGATACATAGGCATACAATTTTTATACAGTGATTCAGGAAACCTCTTACGTTTTGAAGCTTGTCTTTCTTAGAATTAGTGACAATAGAAATTAGGAGGAAAGCAAAGAAACACAAAGACAGATGTCTTTAAAGCTGTACTTATAATAAATAGGAAAGAAAAATGAAGAGGGAAAAGAGACTTTCAGGGTTTAAATGTAGATATTGGGTTCACCATCAATCCATCTAAACTGCTATTCAACTCATAACCCTAGAATCTACAACTTGATATTTTAGAATATTAAAGGTGATCAGGATAATTTTTATTTCCTTCATATTGTCTATGTCTCTGTGCTTATATACTAAAATTAATATAGTTAAATATATACTCTTCTATATTGTTGAAGAGTTAAATCTTCATGATCTTCATAAGATGCTCTTCTGAAAACAAATGAGTGTGGTTGTAGAAACAATAATTTTAAGAATCGTTGACAATGGCTGACATTGGACAGTGAGCCAATGGAAGCAGAAGTCAGAT
Organism: Pongo abelii; assembly: GCF_028885655.2. Lineage (NCBI taxonomy): Eukaryota > Metazoa > Chordata > Mammalia > Primates > Hominidae > Pongo > Pongo abelii. Next base: position 31,778,188 of record NC_071985.2, on the reverse strand, counting down.
AGAAAGAAGTGTTGTAGATGTTTCCTGGGCATAATGTCATATTCTTAAACAGTGAAGAAGAGATTTGATTTTTCGTCTTTTACTTTTTCAATTTGAATGCCAGGGATTTTGGTAATAACCTTTTATCTGGTATACATACGAAAAACCCATATTTTCTATTTAAAGACATATAAAACCAAAGAATTCCATTGGCTACAGTATATATTCCATATTCTATCCAAACTTAATTTATACCATTTTAATGAAGAATTTTTATTTCATATTTGGGTCCATTTGTCTCACAGGTTTGGAAAAAATGTAATCAAATATCAGTGCTTCTTTTGTATTTGAAATTCCTATTGATGGCTTTTAAATACTATTTTTAAACATAAGTTTGCTTTCTCCACCTTCTTTCTCCCTTCCTTTTCTTCTTTCTTTCCAATTTTGACATATGATTTTTATTTATTTATTTATTCTTATTTACTTATTTATTATTTTTTTGAGACAAAGTCTTGCTCTGTTGTCCAGGCTGGAGTGCACTGGTGTGATCTTGGCTCACTGCAACCTCTGCCTCCCTGATTCAAACGATTCTCCTGCCTCAGCTTCCCGAGTAGCTGGAATTACAGGGACCTGCCACCACGCCCGGCTAATTTTCTTGTATTTTTGGTATAGACAGGGTTTAATGTTGGCCGGGCTGGTCTCCAACTCCTGCCTGCCTCTGCCTCCCAAAATGCAGGGATTACAGGCATGAGCCACTGTGCCCAGGTGGCATATGATTTTTAAAATTTATTGTGCTATCATTTACGTTCAGGCCACTTTAAAAGAAGTTTTAAATTTTGAAAAAATTTCAGATTTACAGAAAAGTTGCAAAAATAGTACAAAGAACTTCCATATATTCTCCACTCACATTTTTTAATCGAGTGAAAAAATTTGCATTATTATTTCCTCTTCTCTGTATACATTTTTCTCTATATACATTATTTTATTCATTTGACACAAAGTTACAGAAGTTATGCCCCCTTATCTCTCAATATATTGCATGCATATTGTTTACATAATCTTTTTTTTTTTTTAGACAGAGTCTCGCTCTGTCATCCCAGGGTACAAGGGTGCTATCTCAGCTCACTGCAACCTCTGCCTCCCGGGTTCAAGCGATTCTCCTGCCTCAGCCTCCCGAGTAGTTGGGACTACAGGCGCGTGCCACCACGCCTGGCTAATTTTTGTATTTTTAGTAGAGACGGGGTTTTGCCGTGTTAGCTGGATGGTCTCAATCTCCTCACCTTGTGATATGCCCGCCTTGGCCTCCCAAAGTTCTGGGATTATAGGCATGAGCCACCACACCCGGCCCTACATAATCTTATTACAATATTAAAATCAGGAAATTGACATCTGTACAAAACTATTTGCTAATGTATAGACGCTATTCATATTTTACTGATTGTACCAGTAATGTCATTTATAGCAAAAAATATTTTCCAGGGTACGAACTAGGATTTCACTTTGTAGTTAGTGTTTATTGTGTCTGTTTAGTCACCTTTAATCTAGAATAATTTTTTAGTCTGTCTTCACTTTTCATAACCCTAATATTTTTGGAGAGTACAGACTAGTTATTTTTCAGATTATTTCTCAATTTTTGCTTGCTGGTGTTTCTTCAGTGTTAGATTCTGGTTATGCATTTTTAGCAGAAATACATCTCAATACATCATATTATGATGCATATGTCATCAGTTTGTCCAGTAAATGTTGTTGACTTTGATTAAAGTAGTGTCTCTCGGGTTTCTACACTGTCAACTTACTATTTGTCTCTCATGAGGGGATATTTAAATGCTATGTATGCATCTTCTTCCTCAGTAAGCTTTTGTATGCTAGGTTTAGCATCCAATTATGATTCTTACCAGAATCCATTATTACTATAGTTCTCCAACAGTGATTTTCTAATTCCATTGTTTCTCCTACATTTACTTACCAGCATTTTGCTATAAGAGATTTTCCTCTCTCCCATTTATTTATTTATTCATGTATTTATATGAGTATGAAGGAATGGATTCCTGTTTTATTCAATGGGTGGGTTATAGTCAACTATTCTCGCTAAATGGTTTGGTGCTCAAATAGTCCTTCATTTTCTCACTAGGAGCTTCTTCAAACCAATTTTCGATAGAATCATATTACTTAACCAGGACGACCAAGAAATTAAGATATTCTGTGGAGTAACGAGCACCTTTAGTCCCATTATTTATAAGCGATTGAGGTTGTGTGTCAATGGTATGCACAAAGACAGTAGAGTATACTTATGCATATAAGACATTCCTGGGTTCGAGTGATTCTCCTGCCTCAGCCTCCCAAGTAGCTCGGATTACAGGTGCCCCCTGCCACCCCCTATGCCCGGCTAGTTTTTGTATTTTTAGTAGAGATGGGGTTTCACCATGTTGGCCAGGCTGGTCTCGAACTCCTGACCTCAGATGATCCACCCGCCTTGGCCTCCCAAAATGCTGGGATTACAGGCATGAGTCACTGCACCAGGCTGAGACCTCTTTTTAATCAAACATATAAGTTTATACATTTCAATAACTGTTTTCAAAGTAGTCACCTTGGAATGTGTATTTATTTTAATGATGCTGGGGTTGCTGATTAAAAAAATACTTTTAAAAGTTCAAATAATAAGCCACCTAAGAATATTTGTTTTGTTACTTTAGCATCTCAACTGGATTTGATCAAAAAGGGTATCACCCAGTATAATCACTAAATGATTCTCCAGATTTGGATCTAATTATTTTTTGGTTTTTTTGAAAACAAAATCAAAATATGAAGCTTTTCCTCATTTAGATTGGTTCATGATGGTTTTTAAATCTCGTAAGCTCTAAGCTCCTTGAGAATAGGTCTGATTTATGTATGTGTGTGTGTATGTATGTATGTATGTATTTATTTATTTTTGCCATTGTGTACACACTGCCTAACATAAGGCATGAAACAGAATCATAATGGAATCTTCATAAATAATTATCAAATAAGATTAAAATAGCTCCCATTTCTTGATTGCCTAGTGAAAGTGGAATATTGCATTAAGCTTTTTACATTCTTCATGTGTACGCCAACTATGGAAAGTATTACACCAACCCTATGAATATTATCACTATTTTATAGATGAAGAATCTGATGCTCAGCTTACTTCCTCAGGGACACACGCTATTGCTGTTATTACTATTACTGTTATGTGGAGAAGAGTTCAAACTCAGTTTGACCTGATTTCAAAATCCTTATATATTGAGCTGGTAGGCAATTCAATCTCAGCCCTTATTGGGGATTTTTCTCCTTTACAGGGAGTTCCTGTGAGACTTAACTAGTGCCAGCATATCAGAGATTGCTGCCTTCATGGAGCCTTCATTCAAAAGATGCCCATTGTCTAAGACGATGTGTTTGAACCTTCCAAGTTAATCCTTAGAGGACTCTATGGCTGCTGAGCCACATAAAGGGAATGGGAATTTTTACCAGAGCTGATATCCCTAGCGCTTAGAGGCCCATCTTCTCCACAGCTGTCATGCAGCTTACCCCCAGAGTTTTAGCCACCTCCGAGGAGCCATAGGAATGACAAATGCTGCATTGCTTCATTTCAGAAGGCTAATGTTCAGTTCTTTCTTAGGCATGTGGAATCTTTGCTCCTCTCTTTTCATCCTATGCCCACACCACTTCTTTTACACCTCACACTGCTCTGCCCACCTTCCACCAACATATTGCCTCAGAGCTTAGGTTTTAGAAAAACAAAGCCAGGAATGGACAATCACATGTAAATCTTCTGAAGCAACAGTGCATGAAATGATCTGCTGTTTTCTTGGGTTGGGCAGTGGGACACGAGTTGAGGATACTGTTTGAACCTCTGCACTGTCACACACTTAGTCCTAAATTAAGTTTGCTTAAATCATCATTTTCTTAATTTCTGCTGCATAATTTTTTTTGGCCTTACAGTTATATACAATAATAACAATGTCATACAGTATATGATTAAGTTATAAAATGAATGGTATAGAACAGTCATTTTAAAACTTTAGTAATAGAACCTCCTCTAACTAAAATTTTAGCAAAATTCTTAGTCCTATATGTAAAAGAGATATGATATAGTTTGAATGTTTGTCCCTGTATTAGTCTGTTTTCACGCTGCTGATAAAAACATACCTGAGATTGGGTCATTTATAAAGGAAAAGAAGTTCAATGAACTCACAGTTCCACATGGTGGGGGAGGCATCACAATCATGGTGGAAGGTGAAAGCCATGTCTTACATGGTGGCAAGCAAGAGAGAATGAGCAAAAGGAGGAAAAGCTCCCTATAAAACCATCAGATCTTGTGAGACTTGTTCCCTATCTATCAGGACAGTATGAGGAAAACTGCCCCCATGATTCAGTTATCTCCGTCTGGCCCCACCCTTGACACCTGGGGATTATTACAATTCAACATGAGATTTGGGTGGAGACATAGCCAAACCATATCAGTCCCCTCTAAATCTGATGTTGAAATATAACCCAGTGTTGGAGGTGGGGCCTGGTTGGAGGTGTTTGGGTCATGGGGGAGGATCCCTCACGAAAGACTTGGTCCCCTCCCCACAGTAATGAGTGAGTTCTCATTACTCACTCCATTAATTCATATGAGAGCTGATTGTTTAAAGGAGTCTGGCAGCTTGAACTGCTCCCTCTTGCCATGTGACATGCCTGCTCTCCCTTTACCTTCCACCATGAGTAAAAGCTTCCTGAGGCCTCACTAGAAGTGGAGCAGATGCTGATACCAGCATCTGATACCAGATGAGCCAAATTGACCTCTTTTCTTTATAAATTAGTCAGTCTGGGGCCGGGTGTGGAGGCTCACACCTATAATCCCAGGACTTTGGGAGGTCAAGGCGGGTGGATCACGAGGTCAGGAGATCGAGACCATCCTGGCTAACATGGTGACAGCCCGTCTCTACTAAGAACACAAAAAATTAGCGGGGCGTGGTGGCGGGTGCCTGTAGTCCCAGCTACTTGGAAGGCTGAGGCAGGAGAATGGCGTGAACCTGGGAAGCGGAGCTTGCAGTGAGCCAAGATCACACCACTGCACTCCAGCCTGGGCGACAGAGCGAGACTCTGTCTCAAAAAAATAATAATAATAAAAAATAATAATAAGTAAATGAATTAGTCTGTCTCAGTATTCCCTTATGGTATGCAAAATAGACCCACATAAAATATAGGCAGTGCAACTATTTTGGAAGCTAGACAAATGCAACTGCTTCATTTCTTTCCCTGTGTTTTCTATTGTCGCCTAAGCCACCAGGGCATGATTTTAAAGCCACTGATTTAATTTTCTTGACTCTGGAAGGATCTCTGGAAAGATCACACACAAAAAACCTGATGATATTAACTGCCTGGGGGGAAGAGAACTGAGTAGTTGAGGGACAGGCATGGGAGAGAGACTTCAATGTCAGCTCATACGTAGTGTTTGAATTTTAAACAATGTGAATGTATTATCTGTTAAATAAATTAATTTAAAAAGAAAGTCAATTTAAAGGAGACTTTGCCCATCAAAACACACACACACACACACACACACACACACACACACACACAAATAGAGGTAATAAGTATTCAGGTGGGAAGTCAACATAGGCTCTGAAGGTGAAGGAAATGACACTTGAGCTAACCCTTGGGAAGAAAACATGAATGAAATTTTGAAATTAGGAATGAGCATAACATATACAGAAAAAATTAGATAGTTGCTCTAAATTATGCAAACAGAAGGTTGGTAAGGAGTTCAGTGTGACTTTTATAAAATAATTTTATATTAATATATTTTTAAAGGATTTTTTATTTAAAAATAGTTTTTACAATCATTGTCTCATTATGTCATGAGCAATGGTTCTGTTAAGAAGAATGTGCAGGTGGTATCTGTTTTATAGATGAAGAAATTGGTACTCAGGGAGATTAAATGATGTGCCTAGGGTTCTCAGCTCCTGATCCATATATACCTATATAGATCCACATACTAAATACTAAACATCTTCTCTGGATGTCCCTCAGGTGGCCCAAATTGGCTCGTCCTGTTTTTCAGGTAAATAGTACTGCAATTCAACCAGAAATTGAACCCTGAGAAACAGTCATCCTAGACTCTCTACCACCTCTTGTTCCCTACCCCACCTTCTATTGGTCATCAAATCATTTTTACTTTCCCTCTTAAAAGCCTCTTGATTCCAAACTAAACTGCATCATTTTACTGCCATGCCTGTAGCCCTCCTTCCCATAGCATACAATGTAAAGTCCTTGCTTTTTAACATGACATGTGAGGTCTTCCGTGGCCTTACCATTGCTTCTTATCTAATGTCACTTCTTGCTATACTTATATAAATATGCTTTAGTCATATTCAACCACTTGCCATTGCCCAAATATGCAGTGTCCTTATCACCCAAAGATTTTTGGCAGATGCTGTTCCCTCTGCCTGGAATGCTTTTCTTCACTCTAACATGCCTCTCATTGGTCTGATTTCCTACGTATCCCTCAAGACTTTACTTGAAGATCAACTTTTCCTAATCTTAGTAGAAAGTAAAATTCAGGAATACTGAAAATATTAATTTTGTCTTCTTAAATGCTTGTCGTGTAGGCATTTGTCTCACTGATACATTTGTTTATTTACATCTCTCTCATTTGATTGGAAGCTCCTGAGTAGCAGTGATGAGTCTAATTATATTCAAAAATATCCCAGTGACTGACACATAAAAGGCCTACTGAAATTTTTACCAACTGAATAAATAAATGATTCACAGGGATACAAGTTGGAAGATGTTTGCTATGGCCAACGTAGATGATGATTAACATCAGTATGTGCCAGGGTGGATTGTATTCTTGTTCAAAATTAGTCATCCCATCTCCCCTTCTTCATAAAAAGGATGATTCATACTCATCCCACCGATGTGGGGCTTGGCTATGTGTTGTGAGCGGATGGGATATATGCCACACCCAAATTGAAGCTTTAAAGAGGTGTTCTCGGTCTTTCCCTCTGGCAAAAGAATGGCATACCTTAGATCCAGCTTGCTCCTTCAGCCTTAGGGCTAAGACAAAGAGATGTGTGAGACATAGCTACAGGGAACCTTAGCTCACATGTAGTGTGAGTAAGAAATAAACTTTTGTTGTTTTGCAACCTACTGTGATAGTTGTATTTTTATCTCAGCAAAGCTGATTGATAGTTATAATGATAACGAAAGCAAGGATGTTTATAAGAAACATTCTGAATGGGTTACTCGGTTATGCTTACAAAAAGATGTTTGGAGCTTTTGGAGTTTGTGATGATGTTAGGACACCTCCATGTGGTGATATCTTGTAAGGCGATGGTGCAAACTCAGCAAAATCTCTGGCACATCAAAATTAGAACTCAGCAAATATTTGTTAAACCAAGCTATTGAATGGGAGCTTAGATTAAAGATCAGCACTGGAGATAAAAGTTCTAGATCCATAGTTATAGGATGACAGGATTTTCTACCTAATGAAAAAAGTATGTGAACAGTACAGAATGGTGTCTAAGAATTGAGGCTTGTGGAATGCATTAGGTAGGATTTAGGAAGAGGAAAGGGAATTAAAAATAAGAATAAACAGGAAAACAGAGTGATGTTATATCACAGGAATTAGAGGAGGAAACTTATAGGAAACTTGGAGTTGTCAAATGTGAAGTTCAAGCAGAAAGAGGACTGTGAAAAGATAGAAGTTCTGGGATCTCTTTAGTGAGGAAAGTCAACTTTCCTCAAAATTCTCCTATACCAAATGTTTCTATCCAGCTTTTAAATAATTCTTATGGTGACATCAAATAGCTTATCAAGTCCTAAAGGGTCATGTGCTCTGCACTACAGTGACTTCATTAACCCACAATAATAGAGCTATTCCAGTCTTGTTTTGTGATTTGTTTGCCTCTTTTTTGCTTCCTGTATGACTGTTGCTTTTGTTTTTCTTTTCAACTTCCATTTTAGGCCTTTCTGCTGACTTTCATGCTGCTATATCTAGCAACATAACCCAAATTTGCCTATCTTAGGGGTACAGAACTGTTGGGTCACAACTGTGAAAATTCTTTCCTATTATTGAGGATGTGCTCTGATTCTCCTTTTTATTGGTAACAAACTTATTGTCACCTGGTGCGTGTGCTCAGTGCATATGCATTTTATGCATGCTGAACTCTTGGTTTAATTTTACTGTGGCCTGTTCATTTCATTGTACAATCAAATAGTCCTACTATTTGGGGACCTATTTTGTTTTAGCTGTGTAGTGTTCTAGTTAGCTTTTCCTTACCCCTTCCTTACTCCATTCATTTCATAAATGGGGAAATAAAAATAAGTCATTCTTTTAAGCAATAGTACCACAAAAATGTAGAAATATCCTTTCATTTGCTTCTTTTAAGAGCACTAACAATTTGAGAGTTCCCTGAGTGAATTTATCTGTAAAAACTAAATAGGATGGCTTGTATACATTTTGTTATACTTTTAAATTTGCTTTCCTTTTTTATATTTTGTCATTACCCAATTTACATTATGTTTAATATCGAATGTGCTACTTTTGAATCACCATAGTCTGAGAGCAGAGAAGTATAAAGGCTATTGTAGTGTAGAATTAGTTTGATATGAGGTGTTATAAAATAATTATATATAACTGTAGTCCTAGACAGGTCAATGTTACGTTTTTAAATTGAGATCATCTAGTGAATAACATATGTATGGCAACCACATTAAAACTCAATTTAATTAAATTTTTTTGTTGAAATGTATTAATAGCCTATGGTAGAACTATTTAATTTACAAAGATTAATTATGATTAAAAAGAGCAATTATTGAAATTATAAAAATAACATTATATATTGATGAAATCAAGGTTCCCAGTATTCATACGTGGCTTACCATTATAACACTTCTTTCAATGTTTTCATATATGATTATTTAAAAGAGGAACAATGAAAGTTTTATTAACTTTAAATGGGAAAAACGATGCCATGTACCATCGAATTCCATTGTGTGTTGTTATGATAAAAGCCAACAATTTGATCTTTTCATGGTTGGCAAAAATGTATAAAATACCAGCCACTAGTTTTAAAAGTGATAAGAGATTGACATAGTTGCTTTCATAGATGTTTTTATTTCTCTGCATTAGATGAACACGTGTTTATTTTTAGATGAGAAAATGCCCAATATTTTTGATATTTTTCTTAATAGGACTTCCAAATCAGTTATAAGACAATAAGGCAGCATTCTTCACCTTTTAGTGTCATACGAGAAAACTGAAACATACATATATTTTTTCCTTGGGGTCTAAACTTCAAAGACAGGACAACTTAAGACTCTGAGTTACTAATATTAATTTAAAACTTTAACAACACATTTTTATCATAATTGTAATATAAGTTTAGATTTGGTTCACCTAATCTTAAAGATAATATTACTGGCAACTGGGAGAAAGAATATAATTGGCTTTTAATTCTTTTTTGTGGAAAAAATGATATTTTAAAAATGAACTGTTCAGGACAGGTGCAGTGGCTGATGCCTGTAATCTCAGCACTTTGGGAGGCCAACGCAGGCAGATCACCTGAGGTCAGGAGCTCGAGACCAACCTGGCCAACATAGTGAAACCCCGTCTCTATTAAAAATACAAAAGTTGGCCAGGCATAGTGGCGCTCGCTTGTAATCCCAGCTACTCGGGAGGCTGAGACAGGAGAATCGCTTGAACCTGGGAGGCAGAGGTTGCAGTGAGCCAAGATCCCGCCATTGTACTCCAGCCTGGGCGACAAGAGTGAAACTCCATCTCAAAAAAAAAAAAAAAAAAAAAGAACTGTTGATAATGACCAAATTGTTATCAATTGCCAGCAAACAAGGCAAAGCATATGCACAAAATACTCATAATTACTTGATTAGAAATTAATTTAATGATTGTACTCAAAATTATGAAATGTCGATGGCCCTAATATGGAAAATAACAAAAATTCAGGCTCATCAGATCTGTTATCCATTGTGCATGGCTTCTAAAGGTTTCATTCTCATCACTTTAATGCATATATTTCTTTTGTATTTTTCAATTTAGCAAATGATGCCAGTTGATCTCATCGTGTCGTCTAGATATATTACTCAAAATTATTATAAATACATATTACTTTAAATGTTTTGCTCTTGAAATTGTTGATCATTTCATCCTTGAAGCTCATATTTTCTTGGTTTTCAACCAAAATGCTCAACAATAAAGGAAAGATTAAATAACTTATGGTAGTTTCATATAACAAAAAACCATGCAGTTTTTGTATATTGTACATGAAAATATGTGAAGAAGGATTTTAAAACTAAGGAAAAGAAGAGATCTGTACTAGATTTGTTTAGAGTAGGTGAAACAGTCTTTTAATAGAAATTAAGCCTCCAGGGCTTTAAGGAGAAGAATTTGCAGTCTGGGTTTAAAACAAGAGGTGCAATGGTCATAGTTGACAAAGTCTGGAGCGTGTTTTGGGAATATAAGGCTAAACTGAAGTGTGGGGTCATTGGGACTGGAAAAGGTGGGTAATTGTGAGATTAGGGAATTGAATGTGCTGTTGACATGAATATGAAAAGTCTTGGGATAGTGGCAGAAGTTCCAATGAAGAGTAAGACTTTAACCTAGGTGTTAAAAATCTTTTTTTTTTTTTTTTTTTTTTTGAGACGGAGTCTCACTCTGTTGCCCAGACTGGAGTGCAGTGGTACAATTGCTCCCTACAACCTCTGCCTCCCAGGTTCAAGCAATTCTCCTGTCTCAGCCTCCCGAGTAGCTGGGATTACAGGTGCCCACCACCACACCTGGCTAATTTGTTTTTTGTATTTTTAGTAGAGATGGGGTTTCACCGTGTTGGCCAGGCTGGTCTCGAACTCCTGACCTCCAGTGATCTGCCCACCTCAGCCTCCCAAAATGCTGGGAATAGAGGCGTAAGCCACCACACCCGGCCCAAAATCTTTATACCCTATAGCAGGAGCAGGTTGGGAGGGCAACAAGGAGAGATAGAGGATAGTGTGATTCAGAAGCCTAAGGAAGGGTAAGAACACCTAAAAGGAATAGAGAGTAATAAAGTTGAATTAACCTCAGATTAGAAATGGGTTCTTTTATTTATTTATTTAAAGAAGTTCATCCTACTGGTTTGAAATGGTTTGAAAGTACCCTTTGGAGTTAGGAGAATGCTAACTTCTTATTCCAGTTGGTAGCACTCGTAGTAGGGAAGAAAAGGTAGTTTCTCCTATAAATAAATGCTTATAAGGAAAACAGGGGAGATAGGATTTGGACAGCTAAAAAGGAATGGTAGGACATTTCAGGCAAGCAAAGTCATATGAATATGAAAGGGAGAAGAAAAAAACGTGCAGTAATTTGATCAGATTGAGGTTTAAGGGAAAGGAATAGGGAGGGGTAATTGGAAAAAAAACAACTGGCACTTGATTGTGGTGAATTTTGCTTATCACTTTGACCTGTAAGAGAGTAGTTCTCATTTATCCCCCACCCACATTGTAGTTCACTTGATAGAGAAAAAATAAACTTAAATATGGGATATACTCTCATCAGTAATCATTATCGTACTAGAGAAATAAAAAAGTTAAGTGTCATGTGCCTTAGCTTGTGACTGTCTCTCTCTCTCCTAGTGATCTGAAATACTCAAGTGCGTTAGTTACATCAATCAGCCCAATTAGGATGCCTTGCTTTAAGCAATTGGAAACTATTGAAAGTCTATGATTTTAAAAATTCAAAAAAGGAGTTGATAAAAGCAATACTTTACAAAATTAATCTAGAAGAAGTGTTCCAAATGGATTAAACATAAGATTAAGCTGGTATGAAGACTGTAGGTTGTTCAGTCACAGGAAAAGAAGACTTGACAAAGCCCAGGGATTAGTTGGAAATGACAGGTAAAAATGAAAGATCAAGTCCTCAAAGCCGGGCAGAGACACAACCAAAAAAGAGAATTTTAGACCAATATCCTTGATGAACATTGATGCAAAAATCCTCAATAAAATACTGGCAAACCGAATCCAGCAGCACATCAAAAAGCTTATCCACCATGATCAAGTGGGCTTCATCCCTGGGATGCAAGGCTGGTTCAATATATGCAAATCAATAAATGTAATCCAGCATGTAAACAGAACCAAAGACAAAAACCACATGATTATCTCAACAGATGCAGAAAAGGCCTTTGACAAAATTCAACAATGCTTCTTGCTAAAAACTCTCAATAAATTAGGTATTGATGGGACGTATCTCAAAATAATAAGAGCTATCTATGACAAACCCGCAGCCAATATCATACTGAATGGGCAAAAACTGGAAGCATTCCCTTTGAAAACTGGCACAAGATAGGGGGATGTCTTCTCTCACCACTCCTATTCAACATAGTGTTGGAAGTTGTGGCCAGGGCAATTAGGCAGGAGAAGGAAATAAAGGGTATTCAATTAGGAAAAGAGGAAGTCAAATTGTCCCTGTTTGCAGACGACATGATTGTATATCTAGAAAACCCCATTGTCTCAGCCCAAAATCTCCTTAAGCTGATAAGCAACTTCAGCAAAGTCTCAGGATACAAAATCAATGTACAAAAATCACAAGCATTCTTATACACCAATAACAGACAAACAGAGAGCCAAATCATGAGTGAACTCCCATTCACAATTGCTTCAAAGAGAATAAAATATCGAGGAATCCAACTTACAAGGGACGTGAAGGACCTCTTCAAGGAGAACTACAAACCACTGCTCAAGGAAATAAAAGAGGATACAAACAAATGGAAGAACATTCCATGCTCATGGGTAGGAAGAATCAATATCGTGAAAATGGCCATACTGCCCAAGGTAATTTATAGATTCAATGCCATCCCCATCAAGCTACCAATGACTTTCTTCACAGAATTGGAAAAAACTACTTTAAAGTTCATATGGAATCAAAAAAGAGCCCGCATCACCAAGTCAATCCTAAGCCAAAAGAACAAAGCTGGAGGCATCACGCTACCTGACTTCAAACTATACTACAAGGCTACAGTAACCAAAACAGCATGGTACTGGTACCAAAACAGAGATATAGATCAATGGAACAGAACAGAGCCCTCAGAAATAACGCCACATATCTACAACTATCTGATCTTTGACAAACCTGAGAAAAACAAGCAATGGGGAAAGGATTCCCTATTTAATAAATGGTGCTGGGAAAACTGGCTAGCCATATGAAGAAAGCTGAAACTGGATCCCTTCCTTACACCTTATACAAAAATTAATTCAAGATGGATTAAAGACTTACACGTTAGACTGAAAACCATAAAAACCCTAGAAGAAAACCTAGGCATTACCATTCAGGACATAGGCATGGGCAAGGACTTCATGTCTAAAACACCAAAAGCAATGGCAACAAAAGCCAAAATTGACAAATAGGATCTAATTAAACTAAAGAGCTTTTGTACAGCAGAAGAAACTACCATCAGAGTGAATAGGCAACCTACAAAATGGGAGAAAATTTTCGCAACCTACTCATCTGACAAAGGGCTAATATCCAGAATCTACAACGAACTCCAACAAATTTACAAGAAAAAAACAAACAACCCCATCAAAGAGTGGGCGAAGGACATGAACAGACACTTCTCAAAAGAAGACATTTATGCAGCCAAAAAACACATGAAAAAATGCTCACCATCACTGGCCATCAGAGAAATGCAAATCAAAGCCACAGTGAGATACCATCTCACACCAGTTAGAATGGCAATCATTAAAAAGTCAGGAAACAACAGGTGCTGGAGAGGATGTGGAGAAATAGGAACACTTTTACACTGTTGGTGGGACTGTAAACTAGTTCAACCATTGTGGAAGTCAGTGTGGCAATTCCTTGGGGATCTAGAACTAGAAATATCATTTGACCCAACCATCCCATTACTGGGCATATACCCAAAGGACTATAAATCATGCTGCTATAAAGACACATGCACACGTATGTTTATAGCGGCACTATTCACAATAGCAAAGACTTGGAACCAACCCAAATGTCCAACAATTATAGACCGGATTAAGAAAATGTGGCACATGTGCACCATGGAATACTATGCCGCCATAAAAAATGATGAGTTCATGTCGTTTGTAGGGACATGGATGAAATTGGAAATCATCATTCTCAGTAAACTATCGCAAGAACAAAAAACCAAATGCCGCATATTCTCACTCATAGGTGGGAATTGAACAATGAGAACACATGGACACAGGAAGGGGAACATCACACTCTGGGGACTGTTGTGGGGTGGGGGGAGGGGGGAGGGATAGCTTTAGAAGATATACCTAATGCTAAATGACGAGTTAATGGTTGCAGCACACCAGCATGGCACATGTATACATATGTAACTAACCTGCACATTGTGCACATCTACCCTAAAACTTAAAGTATAATAATAATTAAAAAAACAAATGCATATAAAAAATAAAAAAATAAAATAGAAAACCAACATGGCCAATGGTGGGACTGGGTTCTCAGAAGTTTGTCTTACAGGCAGGATAACATTCAATATACTTAGGCATGTATACAGTTGGGTCAGTCATCACAGTTCATGGACAACAAATCAGAAAGGACATCAGTTATAAATAATAAGTATAACCTCTCTGGTCTAATTCCATTGAATAAGAGCCCTGTCTATAAGATCCATATGGATATCAACCCGTCAGAAAATTAATTATGTTTTCAAAAGGAATATATTCCTTCGAAAAAATTTCAGAAACTTTCTAAAAATTGAGCTAGGTAATATGACAAAGGCCACATAGAGCTAACAAATGGCTGATAACGTTGAAATGCTATTTTTTAATCCCAGGAATTCTTCCTATCCTATCTGATGTAAATGCAAGACATCAATTCTCCCTATCTTTCCTGTTCTTTTCCCCTCCCTCTTTTTCTTCATTTATTCAACAAACATTTGGTGAACATCTAAAATTGAGCACCATGTTTCCACTACAATATAACAATCTACTTCTGTTATACTTAATTTTCGCCCCAGACCTTTCATCTTCCCCTTTAAAGTAGACTTGATATCTTGATGATAAAGAAATAGGTAATTAATAAATAAGAATTTTGTTTGCTGAGACATTAAAATGGCATGTCATTCTTGGATATGTTATTAACATTTGGTAGGTATAATATGCTTTCCTCACCCAATTTCATGGAATGAAAAAAAAAACTTTTAAGACAGAATTCTAGAAAATAATTTTTTAAGAACTAGAGCCTTTCTATGAGTTATATTTTAACTGTTCAAGTAACCCAAAGGGTTAATGTTAATATAACAAATAATCATCATTTTCAGAATGGAAAAACAGATAAAATTTTACAGAAGTTTAAAGTGTTTATATGTCTCTCTTAGAAAGCTTATGGAAATGCAGTTCACATTCACGTGATTTTTTTTAGTTTTTAAAAAAATTGTGGTAAAATATGTGTAACATAAAATTTACCACTTCAATCATTTTTAACTGTATTATTCAGTAGCATTAAGTATAGTCACATTGTTACATAACCATCACCACTGTTCATCTCCAGAACTTTTTCATCTTCCCAAATTGAAACTCTGTACATGTTAAATAATAACTCTCCCTTCCCTCCAGTCCCTGGTAACCACTTTCTACTTTCTGTCTCTATGAATTTGACTATTCTAGTACCTCCTGTAAGTGGAATAATAAAATATTCTGTTGCATATGCTTCTTTCAGTACTTTCTAAAGCATCTGGGCTAGACAATTGAGAATAAATGTGGTATCAATTAGTGGTTCACTTAAGAATGATATGTGAGAATCAAAGTGCTTTCTCACCTCTTAACTACAGGATTCAGAATTCTTTGGTTCAAAATCTGAATCTTTTTTTCCTGTTAGTTCATAATAAAATTGAGCCTTTTATACTTTTTGGAATTTTACTTTTTTTTCTTTTTTTTTTTTTTTTGAGACGGAGTCTCACTCTGTCACCTGGGCTGGAATGCAGTGGCTCGATCTTGGCTCACTGCAACCTCTGCCTCCCGGGTTCAAGCGATTCTCCTGCCTCAGCCTCCTGCGTAGCTGGGATTACAGTTGCCCACCAGTATGCCCAGCTACTTTTTTGTAGTTTTAGTAGAGACGGGGTTTCACCATGTTGGCCAGGCTGGTCTCGAACTCCTGACGTCGTGATTCACCTGCTTCGGCCTCCCAAAGTGCTGGGATTACAGGCATGAGCTACCACGCCTGGCCTGGAATTTTACTTATAGTTAAATTACATACTTTTAACTACAAAATGTGTAATGTGAGCACTACTGATAATCCCCTTCATAATGACTATTAGCTATGTCCTGAGCACCTTAGATACTTTATCTCATTTTAGTCTTCACGACAACTCAATGAAGCATATAATGACCAGTTCTCTAAGAATGGAAATCAGGACTGAGAGATTTTCAGTAAGTTGTTCACGGCCACACAGCTGTTAAAAGCAAAGCCAGGAATTGAACACAGGTCTGTGGCTCAAAAGCTCACACATTCACTCTACTGTTAACTAAACAATGATATGATAAAGACAAGAAACATCTTTTTCTGAACCCAAACTTTTGGAAATATATAATATCAATGTATTTCTTCTTTATAGAAATGTTTAATAGCAATGTCTGCTTCAATATGATGTCAAGAAGTACACTATTAAAGTAAATATTTTAAATCACCTCAAACACCAATTACGCCTTGCTTACAATCATGAAGAAAGAGAATTTGAAATGAAGAAACGTTGTGTTCATTTGTAAATAACATATTGCAGCCAACTGTTTCTTAATTGCTCAAACTGTTGATAAATAATCCAGCCCTGCTGCTCTCCACAGACAATTTGCTTTGGATCAGACCAGGCAATTCAAACACCACTAATTACAGTGAAACCCTTTTATATGAATTTCTGTTTGTCATGGGGCAGAAAGCCCCTTTATAAAGAGTTAAGGCACTTTTTTCTGATTTTTGCCTGAAACATAACAATTATTACCTGGGCTCAAGTTATAGTGAATAAATTTTGGTTGAATAAAAATGGATAAAGTTGTATACCATGTTAAAAATATGTATCTCATTGCTTTTATTGTTTATTGTACTGTCATGAATTATATTTATTTTATATTTTTGATTAAAAGATAAAGCAGATGGGGAAGCTTTATTTAAAGAATATTTTCATTGAAATAAGCTACATTGTTGAATGATTTACTGTAACAGAAATTTGTATATTAATATATAGATGTGTCTTTACTAGAGAGAAACCAACACTTCAGGAAGTCTTCACTATATCAAGGGATTTGCTGTAATGATATCATTGTATTTATGATTTTATGGTGTTAAAATGAATATTAAATGAAACAAAATTCCCAAGGATTACTCAGGAGGCAGCTAAGTACATAACACTTTGCATAGATGGTTGGAAGGCACAATTTTGCTCCATCACTGCATCCATATCCTTGAACGATTTCGACTGAAGACAGCATTTCTTTGAATTTTTCATTATACCAGACGTCTTGAAATATGAATTCCTTTTATGTTTCTGTGAGTTTTGGCTAAAAGAACCCCAGTGAATAAATCATACAATACTACATGTCACCAGCACTTGTGAATATTTCTGCTTTGTTATTCTATTCTCAGTAGAGCACCATTGATTATCAAACTCAGCGGAGAGCATTTTATGATCGTATATCTCCATTAGCTCTTAGTTTGACTACCATAGATTTTTCTGGTTAAGCTTGCATTATGTATTAGGAAGCCTATCTCTTCAATACAACGTTTGATTTCATTTTTCTAAGGCAAGAACTCTTATTATGTATTATGTATAAAGATTCTTATCTTTTATATGTAAAAATAGGCTGCACTGTCTTTGTGTAACTGAAATGTATGCCATCTTTTTTTCTTGATTCACAGGTAGCATATTATACTATGATGATGAATCTCTACAATGCAATGGCTGTCAGGGTAAATATTTCTTCACTTGTTAAACAAATGAAAAGTCAATTGTGCCCTGAATTCGCTTTTAATAAAATGAGCAAAGCAGAATAATGCAAATTTGATTGATATGCTAATGGTAAAGAGAGAAAGAGTATGTAGTTAAAAAGTTAGTTATGCTAAATAATCTTGGCAGTATTAAAAATTAGAGTAAAATGTAAAACATGTAATTATAAACGCTTATGTTTTAGAATGTTGAATATCTCTGAGCCATAACTAGAGAAAGACTTAAATATTAATGAAGCAATGTATTAGTTTCCATATGTCATATAGAATACATTGTGATAAATAGATGAACATGGTTCTGAAATATAAGATTCCTTCCCAATACAAATCAATTAGAAATTATTCGTATGATTTAACAGTAATGAAGTCAGTTTCCAGCTTAGAAGTTTTATTTCTATCATTTCTGTGCTCATTTTTAATGTGTTATTTTCCTAATAGAAAACTGAATTTAGCAATTATGGAGCTTGAACTCGGTTCCTGCACTGATCTTGGGAATGGACATAACAAAAATATTATTTCTTTTGTTTCAGACAGTATGATAATAATTTAATTGCTAAGCTATTATAAATGGAGAAATTTCTTAAGTGAATTTCATTAGTGTCCTTAAAATCTATGTTGCCTTATATTCTTTTTCATTAATCTGTTAGTTCTTCTGCAAATAATGGATTTTATTTTGAGTGAGGCAAGGTAGTAAAATCCTTTCTGAAAGTGCTGGGGTGAACTATAGTGGGTAAGTTAACATTATTTTGACTATGTTTTGCTTTAGAAAGAGGCTCTTTCATTTTTAGGTGAGTGTGCTGGTAGTCTAGCATTTCTTCATCCTCCTCTCTGCTTGTTCTCCTGGAGTTTGAGGAAAAATATAAAAGGAAGAAGTAGATCTTCCTGCTGCTTTTCTTGAGCCAGAGGCAGAAAATCTAGCTGCAATGGGCTATTTGCCTTTCTCAGTAATATTCATATAGGAAAACAATTCAATTTTTCTCTTTTAATGGGAATACTTTGGTCTGGGAATTTCAGAGATTTTGTACAGCTTTGCTATAAACTTAACCTCTGAGACTAAAACACCATTGATTCTTTTCTGCTTACTCCATGTCAGATGTGTCTCCAAAATAAAAAGTCACAGATGACTGAGAACCTAAAGCAGTTAATGCCCATTTAGCTATTTCCACTGATCACCAGCGGAGATTGTAGAAGGAGATCCTTCCTCCCTTCTGTGCTTCTAGGGAGAAGCGCAGAAGATAGAGTTAGAAAGGTGCATACTTTTGTGTATTATTTTACCTCAAACCTTCATATTGAGTTCTGGTCTGGCTTATTAAGGTCTCTTTTACCTAGACTAAACATATGTAAGAAATTCACATCAGTACAAGTCCCTTGGAGGGCAGTTTTTTACTTATTCCAACATATACTAAAAGCTCACTTTTCCAATAGCATCATCTACTGCCTCTGCAGATTGCAATAGTCACCCTCCCGCTTCCTCTTGCAATACTCCTTTCCAATAAAGTCTCTCCCTTGTAATTCTGGGTCCTTTTTCTCTTCCCCTTCCTTTCTCTTCTCCTTCTGTCTTCTGCCCTCCCTGCCTCTCCTGTACTCTCCTATCCTCCTCCTTATTGCCTTTTCTCTCCAACACAACATTTTGGGAGAGAAGCATAGGGGTGGGAATGCAGTAGGGATTAAAGTGAGGGGAGCGAAGACTTAGGCTTTACCTAGAGGTTGGAACGATCCACTAATGACACTCAGGAATTTCTGTGAGCCTATGTGGAGCACATAAATGTTACTATGGGAAATTTATAATAGTGACATTTCTCTAACAAAGAAGTTCAAAGTCACTCTTCAGAGGTTTGAGATGGGTTAACTTGGTAGTAGACTATGTGCTATTTCATGTTCCTGAGTTGAGGAATCAGGAATGAGGCTCACTGGCAGAAAGACCATAAGTGATTCCCCAACAACAATAAGTTTATAGCATTGGTTGATCCAAGTGACCAGTGACTGGAACTGAAGCTGTCAGTGGACTCCAACCAATTTATTTATAAGTAGATTTTTGCAAGATGGCGCTCTTAAAATTCTGCTACTTGGAAGAGTAAGTGGCCAAAGAGACCAATGTGTGGCCCAGATAACTTTGTGTTGTGTATATCTGAAGATTACAATCCTAATTGGATACCAGTAGCTGAAGTTTGATTTCTAATAAATAAATTTCTAATAAATACAATTCTGCTTTTTCAGTTCATAAGCTACCTGGTAACTTAGTTCAAAACTAGAAGTGATTTAAACATGAATGGCAAGTGTTCAAAAGAAAGAATCTCTAAGGGTAACAGATAACTACCAAATATCTATATGGCCAATAATATCCAGACAGATATATATGTACCCAAATTATGAATAAGACCTTCATGTACAGTATATTATGAACAAAGCCTATTGTAAGTTATATATATTTGGCTATTGATTGCTACCATGACAACTAAAATGTATTCAATTGTCAAAGAGGCTAGTGGAGCATTTCTGAAATGGCAGGAGTTTTACAAATTTATTTATAGCCTATCCATCCCTAAATAGATATCACTCTTTTGTAATGAAGAACAAATTATATGTATGTGATTCTCTTTTATGTAATATATATTAATATCCTGATTTGCTGCATTTATTTTTTAAAGGGTCACCTTTTCTCTAAAGACTTAATGATCCCCCTACCCCTGTAGAATTCATCACTTTCCTTTTTTATGTTCCTATTTTACCATTGACATACTTCTGTTATAGAACCTGTAACATTTTATTATCCTTACTAATTTACATGCCTGTCTCCACCCCACCACCCCCTGCTCCCCTGTACACTGTAAGTCTCATGTGGCCCAGATCCTATCTTCATCTTTGTATCTTCAATGCTTGGCTTATAGTAGGTGGTTAAATAAATATCCCTGAATAAATCAATGAATCCTGGCCCATTATTTTCTAAACACGGAGTAAAAAAAAGTCCTTTACTTTAACAGGTTTTTTCCAAGTTTCAAAGTGCGTTTGTTGCAACTTATTTAAGCCTTTGCTGGGGGATCTTTAAGCCTTTTTTGATTATCTGACTATACTATAATGATGTAGATAAACTGGACTTGGTAAGGTAAAATTTAGTTTGTGCAGTTCATATGTAAATGGAAGACTTAACGAGATTTAGCATTTTGCTCAAGTATCATAACACACACCTATTTGAAGGAGGTTTGCTGTGATGTAAGCTGCTGTCACAACCCACAGTATGCCTTTACAAAACCCCTGTTGCTGATTTGCTGCTAGGCCAGTGACAGTCAATTAATATAGCAATAAATTGCTCAGTAAATTTTTATCTTAGCTCCTGGGGCCCTATTCCTCCTGTTTCTCTGTGACACTTTATTTCCTTTTTAGTCTTCAATTTGACTTTACTCCAGATTAGAGTTCTGCTTTTCTTCCAGCATCTTTTCTACTCCATTGTGGATCCTATTTAAATTTGGCCCCCAACTTTTATTTTCAGTTCTCTTTCTTTGAACAGCTGTTAGTATCTTATGCAAACGCCATGGGCTGATTCAGTTGCACAAGTCATTTCTCTCTCTCTGCCATCTAGATGTACAATTGTATATCTTCTGACAGCCTTGTGTAAAACTCACCCTCCATTTTCTGTATAGTGAGCACTTGAGTCATCTTAGCCCTCCAAATACTGGGCTTAGAGAGTCCGATTTCTGACAATATTATAAAGATGAGGGTAAGAATTACTTATGTGGGGAAAACCCATTTAAAAATATCCCCAGGTAGCAAAAGAGTAGAGTTTAGTGGAATTGTTTTTTCCATCCTAAGGTCTATTTCTTGTCCCTTTTTCCCATTACCTTGATTCATAGTTTTCAATATTTAGTGTTTTCTCTTGCTTATGGCTTTTGCTGATTGGCTGACCCCATCCAGGAAGAATTCTCTCATACAAAATGACATATATCTTATACCCAATTCTTATATTTGTAGGGGGAAAATAACCCAAGACCAAGATTACATACATTCAGCCTCAACCTTGTTGCTGAAGTCTCTATTTTTCCAATAGAATGACTCCAGATTCTGAAACTTATTCCCTGAGAATAAATAGCTATAGCTGGGGGATACCTAAGTGTACTGTAGTCAAACTGACTGCCAGTGAGGAAGCAAGGATTTGAAAAAGGGAACTCCCCAGATTCTGAACTTCAGTTAGACTGAGCTCTGGCCAGACTTCAGTGGATTCTGTTTCGTTGGTTCT
Organism: Pongo abelii; assembly: GCF_028885655.2. NCBI lineage: Eukaryota > Metazoa > Chordata > Mammalia > Primates > Hominidae > Pongo > Pongo abelii. The sequence goes on along the minus strand of NC_071985.2, from coordinate 31,756,007 downwards.
CCCTCTTTCTAAGGACTTCTTATTTTATTTATACCCTCTTCTAGATCAATGCTCCTTTGATTTGTGATGCAGGATTTTTCTTGGTCGTTTTGCAGGTATTATAGCAGGAGGTGCCTCATCTACTCAGCCTGCCTGGCTGTGCCTGGCTTGTGCTCCGGCCGCTGGCTGCTGCGACTGCATGTTCAGTCCCTGGCAGGAGAGTGTGTGTAAGCAAGCGAGTGCAGGGTCTGGCCAGCCATTCCCAACACCAGCACAGGGGCAGGCTCCGTGCAGGGCTTGCAGCCAGTCTAGATGTGTTGCCCAAGGGGAACATGGTGGTGCCCAAGCAGAGGTGCCCACAGCCCCGAAGCCCCAGAAGGGGTGTTACAACATGCTAATTAGCTCTTTTAGTTCTGCCATCTGCAGCTAGATGGATGGTGGTGTGTTAATAGCTGGGTCAGTCCCTTGCCCTGCTCTGGCCTGCGGCTCCGGGGCTGGTTTGGCCCCACCATTGCTTCCTATGATGTGGAGCAGATGCCCGAAGGTGGTCTCTCACCTGAAGTTGGGTGGTCTCCCCTAGTGTGGCTGAGTCTGGGATTTTTATAGGCACAGGATAGGGGACGGGGGAGCTGTAGGTAGTATTGGAAAAGGCAACATTTGACTGGTTAAAAAACATTATTGGGAAAGAACCAGTTGGGAAAGGGCAGGCAAACAAGAACAGAAGTTCTCACTCTGGGTCACGGGTTTTATCTGGAAGCAGCAGTCTGGTCTTTCAACCTTCTGGCTGTTTTTGGCTTGAAGGTGGGGTTTCACCGGACCGCTTCTATCTGCCAAGGCATTTGTCTGACTCCTGCCACAATTATATGGGTATGTTGAGGTTTGTAGAGAAGGAGGATGGAGACTAGATTAGTAATGTTCCAAGAGTGAGATTACAGTATGTCAGAGTGTGGGGGGAAAATTATACTTATTTTTTCCTAAATGGGATATAACACTGTGAAATTCAGTTTTCAACTGAATGCCCTGCAATTCTCCTAAAACACAGTTGTTTCTTTAATAAAGTTTACACTAATGTTCGTAAATTCAAAAGACAAATTGCTAATCTGTCCACTTCAACTTTGTTTCATGCCCATTTCATATTGTTGTCTGTGTTGCAATTCACACTTTTGGCACCAGTTTCTGATATGAAATGTTCATTGTCTTGTAGTATCCTATGAAGAGTTCAACTGTAAGTAAATTATTGTGGCTGCTAATTTTTGAAAAACAAAATGGATCTCTGAAGCTAGGCAAGAAAAAGATTACTATGTCATGTATTGCCAAATCTTGGTAGGTCAGAACCACTGGTAAATACTAATAATGAATTAACAATTGTATAGCAGTTACTACCTTCCAGGCACCATTCTAAGTATTTTAAATATTTTAACTTTTCTCTGTAATCATCATAACTAATCCTCTGAGGTATAGGTATCATTAAGATTACAACTTAAAATATGAGGAAAGGGAATCACAGAAAGGTATCTTGCCCAAAATCGCACAGCTAGTAAATGAAAGTGTTAGACATTGAACCCAGGAGGTCTGGCACTCACATTTCTGTCATTGCTGGTCACTTGTAATCTTGGCTTTACTTCCAATCCTCTTTTTCTGAAAATATGGATGAGAACAACTATACTGACCTAGACTGAGCTCTTAGGGACATTTTATTACTCATACCCTGTTTACTTAGAAAACTGACCTTGTGGCCTGATAATTCATGAGCATCCTTATTGGTAGCACATTTCATGCAGGAATTCTAAATTAAGTGACAATTAACTAAGGAGTAAGTTGAGGCATTCCAATGTAGTGTCACATGCTTCCCCTTGTAGGCAGAATTAGGTGGCTCATGACGAAGAACCTCACCATCTAAAAGAATAGTCAGGCTGTGGCCTCCCTTATTCCTATTGCCAGCATCAGGATTTGTCATCCATCATAAGCCTAGATGAAACACCCTTCCTGCTCCAATTTTAAATGGATTTTTGTGTAGGATGTAACAAATGATAACAAAGAGAGTTTGTCATTTCTTTGCTGGTTGAAGTCCAAGGTGCAAATCACACAGATTTTTGAAATTTAAAAGTCTGTGTTTAGTTTCATTTATACCTCTACCATGCCTGTTTTGGGCCCTGAAGCATCAATGGAAAAGAAAAGAGACTCTAACATTTTTAAAATATTAGGAACAATCACAAAATTGTTGCTAGGACTGATAAAGTCAACTGCTGTTTCTAAATTAATGTTTAGAGTATACTAGTCTTCAATAAACTAAACATAATGGGGACATATAATTTGTCACAGACTTCGGAATATAACAATGGTAAACTTTATGGGAAATATTTGTTCCTTGTAATGCCTTTGAAAAGCCTCCTTTGTATCATGTCATACATCTTGAGTCTTCCTTTGCTTGTCAGCCCTAGAACAACTGGAGCAATATCACATGAATGCAAATTTCAAGAAGTGCTGGTGTGCAGCATCTTAGAGATCTCTCTTATAAAATGAATTCCGTCATAGGTTTTTATCTTAGTTTCAAAGATCCATGAGGAATGATAAAAATGGTAATAATCAAAAGCTTACAGAGTGTTAAAGAACTACAGATGTAAGTAAGTGTTTCAAGTAAAATTCCTTTTACCCTGAAATCCCTATACCTGTTATTGATCAATCACCTATACTTACTTAGTGAAATTCCACTGGAATTTGCAGTTTCAACTGATTCTTTATTATTTTAAATTATTTAACTTGATTATAGTGCCCCCAAACAATTTTGTTCAGATTGAAATGCTCACATTTAGGGAAACAGAAGCAATAGTAACAAGAGAAACAGTAGAACAAAGGTCATTTAAACAACAGATTTGCCAAATAACATCACTTTATTGGCTTATTTCCCCTTAGAGCTTTCTTCGCATATAATAAAAATTTTAATTTATAAAAATTAATCTAACTTGATGTATCAAGTAACCATTTTCTTTTGTTTCCCACTTGTGTCTAAAATACAAAAAAAGTTAGACAAGATTATATGGTGGCTTTACTTAAAAATGATTAAATATGTGTCAGATATATAAAGATTCATCTCAATCCCTTAAAGTACTTATAATACTATTTTCATATTTATAATACTATGAGGTAAACATTTCTATTTAGAATAATGACCCCGAGATTACATAGTTAGAGATAGATAGGTTAGTTAATTCAGAAAAAGGATACGGAAGGTCTTTTGTATGCTAGACATTATGTTATTGTTCTGGGCATACAGAATGAATAACAGTTTTATTCATACAAAAAAGGGTATCCCAAAATATCAGCCTATGGAAGAAAAGAAGGGGCCATCTGGACAACACCAAGCTTTTACCTGATGATGGAATAGATATTTTAATGTTCCATCCCCATGTAAAAGTATATTTCTCCCTCCCTCCTTCTACTTCTAGTACCAATATCATTGTGAAATGATTAAATAGATTTGTAGAGAAAGGAAGTATAAGGCCAGTGAGAGTGGGGAAACAGGATATTAAAGAGAGGAAACTGCACATTTAATAATTATCCAGAATCTTTTGCTAAAAATATCTAGTTAAGATTTTCACATATATGTCCTATATGTGTGAAACTATGTTTTCATATGATAATATTTTATGTATAAATATAAATGGTTGTGACATGACAATGCAATGATACCTACAATGAAAACTTGGGTTATATTACTACTTTTTACATTCCTAATCTTTGAAGATTTAGTAAACCCACATTTCTGTGCTCACTGTACATTCTTTTTTAGAATGTTGAGCATTCTAATAAAAGTATAATTATGAATAACTGAGTTCTACTTCTGTGCTCTCATATACATTTAGAGCATTAGCACTGGGTGAGCTATTATCAAGGAATTTGCTTTCCATGCCTTCATTTTTCTTTTTTTTCTTTTCTTTTTTTTTTTTTTTTTTTTGAGATGGAGATTCGCTCTGTTACCCAGGCTGGAGTGCAATGGCACAGTCTCGGCTCTCTGCAACCTCCGCCTCCCAGGTTCAAGCGACTCTCCTGCCTCAGCCTCCCGAGTAGCTGGGATTACAGGCTCCTGCCACCACGCCCAGCAAATTTTGTGTATTTTTAGTTGAGATGGGGTTTCACCATGTTGGCCAGGCTGGTCTCGAACTCCTGACCTTGTGATCCACCCACCTTGGCCTCCCAAAGCGCAGGGATTACAGGCATGAGCCACCGCTCCTGGCCCCATGACTTCATTTTTCATGTTAAGAGAGAAGACATTTTTTCTTTTAGTGGCATTAAGATTACTATAGATTTTCAGGAATAAAAGTAAACCCAATGGAGGGAAAATCTTTTCTGTGACAGATGGCTTTTAATATATCAAGGTTTTGCCATTTGTTTTAGTGCTTAAAATAAACATTATTTATAAGACCACTTACATTTTGATGTTACTTAATGAGGAATATGCATCATTGATTTGACTAGCTTAAGAGGTCATTTAGAACTTGCCCGTTAACAAGCTGTAATCTGCTGAGCACACAATGACTTTGTTTAAAATTATCTATTCAGAGCTGATCAATGACAATAATTGTTTTATACCAATCACTTTTGAAAGTTGCTAATTACTTTGAAGGACATGAATACAAGTCATTTTTCTTTTTTTTTGAAGTCGTAACCCGTTCACCTTGAAATTAAGAAGAAATCTTATAAAAATCATCTTGCTGCTTGAAAGTACATTTAAAAAAATAAAAGTATATTTACTAGTACTGGAATATCAACAGAATAGGCAAAATTCATTTGTTTCTATAATGGGAAATATAGTACAGTCTCATCTACATTGTATTTTACAATATCAATTAGCTATTGGTTAAACTAGTCTCCCTATAATATAAGAAAATACCATATTTTAAACTAAAGAACATGCATATACTCTCTCTCTTTATACAATATATATGTAAGGTCTTTCGGGTGGAAAGAGCGGGCTTTGGAGTAAGACAAACCTGGGTTTGTATCCTGACTTTCCATTTACTGTTTTACTGGTTATGTGACCCTGAGCAAATTACTTAACCTCAGTTTCTTCATTTTTAACATGGAGATCATGCCCTATTCACAAGGATATTGTGAGAATAAAAGCAGTTAGCATAATACCTGGCACATTCATGGAGCTCAATAAATTTTAGATCCTTCATTTCACTGATGGCAGCTTCTTCACCCACTCAAATGCTGTTTCCTCCAGATCTTTTTACCCACTCATCTCTAAGAAAGCCACTTAAAGACTGATTGATTATACTTTAGTGTGGATGAGTTTTAATTTGTTACCTTAACCATCACTTACTTATTACATTCTTTAATATCCAATTCTGAATAAAAGGAATTATCTTGGAGAGGAATTTTAGCCAGCCTTTGGAGATATGTGTAGGGTGTCAGGACATTAGAATGTTTTCTGAAAGCATACCAGTTGTAGTCTCTCTAGATATGGTTGGTGCTGTTTCCAGTAGTTGCTGGGTTTGGAGAAGGAAAGAGCCCATGTTGTTGGATTTTTTCTTTTTTAATTACAGGAAACTCTTCTTACTTGAACACAAATTTTTCAGCCAATTTCAATTTTTTTTCCTTTAACATCTCTTTCTTAGAAATGGGAATATCCATTTCTCTGATATTACCAAATCATAAACTCGCATCATTCTTCCTTCCTCTCAGTATGCCAACATGCATCTTTTGTGTTTTCTGGCACACTTAATCTTATTTTATTTATAATTTAATGATATTTTCATGTGATAGGTAGCCCCTCCCTTAATACTATTTGATATCTTAATATTTTCCTATGCAACGTGAATAACTTCCATTGCTGATGATGGATTTCCTGTCAGTACATGTATTTACAAGTGTTCCCTTCATTAATAAAATTGTTACTGTATATGCAGTAAAAGTATGCTGAAACATTTGAAGCCATCCAACCAGCTATATGACCTTAGGCAATTAGTTAACCTTTCTAAACATCAATTCCCTCTTCTATCAAATGAGGCTAATAGTAATCTCCACCTCAGAATGATGCTATAATGATCAAATTAGATAAGCTAGGAAAATATGCACTTATTTGCGTGTATGATTTATATATGTATACATATTCCAATTGATTCTTCTTTTTCATTAGGAAAGTGGTTCTATCAATTCCTTCTTTTTCTTTCTCAGCCATAATATAATATTGGTAAAATTAGGGAGAGTTTCTAAATTGAGTATACAATTTTAGAATTTTTTTTTTAAAGAACTGATCTCGCAGATAAGATAACTTGAGAAGTATTTTGAAAGACACTTTGAATACTTTTGTTACATTAGTTTGCTATACTACTAGTTTCACTTTCTAAAGTTATTGTTGGCTGGGTGTGGTGGCTCACACCTGTAATCCCAGCACTTTGGGAGGCCAAGGCAGGAGAATCACTTAAGGTCAGGAGTTCAAGACCAGCCTGGCCAACATGGTGAAACCCTGCCTCTATTAAAATTACAAAAATTAGCTGGGCATGGTGGCACATGCCTGTAGTCCAAGCTACTCTGGAGGCTAAGGCAGGAGAATCGTTTGAACCCAGGAGACAGAGGTTGCAGTGAGCCGAGATCATGCCACTGCACTCCAGACTGGGTGACAGAGTGAGACTCCGTTAAAAAAAAAAAAAAAAAAAGGGCCGGGCACGGTGGCTCACACCTGTAATCCCAGCACCTTGGGAGGCCAAGGCAGGCAGATCACGAGGTCAAGATATCGAGACCATCCTGGCCAACATGGTGAAACCCTGTTTCTACTAAAAATACAAAAATTATCTGGCCGTGGTGGCGCGTGTCTGTAATCCCAGCTACTCATGAAGCTGAGGCAGGAGAATCGCTTGAACCAGGGAGTCGGAGGTTACAGTGAGCCGAGATCGCACCACTGCACTCCAGCCTGGCGACAGAGCGAGACTCTGTCTCAAAAAAAATAAATAAATAAAATAAAATGAAGTTATTGTCTCTGATTTACTTGTTCTTGCAAGCTGTTTTGCATATTTCCAGTTAGTTTAGTAATTCTCATATGGGGAGTCTGACAAAAACACTCCTTTATAATCTTCATGTTTAATATCTTTCTTCTTTTGAGACCGAGTCTTGCTGTGTCGCCCAGGCTGGAGTGCAGTGGTGCAATCTCGGCTCACTGCAACCTCCACCTCCCCGGTTCAAGCGATTCTTCTGCCTCAGCCTCCCGAGTAGCTGGGACTACAGGCACACACCACCGTGCCCAGTTTTGTATTTTTAGTAGAGACGGGGTTTTGTTTTGTATTTTTAGTAGAGACAGGGTTTTACCATATTGGCCAGGCTGGTCTCGAACTCCTGACCTTGTGATCTTCCCGCCTTAGCCTCCCAAAGTCCTGGGATTAGAGGTTTGAGCCACCATGCCCAGCCATGTTTAATATCTTAAATTGTAAAATGATTATAAATGACCTTTTAAATGGCCATGTTTTAAAACAGAGAAAAATAAAGAATGAGAATTTAAGTAAACAATTTTTCCGGTTTATTTTTTATTGATCCAATATTCAACTTATACAAATTTTATACTAACTATTTTTTAGCTAAAAAAAAGCAGGCTTTGGGGATAAAACCCAATGGACTGGTGCTTAGTCTCCATATTTCCCTTTCCTATTAAAAAAAAAAGTTTAGGGAAGACGTGTGTTCTCTTAGCCTAGCAAACTGTGCTAAAATTGGGAAGACTTCATATCCAAAAAGGGAATCGTTTATGATACGTGAGTCATTCATATAGATATTTAAACTGTTGGAAAATTTTAGGGAATGATGCTAAATCTTTACGCAAGACTAAGTTAATATTTTTCAGTATGTGCTATTTCTTTTTCCTCCAATCCTTTAAATAATTTCAGGTATTTTTTCCTAATTAATATCATATATTATTTTGTTTGAGTTTTTCAAATAGGGGTATTAGAAAATATAGCAAAGATATTTATATTAGCAAAGATAGGACTTAAGGACAGTGACTGATTCTCACGGTTCCTGGGGTTGTATAAGATATCTAGAAGCTGACTTAGGTATGGTCTCTCAGACCCCTAACATTATTCTCATCCAAAAAAAACACCCTACTTTGATGATATGTTCTAGTAAAAATAAAACTATTTGAATGTCAGTATTGAAGTAAAAGATGTAAGAAGCAGATAATTTCAATAAAACTTTTCTTTTATTGAAAATCACAGTTCTCTTTGTTCCCAGTTCTATATTGCAATGGTTATGAGAATGAGCTCTCTGAAGCCCTAATTTGAAATTTGATACCTGGATTCATCCTAATAGCTGTATAATTATAGGAAAATTGTATAACCTCTCTTTTTAACTGTTTCCACATCTGTAAATGAGGTAATGAGTATTTATATCATAGGAGTATTCTAAAGACTAAATAAATGTAAGCAAGAACCCTTAGATAGTGCCTGGCACATAAGAACTCAATAAATATTAGCTATTTTTGTTATTGTTAAGGAAGTATTAAAATGTCATAATTAAGATACAAGAATTTGTTTAAATATTTTGATACCACTGAATTTAAGAAGCCCATTAATGAGACAAAATACAAAAACTAAACGTGTATTTCAATGAGACCAAATACAACCTTAAAGTGAGTTGGCTATGAAAAAAAAACTCGATTTGCCCAGGAAGTGGAAATAGTAGGAATTTGTAAAGCAAATTTTTATAAATCTTTCAATAGTTTAGTATTCTGTGAAATAATTATAAATAATTTAAAATAAATTATAATAGCCTATAATTATGTTTATTTTTATAATATTTCATAAAAAATTTATGAGCAGAACCTATATTTACAACTAATATACTACAATATTAGTGGAAAAGCCCAAGACTTTATTTGATAGGAGTTATCAGCCATAATTACCTTAATTTTGAAGTGCTATTACATTTTTTAATAAAAGTGTTTAATGGCATATTTTATCTCTTTATTTACTTTAATAGATTCAGAGACGATGGCGAGGCTATAGGGTTCGGAAGTACCTCTTTAATTATTATTATTTGAAAGAGTACCTGAAAGTCGTTTCAGAGACCAACGATGCAATTAGGTAAGTAGTGCAATCATCCATTCACTAGGGAAAACTTTGGAAAGATTACTCAATAGATGTTGATCAACACCATAGTTACAAATATTTTTTTTGTTTTAGATGGAGTCTTGCTCTGTTGCCCAGTCTGGAGTGCAGTGGTGCAATCTCGGCTCACTGCAATCTCCTCCTCTTGGGTTCAAGCAATTCTCCTGCCTCAGACTCCCTAGTAGGTGGGATAACAGGCGCTTGCCACCACGGCTGGCTAATTTTTTTCTATTTTTTAGTAGAGACGGAGTTTCACCATATTGGCCAGGCTGGTCTCGAACTCCTGACCTTGTGATCTGCCCGCCTCGGCCTCCCAAAGTGCTTGGATTACAGGCGTGAGCCACCACGCCTGGCTAAAAATACTTTCTAAAAGTCAGTGATGTTTAGGCAGACATTTATTGATAAAAAATATATATATGATTCTATTTACCTGAATTTATTATTATATTGAAAAAATCTTGTATCCTTCACCGCAAGTTATTTATGTGTGTAGTATATTGTATATTTATTTATGTGTGTAGTATCTTGGTCCTATACAAAATAGTTTCAGGAAAATTATTTCATGATGAGATGAATTTATCTGTAAAACGATCTAGAGATGCAACATTAAATACAAAAAGCCTCAGATGCATTTGAGAAACATGTTCCATAGCAAGAACTTGCCTCTCCTAGAATAAAATATCATGAAACATATTAAAAAGGTCTGTTCACTGTCAGTTTTGATTTGTTTAAACACATAGGAGGATAGGACATAGATTTAGGATATGGGATCTGTAGAATTATGCAAAGTAAAGGCATCATAATATTACTCAGCCAGCTTTTCCAAAGTTCTATATGTTAAGTTTCCATATTACTTTGAAAATAGTTTTTTCCTCCTGTGATATGCCCCATTCTAATAACATATAAATGACCATATGCATATAGTACATTTTGATAAAAAAGAAATACTAATTAATAGTAGTTGGTATTTATAGAATAGTATCACTTCAAAATATTTTCTATACATATCATATATATCATCTTATTTTACTCTTTTATTTTTTTTTGAGACGGAGTCTTCCTCTGTCACGCAGGCTGGAGTGCAGTGGCACGATCTCGGCTCACTGCAACCTTTGCTTCTGGGGTTCAGGTGATCCTTGTGCCTCAGCCTCTCGAGTAGCTGGGATTACAGTTGCATGCCACCACGCCCAGCTAATTTTTATATTTTTAGTAGAGATGGGGATTTCGCCATGTTGGCCAGGCTGGTCTTGAACTCCTGACCTCAGGTGATCTGCCCACCTCGGCCTCCCAAAGTGTTGGGATTACAGGCGTGAGCCACTGCGCCCAGCCCCTTATTTTACTCTTTAAAGTCTTTGAACTACAGAGAACAAGTAATTGGCAATAAATTATTAAAATAAAAGTTTTGTCTGAGACCCTAAAATAATATATAAGATATATGTGAAAACTAATTTCCCAACTACTAACTTTCTCACATATGTTGTGAATATAAAGGGATCTGGTCTTTGAGGATTACCTATAGAGAAATTTGTTAATTTGATTTCTTTAGAAAGAGAGCAGTTAAGAGGGGGAAGGCTTCAGTAGGATTTAGTCGATTGGAGAAGTTGGAAAATTCAGAAACACGTGAATCATAGGGGACTGCTGTTTAATTTCTTCTTGAAACATCTAAAATTCTAAAGACTGGCTGGCTGTCTACAAATGGCTGACTTTAGCTTGTCAGGAGGAAGAGCTAGTAGAGTTTCCAAGAGAGAAGAAATGCATGCAGGGCTGGAACTAGGGTGAGACAAGTGAGACTTTTAAGGGAGGGAGGTGCTCACTTTCAGGGTCACACAATTATCAACCTTGAACTTTCATAACCCCAAGAGTGAGTATGTCCTTCAATTCTGCACTTCAGGGGCCTTACTTGCTTCAATCTTGTCTGAGCCCTGAATAGGAGGAAGTCAAGGAGGCAAATAGGTAAAGAGGTGGTTTGGGAAAGGTCTGAATCTTCTATTTGACAGATATTTCCAGTAATTCTTATTTTCCTCCTGATTTTAATAGGAATATCTCTAGTCAGTAGAGAGTCTGGTATATCAGTGTTGTAATTTTATTTTAGAGTGGTATTTTTTAGTATATTACAGAGCCATTCTATTATTTCTAGCTCTCTTAGAGTTTCTTAAACCAGGAATGGAAGTTGACTTTAGCAAATGCTTTTCTATCATCTATTGAAATAATTATATAGGACGTTTTTTCTTTTTATAATATACTAACATGCATAGAGCTATATTCTATTAATAGATGTACTAATATTAAACCATCATTTATTTTAGGAATACATCTAACCAGGCCATTGTTAATTATTCTTTTGAATTTTCACTAAATTATATGAGTATTTTATATAGGATGCTTACATCCTCTTCTGTATATGTGATTGGTTATACAGTGGTCCCTCTTATCCATGGTTTTGCTTTCTGCACTTTCGGTTATTCACAGTACAGTACAATAAGATATTTTGCGAGAGAACAAGAGAAAGAGTGAGCGAGAACACCCATTTGTATGATCTTTATTATAGTATATTGTTATACTTGTTCTATTTTATTTTTTGTTATTGATGCTAATCTCTTACTGTGCCTAATTTATAAATTAAACTTTATCATAGGTATGTATGTATGGGAGGAAACATATTATTTATAGGGTTCAATATTATCTGCAGTTTCAGGCAGCCGCAAAGAGCCTTGGAACACATTCTCTGTAAATAACAGGGGACTAATGTAATTTTCTTTCTTATATTGCAATTGTCAGATCCTAGTGCCAGATTTTTGCCACATTTATTAAATGAATTAAGTAGATTTTTTGATATGGGGATTACTAGTCTTTGGAAGTTTAAAACAAATACTTTATAAAACTCCCTGGACCCAGAGCCTTTTGGGGAAGGTCAATCATTAACATTGCCAAACCTTAATTCAGGTTTTTATAAATTTATTAGAGTCAATTTTCTTTATTTCCAGATAATTATTAGTTCATTGACATTTAAATATATCTAATGTTATTTATGATATTTTAATTACAATATGTACTTTAGTTGTTTTAGTCCATTTCTCATTATTTAATTTGCTTATTTAAATACTTCTCTCTTTTGTTCTCAAAATTGTTAGGCTTATCTATATTTTTTAGAGAAACATCTCTCAGATTTTTTCTTTTAACTTATTTTTGTTTCCTAATTAAATGTTTTGCTTTCATCTTTAAAAGACCCGTAATTTCTTTGTTTCACAGATAATACATGCCCTTTGTAGAAAAACTGAAAATATAGATAATGTAAAAGAAACTAAATGAAAAGTCATCTATAATTTCATCACTCAGAAATAAACACTATTGACTTTTTTTTTTTAATTTTTTGAGACGGAGTCACGCCCTGTTGCCCAGTCTGGAGTGCAGTGGCACAATCTTGACTCACTGCAACCTCTGCCTCCTGGGTTCAAGCAATTCTCCTGCCACAGCCTCTGAGTAGCTGGAATTACAGGCACCTGCCACCATGCCTGGTTAATTTTTGTATTTTTAGTAGAGATGGGGTTTCACCATGTTGGCCAGGCTGGTCTTGAACTCCTGACCTCAAGTGATCCACCTGCCTCAGCCTCCCAAAGTGCTGGGATTACAGGTGTGAGCCAACGCATCCAGCTCCATGATAGCTTTTAAATATTTTTTATTGTTGGAGATACAGTTGTTCTAAATTTTTGCTATTGTAAACATTGTGTTATTTTAGTACTACTACTAGTTAATATGGAGTTTCTTACAGTTCTTGAATTCATTACTTTCCTTACTGCTTTTTTAGTAATTAAAACATTTAGTCTACTATTCGTTTCCAAGTATAATATTGTCCACATTTAATATATTTTTATATATAATGTTCTCATATTCTAATTGCATTTTTTATATTCTCTTTGAAATGCATTTTTCAATCTCCAGTGGCTTGGCTTTTTCTTGTAGTTTAAACATAAAACAAATGTATTTCTAGGTTTATTGTGTTACAGTCAGAAAATATATTTGGTACAAATATTACCTCAGGAAAATTATTTAGTTTTTCACCTTTTATATACAGTCACATACCACATAATGATGTTTTGGTCAATGATGTACGACAGTTATGACGGTGGTCCTATAAGATTATAATACTATACTTTTACTGTACCTTTTTATGTTTAGATATGTTTAGATACACGAATAGTTACAGTTGTATTACAATTACATATAGTATTCAGTACAGCACCATGCTGTACAGGTTTGTAGCCTCGGAGCCAGAAGCTATACCTAGGTGTGTAATAGGCTATACTATCTAGGTTTATGTTAGTACACTCTATGATGTATGTACGATGATGAAATTGCCTAAGGATGCATTTCTCAGACTGTATCTCTGTCATTAGTTAAGCAACCCATGACTGTGTTATTTTGTTTTAGGTATTCTCTTAAAGGCAAATGAATAGATTTTGTTTTCTTACCCAAGCTAAGTTTTTGTATTTTAATTGAGCAATAAAATGTTTGCTTTCATTATTGTAACCGTTTAACTCTTTCTAACTTCTCTCATCTTGCTTTATGTTTCTGCTTTTTCTGTTTCCTTTTATTTATAAACTATGATTAGTTATTGTGAACTTAAAAAACATTATACATATTAGAATCGTGGCCCTTCTGTGCCTCACCTTCAGCTTCATTGAAAATTGAACTTACCTCTTAACTTTTAAAACCGGAGGGCCAGGCACAGTGGTACATGCCTGTAGTCCCAACTACTTGGGAGGCTGCGGCAGGAGGGTCACTTGAGCCCAGCAGTCTGAGGATCACTTGAGCCCAGGAGTGTGATTGTATTACTGCACTCCAGCCGGGCAACAGAGTGAGACTCTTTCTCTAAAAAATATAAATAAACAAAAATATTAAAAAAAAACTGGTTATACTTCCCCTCCCCATTATTTAACACAGAAATTTCTGGAGGCTTCTTTCTACCAAAACACCTACTCTTTAAATATAGGCTTCTATCATCTCTTGCCTGGACTCTTAATTAAGCGAGAACATTTTAACAATTCTCTTTTCTTTTGGTTTTGCCATTCTTCAAAATAGTGTTAAGAGAGATCTCTTTTAAGTCATTTTTCTCTGCTTCAAATCCGTCCAACTCTCCCTGTTGCTTTTAGCATGTCACATATTTTAGACTGTCACATAGGTCGACAGCCCCATCTTCAAATGCTCACCCATTCTGAATGTCTTATCAATTTTAGAAGCATCATGTTTCCTTAGACTTGCAAGCCTTTGCACGTGCCATTCTCTTAATCCCTCATCTGCCATGTCAACTGCTCATCATTCTTTCTGTTGCTGCTTACATGTTGATAGAGTTGGGGCACTCCTCATCTGCATGCCCGGAGACTCTCAAACAAAGCTATCTTATGCCTTCTGTCTTATGGTATTATCATTACTTATGTGTTTGTCTTTACCTTTATATTCTGAAATCGGTGGGGGAAAGGAGCTGACACTTGAACACCCTGTCTTAATTATCTTTGAAACCTCAGTGCCTAGCACAGTTACTGATATATAGTAAGTCCAAGGTAATATTTGCTGACTAAAAGCTTACTGAATGAAAGAATGAATGAGATTAGATGAAACTCCATTATAATTTTTACTTTGTCAAGCAGCTGCAATTTTAAGAATATTGCTTTTTTCTGTCTTAATAAGTCATGATTTAATACTTATTTAACAACTACTATGTGGGTCAGGTACTAGGTTAAATGTTGTGGATAAATGATTAACATGGTAGATTCGAGCTAGCCTTTATAGAGCTTAAAGCTTAGTAGAGCAAAAGTACAATATAATCATCACAAAACAGATAGCATTTATTATGTCTGCTTTTTTTTTTTTTTTTTTTTTTTTTTTGAGACAGAGTCTCGCTCTGTCTCCCAGGCTGGAGTGCAGTGGTGCAATGTCGGCTTACTGCAATCTCTGCCTCCCTGGTTCAAGTGATTCTCTTCCCTCAGCCTCCCGAGTAGCTGGGACTACAGGTGTGTGCCACCACGCCCGGCTAATTTTTGTGTTTTTAGTAGAGATGAGGTTTCGCCATGTTGGCCAGGCTGGTCTCGAACTCCTGGCCTTAGGTGATCTGGCCACCTTGGCTTCCCAAAGTGCTGGGATTACAGGTGTGAGCCACCACACGATGTCTTTTTATGTGCCAGAAATTATACTAAATTCTGAGAACTATTAACAGGCAAGTATAAGACAATGTTCTCAAAAATCTCTGACTTTCAGAGATCACTCTATCCTCTAATGTTCAAAATAAATATAGTTTAATCAGTCCTTCAAACTGAGATCCAGTGCACCTTCCCTTTCAATATCTCCTGGTTCTGAAGTAGCTTTTCTCTCTGTTTCTTTTCCTGATGGCATGTTTCAGTTGAATTCTCATTTTAACTCTGCATTTCACTCACTTTTTGCATTTATCATCTGCTTTTTTCATTGCTTCCTTCTCCATTTTTGATCCTAGTCAACCCCTGTACCATCATAGAAGCCTGTTGTGAGCTTCATTTCACTGCAGTTTTTTGTTTTTTTGTTTCTTTTTTTTTTTTTTTGAGACGGAGTTTTGCTCTTGTCGCCCAGGCTGCAGTGCAATGGCGCAATCTCGGCTCACTGCAACCTCCGCCTCCCAGGTTCAAGCGATTCTCCTGCTTCAGCCTCTGAGTAGCTGGGATTACAGGTGTGCACCACCACACCCAGCTAATTTTTGTATTTTTAGTATAGACAGCATCTCTCCATGTTGGTCAGGCTGGTCTCAAACTCCTGACCTCAGGTGATCTACCCACCTCGGCCTACCAAAGTACTGGGATTATAGGCGTGAGCCACCGCGCCCAGCCTTTACTTTAGTTTTTCAGAACTCTGACTTTACATATATTAAGCACTCTCATTCTATCCTCCGTATCTACCTTACATTTAATCTTTAATATTTTCCACCAGCTTATATTTTTAAACTTTATTCTGGATAATTTCTTCAGATACAGCTTCTATCTTGCTAATTCTCTTTTTTTTGCCAATCCATAGAGTTAATTTTGATGACTATATTTTTCATTTCTAAAAAGTACTATTTGGTCCTTTTTAAAATTTGCCTAATCATTCTAAAATAATTTTATGTTGTTTGTTGTAAGATTTTATTTTAAAAGATTTAAATAATCAAATATTTATATTCTGCATCTGATAATTGTAATATTGTTCCAGTTGTTTGTATCATATTTCCTGATTTTTTTCTCGATGTATTTACCATTACAAACATTTTGAGTTCACAGTAAGCTGAACTTCATCTATACCAACCCTAAAGGCATAAATTGGCACAGTTTTCCTCTAGAGAGTAGTCATGTCTGTCTTCCTTAAGCTATAAGATGCTACTGATCTAGAACCACTCTAGTCCCCTTAGAAAGTATTGGCTTAATATGAGAGGCTCAGGTTTCTTTCCCACTCCTATGCCATCAAATCTTCTGAACTCATCATATGAAAGTGTCTGCCCCAAGGTTACCTGACTTTGAAATTTACTTGCAGGTGACTCCTCCTTGTTTTTTTTTTTGTTGTTGTTTTTGTTTTCTTTTGTTTGAGACAGTCTTGCTCTGTCACCCAGACTGGAGTGCAGTGGCAGGATCTCAGCTCACTGCAACCTCCACCTCCTGGGTTCAAGTGATTCTCCTGCCTCAGCCTCCTGAGTAGCTGGGACCACAGGCACGTGCCACCATGCTAATTTTTTGTATTTTTAGTAGAGACTGGTGTTGAACTCCTGACCTCAGGTGATCCGACTGCCTCAGCCTCCCAAAGTGCTGGGATTATAGGTGTGAGTCACCGCGACTGGCCTCATTGTTTTGCTCATTTTGTTTTCATTGTCCTTGGAAGATTTTCATCACTTTCTTGGAATCCAGAAATGCATTACAATTCATATGTTGATCTTTTCCAGGATCTAAATGTATTACAGCAAGAAGATTCTTGAGAACAGCTAATTTGCAATCCTGCTGAAAGCGGAAGTCTCATTTCTTCTTTTATTTCAATAATATTTCCAAATTTATTACATTATGATCAGAAAATGACATCTGTTCTATTTCTACTGTTTAAACTTTATTGGGAATCTCTTTGTGACCTAATTAATATGGTGAATTTTAAAAATGCATGGACTTTGAAAATAAAATATATTATCTTTTTATAATATAGAGCTCAAAGTTTCTTCTTCTTTAATAGTTAAGATTTTTAGATTTTCTATAACTTTTTTTAAAAAAACAAAACATTTTTTCTCAAGGGCTGAGGTAAATTTGAACAACAAAAATCTTTAAAATATGTTTTATCATGCTTATATTTATATTTCCTATAATGGAAGATTGCTTTATGAAGTTTGATGCTAAAGTAATGGTTAATAGATATTCATGACTTAAATCTTCTTGTCTATAGTATTCTTCTTTGTGTTATTTATTTTATTTTCCCTTTATTCAACCTTTTGTGAAATCAAGATTAATACCTTGCTAAGTTTTATATGCATTTTCTTAGTGACTCTTCACCATTTTTTTTTCTTACTTTCAAATTATCAAATTTCATTAAGAGACCAGGAGTGGTGGCTCACGCCTGTAATCTCAGCATTTTGGGAGGCCAAGGAGGGCAGATCACCTGAGGTCAGGATTTCAAGACCAGCCTGGCCAGCATGGTGAAACCCCGTCTCTACTAAAAGTACAAAAATTAGGCTGGGCACAGTGGCTCACACCTGTAATCTCAGCATTTTGGGAGGCTGAGGTGGGCAGATCACCTTGGGAGTTTGAGACCAGCCTGGCTAACATAGTAAAACCCTGTCTCTACTAAAAATACAAAAATTAGCTGGGCATGGTGGTGCCCACCTGTAATCCCAGCTGCTCGGGAGGCTGAGGCAGGAGAATCATTTGAATCCGGGAGGCGGAGGTTGCAGTGAGCTGAGGTCGTGCCACTGCACTCCAGCCTGGGCAACAGAGTGAGGCTCCATCCCCCTCCCACCAAAAAAAAATTAGATTTAGTGTCAGAATGTGGCTGGGATTTCTCTGTCATCCAAATCAGAGGGCCATTTTCTTTCCTTTAAAAAAAAAAAGTTAACCTTTGCCTTGGAGACAATTGTAAATTCACATGCATTGTAAAAAAAAAAAAAACCAAAGAAATTCTACGTTAACTCAATACCAACATCTTGCAGAACTAGAGTACAATATCACAGCCAGGATGTTGACCTTGATACAAGCCATTCAATCTTATTCGGGTTTTCCCAAATTTACTTTGTGTGTGTGTGTGTAGTTAGGTCTATGCTAGTTTATGACGTGCAGTTTTATGTATCTCCCACCACAGCCAACACACAGAACAGTTTCATCTCCCCAAATATCCCTTGTGTTGCCCTTTTATAACCACATTCACTTCTATTCTACCACACTCCCCTCACACCATCCCTAACTTCTGCCAACCATTAATCTGTTTGCCATTTCTATCATTTTGTCGTTTCAAGAATATTATATAAATGGAGTTACACTGTTATGTCAAACCTTTTATGATTGACTTTTTTTCCACCCAGCATTGTTCCCTAAAAATTTGCTCAAGTTGTTGCATGTATTGATATTTCCTTTTGATTGCAGAGTACTAGTCCACCTTGTGAATGTTTGATTAACCATTTACCTATTGAAGGATGTCTGGGTTGTTTCTATTTTGGAGCTTTTATGAATGAAGCTACTACAAACATTTGTGTACAGATTTTATGTGAGCACACATTTCTATTTTTTTGGAATAAATACCCAAGGGTGCAAGTATTGGGCCCTAAGGTAATTGCATATTTAGTTCTACAGGGAACTGTAAAACTGTTTTCCTGAGCAGCTGTACCATTTTACATTCCCACCAGGAATGTGTGAGTGTTCCAGTTTCTCTGTGTCTTCACCAGTATTTATTATTTTTGTGTTTAAAAATTTTGGCCACTCTGATAGGTATGTACTGATACATTCATGAGGTTGTAGTTGTATTTCCCTAATGACTAAGAAAGTTTAATACCTTTTCATGTGTTTATTTGCCATTTGCATATTCTTTTTTGAGAAATGTCTTGTCATATGTTTTGCCCATTTTCTAATTAGATTATATTTTTATGGTTGAGATTTTGGGAGTTTTTAAAAATGTATTCTGGATACATTTTTTGTCAAATATGTGGTTTGAAAATATTTTCTTCCAATGTGTAGCTTGTCTTTTCATTCTCTTAGTATGACCTTTTCACAGAACATAACTTTTTAATTTTAATGGCATCCAGTTTTTGAATATTTCCTTCTATGAATCATTATTTTAGAGTCTAGTCTAAGATCACTTTGTCTGTCCCTAGATCCCAAAGATTTTCTCCTTTTTTTTTTCTAAAAGTTTTATTGTCGTCCATTCTATATTTGTTTGTGATTCATTTTTAGTTCATTTGTGACAATGGATATCTAATTGTTCTAGCACCATTTTTTGAAGAGGCTATTATTCCTTCATTGAATTGCTTTTGCACCTTGTCAAAAACAAGGTAGGTGTCATTATGTGGGTCTATTTTTGGACTTTCCCTTCTGTCCTTTTTGTCTATGTGTCTATCCCACTGACAAAACACACTATCTTATCTACTGTAACTATATAATAAACCTTAACATTGGGCAGGGGGATTCCTTTCACTCTATTTTTTTCAAGGTTGTTTTTATTTATTCTCAGCCTTTTGCTTTTCCATATATATTTTAGAATAAGGTGATATATGTCTACAAAACACTTGGCTGGAATTTTGTTAGGAATTTAATTAAATCTGTGGACCAATTTGGGAAGAATTGATTATTTTCTTTTAAAAATAAGTTATATTCACTTGTACTTATTGATATTGTACATGTGTGTTGTCTTAGTTCTATTACTTTCTTGCTATAGGTTTTCATGGTTAGGCTTTCAGCATATGTATGGCCTATGTATATATGCTTTAAATCTAATAATTTGGAAGATTTAAGCCTATTTTTAGTTCTGATAGATATCTTACTTTCTTAAAAGTATTTTCAGTATTTATGTTTCAACAAAAATCTATTGAATAGATTTTGATTGAATACACACCCATAGTTTTACATATTTTTATCCTTAGACATAATGTGACCTGTCAGTTTATACATACATTTTTTTTTCTTTTTTTTTTTGAGATGAAGTCTTGCTCTGTTGCTCAGGCTGGAGTGCAATGGTGCAATCTCTGCTCACTGCACCCTCCACCTCCCAGGTTTAAGTGAATCTCCTGCCTCAACCTGCCAATTAGCTGAGGCTACAGGCATGCATGCGCCACCATGGCTAATTTTTTTTTTTTTTTTTTTTTTTTTTTTTTTTTGTATTTTTAGTAGAGACGGGGTTTCACCACGTTGGCCAGGCTGGTCTGGAACTTCTGGCCTCAAGTGATCCACCTGCCTCAGTCTCCCAAAGTATTAGGATTACGGGTATGAGGCACCGCACCCGGCCTATACATACGTTTTTAAATATCATGAAATTATTTTTCAATTGTATCTTTGAGTTTTTTGGATTATTTATATTATTTATTTATTTTTTGAGACAGGTTCTTGCTCTGTCGTCCAGGCTGGAGTGCAGTGGTGCGATCTCAGCTTATTACAACCTCCGCCTCCTGGGTTCAAGTGATTCTTGTGTCTTAGCCTCCCGAGTAGCTGGGACTATAGGCGTGCACCACCACGCCTAGCTAGTTTTTGTATTTTTTGTAGAGATGGGGTTTCGCATTGTTGGCCAGGCTGGTCTCAAACTCCTGACCTCAAGTGATTCATTGCCCTGGCCTCCCAAAGTGCTGGGATTACAGGCATGAGCCACCACACCTGGCCTATTCATATATATATGTGTGTGTATATATGTGTGTGTGTGTATATGTACGTGTGTATATGTGTGTGTGTGTATATATATATATTTTATTATTTTATTTTGTTTTATTTATTTATTTTTTTCCTTTGAGACGGAGTTTTGCTCTTGTTGCCGAGGCTGGATGCAATGGCGTGATCTTGGCTCACTGCAACCTCCACCTCACGAGTTCAAGCGATTCTGCTGCCTCAGTCTCCCAAGTTGCTGGGATTACAGGCACCAACCACCATGCCCAACTAATTTTTTGTATTTTTAGTAGAGGCGGGGTTTCGCCATGTTGGACAGGCTGGTCTTGAACTCCTCACCTCAGGTGATTCACCTGCCTCGGCCTCCGAAAGAGCTGTGATTAGAGATGTGAGCCATCACGCCTGGCCTATATTATTTTTGTTTCATGTTTATTTCTTAGGTTTGCCTGGTATTATGGCTTTTATTGGTGCTCTCATTGTCTGATTTTCAACATCTATTATTTTCTTTATACTCTTTCGTTTCCATTTCATCTAGGTTACTTTTCTAAAATCTGCTCTCAATGTGCTTTTCTGTGCTTTCAGCATTATCTATTCTTTTTGCTCTTTCCAGTGGAAACTTCATTTCTATGATGACTGTATTTTTCAATTGTGACTTTAGTTCTATCATCCTTTTCTTTTTGGAAATTAAAATCATCCTTTTCTTTTTGGAAATTATAAATAATACAGAAATGTATAAAGCTTAATATTACAAATACTTAGAGGCAATCACTAAAATGTGGTGTATATATATATGCAGATAATGTTTTCTATTTTGAGTACTATTTATGCAAAAATAACGTGTAGTAATGCTTTGTGTACTTAAAATTTTACGTAAATGCTGTCTTGTCACATGTTTAAGTGTTGTATAATTAAGTTAGGTTTTAACTAACTTAACATGTTTGCAAATTCTATTTGTACACATAGAGTTTGTTTATTTAATTGCCACATTTTATTGATTACTTGAAGTTAACACAGAATTGATGTATATGGGTCACCACTAATGTCTAAGCTTTATTCTAATTTTTTAAATTACCCATGCTTTTTCTTGAATCATCTTTTTTGTTGTTGTTACTACATCAGTTTCCCTTTTCTTTTCCCACCCATTTGGAAGGTATATAATCCAAATTCTTTCTTCTACTGATAACCCTCAAATTTTAACATACTGTGTATTTACCTTCTTTCTCCTTTAAACAATAAAGCATAGAATACATTAAATATGACCCTCTATGTATCTTTCACTTTTTAATGGAAGAAAATTACTTTGGTTTTTACTTTATTTTTAAATTTGTTCCAGAATGGCATTTTTAGAAAAGTTAAGAGCCAATACTTATTTAGATTTGTTAACATATTTTGCTAGTTTTATTGCTCACTGTTACTTTTAAAATTTCACTATTTCCTTGTGGGTTCAGTTTTTACTTGCTGAAGGTAATCCTTTGGCATTTTTTCATCTGGGTCTATGAGTGGTAACTTTCTCAGTTTTATGCATCTTAAATTAGCTTTATCCCATATGTTCTATAGAATGATAGTTATATGGTTATAAAATTCTGAGATGACAAATTTTTTTTTCAGGTATTTGAACATATTATTTCATTACTTTTTTTTTTTTTTTTTTGAGATGGAGTCTCACTCTGTCGCCCAGGCTGGAGTGGCTACATCTCGGCTCACGACAACCTCCATCTCCTGTGTTCAAGTGATTCTTCTGCCTCAGCCTCCTGAGTAGCTAGGATTACAAGTGCCCACACCACACCTGGCTAATTTTTGTATTTTTAGTAAAAATGGGGCTTCACCATGTTGGCCAGACTGGTCTCAAACTCCTAAACAGTATCACTCCTGAGCAGTGGTCTCAAACTCCTAAACAGTATCACTCCTGAGCAGTGATACACCCGCCTCAGCCTCCCAAAGTGCTGGGATTACAGGCGTGAGCCATCGCGCTCTGCCTTTTTTTTTGAAATGGAGTCTTGCTCTGTCGCCCAGGCTGGAGTGCAGTGGTACGATCTTAGCTCACTGCAACCTCTGACCCCCAGGTTCAAGCAATTCTCCCTGCCTCAGCCTCCCGAGTAACGGAGGATACAGGCACCCACCACTATGCCCGGCTAGCTTTTGTGTTTGTAGTAGAGACGGGGTTTCACCATGTTGGTCAAGCTGGTCTTGAACTCCTGACCTCAGGTGATCTGCTGGCTTGGCCTCCCAAAGTGCTGGGATTACAGGCGCGAGCCACCATGCCCGGCATATTTCATTACTTTTTATCCTAAATTGTCACTGATGTACAAAGTGTGATGTTGGTCAATCTGTCTTTGGAAGACAGCTCTCTAGTATCTTTACATTTTTTTCTTTACTTTTGTAATGTACTGTTATTTTACCACAATGTATCTAAGAATTTAAAAAATATGGACTGCTTTCTATCTGATGAGCTGCCTTAATTTTATGACTCATATTTTCTTGTTTAGGAACTCATGTTTAGGAAAATTCTCAGCCATACTGCTATTGACTTGTCTCTAATCTCTAGTTTGTTTTTCAACAGCTCCTGTTAGATGCATATTTTAACTTATCTTTCTAGTCACCTTGACTTATAACATCTTTTTTATGTTTTTATTTATATTTGTGCTAGGAGTAATTTGTATCTATTTTCCAATTCATGAAATTTCTCTTTAGTTTGTTATTGTCTGCTGTTAAACTCATTTACTGAGTTTTTATTTTCAATGAATATATGTTTAAAATTTTTGGGAGGTAGGGCTCTTTTAATAAAATCCTCTCCCCCTCTTTATTTCATGTTGCTATTCTCTAGTTTCTCTTTAAACATTTTTGTTGTTGTTGTTGTTTCTTGTGTATTTTTAAAATTCTTTTATCTTAGGTTCAGGATACATGTGCACCTTTGCTGTATAGGCAAATTGCATGTCACAGTGGTTGGGTGTACAGATTTTTTCGCCACCCAGATAATTAGTACCCAACGGGTAGTTTTTTTTATCCTAACTCTCCTCCTTCCCTCTACTTTTAAGTGGTCTCTGAAGTCTGTTGTTCCTTTCTTTGTGTCCATATGTAATCAATGTTTATTTCCCACTTACAAGTGAGAACTTGTGGTATTTGATTTTCTGTTCCTGCATTAGTTCATTTAGGATAATGGCCTCCACCTCCATCCATGTTGCTTCAAAGGACATGATCTCATTTTTTTTTTTTTAAATGTGTGGGTAGTTTTCCATGGTATATATGTACCACATTTTCTTTATCCAGTATACCACTGATGGGCATCTAGGTTGATTCCATGTCTTTGCTATTGTGAATGGTACTGAGATGAACAGACATGAGTGCATGTCTTTATGGTAGAATGATTTGTATTCCTTTGGGTATATACCCAATAATTGGATTGCTCGGTTGAGTGGTAATTCTGCTTTGAGTTCTTTGAGAAATCACCAAACTGATTTCCAAAATGGCTCAACTAATTTACACTCCCACCAGCAGTGTTTAAGTGTTCCCTTTTTTTGCGACTTTGCCAACATCTGTTATTTTTTGACTTTTTTAAAATAGCAATTCTGATTGGTGTGAGATAGTATCTAATTGTGGTTGTGATTTTCATTTCTCTAACAATTAGTGATGTTGAGCATTTTTTCATATTCATGTTGGCCACATGTATATCTTCTTTTGAAAAGTGTCTGTTCATGTCCTTTGCCCAGTTTTCATTGGGATTGTTTGTTTTTTGCTTGTTGATTTGTTTAAGTTCCTTATAAATTCTGGATATTAGAACTTTGTCAGATACATAGATGCAAATATTTCCTCCCATTCTCTAGGTTGTCTCTTTACTGTGTTCATAGTTCTTTTTAAATTTTGCTGTGCAGAAGCTCTTTATCTCAATTAGATTCTATTTGTCTTTTTCTTTTTTTTTTTTTTTTTTGGAGACGGAGTCTTGCTCCGTCACCAAGCTGGAGTGCAGTGGCGCAATCTTGGTTCACTGCAACCCGTGCTTCCCAGGTTTAAGCAATTCTCCTGCCTCGGCCTCCCAAGTAGCTGGGATTACAGGTGTGCACCACTATGCCCAACTAATTTTTGTATTTTTAGTAGAGTTGGGGTTTCACCATGTTGGCCAAGATGGTCTTGATCTCTTGACCTTGTGATCCACCTGCCTCAGCCTCCCAAAGTGCTGGGATTATAGGCGTGAGCCACCATGCCTGGCCTATTTGTCATTTTTAATTTTTGTTGCAAATGGTTTTGTTGTCTTCTTCATGAAAACTTTCCCAGCATCTTATCCAGAATGGTATGTCCTAGGTTATCTTCCAGGGTTTTTATAGTTTTAGGTTTTACATTTAAGTCTTTAATCCATCTTGAGTTGGTTTTTATATATGGTGTAAGGAAGAGGTTCAGTTTCAATCTTCTGCAAATGGATAGCCAGTTATTCCAGCACCATTTATTGAACAGGGAATCCTTTCCCCATTGCTTCTTTTTGTTGATGGTTGTAGGTGTGCAGCATTATTTCTGGACTCTCTATTCAGTTCCATTGGCATATGTGTCTGTTTTTGTAGCACTACCATGCTGTTTTGGTTTCTGTAGTCTTGTGGTATAGTTTGAATTTGAGTAACATGATGCTGCTAGCTTTGTTCTTTTTATTTAGAATTGCCTTGACTGAGCTCTTTTTTTTGCCTCCATAGGAATTGTAGTAGTTTTTTTCTAATTCTGTGAAGAATTTCATTCACAGTTTGATAGGAATAGCATTGAGCCTGTAAATTGCTTTGGGCAGTGTGGCCATTTTAACAATATTGATTTCTTCTATGTGATATGGTTTGGCTCTGTGTCCACACCCAAATCTTATCTCAAGTCATAATCCCCACATGTTGAGGAAGGGACCTGTAATCCCCATGTGTTGAGGAAGGGACCTCTAATTCCCATGTGTCTAGGGAGGGAAGTGATGGGATTATGGGGGCCGTTCCCCCATGCTGTTTTGTGATAGTGAGTGAATTCTCACAAGACCTGATGGTTTTATAAATGGTAGTTTTTTCTGTGCTCTCACATGTTCTTGCTCTTGCCTGCTGCCATGTAAGATGTGCCTGGTTTCTCTTTTGCCATGATTGTAAGTTTCCTAAGGCTTCCACAGCCATGCAGAACTGTGAGTCAATTAAACCCCTTTCCTTTATAAATTACCCAGTCTCAGGAAGTACTTTATAGCAGTGTAAAAATGGACTAATACACTATCCATGAGCATGGAATGTTTTTTTATTTGGTTGCATTGTCTCTGATTTCTTTGAGCAGTGTTTTGTAATTCTCACTGTAGAGATCTGTCACCTCCCTGGTTAGCTATATTTCTATTTATTATGTATTTCTTTTCTTTCTTTCTTTCTTTCTTTTTTGAGATGGAGTCTCGCTCTTTCACCCAGGCTTGAGTGCAATGGCACAATCTCAGCTCACTGCAATCTCCACCTCCCAGGTTCAAGCCATTCTCCTGCCTCAACCTCCCAAATAGCTGGGACTACAAGCACGTGCTACCATGCCCAGCTAATTTTTGTATTTTTCATAGAGACAGGGTTTCACCGTATTGGTCTGGCTGTTCGTGATTGGCCCACCTCAGCCTCCCAAAGTGCTGGGATTACAGGCATGAGCCACCATGCCTGGCCCTGTATTTCATTGTTTTTATGGCTATTGTTAATGGGATGCCTTCTTGATTTGGCTCTCGGCTTGGATGTTGTTGGTATATAGCAATGCTACTGGTTTTTATATATTGATTTTGTACCCTGAAACTTTGCTGAAGTCGTTATCAGGTCAAAGAGCTTTTAGACAGAGACTGTGGGATTTTCTTGGTGTAGAATCATATCATCTGCAATCAGGGATAGTTTGACTTCCTCTCTTCCTATTTGGATGCCTTTCATTTGTTTCTTTTGCCTGATTGCTCTGACAAGGACTTCCAGTACTATATTGAGTAGGAGTGGTGAGAGACGGCATCCTTATCTTGTTCTGTTTCTCAAGGGGAATTGCTTTCACCTTTTGCCCATTCATTATGATTTTGGCTGTGCATTTGCCTATGAAGAGACTTAGATTTCCACACAATAATATTGGGAGACATTAACATCCCACTGACAGTATTAGACAGAACGTTGAGGCAGAAAACTAACAAAGATATTCAGGACCTGAACTTGACACTTGACTAAATGACCTAATAGACATCTATCTACAGTACTTTCCACCCCAAAACAATAGAATATGCATTCTTCTCATCTGCATATGGTACAGATGAGACCTCACAAAATCTAAAATCTAAAATCGACCTCACAATCGACCTCACAATCAGCCATAAAACAATCCTTAGCAAAATCAAAAAACCTGTAATCCTGCCAACCACACTTTCAGACTACAGCACCATAAAAATAGAAATCCTTGCTGAGAAAATTCCTCAAAAACATACAATTACATGGGAATTAAACAACTTGCTCTTGAGTGACCTTTGTGTAAACAATGAAATTAAGGCTGGAATCAAGGAATTCTTTGAAACTGATGAGAACAAAGATACAACATACCAGAATCGCTGGGACACAGTTAAAGCAGTGTCAAGGGAGAATTTCATAATGCTAAATGCCCACATCAAAAAGTCAGAAATATCCCAAATTAATAACCTAAGATTGCACCTGGAGGAACTAGAGAAACAAGAACACATCAACCCCAAAGATAGCAGAAGACAAGAAATAACCAAAATTAGAGCTGAAATGAAGGAAGTTGAAACAAAACATGATACAAAAGATCAACGAATTGATGAGTTGGCTTTTTGGAAGAGTTAATAAGATGGACCACTAGCTAGACTAATAACGGAAAAAAAAGAGAAGATACAAATAAATACAAGCAGAAATTACAAAGGGAATATTATGATACTACTGACCCCACAGGAATACAGAAAACCCACAGAGACTACTATGAATACCTCTATGCACATAAGGTAAAAATCCTAGAAGAAATGGATAAATTCCTAGAAACATACAACCTCCCAAGATTGAACCACGAAGAAATTTAATCCCTGAACAGACCAATAATGAGTTCCAAAATTGAATCAATAATAAGAAGCCTACCAACCAGAAAAAGCCCCAAACCAGACAGATTTATTGCCGAATTTGATCAGAGGTATAAAGAAGAGCTGGTACCATTCCTACCAAAACTATTCCCAAACTATCTCATTCTATGAGGGCAGCATCATCTTGATACCTAAACCTGGCAGAGATGCAACAAAAAAAGAAAACTTCAGGCCAATATCCTTGATGAACATAGATGCAAAAATCCCCAACAAAATAATAGCAAACCGTATCCAGCAGCACATTAAACAGGAAATCCACCATGATTAAGTGGGCTTTATCCCTGGGATGCAAGGTAGGTTCAACATACAGAAATCAATAAATGTGATTCATTACATAAACAGAACTAAAAACAAAAAACAGATGATTGTCTCAGCATATGCAAAAAAAAAAAAGGCTTTCAATAAAATTCAGCATCCCTTCATGATAAAAATCCTCAACAAACAAGGCATTGAAGGAACATACTTCAAAATAAGAGCCATCTATGACAAACTCACACCAGCTTTAAACATTTTAAATATACTGGATTTGGAGTCTGTTTCAGATGTTCACCATCAGGCAGCTTACTTTTTCACATTTCGTTGTTCTATTTTTCAGTGAAAATCACTGGGATCAGGACTATAATTGCCATTTGCTGTGTAAGAAATTATACCCAAAGCAGTTTGAAACAATAAATATTTTTTGTCTCATAGTTTTCTTAATCAGTAATCTGGGAGGGGCTTTGCTGTGTGTGTAGGCTTGAAGTCTCTTTTGAGGTTGTAGTCAACCTGTCAGTCAGGGCTGCTGCCTCATGTGAAAGCTCCACCCGGGGAAAGATTCACTTCCAAGCTCGCTCGCATAGGCCTTAATTCCTCTGGCTGTTGGCTGATGGTGTCCCTCAGATTCTTGCCATGGGGACCTTACCATCATGCAGCTTACAACATGAAAATTGGCTTCTCTCAGGCAAGTGACTGGAGAACACAAGAGAGCACCCAAGATGGAAGCTACATTTGTCTCATAATCAAAAATCATTGCTTTTGCTATTCTGTTCATTTAAAGCAAGAAATTGGCCCCTCCCACACTCAAAGGGAGGGAATTATGCAATGGAATGAATACCAGAATGGGGAACATTGGAGGCCTTTTTAGAGGTAGTCTTGTCTTTCACACTCAGTGATGCACATATTGTATTTCAAAAACCATGGTGATTTTCAGCATTTTGCCTAGGATAAAAGTTACTTTACCTTGACTTAGGGCAATATTTTTATGTCAGGTCTTTTAATATTATATTTCAATCTTTAATGTTGTCGTGAGGCAATTATGACTTATCCTGGTTACTTATACCAGCAACAATTAAGATTTATGTCTGAGTTTCAAAGAGAATATGAAAGATCTAGTCCAATCCTCTATCTTTGGGGGTTAAATCATTTAAAGAAGAAAAATAGCAAAATATTTTACATCAGAATATGTTTTGCATTTGAATTGTGTAGGATACCAGACAACATTGGCCTTAACTTTAATTTATCTGCTCTTTTGCTAATAGAAATAGTTTATCTATTTCATAGTTAATAGTAAAAAAAATTACGTGGTACATATGCAAAAATGCATTTTTTAACCAAGAGTGGACCTATTACGAAGATAAATGGGATTGATTAATTTAAGGCTGAGTTTGCACTTGGTAGACATGTTCTTTTGTAACCTTTAGACTGATATGCAAAAACTGCCCCAGGTTATGAATAAGAAAATTATGTAATGAAATTAGAAACTAACTACAGAGTTACAGATTGGTAACATTAATAAAACATTATTAGCTTGGAGTCAGAGAAGTGACTTTAAAAAAAAAACAACTCTTGACAGAAATTTAAGATCAATGTAATATATTCCCCCAAGTTTAATGCTTGAATATAGTTGCTGATGGTTAGTATCTCATAACAGTAGCTCTGTTTTGAATGTAAATTTGTCATTCATCAAAATGAATTAGTTTCTTAGCATGTTGATTTTGTATAATATAGTTTTGCTAGAAAGATTTTTATGGATATTATTTTCTACCATTCCTTTTATGTATCATGAAAGTTTTTTAAAAGGAAATATTTATTTGGTTTGTTTTTATTATAACAGCTTTTTTTGAGATAAAATCCACATAACATATAATACACCCATTTAAGTACTATGGATTTTAGTACATTTGTAGAGTTTTGCAACCATCACCACAATCAATTTAAAACACTTTTATTATACTAAAAAGCAACCCTATACCCTTTATTAGTCATCCCCATTCTACTTGTCCCACCTCACTTCCAGGTAACCACTAGTCTACTTTCTGGCTCTGTAAATTTGCTCAGTCTGGACATTTCATATAAATTGAACCTTTTATGACTTCTTTCACTTAGCATGGTGTTTTCAAGGTTCATCCATGTTGTAGTACATGTGTATCAGTACATAATTCCTTGTTATTGTCAAATAACATTTCATTGTATGAATAAACCACATATTTATACCTGTTAATCAGCTGATGGACATTTGAGATGTTTCCACTTTTTGGATATTATGAAAAGTGCTACCATGAAAATTCATGTACAAGTGTTTTCTTTTAATTTTTATTTTTGGTTCAGTGGTACATGTACAGGTTTGTTATATAGGCAAATTGCATGTCACAGGGTTTGGTGTACATATTATTTCATCACCCAGGTAATAAACATAGTACCTCAATAGGTAGTTTTTCAATCCGCAGCCTCCTCCCACCCCGCACTGCCAAGTAGGCCTTGGTGTCTGTTCCCTTCTTTGTGTCCCTGTGTTCATGTACAAATTTTTGTGTTTACATATTTTCATGTTTTCATTTATCTTGGGTACATCATGAAAGCTTTAGGATAAAAAATATAAGACATAAGAGACTGAGAACATTGGCTTTGGATTCAGATAGATATGAATCCAAGTCATAGTTTTTCCACTTTCTAGCTATGTGACCTTGAACTAGTTGCTTAATCTTAACAGAAATCAGATTTCTTCATCTTTATATTGGAGCACCAATATTTACTTTGCAGAGTTTTTGTGAATTATGCAGTATATGAAACACTGAGCTTATAATTGACGCTCAACAAATAGTGGCTATTATTATCAAGGACAAGGTAGAGAAATTAAGAGCTAGTACTTATAAACAGGAGAAGGTGAAGAACACTGTTAGTCCACAATGCAAGTCTAACACTTGTAGAAAGAGGGGAGGAAGAAGATTGGGAAGAGACTGGGACTATAATACCTTTCCAAGAAGTGTTCAACTAGGCTTATTGGTTGTCCTGAAGCTAAAATTTCCCCATGAAGGAGCCTGTTGCCTTGACAGAATGGTCGTGCCTTAGTACCCTACCATTCTCAATTACTGGCTGGAAGGGACTTGAGGTAGATATGTCCTTGGAAGTAACATGTTGGTAGATCCAGCAGTACATTTTTAGAGCAACTAGTGTTTTTATAGTTTCTTTTTTCTCTGAAGTTTTTATAATTTCTCAGAATTATTAATTTTATGGGCATTTTACATTCAGTGTACTGAGCAGTCAGTGGACCCTTAAGTTCTACAATATGTTCTTTTTTTTTTTTTTTTTCTACAGAGTTTCGCTCTTGTTGCCTGGGCTGGAGTGCAATGGCACGATCTCGGCTCACTGCAACCTCTGCCTCCTGGATTCAAGTGATTCTCCTGCCTCAGCCTCCCAAGTAGCTGGGATTATAGGCATGTGCCACCATGCCTGGCTAATTTTGTATTTTTAGTAGAGACAGGTTTTCTCCATGTTGGTCAGCTGGTCTCGAACTCCCAACCTCAGGTGATCCACCCACCTTGGCCTCCCAAAGTGCTGGGATTACAGGCGTGAGCCAACGCACCCGGCCTACAATATGTTCTTATATTATGTCTTACATAATTTCCTCATTCTATTTTCTTTTCTTCATCCTTCATGAGGTTCTTATTGGTAGGATGTTGGACCTCCAGAAGTAATGCACTCAGTCTCTTAAATTTTTCTGCCCCCTCCTCCAGCCCCAGGCCTTTTCCTTCCATTCTGTTTTTGTGAGAGACTTCCTTCCTACCCTCCTACTGACATTTTTATTTTAGCAATTTTTAACTTTCATGAAATATTTCTAGCATTCTAATCTTTTTTCATAGCATTCTGTTATTTTATTAATAAAATGTCTCATATTTCTCTAAAAATACTAGAGCAAATAGGGTCTTTGCAGAAAGCAGAATCGACCTCAGGTGGCTCAAATACAGTTACAGAGGGCTCAGCAGGGGATGTTTTGGCATGCAGAGACCAGCAGCACTCGGCAGGTGTTCCTACCACCACAGTTGAAGTACTAAGGGCAAGAAATAGCATGAATGGAACAGTCAGAGCCAAGACGTTCACTCCCCGAACCTTGGCCATGAGCTAGACTTGCAGAGCAATGCAGCTATTGCCAGAGGTGTTTGGCACCACTGGAGACAGAAATGAAGAAATACCCCTAATTTCTTCTTTCTCCTGTGCTCTAATTCTCTTTAAGACTAAACCCACTGGAAACCAGCTACGGTGATACAATCTGCAGAGTTCATCTTTCTCGGTCACAGTGTAGGGCAGAGGAGTATGTAGAATGGAGTGAAGGTGTGGCAAATGGAAAATAATTAGCATAGATAATAATTCAGGTTAAGGTTAAGTTTTATTCCAGTGTGTGTGCTATCGATTTCCTTCAGGATGTTTTTTTTTTCCTAGTAATTATTTTCATCTTCCCTTTTATGTTGGAGTCTTGCCTCACACAAATGGTGATCTTGAGCTGTTTGTTTATACATGAGCATGAGAAATTTAAATGATGATTTGAATATATACATACATAAGCAGATGTTGTTGACTGATAGGCTTTGTTTGCTTTTAAAGTGATACAATGAAGAGATGACTCATTAGGGCACCCCCGAACACCAGGTCTTTCTTTAAGAAGTATTGAGTTTCTCCAAAGAAGAAATTTATAATGATCTCTGGAGGGAATAGATTCTCCATCTGCGTTTGAGTGAAGGGGGAGAGATGGGCCTGTGCTTCATACCCACAAGTCACTGTACTCTGATGCCTAGGCTTTTTCTCTCAGTTTTTTCAGAAAGCACACCTTTGATCCCTTACCTAAGAAATCGACGCTTGGATGCTGGCATTCTCTGTGTGTATGTGTTAAAGAAACAAACAAAAGTGTGTAGCCATTGTGCTTTTGAAGCCCAAGGTTAAATTTTAAAATTGTAGCAGAACTGCGATGGGATTCTAGACCTTATGACCTCAAGAATAGTGCTCTTTCCAATATATTACACTACTTCATGTTTACAAAATGAATGAAATGAAAGATCTTAGAGAATAAAAGTTTCTCAGTTGGACTGCATGTGGTGTCCAGTGTTAAATTCTGAATGAACATTGTTATTTCTGATGAACATTGACGAAAAAAATTTGCATCCAGCAGAAAGCAAACAGGAATTTTATGGAAAGAACCGATTGGAAATCACAAAGACATGGCCCAGAATGGAAAAATAGAAGCCTAAAGGAAGACGTGATATTGACCTTCACATTTTTGAGAACCATCGGCTGGGCAAGGTGGCTCACGCCTATAATCCCAGCACTTTGGGAGGCTGAGGCAGGTGAATTACCTGAGGTCAGTAGTTCGAGACCAGCCTGGCCAACATGGTGAAACCCCATCTCTACTAAAAATTAAAAAAATTAGCCAAGTGTGGTGGCAGGCGCATGTAATCCCAGCTACTCAGGAAGTTGATGCAGGAGAATCTCTTGAACCTGGGAGGCGGAGGTTGCAGTGAGCCGAGAATGCGCTAGTGCATGCCAGCCTGGGCAACAAGAGCGAAACTCCATCTCAGAAAAACACAAACAAACAAACAAAACATCATGCACTATATTTCTGAAGAGGCAAAAAATTAGGACAAATAGGTAGATTTGAGTTGAACATGGAAAACATGTTTCTTTTTTTTTTTTTTTTTGAGACAGTCTTGCTCTGTCGCCCAGGCTGGAGTGCAGTGGCACAATCTCGGCTTACTGCAAGCTCCGCCTCCCAGGTTCACGCCATTCTCCTGCCTCAGCCTCCAAGTAGCTGGGACTACAGGCGCCCGCCACCACGCCTGGCTAATTTTTTGTAGTTTTTTAGTAGAGATGGGGTTTCACCGTGTTAGCCAGGATGGTCTTGATCTCCTGACTTCATGATCCGCCCGCCTCGGCCTCCCAAAGTGCTGGGATTACAGGCGTGAGCCACCGTGCCCGGCCGGAAAACGTGTTTCTAATAATGAGAGCTATTCAATAATAGGCTGACTTGTACTCTGACAGAAGGATTTATCTAAAATGTCAGGACATAGGTAGAAAGAATTTCTGCATTTGATGAGGAATTAGAAGATTTCCAATATCCCTTTAAGTCTGAGAAAATTAGCCTAATATGGTAATAAGTATATTTTAAAAATACAAAAATCTATGTATTTATTTACCATGAAACTAAAGTATGTTGAATCCCTTAAAAGTGCAAGGAACATTTAAATGAGATTAATATATGGCATAAAGGATTTTGTACCATAAATATATGATATAAAATTATCCCCTACCATGACCAAGACGGATATGATAATACATGTAAATCAAGATGTATACACACACATTACATTATATGTTTAAAATCAGAAGTTAAAAGGCTATCATGAAATTTTAAAAATCTTCACAGTATTAACAGATGATATTGAAATATCTTTTTTATTCCTGAAGCATAAAGGTTGTTTTGAATTCCTAAAGATAGGGAACGTTATCTCAGAAGTGGCAACATCTTTACAAATTACTAAATTGACCTTTCAGAGTTTTGGAGAAGAATGACTAATGGATTTATCATTAATATGAACATTATTCCAATTTTAATCTTATATTAAAGAGTTCTTAGATTCATTGACATGCTTGCCAAAATGCTAATAGACAAGGTCTGTTAAAATGCATTATCAGCCTTTTCATGATCTGTGTAGTGCTGATGAAATATTACATTTATGAGAACAATCTCCAGTGCTTTCAAGATCCCTAGGCAGCTCTGTCATATTGGCATCGACTGGGCTGTGTGCTTAGTTTCCTTGATTATTCTGAAATCCATACATTCATACACTTAGCTTGTCATGCAAAAAAAAAACTGTTCTATGCCTATTGCTGTTATTTTTATGTGAACAACTTCTAGTTGTACTGTGAGAAATTCTTAGATCTTAAAATTCTCAGTTTCTTTCTCTTTGTTGTATTTCCTCTGTTACACTGTCAGTGTTTGTTCCCAGTGATGATCATCAGAATCCAGAACTAACAGCTAACTAACAGCTTGCTGTTTCAAAATATTTATATCAATATTTGTGTTAAATGCTGTCTTTGTAGTCTGCTAATTTGCATTTGTTTTCAAGGATGAAGCAAAAAAACTTTAAAAGTGATGTTTATGAATATGCGTCGAGTTTCTAGGAAACTCAATTCAAAAGATTTGAACATAATCTCTCATCCTTATAATGACTAACTGGCAGCTTCAATATACTCACCATCATACTTTTTAAATAATCTTGCTCTGGCAGAAGAATATGCAGAAACAACAAATGCAATAGGCTAATGACAAACAAAAAAAATTGACATTGCTTCTGCATCTGGGAAACACAATACTCAAGACTTTTAGTTTTCTGGAGTTGAAGTCTGTTAATATATTAAGCTATCTAGGCAGCACGTTTCCAATTGTGCTTTAATTAATAAAGAAATAATAACATGAAGAAGTCAGTATGCCCTTTCAGACTGCTAACATGTGCAGCACCTAAAAATCAAAGCAGCAACCTTGGGTAAAAATCTACAGGGTGGTGTTTGTATTTGCCCTCCTTTTGCAATCACATATCAGCTCTTCAGAATTTTCACCAACTTCATTTTAAAGTCACAATTAATATTAACTGGAAAATAGAAATGCAAATGATAATAATCTGGAATATATCTAGACTATTGGCATTGAGTAGATGCTTGCTGATAAAATATTCCTCTTTAGACACATGTACAGAGTAGGCAAATAACATTATAACTGAGTAGTTACTGAAATGGTATAAACACAAACAAAAGAAACACTTTAATTACAGACATTAAACATTTCTGTATGTAGGTATAGGATACATATGTGTTCTTGGTAAATAACAATAAGAGAGAGATCAATCTGGTATGTTATAATCAGAAATGTCATGATTATCAGGCCAAACATACAGATGAACACATTTAGACATTATAAACAAGGACCAGCTCAGTAAATGGAGGGCAATCACAGCAAGTCATTTATTTAGCACCTATCATGTGCATGGTGTTTTATATGTTATCTCGTCTATCCACACAAACCCCCTTTTGGGATGTGTCTCCTTATACTTCAAAGATGAAAAATAAAATTCAGGGTTTAAGTAAAGGGTAAGGTCACACACCAAAATAACGGTGGATCTAGAGGTTGGAACTCAGTCTTTTTTTAAGCCAGACCACACTGTCTCTTTATATTTTGAATTGTTACCAGTTCTATTGGTGATATTTCAATTGAAGCATATACCATAAATAACTAGGCTCACGTTAAGACCCATCCTAACCTCTTTATAAATTGCCTTCTCTGCTATTGAGGCTAGAAAACTAAAAACTCACTTTCATAGATTTCCTTGTTTTTAGTGTTAGCCATGTGACTTAGTCATGACCAATGAGACATAAGAAGGATATTAAAAGTAACAGAACTTAAAATGGGAATTTGGTTATTGGAGATAGTTTGGTGCTAGATTGGAAAACACTAATTTGGCCAGGCACAGTGGCTCACACCTGTAATCCTAACACTTTGGAAGGCCGAAAGAGACGGATCACCTGAGGTCAGGAGTTCAAAACCAGCCTAGACAACATGGGGAAACCCCATTTCAACTAAAAATTCAAAAAAATTAGCTGGCAAGGTGGTGGGCACTTGTAGTCCCAGATACTTGGGAGGCTGAGGCAAGAGAATTGCTTAACCCAGGAGGCAGAGGTTGCAGTGTTTTGATATCACACCACTGCCCTCCAGCCTGGGCAACAGAGTGAAACTCTATCTCAAAATAATAATAATAAGTAATTATTTAAATCCTTATGTAATTTTTTTTTTTTTTTACAAATTCCATCTTCTCTACCATGTGATGCAGATCATTATCATTTGAGGGTTTGACATTAATAGAAATGATAGGCACTTTTAAGAATATTGGTGTGTGCTGCCTCCTCTTTGACCCTTTGAGCAAATTTCTGTGAGGAACAGATGAACTTGGACTAGAGGCTGCCAATCTGTGAGCAGAGACAGAAGTTAATAACTGCTTTGCTAACAGAGATGCTCAACATGTACAATGTGTGTCCGTTTAATAAGAGTCCTGTAATTTGGCACCTTAAAATGTTGAAAAACACAACTGCTATGCCCCAAACTAATGGGGTCATAAGCAGTGGCTATGAAATGTAGGGCTTTAGCTAGAGATAAACCTCAGGACTTCACAAGTATGTGAGTCCAAGACAAAGATCAGATTAGGAATGTTGTTTTGTCTAATAATGGCTGAGCAATTCAAAACAACTCTCCCCCTGCTGACATCTAAGCATTAAAGAGCTATCAATATAGTAAATAATTTACTAGCCAAGGCACAGGAGAAGATGAGAATTCAGATATGAGTCTACCTCAAAACTGCTTTTGCCCTGAGGTCATGTGCCTGTCTAAAAGAATACCTGACTAACTGAGAAAGAGCTGTGCTTTTGGCTGCATTGCAGGAGCAGGAGGAAAAAAATTCCAAGTCATGGCAACCAAAGGTAAGAACTCTGCTTAACTTCCCCCTCTTCTTTCAGCCAGGATCCCCAAAAGCCATAACCTTAGAGTAAGTAATAATGGAAGTAAACTAGCTTAATATAAGATTTGCAAGCACACCGCTATTTATCCAGGTGGTTTAGATAACTTAAAGTCTTGAACTTGAACTTAGACGGTCTCAGACTGATAGTGACCCAGGAACCTGATGGAAACATTTGAAAAGCCTCTACCAGGGAAGGTGCTGTCATTCTAGTACTAAGAGTATTCCTACAAAGTATTTTCCAAATGCAATGGCCAGCACAGCAAAGTACCAGGCCAGTACCAGGCCAGTACCAGGCCAGTACCAGGGAGTCAGGAAAACAAGACACCATGAGTGAGAAGTAGGAAGAAGAAGAAAGAAGAAGAAAACAATCAGTCAATCTTATTATGTTTAAAGAATAAAATCCAAGCTAGAAAAATTTAACAATTAGTGAATTGCTGCCCTGCCACCCAAATTGGTTGTTTTGGGTGAATGCAAGTACTGGCTGCTAAACAAACAAACAAACAAAACAAAACAAACAAGAAAAACAGCAACAGAGCTTAGAAGCCAGCATCTAAGACCATCAATTCTAGAAAACTGTCTAGACCAGATTCTTGGTTGTGGTCACCTGCTCATGAAACCAACCACAAACAAAGAAGCCAGAAGCCTGCAATATCATTGAAAGTTCCTGTTACTAAAGAAATGCCAACTTGGCCAGCTGTGACCTGCCCTCAGGCAATCATAAAACTACTGAACTTGGACCAATAGGCCCCTAGTGGGCTACTAGAACAATGCATTCTCCAGAAATATTGTCCTCTACAATGGCCACCTCATATGTGGTCATGGAAGATAATAGACATGGAATATTCTGTTTGTCTACCCAAGAAAACACCTCTTGAACAGGAACTCTTCACTATACCTGTGTATATAGCAGGATTTCATGTTTGCTCTGGACTAGTAACTATTTCTTTCTCATTTTCTATTTTTCCTAATGTGGGCATTTTGTTATGGTTATTGTTATTCCATTCCTTCTCTACCGTTCAGTGCTGGTGTGTTATAGGCAGATAATTTGTATTTTAATTTAATTGACAGATAATTAAGAGTTACATCCAAACCTGATGGACAGGACTGCACATGGCTTTAAATTAAATACAATAACAGATGCAACAATGGTACCATCTTCTTTGGGAAAGGAATGAAGCACTTCATATAAAGTTTAAGTAAGGAAGGAGGATTGTTGGATATTGTATCAGTCAGGGACTAGTCAGGAGACAAAATCCACACCAGTAATTTGAACTGAGAAATTTTAATATGAAGCTTTATTAACTAATACAAGATAAATAACTTTTAAAATGAACAAAAGGGAACTCTAGAGAATACAAATATAGTAAATATTGGGAGAAGTTACCACCTCTAGGCCTATGGGAGAGAACCCAAGGGATGGAAAAGTTTGGAAGAACCTCTCCCCACCGATAAGGAATGCAATTCAGACTTCATCGGAGAGGATGTGGCTGCAGCCTGCTGGATTGTGGGGTTTTCTGAGATGTCATGGGTGAGAGCTGTTCTGCAGGTAGTGGTCTGACCCTGATGAGCAGAAAACTGCCCATGGTGGTGCAGATGGGCTGGAATTGATAAGCAAGGACCTACCTTTGTTGGAGTACCAGCAAAACTCACTAGCTGTTAGGCACTACTGGTTCTCCCACATAGAGCTAATAGCCAAGCCACTGAAGAAAGAAAGCAGACAATTGGAACTGGAGGAGGGAAGAGGTAACACTTTCCCCGGTCATGCATTGACATATCCCTCCATAACCCTTTATTTTCAGACTAATGTTATACAAATGAGTAAAGGTAAAGTTACGGGTCCAGGTCCAGTTTTACCAAGTATAGCAAATAATAAATTATTTGAAACTGAGAGGTAAAAAATTGGCAACTGACACAAATGTTGATTCTGCAATGAGGTGGAGTATGGAAAATTTCATAGATTTGATTACTCGGTGTTCATTCCAACACTGCAACTTAACTCATGTTATTATTGTTTTTCTAAACTTTCATCTAAGAATGGCAATATGACTGCATTTTGAGCAATGAGATCTGCTAGTTCTTCTTCCATATTTTCTTTTTTCTGAAATATGCACAAAATGACTGTAGCTGCAACAGTCATCTTACCAGTGATAACTAAAGACTAATGCTGGACACAGTGGTGCATGCCTGTAGTCCCAGATACTTGGGAGGCTGTGGTGGGAGGATCATTTGAGTCTTGCATGGGCAATATCATAAGGCCTTGTCTCTAAATAAATAAATAAACTTTTTTTTAAAGAAAGAAAAGAAGAAAAGGCTAAGACTTTTATGCATAAACATAATTTACAAAAACATAAAGCATTATAATTTGTATATTATAAGAGAGAACTCTGGAGAATAGAGAAATAGTAAATACTGGGAGAAGTTAGCACCTCTAGGCCTAAGGAAGAGAACCCAAAGAAGGAAATGTTTGGAAGGTCCTCTCCCCACACATTAACGATGAGATTCACACTCCAGTGGAGAAGATGTGGCTGCAGCCTGCTGGATTGTGGAGTTCTCTGAGATATTTTGGGCCAGAACTATTGATAGTCACTGAATCTGTATAAGTGTATATATATGTTGCTAGAAAGACATATATATCCAGATTCACAAAATTCATCTAAATAAACTAATACACTATAGATTGTGAGTTTAGCCATGATATATTTGTAGATAAGGCATCACACTCAGATGTACCATGAACTATAACAACTTTTTATTCCTTTAACTTTAATATTCTTGGTGTATCCTTCAATCACATTTCCTCCTTCTAGCACTGGGATGGGAGAGGGAAAAACTAGATATCAATTTACTTTTGCTTAATACAGTAATTAAAGATAATCTTTTAAATAAGTTGATCTTTTTCATAATTCCTTGAGTTCTCCATGATCCTCTCTAAGATGACCAATGAGTATAGAGGGGGCTTATGTTACCGGTGGCTCTAAGGCTTGAAAGAGAACCCTGACTTATATGTAGGTGACAGTGGCTGGTGTCTGCTGCTGTGTGATTGATCATTCTTGTCCCTAGGAGTTCTGCTGGCATCTGCTGCTAAGACTTGCATTTGATGTAAGCACTGTCAACTTAATTTGGGTCTGGTGGCTTTCCTTAGCTCACTAAGCCTGTGTCATCTCTTTCTCTCTCTGCCAGTATCTCTGAGGTCTTCCATGTGTTCCAAATGACTCCTTGGGCAAAGTTGGTTACCATGCAGACTTTGATTCAAGGTTGTTTATATTTTTGCCATAGCTGTTCTCATGATTCAATCCTTGGCTCTTACTTTTGATCTGGCTTATCCCTTAAAGGATGTGTTTGAACTTTGGTCCTTCTAGATGATATGGGAGTCAAGAAAAACATGAGAGTACTAAGCCCTTTCTACCTGACCTCACTATTTGATACTCTTTACTGTGCTGGAACCATCCCTTATTATCTCAAGGCTGTCTTATACAAATGATATTCTCCCAGGAACCCAAGGAGGTAGGAAAACACCCGTCTTTGGCATTCCTCTCTGCTTCTAAGACTTGGCCTGGAGTTGACAGGTCCAGGGCACAGGACGATGCATTATGATCCATCTCCTGCCCTCTCTTCTGCCTTCCACAGTCCCTTGGGGTTGGAAGAGGCAGGGTTGTCACTCTTTTTACTTTTTCCAGCTCCTCTTCCATCCCTTCTATTTCTCATTCCATGGTAGGACCTATTCTCCCAGTGGCTATAATTAGATGTAGTGCAGGGAGAGAAAATGACTTTCTGATAAAGAAAAATAAATGAGGGGTACTTAAAATGTGTACCTGTTACACAGACTTTAGCATGCTTTCTACCAGAATTTTCCATTCCTACCATCTTCTCAGTGACATTATTCAAACAAATTGGCAATGGTTTTGGAAAAAAAACCAACTTGCATGTTGAAGTAGTAATATTTAACATTAGCCATCCTGCAGGTAATAAAAAATTAGTAAAAATTTTATTAAATATATTTAGGAAACTTATTTATACAGCTCCACATTATTTTCTGTAACTTTTTTGATAAAAATAATGCCTGTATTATAAAAACTTCAAAACATATAGAAAATTAATAAAAATACAAATAGCAAACATTTTACAAGTAAAATAACATAAAACCTCTTTCAAAATCATACCAGACAAGCACTTTTAGAGAATAACCTTTAATATGTGTTTTTATGAGTGTGTGTATACTGTCTATTGCTACATATATTTGAATGAGCCTTTTCAAACTCTTCAAAGAATAAATCTTTTTCCAATTAATTTTTCTTCTCTTAAATTGTCTAAGGACTCTGGAACTTATTTAGCCACTTCTGCTTCCAGGACTTCATTTGTCAGACAGAAAGAAAGAAAACTGGTAATTCCAATCTGTCTACTGGCCCATTGTTTTAATCACTACCCCACTATCCCCATTGATCTTTGGTCTGCAAGGTATTGTGGCTTTTTTTTTCCTGCTGAGGAAGTCCCTCTGGTGTTCTGGATTATTGCCAATGCCATACTGGCACTCCACTCTGGCCTCTGAGGTTACCACTCATTGCACACACTCATGTACCATTCATTTTTCCTAAAGATGACACTGTGTCAGAATGGCTAGGTCCATGGGGTCAAGAGGGACTTAGTCTGGAGTAGGTAGGCCCAGAGAATCTTCCACATATAGACCCAGGGTGTGTTAGCATCAGCCCTCTCCTGTAAACCTGGTGTTGAGGCCAGAACTCCAGTCCACAGTCCGTGTAATACTTCTAACTCATGTTGAGTTACCCTTTATAGTGTTTAATATTCTTTCCTGCCAGCAAATATCAACTGAGACCATTCCAATTTATCTTATGAAAGGGTCTACAGTGAGCCTGAAAAGTAAAAGGATTGGGATCACCTCCTCGGTGAGCTGAAATTCATACCATGAATACATGTGTTGGGTCCCCTTTGTGAAGCCATATAAAGTTTCTTTCCCAAAGTCGGAGGCCCATAAAAGATTTGTTTCTATCCTTCAGATATCCTCTTAAATGTCATCTCTTCAGAGAAATCTTTCCTAACCCCCAATCATCCCACCCAACCTATAAATAGATTAAATCTTTCTTTTGTATACTTCCATAATTCTCCATAATTTTCCTCCCCTGAATTTATCCCACTGTAAAATTTTTGGAGTTATTTTCATATTGCCCATCCTTCCTCATAAATCACTATACTCCTAGCACCTACCACAGTACTTGAAACATAGTGGGAACTCAAGCAAACAATTATTGTTTGATTTAGAACTAAATAGGTCTGAGGAAGTCTATCTAATAAATCTCACTCTTCCCTAACTGTGATCTAGGCCAACGGGGAAATAAGACAAAACAATAGGGCAGATGAGAGACCAAAAAATCACATGTATGATTGTTAAAGCTAGTAATATAGAATACAGTATGTGTGCAGATAATGGGCTTTTCAAATACTGCATAACAGGAGTTAGATAGATTTTCCCAGGCAATCACCACAGTACTAAGCAGACACTTCCTCTCTGCATTAGCCTCTGGTCCTGCCAAGCTCAGCATGTCTGCTCCCACCCCTGTCCTCTGAAGGGACATGGGCGGAGCTAACCTGCAATCAAATTAAACTGCTTTTCTAGCTGTTCTACATTCCTCCACATGGAAGGAAACAGGAGTGAAGGAATTATTTATCCACCATGACAAGTTACATTTTCTATGTCAATAAATATAAATTTCATGTCAAAATTTTCAGTGCCTATAGTATACATGTATGTCCATGGTGTTTGTGCCATAACTTGTATTTAAATAAGTTCTATCTATATTAATGGACACTTAATATATCATTTATCTGCAAGAAATTGTTTACATTTATACTGTTATCTTCTTTTCTGTGTAATTCTATAAATGAGGTTTTGGGTAAAAGTTTAAACATATCTTATATTTTAAAACATATTATCAGCCGGGTGTGGTGGCTCATGCCTGTAATCTCAGCACTTTGGGAGGCCAAGGTGGGTGGATCATGTGAAGTCAGGAGTTCGAGACCAGCTTGGCCAACATGGTGAAACCCCGTCTCTACTAAGAATACAAAAATTAGCCGGGCTTGTTGGCACATGCCTGTAGTCCCAGCTACTCGGGAGGCTGAGGCAGGAGAATCACCTGAACCCAGGAGGTGGAGGTTGCAGTGAGCTGAGACTGTGCTACTGCACTCCAGTCTGGGCAACAGAGTGAGACTCTGTCTCAAAATAAATAAATAAATAAAAATTTAAAAAATTGTCTAATTTTCCATAAGAAAAATATCAATTTGTACTTCTACCAACAGTGCACAAAAATTCCTGTTTCTTTATACTTTTGTTAATAATTTCTAATCTAATAAAGAACAATTCTAATTTTTAATTTAATTTTTGAATTTTATTAATTTGAATATCTTTAGTAGCCATTTGTATTCTGTAATGACTTTCCTGTTTATATTTGTTCTGTTTGCCTAATTAGTTTATTTTTTTTTCCTGTGCACTTGCAGAAAGCCCTATTTGTGTTAAGGAAACAAATCCTTTATAATCTGTGCTGAAATTATCTTTCCTTGTTTGCATTTGACTTGCAAACATATTTATGGAGATTCTGAAACATGTTGGCCTTTCAATTCTTTATATGGTTACATTTACCAATAATTTCTTTTATAATTTCTTCTTTGTATGATTTTGAGAATAGTCATCCGTATTTTCTTTTGATATTTTAGAGTTACTTTTGTCACACTGAATATTGAATCTCTCTGGAATCTATTTAATACAA
This sequence comes from Pongo abelii, assembly GCF_028885655.2. Classification (NCBI taxonomy): domain Eukaryota; kingdom Metazoa; phylum Chordata; class Mammalia; order Primates; family Hominidae; genus Pongo; species Pongo abelii. Next base: position 31,711,448 of record NC_071985.2, on the reverse strand, counting down.
GGAGTGCATTTGAAATTTGGCCTAAAAAATTTTCAATGACCAACAAGTTATTCCAAAGCATTTATTAAATTATTGCTTCATCTCTTACTGTAAGTGCCATCTTATCATATACTAAGTGCCCACATGTTCTCAAGTATATTTCTTGTCAACCTGTGCTGTCTGATTCTTCTCTTTCTTTGTAATCCTACATAGTATCACATGACTTAAATAGCTATAAAATACTTTTTTTCCAAAAAATATTGTGGCTTATTTTTAAAATTCTCTATCCAACTAAATTTTGAAGCATTTTGACATGTATCAAAAATACCAAATTGTGTTTTTATTTTAATTAATTTATTTATTTTTGGAGACAGAGTCTTGCTCCATCACTCAGGCTAGAATGCAGTGGCAAGATCTCAGCTCACTGCAACCTCTGCCTCCTGGGCTCAAGGAAGTCTGGTCCCCAGCCTCCTGAGTAGCTGGGATTACAGGCCTGCGCCACCACACCTGGCTAATTTTTGTATTTTTAGTAGAGACAGAGTTTCACCATGTTGGCCAGGCTGGCCTCAAACTCCTGACCTCAAATGATCGGCCCATCTTAGCCTCCCAAAGTGCTAGGATTATAGGTGTGAGCCGCTATGCCCAGCCCCAAATTATGTTTTTAAGTAGTTTAAATTAAACTTATAATGTAGGAAAAAGTTGTATTTTCATAATTTTAATCTTCTTGTAAAGGAATGTCTCCTTATTTATGTGGGAATTTAAAAAATGTTCAGTAAATTTTTATGATTGTCTTAATATAGGCTGTATTTTTGTTAATTTTATTTCTAGAAATATTGTAATTTTCTGTTGTATTTGTTAATGATATATTTTCTTTCATTTTCCAAGTGATTATTGTTTATATACAGGAAAGTAATATATTTTGTTGGAGTAATGTTATACCTTACCAAAATCTCTAATTGTCTAAAACTTCTTATACTCTGCTAGAAGGCTGGATATTGATGGCTTGTTTTCTTGCTCAGTCATTCAACTATCTGATGAGGGATGAAGAATAAACTGGAGAAATGGGCAGCTGTGCTTTTGTCACTATCCTCCCAAGCCCTGTTTGACCACCTGTGACTGTGGATATTGATTTCATGAAATGGGATTAGTGTGAAGTTCTACTGCTCATAAACTGGCTTTTGTTTCATCAGTTGACTTTATTCAAAAGCTCTCAGGCTCCTTTTCCTCATTCTCCTCCAGTCCAATTTGCCATCATTTGTCAACCCAATCAGAAGTTCTGATCAACAAAAAGGGAAATTGCTTGGCTACAAATTCTCTCTTCAGTCCTGCATCCCTTTTATCCCCAAGTCTTTATAAACCGTCTTGGCTGGGGTTCTCACTAGAGCCGTCAAATTTGTTCAGTATTGAACTTGCCCATATAGTACACTGATTTTGTGATTAAGGAAGATACAGTGTACTTGGGCTTTAAATTAAATTGAACCTGGCAGATATTTTTCATTCATTCAGCTTCCAGTTATTCTCCTGAGTTTATGATGGGGGTTGTGACTTTTCCCTTGTTTTCATGCATATTTTCTTTGTTTTCCCATATTTTTGTGTTTTTTTTTAATTTTGGCTGCTTTTAGAAAAGGATTATAGGCAAAAGAGCACATATTCATTGTCTTTCCTAGAAATCCACACATTATTACTACAATAAGCACTCAATAAATATTGGCTATTATTATTATGCTTTCCTTAAATGGAGTATCATCTTTACTTTTGTTTGGTCTTACTCTTTCTTCAAGTTGTGAAATCTAAGTTGTTTTAAATTTATACATGCATTTAAAGCCTTAAAAAAAACTACTGTCGGGGAGCGGTGGCTTACGCCTGTAATTCCAGCACTTTGGAAGGCTGAGACGGGCAGATCACCTGAGGTCGGGAGTTAGAGACCAACCTGACCAACATGGAGAAACCCCATCTCTACTAAAAATACAAAGTTAGCCAAGCATGGTGGCATATGCCTGTAATCCCAGCTACTCGGGAGGCTGAGGCAGGAGAATCTCTCGAACCCAAGAGGCGGAGGTTGCCGTCAGCGGAGATCGCGCCATTGCACTCCAGCCTGGGCAACAAGAGCAAAACTCCGCCTCAAAAAAAAAAAAATAATAATAATAATAACAAAAAACTGTTATTCTTATACATGGCTCCTCTCTTAATTAAAACTATTTTATTTGGGCCCTTCATTATTGCATTCTCTCATTGAGATATGGAAGTTTTATCTTCTATTTTGAAGATCATCAGTATTAATATATAACTGACAATTTCCCTACTCGTTACAGTTCTTGATGCATAGTGTTCATTGAAAAAAGATTGTATATTGTAAATGTATGATTGCATAAATTTTTGAAAGCGGGGGTTATGTATTATTTTTTAGTACATAAATCTTCAATAATGAAGTCATCTATTCTAAATTTGGAGGCATATTTGAATAGTTAAAGAGTCTGATTCTCTTAAAATGTATAATATTCTTTTACATATTTTTCCTCTCATGTTGTATAGTAAGTGGATAATTAAGCAAACATTTTCAGTAGTATTCTGGCATTATCTAAAATGCCAATTCACACATTTTATAGTCTCAAAGTCTGGGTAATAAGGATGAAAAGGCAAGGATAGAGTCTCAATAGACCTCAGCATGAATCTCACCTACACCAATGAATAGTTTCGTATCCTTAGTCAAGTTACTTACTATCTCTGCACCTCACTTTTTCCATCTGCAAAAATATGTCATAAAGTTGTTTAAATGTTAATACATTTAGTTACTTTAACTTTTTGTGAGCTCTGCTTTGGGTTGACTAGTTGCCTGGAGTACATTTTAAAATCATCTTAACTTTCTGATTATTGGTACCAAATCATTTACAAAGTACCTGTGTTGGAAGGCTATCTAATACTGTCTTGGATTTTGTAAATTCAAGTTATAAGAAATAAAAGAACAGTACTGGAAACATACTAGATGTTAAGTTTCTAAAACTTATTTATTTAGTTACTACAGAGGTAATGGAAGAAATAATATTATGAAATAAAATATATTCTGATAAAACAATAGCAAATAATATTTTAATCAAATAGAGCTAATGTCATTCAAACACATTAAAATTGCTAACATATTTTGAGCACTTATGGTATACCAAGCATGGTGCTAAGCCCTTTATTATCTCATTCAATTTTCACAACAAATTTGTAAAATAGACATTACCTGTTTCTTAATTGGTATACAAATATTAGTATAGATGTTTGATAAAGAATGAATAGTTATCTCAATGTAATGTTAAGCATAAAATAAAAACAGGGCTATTTCATAGTTGATTGTTTGCTAAAAATTAAGTGAAACTCAGAGCCAATATTAAGATTAATTTTTTTGTGTTTTCTTTGATAAAACTCATTCGTTTGCTTTTTGAAATATATTTCATTTTAAAGCTATTCCACAGGATGATTTTTCTTAAACTAATGATTTTAACGAGTGGCATATTTTCAGTTTTGGATATGTGAAAGATATTTGAATCATTAAAAAAAATGTCTGTTTTGTAGGTTCATTCAAAAAATAGGTAAACTGTCAGGTAGCTTCCCTAAGTGGGCTGTCATGTTATTTCATTTATTTTTATTATTCAAACTCAAATTAACTTTGCAGTTTCACGATTTATCTATCGTGAATCTGAACAGTTAAGTAGGACAGAAGAAAAGGTGCAGTTCCATTAAGCTCTAACATATCATTGGCTGTCAGGTAAGCCTTGTTATGCTGTCCATCCTCATTTAACTATCCCACAAGATCTCTTAATGAAGTTAAGCCCCAAGTTCACTCCAATAATTCTGTGGCAAGAGTTTGTGCATTGTAACAATTCATCACTTGTCAGGAAGGCACTTTTAGTTTATACATTTAATAAGGGCATCCTCTAGCTTGGTTAATTAGAAGTGAACAGTTTGCATATTTACTAAATGCGGAGTGTCATTGCCACCACGGCCTATTGCCTACATGAATTATTTCTCTATCTGCAATAAACAGCTGGGTAATTATTACTGCCATAATCAGATAAATTCCCTCTGTAAGACTTTTCTTACATGGCAATTCTTTGAACTCACCCAAAGCTGAACAAAATTTATGAACTCCAGCAGCGAGGCCACTTTTTCATACTATGGTGTCCCTGTTCCCTATTTCAAGGACATGAGTAGAGCACCATAGATATTGTGTAAATAAGGAGAATAAATATGATTACCTCAAGATAACATTTCAGTAAACCTCATTTTAAAAACATAATATTATGATCTCAGCCAAGTAAATGATAGCAGTTCAGCTTTATCTAATTGTATGTTGATGACAGGTTCTTTTATAGTAAGGTCTATCCCAAAGAGGTAAAGAAAACAACATTTTAGTTTTCAAGAAACAAATTAGTCTGTAATGTTAACTGTAAGTGTAAGTTATTTTCTGTAGAATCATTTTATATATCAAGATACAATAATTATAGTAATTAATTTGGTAGAAATTATATAATAACACAAGCCAGGGTGTCCAGCATAAAATGTAGAATATATTCTTTGCTTTAAAAACAGTCTGCCATTTATTCATAATTACTAGTTAATGATGTAATCCATGTAATCACTTTAAAATATGGAATGATATTAACCATTTCATCACAGTCTTTTCACATACTATATTTTAACAAGAATGTACTACCTTTTACAATTTGGCATTTCAAAATATTTAAAAGCAAAATATGCAGAAAGGAAAAAATGCTTCAGTCCCAAGAAGGAATTAACAAAAGGAAAAAGCTTATTATGTGGGTACTTCAATTTAACTCTTTCCACAATGAATTTCAAGCAGTTTACAAAGGACATGGGGACCACAGTAAAGGAAAATACAGATATGATAATGCTAATGGTATTACTGATCAGGGAAGATGATAAGTATGTCCCATTAACAAAATGGAGAAACATTACTGCATATGCCAAGAAACAGTTTTTTTCTAGCACTGATCCTGAAAGAAATTTTACATAGAAGTCCTCAGTAGGAGACACTAAGTAATACAATGAACAATGTCTTCAGTAAGGTGATTTTTTTTTTTTTTTTTTTTTTTGAGATGGAGTCTCACTCTGTCGCCAAGGCTACAGTGCAATGGCATGATCTCGGCTCACTGCAACCTCTGTCTCCCGGATTCCAGCAATTCTCCTGCCTTAGCCTCTGAGTACCTGGGATTACAGGCACACACCACCACACCCGGCTTATTTTTGTATTTTTAGTAGAGACAGGGTTTCACCATGTTGGCCAGGCTGATCTCGAACTCCTGACCTCAAGTGATCCACACACCTTGGCCTCCCAAAGTGCTGGGATTACAGATGTGAGCCATCATGCCCAGCCAAGTTTTTTTTTTGTTTGTTTTTTCAAATACAAAAAAGCAGTCTGAATTTCAAATCCTTCTTTTTTGTAGTGATCTTCAGAGGAAAAAAAAATTCCTGGGGAATGTACTAAAATATTACTCATTTGAAAGTAAAAGACTAAAATAGTATTAGTCCATGGACTTAGCCTTATGGTTGTCCAGCTTTGAGGAATGGATGGACTTGGAAGTTCTTATCTCTCACTTCTCTTACCAGATTTTTTCATAGACGATAAAAGAAAGTTTCTTTTTTTAAAAAAACTCTGTGATAAGGATTGAGAATGCTATTTTTCATATTGCTGATTTTGAGTAGATTTATCTCAGATGCAGATGCTTGATATAGTAATAATATGTAAACTTTTTAGTCACATTTTAAGACATGTTTACATTATTATGAAATTCTATTGAGAAAATATTATTAGTGCTAAAAATCATTTATATGTAATACTGTCCTGTGGACTATTTTGGCCTTCATCTTATTTTATCTCTTTGAAGCATAAAGTCACCGTACTTATTTTATCTCTTTGAAGCATAAAGGCACCATAAACCACTTTCTTCTCTTCTCTTATAACTTAATTCTCTGATACCACTTTATCTTAGTTTCCTTTCTCCATTTCTAATGGTTTCTTCTCTGCATTCCTTGTGTACTCTATTTGACCTTATATATTAGTGTAGTGTACCCTCCTCGATGCATTTACCTTTTCATTGTACACTCTATAGATGATAACTTTCACTTCTATGACTTCTGCTAGCACTTGTGTGATTCATAACTCCAAGTATTCTTCCACCCAGACCTCTATCTTGATTGTTTAAACCATCTATTCAAATGCCTGCTATCATTGCCACTTGGACATCCCACCAACATCTCAAGCTGAGCATGTTTAGATAAAATTATTTCCCCAAACCTCTTCCTCTTTCTATGGTAAACTGAACCATTCTTCATGTAGGCGTCCAAGCCAGAAACATGAGATTTTCATTCTAAAAATTCTTTTCTCTGTTGGTGGCTGAGCCCTATCAATTCTTTTCTTAGCTCTCCTCATAAGTCTATTCTCCCTACTGCTGCCTTAATGATCTTTCTGAAATATAAATCTGATCACCATAATCTGTTTATTTCCTTCCTTTTAATTGTCCCATAGTAAAAGATGACTTACAGGTTCTAGAAACATGTGAAATATAAACACTGGGATTACATTTTAGAGTATATTCTTGGCATAAGAATTAAGCAAACCCAAAATAAACACTTGAATCATATTGTTTAACAGTTTTAATACTAAAAAACATGAATCTTTGGATAAGAATGTTAACATGTATTTTAGTTATAATATTAGCATAGAATGGGAATTCATAGAACATATGTATACCTAAATAAACTGAAATTTTAGGATAAATAGGAAATTATGTAGTGATAACCTACTACAAAAACAGCAAATTGATAAAGAATCATTTATTTTTAAATCACTTTTTAATTACTCCTTTGTAATGCTTGACAGCTTTTTCCATTTCCTTTCCTTCTAAATCTATCCTTTTCCCCTCTTGGAGTTGACAATGAAAAGACTGGAGAAAGAAAATTACTCCAGTTTCTCTCTCTCTCTCTCTCTCTCTCTCTCTCTCTCTGTCTCACCACTATTTTGTAATAGTTTCTTATCCAACAATAAATGGGATGGCATTCCCTGTGGCATTCATATAAAAATGATTTCTAAGATCAGCTGTAAAATAATTGCCCAATAAATGGTTTCCTAAAACTCATTAGATAATTTCTGAAACTGCATGTAGCATGCTGCTTTAAAATATGTTGACATCATCCTATGGTATGTTATTATTGCTTTATGTTAGCCTCAAGATTAGTTGAGAGATGTCCCTTGTCTGTGTTGAGTGGATTGCATGCAAAAGCAGCAGCAATTATTTTTGCTTTAAAGTGAGGTTAACACATTTTAAATGAGAGACAATGTGTGATGTTTGAGTAAACACAAAATAAACAAGATCATGAAACTCTTTTTATATGAAATGGGAACTGTAGCTACCTCAATTCTGAACTCTACCCAAAACATAAATTTAGTGGGTTGATCCTCCTCCTCCACAGCTGAATGACTGTGAAGATGGGCAATGGAGAGAATACGATATGCCTTCATCTATCTTTATGCAGGAAAGCCCCCATGCTGTGTCTCAAAGTCACAATCTGTAAAGTCATTTTATTTCACAAAGATGAACAGAGACCTTGTTAATAATATCTGCCCCCTACCAACCTTAGTAGAATGTTGTGAGGCTGAATTAATATCTGAAAGCATTTGGAGCCCTGAAAATAATGTACTATATAAATATATTTTATTATTATTGCTATTATGGTACTTATGTCATTATCAATTATTTGACATCATACATATATAAAATTTTGCTTCCTTTTAGAGCAACTCTCTAGATGATAAAAAGAAAATAATTTTACAGTGAAATATGTGCATATTTTTAGAAAGAATACTATACAAAAATTCTTTTCAACCAAGTTGATTCAAAAAGGCCAGAAGCAGAAAAAAAATGATTTTCATGAATGATCTTTGAATGGAGTCTTATTGCTTTTTATAATCATGCAAAGCAGGTAAATGAAATAATAGAGCAATTGGACAATCGCTTTGTATGATCATACTAAAGTCATGGTATTGTAATTTTATAACATTGACCATTATCATCTTTTTTACTTTTTTCATTCTCAAACTGTCTTGTCTATAGAGAATAAATTTGCTAGCATTACTCTTAGAGAGCCCATTTATGTGTAGCCAGGAAACCTTTCTTCTCAAAAGTGCATTTCTGTCCTTTGCTGTTGATGGTCAAAGCCTACCAAAGAGAGCAAGAGTTTCTAGTGAATGATCCAGTCTTATTTCAACACTGCTCCTCTCTATCCCTGCTCTCTCTGCTTGGTGAAAACTTGCTCGTTCTTCAGTTCCCAACTCCAATACCATCGTCTCCATGAAACCTTTTCGGATCCCTCTAATCAGAAGTGAGCTCCCTGAACTTAAGCACTACGTATGTATTTTTTTCACCGACTTGTTTTCTACATTCTGATAAATTATCAGCTATTTTGTTTGCAACCTACTTGAAGGCAAGTACTACGGTTTAAACATCTTTATTTCTCTAAATATCTTAAACATATTTGTGAATACCTGCCTGAATAAACAAATGCATGTTAATTCTCTACATGATATTAACTCTTAAAATAGCTTAGATATTTTTGAAGAGAAACTCTTCTATATTGCAACAAAGGATTTTGTAACTAAACATTTTTTTTTCATTTTTTAATGAGAGGACCTTTCTGAATGTTTCTAAAATGTTAAAGTTTCAACTCTATGTTTCAGAGTAAGGTGTGAAACTCAGGCGCAACCTGAGTGCTTGAGTTAATGACTATGTGCTACAGAATATTTCATTTTAAACGTATTTTCCCTTTGTGAAGGGCTGCCCTAATGGAATTTGCAACACCTGTCAAACAGATCCAGGGAGTAGGTAACCAGTAGCAAAGTAAGGTAGATAAAATAAGTGGTGTAAGTTGTTTGACTGACTTAAATTTTGTTTCTAATGGGAATATTTTAGGTATCTTAATAACTTCCAGATAATCTATTCCAAGGTTTTATCACTCACAAAATATTTTTAGATGTCAAACCCAGAATCCTAGCATATAAATGACTTTTTTATGGTTAGTATTTTTATTGTATTTTAGACTTAGCATTCTCTTTTTTCTTTTATGGCTTACTTATTTGGTTGAATTAATGTGAACATATTCAGAGCAGACAATTGTTAGAGATGAAATGTAAATACATTCAATAAATTTAACTAAAACACTTTTACGTCAGATATACCACAGCAGAAACTAATGCCATTTGACTATTTTAATTTTTTTGAGACAGGGTCTTACTATGTTGCTCAGGCTTGTCTTGAGCTCCTGGTGCAAGTGAAGCTCCTGCCTCAGCCTCCAGAATAGCTGGTATTACAGGTGTGTGCCACCACACCCGTGACAATTTTTATTTTGAAGGCATCTTACAACAGAAGCACACACTGACTTTAGTTCCCATGAAAACAGAATAAGGACAGTAGAAAGTTGTTTAAATCCATTTCCTTAGAATTTTATTTTTTCTTAAAGATGGTGCAGATGATGGCATTTTGTTTTTATTTGAGAAATCTATGTAGTATTATTTATTAGCAGTTGACTCTGCAGCTTTAGGAATTTGTGCTTTTAAAACAGTCTGGATGTAATTCTTTATTTCTTTGTCAAAATTATGATTTTTATGGAATTATTGTGAAGTACATATTGTGTCTTCTTTGTAGTATATCATAGACCACCTCAGGGTTCCACCTCCAGAATGTTTAATTAAGCCAGTCTGGGGTGGGGTCTGAGAAAGTGCATTTTTATTAGTTCCAAAGTGAAGTTGATGCTGCTGGTCCAGGGACCACACTTTGAGACCCACTAACCTAGGCAAAGAGCTGGAGTTCTGGTCCTACCCCCACTTCCCAACAGAGGACTTTCACAGTGTAGTTCCTTCTCTCTCCTAATTAAACCATCAGGAGTGATGAAATATACTAGTCAAATGAGAAATAGTTAAAGAGGATGCTGGCACCAAGTTCATACTAGGTATTACACCAAGTGTTTGGGAGGGGCACATCAATGATAAACATTATTCTTGACCTTCAGGACCTGTCTTAGTCAGTTTGGGCTACTGTAGAAGAATTCCAGAGAGTGGCTAAACAAGAGAAATTTGTTTCTCACAGTTCTGGAGACTGGAAAATCCAAGACAGGTGCCAACATATCCATCTGGTAAGGGCACTCTTCTTTGTTTGCAGACAGTTAACTTCTCCTTGTGCCCTCACAGAGGGAGAGCATCTTTCTCATGTCTGTTTTAAATCCCATGGCACCAACCCCATTCAATGGGGGCTCCACCTCCATAATTGAATTACCTCCCAAAGGCCCCACCTCCAAATGCCATCACATTTAGGATTTAGGCTTCCACATGTGAATTTGGGGAGACTCGAATATTCAGCCTATAGCAGGACCTTAGCATTTAGGAGGGGGAGTTAGCAAGTCATACATGCATACCTACAACTATAATGTATTGCAGAAGGTAATGGACATATTAAAGAGAAATAAAGGATTCATAATCAGTATTACAGTGGGAACAACTAAAGATTAATTTTTGTTGAGGGGATCTATGAAGCCTTCTTAGAGGAAAGGATGGAGATTTTGTGTTTTTGTTCTTGACTTAAAAAGAAGAGAATATAAAAATTATAAAGATTCTGTTTTTAGTATTATATTTTGAAATGAACAAGAAAAGCAAAAAGAATGTGTCCATCTTATTAATAATTTTTATTATGGTGAACAAAGCATTTATGAGTATACTGAGCAGATATTGAACTGTATATAATTGAGTCATTTATATAATATGTTGCATATCATACATATTATATATTAATATATTTATTAGGATTATGAGTTTGGATTTTTTATCTTATATCACTTGTGGAAATAATATAATTTTGAGCACAGTGCTCTTTTTCCTCAGAAATATTTTATAGAAATATATTATTTTTCTCCTTTGGTACAGACATTAGACAAAATCAAGAAACAGTTTAAAAAGAAAAAAAATGTAACAAGGAAAAGAAAATCTGCAATGCAAGAAAACATGAATTATTACATGATAGGAAGTAATCATTACCTTTCATTTGGGCTCGGGATTGAGCAGGATTATATACGTGTTTTTGCAGTCACTTCTCTCTAGTTCCTATCATCATTCATAGACATAAACCTACACACTTATATGGAGACAGTAGTCTTTTAAAAATGTTTGCTTATTCATTCAAATAGACATGGGCAACATAGACATAGTCTTTATTTTTACAGAGTTTGCAGTCTAGTAGGAAAGACATATATTAAATATATCCATAAATGTATGATTGTAAATTTTATTAAGTTATATGGAAGTAAAACAACATTATGATGTTTATGAGTGAAAAGAACAGGGAAAGGAGAATTCAGGTTGCTGTAAAGGAAATCCACATCAGAAAATACAATTTAAGTGAACATCTTGAGGTAGAAATAAATGGTTTGCTAGGAAATGAAATACAGCCATTGTGACTGAAGCATAGTGATCCCAGGAGAGAGCAATATGAAGTGAGAAGGAGAGAGAAGCAGGTACCAATGCTGAAAGGCCTTGTAGGTTTGTATTGTGTGTTAGTTGTATTGTGCCAAATAGCTTTTAAACATCTTTCAGCTTCAGTCTCTTTTATACATTAATGTTGTGCATTAGAATTATTTACTTGCTCAAAAATTAGCAAATGGAAAACATATTTTAAGGAAGATAGGACATTTGTGGTGGCAAATGCAAAGGTCTGTGTATTTCATGGCCACATAGAGCTACCTGGTTATGATCTTATGATCTGGTGATGAAAGAGTAGTGACAGTTCATTGAAATCATTCCAAAACAGAGCAGCTTTTTCCTTTTGTGTGCTTTGGAAAACTAACATATGTAATACAAAGTTACCTCTTCAGAAAAAAAGTCCTATTGATAGCTAAATAAAACACTGAATTTAGGCAATATGAGTATAGTATTGTGGTTAAAGGCAAAGATTTTGGAGTCAAACCCAGATTCAAATTCCAACTCCCTCACTTTCTGGATGTAGGAGTTTGGGCAGAGGTTTAATCTCTGTGAATATCATTTCCTTATCTGTTAAATGAATGTAATAATATCTGCCCCACAGGACTATGAAAGTATTAAATGAAATGATATCTATGTCTTAGCCAGGAACCTCTTGAAAGCAGAACATAAATAGAGGATTAAAGTGCTGATGCTTTGGGTGGCTCAATACCAGCTCAATGAGGGTTAGAAAAAGGGGGTCATAGATGGAAGTGTCATAGATGGAAACAACTCTCAGACAGTGATTTGGTGCATAAGATCTATTGGGGAGCAACATCTTTAAGGGAAGGGAGGAGGGAGGTTGAGAGAGAAGTTGAATTGCATCAGGAGGTCTCAGCTCTGCGATTTGGATGGCCCTTTATATTGGTCCCAAACTGAGACAAAGGCTCTGGGCCTATGTACTCTGTCAATCCCCAGTCATTGATTGAATCCAGGCTGGGGGCAGGATAACAAAACCTACTTGGGGCAGGGCAGCTGATTTTCTCCAGTGAGATATAGTTATGAACAGTCAGCAGCCAGCACTCCTGGCAGCTGGAACTTTGGGTTTGGTTCTGTATGGAGGAATGAGGCATTATGAGCTCCTGCAGTCCTGGCCACTGCTTCACAAAGAGCCCATAGTGATGCGACATAGCCCAGCAGATACGCTTGTTGTCTTTTTTTTTTTTTTTTTTTGAGATAGAGTCTCGCTCTATTGCCCAGGCTGGAGTGCAGCGGTGGGATCTTGGCTCACTGCAACCTCCGCCTCCTGGGTTCAAGCGATTCTCCTGCCTCAGCCTCCTGAGTAGCTGGGATTACAGGTGCACACCACCACACCAGGCTAATTTTTTGTAGTTTTAGTACAGATGGGATTTCACTATGTTAGCCAGGCTGATCTTGAACTCGTGACCTCAGGTGATCCACCCGCCTTGGCCTCCCAAAGTGCTGGGATTATAGGCATGAGCCACTGCACCTGGCCATGCTTGCTGTCTTAGCCACACAGGTTGTCTTCAGGTTTGCAAGGAGAAACCACCCCTCAGAGCAGTAGGTGGAGGACAGGGAAAGGATAAATTTATTTGCATGGTTCTTTTCTGTCTCCTATTTCCCACTTATCATTGTTTACCCCATGCCCCATGCCTCTTAGGATCCCATATTCCATGCTCTCTATTGTGGAATTTCATTCACAAAGTGCACTCTCATCAGGAGAGAGAAAGGAGGAGACCACCAAGGGAATTAGAGAAAGCATATCCAGTTGAGTAGATAAAGCATGTAGCCTAATACTTGGCTCATAGTAAATGTTCAATAAATAGCTAACACTTACATAGCACCTTACTGTGTACCAGCCACTATTTTGAGTACTTTACATTGATTAACTTATCTCATCCTCACAATAATTTAATGGAAAAGATACTAATATTAATATATTTACATTTTACAATGAGGATATTGCAGCCTAGAGGGTAAACAGCTAGTAAGGAGCACAGCAGAGCTGTTATAACCAGGTGCCATTTGAGAGTCTATGCTCTTGGCCAGGTGCGGTGGCTCACGCCTGTAATCCCAACACTTTGGGAAGCCAAGGCCGGTGGATTACCTGAGGTCAGGAGTTCGAGACCAGCCTGGCCAACATGGCAAAACACTATCTCTACTAAAAATACAAAAATTAGCTGGGCGTGGTGGCATGTGCCTATAATCCCAGCTACTTGGGAGGTTGAGGCAGGAGAATTGCTTGAACCCAGGAGGCAGAGGTTGCAGTGAGCTGAGATTGTGCCACTGCACTCCAGCCTGGGTGACAGAGCAAGACTCCATCTCAAAAAAACAAAACATAACAAAACAAAACAAAAACAGAGTCTATGCTCTTAATCACTCCACTATATTGTGGCTATTATTATTATTGCTATCATTATTAGAATATGTAAATACTTTATTATCCCTATGAATATCATTAGCAAAATACATTCAGAATATGTAAAGCTTTGCAAAAGTTTCAGTAATTTTTATCTTTATTTTAAAACTATATCAGAAAATGTTTTATAGATATGAAAACAAGGCAGAAAGTCTTGGAACTTATTCAAGTTTCTTTATATGGTAGAAGACAGGATTATAAGATAAAGAAAATATGCATGGCTAATTTAATAAAAATATATTCAGCATAATATTTCTTGTGTCAGGAAGATGACAGCCTGGTCTGGAGTTATAAAATATGCAAACACAGAGATTCTAATTCCATTTCTGCCATTAACTTATTTGTTAATCACAGTAGGTCATTTAATCTCTTTATGTGTTTCTGTATTTGCAAAATAGAGTAATTAGTAAAAGCTATACCATATATATCACAGGATTTTTTTTTGAGGATAGAAATGAGAAAATACATCTGAAATGTAAAAACAGAAAAACAACCTATTTAAGTGTCTTAGAAGTACTGCATTTAAAAAATCTCCAGACAAAAAATATAGGTAATTTTTATAATTTTGTAGGGAATCCTAGTTAGAATGGCTTCCATCCTTTTATTTTTAATGAGATCATAATTTTTATTGCATCCTGCACACTGAAAAATATCTTCACCCTACTTCTATAACAAAAATGTATATATCAAGAATAATTTATTTAGCAATTCCTACTTCATCATTTAACAAAGAATGTTTGACATAAATATTACTGTCTTGTTCAGTATATCCACACACACTCAAATATTACAAGAAATCAATTTGGAACCTAAGAATTGACTTTTTTCAATAATTGGATGAATTTATTAAATTAACTACTTTTGTGTTTTGAGACTACACACTTGAGTGTTTCCTAAGTGTTTTCTTTATATGCTGGAAAGTAACATTCTTTTCCCTTATCTCACAGTTTTTGCTCGCTGTGCCATGCCACTCTATACATACTGTTTTTATTTTACATTTCCATATTCTGAAGATGGACTGTTTTTACTACTTAAAATAACTTACACTTTTAATTTTGTATCCAAGCTCTGTGTACATCTTTGTACCTTACCCGTTCATATATGTTTTCAATTATATTAGGCCTTTCTTCTTATATAAGATCTTTTCATATTTATTAAATTATTTATAGAGCAGAAACTTCTTTATAGATTTTTTATTTTTATGATTGCTTAGGAAATTACTATACTTATATTTAGCATAATATGAAATTGGATACATGCATTTCTGAGTAATTATCTTTATAGTGGTAGTTCTCTGGTTAGTTTTTATTTTTTTCATAATATCAATAGTAAAGATTAAAATTAATAATGTACTTGCTTTTTAATGTAACATATGATTGTTATTTTTCCTAGCAAAAATTCTTATTTAGTCGTATGTAACTGCCTTGAAATTTGTACTTTAAGGACAAAGAAAGGTCACCAATCCCTCTAACTCCTGGTTCTTTGTCAAAAATGGACACAGTTAATGAGGTTTGTTTGGTACAGAACAAATTCTCAGACACAGATAGAGATCCTTTCAATGGAAACAAATTTGTTTGGCTTTACCAGGTTACTTAGCGATTAATAATAGCCTTGAGATGCAGGTCAGAGAGGTCATTGTACCAGCTTGCCAACACAATCTAAATGTGCAGCTAGCCTGGCTCTGTGGGCGCAGAAGCCCCCAAAATACTATGCATAAAGTAAAACAGGCTATTTTCTGACTCCTTTTTTCATATTAATAAGCAATTTTCAAGAGAAGGTGGCAAAATGGGGGCCATGCCACTCCAAGTAATTCATTTATTTTGCAATTTAATCTTATGTTGAAAAAAATTGCTCTGCTGCAATGGCATAGCTTGGTGATTTTTAAACGTCAGTGTGTTTCATAAGTAAACTTGTATAAAGTATTGTATTAGTAGCCTTTAACAGAAAATTGCAACAAAAATATTTCTAGACATTGAAGTAGAAAGGAGAATCTCTTTTATTTTTTGAATTTTTTTCCGCTACTTTCCTCAGATACCTTTGAGAAAAATGCTCAAATGATTTATTTAAAACTTTACTTACAGAACTAGACACTAAGTTACATACCTACTTTTTTAAAAAAGTATAGTACAATTTCAAAACATTGTTTTAATACAAATAGTTAAATTTTTCCTTGAAAATAAAGGATTTATTTTTCTCCATATTTGATATCATAATCTGTTTAGCAGATGTTTTCACATAGTATACTTAAAAGCTTATTTTTTGTTTATATTTCTTAGATACACATAAATAATGAAAAGTTTCATTATTTTAATAAAATTTATTATACTTAGAAAAGACTTGCACTTTCTCACCTAATTTAGCTTTTATTCGAATTATCTATGTAATTGGACAAAATGTCAACCTTTGAAGTGCAAGATAATATATGTAATCTTATCGGTATTATTTGAACTGTCAACTGAAGTAAACCTACAATAAATTAAGTATATGTATAAAACCTGTCACATTTTAAAAATTAGGCCAGTAGTTAGTAGGCAAAATAAATGATTAGAGATTTGAAAATACAAACCCAAAATGTAAGGGAAAACATTAGCTCAGATGCTTTCTTGGGATATTTAAGTATGTCCAAAAAAGTTAATCTTAAAGCAAAAAAACCCTGATAAGTAAGACACTTACTTTGCATTTGATATGAGTATTTTCTCAGCTTTGAATCAATTATAAATAGACTCATTTGATCTCAAAAACTTAATCACTGAAAAATCACATAAATGCTTTCTAAATATTGCAAAGATTCATGTAGAAAATGCAGGTAAGATAGATTACACCACTGATTTGGATGGATATGGATGATGGTTGCCCCTCAAAAAAACTGATTTATCATCAGTGAAAGAATTAAAATGTTAACACATAGTATCATAAGTAACTGCAGATGGTTTTGATGCAGGAAGGCACTGGAGGAGTTTGCAGAAATGAAAGAAAGAGAAGAGAAGAAGGCTAACCACGAAAGGGAAGAGAAGAAAAGAGATTACCAAGCCCGAAAGATGCATTACCTCCTCAGCACAAAGCAGGTTGGTCTACCTGTCCCTGACAGCTCCTGTAAGCCACTTGGGCCACTAGCCTGACAAAGATAAACTAGCAGGCTGAATGGGACATGACTTGTTGAAAAGATATCACAAAGACACTACTTCAAGTTCAATTTCGTGCTTCTGTGTAGGTGCGCGCAGGCACCATGACTCGTCTGTGACAGCGGCTTCATAGAGGCAGCGGCTGCGATGCTGGCAGAAAGGTCCAAGTCAGCAGTGTGATCTGCCACGGTGATAACACAACACGAAGGGCATAACCTCGCTTTCAAAACTCATTCTGAGTGGCTTATTGTTGTGTTGTGAATTGATCAAGAACTAACAAGTTATTAGGCTGAGGTTGCTTTCATGTTTTCTCTTTTAATTGAGCTAACATTGAGATTAAAACCATTTTTCGACCCTTTCTAAATTTTGATGGAAGTTTTCAGGTAAAGCTTTTAACAGAATTGCTTCAGGAATTACATCTTCTTATAGAAATATAAGCATGAAATTTGGAATACTTAGACATTTATTTTACAATGCTTGCTAAAATGTCAATACCCTGGATTTTGTCCTGGTTACTAGGAAAGAATACATGGCATGTGGAATAGTCTCAAAAAGAAATACGGTTTTAAAAAAGCATGAGTTTGGGGAGTGAGATGTGTTTTGTTACTAGGGATCTAGTCAGGAAACTAGCAATTTCTGGGTTTTTATTTTTTTCTCATAGACCTTCAAGTTCAGTGTTGTAGTTCTGGCCAGAGTCACATAGTTGAATGTCTCCAGGTAGGGGCAAGTCAAGTCCCAGTGGTGAAGGGTGAGCCCCAAGACCGAATGTCATCCTTAGAGGCATCCAAATTAAAAAAATATATATATATATATTAAATCCTGGGCTGACCTTCTACATTTGGAGTGTAGATCTCCCGCATCTCTAGCCTGTGCTTGGTAGTCTAAATACCAATACTTTTTAATCATGGTGACTATCTTCATATTTACTTGGATTTGTGTAGCTGAGTTATCTTCATTTGACAGGTAAGGAAACAAACTCAGAGGTGTTACATAGCTGAGTTAGAGATACAAAGCTAGTAGAAATAGATATGGCACTCGGCACTCTGAGGTCTCTAGACTTTAAATACTTAGGCAATAATTAAAAGATACTTTTAAAAATTAAAAGTCAAAATATTTTAACTTTTCATTATAAAATCTATAGTAGTAAAATTTTAGTTGTATAATTGAAGTGCTACATTTTTATACAGAATTTCAAATCAAAAATTCCTTTTAGCAGAAAATTTTTAACTTTAGTTATTAGTAATTTCAACTTCCATTAAACTAAGAGTACTATCAATATCCTTATTTCTTTAAATCTGATATTTTATTTTTTACAATACAGTTGTTAATTTTAGTAACTCTGAACCATCTCTATACTCTGAATCTTTCTTAATATGAGTTCTAGTTGTGCTATGTATACTTATGATGGATGTTGTAATACAGAAAGCAATTTTTAAAATAGTGAAATCATACTTTTTTTTTGTAAGAGGGAGAGAAAAAGAGTCTCACCCTGTTGCCCAGGCTGGAGTACAGTGGCATGATCTTGGCTCACTGCAACCTACACCTCCTGGGTTCAAGCAATTCTCCTGCCTCAGCCTCCAGAGTAGCTGAGATTACAGGCACCCACCACCATGCCAGGCTAATTTTTGTATTTTAATAGAGATGGGGTTTCACCGTGTTGGTCAGGCTGGTCTTGATCTCCTGACCTCAAGTGATCCCCCCGCCTGGGCCTCCCGAAGTGCTGGGATTACAGGTGTGAGCCACCACGCCTGGCCTAAAATAGTGAAATCATATTTAACTGAACATTTGTTAATTCTGTTTTATTCAAGGTTGTTGAGATACTGAGTATCTAGTGAAATGATTTAGAAAGTCCATGAAGACTCAGTTTTTTTTACTAATAAAAGTAATCTGACAGCAGATATCTATGGAGTGCTTACCATGTGCCAAACAGTATCATAGAGACTTTCTATGCATTATTTCTTTAACTAATTTGATTTCATTTCATTTTTAAAATTAAGCACCTGGTTTGACAAAGAATTTTCACAAACCTGACTAAAACACTTGAATCATAGACCTTAATGGATTTTCAGATATTACCATTGTGTTTTAAGTATATTTGTATTAACAAATACAAGCTGTCAATGCATTTTTCTCCTTCTTTATACCATATAGGCTGCTGATAATATCAATGTATATAAACTTTATTTTAGTGATCCCTAGTCTCCAAAACTCCTTGGCATCCAATAAAATAATTATTTTTGAGGCACTATGGCAAGGTTGAAAGAACCCAAGTATTGTCATCAGACAGAGCTGAGTTGACATCCCAGCTCTCCCACTAAGGGTAATGGATTAGATCACCTTCAGTTTTCTAAGCCTCTGCTTCCCTCTGCATTTGTGGGATAATGAAACCCACCTTGGAAGAATGTGATGAGGATTAAATGTAGTGTATTTAAAACAGTGCCAGACCCTTCGAGGGCATTCAGTAAATGGTAACAATCATATTATTAGGATTTAACCACAGATAAACCTAAGGTTTTCTTAATTTTCTTCCATTAATCTTACCAATTGGAAGCATTCATTTTCTCATTTCCTTTCTTGGCTTTCCTTTAGTTATTAATAAAAAATTAGTTAGAAATTTCTATACTGGTGTCCCCCACCTCCATTTGACACTTGACTTCACAGACCTGAGGACATTACAGGTGAAACTGTATTCTCAAATTGCTTCCCTTGGAGATAAATGTTACAAAAATATTAGGGATTTTAATTTGGACCTGGCCGGTTGGTAAACTTCATCATAGTGATCTTAATATTTGATCACGGGTAACTAGAGATTAAAAGACAACCCTTTGAACCTATGGAGCCACTTTTGTTCCCAAGGCAAACTTTTTGTGTGTGTGGTGGTAAAATAGAATAGCAGTGTCATCTTAGACTCGTCTGTTCATTTTGTTCAAGGGATTAGTTTTACTGACAGAATGATACTGGAAAGTTCATATGTTCTCTTCCTTATATCCCAACAGATTTACTTAGCTTTTAATCAGTATTTTTCATCATGATATTAAAAAGTTGAATTTTGAAACATGCTACAAGTCACAACTATTAATACAAAACTGTCTCTGTCTAAACAAAAGTATGCAACACTAAGATTTAATAAATACAATAAACATGAATCTTAAATTCATCAGTTAATGACTTCCAATAATATTTTTGAGTACCTGCCATCTAATAGTACTGTGCTAGGACTTTAGTATATATAAATATATACTATTTAATCTTTAACCACAAAAATCACTGAGCCTAATTTCAGTCTAATGTCGATTTTTTTTGTAGATGGAAATTGCCAGCTTTTCACTACTGCTTATATAGGTGATCTCACTGAAATTAACAACCATTTATACTTATGATTTTGCTGATGTGCTATTTTATTTTAATAAAAAATAACATAACCTTCCTTCCTGAGCCTAAGGAAGATTCAGAGAATAAAAAACATACATTTCAATCTGAGTGTTGTTAGTAATTTTTACAGCATGTCTTGGCTATTGGGGAGAAATTAAGCTGCAGATTTTAAAATATTCCTTACTTAGTTGTTTACAAATTAATTTCATTGCTTGTTTTAAGATTTTGATTTCAAATTATATTTATAGACCTTTAAGTACAAATAAAAGCCAAATAAGAATTAATACTATTTATTTTAAGAGATTTGTATCAATTTTAACGTTCAATGCCTGCAGATATTTGAAAACTCTCCAAATATTCAAGTTTGAATAATTTTATAAAAAGTATATCAGGATAGGAAAAGCTTTATTGATCTGCTTAAAAGGAATACATCTAATAGCATTTTTAGCAAAGAGAGGGACGTTATTTATATTGATGATTTATATTGGTGATTGGTGATTAGGAATGATGTTAGTATGGTTTATAGAATAGTAATTTTTACATTAAATTTTTATTGTTCTAATAGCTTACTTTAGATGAGTAGAAATAAAACATTAATTTTGACAGTGCTTCAAAAAAGATAATTTTGTAAGCCAAAATTGTATTTGTGAATTCAGATATAGATGATATAAGATTACGTGTTTTTAATGTATTAATAATTTTAGGATGATTATGCTGATATACTCATATGCTTATATGCTGATTGCAAAGTTTTAAAGTCAGATTTAAGCCTATTTTTAGTACAAATCCAATGTATACCTTAAAATAGTTCCAAAAGCTATTACTAATTTTTGATGGTATTAATTATCTCATCTTTATTCAAGCAAATATGTTAGTGCTAATAGAAATTACACAAGTAAATAACTAATATTGCAATGAGTGAATAAATAGACCCTCAGGGTTTTATTAATTGAAAAGTTCAAGTCTTATTAAAACACCTTTTGTACATGTTTATTTCAATCAGAAAGCTGAATATGGTAACTTATTTGCATAAATAATCAATCACCATTTACTAGTAGTAATAAGGTTAATTTGTTGCTACAGACATAATAGGATTAGTCAATTATATTTCCCAGAAAATACTATTTGTTATGCACCCCATCACCTGTAAAACAGGATTGGGTTTAGCACCCTTATTAAATGAACACATCAAAAAATCTTTGTCCCTGTAAAAGTTTTATGAAAGGAAGGGTAATTTTGGTTGATTTGGATAAAGTAAAATGCAAATATTGCTTCCATTTGTAAATTTAATTTATCTTTTGCTAAAGATTGATTATTTAATAAAGTTATTTATTTTGATTCAGTAACTAGTCAAACTAAATCTAACACATATAGGACATATCTTCTTTGAAGAAAATCTCATTTGCAGATTTGTTTTATTCCAAATAAACTGACTTTCATTCCCTTGCCCTTGTTCTTAGGTAATAAATTATGTTGTCTGCTCCACCTACTGGTGGATATATGCAAAGGCCTATTGTTGGATTTATTAAAAGATACCTGTAAAATATTGCCAGAATTTTTGAGAATCTTCCTGGACATTAGAAAAATTACAGATACAAATGTAAAATTCAAGATCCAAATTATAAAAGGTTACTTTGGAAATATTGGTTATTATATAGAATTATACACAGCAATAGTTATCTTATTAGTGAAAATGTTACCCTGTTTTTCATTTTAAAGTGATAATAAAAAAAGTAAATAAACATAAAATATACATATAACTCAGTATAGCTATGTATATTTTATTTTGGTGTGGCATTTAAGAGTTTGCACATATTGAAATTAAAGCTAAAGTAGAAACACATTTACTTTAATTAAAATTGTTACACGTATATAATGGAAATAATTTTCATGTCATAATTTATACGATAGATTTTTGATGTTTTTCTTCACTCATCACTAAAGTAGTGAAAATACTACTGAAATAACTATTTTAAGTTATTTATGATTTAAAAAGACCCTATACTATGATTAATACTGATAAAACTTTACTTTGAATTATATTTTTGAGGAAGCCAAAATGGTTTCAGCTACTTCTTTCCCAAATCATATTAAATCATATTTGTGTAGAGAAGACTGTCTTAATTTTAAAAATTAAACTTGGCCGGACGCAGTGGCTCACGCCTGTAATTCCAGCACTTTGGGAGGCCGAGGTGGGCGGATCACGAGGTCAGGAAATCGAGACAATCCTGGCTAACACAGTGAAACTCCGTCTCTACTAAAAATACAAAAAATTAGCCAGAGGTGGTGGCGGGCGCCTGTAGTCCCAGCTACTCGGGAGGCTGAGGCAGGGGAATGGCGCGAACCCGGGAGGCGGAGCTTGCAGTGAGCCGAGATGGCACCGTTGCACTCCAGCCTGGCGGACAGAGCCAGACTCCATCTCAAAAAAAAAAAAAAAAAAAAAAAAAAATTAACTTTACATACCCATAATTAATTGGTAGTCTGTTGATATGAAAAACAGTTTTATAAGACAAATCTTTTTTTAAAAAATTATTTTAATTTCCAGGATACAAATCTTATAAGGTGAAAAATATTTAAATTAGGAAAATTTTGGCCAGGTGCAGTGGCTCACGCCTGTAACCCAGCACTTCAGGAGGCCAAGGAGGGCAGATCACTTGAGGTCAGGAGTTCGAAACTAGCCTGGCTAACATGGTGAAACCCCGTCTCTATTGAAAGTACAAAAAATTTAGTTGAATATGGTGGCGGGCGCCACCCCATCTACTCGGAGGCTGAGGCAGGAGAATCGCTTGAACCCGGGAGGCAGAGGTTGCAGTGAGCCGAGATCGCGCCACTGCATTCCAGCCTGGGTGACAGAACAAGACTCTGACTCAAAAAAAAAAAAAAAATTTTAATTCTTCCAAATCACTTATTGCTTTCAACTCTATCTTTTAAGTATCATAAGTGGAGAGATCTTATGCATATCAAGTGCTCAATACGCGATTATTCACTTTTATTTTGAGATGATAAAGTCCTAGAAAAATGGCAGCCTTACCGTGTGCACCTGCCAACATGTGTGCATATGTGTGGGTATGTGTATCTAAGTGTCATATGTCTTTGTATATTTGGTATATTTGGAAAGTACCTTTGGAGAGGCTATACCATTGCCTAATGTGTGGGTATTGCATTGCACATTACATATGTGTGTGTATGTGTATCTGTGTGTCATATGTCTTTGTATGTTTGGTATATTTGGAAAGTATCTTTGGAGTGATAGGGAAACTCAAGAGTAATGTTAAGATTACCTATAATGACTTTCTGGAGCACATATTTGGACCTCTTAGACCTTATCTCAAAACTACTTTTCTGACTTGAAAAACATTGATTTTGTTCCTTTCTAGTTTCTTAGTTGGACCTTTTTTCCCTCTTTTATGTTTGCATGATATACATGCAAAAGGATGTATGCCTTGATATTACGGTTGCCAATAGTACCCTTATCTCCACTGCATTGAATATTACATTTATGATCTTTGTGGTTTGATGCAACCTGATTTTGAGCATTCACATGTTCCTTGTGAACTTTTTCAGGCTTTTTTTTTTTCTGTGTGTGTGTTTTCTTTCTCTTTTCCAAATCAGACTTTACATTAAACGATCCACGATACTAAACTATCCCCAGTTATCCAGGGTTTTGAAGTAGTTGACTCTTCTTCTTTTTTTGCTATCATCTTTCAGTTCATGATTCCAGGTGTCTTTCAAATCAGTCCCTTCATGTTTATTTCCTGAGCCCTGAGCAATTGTAATAGTCTCTGAAATGATTTTCTTTTTAAGTCTTTTGCCCTTTAACCCAATATATTTGCCACAATCAGATAAATCTTTCTAAAAGAGCATTTTTATTTCATTTATCTTTGCAGCTGGTAAGCCTCCAAAGATTCCCTGTTATCCATAGGATAAAATCCATATTTTTCAGCATAAGCATTCAAAATTCTTTATAATCTGACTTCACTCTGCCTGTTCAGTCTGAGCTGCCTTTGCTCCTCAATATGAGCATACTGATACAGTCTGACTTTATATCTTAGAGAAATTTATCATAAGATTCTCTTTATATATATATATATATATATGTATATATATATGAGGTAGGTGACTTCTGGTGACTTGTCATATTGTGGAAATTCAGAAGCCTCCCCTCTACCTCTCACAGAAAAGGAGAAACGTGTTACCAGCTTTTAACTAATACCTTGAATTTGACTGTTACTTTACCATTAAAGATGTATTTCTTTCTCCTATTAAATTTAGATAACTAATTTAGATTATTTTTAGAAAGGAGACGTTAGCTTTCAGGTTGTCCTTAATGGTATATCTTAGTGAAAATTGATAGATTGTGAACAGCTTCTGATAAGAATGGGAAAGAAAAGTACGTTCAGAGACCTGAGGCAATGCCTAGAGTATAAAGACCCAAGTGGACATAAAGTTGGTAAGAAAGAGATCCAGGGATGCTGAAGGGTGTAATGCATTCATGGGATGTCTGGGGAGGAAAGTAGGTATTTATGGCACTAAAAAAGAATATTAAGAGGACATGCAGAAGAAATGTATCAGTTGTGTCATTTTGCTTAGGGTCACTGCTATTTAGTATCAATTATTAACTCAGCATTCTCCAAAACCAATTCTTAACTCTTACATTCCCTGCCACTTATTTAGCAAACTCTTTCAGTAGTTGGAAAGGTCTGGTAATAAGACAGAGATATGGATGTATGGTTTGGGAGGTAGATTTATAGGTTTTACATGAAGGATCTTATATTTGCTTGTGCTAACTTCCCAGTAGTTTGTATGAATGTTTTCATACAGAAAAATTTAACAATAGGAACTCACACTGACAGAGGTGCCACTCATCGGAATATGCTAGAGCAGCATGGGATCTTTAGGATGATTTTTCCAGCCTTCTCTTTTAACTGATTAAAGAAATTAAGACTAGAAGATGAAGCAACCTGCGCAAGGTCACACAACTAGTTTGAATACATTCTGTAAAGCTGGGGCATCCTCAGTAAACCATGGTCACAATAAAAATCTGAGTTAGTCATCTACATCTGTGGTCTATACTTGGTTAACCTAAATAAACCCTACGTGGAACGAACTGTATCCTACCTTTATGACTGTCCTTCTTTAAAGGATATGCACTGGTTTTTCATTGAATTCTCTTTTTTCCCTTTCTCTGAAATGGGTTAGTACTTATAAGAAACATCAATTCTGAGTGAGTTCATGTACAAAGATAAGAACTAGGTCATGTATACAGAAGCATAAGGAAAGCTAGAATGTAATTTGGATACCTATGGTACCTTCTGGTGAATTGCTCAAAACAATTTATTATATCTATTTTCAGAATATTCTATAAAGCAGAAATTATCTTTCTAGTGACTAAAATGTTGTTTGGGACTCCTTTTTTTTCCCTTTGGACACTTGGTAGGTTTATTCTTTCAAGATTAGATAGGATCTGACCTACAATCTTTGGATCCATAGTTTAAGAGGCAGGTCCTCAAGTTTGGACATTTGTTCTTAATCCCGAGTGAACAGCTCACATCACAGAATCATCACATAATTTGTTACTATTGGCAGTCTCTGTGCAGAAAGGCCAAGGACTGAACTAGCATGGAGAATGAATTACCTATTAACTTTTACGTTTTATTTCCTCCCTCTTTAACATTGTAGTTTTTATTATCCTGTAATATATGAAAGGGATGGCATTATTATCCATTGCCAGTTCTCTTTGAAGAGACAGAGTGAAGTGGTTTTAAAAAAAATCTTGTTGTGTTCTCAAATGAATTCCTTTTCTGCTCTTCTCCTCTTGCCATCTTTTAACTACCTCACATCTAAGAAAGAGGCAACAATTTCCGAAAGAGGCAAGAATAAATAAAAATTAATTAAAAGAGAGCCACTTAGGTAGAAAAGGGCCTTAGCTCTTTCCCTTATGTATTTTTTCCTTTTAAGTGTGCAGCATTTTAGAATAAATTCTTTAGCAAAACACATTATAAACCTCCCCCTTATGTGTGACTGGGGACAGATCCATGTGTTATGGGCCTGAAGCTTACACAATTTTGGGAATACACCTTTAAGGATAAAGTATGCAAAGTTTCAAATAAAAGAGGATTAAGTTCATTATTTCTGTTTTCTTTAGATACAGAGTCTTGCTCTGTCACTCAGGCTGGAGTGCAGTGGCATGATCATAGCTTGAATTCGTGGACTCAAGTGCTCTCCCAATCCAGCCTCAAGTAGCTGAGACTACAGGCAGGTGCCATCACACCTGGCTAGGTTTGTTTACATTTTTTGTAGACATAGGGTCTTGCTGTGTTGTCCAGGCTGCTCTCAAACTCCTGGCCTCAAGTGATCCTCCTGCCTCAGCCTCCCAAATTGCTGAGATTACGGGCATGAGCCACCACACCTGGCAATATTTTTTCTAATGAGAAAGGAAATCATGTCAAGCACATTTCAAATTTTAAGGCCTGATAATACCCAACATCTTAAAATCTAAAAATATAGCATAGTGCTTTAATAAACTGCCTGCCACAGCTCTATAGCATTTGTTTTCTATGTTTTGACTTCATACTCTTTGACTGCTCCTTTTTTGACAATAATATTGTTATACTTTCTGAAGTGAGAAGAGATGGATTATTTACCCTTTTGTTCTGACAACATTGATCTAAATTTTCATTACTATAAAAGTGTTGTATAATGCATTATGTTGAATATGTTTTTGAAAGGAGAGTCTTCCATTTTGTATATGAAATTATGAGAACTGGATTCCCCATTTATGATTTACACATCTGAAAGTTGGAAAAATTTTTCACAGGCTAGCTTTGGGCTGTGTGCATTTTAAACCTTGCATCTCCCCCACTACTCGCAGACTTCCATGGTGAGGCACTTTAAGATGTTCCTATTGCAATGAAGCCCCTGGCCCTGCTCCTTCATTCGCGGTGCCTCCTATCTACACGGTGGGTGGTAGGAATATTCCTGGGAGGTATTTCTGTATTGGGATTGCAACAAATATTAAGTATATGTGGAAGTGTCAGAAAACCCACATAAATGTATTTAACTAAACCTAGATTAAACAGGTACCCACCTCATCTTTTTCATAGCCTGATCCAAACATGCCCACAGCCACTCTCATACCACCCAACCCACGGGGAAGTGTGATAGAGAATGTCAGAGTAGCATTCACTGATATCTGACTTTTGCCAATTTTACAAAAAGCATGACCACGTGAACAAATTGCTAGGGTCCTACACTGTGCCTTGGAAAGGGCCTATGAAAGCAAGGGACCCCAAAGCTTAAGCTTCCTTAGTTTCACTGTGATTTCACCTCTGAGTGGACTCCATTCATGTACTATGTGAAAACCCTGCTGCTCTTGTTAAACTTGCTCAAATAAGTTTTAACATTTGTTTTAATGTGCTATACATAATCATTGGCATGCCAGATTTCAAATCCAGCCTTCAGACAGTTAAGTAAACCTTATCATTTTAGGCCTATCTTTCTTTAAAGTTGAAGCATCGAATTTTCTTTAGTTCTTTCTCTTCTTTTAAATTGAAAACAAAATTTGGACATCAAACTCAGGATCAGTTTATTTTCATTTAGTAGATTCAGTGCCTTTTTAAAATTAACTTAATAGGTATGGGGTTGAGATAGTTATTAGGTATTAAAAAGAATGAATATATTTTGTATATGTATATATATGTACATGTATACATTTGTATTTGTACATACGTATATATGTACATACGTGTATACATGTTATGTACGTATATGCATATATACACACACAAATACAAACATATATAAAATTTCAAATACAGTCTTAATAAAACATTCAAAAGCCAGAAAAGAATTAGGACAAAGTACATAACAAATGTAGCTCCAATTTCTTACCTCAGTGTAAAATGTTCCTCCACTTACTCCAGAACACCATATTTTAAATTGCATTGTATGTAAACAATTTATACAAGGCAATTGAAAGTTAATTAGTATTTGGTTATTTTTATTGGTTTTATATAAAACTCCTATTGGCCCAGCACAGTGTCTCACACCTGTAATACCCAGCACTTTGGGAGGCCAAGGCAGGCAGATCACTTAAGACCAGGAGTTCAAGACCTGCCTGGGCAACATGGCAAAACACCATCTCTACAAAAAAAAAAATTATCCAGGCATGTTGGTGCATGCCTGTAGTCCCAGCTACTTGGGAGGCTGAGTGGGAGGCTTGCTTAAGCCCAGGAGGTTGAGGCCGCAGTGAGCCATGATCGCGCCACTGTACTCCAGCCTGGGCAACAAAGCAAGACCCTGTCTCAAAACAAACAAACAAAAAACAAAAAAATCCTACAGTTATTTTCAAGTTAATTACAATCAATTCTACCATTTTCTTCATTGGTTAGAAGAGACTAAGCTTTTGGTTGTTCCTTTTTTTAATCACTAATTAAATTTATAATATAATAAAATCCAAATCTTAGAAACACAAGCAGTTAGGCCATTTCTTTAACTAGATCTAATGAAAGAAATGGGGCTGTAATAGTTTTGTAGATTTAAATTTAAATTGTAGATTTAAATTTTTATTTCTCTTACTATTATGGCTATTTTTCTATTTTGGGGACACTTCAGAAATATTTTGGATTGAGCCCAGTCATGAGTTAGATGCTATTAAGTATAACTGATAAATAATGAGTTTGTGAAGTTTGTCAGGTTATGATTTATCCTAGCTCTTCAGTGAGTTTTAGAAGAATAACTTTATATAGATATCCCAGTGTCTCTGATATTTAATCCACTCTTTTAGACTGAAAAACTTCACAATCTTTCTGTTGAGTATCTGGCAGCCAGATTTTAAAATTTCAGGCTCTAGTCTAATCCATCATCTTTTTCCTTTAATCTTTCTCTTTATTACCCTCCCTCCTCTGTGCACCCTATCATGAAATACCATATGCCCTTTATATTAAAACTAGAGACTTAAGGAGAAAGATTATACTCCCAAATGTTTTCTTAAAATGAGCTCTTAACTGAGTCAGTGGTTAAGATACTCAAACATTGACTAATGTGACTGATGTGGTCATTAAGGTCACTGTTAAGATCATGAGTATTTAAGTTCTGAGATCACAGTATAGTCCAACACAAGAAATAATCTATAAATTTTGGATTTTATGCAAAATGTAAATATTTTAAAAGACGCAGAAAGTTTGCTTATTATATTGTGTATCTGTTACAATCACAAAACAAAAAAACCAAAGAGGGATTCCAATTTTTTATTTAAAAAATATAAAATTGATTTCATTTTGGTGTGATATGATTTTGAGTATTTTAGTGTAAAATGGCAGACAGGTTTTCTATAAAACGAATAATCTTGTCAATTGCTGTTCTCTATCTACTGTATCTTTTGACAGTTGGAAATATTTTACTCAGCAATGAATTATGTTATTCACAGAGTATCACAAGGGACAGTAAAATAAAAGATGAGAAAATGAAGATGTGGAGAAGAGAAAAAGGGAAAAGAATCTTTCTTTAAATTTTAATTTGTGAATATCTCTGAGTTTAAAATAAATAAGCTGCATATCTCAGTAGCTAGTATTAGGCTGGAAAGGAACTCTTGTCAAAAATTTTTTTTTCTTAGTTTAGAGAAAAGTGACATCTACAAGGTGCTTATATAAGGAAAAGCATTCCTAATTAGTCATTCCCTTAATGACTTGAATTCCAGAGTTTTTTCTCAAGTTTATTAAGCAATATTTTCCGTTAACTTTTAAATTAATTCATGTAAACATATGTATGCATATAATTTCTGTTCTAACATCCCACTAAATAAATGTGAATCCATTAAAATAATATAATTTTGTTGTATTTATAATACATAATTAAATAATGTTAATTATTTATATTTGGGTTCTATGTACATAAGTTAACTTATGATCATCTGTATTGGTCTTAAACTCACATCACTGAAATGATTCAATTTATTTTACCTCTTTTTTTGTTTATATATCTATACCAAAATCAACCTCCCTGTTTCCTATTATTTGAGTATTAAAATTTTTGAGTTTTCCTTGCTTTTTCAAGGCAGAATTATTCCCTTTTCCCCCTTCTATGTCTTAATAAAGCATTTGCTATTGGTTTTATGTTTATAGCTACCTCCCTCTAATGTAGGTGAATTCATAAAGGAGAACAATCATGCCATTTTGATACCTCCAGTTTCTCATACCAAAGTAGGCTCACAAGTAATACCAATTAACTAATAAATGAATGGTTTATGTACATGTCCTAATTCTGATTTAAAATAATTTTAGATACAAAACAAGACAGGCAGCTTTTATTTTAATTCCAATTATTCACTCTTTTTTTAATGAAACAAGATTGTAAGTAAAACAAAATTATTTTTAAAGCTACAATAATTTTTTAGTAACTTATGTCTATATTTGCCCGAATATATTTTATGTAGGTTTTTTTTGAAGGACAAATCTTATACACCAAGAAAACGCAAAGGGGAAAGCTAATATTTTTTATACTCTGTGTGCCCCAAATTAAACCAAGTTACACAATAGATATAGGATGAAACTAAATTTCAAACTTAGCTCTGGCTGTCTTCAAAACCACGCTTCCCGTTTATGGGTGGTTTCAAGGGAGCTGAGAAAGGGCCTACTTTAAGAATATTTTCCTGGATTATGAGTGAAATTGTATTTTAAGAGTTCTGTTTACTTGAAAGCAACTACTAGACAACATATTCAACATTATTAGCCTTTAATACTTTGTGGGAATTAGCTTCTCAGTTTCTTCAGAGGTCAGGAGGTGGAAGAGACAATTCAGATGCAAGGCCCTCTCACAGGAAGTGAAGCAAGGCTTCATGGGTCCTTATGGACACTTCTTAGGCAATCTATTTGTCATGCCAGAAAAAGGACAATGAAGAGAGGAACAAGTGGGTACTTGTCATCTACTTAGTATTTTCATCTTTGAAACACCAGCTGAAATTCTGAAACAACAGAAATCCTGTTCAACATCCTGTTACACATTGGTTTGCAATCATTTTATGAGACGAAGGGATGTTTATAAAAATACAAATGCCTTCGACATCTCATTCTTGATCTAATTAGCAATGTTTCTTTTAATTAATGTACACTCATGACAGTTAAAAACTGAGCTTGCTACATCCCAAATGATAAAACAGAAGATACATTTATTGGTATATTCAGTACCATCTGAGACATTAATATAGTTAATGGCAAAAGTGAGACATGATATTTGCCAAAGTACTGTTATGGAATAGTCAGGGTGGAAACTTGGCTAAGATGGGAAAGACAGGTATTAGAGCCCAATACATAAATCCCCTTTTTCCTGCCTGATTTCAGAACCAGTGGAGAGAAAATTAAAAAAGACAGATAGATGGAGATAAAAACATACATCTATCTCAAAATTAGTAATGAAAGCTGAATTGGAAGTTTACATCTGAATCAATAATGAGCTTGCTTCTATTTAGTTCCATCATTAAATCTACCCGCTAGTCAGGGGCAGAGGAGGAAAACTAGGCCTATCCCAGTAAATCTGAAAGGAAGTGAGAGCAAAAGATATTTGCTTCCCATAAATAGGCTGGCTTTCAAGAGGTAGGGGGAAGGGGCTAAATTAGGTTGGATCAACTCCTTTCCTGACGCACAAACTGAAAACCCACTGCTTCTTCCTGGACATACTGAAGGGCAGAGAGAAGCCCATGAAAACATGAGGAATGGGAAATATGTACGTCCCACTAACTAGATTTGTAGGGTTGGCAAGGAAGCAAGGTTAGAGGAGAGTTTGAGAATGGTAGAAGCTTATACATGTTCATCAGAGCTACTTGAGGGAGAAGGCTTGAAAATACAGACGAGAAAAAAATAACCAAATAAACATGGACCCAGAAAAGGTGAAAGAGGGTGCAGTGAAGATCATTAAGTTGTAGGCTTAAACAAGTGGGAGAAGACCTGAACTTCTAGGTCAAGAAGGAATAAAATTAATGTAGGATCATGTATGGATGCTTTTGTGGGAAAGGTCAGATGTTAAAGTAATTAATGTTTGAATACCTCAGTATTCTGGTTGATCTTCCAGAGTAATCCTTAGAAGAATGAGAGAGGGTGGAATGTTTAGTGGTACTGGGGACCAGCTAGATTTGAAATCCACAAATAGCAGTCTGCCTGGTTATGTAATTTATTCCAGCAGTTATCAACAACCTGATACTGTAGGCATGCAGAATGATAGCAGTAATAACAGCTAATATTTATTGAATGCTTACTGTGAGCCAAGTACTCTCATAAGTGCTTTACATGAATTATTTCCTTTAATCCTCACATATCCTATGAGATAGACTATTACTTCCAATTATCAATGAGGCACAAAGAGATTAATAAGTAGCCCAATATCAGTGTTAGTATTTGATGGTCTAGAACAGAGCCCACATGTACAAAGACTACATGACACTATCGCTTAGGGAAAAAAAGCTAGCATTTGTTGAGTACTTATTTTGTGTCAACCACTGTTCGAAGTGCCTTAGCTTTTGAACAGCTCAAAGGTACTAAAGATTTAGTACCTTTAATCTTTATCTACCTTATAAGGTAGTACCATTACTATGGAGGGGAAAACAGATACAGTGAGGTTATATAATGCAGGTTAAAATTATAAAGGTAATAAAAGGTGGAGGTGGGAATTTGGATTTTGTTAATCTGCCTCCAGAACCCATGCTCATAACCACTAAGCTCTCCTGCATAGTTGAATTGATTCTCGTTTGGGGTATGGCCCAGTGGGTGTGGCAAGATGATTGATGTTAGAGCCTTGTGTGATTAACATAATCAACAATGGGACTCAGATGAGCAGGGAACTAAGTGAGGGTGAAAAGGAAACAATAGATTAGGAAAGGTTGGAAGAATCAATTGACTTGAGATCTCCAGGGAATGAACTTATGGATAACAAGAATAAGAATATCAGATAACTAACAGACCAGAAAGTTGTGGTAAGAGGATGAGATATTGATCTTTAAGGTTGTATAATTACACAGAGCGGTCTGGATGATGGGGATGTATGAGGTGTGGTCACCATTCCATATATGTGAAGGTCAGTGGACAAGAAGGCATCAAAGAACTATGAAGCTATAATATTGGGATGGGTTGCCATCTGTATATGAAATCACCTAAAATTATCTAGGAACATGCAGTAAAAAGGAAGACTGGACCATGTGCCAAAGGCTATTGTGAATATGGGGGAATAACCAGCAAGTCAGTTTATGATAACTACAATAGGGAAAAATATGAAATATTCAGATTACAAAAAAGTAGATGAGGCCGGGCATGGTGGCTCACGCTTGTAATCCCAGCAATTTGGGAGGCCAAGGTGGGTGGATCACCCAAGGTCAGGAGTTCAAGACCAGCCTGGCCAACTTGGCAAAACCCCATCTCTACTAAAAAGACTAAAATTAGCCAGGTGTGGTGGCAGGTGCCTCTAATCCCAGCTACTTGGGAGGCTGAGGCAGGAGAGTCATTTGAACTGGGGAGGCGGAGGTTGCAGTGAGCCAAGATTGCACCATTGCACTCCAGCCTGGGCAAAAGAGCAAGGCTATGCCTAAAAACAAAAAGAAAAAAGTAAGATGAGTACCACATTGAAAGTGGAAATGGGGAACTGAGTTAAGGAAAACCTTTCTGTGGTGACTGTGATACAAAGGAATACTAAAATGCCTTGCTCAGTATGGCAGCAAGGGAAGTGGTTTTCTAGAGGAGCAGGAAGTTCATTTATAATAAAAGTATATTTATGGAAAAGTTTGAGGCAGAGGGAGATTGTTTCATATAGATGGAATAGGGGCTCCACAGGGCAAGGTTGAAAATATTATAGGCAAGGAAATCAGAAGTCTTCAGAAAAGTAGTGCAGTAATTTGAGAATGAGTATACCAAAGAATATAGTTAAAAGAGAGATATTATTAATTTGGCAGAAAATTATTTGGTCATAAGCAATTTGACTAAAAAGCAAATGGATCAATAGTTGCTTGATCCAACCATCTTCTATTGTGGATAAACTTAAGTTGCTGTACTGTCCTTATTTTAAATACTACAGTAATGATAGATTGAAAGTAAATTATGTATTAAAAATACAAAGGAAGAACTATTTTCTCAAATTTTGAAAAATGGAAAAAATAAAGACGTAGACAAACAACCCAATAGTACACCCAAAAATCCAGAGAGTAGAGCTTTTGTTCATTTTAGAGATCAGTTTTTTGATCAAAATTTGTATTGACCAAATTATTTTTGCTCTAATTACTTTGTGACCAAATTATGTTACCAGCAGAGAGACTTAAAGTTTGAGTGGTGATAAAAGATAACTGGGTTGTGAAGAATAGTTGTATTTTCTGGGCTTTCTACTATCAAATAGGTGAATTTTCTGGGCCTTCTACTATCAAGATCAGAACAAAATAGGAAAACAAAAGATAATCTAAAAATATACAATTTTATTGAAGGATAACATACAGAAAAGTGAAAAAAATTCTAATCACTTAGCTCAATTAATAATCACAAAATGGCAGGTATAATCTATATCTAATAGATACTTTAATAATTTTCCTGTAAGAAGCCACGAGTTTATAGAAAAAGATTATATAAGGGCTCAGTGTTCTGAAAATCTTTAACATCTGGATACAAGATTGTGGCCAGTCAGATAAGGGCAATATAGCATTTCCCCCTGATGCATTCAACCATACTTGATGAAACCTAAAATGGCTTCTTCCTTCTTCAAAGACTGGTGGGAAATCAGTTTTTTGCAGAATCCCATATAACACTAGAAATAAAGTTTGACAAATGCCCAATTCTATTATTGCATTTTCTTTAACAAAAGAAAATTTTCATTCACTTGTCTAGTTCTGTAATTCTGGAGGTTTTTCTTTCAGCACCAAATTACCTTGGAAGCTATCTTTTAAACTCAAACTATGAAATCATTTGTAAGTCAAATCACCTGTAGAAGAATTCAAGTAAGTGAAAACACTAGGTATCCAGAGGAAAAGAGTATACAATAGAAGGTTTGTAGGAGGATGGTGGTCATAAAAACATATTTTGTGATTTTCTTCTATTTTTCTTAGGGCACACAGTTATTGTTAGTATGCCTAATAAGCCAGCTCAGAATATGTAGAAATGGTGCATAAGGGAGTCATAGTGAAGTCTAGAAATCACTATGGAACTTGATATCCACTTCTACTACTCTACTGAAAATAACTCTTGGTAAGGCCACCAGGAATCTCCTAAGTATAAACATGTGGGACCTCTCTGAGATCTGCACACTGCTCATCACACTTCAGTTCTCAAAACCTCCTTTGGCCTTTGTGACATTATGGTCATCTTTTTCTCCTTCTCTGGTCGTTTCTTCTCAGTCTTCTTCAGTAATTTCTGTATGTCTGGTATATTGTGATGTCATATGGGACTATTTATAGTTCTTTAGTTCCAAAGTTATTTAAAGGTTCTGTTACTTTGCACTCTTGTTGTTTTCTGAGAATGCCTTGCCACACCTTATACACCAAACTCCTTCTCTTCCTTCCCGATACTGCTCAAACACCAGGCATCCTGACTCCACAGAATAGTGTACTTCTAGTATACATATATATATATCTCCACATCAACATTTATCAGAATTACCTAATTATTCATAAACTTATCAAGACTGTGACTCAAATGGAAGAGCAGGAATCAGTCTTGAGAGGTTGCAGATAAAGGAGATCAATGAAGGCATATTGGAGGTAGAGAGTGGACTAGGGGTAGGGGTAGGGCGTTGATAGAGTTTAGAGAAAGCAGCAAGCCTAGAGAAATTGCCTAAGCAAGAAAACAAGCAATTTTAGTCTGGTTTTTTTCAAGGATCAGTAAAATAGTGACCTGATATTTACATGTAAAGAGAGAATTGTTTAGTTAGGAAGATGTCCCAGAAAGTTCTTTAAATGGAATCTCTCGCAAAGTCTTTCAAAATGCAGTAGGGTTGAAGAGAAATCTGCTTTCTTTTCTCACATTCATTGAATTACAGTATAATATCAGCCACAAGAACAGAATCTGCTGCTGCAGAGGTCACCCGTCACCTTCTAATTACCATTCTAGGTGTGCATTCTCCGTCCTCATGCTGTTCCACCTCTTCATAGCATCTGACACTTCTGACCTCCTTCATGAAATGGTCTTCTCCCTTGTGTCCTGCTTCTCCTCCCTCACTGTTTGCTCTTTTGAGTGCCCTTCATGGGCTTCTCTTCTCCCGCTTATTTCTTTAATGTGCACACTCCTAAGACTTTCCCCTTGGCTCTTCTCTCAGTCTACACTCTCCCTCAGTAACCCCATCCATTTTTCACACCTTTAGCTATTTTTATTTAGAAAACACTCCAGTTGCTAGCTACGACCTCTTTTTTAAGTTTCAGACCCACTCTTACAACAATACACTGGACCTCTCAACCTGAATGTGTTAAGGGGAGCTCAATCCTAATAACTCCAAAACAGATATTAGTATTCCTCTTTCTACCTTCTCTGACTTGGTTCCAAACCCAAGCTTTTCCATGACTCCACATTATCTTACATTCCTCTTAATTAATCCAGTATCGATGCCTTTTGATTCTACTCTATGGAATGTTTCCCCATCTATCTCATCCTTTATTTTCATTGCTCTTTTTCCTTACCTCTGAATAAGAAATTTTAACCTCTCTGTAGACCTGTGGTTTTATATCAGTTATTCAGGTCACGATAGATTGTCTACTCTATGCCAGTTATGGAAATAAGCAATAGTTAGGGTTCTCAGCCCTGGCTGCACATCAGCTTTAAAAAACAAAACTAAACTAGGCCAGGCATGGTGGCTCATGCCCATAATCCCAACACTTTGGAAGGCCGAGGCAGGCAGATCACCTGAGGTCAGGAGTTTGACACCAGCCTGGCCAACATGGTGAAACCCCATGTCTACTAAAAACACAAAAATTAGCTGGGCGTGGTGGTGTGTACTTGTAGTCCCAGCTACTGGGGAGGCTGAGGTGGGAGAATTGCTTGAACTCAGGAGGCAGTGGTTGCCACTGCACTCCATCTTGGGTGACAGAGTAAGACCCTGTCTCAAAAAAACAAACAAAAAAACAACCCCACTAACTAAACTAGACAAATGCTCAGACGCATGCTTCAAAGATTCTGAATGAGTTAATTTAGAGAAGAGCTTGAACATCACTATTTTTCAAATTCTTCTAATGCGCAGCCAGAGTTGAGAACCAACAACTTGTCATATGTAGAGGCCAAGAAAATGGACACAGTCCTTGTCCTTTTGGAATGTAAACTGGACTTGGGGAGATAGACATTATAAAACAGTTACTCATATATGCATACAATTAGTTATAAGTACCATGAAGAAAATGAAAAGGGTCCCATGAGAGAAAGAATAGAATAGGACAGTCTAATTTAGAATGTGTGTGGGTCATGAAAAGTCTTCCTAAGAAATGATATTTAGTGTGAATTCTTAAGGATGAGTGTGATTTGGCCAGGCAAATAAGCAGATGGAAAAAAAAAAAACATTTTTGGTGAGTTTGAGTCATGGATATAACTGGCATGTATTGAAGAAATGGAAAAAAAATGTGGCTGCTGTGTAGTGAGGGATGAGAGAGTGGCTAAAATGAGGTTGGAACAGAAAAGAATGGGCCTTGTCAACAATTTATGAGATCTTCTTAGGTGCATTGAAAAGCTAATGACAGGTTTTTATTAAGGAACGAAAATACTTGTTTTATTTTTATTACTCGGACTTCCTTGCAGATGGGGGTAAGCACAGCAGATGGAGAGAACCTGTAAGTGTGAAGCACTTCGGTAAAGATATTATGGTTGTTTGGACAAGGATGGTGGCCATGGATATGAATAGAAGCCTATGGATTCAAGACGTATTTTGGAGCTAGAATTAATAGAACTCGTTAGTGGGTTGCATATATGGGGTAGGGGAAAATCGGTAGTCATCATGGATGATTCTCAGGTTTTTGACTTAAGAAGCTGAGGAGCTGGTGGTGCCATTTACTTTTTTAAAAATGGGATTACAGACGTGAGCCACCGTGCCTGGTCAGCTCTACTCATCTTTAGAACAAATTTGAATATTTTTTACACAGAACATATACTTTTACTGCAGCCTTTGATGTGTACCTCTTCAAAAGTTATTAGAGGGCACTTACTGCTGGCTAGTTATGTAATAGTCAATCACAAAACCATTCTCCTAATCCCATCCACCCCCACCACTGAGAAGAGCTTGATGGGAGTGATAACTTTTTATTTGCCTCTGTGCCTATTTTGGATCTAGCAAGGTGGACCCTTTCTCAGTATTCTATTTAAATTTCTTCATTTTGATAAACATTTCATTAGGATGTTTAATGTATGATCATATGGATGAAGATATCAAAATGATTGCTAAAGATATACATTTTAGTTAACTAGCTACATCAAAGGTAATATTTCATTTGCAATATTTATTTTCCATCATGTGAGAAAAAAATCGAAGTGTACCTTTGGTATATGAAATACATGAGGAAAAAACGAATGTGTTCCAGAATGAAGATGGTGTAGCACTATTGTTAGGGGAACCTTCTAAAGGTGAATTTTCCAATATATCTGCTTTCCCCTTGCACTATATCCCTCTGAGGAGTTCTAGACTTCTCCAAACAAACTCAAGCTGAATGCAGTTATTATTTTTTAAATACTCTCTTATCTGCACCCCTGAGGAACTCAGGAAGAATGGTCTTAGAATAAGCATACAAACAACCTCATGATCTTGGCTGAAATACCCCTTTTGATGGTGTTCTTTAGGGCTTGAGTTCTTGGAAGAGCTCCAAATGATCCCTTCAAGTTACTTTTTCAACTTTCTGGGATCCGCATTTAATGTGACCCCACTCTGTAGTATGGCTCAAAACATTTAAAAATTCCTTCTTAACTAAAGTAAAACAAAGAAGACTAAAAGCATTTCACATCAGTAATAGTTTTTAAAAATATTTCTTTATATAGATAAGTTCTGACCAGATGTATCCTTTGTGAATCCCTAATGTTTCCATGAAATTCTTATTCCTTCTGGGGTACTATATCTGAGGGTTAACTATTGTCTGAAATAACTGCTGTAGCTGAGAAATGACCATGTTTCCTTTTAGTTCTGAGCAAGAGTAATTGAATGTAGAATATCTTACTAAATGCTGGATTGTGACAGTGTGTTAACACTGACTATCTCCTAACAGCAGGGCAATTATTTGCTGAGTGGGATTTTTATAAATCCTCTGGTAGTAGTATGTCCTGATAATTATGATGAAGTACATTGGTCAGTGTAGATTCAGCAGTCCCTACCCTAGCAAATATTTCATTCACAGTTATTTGGCCCACTTGTACTTTTCTAGTTATTAGAGAGAGATCTTACTACTCTTCCCTACTGGCTTAGTATATCATTTTTTAAAAGCAAATGTGATTAAAACATAGAAACCAAACATATTTTAGACACACCTCCTTTAGGAACTGTTTCTCTGTCATGTTATTCAGAAATTTTTAATCAAGAGGCAAGAAAATAGTTTTAAATTTTATTCCTATTTGTGGTCAGCCACTCTTTTTTGCTGCGTAATTGTCATTTGTAAAAGTAAAACTTGAATTCTTCCACCTATCCTGAATACTTAATCGTTCTTCATACCCAGGATAAACAGTTCCTTGGAAATCATCAGAAATTGTTATTTCTGTTATGGTAAAATATGAAATTAGGACATTAGTAATTGTGATTTGGGAATTGTAGGTGTACACTATCCTGTGTCTTATTTTTCCTATTTCATAGAAACTTGTTTTAAAAGTACACGTTGGTAACAAAGAGAAGAGAAAAAAATTAGACTATAGCTTCCCCCAGGCAATTACAAAGTAAAGGTCAGTGTATGAGTGGAAAATGGCCATAAAAAACATTTTTCATGGAATAAAATAGTAGGTGCTCCAAATAAAACAAGTATATCAATTTCTTTTCAAATCAATTGTACCATTTTAACACTTTTCCACATAATACTTAAGTATAAGAATAAAAACTGAGAAAAAGAGCCAATTGATAGATTGTTAGAAATACAGAATGGTTCAAAATATTAATGTAATGCTAAGGGTGACTGGGTAACAAATGGTACATTTGCTCGTTGCTCAGCCTGACATAATTAATATTCTAGGTCATGCTTAAGTTCCCATGATGGAGAGTCTGAAGGGGGGAATTCAAGAAAAATATATATCTATTATATAACTCATTGCCTTTTTTTTTTTTTTTTTTTTTTTTTTTTGCCTTTTGACGAGTCAGAATCGTAGCCTTTAAAAAAAAATCAGTGCTTTCACACCTCATTTGCCATATTCACCACTGGGCCACCAGTCAGCAGCCGGGCCTGATGCAAGGAGGTCAGTAAGAAGCTATTAGCAGAGTCCTCTCCTGAGATTTCTTGGGTCTTATTGAGTTGAATGTTAGCATGACAGTACTGCAAATAACTCAGTTGTAGGCTTTTTCTTTTTTTTTTAAGCAGTTAGCACAGATTTCCCCATAGTGTTGGTCACTCTAGAAAATTATTGCTGAAAATGAAGTCCCCAAAGCTAGCTTGGCAGTAGGCCTTCTAAGTTGTGAAAAATGTGAAAACTGAAAAATATGCCATGGTCCCCGAGGATTAACCCTGTCTTTTGTGACTCATAGTAATATTTTTAAAAATAAACAAGAAACCATTATTCATAGGTGGCTTACTAATGATGAAATATGGCAATTGAGACAATAGTATGTTAAGGTTGTTGTACTTATTTAAAGAAATAATAAGTAAATGAATACTGTATCAATATAAATAAATAGGGTATTTACTTGCTGTAAGGATCGTGGGAGTGCTGGACTGTTTTTATTGACATAACTTAGCAAATGTATTAAATTAATTTCTAAAACACTGACACCTTGAAGACTTTAAATGATACATTTGAAATTCAATTAAAATATATTTTCGATCTATATTTGATTTAAATTGCAAAGAGAATACACATGAGGAGGTCTCCATATAGGTTGCAAAATATGATTTAAGAAAGCTATCATGTCTACTGATCCATTTGCATTTCCCATCTAGCCTATGTATACACGTGCATGCAAATGTGCAAGGAGATCAAAGAGGATTTCTAATGGGGTAAAGTTAATAGCCGGTAGCAGTTATTCAGGTAGGTAGATATTTTCAAATGATAAATTATAATCTAGCTAAATTGTATGTATTTTACCATTTTAATCTGTAAGGCTGTAGCAATGTTAATAAAAAACTAACAGACTTCAGTTTATTAGATCGTCACTGATGAGAATGGTATTCTCATATCATTTTTATAGACTGTAGATTTAGTTATACTTTACGTCACAATAGTCTTTTAAAAATATAACATTTATTTTTTTCTTGGTACAATCAATAAATTCTGATCTTAGAAAATCACCCTAGAAATTATCTTTATAATTGCCATCCACTTAAAAATTACTGTCCATGGAAAGCTATTGTCTGTGTATTTACCTTGTCTATATTTACTGTTATAGAGAGAACATGTTAACATGACATTAAAAATGGTTTATATAACTGCCTTTAATGTTTTTCCACACAGTGTTTTTCTTGTATCAATTGTAATAGAGAATAAATCTCTAAGAAGAGCCAGTACAAAAATATTTTTAAATGTTTAAATGCATTTACATTAACTGCTTTGTATCCAATAAAATTTAGTCTCCAATTATAAAATAGGAAAATTTGAGTTGGAGGTGACTCAAGTAGGTCTTTGACAATGTGTTTTAAAGCAAATTGAAACTGTTCTGTTAAAAAAGAGAAAAATGGTATAATCTGTATATTCTTTGAAAGCAGTCAATACAATTTTGAAATAAGTCTCAAACTTTTTATTAAGATATTTATGTTGCTTTGGAAAGCAAGAGTGAAATAGAGGTTTTCATGGGCCTTTCTCAATTGTACATTGTTCTTCTAGATGAGCATTTAACATTCATTTATTGAGTGCCTACTAAGTGCCATGTACCCTGCTAGGCCCTGGGGTTGCAAAAATACCTGGAACAGACTCTCTGTGCTCCAACTTCTAGCTTGTGGAAGACATACATGCAAATATAATTTTGAAACAGTGTAATGTGATAGGTGTTGTGGTGGTTATCCCCACAGTAAGGAAGCATTTGGGATAGGACATTGCGTTTGGGATAGGACGTTGCATTTGGGATAGGATGTTGCATTTGGGATAGGATGTTGCATTTGGAATAGGACGTTGCTTTTGGGATGGGACGTTGCATTTTGAATGGTACATTGCATTTGGGATAGGACGTTGCATTTAGGATGGGACGTTGCGTTTGGGATACGATGTTGCATTTGGGATAGGACATTGCATTTGGGATAGGATGTTGCATTTCGGATAGGATATCGCATTTGGGATAGGACGTTGACTACAGCCTGGGTAGGTATTTGATAGAGGTTAACACTTATTGCTGAGTTAGGCTAGAAATATAAACTTTTCTTAGTTTTTCGAAGACAGC
Source organism: Pongo abelii (assembly GCF_028885655.2). Classification (NCBI taxonomy): domain Eukaryota; kingdom Metazoa; phylum Chordata; class Mammalia; order Primates; family Hominidae; genus Pongo; species Pongo abelii. The sequence goes on along the minus strand of NC_071985.2, from coordinate 31,668,550 downwards.
TATCTTAGTTAATGCTTTGGAACTGCTGATTCCATGAAGTAAATGTAGCATACAGGAATGTTTATAGATATGTTGATGGCATAAGAGAAATCACATTTTTAGTAGGAATGGATACATTTAATATATAGTCCAGAGTGTCTACAAAGACACCAAACAAGTTATATTGCCCTTTAAAATGTAACTTCTCCTTTTAAATATGCATTTGTGTATGATATTTACATATACACATATGTGTATATATTTTGATATAAGACTTCATGGAACCATATATCAAAGATTGGTATCTAATACCATTAAAATATAATACCATCAAAATTTTGTTCTATGCAGTTTGTATATTCAAACAACATTAAATTTTCAAAAATGGACACTGCTAAATTTGACTTAACATTTGTCACACATACATCTATTGAACCTCTATTGTGTGGTAGGTACTCTTGACTATTTTGATGCAGTACATGACAAAGTCATTGATAGAACAGCAAGGATAATATGACACTACAGAAGCATAGCACCTAACCACATGAATACAACTCATGAAATACAGGATGTTATTTTGAGTGATGTATAATATAGTATTATAGCCTCTATTATAGGCGATACCTGTAGCATTATAGGTGATACCAATTTGATTATTAAAGTACAAAAGTCAAGATAGCTGCCCTTAGTTTATGTAATGAATAATAATTAAAATAATCAGTCAAATATTTGAGTACGTATTTTGTACCTGAAACTTGTTCAAGCATTGTATGTTTGACTTCCTGTGAATGAATGTATGACTTTCGCGTATAGTTAAATATACATAGCATATAGTTAGAATACAAAATGAATGGCTTAGGGTCTTACTGTAATTTTTTCTTAAGTATGGTGATATAAAAAGTCTGTGTGACAGATAGGAACTTGAGCTCACTAGTTTTTAAAATGTTTAGTGCTCAATCCTGAAAGATATTGAAATTGTTGGTCTAGCGTAAAGACAAGTATGAGTATTTTGTAAAATCTCCTTAGGTAAATCTGGAGTCCACCTCTGGTTGAGAACCACAGTTGTAGTTTAAAATATTCTTTAAACATAAGAAAAAATTTCATGGTACAACTGTATCTTGCTTTTATTTCATCTGAAAATTAAAAATAAAAATCAAAATTGCTTTCTTCTTCTTTAGATTCCAGGAATATACAATTCACCCTTCAGAAAAGAACCTGATCCACGGGAGTTGCAATTACAAAAGGCAAAGCCTTTAACACACCGAAGACCTAAAGTTAAGCAGAAGGACTCCACCAGCCTTACTGATTGGCTAGCTTGTACAAGCACCCGTTCTTTTCCTCGGTCTGAAATTCTACCACCTATTAATAGAAAGCAATGTCAGGTACTAATTTGCTATATAAGAGTTCTGTCATTAATTTTATTCTTACTGTTTTTTTGCACTTTTTATATAACACTATCTTAATTTAACCATTTTTAACTATACAGTTTAGTGGGATTAAGTACATTCATATTTTTGTGCAATCAGCTGTCGCTAGAACTCTTTTCGTCTTGTAGAATTAAAACTATACCCACTAAACAACTCTCCATTTCGCTTTGCCCCATCCCCTGACATGACTTGTTTCACTTAGCACAATGTTCTTAAAGTTCATCCATGTTGCAGAATGTGTCCGAATTTCCTTCTTTCTTAAGGCTGAATGATATTCTATTTTATGTACATACCACATTTTGTTTATCCATTTATCTGCCAATAGGCATTTGAGTTGCGACCACACTTTATGTATTGTGAATAATGCTGCTGTGAACATGGGTGTAAAAGATCTTCTTAAGACTTGTGTTTTCATTTCTTTTAAGAATATACCCAGAAGTGGAATTGCCAGATTATATGGTAATTATATTTTTAATTATTTGAGAAACTGCCATACTGTTTCCCATAGCATCTGTACACATTTTCCATTCCCATCAACAGGGCACAAGGGTTCCAATTTCTCCACATTCTTGTTGCAGTTTTGATTTGCATTTTTCTAATTGTTAGCGATGTTGAGAATCTTTTTATGTGCCTGTTGGCCATTTGTGTGTCTTCTTTGAAGAAATGTCTATTCTAAGTCCTTTGCCCATTTTTGAATTGGGCTGTTTTTTGTTGTTGAGTTTTAGGAGTTCTCTATATATTCTGGGTATTAATGCCTTATCAGATACATGGTTTGCAAATATTTTCTCCCATTCTATGGGCTCCTTCTCTACTCTGTTATAGTGTCTTGCTTTTTAAAAATATAGGGCTGGGCACAGTGGCTCACGCCTGTAATCCCAGCACTTTGGGAGGCCAAGGCAGACAGATCACAAGGTCAAGAGATCAAGACCATTCTGGACAACATGGTGAAACCCCATCTCTACTAAAAATACAAAAATTAGCTGGGCGTGGTGGCGCACCCTGTGGTCCCAGCTACTAGGGAGGCTGAGGCAGGAGAATCACTTGAACTCGGGAGGCGGAGATTGCAGTGAGCCGAGATCGTGCCACTGCACTCCAGCCTGGCAACCGATCTCTCTCTCTCTCTATATATATAGTCTATAATCTATCTATCTATCTATATAGATTATTGTTTTGTTCCATTTTTTTGACCAGAGGAAAATTATTTTTTGCAACTCTAATTTTAAATAATAAACATAAAGTAATTTACAAATATATACCAAAGAAGTGAACAAACACTTCTTTGGCATTAAATCTTGTTATAATGAATAAGAAGTTAAAACATGGATTATTTCCTAGAATCTAGATTTTTTTATGTAAAAATATTGTTATACCACTACTTGTTGTAACCTGTTGTTGCTGGGAATATATGTACTATCAATTTTATTGAATTTAACCTCTCATTTGAAGCTATATGTCTTTATATGCCATTTTAAACATAACTTGGGCTTGAGTAATTTTAAAAATGTAAATTTGAGAATTAGAGATAGCTGAAAACAAAGCAAGACTCATAGTAGAGATGGGAAATCTTCACTATAACTAGATTGTAGTACAACAGGTTTGGCAAATGACTTCCTGAGGCTAAAGGGTAGAGTGGGGTGGGGTGAGTGATGATTGTCACCATCCTAAAAGTCCTGGAGAGCCACAGGTCTATCATCCCAATCAATAATTAAGCTGCCACCATGTAGTATCAACTACATTGTGTTAGATTTGGCTCACACAGTTAAACTCCCAGAACTCCTGACCATTAGCTCCCTGCATAGGCGGCCCTTGTGTATCTGTATTGCTGTATAATAAATTTCTCCAAAATCTATTGGGTTAAACCAACATACATTTGTTACTTCACAGTTTCTGTGGGTTTGCCATTCTAGGTACTGCCTTTGGTGAGTTCTTCTTACTCAAGTTCTCTCATGATGTTGTAGTCCAGATGTCAGCCAGGCCAGGCACAGTGGCTCATGCCTATAATCCCAGAACTTTGGGAGGGTGAGGTGGGAGGATCACTTGAGCCCAGGAGTTCACAACCAGCCTGGGCAACATAGCGAGAGCCTGCCTCTAAAAAAAAAAAAAAAAAAAAAGATGTCAACCATGACCGTGATCTCATATGAAGGCTCAGATGGAGGGTAGGGTTAGGAGGGCAGTGAAATCCTCTTGGTTGGTTCCCTCACTCACATGGTTGGGTGTTGTCATGCCTCAGCCCCTCCTCACATTGGCATCTTCACAGAGCTGCCTCACAACATGGTAGCTCACTTCCCTCTGGGTGAGTGATCCTAGTAAGAGAGAGAGAGAGAGACAGCTTTCAAAACAGAAGCCACAGGCTTATAAAGCTAATGCTACAAGTGACATCCCATCACTTCTGCCATGTTTGAAATGAGTAAGTCTATTTTATATTCAAGGGCAAAAGACTACACAAAGTTATGGATACCAGGAGGCAGGGGCCCTTGGGAGTCATCTTAGAGACTGCCTTTTACACCCCCAACCATTGAATCATCCTTGCAATAAGATAGCCCTGCTTTCTATTTCATTAAAAATCTCCCACTTTACTGTAATTATTTGTGGTATATGTTGTGTTTCCATTCTCTATAATTACATCCTTAATCCCCTTTATTTGTATCTTTTTTTTTGCTCTCTCAAAACTACTAACTGATAATTAATACTATTAACTGATGGTTTATGCTGTCTTAGAGAAAGAGCTATAAAATATAATTGAAAATATATAGTCAGTTTCCCCCTTGGACTGCTTTCTCTTTTTCTTCATCTCTGATTCAGTTCCTATGATATTCTATTTATATCCGTATTCTTTTTTTGAGATGGTGTCTTGCTCTGTTGCCCATGCTGGAGTGCAGTGGAGGGATCTCAGCACACAATTACTTCTGCCTCCCAGGTTCAAGCGATTCTCCTGCCTCAGCCTCCTGAGTAGCTGGGATTACAGGCACCTGCCTCCATGCCCCGCTAAGTTTTGTATTTTTAGTAGAGATAGGGTTTCACCATGTTGGCCAGGCCGGTCTCGAACTCCTGACCTCAGGTGATCTGCCTGCCTCGGCCTCCCAAAGTGCTGGGATTACAGGAATAAGCCATCACGCCAGGCCCATGTATCAGCATTCTCAATTACCTAGTAAACTAATCCATTTATCTGAATCTGATCATTCTTTCCTTTACTAAAATGGAGTGACAAGCACAGTGGAGTGAGCAAGGGGACAGAAGAGATAGTAGGAAAATTTTCAGTTTTTTAGGGGGATATATCTTCAGAATATGGTTTCATTATTCCTTTTTAAATAAGAGTTATATCAATATTCTAGTGAAAGCATTTACAATAGTTTTAAATGTAAATGTAAAATGAATTTTATATTATGAATAACTGAATTTTTGCTATTTTGAATTATGTACATTACTATTTTTCTATTAGTGTAAGTAATCATCACATTGCATATATAACATATAACATTGCATCAACAAACAATTAAATTTATTAATTATTCTATCAAGAAAATAATAACTCTAGCATTTCCATTGCATATATATTAAGTGTTCAGTGTGTTAAATGTATTAACTGCTCAAAAGCAGTTAAGGTAGATGTAACATTGCATATTTAAATTTTTAATAATCCACACTGCGGCTGGGCGCGGTGGCTCACGCCTGTAATCCCAGCATTTTGGAAGACCGGAGCGGGTGGATCACCTACAAGGTCAGGAGTTCGAGACCAGCCTGGCCGGTGAAACCCCTCCTCTACTAAAAATACAAAAATTAGCCGGGCATGGTGGCACATGCCTGTAATCCCAGCTATTTGGGAGGCTGAGGCAGGAGAATCGCTTGAACCTGGGAGGCGGAGATTGCAGTGAGGCGAGATCACACCATTGCACTCCAGTGTGGGTGAGAGAGCAAGACTCTATCCCAAAAAATAATAATAATAAAAAACCACGTTGCATGCTATATTGATTTGTATAGCTATTGGTACTACATGGAATTCATAGAGTAATTTTGCGTACAACTTTCTAGGAAATGTGAAAATTACATGGCATGAATAAAATCAGGGCATGTAAATATTTCTGAGCTGGAAACACCATGAAGGTCATCTGAACCAAACTACCCCACTATACAATATTCACAACATTAACCATTAAACATGTAATATTATGGTATAGGTGTTTTATAATGTTATTACATTTGCTTTATTGCCCTGCTTTTAATAAACTTTTAATGATGTGTATTCTTCTACACTTGTCAGTATTCATTCTTCATCTCTGTTTCTCAATACAACCTCTGTACAACCATCTTCATTCCTTACATGGCTTTCTTCCTCCGCACCATCCTATGTACACATATACCTATATACATAAGTGTATTTAGTATGTATGGAATGCATAGGCGAAAGGTACATGTACAGAAATAATGTATGGATGATGTATAGGTATATGGAAAATATGTATGTATAAATGGTATATCAGCCCATATGGAAGATATATATATATGGTATAAGTATAAAAATAGAAAAATACACACATTTGTAAAACAACTTGTGTGTGTGTGTGTGTGTGTGTCTGTGTACGGAGAGAGAGAAATATATGTTTATATAGAGAATACATAAACATATGGTGGAATTTAAAAATATGTATTTATATATGTATATATGTATACTTACATATATATAAACACGTATACTCCTGAATTACATTTATCTAGCATGCTACAAAATAACGATCACGACTAATATATTCTCTTTTCTTCTTTCTCTCTTTTTTATTCCCTTCTCTTGTATTATTTATTTTCTCTTTCAGTGTTTTTTCTTTCCTTCTTCTTCTGTCTCCTTCCTTCCCTATTTTAAGTTCCTCCTTCTTTTCCTCTGGCCATGTCATCCCTACTGCCCTATTCTTCATTCTCTTATCTTTCCTTCCTTCTCAATCTTCCTTCTGTCATCTTTTCTTAACACCTTCTCCTCTCTTTACTTCCTTTGCCTCTTTTCTTCACCATTCTTCTTTTTTCTTTTCTCTTTCCCTTCTTCTTTTTCTTTTTCCCCAAATGGGATTGTTTTATGTTTTGTTTCGTTTTTTTTTTTCTGAGCCATATTCCTGTGTGTTACCCAATAATAAAAAAGTATATATCTCATTGGTGACATTTAAGATTATGCCCAAATGATAATATTTGTACTCCAATCAGAGTAGCTTTACTTGCCAGGTGAATTTTTTAAACATCTAGGACAATTTTATGGCTTTAATAATTAAGCTTAAACGTATAAAATGACTATAAATAACATGAATTATGAAAAATACAGCAGAACATAAATATATTTACTCTCACAACCAGGGCTTAGGTGGAGGCAACATAAACTAAACATTGAAAAACCATAGCTAAGAGTCCAGAAATACCTGTAGGGTCAAGTTGAGTCTTGGATGATCTAGGTATTCTAGGGATTAATTGGAAATAAGTACAATCAGCAGATCTAAAGTTTGATAGGTGAAAGGTACACATAGATATAGATATATATTTACAAAACCTGGGTTCCCATGTCACTCTAGGCATGACTGGGATAGATGATTGCCTGATATCCAAAAAAGGCAGTTTTTCAAAAGAAATATAAATCAACAAAAATTTGACGTAGAGAAACTTGACAGCTGGTGTCAAGTTCACTAACCAAGGAGCTGGAAGACTATTGAGCTCAAAGACAAGATGCTAATTGTCTGAGGTATAAATGTGTGGACCAGACACTGCAAAGACATAGGGACATGGACACGACTGCACAAAGGTCAGGGATCATGAAGGTGGTAGTGAACCCAAAAGGAAGACTGAGTTTACTTTCATTCTAATCCTAAGCAGGGCTTCTTCTCTTTCATTTTCTAGTCTTACGGGAACTAATAAGTTCCAGAACAATAGTAGAGTAAGGCTACAAGTAGATATGTGTTATGTTTGCTTATCAACAAAGGTTAGAAGGCATAGCGTGGCCACCAAGAAGACCACTGCTCCATGTGAATGCTGGTCTCTTCAAAGTCATAGCCTTGGGCCATTGTGTATTTCTTTGATGCTACTATTGCTCAAAACCTTTTAAAAACTCTTCTTGAAACTAATAATTATGATGGTAATAATAATAACAATGTAGTGGGAACCATTTTGAGTGTTTGCTGTGTTCTAAGTACATGGTAAGGGTGTCACATTATCGTACACATCTTAAGAGAAATTCTGTGATGTAGTTATTCCATTTTACATATGATGAACATCGGCATAGAGAAATAGTTTATCCCTTGTCATAAAACCAAATATCAATTTTTTAAGTCGTAGACTCTTTCAAAGTAAAAGAATAAGAATAAGAAAAAAAAGAAGTCCCATTTGATTTCTTAATGGTGAACTTGGAATCATGTTACTGTACCTTTAAAAAGTAAAATTCCAATAAAAATCCATTAACTACTTTCAAATATAGCAATCCTCCTGTCCAGCTGTGAAAAGTACTAGATGATACTTATTTGCCATTTGTGTTATTTACGGTCCATGACTTTTATGGTAACTGGTTCCTATTATTGGTTTCTATTAATGTAAAACATAAGTGAACATAAATGAGGCGTGAATCATTTCTTTTTATTAGCCCCACAGTCTTCACTCAGTGCTTGCAGTAACTCCAGCTGTGTCTTGTTAGTGATAACCTATTTAAAGAGATATTTTTAAGAATAAGGAATTTGATTACAAATCTTTGTCCATTTAATATTACTTCTCTCCTATACAATAGTAAGGAAAAGAAACAATATGCAATTAATGTCACAGCAAAATCTTGAGCTGCCTTTGATTTGTATTGTGCCTAATATGATACTAATTAGACAACCAGTGGATTTTAGTAACTAGTATAAATAACAGCTAACTTGAAAGCAGGATAGGTTGTAAGTTACTTTTCACAGTGCAGCTGTGGACTTTCTTCTGCTAAGTATTTGTGTCATTAAAAGGTTGCTATTGGTATCAGAGTAATTGAACAATAGAGTTTAGAATTTTAAATAAATAACATTTAAAATAAATAAAAGTTATGGTTCTTCTGTGTTTAGGAGGCTGCCTATTAAATGTGACATTTGACATTCACCAAAAAATTTTAACTTAATGAAAAAACACATGCTCTCCTATTTCTATTTGTAGAAGGGCTGTTGGAAAGCTATGCTTAGAATTTTTTCCTAATATTTGTATTTACTCAAAAAAGGAGACAATTCTTTTTTTAATTATACTAAACAAAATGTACTTTGTAAAATTAGAAAACAAAGCAACCTATAACAAGTTTATCAGTTATAACATGAAGATCTTTTGATGCAAGTGGGGAAACTTCTGTTTAATTTTAAAGTTTTTTAATGTAATCAATTTTACTTGACAGAACATATCTTGAAAATAAGTGACATTATGTCATATATATTCTAACTCAGTGAAGAACAAATGGTGTTTTAAAAATAACTTAGTAAACCTGCTATACTTTGTAGATGTTCACTAGCCTTGGTCATCAATCATACCTCAAAAAAACTTCCATATAAAATACGTTCCTCATCCTGTCTTGTCAGGGGCCCTTCCGAGATATCACCGAAGTATTAGAACAACGCTACAAGCCTTTGGAGCCAACGTTGCGGGTGGCAGAACCAATCGATGAATTAAAGTTGGCCAGAGAGGAGCTCAGAAGAGAGGAATGGCTGCGAAATGTAAATGACAATATGTGAGTTCTTAGCTTAACAAAAATAGCTGTGACATATTTGGTGCCTTAATTTTCTAATTTTTCTATTTCCTAATACTGTAAAAAATCTTTTATTTGTGAGAAAAGGTAAAGCCACCCTTGACCTGTTCCAAAGCAATAATTTTTCAACATGCAAATGATTTAAATGAGGTCAGTATTGATGGCAAAAACTCTTTTGACAACTCAAAAGACAAAAAAAAGATCGGCATTTTGAGGATAAATGACCACTATCTATGTATCTGTGAAGATAAGTTTCTTAATTATCTATAGTGAAAGCATACATATTTATGAAACGCCTAAAATAAGATCCAGTAAGATGGAAGAAACATTTTTCTTAACGTGGACTAAATATCATTTTGATCTATTGACATAACATTGTAGTTTTAATAAATCAGATATAATGAAAGAAGTTAGCTTCTTTATGACTGAGGAAAATGACTGAAAAAGATGAAGAATGATTTAATAGCATATGTAATTTTAAATTATTTTATTAGCATCATGGATTTGGGTCTTAATTCAGACATCTTTCTCTCAGGCGCTTTCTCTCTCTTAAGACACTTTGTCACCAATAGAGTCATAGATAACTTATAAATAGACCATTTTAAATCTAAAATGGCTTTTTTATGATTGTCATTATTCTATAATGTATCACAATTATCTTTGCAATGTGTCTTATAATGTATCTTAATATTGTTTATATGCTAAATAAGACATTATTACATTATAATACTAAATATTAATGATAATATTGGTATAATATAAATTATTATAAATTATTGTGTAATACAAAATATAACATAAAATTATAATCATTTATTGCATTTACATAATACATGTGCTAATTATGTTACATAATAATTTATATAATAATTATAAAATATTTTAAAGGTGTGTTTTGATATAGAAGGAAATTAGAATTACCTCTTATCCATTGTAGTGGATTTTGGATTATTTTAACAGTTAGAAGATATATATACATGTACACATAAAATATGCTTTATTTGAATTATACATTTACACAAACATATCAAAGACAAAATTGGCAGGCATCTCAAGTAATTTTTATAAAGTTTTTCACTTTATAGCAATTACTTGAAGTGAAATAATTAGCTGTAGAGTGTTTAGCAGATTCTTTCAATAATTGATTGAGTTAACCCAACATATGATGAGTAAGAAAATAAGGAACTTTTTTTTCCAGTTAGTTTTGAGGAGGTAGATTCATTTTACCACACATATTGTAGAAGATTAAAGCTTCTCAGACTTAGCCAAGCAAAATATAAAATTTACTGATGATTATCTAAAGAGTTATATTACTCAGAATTCTTTTTCTGTTTCCAATGATGCAAAGGTTTACAAAATAGCATGACTAATTGCTCAAACAAATAATTGAGATGATTATTGATTATCTGATTGATATTTCTACAGAAATCATTGTATATTAAACATACTGTGATATCATTTCTTACTATTTTCCTTAGTAAGCCTAGAAAGATCAGCTATCAATGTTATCCCCAAAGAAAGTTGCTCGATTTGTATTTTCCATGGAATACTTGTACATATCTTCAACTTCCACAGTGTTGCTGATGACCCTTTGCTCTGAGGCTTTCAGAGATTGCAAAGTCTTTCTAAGATTTTCAACCAATCAGAAAAAAAACAAGTTGGAGATGCTAAAAAAAATTTCTTATAGATTCAAAGCTATCATATTTTTTTTGCAACTAGGCTAAGTAATTGGTCTTTAGCCTAAGGATAATTCCATTATTAGAATTGAAACACTGATTTTTTTTCATAGCTTCTTCTGAAACCATTTTGTTTTTTTGTATACTGGTTAATGCCTTATTTTATCTTATATGGCAAAAGAAATGTTAGAAATATAGGTTTTATATCATTGCAGATAATAATTCCATGAAGTATAGTCCTGTCACAAAGATTCATGGTTTGTTAATGCAGAGGGTCCTTTTACCACAAAACCAACTTTGCCTATAAGGAGTTAAAGGTAGTATATCAGGAACCTGCTATCTAGACCTAGAAAGGTAGAGTTTTTTATTTCTAATGTTAAGGACTCAAAGGGTAGCATTATATCTGAGAGTTTAATACATTTAGCTCTTTTGTTTTCATATCATTATGAAAATTGCAGCGTGTTATAGTAGAAGTAGTATGAACTTTGAAACTAGATCTATATAAACTCAAATCTTAGTTCCATTAAACAGCAGTATAATCTTGGTTAGTAATTTAGCCTACCTGAAACTCTATTTTCCTGTCTGTAAGATGAAGCAGAAATGTTACCTTAAGAGGCTGTAATGAGGATTGATAGAGAAAATGAGTATGAGTATAAAGTGTCAGGAACATAGTAAGGTCTTAATAAAAGAGAATTATTAACATGCTTTGTATTACTACAAATGTAATTCTGCATTTAAGACATCAAAAAGTTGTAAGAAATCACAGGTTCCAAAGATGGGTTGGATTTTATCCCCTAGCCTGGAGAACCAGAAGTTGAGGAGGACAATGAGCACAGCTCTGCCTACACCACAGCGTCCTAACCTCATTAAAGACTTCTCTTTATGCATCTAAAAGACAAATTTTCTAAGTGTACTTGTTTGCTAGGGCTGCCATAGCAAAGTACCACAAACAGATGGCTTAAAAAAATAGAAATGTACTGTATCACAATTTTGGAGGCTAGAAGACCAAGATGGAGGTGTCAGCAGAGTTGGTTCCTTCTCTGTGAGAAAGAATCTCTTCAGGCCTCTTCATTAACTTCTGGTGGTTTGCTGCTAATCTTTATGTTTTTCAGTTCCTAGAAGCATTCCTCTGATCTCTGCCTTCCTCACGTGGTGTTCTCCCAATGCCTATGTCTGTGTCCAAATTTTTCTTTGCTATAGGGACACCACACATATTAGAGTAGGTGCTTACCCTACTCCAGTATGACCTCATCTTCATTTGTTACATCTGCAGTGACCCTGTATTAGTCCGTTCTCACACTGCTATAAAGAGCTACCTGAGACTGGGTAATTTATGAAGAAAAGTGGTTTAATTGACTCACAGTTCCAAACGCTGTACAGGAAGCATGGCTAGGAGGCCTCAGGAAACTTACAATCATGGTGGAAGGGTGAAGAGGAAGCAAGCACATCTTCACCTGGTGGCAGGAGACAGAGAGCAAAGGGGGAAGTGCCACACTTTTAAACAACCAAATCTCGTGAGAACTCACTCACTATCATGAGAATAGCAAGGCAAAAATCCACCCCCATGATCCAGTCACCTCCCACCAGATCCCTCCACCAACAATGGGAATTATAACTCAACATGAGATCTGGGTGCAAACACAGAGTCAAACTATATCAGATCCTATTTCAAAATAAGGTAACATGTTGAGGTACTGGGTATTAGGAATTCAGCATATAAATTTTGAGAGAACACAATTCATAGCCTTGCATTCCTTGTTATTAGGAATGACAAAATGCTTCTTAATAATCACAGGCTGGTAGGTTATAGCTGTTAGTTAAATATCTTCTTTAAAATAAACATAGCAAATAGGACAATAATAATAAAGACATGGAAGATAGATTACAGAAGTTTTTTTGGAAGTCATTTTAAAGCTTTATTTGTTCTTGTTTTCAAAGGAACTCATTCAATTTTCTCAGGCCATCTCAAAGAAAATTATTTCCCTCACTCATATGTCTATCCTTATGAAGCCAGGAAGCCAAATAAGCAATTAATAAATAATTATGAAGGAACCTTTATATGGGAAAGTCTCATCTAGATATTGTGAGAAATAAAAAGGATTATGTATTGATTCAACAGATGTTTACATGTCAGGAATAGTTCCAAGCTCTAGGGACATAGTGGTGAATAAATCAGACATAGCCTCTACTCTCATGAAACTTATATAGCTGAAACCAACCAGGAAACCTAACAAAATTTTTAGTAACATTTACCAAGTACTTGATAAATGGTCAAGTGTCTGTAAGAGACAATGTATATATTTTTAAATGTCGAGTTTTCTCTGGTCTCTGATAATCTAGGAAAGCGTTCTTGACAGATAAGGAAGTGAGCTGGATCCTGCAAAAGATGATTGAGATTTTGATAGAGGAAAGAAGAAAGTAGATAAAAGTAGGCTGATGATATGAAAAGGAAAACGATGGTAGGAAAAGTTGACAGAACAATGACAAGGCCAATTTGACAGGCTAATATTTATGTTAGAGAGCGGGAGTAAGAAAAATTGCAAAAAAGTTCAAGACCAAGGAGTTGGTGGTTTATCCTATAGGTAGTGGAAAATTATTTACTGTTTTTTTAGAGAAAGTGGATGGTATAAAAAGAATATAAATTTGATTGTGAGACAAATGTATTTGAGAAGATATGATAGATGCAGTGAAACCCATTAGGATAAATATTGCAGAAACTTTGGTAATAGGTAATGGGTTAGAACTAAAGTGATAGAAGGAGTCGATATTCTCTTTCTTCTTCTTCTTCTGTATAATCTTTGAATGGATGCTTCTACTTGTAAGATGTTAACTACCACCTCTATGCCAGTGATTTCCATTTTAAATCTGCACAATCTTGATCCTACATTTCAGGTTTACATTTTCAACTGCCATCTTTGTGTGTATCTCCACCAGATGTCCTAAACGCAGTGTATAACACACTTTCCTGCATCTTCTCTTGAGTGTGAATTGCATCACCAACTATCTCCCCAAGCTGGAGACTCGTGAGTTACCTTCTCCTCCAGCGTCATCCATATCCTATCAGTCCTCAAGTCCTGTTTATTCTACCTTTTAAGTTTTTCTCAAATTCAGCCTCTCTTCCCCTTTATACTATCACTGTCTTAATTTAGGCACCTTAAAATTCCTTAACTTTAATTGCCATCAAATCCCTTCAACCTGGTCTACCTAGTCTTACTCTCACTCAGTGCATTTTACCACACAAGCACTAAAGAGATTCGATTATGCAATTATTATTCAGCTAAAATGCCTTTCAATGGCTTCTTATTGCCTCTAGGATAAAGTTTAATTTCTTATTGCAAGACACAGTTTTCAGGATCTGATCCAAGCTTATTTCTCTAACTAATCTTTGTCATATTCTGTAAAGAACTTTGTGCTCCAGAGATACTGAGCTGTTTTCATTCTTCTGTATGTCCCTGGTTCTCTCTTGTTTCTGTTAGAAATTTTCTACTTCCTTTGATTTATGAATCTCCTCAAATCCATTTAAAAAAATAAGGAAGAATTTTTGTTTGCCTTTTAAAACATTAAAACTACAACACATATTTATTGTAAAAACCTTAAACACTATTCACTGATTCTCAGTTATGTTTTCCAGAGGTATCTATTGTCAACCTTTTCTTGTGTATCTGTCCAGGAATTTTTGGTTACAAGTGCAATTATATGTATATTTATTATTTCTTTATTAAAATAAGACAGACTGTTATATATACTGTACTTCTTATTTATGGGATATGGTGATCACAGAGAATTTTAGGCTTTAAAATTTCAGAGGGGAACATTTCAAGGAATATTTCCAAACATGAAATGGGACCATGAAAGTTGCTTAGATGAAATGGGGAAAAAAGTTATTAACAGGTTGAGGAAATGGGAGGCCATAATGGTACCAGAGCTATTCAATGTTTAATTTACCCATCAAGACAGCAGAAATTGAGTGGAGTGGACAATCATAAATCAGATGATATAGGCTATGATATGGGCTTCACTAAGGTCTTATGAGAGGTGTAAAATTCCTATACATTGATATCTTCTGTTAATTGTAAACATTCTGGCTTAATACAGGAGACTATAATTATATCCAAAATACAATGGATTTAGGATATTGCAATAGAAATGAGAACCAATTAGTTTCAATTAATTTTCTGTTAGGCATAATAATGCTTCCCCAATCCCTATTGCCCTGCCAAAGAGTCTACATGTCCTAATCCTAGGAGCCTGTGAATGTTACCTTATATAATAAAAAGGTCTTTGCAGATTTGATTAAATTAGGGACTTTTAGGTGGGGAGATTATCCTGGATTATCAGAGTGGGTCCAGTTTTGTAATTCAAAGGTCCTTAAAAATGGAAGAGGGAGGCAGAAAGAAATTTGACTACATGAAAGGAGGTCAGAGTGATGCAACGTGAGGAGGGTTCAATTTACCTTTGCTAGCTTTAAAGATGGGGCATGAGCACCACGTCAAGGAATGTAGGCTGCCTCTAGAAGTCACAAAAGGAGCGAAAATTGATTCTCTTCTAGATCCTCTAGAAGGAACGCAGTCCTGCCAATACCTTGATTTTAGCCCAGTAAGACCTATTTTGCACTTCTGACCTCAAGAATGATAAGTTAATAGTATTGTTTAAGCCACCAATTTTGTGGTGATTTGTTATAACAGCAAAAGAAAATAAATGCAAGTGTTCTTCCTAACGGTTTCCAAATCAAGAAGCTACCTTGCTAGGTCAGACTTTGGTGTTTAGATTAATTATAATCCTGAGCTAAATTTGAAGGAACTCCTTAAACCCCTAAGGATTCAAGAGTCTTCCACAAGTTTAAGGTATAGACATTGAGGATTTAAAAAATGTAACAGTGACTGGAGTTTCCCTATGAAGAGGAGTTCATGATTAAAGCATATTGTAGCTATATTTTAACTTATATAGGCTTTCATTTAAGAAACTGTGTATAGACAGCTCAACAGCTGTCTCTACATCTTTTAGAAAAATAAAAAGGTATTAATTTACTGATAGTTATTCAGAGTAGGTGAAATGAGAGACATCCCATAAACATTTAGTAGCATAGCAGAACTAATAACTCTATTTCTGGAGCTCCTCCACTTGCTGGAACTAATAGCTATGAATCTAATGTGCCTTCATTTCTCTCAAATTTGCAACCTAGCTTAGATAGGGGCCTTGGTAAATATTGGATTTGGTAATATTATAAAACCAAAATGGGGTCCATTCACCCACCACAGTAAAACTCAGAGGTTTTTGCAGTGACAGACAGGAAGGTGTTTATTGCAGGGCGCCAAGCAAAAAGATTCAAGGAAGCTCATGCTTAAGACCCAACCTCCCCCGTGGCCTGCAGGTAAGAGTTTTTAAAGGCAGGAGCAAATTTCAGGAAAGCAGAAGCTACAGGCAAAATCATAAATCAATACATGGAGGTCACACATTAGTTTTGGCCTAAAAGGGTGAGATATCTTGAAGCAGGAGCTTACAGATGGTAGGTAGATTTAAAGATCTTCTGATTGGCAATTGGCTAAGAAAGAGAAACTCTCTTTTTAAATATTTGGGATCATGGCTGGGTGTGGTGGCTCACACCTGTAATCCCAGCACTTTGGGAGGCTGAGCCACGTGGATCACTTGAGGTCAGGAGTTTGAGACCAGCCAGGCCAACATGGTGAAAGCCCATCTCTACTAAAAATACAAAAAAATTAGCCAAGTGTGGTGGTGGGCACCTGTAGTCCCAGCTACTCGGGAGGCTGAGGCACAAGAATCGCTTGAACCTGAGAGGCGGAGGTGGCAGTGAGCCGAGATCCCACCACTGCACTCCAGCCTGCGTGACAGAGTGAGACACTGTCTCAAAATTTAAAAAAGTAAAATTGGAGGTGAATACAAAAATGTTAACCGGTTAGGGAGAATGACTTCCCCCAAGCCCCTTACGAAGGAACTTACAACAAAGGGTGATAGTTAAAGTTTAGTCTTCACTTCCCCCTTATCTGGGGTCTAAGTGCCAACAGATCCATTCAGTGAGAGTCTGAGCCCATGAAAGACAACTCAGGGACCTATGGTAAGATGTTATCTTTAATTCCTACAGGGAAAGCAAATAGCTCTAGAACAAGTTACTTATTTACTTCTGGGGCTGGCATTTCCCTTGAAGGGACTCAGGATTTTCCTTTATTTCTGTGCTTGGTGTGCACAGACCCCTAAAAAAGGGGGAACCATGCTCTGTTGTAGTAAACATCAGTAAAAAGTGAGTAAATTACTCACTTTTATTTTATTTATTTATTTATTTTTTATTTTTTTTGAGACGGAGTCTTGCTCTGTCGCCCAGGCTGGAGTGCAGTGGCTCGATCTCGGCTCACTGCAAGCTCTGCCTCCCGGGTTCACGCCATTCTCCTGCCTCAGCCTCCCGAGTAGCTGGGTCTACAGGCGCCCGCCACCACGCCAGCTAATTTTTTGTATTTTTAGTAGAGACGGGGTTTCACTGTGGTCTCAATCTCCTGACCTCGAGATCCGCCCGTCTTGGCTTCCCAAAGTGCTGGGATTACAGGCGTGAGCCACCACGCCTGGCCAAATTACTCACTTTTAAAACTTTAAATAGAATTTCTAATTAGGTATCATTTCATAGTCATTACTATAAGAAAAATGTTGTGGGAAAGGTTAAGAAACAAGATCTAAATAACAATTTTTAGAAAGGACATTTTACAATGTGGTATATACGGGTGAGCACTGGTTCTATTTATCATTAAAGAATAGTGAAAAGAAAATTTAACATATCTCAAAACTTTTTTGACTTGTGTAGTTTTTTCAGACACTTTAGACATTTAAAATTTGCATATTTTCTGAACTATTACTATTATGATAAACAGAGATTATCATATATTTTCAGATAATGTTTTCTTAACAATTCAACTTTTATTTGTAACTCTTCCACTTATTTTAATTACTAGCACAGTGTGCAACATTTATTAATCAGCAGAGCCTTTTTAAGTTAAAATACTAAATTAGCTAACCCCATTAACACAGAATACTCCAAACAAGCAGTAATAAGAGAGGCAGTTACTGTGCAAATCGTATTATACATGCGGGTGCTCTAGGGCACAGTTAAGCATGATTACCCTCTTTTGATCCAGTATTCCTCTGCCTCTCCCAGCTAATTTCCAGTGGAAATTTACAAAGTGCTGCCTTCATTTTTCCAGCTTAATTTTTCTAATGAAGTTCTGGTACTTTATAACACTGGGGATATAGATAATAAGCCTGTGTATAATTAAGAAGTTCTAGAATTTGTCTACAAAAGAGCTCTGTATTACTTTGGCTATATAGTGAGAACTGTGCTTTTTGTCCACTGTTTCTCTGAAAGAAAAAAAAGTTTATTTTAAGTAAATGACCACAGAATACTAGAATTCTATTCTTACAGACACCTGCGTCTAAAAAAACTTAAGATTTTAAAAATATATAATTTGATAATTTGGAATACTTTCAGTGATATGCTTGAGAATATGTACTTCTAGTATATATAATCAGACAAGTCATAAAAAGACACTTTTAATATTTGGACTTTATGCTGTAGAGGCATTCACAAGACCAGCACAGTGTTTTAGGCCCTGAGTGAAAGATCAGATAGCTTGCAGTTATCACTCTGTTAGCTACGGAGATGTTTTAGAAATGGGAGTCAATGGGGACAGAGGCCAGAGTCACTGGGGCCACAGTCCAGGTCAGAGATGAAGAGGACTTGCCATAGAACTGAGACGTTGGTAATGGAGGGTAGAGAAAGGTTGAGAAGCTGCTTTATAGGTAGGATCCTGTAACTAGGCGTGTCCAGTTTTTTGGCTTCCCTGGGCCACACTGGAAGAAGAAGAAAGAATTGTCTTGGGCCACACATAAAATACACTAATGATAGCTGGAACTTAAAAAAAAATCACAACAAATAATTTTATAATGTTTGAAGAAAGTTTACAAGTTTGTGTTGGGCTGCATGTGGCCTGTGGGGCATGGGTTAGACAAGTTTGCCATAAACCCTAAATCAGATTTAGGGGTGAGCCTGATATGGTCTGGATGGTGTGGTCAGAGGCACAGATGCATTTAGGATCACTGTCTCAGAGCTTTCTTACTCACAAAGAACAAAGATCCATTCAAGGAAACTCAAGAAACTAAAGGGATGTTTAAAAGATATATTGAGGAATTTTATAGAGATATAAAGACCCAAAGAAAAACTGGACTAAGACGAGTGGGGAGCTGTAGGGACATGGCATTCTTCTTCTAGTGGCATCTCTGCTTTCCTCTGCACGTCTGCTTCTTTCTACTGACTAGCTTAACTGATGACTCGTAAATCATAAATTTTCTTTCCCATAAATCTTTAGCTTTCACTTAGTTACCACCCAGGCCTAATTCAATATAACCTTCTAGCTCTAGAACCCACAGCTACTTCTGTTTTTCAGTTCAAATTTCTGAGAGAGAATCTATTTTGCTCAATTTATGTTAACAAATTGGCTCACATATGCCATAGGCTTGGAACAAAACAGACAATAAATAACGGTTAAGTTAAAGGTCTATTAATGTACTAATAGACCATGACTGTGGTCTCGGGGAGGGGTGTCACATTATATCAAATACAGTTTTTTTGTGTGTGAGTAGAGCCACAGGCAAGAATCTCCTCAGATTGAGGAGAGGAGAGGCAGGAACGTCCTCTCATGCCCTGAACTGATGGCTTCTGACTTAGGTGACTGGCTAGAGGATGATGTTCTGACTTATCTAAGAAAAAATATATAAGAAGCATTGCAAATTTGATAGCGTGGAGGATTTGGATATGAGTTTAATTTGGAGGCAGCTCTATTTGAGGTTCCTCTAGTGTATCAAGGTAAATATCCATAGTGAGCATTTGAAAATACTGTTCTTCAGTTAAAGAAAGATATTGTGTATTGAGATAAAGATTTAGAAATCATCAGTTTAGAGGTGATAGTTAAAACCTTGGTGGTGGAATAATCCCTCAGGAGAAACTATATAGAGAGAAGATTACAGATTTCTAGGAATTGCTTTAATGTTAGGGCAGTGGGTTTTTTTGTTGTTGTTGTTGTTTTTTTTTTTTTGAGACGGAGTCTTGTTCTGTTGCCCAGGTTGGAGTGCAGTGGCAGGATCTTGGCTCATTGCAAGCTCCGCCTCCTGGGTTCACGCCATTCTCCTGCCTCAGCCTCCCGAGTAGATAGGACTAAAGGCACCCACCACCACGCCCGGCTAATTTTTTGTACTTTTAGTAGAGACGGGGTTTCATCGTGTTAGCCAGGATGGGCTCGATCTCCTGACCTCGTGATCTGCCCGCCTCAGCCTTCCAAAGTGCTGGGATTACAGGCGTGAGCCACCACGCCCGGCAGGGCAGTGGTTTTTAGTCAGGATTGCTTAACTGCATCACCTTGAGGTTTAAAATGATATGCATATGCGTTCCCAAGTCTCAATCACAGATAGTTTGGTTAAGTAGGCATATATATTTGCAAAATATGCCCAGGTAATTCAAATGCACAGTTCTGGTTAAGAGTCATTACTTTCAGATATTGGCAGAATATGACGAGTCAGTCAAGAAACAGAGACAGCAAGAAAGACAACCAGGAGCGATTGTGCAAATCAAAGAGGACTGGCTACAAGAAGTGGATAAACAGCTTGATGCAAGTTCAAATTCAGTGAAAACTAAAAAGGAGGCCGGGCGCGGTGGCTCACGCCTGTAATCCCAGCACTTTGGGAGGCCGAGGCAGGTGGATCACGAGGTCAGGAGATCGAGACCATCCTGGCTATCACGGTGAAACCCCATCTCTACTAAAAAACGCAAAAAATTAGCCTGGTGTGGTGGCGGGTGCCTGTAGTCCCAGCTACTCTGGAGGCTGAGGCAAGAGAATGGGGTGAACCTGGAAGGCAGAGCTTGCAGTGAGCCAAGATGGTGCCACTGCACTCCAGCCTGGGTAACAG
Organism: Pongo abelii; assembly: GCF_028885655.2. NCBI lineage: Eukaryota > Metazoa > Chordata > Mammalia > Primates > Hominidae > Pongo > Pongo abelii. The sequence goes on along the minus strand of NC_071985.2, from coordinate 31,647,791 downwards.
AGTGAGACTCTGTTGCAAAAAAAATAAATAAAAAGAAAGAAAACTAAAAAGGATATCTAGGATATGGCTATTGGGGAGTCATTCATTAGTAGATTTTACTTTCCCCTGTATCACCTAGTTGTTACTTCTCCTGTATTTTCTTTGGGAATTAACATCACATTAAGCCCTCTATATATTGTAGAATCTATAGTCTTCTGTTTAAAAATCATTGTGTTACATCTTTGGTACATTCACAATTTATTAAGAATAACTAATGGTGATTTGGTGATCTCATACAAAAGCTTGCACAGTAATTTAAGATATAATTTATCTTGTCAGGGACCTTAAAATCATTGACGGAGCTACTTTAAAATTCTAAACTAGAGATTGCAAACTAGTAGCTTGTGAGCTGCATATGGCCTCCCCAGGGGTGTTGTATTTGGATCCCACAATATTCTAAAAATTAGATAAATTGAAAAGTAATTAAAAATGGCAATTAAATTATTTAAAACTCCAGATTTTACTGCTTATAGCAAAAATCAGGAGATCTAGAAGGAGCAGGCTCACAGTCTGACATGGCAACAATTGATTAAAACTTGGACTCTTTGGTTTACATCTGACTCATATATGTTACCTGCCTGGTCCTTTAACAGAAAAATAAGAGAGCCTTGTTCTGGATGATAAGCTTCTCAACAACAGAGCCCCTGACTTATGCACTACACTTAGCACAATAGTTGACAAACAGTAAGTGCTAAGAGATTTTTTACGATTGAATTTTGACTCTTGAGCTTGAACTAGATTTTGCTTGTTTTAGCCTAACATATCAGATCACAAAAATCATTCTCACTAAAAACAAGTCAAGCCAAAAAATGAAGTCAATTATGATTCCTCTTTGATGTTTATTAATACTACACTAACAGTCTCAGTAATAGGCTTATATTTTCTTTTGTTGTTCTTACTATGAACATGATTTTCCAAATTATGTCTCTTAAAAAACTAGTCTTAAGACTAATGTTAATGAGTTTCTTTCAAATAAATTTGGGGAAAAATTACATTGAAAACACTTAAATGGATTTTTGGCACTTACAGGGCTTCTCAGTCTTAAATATACTTTTATTTGATGTGACTATCAAAGAGGGGAAATAATACCGTATATAGCATTTTGCAAGTGTATTCACTCAACAAATATTATTGCATGCTGACTATATGCCAGGCACTACATTAGGCATTGAGAACATAGCAGTGAACAAGACAGACAAAAGTCTCTTTTTTTTTTTTTGAGATGGAGTCTTGCTCTGTCGCCCAGGCTAGAGTGCAGTGGTGTGATCTCGGCTCACTGCAAACTCCACCTCTGGGTTCAATTGATTCTCCTGCCTCAGTCTCCCAAGTAGCTGGGACCCACCACTACACCTGGCTAATTTTTGTATTTTTAGTAGAGACAGGGTTTCACCATGTTGGCCAGGCTGGTCTCGCACTCCTGACCTTAGGTGATCCACCCACCTTGGCCTCCCAAAGTGCTGGGATTACAGACATGAGCCACCGCCCCCAGTGACAAAAGTCTGTTGACCTCATGGAGCAAATGGCCTAGTTGGCCATGAGTCCCCTCATCTCATCTCTAGACCATAGTTTGGAATATGGTGCTCTGGATATAGTTGGATGTATTTCTTGCCACCTTTTATTTATTTATTTATTTATTTTGAGACAGGGTCTCAGTCTGTCACCCAGGCTGGAGTGCAGTGGCATGATCATGACTCAGGGCAGCTTTGACCTCCAGGCTCAGGTGATCCTCCCACCTCAGCCTCTCTAGTAGCTGAGACTACACCTCACCACCACGCCCAGCAAATTTTTGTATTTTTTGTAGAGATGGGGTTTCACCACGTTGCCAAAGCTGGTCTCAAACTCCTGGGCTCAAGTGATCCACCCACCTTGGCCTCCCAAAGTGCTAAGATTACAGGCGTGAGAAGTTTACGTTCTTTAAGTGATTTATATAAGTCCTTAAAATATCTAAGTTCATCATTTTTTGAAACTTTGTTAGTTTAAAACATTTGATGTAAATGGCCTAAAAGAAGAGCCTATGTGAATGCTATTTAGCTGAGGCCTTTAACTTCAGTATCTTTTATCAGAGATTTTTAAAAATATTTTTCACAATCAGAAGAAAATAAAGTGAACTCTGCAAAATATATATCAGAAATTTGTTGCATAGATGTAATGAAATTACTGAGCCAAGATGATTTGACATTGTTAATAATAATAATAATAATAAATCCAGGGAAATGTATTCCTCTTAAGCTAAGAAAAATGTAAGGAAAGGGGAAAAATATCTTTCCAGTTAAATTTAGAAGCTTGCAATATAAGCTTACTGTTTAGTTGAACAGATAGTCTTGCCACTTGCATTCTTTATATTTAAACATTACATTTCTGTCTCCACCCTGGGGGGGAGATATTGCTGCCTAAATAGTTCATGAGTTTTAAATTTATACTATGAATTCTACTCTAAGTATAAAATACTGTATTAAGCGCTTATAGCTATGATTTGTCCTCAACCATAAAGGAAGTCTGTCTAATTTCTATTCCAGATTGTTGCTCATTTTATTAATATCTTCAACAAAAACTCCACTAACCTATGTTTTGAAATCTTTCTGTTCATACTAATGAGCTATATATTAGGTTTACCTGGACATTTAGGTGGTTAATACATACAGTAAAGATGCTTTTTATTTTTCATATTGAAGGTAATGAAAAATAGACTGTTATTTATTTGCTGACCTTTTATTAAAACTCAAACTATTCTGTATCATAAAGGACAAATATTCAACATCTTATGGCCCAAAAAGGGCCCATTAAAAAAATGGGCCATAAAAAGGTTTGTTTTTTTAGAAGGGGCAAAATTATTCATTATTAATTATACTTACTACAATTGTAAAACATGTCTCATCCTATTTCAAATATTGTTGCCAAATAATTTGTATATTTCCAATTACATGTTCTTTCAAAATGCTTTGCCTTAAAAAAGCTTATGATTGGTTTATGAGAACCGGGTCATCTGATAATGAGATCAGGCATGAACTGGTTATAACTCAGCCCCTCAGCCCTCAAAACATTAAATTTACTATTTTCTTTCTTTATTTTTTTGAGATGGAGTCTCACTCTGTTGCCCAGGCTGGAGTGCAGTAGTGTGATCTTGGCTCACTGCAGCCTCCACCTCCCAGGTTCAAATGATTCTCCTGCCTTAGCCTCTTGAGTAGCTGGGATTACAGGCCCATGCCATCACACCTGGCTATTTTTTATATTTTTAATAGGGATGGGGTTTTGCCATGTTGTCCAGGCTGGTCTGAAACACCTGACCTCAAGTGATCCACCCACCTCAGCCTCCCAAAGTGCTGGGATTACAGGCGTGAGCCACAGCACCCGGCCTAAATTTACTATTTTCTATATTATAATAATGGTTAAAATATTAGAGTTAAGAATAATTTTTGAGCAGGTGTACTTTTATAACATAAACATTTGCTGTTTGTTGATTCATTTATTAGATTAAATCAACGTCATTTATCCATATTTCCTTTTACATTCTTTCATCAGTTCTTTCCCAACTTTTAAACGTAGGTGTCTTTGCTTGTCAAATCAAGTTTTGTAGAACAGAGTACAGATTCCCTTCCCTTAATAAGTCTAGAGTGGAATTTTTCTATTCTTATTTTCTTCACCCCAATTTAAATAACTGTTTGTTTTGAACATTACTAAGCTCTTACTCCTTGCCACTTCTTTGGCAAGTATTTTAGATAGACCTTTTAAGCAGATATTCTGGGATGACCCCTAGCAGCCCGTCCTATATCCCCATTTAGGAGTTCCTGTCCTTCCAGTGTTGTTAATGATTGGCATGAGGAGGCTGCTCATAGACTAACATCTTTATTAACGAAGCTTGTGAGAATGTGCTAAAATTTTGCTATAAGAACAAAAAACAATTGACATAATTCCTATTGTATGTAATTTAAAAGATAAAACTATTGATTTTCTAAGAAATTCTTTGTCATTTATTACCCCAGTAGTGCATGCTAAAGAAATAATAGCATCTTACAGTCACTCTTATTAGAAGTAAACTACTACTTGAACATACGAAGTTCAATTACTCAAATATTGCAACAATAAAATTCATAAGACCTTATTTGCTATTCTGTTACTCATTATATTTTCTTGTCTATAAAGGATAGGAGGTTTTGAAACTTGAAAAGTAAATAATTTTATACCTACTTTGAGAATAAGAAAAAGTATGTGTTTATCTTTTCCCACCTGAAAAAGTGAATGTGTCAATAGTCACTTATTGTTTAAGAGTCTTGTATTTATTTTATAATTCATGAATACAAAATGTCTTCCAATAGAAGGTGGAAAATGTCAGACTTCTGTGGGCATCAAATGATTGTAAGACATGTAATTTAGCAACAGAGTTTAGAGAGAGGAATGTGATAATGGGCGACCGCCTTGATCCTCAGTCTTTATTAGCCTTTGTAATGCTGTGGCCAAGTCAGCCCTCCAAGGAGAGAGCCAGTGTAGCACCTCAACGATGGTTACAGGGTGTGACAGGAGTACCTGCAACTGGGCTAATATTCTCAGTTGCATAGAGATGCAACATCCATTATAGAGATGTTAAGACAAGATGAAACCGCTGAAACTTGACCTGTACTAATAGGAGACAATATAAGCACCCTGGCAACAGCATTCTATTTTCTTTTTTCTTTTTTTTTTTCTTGAGACAGAGTCTCGCTCTGTCGCCCAGGCTGGAGTGCAGTGGCTCAATCTCGGCTCACTGCAAGCTCCGCCTCCCGGGTTCACGACATTCTCCTGAGTAGCTGGGAATACAGGCGCCCACCACCACGCCCGGCTAATTTTTTGTATTTTTGGTAGAGAGGGGGTTTCACCGTGTTAGCCAGAATGGTCTCGATCTCCCGTGATCTGCCAGCCTCGGCCTCCCAAAGTGCTGGGATTACAGGCATGAGCCACCGCGCCCAGCCAACAGCATTCTATTTTCCAGGCAACTTGGCTACGTTCTTATAAGAGCCCACATATGTTTTCCAATCTTTTACCTCTGAGCATCTATTTATATGGATCCCTTGCTTGCATCCCCATCCTCGATTCCCATTTCTGTCTAATGGAATTTGACCCATTTGTTAAAGCCCAGGTTAGATAGTGCCCTCCGGACTCTCCGTTCTCATACGCTTCTTTTATTGCCTTTATCCTAAAAGCTTCACTCCCCGCCCTACCCCCAACTCCCACTTTGTACTGTTATAGTTGTCTTTTTCCCTCATGAGATTTTAAGAGCCTTTGGGCATCTGCTCGTTCACCTTTTTATACTCATAGTGTCTAGTACGATGTGTTGAACATATTAGTTAATAAGACATATCTGGTGGATTGAATTAACTATGAATCAAGTCACCAAGAGTTTATTATATACTTAATATTTGCTTACCTAATACAAATTCAGAACTGAGTATCCCTTTCAGTATCACAATGGCTGTCTCTAGGAGAAGCCTAAGCCTCCATTTGCCTCCCCTTTCCCAACCCCCACCACCACTCCATTCCAACTTTCCCCATTCAGCTCAAGGAGGGAGCAGGGCTGCTGTGATCCATCCCACAAGGTAAGGTGGTTCCAGTGGTGGGGTTCCCTGTCTTTAGATTGTCTTTTGACCTCTCAGGAGATTTAAGTACTAAAATGTCATCCTGGATTTGCTCCCTTTGGGGAGAATCCTTACCTGTCTCTCACTTTTCTTTGACTTTCCAGTAGGGAAACAGTAAGGCTATTCTCCCTGGAGAGATAACTGTGCTATCTGTAAGCTCACCTCTGATTTTTGCTAGCTGTTGAGATGCTGAGGGCAGGTCCAGGAGCAGTCCTCACATTAGAAAGTGTTGGATTGGCGGAGCGCGGTTTGCTCATGCCTGTAATCCCAACACTTTGGGAGGCCAAGGCAGGAAGATTGTTTGAGCCCAGGAGCTTGAGACCAGCCTGGGCAACATAATGAGACTGCATCTCTATTTTTAAAATTTTTTAAATAAACAAATAGACAAAGTGGAGGATTATACAAGCTCTGCTATAAATTTTTAGAGAAACTTGTTCTAGTTTGCTATTTCTCCTACCTCTATTCTAGATGAAAGGACTATTTGTATGCTATTGTATAGCTCATTGGAGAATGTATTACAGTCTGGAACCAAATTCCTGACTTGTAATAGAGTATCCCTTTATCCTGTTTTATGTTTAATACATAGTTTGCGCTGGGAGCTCTTCAACTGAGAGGGGGCTGATCTAGGACATGTTTGATGTTTGAGACTTACCTGTTCCATAGCCATTTGTTGATATCTATAAATCTCTATCACAATGTCTATTTTGAAATAATTTACTTAAGGCAGAATCCACTGCAGATTGTATAACTATCCTATTGGGCAGTCATAATTCATACATATGTAAAAATAAAAATGTTTTACAGTTTATATCAATCTGTAATATATTATTGTCAATGGATTGTCTTTTGTGTGTGTGTTTGTGTGTGTATGAGACGGAGTTTCTCTCTTGTCACCCAGGCGGGAGTGCAGCGGCTCAGTCTTGGCTCACTGTAACCTCTGCCTCCTGGGTTCAAGTAATTCTCCCTGCGTCAGCCTCCTGAGTAGCTGGGATTACAAGCACCCGCCACTATGCCTGGCTAATTTTTGTATTTTTAGTAGAGACAGAGTTTCGCTATGTCGGCCAGGCTGGTCTTGAACTCCTTACCTCACCGCCTTGGTCTCCCAAAGTGCTGGGATTACAGGTGTGTGTCACCGCGCCCAGCCTCCATGGATTGTTTTCACGGGCAATCTTGTCTCCACTAAGGCTGTTCATGATCTACTTTGTTGCCTTCACAAGAACCAAATTTTCTAGCTATGTTGAATGCTTTTCAGTTTCTTCAGCATTCCTTTTTATGCTCTAACTCACCTACATGTATTTGCTTATGTTGTTTTTCCCACCTTAAGTAGCTTTCATCAGATTCTTAACTCTGCTAGCCTTTCAATACTCAGTTGTGGCATACATGGTCTGGGAAGATAATTTTTCCATGCCGCACCCTCCATCTCCCTGCCAGTAATTCCCCATACCCTCACACACACATGTATATGCAAACACAAATCTTTCTCTTTGCATTAATTGCCTCTTGTCCATACATCCATCACAAAATTTATCACCTTCTACTTGTGTTTATTGTCCCATTTCATACCCCTGCTAGAAGGTGAATTCCTTTCAGGTATACTGCATCTTCCATCATTATACCATTGTGTTTTTCTTTTCTTTTCTTCTTTTTTTTTTATTTTTTTGAGACAGGCTGGAGTGCAGTAGCACAATCTCGGCTCACTGCAGCCTTAACCTCCAGGCTCAAGCAACCCTCCTGCCTTAGCCTCCCAAGTAGCTGGGACTATAGGTGCACAACACCACACCTGGCTAATTTTTAAAATTTTATTAAAGGCGAATTCTCACTTTGTTGCCCTGATGTTGATCTCCTGGCCTCAAGCGATCCTCCTACCTTGGCTTCCCAAAGTACTGGGATTACAGGTATGAGCTGCCCTGCCCAGCCCTGTATTTTTCAAAATGCCTAGTATATACATTTATTTCATTTAAGAGTTGTTCAATGAGGCCGGGCGCGGTGGCTCAGTCCTGTAATCCCAGCATTTTGGGAGGCCGAGGTGGGTGGATCACGAGGTGAAGAGAGCGAGACCATCCTGGACAACATGGTGAAACCAGTCTCTACTAAAAATACAAAAATTAGCTGGGCGTGGTGACATGTGCCTGTAGTCTCAGCTACTTGAGAGGCTGAGGCAGGAGAATTCGCTTGAACCTGGGATGCGGAGGTTGCAGTGAGCCAAGATTGCACCACTGCATTCCAGCCTGGCAACAGAGCGAGACTCCGTAAAAAAAAAAAAAAAAAAAAAAGAGTTGTTCAATGAATAAATATTTAGATAATAGAGAAATCAGCGTTAGTTGGAGTGGTAGATTAGGCACCTAGGACAGCTGGATGTTAAAGTGGATTTTGAAAGAGGAGTAGTGCATGGATGAGCATTTCAGGAGGAAGAGCATGAACAAAGGCATAGAGGTAGGATGGGAGAAGAAAGGCAAATGGCATCATGAGAACAGCAGGTAGGGAGTGGTTGAACAGCCTGAAGAGATCAAGTGCATTAGAAAAAGCTTGAAAGCTAGGTTGGAGAATTTAGGCTTGATTCAATAGGCAAGAGAGGTTCATAATTTGAAGATTTCAATTATCTGGCAGTGAAATAAATGCATTGATGGAAAACCTAGAGTTATGTGTAACAGTAGTAGGACTTTAAGAAAAAGAGAAATATTAAAGAGAGTTTTAAGGTAGAAAAACAATAAATGTAATTTGTTAGTGTTCTTATTTGGAAAATACATATATATGTATATAATAATAAAATAATATTACATGTACTCAGTGTAGAAAGACTTTATAAGAATCTACAATGAACTCCAACAAATTTACAAGAAAAAAACAAACAACCCCATCAAAAAGTGGGCGAAGGACATGAACAGACACTTCTCAAAAGAAGACATTTATGCAGCCAAAAAGCACATGAAAAAATGCTCACCATCACTGGCCATCAGAGAAATGCAAATCAAAACCACAATGAGATACCATCTCACACCAGTTAGAATGGCAATCATTAAAAAGTCAGGAAACAACAGGTGCTGGAGAGGATGTGGAGAAATAGGAACACTTTTACACTGTTGGTGGGACTGTAAACTAGTTCAACCCTTGTGGAAGTCAGTGTGGCGATTCCTCAGGGATCTAGAGCTAGAAATTCCATTTGACCCAGCCATCCCATTACTGGGTATATACCCAAAGGACTATAAATCATGCTGCTATAAAGACACATGCACACGTATGTTTATTGCCGCATTATTCACAATAGCAAAGACTTGGAACCAACCCAAATGTCCAACAATGATAGACTGGATTAAGAAAATGTGGCACATATACACCATGGAATACTATGCAGCCATCAAAAATGATGAGTTCATGTCCTTTGTAGGGACATGGATGAAATTGGAAATCATCATTCTCAGTAAACTATCACAAGAACAAAAAACCAAACAACGCATATTCTCACTCATAGGTGGGAATTGAACAATGAGAACACATGGACACAGGAAGGGGAACATCACACTTCGGGGACTGTTGTGGGGTGGGGGGAGGGGGGAGGGATAGCATTGGGAGATATACCTAATGCTAGATGACGAGTTGGTGGGTGCAGCGCACCAGCATGGCACATGTATACATATGTAACTTACCTGCACATTGCGCACATGTACCATAAAACCTAAAGTATAATAATAATAATAATAATAATAATAAAAGAAAAAAAAAAAGAAAGACTTTATAATATATTTACAATGGACTTATTTTCCTGGAAGCGAATTAACTATTTTTAATTTTTGCTTCCTGAGACCTCTACCAATTCTTCTGTAACTGCCCAGACATTCAAGTTGTTACTTGTTTGTATATACCACTATATCTCTACATTGCTTTCAAGAATTTTTGCCAGATCTATGTCTTTGATAAGATTGTAAAAAAAAAAAAAAAACAGGTAAGTACATATATTACTTTTCTTTAACATGAAGTTTAGTTAATTGAAAAGTACTCACTGTAAGCATAAGCACAACTGAGTATATATTAAAAACTAGTAAAAGAACATCGTTTTAAAGTAATTGATAATTATGTAAAATTTTACTATAAACCAAAGTGATTTTTTAATGTTAGTAGCTATTTATACTTTATAGAGCAAATCTGATTTGAGAATTAATTTTTTCCTAATTTGAAGATAAATGTTATTTAAAGATTATAAAATATCTAAATATTTTTGAATATACATACATGCACATATATATGTACAATTAAGAATATATATGTTATATGTTACTTTCATGAAACATGTTGGCTAAATGAAAGTAGAGTTAATTCATGAGCAGGGAAATACCCAGTCTTCCAGCCTTGTCATCTCAGCCATCCATTCCCTTGAGAAGGCAAATTTTGTTCAGACACAAAGAAAAATGTACCATTAAAATGCAATTCAGAAGTGATAAAAACTGTAAGTGCAGCAGCCGGCTCACAGCACCTCCTTTGTATACTCAGGGACATTGGGGCCACATTAATTTTTTTGTGTGTGATGTCCATCCCACATGCAAATTGGCACTGGAAGGACCATAATCTATCTTATATGAGAGCTCTTTTCCCAAGAGCATACGTAATACATGCTTCTGTAACTTTGTATAATTCAAAGCTCTGTATTCTGTTTATTTTTTATTTTAAATAGTGTTAGAAAATATTTTCTTAGGAAAAATATTAAGAAAGAATTTCTTAATAAATATTAAAAAGAAATTGCAGAGAGGTATTAAAATTGGTGAAAGAATGCTACTTTTTCTAAGTTTATTAAATGGCAAAAATAATAACTTTCAATTGAATTTAGATTTTTAAAAACACCCTTCTTTATCTTAACTAAATGAGATCATCTGTGTGAAAATTTTGGCATATAGTAATGGCTCAGTAAATATATGTTGAACCTCAACTTTTTTTTTAAGTCTGAATTTCAGAATATTTTTCTCAGGAGAATATTTTATTTTGCTATTTATAGTTTTTATTTCCCAGAGCTCCCACTTTTCTCTAAATGTTTCTTTTATTTAAAAAAGCATCCAACTTTTATTTCATTAATACCATATCTCCTTTGATTATATGTGTTAAAAATTTCTGAATTTATTCCTGTTTGCTGCATTATGATGTCTGTTTCCTCTAGCTTATTCCATATGTTTGGATTTGTGTCCTTCCTCCACGTTGATTATTTTCGCACTGGTAAACCATTCTTAAGTTTATATTAAAATGGAAAAAATAAAAATTAGATTAGAAACTCTATGGGTGTAAAAGAGTGGCTTTTTGATAGATTTTATTATACTCTGATACAGCTTTTTAATCAAAACATCCCCAAATTGTTGATATTTGAACTCGTTTCTCTGAGAACTGTCATGTCTTTTCAGAAGATGCAATCAGTCTTCTGAAGGATATAAGTCCAAGCTGCCAGTGCATTTAAGAGACAAGCAAGGGAAGAGTTCAATGGCCAGTCTTTGGATTAAAATCTACATATTCCATTTGGTGCCTCCCCTTAGCCTTCCTCTGTACCTGCTTTCCTTGAGACTAGAGCTTTTTGGTGTAAATTTTTCTGAGAATAGGCTCTGATGGATACATGGACTGGGACATGGACCTGGGGATTTCATTACTCCTTACATAGACTTTCAGCTGTTTTCAGCTTCATTCCTTCTCTCACTTTCTGCAATAACTGTAGATTTAGTTCCCGAGCTTTTCCATGGTTCTGCAGGACAAATTGCCCTGTTTCTCTTTGACATCTCATTCTTCTGGCACTTAGATTTCAGTTTTCTTAACTCTTTTGTGTCATTTATGAATTTTCTATCTTCCTTCCACCTGCTAAAAATTAATTGGTATTTTCAATTATTCTTTCTTATTTTCTGTCCTACTTCTTCTTATAGGTTTATAACTTTTTAAAAAGATTTATTTACTCTTATTTCAGTGTGTTTTGGTGAGGGATCTGGGTTATACTGAAAGCATATCACAATCTTAGATGTTCTGTGAGAGTTTATATGGGTTTTAAAAGTTTGGTCTTTTCTGTTGATCATAAAAATATCTAAAGTAATAATGATGATGATAATGATAATGGTTGCTGCAACAGGTTCCTTCGATTTTTACATCCGCTTTTAGCACCAACATTATTTATTGGACACATTCTTTTCAGCCTCCATGTTAAATACCTTACATAAATTAAGTTGTTCATTCATTGTAATAACCCTATATGGAAGTCAAGGCTCATTCAGGTAACTTGCATAGGGTAATACAGCTAGCAAAGCAAAGCTAAGATGTGATTACAGGTCTGGCTGGCTTGAAGACCCCATTATTCATAACTGCTACTGCTACCAATAATGCCACCATTATTCAAGTGATTTAAAATTGAAGAAAGCCTACTTCAATGAGAATTGACTGTATTGGCTGTCCTTTTGATTTAGGGATACTATTTTTAAATTAAGAACATTTTCATTTATATGATGAATTTTGAGTTTTTGGCATAATTAATTCATAAATGTACTATTTAACATTATCTCTATATATAAAATACTTGAGACTCGCAAAAATTCTGTGAAGAACATTTTAGTATCTCCATTTGAAGAATAGAAAATAAAGATTAATAGAAGTAATTAACACAGATAATCAGTGGCAGAGGTTGAAATGGAATCTAGGTATTCTGATTCTAAATAATGTATCATTTTCACTGTACTATAGTACTTCTACAAAGCCTTATTTTAAAAATCAAATGTCTCTAGAAATCAAGTTAAGAATAGCTCTTAAATATTTCTTTCAGGTTTTTGCCATTTTCTTCATACCATAAAAATGAAAAGTACATCCCATCAATGCATTTATCAAGCAAGTATGCTCCTATTTCTTACAAAGAACAATTCCGAAGTGAAAATCCTAAGAAATGGATCTGTGACAAGGTGAGTTAACAACACATTTTAAAAATTTATTCCTTTTTAAAAGCTAGAAATATACATTAATTAGAGCAAATATAAATATTCTTTTTACAATTAAGTCCTTTATGGTAACAACATTTTTTATAGCTGTTTTAGGTAAAGATGGTGCTGCTGACCTATGTAAGATTTTTTTTTTCAGTATTGTATTCTTAAGTTTTATGACTTAGTTATAACTTAACTGCCCTAGGATCAAAGGCATGGATCATTGGCATTGGCATATGAGCAGGGTTTGAGTATGAGGTCACAGAATGGAGTTAAGCTAACTCTCGGGCATGGAGATCAGGGCTTGTTTGCTCTCTCTCAATCTGTGTATGTATGTTTATAGATAGCTAAATAAAGAGGAGGGGAGAGAAGACAAGCATTATATAAAACATGATGTATAAATGTATAACATACATTTAACATGCATATATGTATATGTGCAACTCCTGAGTGTCATATGCACTTTCATAACAGGTACAGCACGTATACGTGGCACTTATGTGATATATTAGTCTATACTCAGATAGCCACAACAAAGTACCATAGACTATGTGGCTTCAAGCACAGACATTTATTTTCTTACAATTCTGGAGGCTGGAAGTCTGAGATAACTGCCAACATAGTTTCTAGTGAGGCCTTTCTTCCTGGCTTGTAGACAGCTACCATCTCCCTGTTTGCTCATATGACCTCTTCTTTCTGGGCAGAGAGAGAGCAGGCTGTCTTGTATCTCTCCCTGTAAGGGCACTAATTCCAAGGGAGCAGGACTCTACCTTCATGACCTTATTTAACCTTAATCACCTCCTTACAGGTTCTGTCTCTAATACAGTCACATTACAGGTTAGATATTCAACATATGAATTCTAGGGAAACAATTCAGTTCATAGCCTTCCATTCCTGGCCCCCAAACTCATGCACTCTTGAATGCAAATACATTCTTTCCATCTCAAAAGCCACAAGAATCTTAATACATTTAGTACCCTCTCTAAAGTCTAAAGTCATATCTAAATCATAGGAACATGACAAGGATGCCCACTCTTTTCTTTCTTTTTTTGAGATGAAGTCTTGCTCTGTCGGTCAGGCTGGAGTGCAATGGCGCAATCTTGGCTCACTGCAACCTCTGCCCCTCAGATTCAAGCAATTCTCCTGCCTCAACCTCCCAAGCAGCTGGGACTACAGGCACATGCCATCACGCCTGGCTAATTTTTTGTATTTTTAGTAGAGACGGGGTTTCACCATGTTAGCCATGATGGTCTCCTTCTCCTGACCTCGTGATCTGCCCACCTCAGCCTCCCGAAGTTCTGGGATTATAGGCATGAGCCACCACACCCAGCCTCAAGGATGCCCAGTCTTACAACTACTATTCAGTATAGTACTGGAAGTCCTAGCCAGAGCAGTTAGGCAAGAGAAAGAAAGAGAAGGCATCCACACTGGAAAGGAAGATATAAAATTGTCTGTTTGCAGATGACATGATCTTAAATATTAAAAACCCTGAAGACTCCACCAAAAGACTGTTAGAAGTAATAAACAAATGCAATAAGGTTTCAGGATACAAAATTAATGTACAAATATTAGTAGCATTTCCATATACTAACAACGAACTGTTCCAAAAAGAAATCAAGATAATAATCCCACATAGGAATCAATTTAACTAAGGAAGTAAAAGATCTGTACATTGAAAACTATAAAATACTGATGATATAAATTAAAGAAGACACAAATAAATGGAAAGGTATTCTGTGTTCATGGACTGGAAGAATTTAATATTGTTAAAATGTCCATATAAACAAAGTGATCAACTGAGTCAATACAATCCCTATCAAAATCCCAATGTCATTTTTCACAGAAATAGAAAAAATAATCCTTGGCCAAGCAGGGTGGCTCATGCCTGTAATCCCAGCACTTTGGGAGGCCAAGTGGGCAGATCACTTGAGATCAGGAGTTCAAGACCAGCATGGCCAACTCGGTGAAACCCTGCCTTTACTAAAAATACAAAAGGTGGCCGGGTGTGGTGGTGCCCCCCTGTAGTTCCAGCTACTTAGGAGGCTGAGGCAGGAGGATCACTTGAACCTTGGAGGCGGAGGTTGCAGTGAGCTGAGATCATGCCACTGCACTCCAGCCTGGGTAAAACAGTAAGACTCTGTCTCGAAAGAGAAAAAAAAAAAAAGAAGAAGAAGAAGAAAAGAAAAAACAATCCTAAAATTCCTGAACCACAAAAGACCCTGAACAGCCAAAGCAATCTTGAGCAAAAATACTGAAGATGGAAGCATCACACTATCTGATTTCAAATTATATTACAAAGTCATAGTAATCAATACAACATGGTCCTAGCATAAAAAATAGACACATCAAACAATAGAATAGGATACAGAACCCAGAAATAAATGCACACATTTATGCTCAATTGATCTTTGACAAAGGTCCCAAATACACACAATGGGGACAGGATGGTCTCTTCAACAAATGGTGATGAGAAAACTGTATATCCACATGCAGAAGAATGAAAGTGGATCCTTATCTCACACCATATGCAAATATTAACTAAAACTAGATTAAGACCTGAAACTGTAAAACTACTAGAAGGAAATATAGGAAAAAAGCTTCTTGACATTGGTCTAAGCAATTATTTTTTGGATATGACCCCAAAAGTATAGGCAACAAAAGCAAAAATAGACAAATAGAATTGCATCAAACCAAAAAGCTTTGCACAACAAAGGAAATGATCAACAGCATAAAGAGACAAACTATGGAATAGGAAAAAAATTTGCAAACCATACATTTGATAGAGTTAATATCTGAAATATATAAGGAACTCATACAACTCAATAGCAAGAAAACAAATAAGCTCTTTTAAAAATGGGCAAAATACTGGAATAGACATTTCTCAAAAGAAGACATGCAAATGGCCAACAAGTATATGAGAAGATGCTCAACATCACTAATCATCAGGGAAATGCAAACAGAAACCGCAATGAGCTATAACTTCACACATGTTAGAATGGCTATTACCAAAAAAACAAAGGATAACGTATTGGAAAGGATGTGGAGAAAATGGAATGCTTGTACACTATTGGTGGGGATACAAATTAGTACAGTCATTATGGAAAATGGAGGTGCTTCAAAAAATTAAAAATCGAAGTACTGTAAAATCCAGCAATCCTATTTCTGGGTATAGATTCAAAGGAAGTGAAATCCGTATATTGAAGAGATATCTGCAGCCCCATGTTTACTGCAGCATTTTCAAAATCGCCAAGATATGGAATCAAACAAATTATTCATTGAAGGACAAATGGATAAAGAAAATGTACTAGATATACACATTGGAACACTATTCAGCTTTTAAAAAGAAGGAGATTCTGTCATTTGTGATAACATAGACGAACCTGAAGGATCTTACACTAATTGAAATGTTAGGCACAGAAATACAAATACTGCATGATCTCATTTTTATGTGAAATCTGAAAAAAATCAAACTCAAAAGTGTAGAGTAGAATGGTGGTTACTAGAGACTTGAGGCAGGAGGTAGGGGTGAGAAATGAGAAGGAGATATTTGTCAAAAGGCACAAAGTTTCAATTAGGATGAATAGTTCTGGAGATCTATTATACAGCATGGTGACTAAAATTAATAATGTATTGTATACTTGAAAATGACTCAGCATAGATCTTAAGTGTTCTTGTCACAAAATAGAAATAACTGTGCTAAATCTTATGGATATGTTCATTAGCATGGTTGTGGTAATCATTTCACAATGTATATGTATATGAGAAGATCATGTTGTACACTGTAAATATATACAATTTTTACAAATGGCCAACAAGTATATGAGAAGATGCTCTGCATTATTAATCATCAGGGAAATGCAAATAGAAACCACAATGGCATATAACCTCACACATGTTAGAATGGCTATTAACAAAAAGACAAAAGATAACATGTATTGGCAAGGATATGCTGTGTTCATGGACTGAAAGAATTTAATATTGTTAAAATGTCCATACAACCAAAGTAATCTGTTGAGTTACTGCTGGTGTATTTAATTTGTCAATTATACCTCAGTAAAGCTGTGGGAAAACAAACAAAGAACTACCAAGAAATACCATATAATCAGATATGGGTGAAACTTGCCTCATCTTGAGGCAAACTTCCTGTGTAGCTGTGAACCTGTGAAACCAGACAAGTTACGTGCTTCCAAAATGCAATGGTAGGACAGGCAAAGGGGTGATATTTCTATGCCAAAAGGGAAAAATTGTAAGAAAGGAATGGATGATGTGTCTCAGTGAAGTCTAAAACCTAACAAGGCAAATTCTATTTCATGTTAAGACTTGAAAATAATCCTTTTTGGTTCAATATTTTGCTCTCCAGTTCCTCTGGGATGGCAGGGTCATCCTGATGGCTCTGTGGGTGAGGCAGAGTCTCTCTGCAAGGGCCCTGCCCACATGGCTCCCTGTAAGGGTGGGTCCTGCCCTAGAGGCACTGAACAGGGTCATCCTGCCCCACGGAATCTGGAGAGGCGGCCCCACTCTTTGAAACCTAGAAGGAAACAGTCCTGCTCCCTGGGCCTCTTGCAGGAGTAGCAGCCCCAGTGATCTCTGAATCCCCTTAGGGGTCATTCTTCCCTTTCCTTGAATAGTGGTCCAGTCCTTGTAGAATCCAAGAAGTCCCACAATCGGCCTTAATTCTTTTCTGCTTTCTCTGCGCTATTTACTTCAAACTCTTGGTGTCTTAGCTGGTATAATCTCATCTCTGTTCCTGGCTTCTGTTCATAGAGCTGATGAAGTCCCTGAGTCCCATCATCTCTTTATCTATTAGTCTAGAACTTTTTCTAGGCACTGGAAATATAAGATATTGTTTCTACCATGTTATGCATTTCCTTAGCAATATGTTCCCACTCTAGCTCAAAACCCAGCACTCACAGACTGTTGTATGCCATCATTTAATCTTAATCACCTCTTAAAAGCTCTGTATCCAATATAGTAACATTGAGAGTTAGGCTTCAACACATGAGTGGTGGTGGGGGTGGCTACAAAATTCAGGCTATACCATGTAACATACATGTTATATATGCAGCACACATACAGCATGGTGATTATAGTTAATAATAATGTATACTTGTATACAAACATACATATACATATTTATCTTTGTGCTGCACTTATAGATAGGGAAAAAAATTGAGTGGCACATATATACCATGGAATACTATGCAGCCATTAAAAAGAATGAAGTCATGTCCTTTGCAGCAACATGGATGCAGCTGGAGGCCATTATTCTAAGTGAATTAATGCAGACATAGAAAATCAAATACTGCATGTTCTGACTTATAAGTGGGAGCTAAACAATGAGTATACATGGACATAAAGATGGAAACAATAGATACTGGGGTCTCCAAAAGAGGGGAGGGAGGGAGAGAGGAAGTGGGGCAAGGGTTGAAAAACTACCTATTGAATGCTATGTTCACTATTTGGGTGATGGGATCAATAAAAGTCCAAACTTCAGTATTACATAATATATTCATATAACAAACCTGTATATGTACACCCTGAAATGAAAAAAAATCACATATAAAAGGAAACCCATATTACTGTCTAAGGACATTCCTAAGAGAGTTTGCTTTTCTGAAAACATTTAGTGTAAACATCATTACACTACATATTCTGCAAAATTTAAATGTTATGGTTCATCGTATTATGTTTTATATCTAGAGCTTTTTAATTTAATTTTTGGCTTAGAGTAAAACTTTCAATAGATCTGAATGAACAGGATAATGTATATGTATATTCGTTGCCCATATTACAATTCAATAAGGGCTTCAGAATTAAGAACGTTAGTCAAAAAACATGATATATAAAGGAAGAAAGAAAAAAATATTTTTTATCTGATTTCAAAATATTTTTTACCTCTTAAATAAAAATGTCTGAATTGGGAAAACATGTCTTAGACTGTAAGAGATGAAAAAGGAAAGTTCTTACCATGCATTTAACCTGTTGTTCCTTGTAGGGAGAAAATATAATTTCTTTTCTTTCCCTCATAGATTCTTAGCTGAGATACTTTCCTGAAAAGTCAGATTAACAAGAGAAAAACCCAGTCAAAGCGTATTAACACATGCCATACCTATCACATGGAAGAGGCCTCAGTTCAAAAGTATTTCTCTCTCAAGGCAGTGGCACAGGAGCCTGGCATAAATAGTACTTTAATAAAGAGCTATACATTCTATATAGTGACAAAACAAAGAATAGAGTATCTCCAGACTTCCAAAAAGCAGGAAAATGTGGGAAGATACATTCATGGAAAGAACAAAGTCTCCTCCAGGATCTTATGGCGCCACTGTCTCTGAGCTCTGTTTCTGAGATAAGCAAGCGTTGTACAAGTGCCTGCCTTCAGGTGGGAAAGGCAAAGAGAAGGGCAGAATGTGCCCCTGCATTTTAACCTTCTTTAGCTCAGTGATCTCCAGTATTTCAGAGAGAAATATTTTGGTTTCCTTCACTAACAGTTAAAAAATACACACACACACATGCACACACACACATCTCGGAATTTACACAAAATGAAGTAGTGACTTTCTGGAAAGGAATTGGGGCCACTGGAAAGGGTATGGGTTCCACATACTACCAGACCTAATGATTCTATTAATAGTCTATCAGTGAGGATTCGTTCATTTGCATACTGCCTCCTTCCTGAAGGGATTTAAGGCATCTTTCTAAAAGTAAAATGTGGCCGGGCACAGTGGCCCACGCCTGTAATCCCAGCACTTTGGGAGGCCGAGGTGGGCAGATCACAAGGTCAAGACATCGAGACCATCCTGGCCAACATGGTGAAACCCTGTCTCTACTAAAAATACAAAAATTAGCAGCTGGGTGTGGTGGTGTGCACCTGTAGTCCCAGCTACTCGGGAGGCTGAGGCAGGAGAATCGCTTGAACCCAGGAAGCAGAGGTTGCAGTGAGCTGAGATCGCGCCACTGCACTCCAGTCTGGTGACAGAGCAAGACTCTGTCTCAAAAAAAAAAAAAAAAAAAGTAAAATGCAATAAGGGTCATATTATTGAAGTAAGGATAAGGGGAAATGATCTAAGATGAGAAGAGTTTATATGCCTGCAACATAAAGGGAAAGCATCACGGTGGTGGTGATTTAAGAATTTCAGCTTCCTGGTGTCCAACATGAAAGGGAAGACAGAAGTTACAGATGGATCTTCCTAACTCAAAAGGAAGAAACGTTAGACCAAAAAGAAAAATAAGGTGTTTCTTTACTAAACTCTAAGAAACATTCTTTTTTAAGGACATTATAAATATGGGATTGCCAAGGGGTAAGACATGCTGGAAAGTAAATTGGATACTTCAGAAAGCAAATTTTTTTTTGTTTGCAGCTAAGACATCTTAATTAAAAATGGCCTTCAAAAACACTAGTAATTCCAAGGCATTAAGAATGTATACAGTGAGTCATTTAACCTAGTTCACCCTTAGAACTGATCGACAAACCTAAATGTTGATGATAATATCTGTCTTGGTCTGTTTTGTGTTGCTATAGCAGAATACCTGAGACTAAGTAATTTATAAAGACAAGAGGCTTATTTAGCTCATGGTTCTGGAGTCTGAGAAGTACAATAAGGCTGGCACTGGCATCTTCCTGGCTTCTAGTGAGGGCTTTTGTGCTGTGTCATAACATGGTGGAGAAGGTCAAAGGGGAAGCAGGCACATGAGGAGGCAAAACCCAAGAGGCGCACTGGATTTATAATAACCAACCCTTGAGGGAATGAATCCATCCTCGTAAGAATCTAATCTAGTCAGGGAGAACTCACTCACAACTACTAGAATGGCACCAAGCCATTTATGAGGTATCTGTTGCCATGACCCAAACACCTCCCAAAACCGCCACACTGGGGATCAAATTTCAACATGAGTTTTGGTGAGAACAAACTCAAGCCATAGCAATGTCATTTCATAAAATTCAGCAATCAACCTGTTCTAGGCACATGTTTTTAACTGGCATGCAACCATTCAGAATGTAAGCTAAATATGCTTTTTAACTATTTATCTAATTTCATATTTTAAACATGTGTAATGTGATCTGCATCTCATTTTCTATTTGACATAAACATTTGTTGCTTTTATACCATCTCACTGTTCTATTTAATTCAAAGAGGTGTTCATTTCTTTAAAATATAAATGACTTGTGACATTAAGCTGCTTCAGAGTAAGACATGTTCTTGTGGAAAATGTGTTTCCTAAAATAATGTAGTACTTCCTTTTGGTTTTATGCAACGGATTCACTTCATATATTCTGATGTATTTTTCGAGAATATGCATTTATTAAACCATAAAGTAAGCAACTTTATGGAAATATGGAAACTTTTGGATACACAGTAAAAAGAAAAGTAGTATATTTTGTTATTTTGGAGGAATAATTGTATGCCTCCATATACTTTTAGAATGCATACATATTTAAGAAAAATAATCACACATAATTATTCTTGTTGGCCTCGTGTATTAGTCTGTTTTCACACTGCTATAAAGAAACTACCTGGCCAAGGTGGGCGGATCACGGAGTCAGGAGTTCGAGACCAGCCTGGCCAACATAGTGAAACCCTGTCTCTACCAAAAATACAAAAATTAAATGGATGTGGTGGCACACACCTGTAATCTCAGCTACTTGGGGGGCTGAGGCAGAAGAATCTCTTGAACCCAGGAGGTGGAGGTTGCACTGAGCCAAGACCACACCACTGCACTTCAGCCTGGGTGACAGAGTGAGACTCTGTCTCAAAAAAAAAAAAAAAAAGAAAGAAAGAAAGAAAGAAACTACATGAGAATCTGAGACTGGGTTATTTTTAAAAGAAAGGTTTAATTGACTCACAGTTCTGCATGGCTGGGGAAGCCTCAGGAAACTTACAATCATGGCAGATGGTAGAAGGTGAAGGGGAAGCAGGCATGGCTTACATGGCAGCAGGTGAGAGAGAAGAGTGCAAGGGGGAACTGCCAAACACTTTTTTTAAAACAATCAGATCTCATGAGAACTCACTCACTGTCACAAGAACAGCATAGGGGAGACCACCCCTATAATCCAATCACCTCCTACCAGATCCCTCCCTTGACACATGAGGATTACGATTTTAGATGAGATTTGGTTGGGTACACAGAATCAAACCACATCACCCTAAAAATTAAAAGAAAAATTGTAGGTATTCTTTATTTATTTATTTATTTTTTTTTGAGACAGACTCTTGCTCTGTTGCTGAGGCTGGAATGCAGTGGTACAATCTCAGCTCACTGCAACCTCCACCTCCCAAGCTCAAGTGATTCTCATGCCTCAGCCTCCCAAATAGCTGGAATTACAGGCATGCACCACCACACTCAGCTAATTTTTGTATTTTTTGTAGAGACGGGGTTTTACCATGCTGGCCAGGCTGGTCTCGAACTCCTGGCTCAAACTCAAGCCAAGACTTCCCAAAGTGCTGGGATTACAGGCCTGAGCCACCACGCCCAGAGATTGTAGGTATTCTTTAAATCATAATAAATCATCAGTCCCTCCAACTCCATACAAAACCATGTAGAAAATTATTCACAACAACTTTACATTTCTCCCTCCCTTCTTACCTTCCTTCCTTTTTTTCTTCCTCCTTTCCTCCTTCCCTTTCTTATTTCTCCCCATCTTCTTATTTCTTAAAATAAACAACAACATTAAATAAACAAACTTACAAAAATTAGCTGGGCATGGTGGTGCACACCTGTAATTCCAGCTACTCAGGAGGCTGAGGCAGGAGAATTGCTTGAACTTGGGAGGCAGAGGTTGGAGTGAACAGAAATTGTGCCATTGCACTCCAGCCTGGGCAACAGAGCGAGACTCCATCTCAAAACCAAATCAAACCAAACAAAACAAACAAACAAAAACTATGTCTCTGTGTGGTGGCTAGCATAATCTGTACAATACATAGGTAGTCATTTTATTGGTTAAACATAAAATCTTAGAATTATTAGAAATACTTTATAATTTGATTTGATATTAAGCAACTTGGATGGGACTTGCATTCAATAGGTTGCTAAAATACTTTTTTCTATACTTTTATAAAACTTTGTTTCTTGATATTGGCAATTTTAGGCTTCAATTTATTAATTATTGGTGGATTAGAGAAAATCTTAGGGAGACTAGAGATGTCACATTCAAAATGTTGAAGAAAGAAAGGGCTGACATGATCTTATGGTTCTTCTATGGCAAGATGGAGTTGAATGCAGTAGATTGACGTTAGCCAAGAAGGCTCAAGCAAGTATATTTGGCTTCTGTCCTTTACTCTTCCCATTATATTTTTAGATTGTCTATGTAGAAAGCTTTAATTCACTTATATTATTTTTAAACATAGAAGTTATACTTTTCAAATGATTTATTAACCAATTGTGTTAAAAGGTGTCAGTTGGCAGAAAATCAAAGGTAAGTAAATATTCTTCCTCTCATTACATTCATATTAAATCGATTTAATGTATCAAATATTATTTAAATTTTTGTTTTATTTTTAATGCTATTGAACTGAAGAGCACTATACAAAGAAATCAAAGTCAGCAAATTTAGAGCAAATAATACGATTTTTCTCAAAAGTATGAAAATCAATAATGAAAAGTAGCATATATATAATTTTTGAAAGTGTGGAAATCAATAATAAGATAATGTGCATACCATATAATTTACTCATTTTTTTAATCTATTTGTAAACTGCCCAAGTTAAGTTGTTAGATTCTAAGTCTGTGTCTTAAATGGTCGAACCTTTTAAGATGAGGTAAATTCTTTGTATTCATAAATTCTTTATTGTACTGATCTCCATATTTAAACTAGATGTGAAGTTAAAGAAGGAGAATCTACCAGTCAGTCACTATTAATTTAATCTATTTGGGTAGATCTAAAAGAGTTGGACAATAAAAAATTCAGTGTACTAAAAACATCCTTTTGGTTGTCAAAACATTCACATATGTTCGTATTTACTGAAGCAGAAATGATATTCTAAAGCCTTTATCTGAATTGGAATGAGTTTCCATAGGCATTTTAGACAACTGATTTTAATGGAACCATTTGATGTTTTCCCTTGTTTGAAAAATTCAGGAAGAGACTCTTTCAAGATGGTTCATGTTGATAGAGCTTTTCCTCATACGTCTTATTACAGGTGAATTACAACAGTAGAGAAGTTCTTTTTTTGTTATTTTCACATGCATTTTGGTCCTAAACAGGATTTTGTAAGCTACAAAGCATAAAAATATCCAGTACTCTAAAGAATTAATTTAGAGAACCTAAGCATATTGCACAGAACATAAAGTTGACCTTTACTGTCTACGGCTTTTGGAATGGAGTGGGATGTAGAACACATCATAGATTTAATGTGGCACATTGTTGTCTGCAGAAACTTGGGTGGGATTGTGACTGCTTGCCCATTGCACCCAGTGATTGAATCTGCTGTCACCAGCATCCTGATAATAATGAACATTCAGCTTAACGACCGTGATTATGATTATCATAATTGATGTGCAAGTGCAGTGTGTGGGGATCATTATAGCTGAACTGTACAGCAGAGAAACATGCCTCAGTTATGGATAATTTTACTTTTTATGCATTGATTGGGATAAAATATGCCTTTCTATTTAAACAGACCAGCTTCATATAATTTTAAGAATCTTTCCATACATGCTGATTGATGATTATGCACTTGCTGAAAAACAGCCCCTTACAGTTGTTTGTTATGTGTTGTTTCATTTCATTAGTAAATGTAAACAATTAAATAATTAGGTGTAATTGAGGGAAAATATTTTGCTTATGAGGATGGCCTTCAATAATCAAATACTCAGTTTAAGTGATTTTTCTCTCTCTCCCTCTTTGGCAATATATTAGAGACTGAATTTTTTCAGTTTTCTTCCTCTGATTACCCTTGTCTAGTCTTTCTAAGGACAGTAGGCTTCAGGAAAAGTATAAATTTACATGAATTTTTGTTATGAATTTATAGATGCATTTGTATATGCATATATTTATATGTATACTCTAGTCTACTATGCATTTCAGAAAATTGGGCAGAGCCAAATACTGTATTGTATTACTTAGTAAAATAATATTTAGCGTATAGAATACTTTAAATGTATTATGTAAAGATATATACATTTATGCTGCCTTTGCTTTTTAATCTGGTTTGTTTCTGATTAATTTGATACATTGTTTAGTAATTTCCAATTATGCTTTTAAAAATGATACAACAGGGTTCCTGATTTGAATTTTAACTTGTGAATGAAAATAATATGTGCAATGATGTGTCTAAGATTCTCAAAAGATTAGATCTGAGCATATTAGTTATAATCATTAACCTAAGGGCACAATTTGCATTTGATTCTAAAATATTTCATTTAAGTGATGAACAAACATAGTGGAACAAATTTTTACAAAGAAGCATGGTAAGCCATTTTTAAAATCTTTATATTTTGTAACTGCAATAAAGCTTGAAACTGAGAGATCTCTCCATTAGATTATTAATAGCTGTACAGCTCTGAAGAGACTATGGTTAACATTTCCGTCGGAGGTCTGTAAGATTTACATTACCCCAGGTAAGATGTTTGCCCTAGATGTGCGGCTGTACACTGTGGTGGAGGACAAAATCTTTTTCTGACAGTGAGAGGTTTAATAGTTTGCCTATGAAATTTTTTTTCTGGAAGTTTTTAGTCCCAATATGATTCCTGAACTTTATGAAAAGTTTCTCCTGAAGTTTCTAAGTCTCAGACCAGGTGCAATGGCTCACTCCTGTAATCCCAGCACTTTGGGAGGCTGAGGCAGGAGGATGTCTTGAGCCTAGGAGTTTGAGACCAGCCTGGGCAACATAGTGAGACCCTGTCTCCACACAAAAAATTAAAAATTATCTGGGCATGGTGGCACATGTCTGTAGTTCCAGCTACTTGAGAGGCTGATGTGGGAGGATTGTGTGAGCCCATGAGTTGGAGGCTGCAGTGAGCTATGATGGCACCATTGCACTCCAGCCTGGGTGACAAAGAAATACCTCATCTCTTAAAAAAATAAAATAAGAAGTTTGTAAGTCTTTAAAAATTCAACATATGCTAGTCTTCTCTGCATTGTTACTCATCTAGAATGAGAGTTAAATTCTTCTTCTGACAAAGATCATGGAATATGTTATCTCTGCATTTTTCTACAATTAAACTCTTAACTTTATATTTTTAAATTTGAAGGCCTCAATTTACGTTTTTCTTGCTGTTGTAGGAAACTGAGACAAGATATCAGTGTGAATTGTGGCCTCCAAACCTATTGCCTTCGTTCCGAAGTATAAGATTATTGCTTTAATATCTTTCTGTGACTTTCTGGTCTTGATTTGACTCAGACAAAAGGAGGTTTTACTGGAATAAGGGGACCCCAAATGACTGGAAATATAAATAGGAAATATACATTGTGCCTTAGAAAGAGGCCAACTTTGGTCTTAAGAATCATGGAAGTACTTGAAACATAACATGAACACAAAAGTTAGCTAATAGTACTTAGACAAGTGTCCTCCTGGCTATATCTGGAGGTTTGGCATGGAGAATTCAAATGGATATTTCTGTGTACTTCTAGGTAGGCCCCTATCAAACCATTCAGCAGCAGTGTGTTTTGGGTACTGCCAATGAGATGAACACTTTTATGCATATTCATATATCTTTGCCCTAATGATTTCCTGAAAATAAAATTTCTGAGTCAAAGAATGTGATGGGTAGTTTTATGTTATGTCAGTTTGACTAGGCTATGACACCATTATTTAATCGAACACTGTGTAAGTGATGTTGTGAAGGTGTTTTTCTGATGTGCTTAAGATCTATAATCAGTTAACTTTATGTAAAGCAGATTATCCTCCATAATGTGGGTGGGTCTCATTCAATAAGTTAGAGGTTTTAAGAACAAAAATAGAGGGTTCCCAGAGAAGATATTCTTCCTCAAGACTGCAACATCAATCCCTGTTTGTGTTTTCAGTTTACTGGAGTGGACTGCCCTACAGATTTAACACCTACCAGTTTCCAAAACTGCATAAGCCATTTCTTTAAAATAAATTCACCCCTCCCCCGACATCTATCTCATTGGTTCTCTTTCCTTGGAGAACCCTGACTGATGTAGAGTGAATGCATAGTATTAATACTTTCATTATGCATTATCTAACTGCTCTGAAGCGGAATGAACAAAAAAGTACCTTATTCCATATATACATATCCCTTCATTGTCATTAACACTGGTTGTTCTCAGTGGTTTTTACAAAAGATGTACACACATCTTTAGTCTTAAATAAACTGGAATTTTGTTTGCTACTGAATAAATTTATAGATTAATATGGGGGGAATTGACTTTTAATATATTGAGTCTTAGCATTCAAGAACATGCTTTGTCTCTCAATTTATTAAAAATTTTTTAATTGACCTTAAGAAGAGTTTTGTAACTGTTCTAGTTTCCAGTTATTGGCTAAGCATATTTCTAATTATTTTATATTTTTATTCTGATTAGGATTTTCTTTTACCTTATTATTTATTAATTTTTAAAGACTATTACCTTAATGTGCTATGTTTTAATGGTTGCTTTATGAATTTTTCTACTAATTCTAGCATTTAGGTTTACTAGGTAGACAATTACATCATCTGCACATATTTATATATTCAACCTTCTATCTTTCACTTTATAATCTTTTTACTTCATTTAAAAACTTTCTGGTCATATTAACTAACACATAGCATAATGAAAAATAGATTAAAATGGTCATCATTCACTTCTGAATATAAAGTTTGCTATTGGATACATAATATACATACACACAATTGTAACTACTTGATAGTGTCATATATACGTATAACTAGTTAAAATATGATATTGAAATATTAAGAAGTTACTATCTTTTCGAGTGAGGTAATTATTGAAGTCTATTAAGTAATTTCTTAGTATCTAAAAAGATCAATATATTTTTCTTTTTTAACCTTTTAAAACAATGTACTACATCAATATAAGCTGTAATGTTGAACCATCCTTGTATTCCTGGCATAAACTCTCTCTAGTTTATAAAGTGTTATTCTCTCAGCATGATGCTAAAATTTATCTAGTTTTTATACATACAATTGATCAAATAAATCTATTCTATGTATCTAGTTTTCTCATAACTCAGCTATTCTTATCTGCTTTTACTCCCTTTGGGTTCAGCTCATGAATTAGTCTTACAGGGAATGGGGCTTTAAAAAATTAGAAGAAAAAATGAGTACTTTTTAGTAAATATTATAGAAGTTATATTTTAGTGAAATCTGAAGCCTGTTTAAAGACCGTTAAAAGATGTCAAACTGGAGGAAATTTAATAAGTGTATCCTCTCATTTCTCCCAGTTTTCTTGTGAACAAATCTTCCAGGTGATGATATGGTTTGGCTATGTCCCCACCCAAATCGCATCTTGAATTGTAGTTCCCATAATCCTCAACTGTGGTGGAAGGGACATACTGGAGGTAATTGAATCAAGGGGTCAGTTTCCCCCATGCTATTCTCATAATAGCAAGCAAGTTCTCATAAGATCTGACAGTTTTATAAGAGGCTTTCCCCTTCATTTGGCTCTCCTTCTCCTTCCTGCCATCATGTGAAGAAGGACATGTTTGCTTCCCCTTCTGCCATGATTGTAAGTTTCCTGAGGCCTCCCCAGCCCTGTGGATCTGAGTCAATTAAACCTCTTTCCTTTATAATTTACCCAGTCTCAGGCAGTTCTTTATACCAGTGTGAGAATGAACTAATACAGATGGTGATGCTGGTGTGTGTGTCTATCCAAAGTAAGATCCTCGACTGAGTGGAAACATACCAAATCAATTTTACCCTCAACATGTTGCCCTGAAATTGCAGCATAATTTACCTTACGTGGTTTCAAAAGCTACCTTTAAATGGGCTATATTACATAAGTCTAATATTTTTCTTCTAGGTACAGTTTTCTGATCTGCTGTTGGCCACATCTTGCTGTACGTCTATAGGTTAATGACTAGGATCACACATGCATAGTCTACAGGCATGCCCAATAATTTCCCTGTAACTTTATGAAGCATTTTGTATTACTGAACTTCAGCTTCCCATGTATCTCTGCATGCTGATTGTCCTCTTAGTTTTAGCATTTCTGGTACAGTCCCCATTCATTATTCTCATTCAGTAAAGGGAATCTCAAACAATTAAATTGAATTTATCATGCTTTTCTGAAAATTATATTTTATATGATTAGATTGCAAGAATTCACTTTAATTTTAGAAAATTTAGAAAAGAGAGAAGCAAATAGAGAAAATAAAACCACCTATTATTCATTGCCAGTATTTTATTATTCTTACAGTACTATTTCAGTCTCACTTTTGTACATATAATCTACCACACAGATACATACAGAAAATAAGTTTGCACTTGATATATTCTTTCATAGCCTGTTGTATTCACTTACCATCCTTGGACATCACAATTTACCAGAATGCTCTGAGTAATTTTCTTTGTCTTTAAACATTAATACAGTTGATCATCACTTTAATGGGGATATGTTCAGAGAAATGTGTCATTAGATAATTTAGTTGTGCGAACATCATAAAGTGTACTTACACAAACCTAAATGGTATAGCCTACTACAGACCTTTGGTATATGGTATAGCCTACTGCTCCTAAGCTAAAAACCTGTACAGCATGTTACTGTACTGAATATTGTAGACAGTTGTAATACAATGATAAGTATTTGTGTATATAAATGTATCTAAATATAGAAAAATTACAGTAAAAACAGTTAAAAACCATACTGTAAAGTATAATCTTATGTGAACATCATCATATATGTGTTAGTTTGATGGCTTACAGTTTATCATTTTAGTTTAAAATTTTTCAGGTACACAGTGGTTCCTTTCAATATGTAGATTTAAAGCTTTCCCGTATTTCTGGAAATATTTATTAGATTATAGTTTTAAATATTCTTTTTTACTCTTTTGTTTATCATCTTAAAGACTCTAATTATATTTAATGTTGAATCTTTCTTTGCCTATCTTCCACTTTAGCCCTTTTCTCTCTCACCCATATTACTTATTTCATTTTCCTTTTTTTTTTTTTTTTGCTTTCTTTTAAATTTGTATTCAAATCTATTTCCTTTGGGCCATATATAATTTACTTTTCATATCCGATATGATTTTGTCTCTTTCCTCAATTTCTTTCCTGGGATTAAATAAGTTTCCTGCATATCTTCCTGGTTTTGGGTACATTTCTGTTCTTAGTTTGTGAGCTTTTATATAAATTATTTCTTAATTTTTGTTTGAGAATATTTAATTCAATTTGAAATGTTTTCTTATTGTTTTCCGGAATTTTCATTTGCTGAAACATTTGAATTCTCACTTTGATTTTTTTCTCACAGTGAGTTTTTAATGAGGTTCTATTTAGCTTATTTTCTTTATTTTATGGACAGAGTTCCTAAGTCAAGTATGTACTTTTCTGTTACTATGGTAAATTTGGTTTCTTTAATAAAATAATGTCGTAGGGAAGAAGAGGGAGTTGATGTCTTGTGGTTTTATTTCTGCAGGATCCTTTTTTTTCCACTTCTACTTCCTTCTTTCATTTCTGACTCAAGGGTGCATCTTTCTCTCTTTATCTCCCTCTTCCCTAGAAGCAATCGCTTCAGATTCAATGCTCTTCTCTATAGTTGATGCCATGAACTATCAAGTCACAGGCCTGTGTTTAGCCTTTTAACACTTAGTTTTTAAATTTATCTTTCTGGAGGTTATTTTATCAGTGTTCTCTGTGCCCCTCACCTCTTTCTATAACCTTTAGTAAGCTTTCTCTCCCCTTGCATTTTACACCCAAAGGTTTGCAACAATGAGGAAAGCTACCATATTAACTCTTAGAATTTGATGCTTCTTTCTTTAATTATAACTAATTTAAGATTTGTATTCTTTATTTCCTAGTAAGGCTGAAGGTATGTGTCATGTATAGTTTTACTTGTGTTCCTTGATAATATTATGATGTATGGAGAGATTTGGATTTAGGCAGCTTCCATTTTCTAAAGGCCAGCTAAAACTCCTTGAAGGTCATATTTAGCAACAGTTGTCTTTAGTCATTCAACAAATACTGAACACCTTCTATGGAGTAGGAAGTATGCTAGACAATTTAGAATGTAAATTAATCACTGTTTTAAATACCCCAGAGAAAAAGGTCATACATATATAAGACTGGATAGTAAAGAACCCTAAGGATCAGTAAGTGCTAAACACCTATGATTGCAGACAACATGGACTTTCAGTTCTCAGGGAACAAGAACTTTCCAGTTTCAAAAGGTTATCAGGGCTTAAGTTGAGAGAATAAGGACAAAGATGTTAGATGATAAGACTGGAGATCTCGCCGGATATAGAATATGCAGGTACCCGCTAGACTATCCTAAACAATTAGTCTTTAGGCTAGGAGAGTTAAAAGGTTTTAAGCAAGGATTGAAAAAGTGAGGTTTATGTTTTTAAGAAGTTTTCTCTGGATACAATGTGGATACTCAATTTTAGAGAGGCCAAAATGAATGGAGAAGGGACAAGTTTGTGAGCAGTAGTCCAAATTATATTTAATGTAGTTTGTTCTACAAGAATGGCAGTGGATTTGGAGAGACATGAATTAACTTTAGAAGTATTAAGATTACTGATAATGTTAAAACTTGAAAATGCATTGAGTATGATGTTTTCTGATTACTTTTAACTTTCTGCAAAAGGCTACCAGATTTAGAATGGTATTACTCATTGAGACTGGGAAAAGAAGGAAAGGGCTAGAATTGGGAGTCAGTTACAGAGAAGAATCCTTGAGTTCAATCTTGAACATGTTTGAGTTTGAAATGACTTTAACTCATCCAATTAGATATGTCAAATAAAATATAGAATAGAATATAACTGAATATAGAGGTGCATTGCTTGGAACAACAGCCTTTACTAGAATCACAAAATTGAATATATTTGGTTCATAAATAATAATTGAAACCATGAAAGTAGATAGTTTATTTTTTCGTTGCTATCTACAGGAATACCTGAAGCCGGGTAGTTTTTAAAGAGGCTTATTTAGCTCATAGTTCTGTAGGCTGCACAAGAAGCATGCTGCTGGCATCTGCTCAGCTTCTCGTGAGGGATTTTGTGCTGCATTAAAACATGGCAGAGAAGGTTAAGGGCAAAGCATGAATGTGCAAAGAGGGACCAAACCTGAGGGGCGTCCCAATTAATCCAATCCCCCAGAACCAATCCCATCTCATGAAAGCAAGAGTTCATTCACTACTGCTAGAATGAAATGGCACCAAGCCATTCATGAGGGATCTGTCCTCATGATCCAAACACCTCCCACTAGGCCCCATCTCTCAACATCGCCACACTGGGGATCAAATTTCAACATGAAATTTTGTGGAGATAAAGAGATTATGTCCAAACAATAGCCTGAATGAAATTTCCTAGAGTGGGAACACAGAATAAGAAAAGAGGAGTGCTAGGAGAAGTTTTGAGGAATGCCAATATCTAATGGCCATTTGAAGTGGGATGAGCCTGTAAAGGAGGCAGATAAATGTGAGGAAGGCTAAGAGAATATGCTTATCAAAAAAGTCAAGGAAAGATAATGCAATAAGAATAAAGGAGTGATGAGCCATGTCAAATGATGCTGTGAAGTCAAATAAAATGAACAGTGAAAAAGCCCCATAGATTTAGCAAAATGAAGGTCACTGGTTACTTAGCAGGAGTTGATTCAATGACAATATGGAAGACTAGAGTTGGTTCGATTAGGTAAATTTTAAAGGAGATACCAAGTGTAGATAAAAATTTGAATAAGTTTGTCTGTGAGTGGGAGAAGAGAGAGCAATAGCTGTAGGGAGATATGGGGTAATGTATCTTTTATTTTTTAAGATAGAAGATGTTTAGCATTAATTATGCTGTTATGTGGATATCATTATTTAACTGGCATCCTCCGATTTTATATTAATTTGTCTTTTAAATTAATTTCCCAAAATTTCAGATTCAGAAGTAATGCTAAGAGGAGCACTCATGCAAGGGGCACAAACTTTGCCCCAAAATTTATGTCCTTAGAAATGAGTTCCTAGAAATGGGAATGATAGGTTAAATGAGTGGCTCTCTACAAGGGGTGATTTTGTGATTTTGGCAATGTATTTTTGATTGTCACAACTTAATGAAGGAGGCTACAGCAATCTAAAGGGTAGAGAGA
Source organism: Pongo abelii (assembly GCF_028885655.2). Classification (NCBI taxonomy): domain Eukaryota; kingdom Metazoa; phylum Chordata; class Mammalia; order Primates; family Hominidae; genus Pongo; species Pongo abelii. The sequence goes on along the minus strand of NC_071985.2, from coordinate 31,615,045 downwards.
GATTAGGGATTGCTAAAGTTTCTACAATGCACAGGGTAGCCCCCTGCAGCAAAGAATTATCTACCTAAAATGTCAATTATGCCACCTGTGAGAAACCCTGGGTTAATGAGTATGCATGTTTTTAAGACTTTTGATCCATCTTCCCAAATGTCTTGCAGAAAGATTAAACTAATTTGCATTTTCAACCATTTGTGTGAATTTTTATTTCTCTACATTCTCATCAACACTGAATATTTTTTATCATTAATTTTATAATAGGTAAAATTCTTTAAAAACTTACATTGTTTTGATAACAACTTATGCTAAAAATGTTTTTAGACATTTATTGACCACTTGCTTTTTTGTAAAAGACGTTTTATATCTTTTGCTCATATTTCTGTTCACGAGTTTGTCTTTTTCTTACTATTTTTCTAATTACTATATGAACTCTTCCTTTAGTATAGATTTCATTTTTATTTATCCTGCCTAGGATTCCTTGGGTTGCTTAATGTGTGATGTCTTTCACCAAATTGGAAAAATCTTAGCCACTATATCTTCAAATAGTGCTCTTCTCTAATATTTGCTGGAACTAGCCATATCATATTCTCCCAGGAAAGATTTCTTTCCTGCTCTTTACTCAGTCCAGAACTAAGAATGGAATAGGTAGATATGCTCAAATTCTCCCTACTAAAGTCTTTCTTTTTCTAGTTCACCGACTGAGAATGTTATTTTTTAGGAGTTCCAGTTTTATATAGGGCTCTCTAATTTAATTTTTCACTCTGCTCTAGTTCTAAGCATCTATTTTTTTTAGCATGTGGCAGGTTATACCCAGACTCACGACTCTGTGGACAGGTATATACCATGAGGCAAACGCTGACCACTACCCTCACTGGATTTGTACTTCCTTGTCAATTCTTTCTTCCAAGGAATCTCCTCATTTCTTCTCAAGGTCATGTATGCATGTGGTCTATAGTACAGTTTAAATCTAATATTTCTTAGTTGATTTTCTGCCTAGATGATGTGTTCATTGCTGAAAATGGGGTGTTGAAGTCTCCTGTTATTATTGTGTTGCAGTGTATCTCTCCCTTTAGATCTTTTCATATTTGCTTTATATATTTACTTAAGTGCTCTGTTGTTGGGTGCATATATATTTTTGATTGTCATATCATTTTGCTGAATTAACCCCTTTATCATTACATAATGAACTTCTTCTCTTTTTACTATTTTACTATTTTATCTGATACAAGTATCAATACTCCTGCTTTCTTTGGGTTTCCATTTTCATGGAATAAATTTTTCCATGACTTCACTTTCAGTTTGTTTCCTTACAGGTAAAGTAAGTCTCTTGTAGGCAGCATATAGTTGTAGGCAGCGTATAGTTGGGTCTCTTTTTTAAAATCCATTCAGTCACTCTATGGTCTTTAACTGGAGAATTTAATCCATTTACAGTCAAGGTAATTATTGATAGGTAAGGACTTACTGCTGCTATTTTCCAAATAGCTACTGAGTTTTCTTGATATCATTTATTCTGTCATTTCCCCATGATTAGAAATTCCATTATTTTATTATTTATTTCACTTAGTTACTATTTTATTTACTATGGGATTTTTTTGTTGAATTTCTATTATTTTATGTTGATTAACTCTGTTCTTTTATGTATTATGTTCACAGTTTTGTATACTATATATATTTAAAATTGTCTTCATTATGAGTCAAGTAGGTATAGAATACCAGAATATTACTTAAAAAATAATTATACAAAAAATTCTCCATCAGTTTAGAAAAAGAACAGTTCTATTCTTCTGAAGTCTTTTGGCATTTTTATTGATTCCATCTTTTCTTCTCTTAATTAGAGATAGCCACTATCCTGAATATTTTAAATGATTTCTTTGCTTTTCTCTATACTTTTATTGCATATGTTTTTATTCCTAAATAATAGTTTGTTTTGTATATTTTAGGAACTTTTAATGTATTTCTATTCATATATTCATGTATTTTATACAAATACATATAAATTTGTATGTATATGTATTTTATAATGTGTTCTTGGAAAACAAATCTTAATTCATTAAAATTAAGGAAATGTTAGTTCAGTCATTAATTTCATACCTATGTGACTGGTAAAACTTTTAGGTTAATAATAAATGTTAGAAAGAATGTAGACTATATCCCTGCTGTAGACTAAATGTGTACTTTGGAAAATGGATATGAAACAAATTTAAAGATGTAAATATCCTAAAAAAATAATACTTTTCTTTCATATGCGTATGTATAATTTTCTTTCATATGCATATGTATAAAATACACATACATATATATATAATTCAAATATAAATACATTTATATACATATGAATATATGTATTCATATAAATACAAATACATTTGTGTATGTATTGGTATTTATATGAATACAAATATTCATATAAATACAAATACATTAAAAATTCCTAAAATATACAAAACAAACTATTATTTAGGAATAAAAACATATGCAATAAAAGTACAGAGAAAAGCAAATAAATCATTTAAAAAATTCAGGATAGTGGCTGTCTCTAATTAAGAACAGAAAAGGTGGAATCAATAAGAATGCCAAAAGACTTCAGAAGAATAAAACTGTTCTTTTTTGTATTCATATAAATAGAAATATATTAAAAGCTCCTAAAATACACGAAAAAAGTAATACACATGTAAATGTATTTATATGAATGTGTAAATCATGCCATGTGATTTTTTGTTTTGTTTTTGTAAAAACTTTTATACAGAACACTCATTGCGTGTAGCTGCATTTCATTCTTTTTCACTAGTGTAAAATATTCCACACATGAATTTGCCACAATTTATCAATTTTACTAAAGATTAATCTGGTTTGGTAATCAGCCTTTTGCTCTGATAAATCATGCTAATATGAGTATTATGTTTGTTATATGTAATTATATAACATATACATATATGTTATGTTACATATCTCCTGGTGTACGTATGAAAGAAAAGTATTATTGGATTGTAGGATATTTACATCTTTAAATTTGTTTCATATCCATTTTCCAAAGTACACATTTAGTCTACAGCAGGGATATAGTCTACATTCTTTCTAACATTTATTATTAACCTAAAAGTTTTACCAGTCACATAGGTATGAAATTAATGATTGAACTAACATTTCCTTGATTTTAATGAATTGAGCTTTGTTTTCCAAGAACACACTATGTTTCTCAATAAAAATTGCAGTCTTCTTCATGTAGATAATACACATTTGTTGTTAGATTTATTCCTAAGTAATTTATATTTTATTGTTATTGTGGGAAAGCTCTTTTCTTATTTATTTTCTAGCTGGCTTTTGTTACATAGTAACTTTCATTATTTATATATATTTTTGTTACTATATGAGTCTTCTCAGGCTGCCGTAACAATATACTACAGATGGTGGCTTAAACAAGACATGTATTTTACCACAATTATGCAGGCTATAACTCCAAGCTCAGGGTCAGTTTCTGGTGAGGTCTCTCTTCCCAGACTTGCAGATGAAGTCTTCTAACCTGTGTCCTCACATGGCCTCTTTTCTATGTACAAATGGAGACAGAAACATCTCTGGTGTTGCTTCCTCTTCTTATTAAGAAGCAACCCAATCAACTTAAAAGTTCCAGCTTTATGACCTCACTCAACCATTATTATCATCTCTTTATAGGCCCAAATATAGTCACATTGGAGGTTAGAGCTTTATTATATGAATTTAGGGAGTACACAATTTAGTCTGTAACAGTTACTATAAAGATTTTTGAACATTTTTAATAGGTCTAATTATTTATCTGTTGATTTTCTTGGGGTTCTCAAGTATATAATCATCTGAAACTCATGATAATTTTGTTTCTTTATTTCTTACATTTATATTCTACTTTAGTGTTTTGGTTAATTCCATTAACTAATATATCCAGAATGATTTTAAATAGTCATAGTGAGAGTTGGTATTTTTATGGACTTATAACATTACTTATAACTAACTTCTAAATATGATATTTTACCAATTAGAGAAAGATTTATCTTTTCAAATAGTCAATTTCAAAACAGTCATTAAAATCACTACATGTGAAACTCAAGGCATTAAAACATAATAATTATGAAACTGCATTCCGAAGTGAGATTTTATGGTTCAAATTCCAGATAGGTGCGTAATTTTAAGCAAGTTATTTAAATTCTCTGTACCTCAATTTTCTAATTTGTGGAAAGGGGAAAATATTTTACTTTCCTTACAGTGTTTTTCTGATGATGGAGAACTATATAAACTATACTCAACATGGTAAACAGCATACGCTTTAGCTTTTATTATATTTAGTGATCTTTTTTATGTCTTTTTCTAGTCTACTGGTATATTTTGATTACTTATGTTATAGTGATATTCTAAATCTCTAATGCTCTCTGTATCTCATTTAAAATGTATACATTATTAGCTCCGTTTTCATGGTGTATTAGAATAAAAGCCATTTGGAAAAACTGATTTTTAAAAGATTAATTTGCCCTTTATTAACATGAATTCATTTTCTATATTAAAGTTTATGCTTTAATATAAAAATTAAATATTTTTACTAAAACTATAAAACATTAATGGAAGAAATTGAAGAAGAAACAAATAATTGGAAGGTATCCTATGTTTATGCAAAGGAATAATTAATATTGTTAAAATGTCCATACCACCCAAAGCAATATACACATTTAAGACAATTTCTATTAAAATTTTAATGCCTGCAGAGAAATAGGAATGCTTTTACACTGTTGGAGGGAATGTAAATTAGTTCAACCATTGTGGAAGACAGCATGGCAATTCATCCAAGATTTAGAACCAGAAACACATCCAAGATTTGACCCAGCAATCTTGCTGGGTATATACCCAAAGGAATATAAATAATATAAATAATTCTATTATAAAGATACATGCATGTGTCTGTTCATTGAAGCACTAGTCACAATAGCAGACATGGAATCAACCCAAATGCCCATCGGTGATAGACTGGATGAAGAAAATGTGGTACATATACACCATGGAATACCATGCAGCCATAAAAAGGAACGAGATCATGTCCTTTTCAGGGACATGGATGAAGCTGGAAGCCATTATCTTCAGCAAACTAATGCAGGAACAGAAAACCAAACACCGCATGTTCTCACTCATAAGTGATAGCTGAACAATGAGAACACATGGACACAGGGAGGGGAGCAATACACTCTGGGGCCTGTTGTAAGAGAGCAGGGAGAGGGTAGAGCATTAGGGAAAAAAGCTAATGCATGCTGAGCTTAATACCTAGTTGATGGATTGATAGGTGCAGCAAACCACAGGGCACACATTTACCTATGTAACAAATGTGCACATTTGGCACATGTACCTGGGAACTTAAAAAAATTATAATGACATTCTTCACATAAAGAGAAAACAAAAATCCTAAAATTTATATGGAACCACAAAAGAAACCTGAATAGTCAAGGCAGTATGAAGAAAAACAATGTTGGAGACATCATACTTTCTGATTTAAAGTTATATTACAAAACTACAATAATCAAAACAGTATGGTACTAACATAGAAACAGAAACATAGACTGACAGAACAGAATGGAGAACCCAGAAATAAATTGAAACATATATGGTCAACTAATTTTTGACAAGGACACCAAGAGGACACAGTGGTGAACTGATAGTCTCTTCAACAAGTGGTGCAAGGAAACTGGATTTCCAAATGCAAAAGAATGAAATTGGATGCTATTTTATACCATACATAAAAATCAACTTAAAATGGATCAAAGACCTAAATGTAACATCTGAATTTATAAAAATCCTAGAAGAGAATATAGGTGGAACTTCTTTGATATTGGCATTGGAAATGATTTTTTGAATATCACACCAAAAACAGGCTACAAAAACAAAAATAAATAAAATGGGACGAAAAAGCTTCAAACTAAACTAAATCTAAACTAAAAAGCTTCTGCACAGCAAAGGAAACAATCAACAACATGAAAAGACAACCTACAAACTGGGAAAAAATAATTGCAAACCACTTATCCGATAAGGGTTAATATTCAGATTTTATAAAGAACATTTACAACTCAACAGCAAGAAAAATAAGCCAATTAAAAAGCGGGCAAAGAACATGAACAGACATTTCTCTAAAGAAGATATAAAAATGTCAACAGGTACATTAAAAGATGCTCAGTATTACTAATCATCAGTAAAATGCAAATTAAAATCACTGAGATATCGCCTCACATCTGTAAGGATGGCTGTTATCAAAAAGATAAGAGATAACAAATGTTGGTGAGGGTGTAGAGAAAAGGGAACCCTAGTACACTGCTGATGGAATGCCAATTGGAACAGCTGTTATGGAAAACAACACAGAGATTCCTAAGTAAATTGAAAATAGAACTACAATATAACCCAGCAATTTCTCTTCTGTGTATATACTCAAAGGAAAAGAAATTACCACATTGTAAAGGTATCTGCATTTCCACATTCATTGCAGCATTATTCACAATAGCCAAGATATGGAAATAACCTAAATGTTCATCAGAGGATGAATGGATAAAGAAAATGTGAGATATATATTATTATTTTAAAAAGCTTTATAAAAGAAAAAGATCCTGCCATTTAGCACAACATAGATGAACCTGAAGGGCATGCTAAGCCAGACACAGAAAGAAAATACTGCCTCCGGCCGGGCATGGTGGTTCACGCCTGTAATCCCAGCGCTTTGGGAGGCCAAGGAGGGTGGATCATCTGAGGTCAGGAGTTCAAGACCAGCCTGGCCAAAATGGTGAAACCCCGTCTCTACTAAAGATACAAAAATTAGCCGGGCATGGTGGCCCACACCTGTAATCCCAGCTACTCGGGAGGCTGAGACAGGAGAATCACTTGAACCCAGCAGTTGGAGGTTGCAGTGAGCTGAGATTGCACCATTGCACTCCAGCCTGGGTGACAGAGCGAGACTCCATCTCAAAAAAAAAAAAAAAAAAAAAATACTGCATTTACTCACTTATGTGAAAAAAAAAAGATATATTTTAAAACGAGCTCAAATACACATAGAGCATGAAAGAAAATGATTAACATGGGCATGGGGAGGGGATTGGGGTGGCAAGAGAAATATAGGTCATATATATTTATATATAGGTCAAAAGATACAAAATAGCAGATATATAGGATGAAATAATAGCAGATATATAGGATGAAAGTCCAGCGAGCCAATGTACAACATTAGGGCTAAAGTTAATAAAATTATATTAGGGAGTGTTCTTAAATAAGTAGATTTTAGCTTCCCTTGTCACAAAAATAAAAAAGTAACTGTCAGATGAGAGATATATTAATCTACTCACTATAGTAAACATTTTACTATCTATATGTATCCCATAAAATAATGTTGTAAACCTCAAATATACACAATAAAATTTATTCAAAAAATTAAATATTGATATTTAAATCTGTAAAACATCCAACTTTTATTACTTCTAAGGCAAATATGTGAAAGCTTATTTGCAAGTCAGATGTGAATTTATGGATTCATCTCATATCATTTTGTATCTTCCATTCAATTTTATATCAGAATGTAACAAGCAACTCTTTGAAAATTATTTTTGGTAAATCCCCAAGTTGGTGTTTAATATTTTTTTAACCTTCTACAAAAAGGCAAAGGAATCCAGTAGTATATAGACCATAAAAATGACAGTCAAATTCTTTTTTAAATTTTGCATTGCTTGATCACTTCATATCACTTTACATAATGTGCACCAACAAGCACTCAGCATCCTGAGCCCTGTACTGAACATCTCCTCGACTCAAACAGGGCTCCATTCATCTGTGTCAAATCCTGGGCTTCCTGCTTAAGAATTCACTTGAAGGAAGTGTTCCAGTGCAAAAAATTATTCTCATAGATTCATTTTATTGTAATATACTTAACTGAGTATTTTCCAAATTCTGCCTAAATGCAATATATTTTCTCCTAAACAAGTTCTTCATGGAATTATTTAGCTACACATTCATATTTATTCTTAGAAGAGCCTGGAAGCCATACTTCCAGGCTGATTAGAGAATACTGCCTTTTGTAACATCTGTCATATAAGTGCCAGACTGATAATGGTGTTATTAACTCTGAATTAATTTACAAGTTACTTTTTAGGTGACTGTTGTCAGGTTAAGCTATTAGAGAAAAATTTAAATCTGTTTACAAGTTAAAAGGTTAACAAATGTGAATTGCCAAATGACTAGGAAGTGATAATTTGATAGCTTGGGCAGCAAGTGACTTTTTGAATATTAATTAAATATTATAAAGGTATAAAAATAGTGAAAATAGTTTGCACTATTGGTTTTAAGGTTACAAATGTTAACCTTACTTTCTTATTAAATCCATTCCAGGAGCTATTTGCAAAGGGTTTGCTCATAACAATTGGAGTATTTAATAAAATTGGCTTTTCCTCTCCTGTAATTCCTCAGTTAGAAAATGGGGTCCCTTGATGATGATCTAGGGCTTTGAAGAATAAATGGATTCTAAAGAGAAAATTAGATGGTAGTTATTATGCTGTCTAACTAGCAATGCATTGTCATTTGTCCATTGTGTTATAAATGTCTTACTTTCCCTACCTTCTTCATTTAATCATGCAACTTGCCTGTAAGCAGCATTAGAGAAAAGAATGTTGCCATATTACTCTTTCAGCTGTTTTCTTTGCTTATCCCAGAGACGTTCACTCTTAATATGCTCAATATAGAACTCTTCATCTCCTCCCTGACACCTGGTCTCTTCTAAATTCCTTGCATCCACACAGTTGGTCAAATTACACCAAATACTAAGGAAGCATACTCATTTTCTCTATCTCCTTCCTTAGGAATGCCTCTCCTAACTGCATCTTGCTCAAGCTATATATGACTAGCAAGTTTAATTAGTATTTAAAGGATCAAATCCCTATATAAAAAGGCATACTCCAAAAATACATTTTCTTATGGCAAATAAAATATAATTGATGTACATTTATTCAGTGTTTTAATTATTTTTATTATATATTCCTTCTGCATTTGTTTGTGTATGAATCTAATGATTTGCCATTAGAAGACTGGAAGCATGTCTGTCCAAATTTCTTTGTAGCTCACCCACCTAAAGCTGTAGATCAGGATGACATTTATTATGGCAGTAATGAAGAACAATTAGCATTTACCATATACTTGTTTCCTTCACTTTTCTGTCATACGTGTATTACCTTTAAAAATTATTTCTATTTTATTTGTCGACATATTCAGTAGAAATTCATATGACTGAATCCTATAAACCATTTAAAAAGGTTAACATTTTCTTGAAAATAGTACCTTTAAAAGAAATAAATAGAATTTGAAATTATACCTGTTTGAATCTGAAGCTTCGTTTACTTTATCTTTGTGATTTTTGAGGCAGTGGATATTGTTTTGCTAATTGCATTTAGAAATCATCTGTCATTTTAGTTTTGACATTTAATATACATAAATAATGTCCAAAGGGTAGAAGCAATTTAATCTGAAAAATCCTTATCTACTTTCCAGTTCTAATAGCATAATTAAAGAAGTACAAAATACCATATATAAAATGTATGCTTAGTTTATAAAGTAAGTTTCCATGTTCATGGCTAGTGTTACCTAAAATTCAAAGTACATTAAAAATTCTAAAAATATACCAGAAAACAGTGGTAGACTATATTAGATATATTCACAACTAACATATTTTCTTTTTATCCCAAAACATGACAGATAAAATTTCACATGCTTTAACTTTCTAATTCTCATCTTACTGATCTATAATAGACATAAATGCTGACAATAAAAATGGATCTGAAGTTACATGAATTCGTCAGATTGGGAGATTTTCGGGTATCAAATGTTAAGCATTTGGTGTTCTATGATGAAAATCATCACAGAATGTAGCTACCATATTAATATAAAGTTTGGCTTAGTAGCATTAAAATAATCAATAGTAGCTTTAAGGATTGACTTTTTATGACATTCTCACATAAAAATAAGGTTTACTTTTGGCTGGGCACAGTTGCTCATGTCTGTAATCCCAGCACTTTTGTAGGTCGAGGTGGGTGGACCACTTGAGCCCAGGAGTTTGAGACCAGTCTGGGCAACATTGCAAAACTCTGTCTCTACAAAAAACAGAAAAATCAGCTGGCTGTGGCAGTGCGCATCTGTAGTCCCAGCTACTTGAGAGGCTGACATGGGAGGATCACCTGATCCAGGGAAGATTGAGGCTGCAGTGAGCTGAGATTGTACCACTGCATTCCAGCCTGTGTAACAGAGTGAGACCGTGTCTCAAAGAAAAAAAAAAAAAGTTTACTTTCAGAAAAGCTTCTTTCTGCTGTTGAGTACTTATAACACACTGCTTCAGAAAAGTCTATTATTTCAAAGCAAAGACAGTTTCAACTGCCTGTTTTTTCAATATGTATTTTAAATTTCTGTAGATAATCATTTTCATCATTATTATATATCATGACCTCATAAGAGATGACAGTATGCTTAGTTTTGGTTTTTAAAAGTCAAAATCAAAAAGCTGGTTACCTTCAGAACTCATTAGCGAAAAGTATATCGGCTATACATGTTGTCTGCCTTTGTCCCATAGAGCTTGCTAGTCTTTTCATGCACAAGTATAAACACACACCCACATTCAGGAAAGCTGTCATCGACTGGAGAAGAGGTAACCGAAGAACCGTCTCTCTCATATTGAAACTTACATGTAAAAATGATTCTCTACACTGTAATTATATTCTCTAAGGAGTGATAGCATTAATAAGAGTGATGCAAGTCAGATAAATCAGATGTTACGAGTGCATGCCTATGGGCTTGGGCTTTTGTGTTCAAGGCTTGCCCACCTATATGGACACACCAGATCACTAGTATAAGTCAAGTCACTACCTTCCTTCACTTAACCATTTGGTTTCATTTCCCTTTGTTGGAAATCTTTTTGCCGACTTTAATTCTGGTATTTATTTTATATGCGGAGTTTGATTTAATATACAGAGTGGCAAAGTGGGTTTTCAGTTTAATTCAGGAAACTGCTATTTTCTTCAGAAATAATCTTAAAAATGTCAAATTAATAGATACATTTTGACATCTGACCTTTCAGAGAATTCAAATTTTGCAAGTAAAGACATGAAATTGTATAAAAGTAAAATTTAATGAGAACACTGCTATTGTTTACTTGAATAAAATGTTGAAATGTTGTAGTAGCCATTTTGTACAACAATGCATTTATCTCTAACATTAATTGGATTTCAGTGTTTTTACTCTAATGGCAACAAGGGTTAAAAATAATAATTTACTTAGGTATGTAGTGTCAAATGGAATTAGAACTCCAATAACTTGCTTTATCAGAGAGCAGAGGCTAAAGAAATATTGTCACCCACCACATAATGACGTTTCAGTCAACAATAGACTGCAAATACAAGGGCAGTCCCATAAGATTACAAGGAAGCTTAAACATCACGTAGAGATGTCGTACCACATTGCATTACTCACACATTTGGGGTGATGCTGGTGTAAACAAACCTATTGCTTTACCAGCCATATAAAAGTATAGCACATATGATTATGTACAATACATAATACTTGATAATGATAATAAATGACTATGTTATTGGGTTACATATTTGCTATAATAGAATTTTTATTGTTATTTTAGAGTGTATTGCTTCTATTTAGAAAAAAGTTAACTGAAAACAGCATCAGGCAGGTCTTTCAGGAGGTATCCAGAAGGCATTATTATCTTAGGAGATGACAGCTCCATGTGTGTTATTGCCCCAGGATACCTTCTAGTGGGACAAGCTATGGAGGTGGAAGACGGTGACATAGATGATCATGACCCTGTGTAGGCCTAGGCTAGTGTGTGTATTTGTGTCTTATTGTTTAACAAAAATTTTAAAAAGTTACAAAAAAAAACCAGAAAAAACAGCTTATAGAATAAGGATATAAAGGAAAAATGTTTTTGTACAGCTGTACAGTGTATTCATGTTTTAAGCTAAGTGTTATAGAAAAGAGCGAAGAGTTAAAAAAATCAAAAGTGTATAAAGTAAAAAAGTTACAGTAAGTTAAGGCTAGTTTATTATAATATTAAAGAAAGATAAATATTTTTATAAATTTAGTGTAGTCTAAGTGTACAGTGTTTATATATAAAGTCTATGGTGATGTCCTAGGCCTTCACATTCACTCACCACTCACTCAGAGCAACTTCCAGTCCTGTAAGCTCCATTCATAGTAAGTGCCTTATACAAGTGTACTACCTTTTATCTTTCACACTGTATTTTTACTGTACCCTTTATATGTTTAGATACGTAAATACTTATCATAGTGTTACAGTTGCCTACAGTATTCGGTACAGGAACATGCCATACAGGTATATAGCTTAGGAGAAATAGACTATACCGTATAGCCCAGGTGTGTAGTAGATTATACCATCTAGCTTTGTGAAAGTGTACTCTATGATGTTCACATAATGAGTAAATTGCCTAGTGACAAATTTCTCAGAATGTATCCCTGTTGTTAAGGACCATGTGACTATATAAGTTTTCCAAGAAATCTCTTGGTTGAACTCATGTCATTTCATTTCCTTTGTGCTTAAGTCATTGCATTTATGTGTTTCAGGGTCTGCATTGTTGATGTAGTCTGTAACAGCTGAAAGTTAATAAATCCATGTATCATTTTAGGGACCTTGAAGCTGAAGTTAATTTCAATAGGATGTTTAGAGATTTCTGCTTATATAGAAATTAACAAATTTTCATTTTGCACTTTAGCCTACAAAGGACTTTTTCCAGAATTAGCTGGCATATTTATCTATCTCTAATCTTATTTTCTAGATTAAGAATTTGTTCAGAAGGATTTGTGAATTTGTAGCACAAAGTATAACGTGACCCTAGTGCATTGGATAACTGTAGTGCATGGAATAACCATAGTGCATTGAATAACAATAAAATTTTCTAAGTAAGTCAATCCATGGATGAACTCTTCTTACCATGTTGTCCTGATAAATGATAATAGATATTCTCCAAAACTAAACTGCCTTTGTGAAGCTAATGAGAGACTACCAGGCTAGGAGCAGGAGAGGAGCCTGAATTCTGTTAAGGTGTAGGCATAAATGATTGCCAACCATTATTCCAGAGGTCACAAAATATGCAACTTCTCCAATTACTCCTGTAGATAATATCACTATTGTAGAAGCTATGACTGGCATTTTGAGATATCTTTTCAAGTTTTTTACATGTCTGACAACCCATGGCTCCACCTGGACCCACTGACCAATGGTTCCAGCCTCTCCTGTTTCCCCACCCAAAGCGATTCAGCTCACTGGAGGATCATTTCCTACACCCCTATGATTGTACTCCCCACCTAATCAGCAACAAGCACCCATTACCTAGCCACCCCTAAACTACCTTTGAAAAATGCCTAACCTAGGAACCTTCAAGGAGGTTGAGTGCTAACTCTGTCTCCCATTTCACATGGCTGGCCTTGTGTGAATTAAACCCTCTTTACTGTAATGCTGTGGTCTTTATGCAGTGAGCAGGAAGAATCTGTCGGGCAGTTATAAAATGGTCAAAATGGCATGTGAAACTTTTTTCACCAAACAGCAAAACCAAATGTGTTTCCAAGGTTGCAGATACTCTACTTGGATATAAAATTTCAAGATTTTTCTTCCATCTGAGTTATGCTCAACAAAATAACTTTCAATCATTTTGAAGATAAGAAAACAGCCTACATAGTTTCTAAAAGGAGCTCACAAAATAAGAATTTATCTGTCATGATGCCAGTAGAAACAGACCAAAGCTGTGAGTTGTTTGCTCTCAGATACATTCCGGGGAATGCGGAAGGAAAATGTTAACTCTGTCATTTACTCTATGACGTGCTACAAAACATCAACTATTTGGAAGAAAAAGAAGTACTATGTCTACTGTATTCTTCTCTTCCAAGTGACAAATCAACTCTAGCATGATTTCATGCCGCATGATTTCTCCCTAGTGGCCTATGGCTTCTCTTGTTTGTATTATGAGATGTTTCCAAGCAAAGGTCTTTGGATGGAGCAAATCAAAATTTGGGTTAATTTCCAGCCTTCTCAGCTCCTCCCATATTTTGTGACAAAGAGCTATGACCTCTCAAGTATTTTCACAAAGGACAGAAGTGCTCCAGCTGTATTTATTTTGTTTTTAATGGTACAATTTTTACTACTCAAGAAGTTATTTTACTATCTTATAATTTAAACCTCAAGGTTCTCTCTCTGTATTTAACAATACTAAGATGAATGATTCAACAATAATTTTGAAAATTATGTATGAACCACAAGAGTTATTTTGGGTATATGTTCCACTGTTTAAAAAAATTAAAGATTAAAAAGTAGAGATGTAGAATTGTGGGAGTAAAGCCTTCCCCACAGTGCAGTACCCAAATAGAAATAATCCCTGTAATATTTTTTGGATATCAAATGGCTTGGCAGACTCAAATGTGACTAGTTTCTATATGTCTTCTGCATGAATGTTTAGAGCTCCTGAATCTAGATATTTTGGTTCTCAGTATGTTTCTTGAGATTTGGGGAAGAAGCAAATTGATGAGATTAAAAACAGTAATATGGCTAAATTAGCCACAACTTTGCTAGATAATTAACTGTGGTCAATATGCCCAGCTAATTGTGTATGTATTATAGTCACAAGTCATATTTAAAATATTTGCTAAATATGATACCCAAGTACTAAACAATCAGAATGGACAGTAATACTGGGGTTCCCTGCAGGGATACATATTAACTCTTTAATTGCTGCACTGTGGGGTAATTTGGGGGTGGTGCTTGAGTTAACTGCTGTTTACTAACAGATTTGAAAATAGTGAAAGCATTTCCATTTGGAAACCAATATAACCATACTGTTGCATGTTGGATGAATTTTGCACTCTGATGAAAGTTAAGGAAAATTGTCTTTTTTTAACTGTACAGCTTTGCCCTGGGAATTGGCGCTATCTTTCTGGCCCTGTGTGTAGCTATACTCAGTCTCAGTGGTGTGCATGGTCCTTTACCATCTGCATTTTCCCTTTTGGGCCTGTTTATTTCTTAAGTCTTACATTATCCTCACTGATTTTGGGGGTGCTCATAATCTATATGCATTTCTTCAGGGCACATTTATTAAGAAAGAAGTACTGTTATTTCTCTTTGTCCCATTTGTTGAGTATGTAACTCTGTAGAATTCCAGAATTGCTCTGTTTACTAAATAGCAGACAGCTGCTCCTGGAGAAAGAAAGCTCCGCATTCTCTAAACACATTCTGTGTGGTCGGGTATAATAGTCGTAAAGCTATTGAGCACTTGAAACATTGAGTTCTGAATTGAGATGTGTTGTAAGTGTAAAATACACATTGGATTTTGAAGCCTTAGTTAAAAAGTGACATATTAATATTTTTATATTAGTGGCATGTTACCCTGATATTATAGATATCTTGGGTTAAAATATTTTATTAGCATACAATTAATGTTCTCTGTTTCTTGTTACTATTTTTAATGTGGCTACTAGAAAAATAAATTTCATTTGCGGCCCACATTGTATTTCTTTTAGACAGCACTGCTCTAAATGATATATTTCCCCAATTTTGGGGGATAGAAGGGACTTGATTTTAGCAGAATCTGTGGAAAATTTCCCCCTGGAAATTTAGTCAAGCATTTTTCTCTGATGTTATGTTTTTTCGCTTTAAGACTTTTGCACTCTAGTGTTGTAGAGAACTTGAAAATACCACCAGTTTCTTCAGCTATGTCTGCGTTTTCTACATCTCACTAAATTATTTTCCAGTTTGCTCATTATAGGTCCATTAAAGAAATGATACAGAAAGATATATAAAGTGAAATTTTTTCTTTTAAAAATATTTTAATGAAAATAATTAACTAATAGTAAATCCAAGTGGATTAAAAATTAAGGCATTGGTGACATTTTAAATGAAATTGTTATAGATATATACTATCTGTTTTGGATTAGTTTTGCCTGTGGCCCAAAGACAAAAAGAAGTCACTTTTGTTCTAAGGAAATTAAGTAGGAGTCCCTTCCTCCCATCCCTTTTGATTAGATTTCATAAATTTATGTTGTGAAAAAATCAGAGAACATTCCCTTAATCAAGAGATAAGATTATAGTTCTATATTTCTAAATATATAGGTAAAATTGATGTAGCTTTCTAGGTTGGTTCAAACATTTGTCATCTTAGAAGGTTTATAAACATAGTTGAGAGAAATCATTATACAATCATAGAAGTATACGAAATCACTGTTTTGCTGATCTAAATAAGAAGAAAGCTGTGACTTGGGACAAAGTACATTAACCAAGCCTCTGTATTTTAGAGGCTATTTAAAAATTCTAATATAAATAAATAGGTGTGACTCTTGGACCTAGAAACAGGAAGAAAAATCAATCAAAAATACCCTGGATATTAAAAGCGACTTTGGGCTCTAATGTGAAGCTGCTTGATTGAGTAGTGCAGTGTCAACCATATCTTTCTTCTAATGCTAAAAGTAATGCACATAGACAGAGTGACAATCACAGCACAGCCTCCCATCAGCAATAATTAATCTTTTAGTTAACAGAGACTAGAAAAGCCTCTCATCAGCCTCTTCTGAAGTCTGAGGGACCCTGTTTTTTGATGTTTGCATTCTGAGGAAAATTGTCCCCACCAGTTCTAACAAATTGAAACACCAGGCTAATTATGGCAGCTAATGAAGTGTGTGGAATGGTCACAGCTTGTCGTGAAACTGTTCCTTCAGCTTGGATTAGAGTTTCATCAATCACTTTTTAAAACTGATCCAGAATTGCTTCTGCCCGGAGCTTGGCATTTTTAATGCTGTTTCTGTAATTGGTTTTTTCCCTAAAGCTTAAACTGTTTTTTGAAATATTACAGTCTCGGGACAGGACTTGCAAACTCTAGTTTATAAAAAATATTTATTATTAGTGATATCAGCTGATCAAGTGGTAGAAAGCTGATAAAAGCATAACCAAAATAAAATTTGATACACTGTTTCAATCTTGCTAAAGGTAGCAATAAAGCATATCCATATATATCATTTTTTTTCAAATGTATGTATAATACAACATAGGGGAACCATAGTTGGTGGTTAGGTGACTAAAATTCCACTAAGAGTTTTTATGAAATTAATATACAGATGTTAGCTTATTTTGAGAGGGCGATAGTGATACCTCCCATTTATCAATCAACATCATTTTATGATGTCCACATTTTGCACTGAGCCAAACATTTTGAGGCATTAGGACCTAAGGTTTATCTATAGATTTCCAGTGAAGTTACTCTGCAATAAACCGGAAGTGCAACTCGGAAAATCATGTTTAAAGGTTTAAACTTATCGAAAAAAAGGAATCAGTCATTTTGCAGGCATGACTGCAATTTCTTTACAATTATTGGTACATTTTGTTATTAATGTTATTAAGAGTTAATAACTATTGGACACCCACTGCGTGCACAGTAATGTCTCAATTTGTAAGACAGCTAGATAAAACAAAGGTATTTAATTCCATTCATATAGATAATGTCCTTGAAAATAATAAGCAAAAGACTTTTAGATGTCTTTTTGCTATTTCTGTTTCCTTTGGAGTCAGGCTGCATAAGCAACAGTTTCTACACATTTCAGTCCTTTCCTTTTTATTGATAAATTATCCCAGAGTTAAAATTATTCCTAGTAAACTGACACATATTGAGAAAGAGCTTTAGGTGCATTATCACTTTTAAGCCTCAGAACTAACTAACCTAGGATATTGATATTATCATTCCTCAGTGTAGATTAAAAGCTAAATATAGAAAGTTCATCACTGCTATCTGGCCTATTAACCATTACACTATAGTATCTCAACTAGCTCTTTAAACTTACTTTCTCCTAGTGTAGGTCAGCTTCTAAGATTTTATAAATTCTTTGTAGATACTTGGAAGACGCCTGGCTCATGCCTGTAATCCCAACACTTTGGGAGGCTGAGGAGGGCAGATCGGTTGAGCCCAGGAGTTAGAGACCAGGCCTGGGCAACATGGCAAAACCCCATCTCTACAAAAAATACAAAACTTAGCTGAGAGTAGTGGGGTGCACTTGGAGTCCCAGCTATTTGGAAGGCTTAGGCAGGAGGATTGCTTGAGCCCAGAAGGTTAAGGCTTCAGTGGCTGTGATTGCATCATTGCACTCCAGCCTGAGTGACACAGTGAGACTCTGTCTCAAAAAAATAAATAAATAATAATAATAGTAACAATAATTTAGCTCTACTTTAGAAATTGAGGAAATATATGTGCATATATACTTATATAATGATATATATAGACATGTACATATCATGCATATATGAACATAGATATATTCAGAAAATAAAAAATATGTTACTTTAAATTTGGTAAATTAAAAAATTTCTTTTGGTTTTCATAATTCTTACAATAGAATACTTATGTATATATGTTTAAGTGGTAAAATTTTTCAGTTAACCATGATATTTACCATGAAGCATCTACGAAACAATATGCAGAAATGAAGTAAGGTATGATATAAAGTTTCTGAAATTTCTAGTTACTTACATTTATTTTTTAGTCAAACATTAAATTATTTTCAGGGATAAAGAAATTTTGGGACATCAATAGGGACTGAAACAATAGGGATGAAAACATTTATAGTAATAAATACACCTCTGAGAAGAGTTTTATCAATATTTGATAAATTTTGTATTTATTTTCTTGCTAAAAATTATATCACAGTTTGAATTATGAAACATTTTTAATATGTAGAAAAGTATGGCAAAATATATTGGTTGAAACTAGATGGTGGGTGCATGACATACATATTATTCAGAATACAGTTTTTGGGCACGATGTTCTACATTCACCCGTTTCCTGAGGTTTGCTAATATTGTTCGTTTCTTCTAGAGCCTTACTGAGTTTTGATATCATGTTGGTATTATTGATACCAATATTACTGATTCTTCTTCCTGAAACACTAAAATGAATCATTTTGTCCAAGCACGGTGGCTCATGCCTGTAACCTCAGCACTTTGAGAGGATTGAGGTGGGAGGATCCTTTGAGTCCAGGAGTTCAAGACCATGTTATGAATAATACATATGTCATGCACTCACCACCTAGTTTCAACCAATATATTTTGCCATACTTTCCTACGTATTAAATTAAATTAAATCTGATATACATAATTTTTCATATACATATTAGGTATATGATAAATATATATATCCATATAATATGTACATTATAAACTCACAAAAGTTTTATTTCTTCCATTTTCAAGCATTTCTAATCTATTTTTCAATTAAGTATAATGTTTTAGCATACTTTATCATGTTAAAGATGGTTCCTATGTTTTTGTTTTGCTAGGAGATTATTATTTTTAAAATCATAAGTAGGTATTAAACTTTATCAAATTCTTCTGCATCTATGAGATGATCATGTGATTACTTTTTTATTCTATTATAGTGAATTACATTTTTTTTAAATTACTTGAACTTCTCTTCCTAGAATGAACTCTAATCATGAGATACTTTTATTTTTACATATTCCTGCATTCAATTTGCTAATACTTTATTATTTTTTATATCTATGTTTGTAAGATAGATTGGTCCCTAGTTTTCCTTTCTTAGACAGTCCTTGTCAAGTTTTAGTATCAAGATTATGCTGAACTCATAAAACAATTTGGGTAGTATTCCCTCTTTTTCAATTTTTGGAAGAGTTTGTGTGACATTGTTCTTTCTTCCTTAAACATTTGGAAGAACGCACTAGTGAGCCTATTGAGTTGTGGGGTATTCTTTTTATTTATTAATTCAGTTCTTTTAATACATAAAGGACAATTCAGATTTCTATTTCTTATTTTGTTTGTTGTGTTTTTTTATTTGACCTATTCAACTAAATTTTCAAATTTATTGGCAAAAAATTGCTCATGATCCCTTTTATTATATATTAATATTTAATTCTATAGCATATGCAGTGATGTCACCTTTTTATTCATGGATATCGATAAATGTTGCTAATCAATTTTGTTAAGGATTTTTAAATTTCATCAATCTAGAAAACTGAATTTTCGCTTTGTTAGTTTTTTCATGGAATGATCATTTCCTATTTTATTCACATCTGCTCTTTGTTTCTTCCTTCAATTTTTGGGGTTTAATTTGCTGATTTTTCTGTTACTTCTTAAAATGGATATTTAAATGATTCATTTTCACCCTTTATTTTTAATCTATGTATATAAGGCTATAAATTTCCCTCAGAACATGTACTTAGTGACATCCACAAGTTTTCATCATACATTTCAAAATGTTTTCTTTTTTTCTATATTGACTCATATCTTGTTTAGAAATATCTTACTGAATTATATAACATTTGGAGATTTCCCAGTTATATTTTTATTAATGTACTAATTTATGTCCTCCATGTTAAAACAACAGAGTCTGTGATTTTAATCTACTGAAATGTGTTGAGAAATGCTTTATGTCCCAGGATCTGGTCAGTTCTGGTAAATGTTTCAAGTACATTAAAAAGAATACAGTTCTTGGGCACAACATTCTACATTCATCCATTTCCGGAGGTTTGCTAATATTGTTCATATCTTCTGCAGCCTTACTGAGTTTTGATATCATGTTGGTATTATTCATACCAGTATTACTTATTCTTCTTCCTGAAACACTAAAATGAATCATTTTGTCCAAGCACGGTGGCTCATGCCTGTAATCTCAGCACTTTGGGAGGCTGAGGTGGGAGGATCCTGAGTCCAAGAGTTCAAGGTCAGCCTGGACAAGACGGCAAGAACCCCCATCTCTACCAAAAAAAAAAAAAAAAAAATGAAATTTTTTTGATACATGGAATATATCATGAAGCTTTATTTAAAGAAGGGCATGGACAGTACTTTTTTTGAGGCCTTGAATATCTATGGCAGAGAGTTCATTGTCCCTCAGTATCAGTTTTTCCCTTTCTCTGAACCAGAGGTCAGCAAACTTTTTTTTTTAATGGCCAGGGAGTAATTATTTTAAGTTTTGATGGCTACAGGTTTATGTTACCACTACTCAACTCTGCATTGTAGCACAAAAGCAGCCATAGATTATACATAAATAAGTGGGCATGACTTACATTCCAATAAAACTTTATATACAAGTTAGGCAGTGGGCTGGCTTGGGCCTGCAAGCTGTAGTTTTCTAATGCCTTTTCTATATAATAGAACCTTTGATTTATAGTGTGTACCTGCATGCTGAAATTAAAACTACATTTATCAGCCACTTTTTTTACACTGTGTATAGCCCTGTGACTAAGTGCTGGAAAACGGAATATAAGTAAAAAGTGTGAATCCAGCTTCTAAGAAGTATTTACCAGGATTTTCCCCTATGTTAGTAAGTCTGATGATGTAGAGGCCAGCTAAAAGCAGAACACTCACCAAAAGAACTATTCAAGCTAGTACATTAGTCTGATGCAGTTCCGTAGATACTGGTAGAAGACAGCAGCTTCCTAGGTCAGAGATTTTATCCCTCACAGCAAAAGCAATAGCCTCAAATCCTACATAGTGATGCAGAGAGTCAGGAAGGCCTGCATATGCAAGTATATCATAGGCAAACAACCCCTAGTATAGGAAATTTACGACTTTTATAGGAAGCAGTAAGCAAGGCTTCTCTGCCCTGAGGGAAACCAGGCACATCACAGGACTAAGTGATATGTACTGGGGAGATGTTACAGGATTGGCAATTGCATAAAGAATTCTGAGGAGTGGCCCAGGTAAAAGAATGGTGAAGACTTTATGATTTTGGCACATTCACCAAGACTCGTGGGACTCGAGTCCCAAGATGGACTTCCTCTTCCTAGTGTGTTTTAAAAAAACGAGTGTCCTTCTTTCCTCCTTGTGGCTGTCTGGAATGGGGTATTTGAGAGCTACGGATGGACTGACATCTTTAATCATGATACAATCCTTGAATCAATGTAGGCCACAAAAGATAAAGCAATAACATAGAAGAAACTTGGGGACCTTACACTATAAAGTATCACATTAACTCTGGAATTTTGAGTAAACTTCTTTCTTGTTAAGTCACTGTTAATCTGGGCTTTCTAAGCTAATCCCCATTAATACAAAATCTAGGAATGCCTTTCTGTTGCTTTCATATGTAAGTGACAACTAGAGTATGTCTAGAGTACCGGGTTCACAACCTTTTTCTCTTAATAGTTATTAAGTCATGATTATCAATTAGTTTTACAAATTAAATACCTGAGATAAGACTAATTCTTTGATTTGTGTGGGTGGAGGAGGCTGTGCTTTTTGAATTTTTTTTATTCTAAAGTATGACCTTCATCACTAATTCAACTTGAAAATTAGCCAGTTATTACCTACATAATGAATTTTAATTCTTCCATTGTAATCTTAGCTTATTTTCTCTTTTGCCTAACATCTCTGACCTTATAGTTTCTATGTATGTCTGGTCCTCTTATTTTAGCCTCTTTTATTCTTTAGTCTTTGACTCTGTTTTCATAAGTTGGTTGAAGCTGGCAAATATTCTCTAACACTTAACTTTTCTTTAGGTTCCTGCAGAGGATGACTTTCAGTGCCTGCTTTTCATCCATGTCTTTTAACATGTGGACCTATTTTTCTTCCATAGGCCTATATAATTGTTTCCCTCTTATCCCTCTCCTATTTTAAGAGCACTAGATGCATTCACTATTTGCCAACATAGAAGGCCTGTGGTTTTAGCCCTTCTGTCTCTTTGGATCGAAGCCTCTTTCTAGGCTCCAGGTGGAAGGCAGCCCAACTCACTTGCCCCATTTCCTAGTTCTCCAACAAGAATAATTGATGGAAGAGATGGGAAATTATACTTGTAACTGGTACTGCCTTTACAGCTCTCTGCATGGCACAGAGACCCTGCATGTAGTGAGTCTCTGTGAGAGTGGGTTGCTTGACCTGTATAAAACCCAGAATACTGCTTGGTTTCTGCAGCTCAGCAGTTTTATGTTTTCATTCATTATCCTGAACTTTCTTTAAGAGATTAAAGTTTCTCTTAAAAAAAAATGTGCCCTAAAAGAAATTCAATTTTAATGCTTGTGGTGAGGTCAAAAGAAAGTAAGGAGAAGTTCCAGAGCAGTTTACTTAGACTAAGAATTATCTTCCATTGTAAAGCATCAAAAGACTTGCTGGTATAATTAATTGTGTGAGTACCAGATCCTCTGGTGGAGATAATTATTTGATCACTTTTTCAGTTCTACCCATAAACACATAGATGTTAGTAGTAGTTGTTTACAATTTCCCCCCACTCTCCTCTGCCAGTTCTTCCATGTGCTTATTAAAGATGGAAAAGAGTGTTTTAGGGGTCTAAACATTAATATAAGATTTCTTGGAAGAGCAAATTCTTCTGCTAGCCCAATTAACTAGCCTCTATGATAGAAAAGAACTTAATGGAACACTGTGAGGTAATCACATTAACAGACTAACAGTTTTGAAAATTTGGATAGGCCCTACCCATATAGTTGGAGAGCACACAAAACTAATTGAAATACTTTACCATTAATATCCAAGCTCTTGGAAACTAATGGGATTCTAGATATATCATTAATGGTAGTTAACACCTATATCGTAATCTATATTAGGTAAAAATATGTCAACATAAGGGATATATGAAGCATTATGCATTAATATCCTAACCTACATTGCTAAAGAATGTTTTCATAAAAGAAATCTACAACTCATAATTATTTCAGTCTAGCATATTAATATGTTCATGATAAAGTAGAGTTTCAATGTGATTTCAACATGAAACAATTCTTACATGTCTTTTCCTTTCTTAAGTGAATATGTATTTGTCAACATTTTACTTGGTAAAATTACATAAAGTCGAGAACATTCTACCTCTTATTTGTTAATAAAGATGATATGAATTACCTGTGGGGGATTTTCATTCCTTTCAAGCACGTTTAGCCTATCAAGCTTAATTGAAAGACTTTTCCTACTAGTAATTCATCTTTATCTTCAAGCTGCTAATGGATAGAAGAACATGTTAATGCTCTAGTAAACTATTTTTGCCTGTCCACATCAGAACTTCATGTTATATATACTTGCTATTTTTGTACCTGATTTATTTATTCTTTTATTGAATTACTTTTATGTTTTTATAAAAAGGGCTTTATTAAATAAGATAATAGTTTAAGCAACATTATAAGAATGGTTAATTTACTTAACAGGTCAAAGTTTCTGAAGTGTAGCAACTTACATATAATTCATTTACTAAGAATATAACATTAATTATTTAGTTTTACAAGTGCAATTTAAAAAGTGATATCAACTAATCAGCAGTTATTATACATTGGTCAGCAAAAATATACTTGCTCTTTATTTTATTTCTGATAAATTCTTATTTGCAGAACAAAAGCAGTGTAAGTCAAGACAATACATACACAGTTGAATTTCACTTTATTCAAGATATTATTTTTCTCCTAAATTGTGTGACTATGTCTATCATAGAGTTTTAAGGAGGCAACAATTATTTAACTTGTTCTATTCTATCCTCTCAATCTTTAATTTTTATATTGTTCAAAAAATAATAATGAAATAATGTATTAAATATTAAGACTAAATTTTTGTATGTATTAAATCATATTCTTGCAGTTGACTTTCATTTATAAAGTCTAAATAAGTTAGTTATATTTATGTGTGCTTTGAATGGTAATAGCAAATAGACATTCCTTAGGATTTTGAAAACCAAAGTTAACCTACACATGTCTTTTATTTCAGATTCAGTAAAGTTCAAGGGCATCCAAGTATGAAATAGCTTGTGAGGAAATTCACATTGCTTTCTTAATTTGATTTAGTTGGGGGAAAGGACACTGGTTCAGAAAATAGAGCTTTTAGAATAATTTTGGTTGAAATATAGACATTAAATATTGTGCATAGATTAGTAAATGTGAACATAATTTTCCCAAAGCTTGTAGAGGGGGTTGGTATTAAAGTATACTAATTTCCGTTGACTATCTTATCTGCATTCTAATATGTTTTAATATCTAGACTTGCTAATAGGAAATGTAAAAATGTTCAGATGTAGGTAAAAATTAATAACACAAGAGAAACCACATATTTAGGTATTCAAGATAAATGTAACTACATATTTTGTATAAATGACTTTAAAAATACATCAGGCCAGGTGCCAGTAATTCCAGCCCATTGGGAGGCAGAGGCAAGCGATCGCTTGAACCCAGGAGTTCAGGACCAGCCTAGGCAACACAGTGATACCCCATCCCTACAAAAAATAAAAAAATTAGTTGGGCATGGTGGCACACACCTATAGTCCTAGCTATGTGGGAGGCTGAGGTGGGAGAATTGTTTGAGCATGGGAAGTTGAGGCTGCAGTAAGCCTTGATCGATGGTACTACTGCTCTCCAGGCTGTGCAACAGAGTGAGACCCTGTCTCAAAAAAAAAGGACATAAATTACCAAGAGGAATACAGTTGATAAATAAGTGTCCAAGTAGAAAGGAAATATAATTCTAAGAACAGTAAATATTTGGTGCACTTATTTTTTACTTTATTGATATAAAAGTTAAAACATGCATAAAGAAAAATATGTTCAAAGATTTGTAATGAAAAGTGGCAGACTGCTAACTCACTCTTTCCCTACATGTCCAGGCCTCCTTTTCGGAGGCCACCACTTTCAGCTCTTTCATGTTCCAAAAAATAGGCTATCTCTCAATTTATCAATTTCTGTGTTAGCCATTGACCTTCAACTACGGTAGATGAGGATTTAGCTCTTATACTATCATCTCCATGTTTTCTTAGAATATATGTCTTGAGTAAGCAAATATTCAGCTTTTACTTTTTTTTTACTATGTAAAGATTGTTTCTTATTAAATCAATAAATGTTCCATGATGATGTTTCTTCTGTATAACTTTTTATATTCCCTGGAGTTATTACTTACATTTTTCTCCATTTGCATAATTTTCTTCACATCTCTTGTCGAAGTTTCTCCACACCCTGTAAAAATCTTTCAATATAATCTTTCTATCTGAAAATTTCATCCTACACGTAATTGATAAGTTGTTTTGATGTGTAATTGTATGTTAAGAGTTATTTCTATTCTGTTTGAAGCCATTGTTATCTGTCATTCTGCTTTGTGAAAAATTTTCTTTGCATTATTTCTTTCCTAATTCTTTTTTCTTTGTTTTCTCAGATCTTTTTTACTGGAGCTCCTCTAGTCAGAAATGAAATTTTCTAATAGCTCTTCAACTTCTTTTTGAATTTTATATCCCCTATTTCCATTTTATTGTCCTGTTGTTTTACTTTCTAGGAGAGTTCTTTGATATTAAATTCCGGTTTTTCTATCAACTTGTGTTTTCTGCTCTCATATTTTTACTTCACTAAAGCTTTTTTCTTTTTAAAATAGCAGCTTGTACTTGTTTAATGGATGCAATATCCTTTCTAATGCTTCTTAGAAAGTTTATTTTAGATTTTAGTGATGCTTGGTTCTGCTTTTTGCATCATCTCAACTTCATCTAAATTGGTTTTTTGTTTAGTTATCTCTCTCTCCATCTTTTATGTTAGCTGATTTCCTCAGACATCTGTTGATCTTTTGCTGTTTTATTCATATTTTAAAATAAGGCACAGAAATGTTAGTTGAATTCATTGTCCTGCCTGAGCCAGGTTGACTGGTGGTTTTTACTGTAGAAGTGACTTTCTGCAGATGGGCCAGTACCTATGGCCATTCAGTGTTTCTAAAAAAATTTCTCTAATCTCTTGCCAGGTGTGCAAATATTCTGGGAATTGGTAATTGAGGTGGTGAGTAGGATGCTGTTCTCACCATTCAGTATGAAGCCTTTCACTTAATTTTCAGTATAGTGTCATACCTTGTGCCTGGTGCCTGCTGCTCACCCAGCCACCAAAATCCCCCAGATCATAAACCTCCTGAACCTGAGGGGAGGAGGGGAGGAAGATTTTCCTGGAGTGTTAGAACCTAGAGGGAGCTTGGAGAGTGTTTTTTTATGTAGGCTTTTAACCAATCCCTGTGCATCATCTATGCCTTCTGAGATATCTGAAGATTCCAATGCCTGAGGGTTTCTGGGTTTAAGTAGGAAAAATAGGATAGGATGTCATTGGTGTCCCCCTCTGAACAGGTCACTGTTCTTCATTCCTTGTAAGTCTAGTACCACTCCCTGTCTGTTTCCCAATATAAGTTATAATTTGGGGTCGCTGCTGTCTGCTGGTTTCACTGAATATGTAGCTTACTGGATGTTTACAATTGTCCACATTTTTTTGAATGTGGGGAGGTGGGATGCATCTCTGAGAGGATGAGACAGGGCAAGAAATTCACCACCATCCTAAAACTAGAAGTCTTCTAATGAATAATTTCAAAGTACAGTTGTATACAACTTTTATAGAAGGACTTTTGAAATAATGTTTTTCCAAAAGTATAACATCCAGAATTTTTTTTAATGCTACCGTGCAACAAAACCTTTATTAGCATTTTGAACAGGTTCAGCTATTACTGAAACTTGTAATTTCTAAACTTAAGTGGGGGCAGATGACAATAGTGCAGCACAATGCCATCACTGGGCACTGCAAATGCAAGACTGAAGAATTAACAACCACATCTCAGACGCTGGACCAGGTGCAGGGTCGACTCTTTCTGGATGTTGTAGTCAGAAAGAGTGAGGCCATCTTCTAGCTGCATGCCTGCAAAGATGAGCCTCTGCTGGTCGGGGAGGATGCCTTCCTTATCCTGGATATTGGCCTTCACATTTTTGATGGTGTCACTGGGCTCCACCTCAAGGGTGATGGTCTTGCCAGTCAGGGTCTTCACAAAGATCTGCATTTTGATCTGTTAGAAGATATGAGGATGCTGCGAATCGCCAATCACGTCCAGCCATAGGAACACCTCCACACCCTCACCCGACAAAGCCATTCACCCATCCAGAATATTTTATTCATACATATAGTTTTCATTTTTATGTATATTTGAATGTGGTAGATGTAGGATGTAAACACAAAAGCCTGAATTCTTCCCCCAGGAACCTTACCATCTAGTGGATGAGATGAAACTTGCAGGGGGAATTACTGTGATGCAAAACAAAAAAAATATAAAAGAACTGTGAGAAAAGTATGATTATGCACCATAGGCGTTCAGGGTAGGGAAATTTAATTTACATCTGAAGAGAGAAGGATTTCCTGGAGGAAGTAGCATTTTTACTTGAGACTTAATGTTTGGGTAGGATTTGCACCTACTAAGAACTTAATAAATATTTGCTGAATATAATTAATGCTCTTCAGCTTTGTTGGTTTGACATTTTTCTTTTTACTTCTGTTAACGGTGAATATTCTTCAGTGTGGTGTGTCAGCAGCAATCAGTTTCACTTATTCTTGTCTCAGTTTTCCTGAGAGGAATTAACAGAAACACTTCTATAGAGAAAATGCACCATTCAATGACAGTTATTGATACATCCTATAATTACAAAAAAACTTTCCTGTGAGAATTCCATTATATTAATGATGCATGTATACTATTAAGAATTATAAATATTGAGTAAGAAAACTCCAGGTTCACATGTTCCCAGATGTTATTTTGGGGCTGCTAGATTAGCAATTTTTCAAAAACATAAGCAGTAATTAGAAATCTTTCATAATTTCTTTTAGAAACAGCACTTGATTTTAATTCTTTCATTTAAAAAATCTTGTAAGAAAAAACTGTGACAGAATTATTGACATTTTTATAGCTTGACAAAAATTAAGCATAATTAAAATGAAATATTTGTTGCATAAATTAAACTGCAATTAATATGTTTTCTGTAACTGCTTGAAGGATAAGATTAAAATGGTGTTGTTAGCAGACTCCCTGCTGTGAGACTAATTTCTTGATTTTTATATCACACATTATCAAACACATTCTCACAGTAAAAGAGTAAACCAGCAAGTAGAAAACAGTTTGATGAAAATAGTATACAGAAGGAGATAAACTGCCTTTTATGAAGACAAGGCAATATTGCTTTTTATTTTGAGATTTGATGACTAGTTGATTTGAAGGTTCTGATTTGCACATTTAAAGACTTTAAAATAAGTCTAAAGTTGCCCTTCATTTTAGTTAGCTATGCCTTTTAAATTAGCCAGCTTAGTGTTTCAGGAGTATTTGCCTTTCCAGGAGGTTATTAGAAAATGAACAAGATATGTTATGTTATGCAACAGCCTCCCTTCCAGCTACCCAGCTAACCAAGAAATAATAATAAATCCCATCACAAAAACTTAAGCATGAACAATTTCAAGAAAAATAAGTGAAAATGTACCCTGTTAGCTCTCCTTTTGGAGAAGGATCACTTTTCCTCACCAGAGCCCACAGTTATGAAAAGAATACCTGACATTGACAAAAGTTAGTTATTGCCATCTTTAAAAAAATTGCCAGCTGACACCTGCCCAGACAATGCATCAAGTGTTATTTCTATGTGAATTTTTTTAAATTACTTTTTAACCTTAGATACTATTTGTGGTATCAATGAAAGAAATAGGTAATCATTATTAATAGTTCTCTTTATTTCTGCAATGTCTCTCTTGGGCATTGCTGCCTAAAGAATATAAATACACCAATGGGAATTAGAAATTATGGGCTAGGTATCATTCACTGGCTGGACTATTATATACTTCTTGCTTGGGGGCTGTGGTGAAATCAGTGCATGTTGTGTGATGACAACATCAGGATTTGACAGTGACTCTTGAAAGAAGTGAAATTAACACAACTCTTTCCATAGGCAAAACTATGGTGCCCTTCTCTTGCCACCTACAGAGAAAAGGCATCTGTTTCATTGCTTGATGCTGTGGCCCTACATTCTGCATTGCAAATCCCAAATGCATTAACAGGTTTCAGATGTTGGAAAACTTTCCCCCCAAAAAAATCTTAAAGCAAATAAATCAATCTTTTTAACATAGTTTATACGGTTTTGGTAACGAGAAGTGATCCTAGTGTTACAGTGACAAATTGGTGACTGTAACTGTGAGCTGAAATTGCATGATTACACTCTCACCTCCTTCGGGTTTGTCCTCAAATGGCACCTCAGAGTATCCTTTCCTGACCACCTGATTTGAAATTCAAAGCCGTTTCCCAATTCCCTCAGTCCTTCTCCACTACCCTGTCTTATGTTCACAGCACTTATTATCATATAACTTACTTGTTTCTTGTCTGTCTCTCCCACTGGAGATTTAAGTTCCATGAAGACAGGAATTCTTGCATGACTGGTTCATTGCTGTATTCTCACTGCCTAGAATACTGCTTGGCTTAAGTAGGCACTTGATTAATATTTTTTAAAAGAAAGAGTGAATGAATAAATGAATGTTTATAAACCAATCCTTCAAAAAGAGCAGAAAGAAATTAGTTTAACAAACATGATTATTCCTGATGATAATATGAACATCTAGGTTTAGTAGAGGATCATGAGAGTACTGTTTATAATGCTTCGCTTATTCATTACCTTATTTTTTATGGCAGTGAAATTACACTTAAATGAAAATTATTTCTTATTAAACTAAACATCAGGTTATAATCTATATATGGTTAGTGTTAGTGTTCATAAAGAATTATTTACAATTCACCCCTTAAATAATAGTAGAAAATATTTTCAACTCATTAGTTCATTTTATGTATTCATGTTCTCATTCATTCAGTGGCTTGTTCAATGTTATTCATATCCCAGGAGTCATTGTATCTGTGATATTCTGGTAGAATATACAAGTTTATGCCATAGTGAGTGTGTCATGAAAGAGCTTGACTGTCTTACAGCAATCAATTCTTGTTATCTGCAGTAGTTATGTTCTATAAAGTCACCTCAAACACTGAATTGGTGAATAATGAACCATTGTTCCTACAGGGAAAATAAGATTACGTTTCTGCTAGACTTTGGCCGACATTTTTGCCAACCAATCAGTGCATAATAGTGTTTTATGTGTGCTTCCATTTAAAAACACCCTAACTGACGTATATTTTGACTCATTAGCATTGAACTTGTGGCCAATAGCACTATAACTCATGCTAGAATGAAGCTTATCTAGCATGTATGTTCTCCACGTTACACTTAAGGAACACTAGGCAGAATTTCAGCAGTACACTTAGGGTTGTTAAAAGAAAAACTTCAGCCAAATTAAATTTAAAGGAGTTTAATTGAGCAATGAAGGATTCGTGAATCGGGCAGCCCCCAGAATCATAGCAGATTCAGAGAGACTCTGGGGGTGCCTCATGGTCAGAACAAATTTATAGGCAAAAAAAGTAAAGTGACATACAGAAATCGGAAGTGAGGTACAGAAACAGCTGGATTGCTTAGAGCTAGGTGTTTGCCTTATTTGAACACAGTTTGAACACTCAGCAGTGTATGAGTGGTTGAAGTATGGCTGCTGGGATTGGCCAAGACTCAGCAATTGTTACAGGCTCATACTCCTAAGTTAGGTTTTCAATCTTGTCTACCCATTAAGTTAGGTTGCAGTTCATCCACAAAAACACTGCGAATATTAATTTTGAGGTTACAAATAAATTTTAGCAAGTTGGCAAATTTCAAATAAGGAATCTGTGAATAGTGAGGATCTCTAGTAACAGTGTTCTTATAAAGAAGTCATCATTGAACACACCATCATATTACGGATAAATCTAGGCATTGTCTTCCTCTCAAAATAGGGTCACTCTGAGAAGTCCTGTATTTCTATTTAAACAAGATTTAATATGATATGTTTCAGGCCCTGTGATGGTACTGGGAACACAACAAACAAAACTGATACAGCTTGCCTCTCCCCCATAGATAAATCTGTCACTAATTCTCTACTGTTTCTCTCTTTCCTGATTTCTGTCATTCCCCCAAATACTTTGAAACCCAGGTAATTGAATGTATGGAGCGACCTGGCACAGCATCTACTAGCTGGAAAAGGAAAGATTTCCATGTGTGGACTTTGGGAGGACCCTGATGATGTCCAGGGCATGCGACTTCCATTTTCTTCACTTGGTTTCTAGAGTGACAGGGTTGAGTGAGAGAGTAAGGATGTGCTACTCCAGAGGGCTCAAACTTTTAACAAGTTCATGGTTTCCCCAGGGCCACATCTGTTTATTCATTTATTTAGTCATTCTTTCAGCTAAATAACATTTGTCAAGTCCCTACTTTGTAGTAGACACTGTGCTAAATCCTGGGAATACAACTGAACAAAATGTAACCTGGCTTTTAGCAGTTACTCCCCTTCTTGATCATTTTCTTGCAGTACCTCATTATTTAGATGCATTCAGTTTTTCTCCTAGTAAGAAACACTTAGTGTCATAGTAGGAGAAAACTTAGGAATGCTACAATCCCAGTATCAATTGTTCTTCCCCATTTCATTTGGTTCTTCTTAAACCATTCTGATACTGTCTCTGAACATTTTTGCAGCATATTTTCCCACAGATTAACCACATGCAAGCCAAATGTTCCCTTTAGTGCCAGTTTCATATAGCCTTTCTGCTTTTTAAATTGGCACATCTTTGTATATGAAAATAATGTTGCTGGAATATCTTACCGTGGTATCACCAGCTCTATGATAAAACCACTAACAGGCTACAGATCATTCTAACTAACACATTGTATCTAGTTAGATATTCGATTTCAGGTACTTTTATTTAGATGACATGTTTTTGTGTTTTTGGTTGTAATTAAATAGTTGAAACCACATTTTCATGTTCATCTGCCTTTCTATATCTGCATCTGTTTCTATAATTAAATCTATTCCTTCTGATATATCTTTACATCTTGTATCACTTTTATTATGGCCTAATACATATGCCACTGAGTACAATGAACTGGTCAAACAAGGAACTCAATCATTTATCCTTCAGTTTATATGGCTGTCATGTGGGCCTGTCAAGTCCGTAAAGATGGGGAAAGGACTAAATATGAGAACTAAATGAGAGAAAGACAGAAGGAACTATTTTGTTGTTGTTGATGTTTTGAGATGGAGTCTCTCTGTGTCGCCAGGCTGGAGTGCACCGGCATGATCTCAGCTCACTGCAACCTCCGCCTCCTGGGTTCAAGCAATTTTCCTGCCTTAGCCTCCCGAGTAACTGAGACTACAGGTGCGCACCACCACGTCCAGCTAATTTTTGTATTTTTAGTAGAGATGGGGTTTCACCATGTTGGCCAGGATGGTCTCAATCCCTTGACCTCGTGATCTGCCCCCTGAACCTCCCAGAGTGCTGGGATTACAGGCGTGAGCCACTGTACCTGGCCGACAGATGGAACTATTAAGAAGGAAGATACAGTATATAAAAACAGGAAAAGAATCAGTGGAAACTCAAGGATAAGTTTACAATTTAGATATACCCACTCTGAAATAAAAGCAGGAATGTGTATACTAAAGTCAAATATAAATGAACTTTGATTAGCAACTATTTAGGATTATTCATCTACAATTTTTTAAAAGTGTACTTGAGTTTCTTAGTTTGAGAATAGCTAATGCTTGTTAAGTACTTGCTATGTGCTGGACACTGTTTTAATTGCTTTACATGGATAAACTCATGTATTTATATTTTCATGTTATTTTATCTGTTTTCAAATTAGGAAACAAGCATGGCAGAGGCTAAATAACTTTTCCAAGACCACAAAGTCCTTAAAGATAAACCTGGATTTCAAACCCAGGCAGCTTGACTCCAAAGCAGTATTGCCTCTGAGTAGAAGTAATAAGAAAGTTTTCACATGACCCCTGCAATCACCAGTGAGACTCTGGGCATCACACGATATGCAAATGAACTTGGTTTCCTGTTTAGATTCAGACTGATAATGCATCATCAACTCATCAGCTAAAATTTTCTTCTCTGGGAACATGTACAAATGGTTTGATTGAAGAATACATAATAAATCCTAAATCTCTGAGCTTTAGAACAACACAAATAACAAAGATTGAATACTTGAGGATATTTTCCTGAAAATAGTGAACAGAAAGAAGGGGATAATTCCTACAACTTTTTCCTGTATATTCTTTTGTCAGAACTGTAGAGATCCTCATGTCATCACAGTTTTCTACATGCAATGAGAGCAAAGTTTGACCTTGCAGGAATAATGCCAGGTGATCTTTTAAACCTGCTGTAAACTCTCATTTAAAGAGTCTGTAAAGTCTCCAGTGCTAACCAGACTTAGTTGAAGTCTTGTTCAGGATATAAGGAAATATTTTTGATTAAAATAGTATTTATACGTAGCCAGAAGTTCTTGCCATGCTCCTTTTTTCTAACTCTAGTAGAAAAATCTTTGCCATATTTTAAAGCTGAATATATAAGACATTATAAGCTAGCTGAAAACTATGTGCATAACCCTTGATTTTCATCTTATCGCTCTAATCTCAAAAGTTTTGTCTCCTATGGTGTAACAGCACTGTCCTGCTTACTAACATTGAAGTATTTAAGCACTCAGTTGTGAGTATCTGGTGAAAAGCCTTAAATAACTAGATAAACAGTGCAGCTGCCAACCTAAAGTAATCTTACACTTAGGGGGTGAGTGGCCCAGGAAATGTGCTCTTTGTCATTTTGACTTGGGTTTGAAAATGGACCTGGGCTGCATTCCAGCTCAGAGAGCCGTTCACTTCCAAAGACTCCTAAATTGTCCCAAGGAGCTCATTTTGGCAGTGGATTATTTGTGTTTGGCTGGGCATCCTAATAGCAGAAGCTGTCTGCTCTGGCAAGCAAGGGCTATGGCAGCATTTAAAATTACCATCCCTAGTGTTTTTTCTTGATGAGGTTATTTTTCAGAAAAGCAGTTCCCCAACCCCCATTTAAAAAGTGACACTGTACAAGTGTGCAGGTGGTTTTCTTGAGCTCATAGTTTCCCATGATCGGATGACATGTTTTATCATATCAGAGGCAAATTTTAAACAAATGCTAATCAACACCAGATTTCTCCCAAAACCAAAGTTCTCCTAATGGTATCTTCACCTCTTCCTATACCAGAGGTCACAGTTATTGGTTGACTAGAGCTATGTAAGAATGTGAGATTTTAGATTTAAAAATAAGAGCAATAAAGGGTTTCTAAAAGATTTTGTTTTGGAGGACATAGAAGGTAGGTACTTGAAGTGGTCAATCCTTGTTTATCTGTACTATTGTCTGACACTAGATAAGACCAAGTTTTGGTTACCATTGGTTGGAAGCTAGCATAGTGTCAGACACATTGCAGACACCAAAATGTTACTTGAATGCACAAAAGAAGGTCTAACTCAGAATTAAGTGATGCTTCATTATATCAGATGAGTCCAAAATTAAGTACACAAGAAGATCCACAGAAATGAAGAAAATATTAGAACTTCTATTTATATTTATTTTTATCTCATTTGTATATATATTTAGCATTATATTATATTCCCACAATGTTACACATGGATAATTTAACACAAATGAATAGGCATGTATTGAATGTGCTTATTGAAAATAGTTTTACTGATGACATGGTATCATCAAAGTCCTGTTTCACCACATTATCGCCCCAAAATTAGTCTCCTGTAAGTGCCGATGGAATTGATTTAATTTTTGAAAGAACATGGTAGGTATAATATGAATAGACTTCTATTATTTAAGGAATGAGAGAGGTAAATACTAGTGTTAAGAGCCAGATAGTTTGTCTTGTTTAATCACAATCCTGTGATTAAACAACAATCCTGTGAGGTAGATATCCCCATTTTACAGATTACAAAACAGAGTGAGTTAGGAAGTGTTTCCTGTGTTTCTATTTTCTAGAACAAATTATAGAAAATAGATATCATTTCTTCCTTATTGGGTAGAATTCACCAGTGAAACCATCTTGTCCTTTTTGGAAGCTTATTTATTATTGATTCAGTTTTTAAAAATAAAGCTGGGCATGGTGGCACATAACTGTAGTCCCAGCTACTTGGGAGGCTGAGGTGGGATGATCTCTTGAGCCCAGGAGTTCAAGGCCAGCCTGGGCAACATAGCAAGACAACTTCTCTTAAAAAAATTGTAAAATTATAACCAGGCATGGTGGCTCATGCCTGTAATCCCAGCACTTTGGGAGGCGAAGGTGGGTGGATCACAAGGTCAGGAGCTCGAGACCAGCCTGGCCAATATGGTGAAACCCCGTTTCTACTAAAAATACAAAAATTAGCCAGGCATGGTGATGTGTGCCTGTAATCCCAGCCACTTGAGAGGCTGAGGCAGGAGAATCACTGAACCCAGGGAGATGGAGGTTGCAGTGAGCCAAAATCATGCTACTGCACTCCAGCCTGGGTGACAAAGTGAGACTCCGTCTCAAAAAATAAATAAATAAAATTAAATAAAATTATATATGTGTATAAATTTATATATAGAGAGAAAATTATATAGAGAGAAATTTTTATATTATACATAAATTTATATATAATTAAAACATGTAATTTTATATATAATATATAAAATTGTATATAATATAAAATTTTAAATATATTTTAAAATATTTATATACATAATATATAATATATAATTTTATATATTATGTATATAAATAATATATGTAAAAGTTATATCTAAAAATTCTCCATATATAATTTTCTATGTGTATACATTTATTCTTCTCTATATATGTAATTTTCTATATATATATAAAATGTATTTCTATAGGTATATAATCTTATTTTATTATTTTTTAAGAGAAGGGGCTTGCTATGTATATATATAAAGGAATATTATGAGGAACTCTGTCACCCATCCTGGAGTGCAGTGGCACAACCATGGCTCATTGCAACCTCAAACTCCCAGACTCAAGCAATCCTCCCACCTCAGCTTCCTAAGTAGCTGGGACTACAGCTGTACAGCACAATACCCAGCCAATTTTTAAACTTTTTGGGAGATGGAATCTCACTATGTGGCCTAGGCTGATCTCGAACTCCTGAGCTAAAGCAACCCTCCCACCTTGGCCTCCTGAAGTGCTAGATTATAGGCATGAGTCACCATGTCTGGCCATAATATTTATCTTTTTAACACTCATAGGATTAGAAGTGATTGCCCATTTTTCAGTCCTGATATTAGTAATTTGTGTCTTCTCTCTTTTGTGTTGGTTCACCTGGTTATGAGTTTATCAATTCTGCTGATGATGTCAAAAGCAGGCTTTTGATTTTGTTGGTTTTCTCTATTGTTTTCCTGTTCATGATTTTATTGATTTTTGCTCTGATTTTATTATTTCTTTGCTTCTGCTTACTTTGTAATTAATTTGCTCTTTTTAATATAGTTTTCTAAAGTGGAAGCTTAGATTATTGACTTTAGATTTTTCTTCTTTTCTAGTATATGCATTTAGTGCTATCCATTTTCCTCTAGGCACTGCTTTTGCTGCATCTCACAAATTTGATGGGTTGTATTTTCATTTTTATTTAGTTAAAAATATTTTTTATTTCTCTTGAGACTTTTCCTTTGACCTATGTGTTATTTAGAAGTGCATTGTTTAGTCACTAAATATTTTGAGATTTTCCAGCAATCTTTCTGTTACTGATTTCTAATTTAATTCCACTGTGGTCCGAGAGCAGACGTTGTATGATTTCTCTTCTTTTAAATTTGTTAAGTTGTGTTTTATGGCCCAAGATGTGGTCTGTCTTGGTGAATGTTCAATGTGAGCTCTGTAATAATGAGTATTCTGCTGTTGTTGGATTAAGCAGTCTATTGATGTCAATTATATACAGTTTTATGGTAGTACTCTTCAGTTATATTCTGCCTGCTGGATCTGCCAATTATGGATAAAGGGGTGTTGAAGTCTCCAACTACAATAATGAATTTGACTATTTCTCCTTGCAGTTCTATCAGTTTTTGCCTCATAGATTTTCACACTCTATTGCTAGGCACTTTATTACTATGTAATGAATGCTCCTGTTTATTCCTAATAATTTTCCTTATTCTGAAATCTATTTTGTCTGAAATTAATATAGCTACTCCAGCTATATTTTGATTAGTGTTAGCATGGTATATCCTTCTGCATCTCTTTACTTTTACTCTGTGTTTTCACATTAAAAGTGAGTTTCATGTAGACGACATATAGTTGATTCTTGTTTTTTATCCAGTCTTGTTCTTTTATTGGTGCATTTAAACTATCCACATTTAAAGTGATTATTAATATAGTTGGATCAATATATACCAAATTTGTAACTTGGTCTTCATTTTCTTATTTGTTTTGCTTTTGTCTTCCACTCCTAGTCTTCTCTAGTTTTAAACGTTTTATATGATTTAATTTTCTTTCACTCTTAGTATATCAAAATTTTTCTGTAGTGATTGTTCTAGAGTTTGCAGTATACATTTATGATTAATCCCAGTCCACTTTCAAATAACACTATACTGCTTCAGGAGTAGTGCAGTTACCTTATAACAGATTATTCCTGATTCCTTCCTCCCATTTCTTATAACATTGCTATCATTCATTTCCCTTATCCACAAGCAATAATCATGAATGACATTGTTGTTATTATTATTTAGAACAAAGACTGTTATATTTTAGGTCAACTAAGAATAAGAAAAATAAAAGGTTTTACTTCATCTTCATTTATTCCTTCTCTTTATTTCTTTATGTAGAACTGAATTTCTAACCTATATCATTTGCCTCTCACTGAAAATTTCTTTTAACATATCTTGCAAGGCAGGTCTACTTTTTTGAAAATTAAATAAAATATTTTATATATATATATATATATATAAAAATAAAGGTATTCACAGTTCTGAGTTTTAGTGTTATCAAGTTGCCAACATAAAAAGTCACTGATGCTTCATGCAGATGTCTAAACTCTATATGCTCAAATTCAAGAGTGATATGAACAATTTACTATTGCAAAAAGTAAAGATGTCACGTGCATTGTTGCAAATACTGTGCTGATTTCTGATTACCTCCAGAATTGTAATTTGTAACAAAAAGAAGGCAAGAATATAGATGCTCAGCCCCACAGGAAAATGATATTTCATTATGTAAAATTTCATTGCATTTATGCTATCCAAGAAGGATTTCATTCATATTAATTAATTTGCCTTTTATCTAAGCATTTTTATCACTCAAATTCTCTTTGCACTCAAAAGCAGTGTCTGTCACAACCCACCATCCTTCATGTCACTTGGCCATGACAAACACAGAGCAACAGATGTGAAGCTTTTCCCTGGGGCTTGAAAAAGCATTAATTGTAGAAGCAGATATTTAGGGTTAGAGGCTTTGTTGTACCAGACTGGAGAACGAGATCTCTAGTGACAGAGACACCCTCATGTCCACATGTTCTTTAATACATTTATTTTCACATGTGTTTGTTATATATGGGCCCTATAAAGAGCTGGACTCAGGGAATAGGTCTTTTTCTCCTATGTTTTCTTAAGAAAAAAAAAAAACTCAGCCAAAATTACCTTTATTAACAATAGACCTCCTTTCCAAGAAGAAACATACACCGTTATATAATCTGGTCATTTGTTTACAGCATTCATTGTTGATTTAGTGTATCTTACCTTTTTAATAACTTTACCTGTTTTAACATGCATGAAAAGCATCCATTTCTATGCTCAATCAAATGCTGTTTCACTGGTTACACAACAAAAAATGATTTCTTTCCTCTTCCTTCTGGAGTCCTTTACCATTCATTTGAATAACTTCTAAGGTAATGAACATAGTCTCTCCTCTATGATAGTGATTTGGGCGTATCACCTTTCCATTTCCATTCATTCAGTTAACAAATATTTATTGTGCAGAAAACAAAGTACCAACCCCTATGAAGCCAAGGTAAAAAATTTAGATTGTGACTCATTGAAGACAGGTGGATATGCCTGATGTTTGCATTGCCCAGACTTGCTTGCAGGTGACATCCATAACTGTTAAAGACTATGTGCCAGGAAATTCAGTATGCCTGATTCTCAACTGATAAACCTTCAAAAATTTACCTGCTAATTTTGTTTTGAGAGTATAATGGGAAATTTGAAGTGCAGCTGAAAGACATCTGTCTAGCGATTTAATCTAAATAATAACAATAATGATAATAACATAAAATCGTTAAGATCTCTGTGGTAATCTTTGAGCTTTTTCCTCCTAGGATTTCCAGACTGTATTACCATCATTTGAGCTCTTCTCGAAGTATGGAAAATTATACTCAAAAGCTGGACAGATTGTATAAAGGTATGACATTTTGCTAAGAAGTAATTCAAAAAGTATATTAAATAACACTTAAAAAATCAAATGGGGTTGACTTAACTATCAAGCATTTTAAAAACCATGTTATAATAATATTTATATGTAATAAGACTCCATAAATTTCTTTCATTATAGTGTCATGGTTTTCAACATTTAAAAGATCATGAATTTTACTTTTCAGATCTCTTCTCCAAAATGAGCCAAAAATACATTAAGAAATAGAACATTAAAAATCTAAAATACTCTTTTTTTTTTTTTTTTGAGACAGAGTCTTGCTCTGTTGCCCAGGCTGGAATGCAGTGGTGTGATCTTGGCTCACTGCAACTTCCACCTCCCGGGTTCAAGTGATTCTCCTTCCTCAGCCTCCGGAGTGTCTGGGACTACAGGCAGTGCCACCACACCGGCTAATTTTTGTATTTTTAGTATTTTTAGTAGAGATGAGGTTTCACCATGGTGGCCAGGCTGGTCTTGAACTCCTGGCCTCAGGTGATCTGCCCTCTGCGGCCTCCCAAAGTGCCAGATTACAGGCGTGAGCCACCATGCCTGGCCCTTAAATACCCTTTATCTTTAACTAATACAATAAATAGTTTTACACAATACGGTGAAAAAATACTGTTGGTGCTCCAAAGCCAAAATACTTTTCAGTGCTGTGTTGATACAGTATCATTTCAAATATTATACTGAATAATGTACATTATTTGAAGTATGAAGTATCTTACAATACCAAAGAAATGGAATATAGAATTCTGATTATCAATGTTTAGAAGATAAATAAGAACAAAGGTAACCATATAAAATTCAAGAACAAAAAATAAGCTCTCAATGAATACTGTATTCAGTTTCTAAGGCATTTTAGAATACAGCAGTGGTTACAATTGAAGTGTGTCTAATAGGAGCTATTGTGACATTTTCAGCCAAATTTAAAGAACGTATTGGGTGAAGACAGCAAAGATCACTGCAATTGAAGGAAAGGGGCAGAAATGAGAAATCATACTAGTTAGAATCCCCCAGCTATCCTCTCAGACCAAGAACCAAGGAGAAAGCACTAGACTGTTAGAAAGAGCACAGGGCAGATTCAAGGCAAAGTTCCTTCGATTTTATGTTACTCTTTCCTCTCTACCCACTGAGTGCTTCAGTTTGGAAGTTAATATGTTAAATGCAGATACCAATGTCTATCTTTTAGCTACTCTGAAGGAATACATGAGGGAAAATATGAAATATTCTGAGCTAATAGAAAATGTGTATATAATACCAAGTGGAATTTCTGTTTCAAAGGTTTATAAAGTATCATTACCCATTGGAGCATTTATCTGGTATTTGAGAGCCAGAGTATGAAGTAATGTAAATAAAATGTCTCATATTTGTGTGTGACTTCAGCTTTTAACTCAAAGATATATCAGTCCTGTTTATGATAATGAAAGATTGAAAATAACTTGAACACTCAATATATGTTAGTTAAATAATAAAACACATACAAGGCGGTACTATGCAGACAGTAAAATGTTATGTCTTTACCCATTAATTTTTAAAAATGCCTACAATATATTTCTAGGAAAAGAAGACTGGATTCAAAGTATGCTGTGTAGTCTTATTTCACTTAAATATATACATATGTGTGTGTATACATACATATATACATATGTGTGTATACATACATACGTATGTATAAAAACACACTTGCACACACTATTATATTTAATATGTATTGTATACGTTTGTATGTTGCAAAAGTGTTAATGGTGGTTATCTCTGGGTGGTGAGATTATGAGTACTTTTTGTGGGATACTTCTTTTTAGTTCTATTTTTTGATGTTTTAATGCAACCAGATGAAAGCCAAGTATTAAAACAAAACACTCCAGTAGGGACTGTTTGCTCTACTCTATCAATTACAAAAACATCTTGACTTTATTCTATTTAATCATAATAATTTAGAGGCAATTATCTTTTTTCTGAAGATGAAATAATTACTTGCTAAATTATTTATACAGAAAGACAAAGATGAGTAACAAATGGTGTAGATTATTTTTAATTAAAAAGAATGTGCAATGCAAAGGCACAAATATGTTATGGATTTTTTTAATGTTTGCCAACTCTTCTTTTCAATTTTTAACAATTTTGTGAATTGACAATATTATAAAAATGTCATCTCCTTTTCTTTGATAGGAAATGAATGTCTAGTGTTTAATTTTGGTAAGTGAAGGGCAGCAGCCTTAGCTGAGGCTCTCCTATTAAGATTTAATTTCGCCAAATACAACAAAGTGCTTCTGCTCTTTGTAAAAAAAGGCCAAGATGGGGACACTTGCACCAAACTGTTGAATAAAGATGCCGTAGTAATTTTTAGAGCTATCTATTTGATTGCTTCAGCTTCAAGGTAGTTCATCACTTCACTATAATTCACCCGACATCGCCTTTTACACCCAATACTACATTTTCCCATCAGTCCGATTAGAAATAGTGATGCCTTTATCAGATTAATCTTTCTTTCTTTTAGCATGTCTAAGTTTAGGATAAACACTGCCTGTACCTAGCTGTTATCATTAATGCTCTAAGATTTAAACCACTGAAAAATACATGGAACTAGATCTTAAACACACACATATTTTAAAATCTACTGTCTGACTAGGATAACATTACTCCTTTTAGTGTCTTTAATTTGTCTTTTAAATGGTCACTATTTGTAACTTTCAATAGTTTCCAAAAAGCAGTTTGATCTAAATCAGAACGTGCTGTGTCCTGTCAAGAGTGTTTTGCTATCCTTTTAGCTCCATTTATCTTTCCAGGCAGAGTCTCTTTAAACATTGTTGTGGAGAAAAATTAGCAAGATAAGGTTAAAATCATTGGTTGTAATTTTATGAATTGGATAATGTACCCGATTCAGTCTGGCATCAATGTGAGTTTTCCTGCATTACAGGCTTCTCAACTTCCTCCAGTTTGTCTTTGCAAAATGGGCTTTGGTCCAGGCTGTCTTTCTGCTAAAAAGTGGTTCAATTTTGAGGCCCAATAAGATGAGTTTTAATTAAATTATTTGTTAGGTTTGAAAAACAATGTACTTTTTCTCCTTTTCCATAGGAATTTGGCATATGAACAACTTCAGCTAAAACAAATAAATAAATAAAATGAAAAATAAGTATAGTTAGCACCTGGATTGGGAAAGGGGTTAAATGCCATCGTCTTTTTTCCAGAGGGAATAAGATCTTAGCAACTGTGTATGGAAAAAAGTTCTATGAGGGGAGAGTAATAATTAAGCATATAAGTTATATGTGTGCCTGTTAGGAGTTAAAATTTTAGTTTAATAAGAAAAATTATTAAATTTTGTCATTCAGTTTGGTGTCATGTGAACTTGTAACCCTTTCAAGTTTTGGCATAATGAATTGGCAAAGAGAAAAGAATAAAGGTATCTTCAGCATCCTTCTCCTGGTTAAATTGTCTTTGATTAAAAATATTATAACCACCCCACCTACCTGTATGAAGATGTTTTGCTGTGTTTTTCCATAATGGAGGCAGATTTGCTAGATATTCTGTATGTCTAGTGGCACACATAATCAAGATTGGCTTTTTTGTTTATGGTTTTTTGTTTGTTTGTTGTTTTTTTCAGAGAGACAGGGTCTCACTCTGTTGCCCAGGGTGGAGTGCAGTGGCGTGATCATAGCTCACTGCAACCTCAAACTCCTGGGTTCAAGTGATCCTCCTGCCTCAGCCTCTTGAGTAGCTGGGATTACAGGTACACGCTCTCATGCCTGGCTAATTTTTTAATTTTTTATAAAAATGGGATCTTGCTGTGTTACCCAGACTTGATCATGATTGTTCATGAAGATCTGCAGTAGTGTAGACGGAGAGCAGAGAACAGGGCTAAAAATGATTCAAGTCCGGGGCTGTGACCTCCTAACATTAACTGAACTGAAGCTAAGAGAGGAAGACTTAAATAGAGAATTTAAGAACTCGTGTTTCTGAAGTTCTTTTTTTTTTTTTTTCATTTTACTGTTTTGTTTTCAGAAAACAGAAGATGAAATGTAAAACTGAGATTAAGGTGTGAAGTGAGTGTGAATAGAAGACCCAACACTGCCTGGAGTCCTGGATTCTTCCACGTCTGATGAGTGACCTTGAATCTCTTAATCTCTCTAGTTTTCTCTCTCTTAGGTATCAGAAGAAGAAACTGAAGCCATCTGCATTTTAAAACT
The DNA here is from genome assembly GCF_028885655.2 of Pongo abelii. NCBI lineage: Eukaryota > Metazoa > Chordata > Mammalia > Primates > Hominidae > Pongo > Pongo abelii. The sequence goes on along the minus strand of NC_071985.2, from coordinate 31,570,797 downwards.
TAACAGTTCTGAAAGGAAAACACAGATGAAGATCCTGTAGGAAATATACTTGCTATGATTCAATAAACTATAAAATTTTGTAGCTGTATTCATGAATTAATTATTGTGTGTATGTATTTGAAATCTCTTAAACATATCTTTTCAAAGAAATACTTAAACTTGAGTCTTTTACCTCTGAGAATGTCTGTCACAATCACAGCCCCTGGTGACCAACAGTGCCATAAATGGTTCCCCTGAAGTACCCATATTCTGACCCCTTCACCCGGGTCGCAAATGATGAGACCAGTGTTGGGTACCCAAATTAAGGGCGACTAACATGTAAGTAGAATGATGAATGGTTTGAAGTGTAAATTGTGTGAAATAGTTCAGCATAAAAGCTCTGCCCTGAGAAATAATGACTGATTAGACCAATTAGAAACCCCTCAGACTGTTGAACTTGAGACACACAGACACAACAGACACAGACTAGTGGGTGTGGGAGAAGAAACACAGGCACTCTCAAATAGAGAAGACATTTGCAAGTCTCTGCTGCCAAGAGAGCAAAGAGATAATCTGGATGCCAGGGCTGTGTCAGATCCTGCATGGCTATGAACTACAGTTGGTTTCCAAAAAGCTGGGCTTTTATGAGGTTTCTGTTTTTTATGTGATGCTTAGATTTTCCTGGAATCCTTGGAAGTTAACTCAACATTTGAGGTTCCTATATCCTTTAATCCCATCCCATGTGTATCCTTACAATAAAACTTCCTGCTAGAGGTAGGCTGAGGGAATCTTTGTTTCTTGCATCTGAAGAGAATAACACTAAAATTATTGCATATGATTTGGGGGTTGGATCCAATGATAGCACAGAGGGACAGGAAATGTGATTTATTGACCATAAAAGCTTTAATTTAAAATTGTTGGCCAGCGAAACCCAGACACTGGGAAATGTTATAGGCCAAATGATCTGTTACTTCAACAAATAAATTACAAAACTGAAGGGAAAAAAAGGAACCTATTAAAAAGACATTATCTATCAATCACTGTGTGTGTACAGTTTTGAGCTCCTGATTTAAATAAACAAATTGTAAAATAAAAGATCTTTTGAAACAATTGGAAGTTTGAACACTGATTGGATATTGGTGGTATAAAAGAATTATTGTTATTTTTTCAGGTGTCATGGTATTGTTTTGGTTTACAAAGTTATAGAGATAAATGTTGAAATATTTACAGATGCGGTGATACGTTGGCTGGGATTTAATTTGAAAGTCAAGAAGTGAGTGGAAATACATATACTCCTCCTCTTATAATTGGTTATGTCCCAATAAATCCATTGTAAATTGAAAATATCCTAAGTTGAAAATATTGTAAGTTAAAAATGCATTTAATACAGCTAACTTACCAGACAGCTTAGCTTAGCCTCACCTACCTTAAATATGCTCAGAACACATACATTAGCCTATAGTTGGGCAAAATCATCTAACAGAAAGCCTATTTTATAATATTGAACAGCCCATGTAATTTATTGAATATTGTACTAAAAGTGAAAAACCGAATAGTTGTATGCATACTCAAAATATGGTTTCTACTGAATGCATTGTAAACCAAAAAGTATCTGAGACAAGTCTCTTTTTTTAAAAAAAATTTTCTGAGACAGAGTCTCATTCTGTCACCCAGGTTGGAGTGCAGTGGCATGAATTCAACTCACTGCAACCTTCACCTCCCAGGCTCAAGCAGTCCTCCCACCTCAGCCTCCCAAGTAGCTGGGACCACAGGCATGGGCCAACTTGCCTGGCTAAATGTTTTGTACTTTTGGTAGACACGGGTTTTTACCATGTTGTCCAGGCTGGTCTTGAACGCCTGAGCTCAAGCGATCTGCCTGCCTCAGCCTTCCAAAGTACTGGGATTACAGGCATGAGTCACTGAACCCAGCCCTGAGACAAGTCTCAATTAGTTTAGAAGTTTATTTGGCCGAGGTTAAGGACATGCCCTTGACACTGCACCTGTCAGTACAGGTCCTGACAACATGCGTCCAAGGTGGTCAAGCTGTACAACTTGGTTTTATACATTTTAAGGAGACATAAGACATCAATAAAAACATGTAAGATGTACATTGGTTCAGTCTGGAAAGGCAGGATGCCTCAAACTTGAAACAAGAGGGTGGGGGGTGGGAGGATGTGGGAGATGCTTCCAGGTCATAGTTGGAGTCAAAGACTTTCCAACTGGCAGTTGGTTCAAAGAATTTATCTAAAGACCTGGAATCCATAGAAGGCAGTATCTGGATTAAAATAAGGGGACCAAGGTTCTCATGCAGATGAAGCCTCCAGGTGGCAGACTTCAGAGAGCACAGATTGTAAATGTTTCTTATCTGACTTAAAAAGGTGTCAGACTCTTAGTAAATTATCTCCTGGATCAGTGAAAAGACGTAAAAAATGGTTCTCTACAGAATGTAGATTTTCCCCATAAGAGATAGCTTTGCAGGACCATTGCAAAATATGTCAAAAAATATATTTTAGAGTAAAATGCCTCAATTTATTTCAAGGCCTGATATTTGTCATGTGATGCTATACTACAGTCAGGCTGAAACTTGGTATCTTATTGCTACGAAAAATCTTAAGGTCTCTATTTTAATGTTAATGCTGGTCATTGGTGCCTGAATTCCAAAGGGAGGAGGGTATAATGAAGCACGTCCAGTTCCCCATGCCCCACCCCCACCCCCACATCCCATAATGGCCTGAACTAGTTTTTCAGGTTAACTTTGGAATACCCTTGGCAAAGAAGAGAGGTCCATGCAGATGTTTGCGGGGGAGTGGGGGGGGGTCTTAAAATTTTATTTTTTTGTTTATAGCATATTGCTTTTGCACTATCATAAAGTAAAAAAATCATAAGTCAAGCCATCATAAGTAGTGGACCATCTGTATATATGAAAGAAGATTAACCAAGACTTGGTTATTGTTAAAGCTGATGATTGGCTGTATGAAGATTTATTATACAATTTTATGTACTTTTGTAAGGTTTTGGTTGTTTCTAAACTTACAACAAAATAAATAATTGGCCATCTTCATTGGATTGTGAAGCCATTTCCTCCCATATGTTTGTATAAATGGAAACCATGGCCCCTAACTGAACCAAAGTATGAATGGCCTTCATTGATTTTGTAGACCCTGACCTTCTCTGTTCTTCCAGAGAAGGTGGTACTCAGATAAAAACTTCAAAGCATTTTATTGTTCAGAATATGACTTTGATCTTCTCATGAGACTCAAGTTTTTGAATGCTTAAGGCTCTTTATCGCTAGTGTATGTAAGTAATATCATTGTCCTTAACCACCACCTGCCTCTTCCCCCGGACACACATAAGTTTATGATAACTACAGAGGTGTCCAGATGAGTAAAAGCTGCCTTTCCATTAAGGTGAGAGAAGACCGAGATGAAATCTTATTAGAAAATATAACTGGGGAAAGCAGTTAGTCTGTTTCTCCTGGAAAACTACTAGACTACATCAACTTATATACTACTTCTTTTCTATATTCTCAATATGAGCCACTTAAGAAAATTAATGAGACCTTATGTTTGACCAAAGCTGGTAATTCCTTGATCTTACTCTCCAAACTTGATTCTGAATGACTACTGACCACTAAAAACACTAAGAGTACCACTGTGGATGTTTAAAGGCATATACCTTAAGAGCCTTCAGAATTAGATGCTTCAGTTCTTCTGAAATAAAAAATCACATCAGCTTTACTGTAGTTAATCAGGTAATACCTTTCTTCTCCACTACTCTCTAATTTCTTTGAGGGCAAATATTGTCTTTCTTGATAAATGCCCTGTACCCAACATCTAACAGAGTACCTGGCATAAAGTGAAATCCATCGAATGTGTTAATGATAAAGAAGTTCAAAAAAATCTTTTAATAGAAGCTATAAAATAGCAGATAAGCAAAGTCATTCTTATAAAACACCATTTGTCATTTGAATCCATGCATTGTGGCCTGTTATTTTTAACTAGTCTCACTAATTTATAGTTATATAAGATGTAGATCTAGATTGTGATGTACACTAAGTGGGTTGATCATGAGATCAAGCTATGATTGCTGCTTGGGTAAAGTGTTCCTTTTGGGAAATAAATAATCTTTCACATCTGTAAACTTTAGTATAATTGGTTATTTATGCAATGTATTGTTGTGGTTGTAAACTCAATATTGTATTCTCATCTGGGGACATTATGAATCTTGTTATTTTATCCTCTTTTTTGCTCTGTTTTTTCACATTTATGGCCTACCTGTTACAGCTGCACGGTATCCATTTTCTGTGCTAAATTCGTCTTTAATTTATTATTTTTTTTCAACCTCAGCTTTTAACTTTGCCCTGATTTTCTCTTCCATTTTCTTTTCACTTCCATTTTTAGCTGGCTCAAAGCCTTTTAGGAGCAATAAGTTACTGAATTATATGAACCTACTTGAGGTAATGATGATGCCTGGGAAGAAGCAGTATTGCTGGATCAGAATTCACTTTTTCCAAGTTACAGATTTTAATAAACCACTGTGCAAAGCATTAGGATCAATTTTTATTGAAAATTGAGTGAATGACTGAACAAATCACTGGGGAATGCTGTTTAGGTTGTTCTATTTTCCACGGATTAAATTAAATTCTACTTAGCTACTGTCTCTGAGCTTGTTTAAAACCACAACTCATCAGATCTTTTGTGTTACATCTTCAGCTACCTTGCAGTAGTTTGCTACTGCCAGTGAAAAATTTCAAATGAGAATAATGGCGTTAATTTGGACTGACATGGGAATAGTTATTTAGTGTGTCCTAGAAAGAGTGAAGAGTGCACCATGTCAAGCACATACATGTTCGTGACTCTCGTTTTGTAATTCAAAGCTTTTTCCTGTGGGAATGGAGTGAAATCCAACTTGATCTGGGGCTTGGACTTTGACTGCTCCTTTTGAGTCTCAGTGTCCCCAGCAGGCTCCCTCACAGGACACAGTAGGGGACTGCTAAGCACTCTTCCATTTCTAAATATTTCAACTCATTAATGCGGGAATCACCTTGCTGCTGGTACTGGCAGATACAGTCACTTACCAGTACATTGAGTTGAGTTTATAGTTCTCAGCCTCATAGTCACGATCATGGGATGCAGTGAGGCAATTCATTAGCACACTGTGACTTTAAGCAATCCTTGCTACAAAGTGACATGTCTGTTCATTAAAGAATCCTTATATTAAGAAACGACGAAACTGCACATACTGATCAGAATAAAACACTTAAGCAGGTAAAGGGGAAACATAGAGTGTGTGTTTCAAGTTAAGTTGAAAAGTTAATTTGCTGCTTTGTAGGGGGGATTATAAGACCATACAAATTGCAAGTGAAGCCTAAGCTCTATGAAATCAAATAATGATTATTTACTAGGCTTGAATTGTTCCCTAGTTAACCTATTTTCCAGCTCGAAATTAGTCTGTGCTGTTTAATGTATTTTCAAGGCATTTATATTTCATTCCAAACTACCTAACAGAAATTAGTTTTCATACCTCTCTCAATGTGGAAATAATCCATTTGAATAAAGGAAACCTGAAAACTAAGTTAAAAAAAAATAAAAAGACTAGTTCTTTATTCTTACTCACTATTGTAAACTTTTAACATCACTGACCAGGAGAAGGGAACACACACAAAATCATTTTGTCATTTTTGAAGCCTGGGTAACTTCTTCATTCACTTCTCAACAAGGACTCAACACAGAATATTTCATTTGTGAACATTACTGTATTAAAAGTAATATGAACGATAATTTTTTTTAGTAAATAGAAGATGAAATCACTAGAATCTGAAGAGTAATTAAAAGTGAAAAAATGGTTACTTAATATGTGCGTGTGTGTGTGTGTAAGTTTGCTGCCTACCTAAAAGTTCAGCAAATAGGATGGGAGACAGATATAAATAGTTAAGGCAAATTTCTTAGAGGAGGCAAACGTTGAGTCCTTAATAGTAGTTAGGATCTTGAGTTGATTGAATTGAAAATATGAGTGAGAGAGGTTATCTGACAAAAAGAATTACATAAGCAAAAGCACAGAAATAAAAATGATCAAGATGTGTGCATAAGGAAATTTTTAAAGTCTTAATTGGACACTCAGCCAAAAAATAGATTAAAGTAGTTTGACTTGAAGTAAGCTTCAGGGGGATTAAACTAGAACAAATATTCAGTTGATATCAAGGTAAATCAGCTTTAGCAAACTATTAGTTTTTCATTTACTCATTCACTCAATGGCCTCGAAATATCCAAATATTCTGAAATATTTATGATACTAAAAATGTTTCCATTTTCATTTTTACCATTGTAGAGACACATACATAATATATCCACAGAGAAAACAACCCTTCCACAGATAATACTTTTGTTTCAAAATATTATTCTTCTATCACACGGATAAGACCACACTTCTCCTACACAGTATTAGGCAGTAATAGAGATTAAAGAAAAGAGTAAGGAGGCCTAGGTGGGGCCCTTCTATCTTTAGAATATATTCGCATGCATGCTAATAGCACGAATATTTAAAGATCTAAAGATCTACTTAAGAGAAAGAAGAAAATCCATGAGGATTTGTTTGCTTCTAAGTACTTCAGAGAGACTTTGGTCAGAAGTATCAGGACATGGCAGTGAAAGTGATACCCGAAGGTCCAAATAGATAACTATAATGAGTGGATTTTTCCCTCTCTTCTGTTTCCTGCTACAAAGGAATAGATTTTACTGAAATGATCTTCCTACCAAAAACAACTAGAAAAATCATATAAGACCACCTGTTAAAATACATCAGAAGAGCTAACAATGCTGTCACACCTTGAGGCCCAAGACACTAAAAAGAAGTCACAAATGCCTAACAGGCTCCACTGCTCTTCCTTTTGAGGCATTTCTGTTTTTTTAAACACTGCAGAATTAAGAAACCAAGAATCCAAGTGGCAGCTAAGAGGCTGAAAAGCAGAGCCAATCTTCTGTAGTCTTATGGGGCTACAGAGATATAAATTGGAGTTCAAGGGCTTATGTAGGAGGTAGAATCATAAAGTAAAATGCAACAACAGAAAACAGCTAACTACATCACAACAACACTCGATAACATGGAAGAGTCTCATAAATATAATGTCGAGTAAAAGCTACTGGATGTAAAACATATATGTGAATAATGATTCCATTTATTTAAAGTTAAAAATAGGGACAGCTAATCTTTGGCAATTTGGGATGAGGCCATAGTGACTACAAGAAAACACAAAAGATCTCCTGGGGCAGGGGGTGTGCAGGGCTTTATTTCTTTATGGAGTTTCTGGATACATTTATGTGCCATTTTTGAGAATTCGAGGAGCTGTCTTTTTCATGAATTATGCACCTTAGTGTACAAGGCACGATTTACTTCATTTATGAAGTGATGAAATCAGGAGTGTAAGAGGAGTGGGACAAACAGAACCCAAAACCCTGGAGAGAGCACCCATACTTTCCTCAGATGAGGAAATTGAGGCATGATCAGTAACTCCACCGATGCCAAAGGGTAAATAGTAAAATTGGGATCAGAGGATTGGACCAGGTCTAGCACAAGCCTTGAGCTCAGGTAGGTCCTTGGTTGTTGCAGTAGAATATCGCTCCTGATCTGATTGTTAACAGGACTCCAAGGGCTGTGCTGTCTCCTTGGCATGAGATGGCATTCTGGAAACCAGGAGTATGCCAATTTACTCCTTCCTTTTAGTGAATAATTTTATCTTTGGCTAGGATCAGGGTGGTGATGATGATCCCTTTTGCTGTACTTTTTAAGGTCCAGCGACGTCAACCCATTTCTTTGCGCCATTGTTATGAAGAAAGTGATTTTTTTGGGTTACTGTTGTAGTAAATGCAATTCACAGCATTACATTCATTTGATTCTTATAAGGCTGAGTAAAAGAAAGAGAACAAGAAAGGGAACATGAAATCTTACTTTGGGATGAAGACAACAGTTATTTCAATAGTATGTGATTTTGTATGAGTAAATGTATGTGTATACACACATACTATGAATGTAAAGTGTAATTAAAACCCTTGAAATAACCCAGCAAATAGTACACAGAGAAATTCTATGTGCCCACATCTTAACTACTATGCTCTCTTAAGCCACTGGCTTATTACAGCAAAATATTCTCCCCTTTAAGATAAAAATAAGTAGAAATAAAGAGAGCAACTCAGCATCAAGAAGAGAAAAAAGTGAGAATAACATATTTGGAACAGAAACTGCAGTCTAACTAGTGCCTCCCCACCTTCATTACCATCCTTCCAAATAAATCTCCCTGCTCCTCTTGAGCTGGCAAATAAAAAAATCAACCCACAAGATATATGTGTGTGCTTCTCCTGATGAGAATCACCATCCATCTACAGCACGTCCCACATGCCAGTGTGAAGATGGGCTAGAAGGAGAATTAAAGACTTCAGAAAGTCCACAGCATAATCAAGAAGGCTTTTTTTCTCCTGACTACACAGCTTTCATCTCTGTCTTCTGTGATATTCTCCCCATCTGTTTTACTCTGTGGCAAAGATGCTGATTGCTGATAGGACAATAACGTATCATATACCTAAACTTCCAGGGCAACCAATTGGTTTCAAATCTATGACACAAATAATCGTGATAAGTTTCATTTTGGCAAGGACCATTAGTTCAAGTATATCCATGTTCCTAAATTAGAATCGAATTTTGAGATTTTAAAAGGCATTCAACTTCAAGTGTATTTTTTTTAATTTAATAAAAAACATTTCTTAAAATATATGGTGGAATGTAAACATTGCCTCATATTGGGATAGAATTTCACTGGAAGTACTAAAGATGTTACTTGGTCTGAAATACTTCAGTATTTTTGTATGTTTGTTTTTATTACAAAACAAATGACCCTACTATACAGAAGGTGATGTTTTTTATTGTTGGAGGCTTGGCAGCATATGACAAGATCCCTAAGAAATCATTTATTCTAACTCCCCACTCCTGATAGAATCCTTTCTAAAATATCCACTGCTCCTGCTTGAGTACTTCTAATTCTTGGAAGTTACTTTGCCTCTCAAGAGTGTATGTTCCATTTAGAGCATTTCTAATTATTTAAAAGTTCTTTTGTTATATGGAGTTTGTGATTTCACTTACTGGTCCTAATTTGGTGATTTAGAACAAGTTGATTCCCTTTTTCATATGTCTGTCTGTCAAGCATTTAGAAAAGATACCTGAGATTTCTCTGTGGTAAACATCTTTAGGTTCCACAACTTTGTCCTCCAGATGTTTCTACCACTAACTTTCCATGGCATTGTTCATCACAAGCCTCATTTCTACTGACTTGATCTCAGAATCCTTCTCCACATGGCTCTCCAGGCAGCCACTATTCCATTTGAATTGAGATGCAAGCTGAAACCTATTTTCTATCCTTGGTATTTCTGGTTTCAATATAATAAAGTTCAGCGAAGATGGAGATAGGGAATGGCTTAAAGCTCTTTAATAATTTGAACATGCTCTAGTTTGGGTACTGGTCCAAGGTTGATGTCAGAGTTTCCTCTATTCTAAATTCAACTCAGGAATTATACAGGACGTCAACTGTGTCCTTGATACAGGTTCCATTAAAAAGCGCTGTTTTTGAGCATATCATTGGGACAAAAATACCCATATTTTGGCAAGATCCTCAGTGCTAGATTATTAAGAGAACAAAGCAATAAAAGTGAATGAGTCCTATCTGGAAAAATTATGCCAGAGTTTGGGTTTGGTTTAGTTTAAGAAATTATCAATTAGCTTTTATTCATTTTTATTCAAGTCCATGTATTTCATGGCTTGTGTCAAACATCTAAAATCTGGAATATTCTTCTTTGACAGTAACGTATACCACAAGTTCATGACAGGTTTCATTTATGAGTGCTATTTTCTTATAAAGTACTTATAGAAGGTTTTTAGAAAAAAATATTGCTTAGAAGTTTAATCTCCTTTTACACTCATCATCATCTTCTGCCAAGGGGACTGGGGAATGTTCTTTCTTTCTTGCATGAGATCATACACATCTACTGCCAAACTTCAGAGAGGCCACCTAAAGTACGTATTTCTCTATCTGTCAGCACCAGGAAACCTTTGAAATTTATGGATGAATAATCATTAATACAATTTTGTAGCTCTTTCTTTGGGTGTAAGTTTTTGTGAAAAAGTTAGGCATGCAAATACGGTGACTATCTGAGACAAATCAGTATAGAACTTCTTGGGTTTGATTATTTTGTTAATAGGTTGCTTTCAAATAGTAACAGAGCACTTAATTTCTCGCCACTTGACCTATATACTCTATATATGCTGGTGACACAAACTAAATAAACATCAAATATCTCTGCTGATTAGGAAAAATAGCTAATGCATGCTGGACTTAATACCTAGGTGATGATGGGTTGACATGTGCATCAAATCACCATGGCACACGTTTACCTATGTAACAACCCTGCACATCCTGCATAAGTATCCCAAAACTTAAAATAAAATAAAATAATATGTATTTCTGCTTATGGCTGGAATTCAGTGTGATAGCAGTTCGTTTGCTTAGGACTCCTGAATGAAGACCCAAATGCCTTTGCTTAATAAAAATGGAAAAATGCCTACTTAAATGGGTTTTTTGGTGAAAATATATTTTTAAAGTGAGCTCCAGGGAGGTGGTTGGGTGGGTAAAACAAATCCTTGGGGTGAAATGAGTAAGAACCCTTGATGAAGAGTCTTGTTGACTTAGAGAATGTTGACACCATCTGAATCTTGGACTATGGCCTGGTTTAGGAAGGAAGATGATTCAGTCTGAAATATAATTTACTTTGAAGGGACTGTGTGGTATTTACATGAAAATGTCTTGAAGAATGTAAAATTATGAAGGTGTAGTTCTTGTAAAAGTCAGGACCAAAAATATAAAGTTAGGCATCAGTCCGATTATAGGTTATGTTTGAATCAATGACAGGGGATTAGTTCACTGAAATGGTTAAACGTGAATAGACAGCCTGAGAATCGAGCATAGGAGAAGAGGATCCAGAGGAGAAAAGAAGTTGAATTACAGTAGAAATCTTTTTAACTGTCACAAAAGCCTAGGGAAAAGAGAATTCAAAGAGATTTCAAATGGTCATCAGCTTCGAATGCTGCCTAGGAAGATGTCAAATAATTAGTGAGAAAAAGTACAGGTGAACTGTTTTTCCTTATCATTGATTCTTCCAGTTGCTCCCAGTTTCATCCAGTAAACAAATCATTCTCTCTGAGATTTGTAAATGTGCTGCTCTGCATAGTTACAATTCAACCAGGTCACCATCACTAGGGCATGAACTTTGAAGTACTTTTGTTGAATAAATGTAACGGGTTGTGTGTCATCCTTTATCCCCTGATGGCATCTTTCAGCTACTTAGCTAAGGATGAAGGTGGCATTCTGGCTATGGAATGAAGTCTGTCTCTGTGTAACACTAACTTGACTGTATAAAAGTAAAGTTTATGACATTGGATCACTGATATATTATCATGATCAACTGAGCTAACCAGCCTAGACATTTGATTCAAGTTGCATTGTATATTGCCTGATCGATTCAAAGAAACATATGTTTCATTAGAAATGATATAATTCTTTCAAATAATTTGTTGCCACCAAAGAGAAAGAAAGGGCAAATATGTGGGAAGTAATTTCTTCCAAGTGACTAGCTAAACAGCATAAACCTTTTGCTCATTGGTTGTGGTGTTGATTTATTTGATGAAAATTGTGCTCATGAATGAAATAGAAGACCCAATGAACTCTTTACTTCCTTTTTACCATCTTGGCTCTTCTATCATGTGATTGACTTCATGTTCACCATGCAGAGATCAACTTGTTCTCAGAACAGATGGTGTTCTCTTTACCACCAGCTTATCCTTCTCTAGTTCTGCAGGTGGCAAGGCCAGATGGATTAACTTCCTGAAATTAAACTTTTCACCAAATTCTTATAAGTAAGCAGACGTTTTATTAATATGGACTTCCGAACATGGAGCAATACACAGAGATGATTGATTAGAAAATCTAATTAAAGGCAACAATGTGGATGAACTGAAATGGTAGGTTCTCTCTGAAAATAAACAACATATTTATATTCAATACTCCTGAGTAAAAAAAAAAAGGTGAAATGGGAAAATATGTTACAGTGAATGGCCAAATGACCATTACCTGTTCATGATTTGCATTTATCCTCAGAAATCTAAAACTGACTACAGATAAATAAATATTTTTAAACGGTATAGAACATAGATTTCAAAAATTGTGGGTGAATCCAGAAGCGTTTTTTGCTTTGAGAATCTTGGGCCACCACTGAAATCCCTAACTTCCCTTAAGTTCTGTCATCCAACATTCACTTTAATGATGCTTTTATTATCCAAAATTCACTTCGAAAAACAAATCTCACAATGTTCTTATTATTGCAAGAACCTAAGGAGTTTAAGGAGGTGCTTCCCCACAAGAATTAGAAGGGAAATATAACATCTCCATACATCAAGCTGTAAAACCAACACAGAGCAGATCAGAAATCTACAAAGCTACTGGCTGGCTCTACCTTGGTCATTCAAGTCACAATTTAAATATCATTTTATTAGCGAGACCTTCTCTGGTAACCAAACCTACTGTCTCTACCCCTCCATTCACTTGTCACTTCAACCCTGTTTTACTTTCTTCATAGTTCTTGTTACGACTGGATGTTTATTTGTTTATTGAACGTCTTCTTCCCAGAATAAGTACTTTGTAAGAACCAGAAGTTTTCTGTTTCATCATTAATGATGTCTCTTCATCTCAAACGATATCTGACACATGGTACGCACTCATGTATTTTTGTTGAATGAATGAGTGAGTGAGCAAATGAATACAGAAGAGGTGGGGGTTCCTAGGCCAGTGAGTCTGCCCTGTAATGAGACTTAACTTATTAATGTAACTGAAAGAAGGTTGGTCGTAGAGTAGGTTTGTTAGAACATGAACGCACAGAGGCAAAAGCTTATGATGCCCAACCAGGCGCTTTCCGGAAGAGAGAGCTCTTAGTCATTGACCCTTAGTCTTCTTGCTATGAATGGTAGGAGCCAAGGAAGCTTTGTTTTTACCCTTGGACATCTTTCCTCCGTAAACACTTCCTTTCTCTTTTCCTTCTTCTCCTTCTTACAGGAAACATAAACATATACTAGGCACTAGAGCCTAATTTCTGAGGTTCAGTCCTGGCTCTGCCACTTAAAAGGTGATCTTGGGCAAGTTACTTATTCTCTCTCTGCCCTGCTGTTAAAAGTACAAAATAATTTTAATAGTCCCTAGGTATATTTTGAATATTGAATGATAAAATGCATGTAAATCACTCATAATGAAGTGTCTTGCTGCTTTAGCAGATAGTAAGTACTCAGTAAATCCTGTTATTATTATTTCATCTTCTGTTGAATTTACTTTTGACATATTATACTCTGACATATTATAGGAGCTCAAATATTGATCTACTTTAACAAAACCTACTATGTCCAACGTCTGTTACCTTTTGCTTTAATGAATTTTCAATTTTTCTAGTCCTTGCCTACATTTATTCTATACTGAGTTTTCTTACTTTCAGTTTCATAATATGCCTTCCAGTTCAATTATTCTAGCATTTGGTGAACAATCTTAATCTACTACATCTATGCTCTTATTTATTTTTAATTCAGATGTTCAAATCTCTTCTTTTCTGTCAGAAGCTACTCTGAATCATGAACTTTGTTTTCCAGCTGAGGTGTATGGTAGGCAGAATTCTAAGATAGCCCCCTCTGTTCACATCCTCCATACTCCCCAGCAGAGCAAATTGGTGCAGATTTACTCCTATGATGAGACTAAGTTGTATATGGCACAGGTAGGAAGATTATCCAGGTGGTCCTGACCTAATATCATAAGCCCTTTAAAACAAAGCTTTTCTCTGGCTGGTCACACAGCTGAATCGGCAGTCCGAAGCCTGAGAAGACTTGAATGTACTCTCGCTGGCTTGAAGATGGAGGGAACCATATGGCAAGGAATGTGGATGGCCTCTAGGAACTGAGAGCCACTGACAGCCAGCAAAACAATGAGAGCTCTAGTCCTATAACTGCAAGGAACTAAATTCTGCCAGCAATAAAAATGGGCTTAAATATGGATTATTCTCTAGGGACTCTGGAAGAAAACTCATTCTAGGCAACACTTTGATTTCAGCATTGTGATTCCCTGAGAAGAGAACCCAGACACTATACCTTCTATCTTACAGAACTATGAGCTAATAAAGGCATGTTGTTTTAAGCCCCTTAATTTGTGGTAATTTGTTACACAGCAATAGGCAACTAATATCATGTTTGCCTTGAGGTATGCTAACAAAAAGTCTGTGTTAATTATTATGGACACAGCCAAATAATGGTTATGTACCAGAAATATTATCAGTTTAAGCTAGTATCTGTCTAATTGAGAGACAGGAAACCAGCTATAGTACTGGACTCCCTAACACTAAAGAAGTTGACTTCCAAGCCATTCACATTCTTTCCTGGCAGTATACCTATGTTTCAACATATTTCTTGGAGTTTTGGCCTTTAAACACATAATACTCTCTAATTTCTTGAATAATGTGAGTAAAAGATTACCATGTAAAAGAGAATACTCTGCTTAGAGTAGCAAATTATAGAACACTTTCCAAAGTGAGCATTAGGTTCTCTTCATAAATAAGTTATTGAGAAGAGGTTTTATACAGTTAAATGGATATCTGCTCAAACAAACTATCTGTTCATGTAGCAGTTTATAAATAAACAACATATAAAGCCATTTAAGAAGATTTCAAATGAACCCAAAGTCTAGAAGAGGTCATCTATTTCTCCTTTCTGGGAATAATAACTACATCTCAATCTTATAAGTTGTAAGACATGAGATCTCATAATCTCACCAACAGGATGTTTTGGGGGGATGTCACCATGTCATTCCTGCCATTCCCACCTTTTCAAACCTTCATTACTAATGTCAAGGAAATTTAACATTTTTTCACATTTTTTAATCTATCATGTTTGGGCTTTGAGAGGTTGAATTTAGACACCTTTACTTCACCTTAGAGTTGCTCAACTGAAAAAAAAAAAGCCCAGGATGACATCCCCTCCTCAGAGGCAGAAGATGGAATAGGGCAATGAAAAGTCCTTCTAGAGTTTGTCTAGTGAGATAAGAGTGTTTAGAAGGAGAAATGAGAAGGGAATGAGATCACTTTCCCAAAGCTGTTATATGTTCCTTGATATAATGCTCTCCATAAAGGCTTGTATAGTGAAGTAATTTTGGCTTTGGTGTTTGTTTAGTGAAAGCCATGGGTTTGAAGGAACTTTCTGAATAGCTCTGTGGTAATACATGCAATAAATCAAATCTATCATCAAGAGTAGCATTTTTACTAGCAGCATTGGAGAGAGAAAAAAAATTACAGATTACATGCTGCTTTATTTCATAGGGAAAAAAATTGTGAAAGCCCTAATCCTTCCAATATAAGTTATTTTGCAATGATTCATAGAAGCCAGAATGTTTCAGTCAGGGTCCAATCAGGATACAAAACCGCACAGTAATTTGAACAGGGACAGTTTCATATAAAGAATTGATAACTGTAACACAAGATTGGCATACCAAGGGATTGCCCAGGAAGGAGTACAGGGAACTCTAAAGAATGCAAGAATACAGATAAAAGAAGCAGATACTACCCCTAGGGCTGAGATAGAGCATCCAAGGAAGAGCTCCCACCCCCTAGGTCAGCTGGTGGGCTTGGCTCTGGCTTGCTGAATGGCAGAGAAGTCACTGTGTTGCAGTACCAGCAGAACTTGTAAATCCACCCGTTATGGTGCCGGGAAAACCTTTTCACTGGAGATGCCTCACTGGAGCCAGTCTGCTACAAAACTGCCCAAGGGGATTACTGGAGGAAGCTATATATCAGAGAGCATGTAACAGCCTTGGGAAAGTGATCTCATTCCCTTCTCCTTGGCTGGCTGGGGGTGCTGCTGTCTGCTACACATTGCAGGAGTCAGGCACTGAAGATGCTACTCATACTTCAAGAACCAGATGCTGGAAAATCCACCTACATTTTAGGAGTCTGGCACTGGAGAAGTTACATGTGCTGTAGAAGCCTGGTTCTGCAGTCACAAGGGACAGATGTTGAAGAAGTGGCCCTTGCTGGAGAAGTGTGTTGTGCTGCAACAGCCTGCTGATTGAGCACACTGGAACCAGGAAGAAAACCTCCTGAAATATGTTTCTAGTGTCCTCTACTGATAGAATGTATCATGCCAACTGACAAAAGGGAAACATTTCAAGGCCCCAAACCTATTTGCACAGATTAGGCATTGAGGGTGGAGTTGGAAATGAGAGGTAATGAATCGGTAACTGGCAAAGAGAGTACTTTCTTTAATGCAATCTCTATAGCTAGTATAACTTTTTTTGTTGTTGTTGTTTTGTTTGTTTGTTTTATCTATGAAGCAATTCTGATACTTGAACTTGACTAACTACTTGGGATTTTATTCCCTTCTACTACCTCCAATCCTTGAGAATGTTTACATCTTGGGGATCAATAGATACAATAATCTTTGTATCTATAACATGCTGTGACTCCACCCAACTCTTCACATTCCTCTCTCTCAAAAACATAATACCTTTTTTTTCTCCTTGTTGAAATTATTCCTGAGTGAGCTTATACCTCTACCACTCTGAGCTTTCTTCTCATGGGCAAATATATCCAAGCATTCTGGTGTTTGAGGATGTAGATAGACAGTATGATATTGGACTTGTCCTGACTCATTTTCTGGAGTGATCCTGAGTCTCAAAAATGTACACACTGTCTTTCTCTGCCTACAAAGATGGCCATGTTACTTTAGATAGTTTTACGCAGAGACTCAGTGGAGTTCAGGACTGTTGAGCTCTTTTTACTTTGAAAAGTACAGACCAGAGTTTCAAAAAGCTCTTCCATTTATTGTATTTAAAAATAAATATGTAAAAACATGTTACATTAATGAAAATGCTTTGCACGTATAGTGTTTGTTATCTTCATTGTTAAGTCTCTGGAGAGCTTTATTTAATTCATTTAGTGATCTATCCACCATATATTACAGAGATTTTGGAAAACATTTTATTACAACCTGAACTTGAAGACATTTTTTTTGCTAACAAAGATCCATTCATTCTGCAGTTATTCATTCATGCATTGATTCATTTAGTATATAAACATAGATCGAGCATATAATTTTCCATGGGTGGTTATGGAAAAAGGGGTGAATGCAAAAATGCATGACAGATTTCCCACCTGGACAGCACTTCAAAATCTAGAGAGAAACAGATAGTACAATTGCTATGATGCAGAGGAGACTATGATAGGTGTTTTAAAGAAGTTCACAATGGCAAACTAAAGAGAGATATAAATTCTATGATCTAAAAATCAATTAGTTAAAAATAGAATTTCATAATCAAAATCATATAAGAAGATCACAAAGGATGAGTATGTTAGCTCCATAAGGAAGGAGGCTTACCATATTTGTCATCACCTTCCTAACTCCCATTAATGTAGACTCGCTCTATACATTTGATGATTGCCAGTATGCACAAGGAAAAACCAACCATCTATGTGGGGTTGCAAAAATGAATGAGAAGAATTGATTTGTTCAGATTCTGCCACTAATTGTGAGCTTGAAAAAGTCTCTTGTGTTGGAAGGTCCCTAAGACCACCCTCAGGTTCACTGATTCACTAGGAGGACTCACGGAACTCAGCAAAGTTGTTATACCTTGGGTTGGTTGTTACAGCAAAAGGATGCAGATTAAAAGAAACCATAGAAAAAGGAGGAGCATAAACTAGGGTCCAGAAGACACAGTTGTCCTCTCCCAGTGGAGTTAAATGAACAGCACTTATTTCTCCTGGCAAAGATGTGTGACAACACTTATGAAGCATTGTCAACCAGGAACATTCATTTGAGCTTTAGTGTCCAGGGTTTTTACTGGGGGCCAGTTACGTATGCATTGCTGACCACCTATGTGGCTGACCTTATTCTCCAGCCCACCAGAGGTCAAGTTGATAGCACATAGCCCAAAGCTCCTGCCATAAATCACATTGTTAGCATGGAGTCTCTGGCTCTCTGGCATGGTTCAAGGCCCCCACCATAAATCACATCATTAGCACAGACTCTGTGGCATGGTCAAAGTCCCCAGGTAAACAAAGATACTCTTATCAGGCAGGACATTCTAAAGGCTTATAGGTTGCCTCCCAGGAGCCTGGCAAGGCCCAAACCTTCCTTGAAATATGCAGAGTGAGAACAGCCCTGAGTTAATCCTTTGCTGTTCACCATTTAACTTCTGTCTTTTCCTGATTGTCTTCATCTATAAACCGAGGTGACAGCAAAAAATGGACCAAAATAGTTTCCAGCTTTAAAATGCTACAGCAATTTAAATTTTTAATTAAACAATAAAGAAGAAGAGTAAGCTCTAAAGACATTCTAATTCAGTAAATGTTTAAGAAACACCAGAGTGTAAAGCAAGGACACATTTTTGTATATTTCTTACAATCAGGTAATAGTTTTCTTTATCGCTGCTTTCTGCTTGTAAAGATAAATGGTGTTTTTCAAGCCACGTTCCCACCAGCTCCTGGCCCTTCTACCCCGCCTAGAATCCCCACCCAAATCTCTGGAAAATGAGTGCCTCTCAGGAGACTTTGAAAATTAGTTCAGGGTAATTGCTGCTGGATAAGTAGTGTTTAGCAGCTGTTTGAAGTAAGAAAAAAAGGGACATGGGTTTCTATTGCAGCGAGAAGAATTTAGGTTCAATTTGAGGACAACTTGCTAACTAAGAAGAAGATGGAAAACTAAAATAGTTATCAAGGTTTATGGAGTCTCCTTGTCTAGAAAAAAAATCAGAAAGTGAATTTCTTTGTCTTTCTGGGTAGTTTAAGTTTAGAGCTGACCTTACAAAGATGCCGTTTTTGTTGTAACACCCCTAAGCTCAGAAATTAAACCATATCCAAAATAAACTTAGTGGCTGAGGCTCCAAAAACAGATTAGAATGTTTTAGTAGACACAGAGTATTTATGGCACTTCAGTTTAAGCTTCAGCTTGAAGGTGGATTAATTTTGGAGTATTGTACCCGAGTTATTTGGGATGAGAAATGCTAGAACATAAAGTTATGTTTTGAGCTAGGATCCAGCTCTCTGTAGGAGTAGGCTTCTGCTCACAGGAAGCTAAAATGAATTTGAAAGCCACAATTGCCATGCCTTCAGAGAAAGACATTTTCTGCTCAAAAAGCAAAGCATTCAGTACCTAGTTGAGCAGGTAAGCTTGATTCAGCATTGGGCAAGGCCAATTAATATCGACTAATGTTACAGCTGCTTGCTGCTGACTGCCACCTCTTTCACTGCTTTTATAGAATGGCATCTTTACAAATGGCATAGGAGGCTATCATCAGAAATCGTTATTCCTGGAGTAGACTAGGACAATTTATCATTAAAAATCATCATGAAAAGTGAGATGTGATGACCAGTTCATACTTTGTGTAATTCTAGACCAATCCCGTTAATTTAAGAGCTCATTTATTACCAAAGAGAGAATGACAGAAGATCACCAGGGAAGAACTGCTCTTGGTTTAAGCAAAATTAACATTAAATTCACTAAATTTCAGGACACAAACACAGATCATCAAAGATGCATGGAAGAAGTAATGTTAAATACATTCTTAATATGAGCTTGTTGACTGCTTTTGAGAAGCTAGCACCCCATTTAAGCAGTCAAATGATGTAAGTATAGTAGTTTGGGGATCAGAAACATTTTCCTGGTTGCCTTTATCTGTGTGCTCTCTTGAGTCTAGTTATCAGCAGCATCAGCATTGCATCTGGAAGGTTGTTAGAGATGCAAAATCAGGTCCCAGTGCACACCTACAGAATCTAAATCTGCATTTTCACAAGATTCTTGGAGTGATTCATATGCCCATTCAAGTTTGAGAGGCACCGCTTGCAAATCTGGACAGCTGCCTGTTTTTGTAAATAAAGTTTTATGAGTCAAGCTTTTGCATTTACTTAAAGTCTATGGCTTCTTTTGCACAACAATGGCAAGACCAGTACTGGCAGCAGAGACTGTATGTCCCACGAAGCCTGAAATTTGTACTGTATAGACCTTTACAGGAAAAGTTTGCTGACTGCTATGAGTCTAGAATATTGTTTTCTAGCTTTGCTGAGCTAGGAAGAAAACTGCCCCTTATTGTATCTACAATAACATAGGCTTTAGGATACAAGCTTTTCATAGTTTTTATACTAGAAGCACCACTGACTTTCTCTTTTCTTCTCTTTCTTCTTTTAAAAAGGTTTCAAGGTAAATGAAAAGATTGAAAATAGTTTGAGAGTTTTTGTATTAAAAGCTATGTAAAAATAATCTATTCAGGTCATTTTATTTTCTCGATTAGAGTGTAAGCCATTGGAGAGACCAGAATTTACACTTTTAAAAAATCTCCTAAAGTGGCCTGCATGCATAGTGTCGTGCATATAGTCTCTTTTGCTTCTCCAAACCCTGAGATTTAAATACTAAAGCTACCAAAGACAGTAGTCAATCTGTATTTTTTCTTACATTGTTCACCTGTAATTTTCTGAATGTAATTTTCACTTTCTTACCAGGACTACAAGCCGCTCAGAGATATTTTATTAACATTCTCCAAATATCCTTCTTTAATACTTGCTGGACCCCAAATAAAATTCAGTATGTGATTCTTGGTTGAGAGAACAGGACCGTGTGTGGCTCTGTGTTCCTGGTCCCTCATCTAGTGTCCTTTATATAATAAACAGTGAAGAAACATTTGTCATATGATTTCTTTGCAAAAAAATAAATAAATAAAACAAAGCCCAATGAAAGTCAAAAAGACCTAAATTTCACTATCGATGCACTCTAGGAAATGTGGCCTTCAAAAAGAAAATGGCCCAGAGAACAGCACTCTCATCTCTGATGGAAGGACACATACATTTGTGACTGTCCCTCCATTTTCCAACCAACCCACACTTGTCCTGCTGCTCTTTGGAGACCATGTCAGATCTACCACCTCATCAGCATTTATGAATATGTATTGTTTATATTAGCCACCAGTATACAAAAACAAAACAAAAAAAAGCTTCATTCCAAAGAATGTTGACATTAATTCAGCTTCAGGACTTTACACAGACACGAAATGCTCTAAACAGCCAGATGGTATCCTGATCTTAAGGTTGGAAAAAAAAATTGATGGATTTTGATTTCTATGTACCTTTATGCCTGAGAGTCAATAAAGGGCTTTGTAGAAGATTTGACTGTGAAGAAAGGGTCTGAATAGGAAAAACAAAACGCAATGGCTGAACTTCCTGTCATTAGAAGCAGCAGCAGGCCTACCATTCTAAATATTTAGCACCTACCACAAAGGAAAGTCAAATCCCCATATTGGCTAAATCTAAGGTGCCAAAGGTACTAACACCATCTAAGACCTTGCTGTGGAGATGACTGAGACAGGAATGGGTAGGCATTTTAATAAAAAATCATGCATTTCAAGGGCTTAGATAATGTGAACTAAATAGATATATCTTCTTCCTTTGGAAAATTACTCTAAGGAAAGTTTATTTATTTATTACATTCAACAAATATTTACTGAGTCCCTTCTATGCCAGGTACTGTTCTATAAACTGGGAGTATAGTAGAGGTGAAAGCAAACTCAAATCCCCAATCTCAGAGCTTACATTTTGATGAGAGAGAGAGAGAATAAAAACTAAAGTAAAATGTACATAGAGAGTTAGAAGTTCTAAGTAAATGTATATAGAGAATGCTAAAGGGTAAGGAGAGGTATTGGGAGAAGGTTTAGAATTTGACATAAGGGAGTCAGGAAAAGTCTCCCTGAGAATGCTGATGCTGGAACCTACCATCTAAGACCTCGCCATGGAAATAACTGATGCAGGAATTGGTAGGCATGAGCTTATCTGGTCCCCAGATATGACAACGGAGAAAGTAAGAACACTTAGGAGTGGAGGGCAGGACATCAGACATTGGCACTGTGTGCTAGTGTCAGCTGGGGTGCTAGCCAAAGGGCAGGTGTCTGCGTCGGGCTTGTGCTGCATTATGATGTCATAGAGGAAGTGAGATTGGAGGAGCTCCTTGAAGAGAAGGCTAATGTAATCTGACTACACTGAAGTATTTCTCTGGAATAATAATTTTCTCAGGACAAGCAGTGTGCCCTTCCGTGGAATATATTAATTGAGTGCAGACAAGCTAGTTTACCCTTCCGGTCCCTCCCTCTCCCTAGCCCTTTTGCTCCTTCCACCCAGCCCCACTCCAAAGCCCTGGGGAAACTAAGGAGAGCTTCACTTAGACCTGTCCCATGCTTCCTGGTGGAGGGAGGGCAGAAGCAAGGGGCAGATGTCAGAGCTGCTAAGCCAGGGAAGAATAATAAGACAACTTGTTATGCCAGGTGCTTTCAATTTTCATTCTGCAAAGCCAAAAGCAGACACAAAGTTCTACCACCTTTACAAAAAAATGTTCATCTCCATTAATGGCTGGTAGCAGCCGGGTGTCACTCCTGTTTCCTATTACTGTGAGACACATATGGCTGTGGCTAGGACCCCACAAATCATCCAGTAAGTTCATTTTTATTAGTAGCTTCTGCTTAATTAAGGGATGCACCATGCTCCATCAATCAGCTTCTGTGCATTCGAGTCATCCCTAGTCACTCCATTGCTAATAGATGTAGTTCTTGTGCTTTAGGAAAAATAAAAGATCTGGGGCATATTGGCTCCAAAAGTCAAGGGAGATAATGATTCTGACAGCGGGAGCACTGCTGTGGCAATTCCTTTAAACATGAAACTGACTGACTACAGAGGCAAGTACGTGATGCCTCTACTTTTCAAAGATAGAAGCTTTGATTCATTAGATCAGATGACTGTAGATCAGATGTTAATATTAACATTTTAATATTGGTGTTAAACAGTATATAATAGATCAAACTAAGTTTTGCATTACTTAAAAAGGACATAATGCAAGATATATGAAAACCAGGAGGCAAAGTGCCATGGACAGGAATGAGATTGATATGTAAATTGTCCCTCACTTAAGATGGTTCGATTTAACAATTTTTTGACTTTATGATGGTATCCATATGGCCATTCCATTTTTCACTTTCAGTGCAGTATTTAATAAGGTATATAAAGTATTCAACTCTTTTAAAATAGCCTTTGTGTTAGATGATTTTGCCCAATTGTAGGCTAATGTAAAGTCTTCTGAGCATGTTTAAAGTAGGTTAGGCTAAGCTAGGATGTTAGGTAGATTGTCTTTGACCCTCTATATTTTCAACTTATGGGGGGTTTATCCATGATGTAACCCCATCCTAAGTAGAGGAGCATCTGTATATTTTTAATGCTTTTGCCTCCATTTAACTTCCTTATTAAAGGTAAGGCTCTAAGTCAGAACAACTATTTATCTTTTTCCTGTGTAGGTTTCCAAAACTTTTGAAGTACATTCCATCCTCTTGTTCACAAATTCTGTAGTTGCTAAAATTTATTTGCAACTTCAAAATCAATACTGCTAGTGCTTTTGTAATCATTCGCGGACATTTGCAGAGTAGCAAAAAATTTGAGTCGCTCTACCAGTACCTTCCATCTAAGGTCAAGCAAGGACCTTCTTTCCCATCTCATGCAAAGCTGGCCAGAGGACAGGGACGGTAGGGGGCAGCGCAGGGTAGTGCAAGAAGGTCCTGCTCTGGGGACCATTTGGCGGGGTTTGAATCCCAACTCTGGCATCTGTGAGTGGAGGGCCTCTGGCCAACCACTTAACACTTTTGGATCTCATGTAGTCTTCTGTAAAATAAAGAAAATAGAATCTATTAATATCCGAATGTGTTGTTTTTAGGTTTTAAGACAATAAGCTATGTGAGATATATGTATTTGTTGTTGTTGTTTTGTTTTTGAAACTGGAGTTCAGTGGGGCAATCTTGGCTGACTGCAGCCTTTGCTTCCCGGGTTCAAGCGATTCTTGTGCCTCAGCCTCCCGAGTAGCTGGGTTTATAGGCGTTCACCACCACTCTGGGTTAATTTTTTTGCATTTTTAGTAGAGAAGGGGTTTCACCATGTTGCCCAGGCTGGTCTTGAACTCCTGAGCTTGAGATCCACTCACCTTGGCCTCCCAAAGTGATGAGATTACAGGTGTGAGCCACCAGGCCAGGCCCATATATATATATATATATACATATATATATATATATATATATATATATATATATATATAGTATTTCCCCTGGGAACAATGATTCAGTAGGAATTAATTCAGTGTTTGTGCTGACTTTATAGAACTTAACTCCAATGAATAATGAAAATGAAAATCAATTGTAGTGTCTTCCCCACTGGCAAATGGATATGCAAAAATTTTTAAATTTGCATAAAAAGCCATAAGGGTAAGGAAAATATTTATTAAAATTGATTTTTTTAAGAAAAACTATGCAATTCTAAAATTGGCAAAAATAGATAAACAGACACTTCCCCAAAAGAAGATATAATGATGACAAATGTGTATATGAAAAGATGTTCTATACCTTTTGCCATTAAATAAATGTGAGTTAAAACCACAATGATACCATACACACCTATTAGAATTATTAAAACCATAAAAATCGACAATAGCAAATACTGACATGAATGCAGAGCAACAGGAGCTCTCATTCATTGCTGGTAGGGATGCAAAATGATATAGCCACTTTGGTAGACAGTTTGTTTCTAATATAGTTAAACATATACCTAACATATAACCCCAAATTCCACTCTTAGGGATTCACCCAAGTGAATTGAAAACTTATGTTTACACACAAGTCTGTACATTAATGGTTTATTTAAAACCACTAAAAAGTGACAAAAATCAAGATGTCTTTCAACAGGTAAGTGGATGGTACACCCATCTAATGGAATACTAAAACAAATAAAGGATGAGCTGATTGATTTATGCAATAGCATGAAAAATCTTCAGTATATTTTTCTGTGTGAAAGAAGGCAAAACCAAAAGGCCACATAGTATATAATTTATTTCATTTGCATGATATTATGGAAAAGGGAAAACTATAGGGTCAGAAAACAGATCACTGGTTGCCAGGAGATGGAGGAAGGAGGGGGTTAATTAAAAAGCAGCAACAGAGGAGAATTTTTTAGGGTGATGAAACCATTCTGTCTGATACTGTTTTGGTGGATACATGACTCTATGGATTTGTCAAAACCCATAGAACAATACATCACAAAGAGTGAGTGTTTTTGTATTCAAAATTTAAAAAAATCAACCAGAATATTGGGGGTCCCAGGATGGAATGAGGATGGTATCTAAATATACAATCTTTGAATTACAAATATATTACAAATATATGGCATAATGAAGGGGAGAGGATAAAGGAGCCAATCTAAGTAACTTTGTAATAATGGTGTTTGGGCTGACATTGTAAAGCTAAAGACAAAAACAAACAAAAAACTGTGCATAAACACTACACTCTGATTGGTAAATTTGTTTCTCGTAGGGGTATGGGTTATAAATTCTGAAACTAATTTACATGTTCACTAAGGTTGAAAAAATATGTAAAATAAATTGTAGATAAAGGGAGCTCACTTGCTTACTATTACAGAAAAAAGTTGCAAATATGCAGGTAGAGGTGAGGGGTGGGGGTGTGGGAAGGCTGGAATAATTCCCATTGTGGTGGCTTAAATTTGGATATGTCAGCTTGATTTCTTTTAACATATATACAAATAGATAAATATGAAGTAAATGTAGATATGTGTTTATACATGGGTTAATATACATCTAGTCTAGCCCTATCTCCTGAGATGACCTGAGAGCACTGATACCTCAGTAGCAATGAGCACACCTGGTACCCAGATCTTGGTTTCTAAATACCATTCTACAATAAAAGGAACCAGGGCTTCTTGGAGAAATAACTGTTTCTAGACAAAACAAAGAAATTGTAAAAAAAAAAAAAAAAAAAGGTAATAAAAAAGAAGGATGGAGATATGTCAAAAGAACTCCCAGGGCCAAAGCTAGACTGATTTGAGCAACAAATAATAATGAGAGCATTGGATTGTAATCCCCAAAATATTATTAACCCACAAGTACACAATGATATAAATAAGTAAATGGGAAGAATAAGCAAATCTTTACAGAAACATTCCAAATAATATAGGTAGAGATTATTCCTTCCAGGACATACAGCTTAATTCCACTTTCCTATGTGGGCTAGACTTAGTGACTCATCTCCAAAGAATAAAATGTAGGAAGGGAAAAGTAGTAACTTTACAGGGAAAAAAACTTGGCAGATACCATCACCTTAACCAAATAATGAAAGTTAAAATCACCACTGATAACTCGTGTTGTTCTCACATACCCCTGATACAACACATACTCCACATCTCTGGTCCTTTTTCTAAAATCCTTAATCTCATTATAAAATAAAACTGAGAGGCATTCTATAAAATTCCTGACCAGCATTCTTCAAAATGTCGATTAAGAAAAAAGAAAGGAAAACTAAGAAACTATTACAGATTGGAGGAGAAAAGGGAGACATGACAAATAGATACAATGTGAATTGGATCCTGGAACAGAAGGACATTAGTGGAGAACTGGTGAATAAAGTCTATAACTTAGTTAAAGTATTATACCAGCAAGTAGAGTAGTCTTCTCTTTTTCTGCAAGGGATATATTCCAAGATCCCTAGTGGATGCCTGAAAACGAACACTATATATACTTTTGCGGTTTGAGGTGTGACAGTAAAACTAACATGAATTTCTTTTTCGTTCTTCACCATTTCACGGATAGAAGATTCATTCTTAGCATAGATCTTAGCAACTTCAGCATACAATTTTTGTTCTTTCCTTATTAAGTAGAGAACTTTAAGATTTTCACTTAAAGGGAACACTTTGCGGCTTCTTTTTGGCATTTCCAAATTGCCAGCATCACTACTCTTGTGCTTTGGGGCCATTATGATGTAAAATAGGGTTATTGAACACTGGCACTGTAACACCACGACAATCAATCTGATACTGAGATGGCTACTGAGTGACTAACAGGTAGGGAGCCTAGACAGTGTGGATACATTGGCCAAAGAGATGATTCATGTCCTGTGTGGGACAGAGAGAGGCAGTGTGAGATTTCATCATGCTACTCAGAATGGTGCACAATTTAAAATATATACATTGTTGATTTCTGGAATTTTCCATTTTGCATTTTCAGATTGGAGGTGACCACAGGTAACTGAAACCATGGGAAGTGAAACCATGGGTAAGAAGGGACTACTGTATTAATGTCTTAGTTTTGGCAAATGTAGTACAATTTATGTAAGATGTTAACATTAGGGGAAGCTGGGTGTTATGGGAGCTCTCTGTACTCAGCAACTCTGTAAATCTAAAATTGTTCTAAAATAAATAGTTAAATAAATACATACATATATATATACCTCAATTGTATAAAGTGTTATTACTAATAACTCATTTTTCAAACACAATAGAAAAGTATGTTGTAATGCCATGGGAGATTAGAAAAATGGGAGAAATAAATCAATATTATCCCCTGTAATCTATAAACTTTACTCCTCAAATTCTATTCCCTTCTTCTCCACTTTAGATGTTATCTAGGAAGGGGAGAAGCAAATATAAAGGAAGATGAGGAGTAGACAAGAAACAACAAATGAGAGTGTAGAGATAATGAAAACCTTCAGAACTACAAACAATAGGCAATTTTTCCTAACAGGCCTAAGTATTGGTATGGTTCAGAGAAATAGAAATAATGAAGTCAACGAAGCCATGGAATACACAGGTCATTCAGAAGTCACCTGGAATCTATAAATAGGGAACTCTACAGTCAACAACCATATACAGCATATATTGGCAAAGTTGTTCTGGTCAGATGATGCACACAATGATATACATATACAAAACTATGTCATTATATATATGTGTATATATAACTATTCCATTGAAAAAGACAAGTCATGGCATGTAATCACAAGCAACTTTATTTTCATCTCCTACTGTCCCTGTAAATGTATTCCACTGATCTAGATCTTTTGCCCTTGGGTAAGAATGCAGGTGGTTCCCCTGACTGCTTTAGTCATGCTTAGATACTAAAAATTTCTGTAACCCTTTAAGCCACAAAACACAGTCTCGTTTCAGTAAAGTGGCTCGTTCCTTGCAGTAATTAAAACTTAGAATTGAGGTGTCTCCATTTGCCTATCTTGGGTCTTCTCTAGTTGATTTCGTCTTGCTTTCCTCCTCCAACTCTTCTCCTCCTGTACCTTGTTAACTGCAGTGCCTGAAAAGAAGGGAAAGATTAAGCACATTCTGAGAGTAAAATTTTATTATTTTTTAATTTAAGGAAAAACATAAAAATAAAGAAGGGAAAGAAAAGGGAAGAACAGGAAAGTTCTCACTTGGTTGGTCGTGTTGGGTGATGTAGCTTAATGCTGTGGGACTTGGCAGATGCTTCAGATGGCCCATTCTCTCTTGGGATCTTTAATGGGTTTTTTTAATGACTTAATATCACAAATATATCCCTGCAGTGTTCTTGAATTCACCTCTATTCTGGCTGATCGTCTGTGACTCCTACAGCTGCTAGTCGTCTGAGGGGCCACTTCTAGTTTGTTTCTTTTTTGTTTTTCTTGAGACGGAGTCTCACTCTGTTGCCTAGGCTGGAGTGTAGTGGCGCGATCTCGGCTCACTGCAAGCTCCGCCTCCCGGTTTCTCCTGCCTCAGCCCCTCTAGTAGCTAGGACTAGAGGCCTGCGCCACTATGCCTGGCTAATTTTTGGGTTTTTATTTGTTTGTTTGTTTTTTGAGACGGAGTCTCACTCTATCACCCAGGCTGGAGTGCAGTGGCTCGATCTCGGGTCACTGCAACCTCTGCCGCCCGGGTTCAAGCAATTCTCCTGCCTCAGCCTCCTGAGTAGCTGGGATCACAGATACATGCCACCACACCCAGCTAATTTTTGTATTTTTAGTAGAGATGGGGTTTCACCATGTTGGCCAGGCTGGTCTTGAAGTCCTGACTTCGTGCTCCACCCACCTCGGCCTCCCAAAGTGCCGGGATGACAGGCGTGAGCCGCCGCGCCCGGGCCAATTTTGTAGAGATGAGGTCTCACCCTGTTGGCCAGGCTTGTCTGGAACTCCTGACCTCAAGTGATCCGTCTGCCTCAGCCTCCCAAAGTGCTGGGACTATAGGCGTGGGCCATCGTGCCTGGCCAGCAGTTTGTTTCTTTTGAGGTCTTTCTGTCTCTGCAAGTGGTTTTCTAGGGTAAGATATGAGAAAATCCCATATTTACTCCCTATTGTAAATGATTCTTATGTAATTCACAGAAAATTATGCATTTTTTGCACTGAAAATTTCTGGGAGGACAATTACTTCCAAACCTCAGCCTTCTGTTTTGCTACCACCCGCCATCTTAGCCAGCCTATCACTCTCTGTTTCTCAGAAATGACCCATATTACAGTCTACTGTGACCCAACACTGCGTGGCTTATGTAGTAATTTCTCCAAGTTGTCTGTTAGAGTCTTACTGTTTTGGCTTGAGGTAAAAGAAAAATCCATCACCTGTTCTCTTTGGTGGGGTGGTACTCACAGCACAGCAACAACTCTTTCCTGAAATCCTCCCTCCAAAATCTGCCTCTAATCACCCACACCTGATCCTTTTATACTCTCAGTGTGAGTGAGAGATTTAGGGGTTATGAAGAGGGCTCTTACCCAACTATCTCAGTCAAAATTCTTATGTAAATATCCTATTAACATAGAAATACTTTTTGATTTTTTGTTTTTGTATTTTTTTTCTTTTTTTTTGCTTTAAATACTTACCCTGCCCTCCCCAAGTTCTGCTCATTCACAGAATAATGAGTGTGCTTATCTCCCAGAGTACAAGATACTTTAGATCGGAATGAGTGTTTTTTTTTCCATTTCTTTAAATCACAAGTAATATTTAAACATTTTTAGGGCAGCATAAGTCAGTGATAATATCACTTGAAGAAATAGCCAAATAAAAGTGTCAGAAAATCTGCAGTGAATGACGTGAGCATGTACAGGGTTAAAATTTGGCTTTTGTGTATTGGCACATACACCAATAATAGCATGGCCACTTACTCCAATCTTCTTTCATGCTGAGTGGTGCTAAGCCCTCTTCAAGGGATAACAACGCTAAGAGGCCTGTTGGGAAAACTGTTCAGTGGAGTCCAACACAGTTCACTTGAGAGGAAAATCAAATTTTCTCTCAGTCCTCGAGCAGTGAAAAGGTGGCACATTAACCCCCTGCATCCTTTCAATAATGTGGGAAGTAAATCTAAGTAACGCCATACCATGAATGTGAGGCTACATCGTCAAAAATACATAGGTCAACATTCTTCCCTGACATTTTTCTACAGTCATTTTATCCTCTCTGCATTTTATTATTATGATGGCTATTAAAGGGTCTTATACACTCTGTGGAAAGGGTGAAAAATTGCAGCCAAACATTGTATAGTTATTTTTGTAATATAAATAAAGGTGCGCTACAGTATTGTATGTATATTATTATATAAATTCATTATTAAATAAATATTAAGGAAGTTTTGTAGCAGAAGGGCGTATCTCTGGCCCTATCCCCGCATTTATCCTTAGAGAGATATTCTCCCTAAGGGACTGTTTGAAGTTTTGCCACTTTTGGAAGAGAATATATAGATGGCATGATGTAGCCTTAAGCTCCCTCCACTTGCCATTCTTTGTGAATTGAGTTGGATTATGTCATTTCCCCTGATGCCCTGTAATGCAGCCTTAAGAATAATGACCCTGCAATGTGGCTCTGCTGAAAATGGCTTTTCCAGTGCCAGAAAAAATGATTCATACTTGACTTAGGAGCCATTTCTGGAAACTGCCAGAACAAAGGACAGAGGCAATTCACTAAGGAGCTCCATCATCATCCAATCCAATTTGGAAAAAGATGGCACATCACTAAATACAAACATTTTAATTGATAAATTTATATATACATATACCTATATGCAAGCGTACACCATGTACACATCTATTTTACATATAGATATTTATAATTCACAAATGTGTTTGTACACGCACATACGGTGTGTATACATTTAAGGGCAGAGATGTATCAAATTGAATGCTATAGTTATTCCTCATTTCTTAATTTTAATTTTGTGTCTGAAATAGGTTAATACTCTCCTACAATGCCACCAATCTGAAAATAGGAGCTTGGTTGAAATTGTAACTCTGCCATCATGCATTCTCTTGTTCCCAGGAATTATGACGATTATATTAAAGAAAGACACACAAGGTTGTCTTGTCCACTTTAACTGCCTGCTGCCAAGTTCAGGAATCATCTGGGCACTTGGGTCGTCAATATTTGCAGAGGCAGAGCTGTCCACCAGTTCTTGGGGAAGATGTATCCTCAGAGACCTTGTTAGGGAATTTGTCTCCACGTACGTACCTAGGGAATGCCTTCTCGGCAGTGTCTTACATACCTCATTTGACCACCCAGTTCTCATATTCTTCCTTGGCTATGTGTCAAACTGCACATTTATTTTTCTTAATCTTCTCTCAAAAATCAATTCTCTGAGTCCCTTAATCATTTTTATTGATCTCTGTTGAATTTTCTCTAATATGATGGCACCTATCTTCTCCTGAAGTACAGGAATTTGCTGCTTTACTCATCCTTGCCATTCCACATTCAGCTTCCGCTGGGTACCACATACAGTATGAAGGATGCCAGCTGATTTTTGTCTCATAGGACATCTACTTCCCATCATTTTGTGAGACTAAAAACACATTATAATGGGAACTTGAAGACATGCTTCTTGCATGTTTCGTGTCTCCTTTTTTTTTTTTTTTCCTCTCTAAATAAGATTCTGCTATGAATGTGAGTTAGTGTTTGGTGCATTTTTCAAGTTATGTCTCTGAAGTTTTAGGGCCACATATCTAACTTTCCATGTCTAATTCTACTTTCCATTTCTTTACTAAACTGCACTGCATGTTGGCTGAAAATTGTAAGTCTGTGTTAGAAGAGGAATAACATATAGATGTTTTCTCTAATAAAAAAATCCTTATTTTGCAAAGGTGGCAAGCTTGTTGTACATGCAAATAATTTGTCTGATAAGCAACAAGGAAAACTTGGGAAGTAACACGAGAGTCCCAGGTTCATTATTAGACCTGGGGAAGGGACAGTTTAAATGAGAAGACCCCCTGGGTTGGGGGTAGTGTTGATGATGGTTGTACGTGATAATTGCTACCATTTTGTGAGTGCTTACGAGGTGCTACTCTACAGTTTTTTTCATTTATCTTATTTAAACTTAAAATGTCTGTGAGAGACACAATTATTATGGTCATTTTTATAGATGCAGAAACAAAGGCATAGAAACACTAAAAGCGTGTGCAAAGTCAGTCTAGTAACTAAATTGTCTGAATGCAGGACTCAAACCTAGGTCGTATGCTTAAGAACTCTCAGACCTAATCACTTCCTCTTCCTTCTATTTTTTTTTTTTTTTTTTTTAGATAGAGTTTTGCTCTGTTACCCAGGCTGCAGTGCAGTGGTGTGATCTTGGCTCACTGAAACCTCCACCTCCCGGATTTGAACGATTCTCCTGCTCAGTCTCCCGAGTAGCTAGGATAACAGGTGCATGCCACCACACCCGGCTAATTTTTTTGTGTTTTTAGGAGAGACAGGATTCCACCATGTTGGCCAGGCTGGTCTTGAACTCTTGACCTTAAGTGATCCACCTGCCTTGGCCTCCCAAAGCACTGGGGTTACAGGCATGAGCCACCGTGCCTGGTCTTTTTTTTTTTTTTTTAAATTGAGACACGGTCTCAATAAAAAGACAGTGGTGCAATCTCAGCTCACTGTAACCTCTGCCTCCCGGGTTCAAGCAATCCTGGGATTGTTTGTAGTATCTGGGGTTACAGGTGGGCGCCACCACACTTGGCTAATTTTTTGTATTTTTAGTAGATACGGGATCTCGCCATGTTTCCCAGGCTGGTCTCTAACTTCTGGGCTTAAGCGATCCACCTGCTTCAACCTTCCAAAGCTCTGGGACTACAGGCGTGAACCACCATGCCTGGCCCCTAATCACTTCTTAGTGTCAGAAATATGCTTGCACTTCAAAAATCTAGGTAAACTCAGGTAGGTAGATGATCAGTGAGGTATCCATCCCAGCCTTGGTTATCAAATATATATTTGTGAAACTTTGAGAGTCAAGTTGCAAAGGCTATTACATCAACTAAGGATTGTTTAAAGAAGTAGACAACTCTGGCTGAAAAAATAAATTGCTAATTATATGTGACTTTTAAAAATGTTTTCCTTTAGATAACTTCTTACTTGCAATTTAAAAAAAACCAACTTAATAATTTATTAATGCCTCTTTAAAAATTTTTTACTTGCTGAATGATAGATTAACTTTCATCCAAAGCATATTCTTAAAAATGGTCTCAGATACTAAAAATCTTTCTTGGAAACATTGCTTCATATATGTACATCAAGTTTCCTTGCCTTCTGTTTGTGCAAATCAACCTCAGAGGAAGGACAGAAGTTTCCCCAGAAAGGATTAATCTAGAAGGAAAGGCAATTGATCATTAGGTTCATCTCAACCTACTGCATCCCTTTAGCCTTCACTGAAAAAGCGAGAGTCAGTTTCCATCACCTGTTTGCAAGAGAGGCCAACTCAGCTCAGCTAAAATCAAATCCATATTCATCAAATCTCCCTGTTTGGATCACTTATTATGTTAAAATGAAAAGTAGTGTTTCAAAGGGATTCAATTTATGTTCCAAGGGACATAAGAACCATTCTTAAAATATGAACGATTCCTGCAATAAATTATTAGTGGCAACCTCTGGTCAGGTCTCTTAGAACTGTTTCAGAGAACTAAGAATGAATTTGCCATTTCTCAGTCCCAGAGTTTAGAGGCCTACAAGAATGAGTTTTTTAATCTATGACTTACTGCTTGTTACTAAGTGATTCTGGCTGTGTCAATAAATTTGTTCACAGCTCTAATTGTGTTAATGAATTGAACATAATTAAACTTACAACATGTCATGAGTTTCTTCTGGTAGAACTCAGTAGATTTTTCAAAAAAAGATCTCTGTGGGAAAACAAAGAAATGTACTGCACAACTCCTGCCATCACCCATAGAGTCTCTGTGGAGAAAAGATTGGAATAAGGAATTCTGAAATTGGCTTTATGAAGAATATTTCTATCTGAATAAAGTTTTATCTAATTTGCAATGACTGTGACCTGTTCTTTGATTAAATTCACGAGATTGTGAGCTCCTTTAAAGGTAGAAAGTATACATTACTTTATCTCCAACTCTAGGTAGAGTGCCTATTACATAAAAATGTATAGTAAGTGAGTGTGGCCACATGAACAAATTCAGTCTGAATAGTTCCATTTGGGGGTTTGTGGGGGGATGGGGGCCTATTTGGTCATCTCCTATGTGCTGGTCACTAAGCTCAGAGCTCTAACATATAAAATTGTAATCCCAGAGTTCGGGAGGCTGAGGCAGGAGGATTGTTTGAGCCCAGGAGTTCAAGACCAGCCTGGGCAACATAGTGAGACCGCCATCTCTGCAAAAAATAGCTGGGCATGGTGGCGCACATCCTTAGTCCTAGCTATTCAGGAAGCTGAGGTGGGAGGATCGCATGAACCTAGGAGTTCAAGGCTGCAGTGATCTGTAATTACACCGCTGCACTCCAGCCTGGGCAACAGAGTGAAGCTTTGTCTCAAAAAAAGATAAAATAAAGTAAGATAAATTTGTACTTAATCCTTAAAAAACCCACTGGAGGGCATCTAATTACAGTAGCTTTCCCCCTTACCTGAGTCTTTGCTTTCGGCTGTTTCAGTTGCCTGTGGTACAGCACAATAAGATATTCTGAGGGAGAGACAAGCTACATTTACATACAGTTTATTATAGCATATTGTTATAACTGTTCTGTTTTATTATTAGTTATTGTTGCTAATCTCTTACTATGCTTAATGTAGAAATTAAACTTTATCATAGGTATGTACAGTGTGAACCCCCAAAATTTGAAACAGGTCTCAGCTAATTTAGAAAGTTTATTTTGCCATGGTTGAGGATGCGCACCCATGATACAGCCTCAGGAGGTTCTGACGACATGTGTCCAAGGTAGAGCACAGCTTGGTTTTGTACATTTTAGGGAGACATGAGACATCAATTAACATACGAAAGATGAACATTGATTCAGTGCAGAAAGGGAGGACAAGCAAAAGCAGAAGGACTGGAAGTGGGGAGGGGGATTCCAGGTCATAAGTAGGTAAGACACAATTGTTGCATTTTTTTTTTTTGAGACAGAGTTTCACTCTTGTTGCCCAGGCTGGAGTGCAATGGCTCGATCTTGGCTCACTGCAACCTCCATCTCCTGGGTTCAAGCGATTCTCCTGCCTCAGCCTCCCCAGTAGCTGGGATTATAGGCATGCACCACCACGCCCTGCTAATTTTTGTATTTTTCGTGGAGACTGGGTTTCTTCACGTTGGTCAGGCTCAAACTCCTGACCTCAGGTGATCCGCCCAGCTTGGCCTCCCAAAGTGCTGGGATTATAGGCATGAGCCACCTCACCTGGCATGGTTGCATTCTTTTGAGTTTCTGATGAGCCTCTCCAAAGGAGGCAATCAGATATGCATTTCCCTCAGTGAACAGAGGGGTAATTTTGAATAGAATGAGAGGCAGGTTTGCTCTAGGCAGTTCACAGCTTGACTTTTCCCTTTAGCTTTATGATTTCAGGGGCCCAAGGTATTTTCCTTTCACCACAGTCATGTGTCACATAATGACATGTCAGTCAATGACAAACTTCATACATGACGGTGGTACCATAAGATTATAATACTGTATTTTTATTGTATGTTTTCTGTTTAGATACACAAATACTTCCAATTGTGTTACAATTGCCTATAGTATTCTGTACAATAACATGTTGTACAGGTTTGTAGCCTAGGAGCAATAGGCTATACCACATACCTTGGGTGTGTAATAGGCTATATCATATAGCCTAGGTGTGTGGTAAGCTATTCCATCTAGGTTTGTGGAAGTACACTCTATGATGTGTACACAGTGAAGAAACCACCTAACAATGCATTTCTCAGAACTTGTCCCCATCCTTAAGTGATACATGACTGTACAAGAAAAAAAAAAAAAAAGGGCATATATAGGGTTTAGTGCTGTCTGCAGTTTCAGGCATTCACAGGGGTCTTGGAACATATGCTTTTGTAATAATGGGGGACTTCTGTATCTTCATTTGGTATGTGAAAAAGCTAAAGCTCAAAGAGGTTGAGTAACTTACCTGAGCCTAGATTTAAGTGGGTAGGAGACTTGGGATTTAAATCCATGTCTACGTGACTCCCATACTTAGCTCCTTTCACGGCCCCGTGCTCTGCTTAGAAAATACTTGAGGGGCAGGTGTGCCTGTTGTGTCCATGGTTGACAAAGGTGCACTATAAATAGTTACCGAGAGTTCTTTAGGCACCATACACTTTGCTTAAATAATTTGCCTTTGCCTAAATGCTTTTTTAAAAAGTAAAATTAGGTGGCAGTTAAGAAGGATTTCTGGCTGGGCACAGTGGCTCAGGCCTGTAATCCCAGCAATCTGGGAGGTCAAGGCGGGCGGATCACCTGAGGTCAGGAGTTTGAGACCAGCCTGACCAAATGGTGAAACCCCATCTTTACCAAAAATAGAAAAAATTAGCCGGGTATGGTGGTGCATGCCTGTAATCCCAGCTACTGGGGAGGCTGAGGCAGGAGAATCGCTTGAACCTGGGAGGCGGAGGTTGTGGTGAGCCTAGATTGCACCATTGCACTCCAGCCTGGGCAACAAGAGCTAAACTCTGTCTCATTTAAAAAAAAAAAAAAAAAGGAAGGATTTCCAACCTTTTTCAAGAAGGATTTCCAACTTTTTTAAAGGTATTTTATTCACATTATGTCTGCTGCAGTGCAAGGCATGGGTCTGGCATACTGGGAGTATTTAATAAGTGCCTAATGTGACAAATATTTCATTGAATCATTATTTTATGAAATATTGCTGCCAAAAGAGCACTGCTTTTAACTCTCAAGACCTAAAAGCTTGATTTTGACAAATAAGGAAAATGAAGTCAAGACCTAGACAATTTTCCTTACATGTGGGCACAATAACAGGGAAAGAAAAACCCCTAAACCTATGGTTTAGTCCAAAGATTTATATTAATGTCCATTTTGCTAGAACCACTCACAAATAATCTTGTAAGGTTATTCGAGTTTTAGCTATTTCCTGAGAGTGCAAAGCCTGAGATAAGAAGAGGAAAGTAAGAAAAGAAGCAATGAGTTCAAATAAATTCTAATAATCTTAATATCTCTTTACAGTGTATAAGTTTCTCCAACATGTTCTGTCTTATTCCAGTCTAAGAAGAGCCACCCCATAAACGGGGCAGGACAGTGAGCATAATTCCCATTTCATATATGCAGAAATAGAACAATTGAAGATTATGCTTAAAAAGCCCAACCAAAGCAGCTTGGGCTTACTCTTTCTCCTTCTGCAGCTCGTCACCTTCTGAAGAGCAGTTTGCCAGGGCTCTTCCATTGGGAAAGCACTGTGAGTTCCAGGCAGGCCAGCTAGGAAGGCATGAGGCAGGGGGTGGGTCCAACCTCCTCCACTAGACCCACCCCGAGAAAGCAGGGCATGTTGGACCAAACTCATGGATCTAGGTGCATTGAGAGATGCTAAAAGAATGAGAATGTAAAATGCATAATTGAGGGCAGATCAGATGGCAAACGAGCTCATTTTAGCTAAGAAGCCCAAGAGAAATGATAAGAATTAGTCAAGTAATCAATAGATTCCAGATATGTGAGTGCTATAGAATCCAAATCTGCAGCGTGTTTAATTCTGTTTCTGAAAAGGTTTATTTTATATAAACACAAATGATACTTTTTACTACTATTTTTTTTAAAATAAAGTATTACATTTGGGGGAAACCTGTAACAATATTGCCTCTTAATTGATTTTTTCAAGTCCATCTTTTTAATAAAATACAGCCAATCCTCATTATTTGTGAATTTCACATGTACAAATTTGCCTGATTGCTAAAATGTATTTGTAATCCTTAAATCAATATGCTTGATAATGTTATGTAATTTTGAGGACATATATAGAGTGGTGAAAAATTGGAGCGCACATTCTTAGCTGAGGTCAAAGTGATGGTCTACCTTCTTGTTTCAGGTCTTATATACTGTAAAGCTTTTTTGTAGTCTATCAAGTGCCACCTTTTCCACATTTTTGGACCTTTGTGGTGATTTTGCTTTTGAAAATGGATCCCAAGTGCAGTGCTAAAGGGCTGCCTAGTTTTATTAGTCCAAGAAGGCTGAGATGAGGCTTACAGAGAAAATATGTGTGTTAGATAAGGTTTCTTCAGGCATGAGTTATAGTTATTAGTTATCAGTTTAATGAATCAGTAATATATATTACATAAGTTATCTTTAAACAGAAACACACATAAAACAAGGTTGTACATTGATCAGTTGACAAAAATGTTATGACCAGAGGCTTGCAGGAAGCTAACCCTGTATTTTTCCTAGGAGCAAAGGTTAAGTATTTGCTAATTGCGTGTTCCCAATAACTTTATAAAATGTAGCTACCACACATAATGAGAATCAACTGTGCATTTTAAGAGATAGTCTAATGAGAGTCTGGCTGGTAACTGTTGACTGTAGGTGCTAGTGTGACGCATAGTAGACACCCAACAGATGTTTTAGTGAATGAGTGAATGAAGCCAAAAGATTTACACTCTATAGGTTGGCAAGGATATTAAATAGAACTTACGCTAACTGGTTATGTATGCAAACTGCACGGAGAAATGAAGAGAATCAGGTCAAGATAGCAGGAAATAGTCTGAAGCTGACTGCCAAAGAAGAGGTTACAGGGTAAGTACCCATTTTGCATGACTCCAGCAGCTACAGAGAAACTTGGAGGCCCAGAGACAGGGCTATCCCCAAGAAAACAAACTGGCAAGACCCAGGGTGGAAAACCTGCAAAGCAGCTCTCACTTTGGCCTGCCCAAAGGAGAGGGATTTGGGAGTGGAGCCACAAAACAAAAAGTTACTATCAGTAGCTTCTAAAACCTTGTAGAAGTAGTCCCAGCCCTAACACCGAGCCAGATAGGCACATCAATCTTAAAGAAGATGAGTGCTGATTTGTTCTCATAATCATCATGGTAGGTAGATAGGTAATGGCCCCTGAGAGATGTCCATGTCCTAATCCCCAGAACCCATGACTATGTTGTATGGGAAAGGGGAATTATGTTTACAAATGGAATTAAGTTTGCTAATCAGCTGACCTTAAAATCAGGAGACTATCCTGGATCATCTCTCTGGGTGGGCCCAATGTCATCACCAGGGTCCTTATAAGGAAGCAGGAAGCAGAAGAAGAGTCAGTGTCAGAGCGCTGCAATGTGGGAAAGACTTTGCCATCATTGCTGGCTTTGGAAAGGGAAGACGGTCATGATCCAAGGAATGCGGGCAACTTCTAGATGCTGATGAAGGCAAAGAAACAGAGTCTCCCCTCCAGCCTCCAGAAAGGAATGCAGCTTTGCTGAGACCTTGATTTTAGCTCAGTAAGACCAATTTCAGGCTGCTGACCTTTAGAACTGTATGAGAATAAATATGTGTTGTGTTAAGCCACTGAATTATTCCAGTTCAGATTGGCCCAAGGGTGCGAATCCAGAGTGAAAATTCTAGTAATTTGTTACAGCATCAATAGGAAACTATTTCTATA
The DNA here is from genome assembly GCF_028885655.2 of Pongo abelii. Classification (NCBI taxonomy): domain Eukaryota; kingdom Metazoa; phylum Chordata; class Mammalia; order Primates; family Hominidae; genus Pongo; species Pongo abelii. Next base: position 31,531,089 of record NC_071985.2, on the reverse strand, counting down.
TTAGTGTGGCGTTTTAATGTTTTCAGATGCTTTCATCTATGTGACCCCGCACGATCTTTATAACTCTGGGTAAGGGAGAGATTAGAAGACCCCAAACCTGAAAGCTTGTGCCTCCTAAGAAGCTGAACTGGACTCAAGTCTAGGCCTTATTTGCTTTTGTAAAGATTCCTTTAGTTCATACTTAAGAAGTTCTAAAATCTTCTGGGATCATATTCAGACATTTGGGAACCTCTGAGGGACACCCTTATAGAATTTAAATGACATTTTCTAGGACAGCCAATCAGGAGAGGCAATGGGAAATCCAATGTTTCCACAGCAGTTCACTGCCACCTTCTCTGAGGTAGCGCCATATCAGAGGCTGCTCGATAGGTGTGATAGGCAGAATTTTGGTGCCTATGCCCTTCACCCTCTGGGGCTATGCCTAATAGTATGTGATGTTGCATGGCAAAAGGGACTTTGCAGTTGTAATTGATGTCACTAATCAGGGACCTTAGCACTGGGAGATTATCTTGGATTACCCTGGCCATACCAGTGTTAATACATGAGCCCTTAAAAGGAGGGCTTTTCCTCTGATGAGAATGGAAAAGAAAGGGAGGCAGAGAGATGCATCAGAAGGGAAACCTCACAGAGATTTGAAGCTCAACAGAGACTCAACATCATTGATGGTTTGAAGATGGAGGGAAACATATAGATACTGTGAGAAGGAAATGAATTCTTCCAACAACCAGTGAGCTTGGAAGAGGACTTGAGCCCCAGGTGAAAAGGGTAGCCCTGGTAGATACCTTGGCTTTCACCCAGTGAGACCATAAGCAGAGAACCCAAATGAGCCACACCGTGGGCAGACTTCTGACCTACAGGACTGTGAGATAATAATAAATATGTGTTCCGTTAAGTTGTTAAATTTGTGGCCACTTGCACAACTAACGCAATAGGAAAGGGGTCATAAAAGATACAGAAGCAGGTAGGGATGTCATTCAAAAAAAGAGATAAGCTTACATTTGCAACTATGGGTCAGGGAAGGATTCTGGATAGGAGATAGAATTAAACATGGATCTTAAAAGATAGGTCTCAAATAAAAAATTCAGCAGTGGCCAGGTGCAATGGCTCACGCCTGTATCCCAGCAATTTGGGAAGCTAAGGCAGATGGATCACCTGAGGTCAGGAGTTCAAGACCAGCCTGGACAACATGGTGAAACCCCATCTCTACTGAAAATACAAAAATCAGCCAGGCATGGTGGCGTGCACCTGTAGTCCTAGTTACTCTGGAGACTGAGGCATGAGAATTGCTTGAACCCAGGAGGTGGAGGTTGCAGTGAGCCAAGATCACACCACTGCACTCTAGCCTAGTGACAGAGTGAGACTCCATTTCAAAAAATAAAATAAAATAAAATAAAATAAAATAAAATAAGGTAAGTGAGTGTGGAGGTGGGGAGAAATTCCCAGAGAAGGCAACAGCCTGAGTAAAGGCAGGGAGTGGGGCTCAGGATCTATCCCAGGACCAGAACATGCTCTAAACAGAGCCAGGGTCATAGCCTTCTCATCTAGATTCTGGAGAATTATTCCGGTTCAGATTGGCCCAAGGGTGCGAATCTAGAGTGAAAATTCTAGCCTGGGTGTTAATTAAGTGACATCCTGAAGCCTCCAGCTGAGATTAAAGAAGATGCATTCCAGTTTGGTCCCAATCCCAGGATAAGTTCTCTCTGTGTGTTGCAGATCCCAGGACCACACAGAGTTAATACTTACCCTGGAGCTAACTCAGACTGACCCCAAAGGCAGGGGAAGCTGGGTGAGAAGCTGGTGCTGCAGGCTGCTTGGGAGGGAGTTGGGGGCAGTATTGGTGGGTGCCAGAGCTCTGACTGCCAACCTTCATGTCAATAAATAAGATTCACCCCATCCAGTCATATCTACTAGTTCTGTTACCTTGAAAAGTATACTGGGGAATAAAGTGAATAAAGTGAGGATTGTCTACTCGGCAACTTGTAAGCCTAAATGGGTAGACAGTTTCAATGACAACAGTCAATGTTGAGCAATGGAAATGATGACTCAGGAGGTGTTTCTGATGTCCAATCATCTGCAATGACTGCAATGACTCAACATCCTTGTTGAGAAGACTGACAAACCTCCCATAGAAGCCTATTTCTTCAGATGTAAAGATGGTGAGCTCCTAGGGTCAGAGAACCTGCCTCTGAGACCTCTCTTGCCATCTACAATCAAGTGTGCTTTACAAATGTTTTGTGGTTGTGGTGAGTATAAATAAGACAATAATGGTTTCTATTTGGAAGTCACACCCAATAAGGAGTTGAAGTTTTTTTGGCCAGTTCAGTCTTCAAAAACATGTATCTGACCTCCATCCACCTACCTGCACTGAAATAATATGTATCTATATATCATTTAGATTTTTAAGAATCTTCTCTTGGTATAGGAGACAGAATCAAGTGCGGCAGTCTCAAACAGTAGGTTTTCAACGCAGTGGCAGGGAAGAAGTTCCCAGCAGGGGCAGGGAGGGGGAAACTTGGGATATTTGGGGACCAGCAAATGTTATCAGAGAATGACATCTGTTCCATTAGAAAGGAATGGCAGTTTTCAACGTAATATATTGTGATTCTGTTTTCCCAAGTTCTTCTGGCTTAAACCCAAGAAGGCAGTGAAACCAGCACTGGCTATGGAGTCAGGAAGCCATGAATCTGAATTCCAGCTCCACTGTCAATGAACTGCATGTCTGTCTCACCTGGGATGATGTGAGAATTCAACATATTCAAGGAGGGAATACTTGTGAGTGTGCTGGCAGTGTGCTCCCAAATGTTCCTGGTGATTGCATCTCTGTATTCTGTCATTCCTCTGCAGTCTTGAAGAGACTTGCAGGACAACTGGGACAGGTGTCCTGTTCATGGAAAACGGTATAGGTTTCCCTCCTTAGTGAAGAAGATTACAGCAGGGAAAATTCTGCCAAGTGGCCACCAGCCTGAAAATGTGCCCAGTCTGTGGCCCTTTTTTCACTCGTGTTTACTCCAAGAGAAGTTTCTTTTTCTGCGTATGAGAGCTGGGCTGTCACCTTCGTTCAGGCATCCTGCACTCTCCGTCATGTCCGTCACACATATGGTGCCTGGCAGGGTGCACCTCCACTCCAAGGCCCTTTCTGGAGAGCATCTGCTAACCCTGCCAGCCTGATGCCTCCAACCTCAGCACCACCTTTTCCCAGGTTTCTTGCTGAATCAACCAATTAGCTCAGATCGTCTCTGACTGCTTTGAACTATGTCTTGTTAAAACATGAGTGGATAGGGACCTGGTGAAGTCCAAAAGTCACTCTAAAAATGAAGTCTCTTAATACAGCTCCGATGCCAGAAACTCCTCTCTCTTCCATTTAATGTAGTTAGCAGCCTTAGTGCTCTAGTTTTCAGTGTGACTTCTAGGAGAATCCTGGTAGGGATTTGAAGCAATGCCTTCCCTGAAGCATTCCTCACGACATTTCCTCCAGGATCTTTCCACAACCTAAAAGCAAACTGCACAATTTATTTTGAAAAAATAAAAATAAAACAAAAAAAAAACTGCTCAAGGGATCAATGATATATTAAATCATAGATTATCTTTCCTTTAACAGCTGCACCTCAGCTCATCATATCCTTGTGACAGTCCCAATACTTAAGAGTCAAATAATGACACTAAAGTTTCCACCTCTCTGCAACCGGTTTTTGATAAGACTAAACTCTCTCTGGAACAATAGTGTTCCCTGCACTTTCCGAAAGAATGTTTCCGCAAGGGTACCCTGTACTTTTGTGAACCAGGTAGATAATGAGAACAGAGTTGTCCTGTCATCCTTGGAAACTTTGTCTAGTGACTTGGGGTTTTTTTCTTTGGAGTTGTTGTCTTGCCATGATTCCAAATACTTATTTTGGTTCCTAAAATTATACTGAGGATTGCTTAAAAGCTAACTAGAAACTTAATATAAAAGCCTGTTTTACATAATACATAAAGACACTTATAAACTCCAAAATGTCCCTTTGGAGGTTATTTATTTGTTATAAGTAAAATAGTGTCATTAAGAAACTACCTTTCGCTACCTCTGGTGTTTATTCTTCAACCTGAGAACTACTCTGGTTTGACCAAGCAAGTCTATCAATCAGTTCCTCATACATACTCTGGAAACTTCCACAGATGAAAACTTCAACCAAAAACCACAAAGAAAACCTACATTTTAGAGGTGATATCTGCCTTAATTGTTTGCAAATTGCTGTGATATCACAGTTGACATCATAAAGGGGAAGAAGAAGAAATATACATAAATCAAGCTTTTTTCCATATTTAAACTATTTCTTCTGACTAAATGGATTATTTTAGGTTTGCACATTCAGTGTAATTAGTGCATATGGTCCAGCTGTGAAGAAATAGCTGAGGACTCCTAACTTATTATTAATTAGGCTCATTAAAATGCAAGTAAGAGAACGTTGCCTAGGTAAACAATACCTTATGTCAAAAAGTCATTACTTGACAAGAGCTAGTCTTCCTAACTAAAGTCATTACTGATATTTGGCAGAGGATTTTTTTTTTAAGGCACCATGGGTGCCAGTTAACTACTTTTGACTGACATCAAGGACAGACATGCAGAGCTGGAAGGAGCTGGTGGTACAGCACAGCAATTCTTTTCACATCATTTCAAAATACGTCTGGGGGAGGTTAAAGGTTGACAGCCCAATGACAGGCCTTCTTCAACTGCCGTGGTGTCACAGCAGGAGCATGTCAGGAAAATTTCCTCGGCCCCTGTGAATTTCTTAGATGTTCACATTTCTTTTCCTGTCTCACAAGTAGGGAGGGATTGGCAGCTTTGTGACAAACACCTGGGAAAGAAAAATGTACATTATCCCTGTTAGGAACCAGGGAGGTGTGGAGATGAAAAGACACCTGAGCTTGAGGGGGAAAAGACACCTGAGCTTGATCCTTTGCCAAATCAAAGGGGAGGGCAGTCCACACTAGTCCACAGGGACATCCCATACTGGCCCCACTTCCTGTATCTTTGCACTCTCTTGCAAGGGAGTTTATAGGTTAGCTGTGGTTTCTGTCCCCTGGAAACTCAGCTCCACAGCCCGGTAACCCAGGAATTAGCTCAAATAGCTCAGTGGAGGTCTTTCCAGCCTGCTGAGTGTGTGAGACCACAAGCAAGGTGTGCAGAATGAACTCCAGTCTTCCATACTCTGGCCTTGGAGAGTGCCCAACTTCATGGTCAGACACTATAGTCAGGATCTTTGAAGGTCTCGGGATTATTCCCCAGGCATAATCTTCTCTCTTAGATTTCTTTGTTTGAATGCAACAGAAGCAGCAGCATACACATCAGCTGATTTTTAGCGTTCTGGAAATGTTTCCCTGTCTTTAAAAGTCTATGCACGCTTCCATATAAATCACGGCAGGAATGCAGGCTCTGGTCTAAATGGATCAAAAGAAGCTATTGACAGATGCTGAAATGAGTGTCTACCCTTAACACTGGGTCAATTGATAGGTGTCTGACCTAGACTTTTGACTGACATGAAGAGCTGTCAAGAAGAAATCTTCTTTCCCAGTGATGACAATAAGGCAGGAGGAGAGCAGAGGGAGGAAAGAGAAAACCAGGGAAAGATCTCACTCCCTGGTAGACACAGTTGTGTCCTCTTAGATGCACCCCAGGAAACTGCATGGTCAGTTATGATGTTCATTCAACACCTGTGCTTGATAAAGGATTGGAGGAGTACAGTTAAATCCAAGAATTCCATGAATGGGACTTGGAAAAATACTAAAGTTTGTCTCGATCAAATAGAACCTTACCATTAATATTACCTTTAACCCACATTCCAAAATGATTATAGGAGAAACTTGAAATTTAAAGCAAAATTTTTTCCATGCTACCACATAGGAAAGTTTACATCCTTGAATAGAAATATGCACCAAAATGTTAGAGAAGTCCAGAAGCACGCTAATCTGTGCTATTCCTGTTTTAGCATATAGCAATGACCTCTTCAAGGGGAATGTTATAGAGTGTATCCTATTTTTGCAATATCGCTTATCCTATATTTTAATACTACTAATATCCACAAAGTTAGTTTAGATATCTTTGCATATCAAGAAGCTGTCATTTTATATTCCAGATTTTTCCTTTTGCATTGTGATGATGTGTCCTGACAAACAACAAGATTCCATTATTAAATAGTGATGCTACCCAAATCCAGGCTTGTCCTGTGCTTAATGGCTGCTGCTATTGCTCCACAGAGATGCCTCTTCCCAACCAGAAACTGTGTTAACCGACTCTCACACTGACTTCCATTCCTCACCACAACCTTGCGAGGTCGGTATTATGACCACTATTTTACAGATGGGGAAGCTGTAGCAAGAGAGGTTAAGAAACCTGCCCAAGGATGCTTGTAAACTGCTTTTTGGTAAAATTGGAATTATATATAAAAGAACAAGGCTGGTGCTGCCCCCAGGAGGCCACTGTACTGCAAGCAGCTGCACAGACCAATCTGGAGACAGACATGGGGTCAGGGGACAGGAGAGGGCAAAGTCGGGGATGAAGGGGTGGAATCCTGCTTCTACTGCACCAATCCTCAGGCCTTTGCTATCCTTTTCTAAAGTTTGAGGAAAGAAGGCCAGGCATGGTGGCTCATGCCTGTAAACCCAGCACTTTGGGAGGCCAAGGCGGGCGGATCACCTGAGGTCAGGAGTTTGAGACCTGCCTGGCCAACATGGTGAAACCCCATCTCTACTAAAACTACAACAATTAGCCGGCCATGGTGGCGGGTGCCTGTACTCCCAGCTACTTGGGAGGCTGAGGCAGGAGAATTGCTTGAACCTGGGAGGTGGAGGTAGCAGTTAGCAGAGATTGAGCCACTGCACTTCAGCCTGGGTGATAAGAGCAAGACTCTGTCTAAAAAAAAAAAAAAAAAAAAAGACTAGGCTGGCAAAGTGGTTTGGTTCTGTGTCCCCAACCAAATCTCATCTGGAATTCTAATCCCCGTGTGTCGAGGGAGGGACCTGGTAGGAGGTGATTGGATTATGGGGGCGGTTTCCCCATGCTGTTTTCATGACAGCGAGTGAGTTCTCATGAGATCTGGTCGTTTGATAAGTGTCTGGTATTTCCCCTCCTCTCTATCTCTCTCTTGTCACCTTGTGAAGAAGGTGCCTGCTTCCTCTTTGCCTTCTGCCATGATTGTAAGTTTCCTGAGGCTTCCCCAGCCATGTGGAACTGTGAGTCAATTAAACCTTTTTTGTTGATAAATTACTCAGTCTCAGATAGTATCTTCATAGCAGTGTGAGAATAGTCTAACACAGCTGGACAGTTTTCAGGCTTGAAAAATGTAGGGAGTTTTAGCAAGCCCCTGCATTGCGTTTATGGTAAGTAGAAGAAGCGTGTGCTGAATAGCTCCCATTGCTCCTTCACCATCTCAACTTGCTCTCTGCTCCTCAACCCTTACCTCTAGAGACTGCAGGAATGAGTTCCAGTGTCCTCCAGTGTCTGGTTGGTTTCCCTCAACAACAGTGCTAGAATCTTATCACAAATCGAGTGAAGGAGGAAAATGAACCACAGTATGAATTTTCCTGGTTCCCCATGAGTCACCTTTACAGAAAGTCCTTGCTCCTCTAAAGAGGGCAATTCTATACAACTCTTTTCTCTTCAAAATTCCAATAACTTATCCGTCTTTCCTCCTTTTGAGCCTAGAAGTGATGGCTGCTCTGCTATAGCTAACCCTTGATTCTCAAAGTATTGCTAAGCAGTCCTCTCGACCCATCTACACCTTTGTAATTAGTCTCTTTGCAAATCAATTCCTTCTGAATATCATTTGGGCATAGTGCCTGTTGGGACCCTGCCTAGACAAAGGTCAGCTACATGTATCTCCTCCCTGTATGTCCAAGAAATTTAGCTCCACTTGGAAATCTGGTCCACAACATGGAATGAGTCCTGAAGGTAAAAATGGCCAGGCCCTTCCCTCTAGTAGTGCAGAAGTCAGCAAAATCCAGATGCCCTCACTGTCAGAAAGTTATCACCCCAGACGACCTTCTATTAGTGTCCACTAGCACTTTACATATGTTAGCTAACATAATCTTACAGCACTCTTCTAAGGTTGGTATTATTTTCATCCCCATTTTATGAATGAGAAAACTGAGCCTAAGGTTAGTAACTCGACTGAAGCCACATAGTACGTGGCAGAACTTGAAAGTGGCCAGTAGCAAGGTCCTAAATTTCCCAGGTAAGCTTGGCAGTTCTGTGAAAATGACAGAGGCTGGCATGATCTACAGGGCATTCTGCAGGCATCTTGTACTTTTGGCTTCCCAAAACATAAAAAGACTTAAAATGTTCTATTCCACATGAAATATGTCCGTGATGACACCGAGACAAGCTGTTTCAGACAACTGCATATCTAATTGTGTATTTAACATCTCTACTTGGATGTCTAAAGATATCTTGAATTGAACATGCCCCAAACAAAACTTTTTATACTACTCCCACTGCAAACCCAAATCTGCTCCTCCTATAACCACGCCCTCTCAGTAAGTGACAACTCCATTTTTCCAGTTGCTTAGGCTGAAAACCCTAGGTCATCTTTGATTCCTCTCTTTCCTTCATGCCTCTCATTCATCCTGTATATAAACCCTGTCAGCTCTCTGCCCCTTCTCCATCTCACCTTGCTATCTGCTGCTTACCCGTTACCTCTAGAGACTGCAGCAATGGCAGCAGTCAAGTGGCTTGAATAGTGTCCCCTCCAAAACCCATGCCCACTCAGAACCTCAGAATATGACCGTATTTGGAAATAGCGTCTTTACAGATGTAATTAGTTAAGGATAGAGATGAGATCCTAATGGATTAGAGTGGGCCCTAAATCCAATGACTGGTGTCCTTATTAGAAGAGGAGCAGAAATGGAGACACAGAGAAAAAGGCAATGCCAATGAAGACAGAGGTAGGGACTGGAGTAACGCTGCCCCCAGGCGAGGAGTGCCAAAGATTGACGGCAGTCACTAGAATCTAAGGGAAAGGCAAGGAATGGTTTCTCTCTCAGAGCCTCTAGAAGGAATCAATCCTGTTGACACCTTAATTAGTACCTCTAACTTCCTGAACTATGAGAGAATACATTTCTATTCTTCTTCTTCTTATTATTATTATTTGTATTTTTAGTAGAGACGGGGTTTTGCCATGTTGGCCAGGCTGATCTCAAACTCCTGGCCTCAAGTGATCCGCCCACCTCAGCCTCCCAAAGTGCTGGGATTACAAGCATGATCCACTGCACCTGGCCTATCTCTCTTATTTTAATCCATCAAGGTTTTGGCAATTTGTTATGGCATCCCTAAGGAAACTAACACACCATCCTTTTAAAATATACCAACAATTTAACCACCACTTGCCACCCCGATGGCCATAACCCTCTAAGATATCATGTCCCTGGATGAAGGCAATCACTTCCTAATACTCTATCCTTACCTCCTCACAGTCTGCTCTCAACTCCCCAAACAGAATGGTCCTATTAAAATGTAAGTTATATTGCTTCAGTTTGTGTCATTGTTCTCTACTGAGGTCGTGGAATTTATGATTGTATCTACTAATACTATTAAGTATTAATAGTAATGCTATTACTATTAAGGTGTATGAAGGATGCTCTTTGATACACCTCATGATCATCCCTTTTTAAAACCTCCGGAAAATTTTTTCGTGTCTCAGGACCAAAATCAGATTATGTTTCCCCAGAACAGTGGTTTATTATATATCTTTTACTGATTGTGTTCTTGACTTTGCTTTACCAGCTATGAAACTCAGATGCAAATTGCAGCCCACCTCTAGCTCCCAAATTAATTCACATTTGCATTCATTTTGTGATTTATGCTTACTTTTGATTTAATTTTATTTTGCCTGCCTTGATTTTCCTTTTATTCTAGTTTCCTCACTTACAAAAAATATTTTGAAAAGTGTTTTAAAAGTGAATTTTTGTAAGCCACTTTCAATTTTGTGTGTTTTTGAAGATAAACAGAAGGATAAAAATGACAAAAAAAAATACTGAATAAGATCAGGCCATTCCTCTTACCAAAACACTATATAGACTCCCTACCTCCCACAGGGTAAGAGCCAAAATCCCTATGGGAGCACATACAGCCCCATGCCATCTGGCCCCATGGCCTCTTGGTTTTCGTCTCCTACCACTTTGCCCCTTTCTCACTCTGCTCTGGCCACAGTGGCCTCTGTCCTCCTCCTTAGTATCTCAGGCTTGCTGCTGCCTTCCCCTCAGCTCCCCATGGCTCACTCTTTACTTCCTTCAAGACTTTGCACAAAAGTCCCCTTCTCCATGCAACTTACTTCCACCATCCTATCTTAAATAACAGCCCCCATCATGCTCAGTCTCTCTTACTCTGCTTAATTTTTTTTCCCATAGCAGTCAGCATCTAACATACTATAAAATTCAATTACTTATCTGTATAATGACTATTGTCTGTCTTGCCCCCACAGTAAAGTTTAAGCTTCATAGCACAGAAATCATTATTTTGTTATACTCTATGTACCTAGGAGAGTGCCCAGAACACAGAAGGCACTCCAAAATATTTGATAAATTGGTGAATGGATGGATGAATGAATAAGGGAAAGAGAAGTATAGAGGGTTAAAGAGGTATCAAGGGCCAGATATGTATGGGTTTTCAAATTCTGGGAAGGAAGTTAAGTTTCATTCTAAGTAGAAGAGGGATGGCATCTAACCTGTGTGAAGTATTTAATTCATTGTCTATCCATCTGAGGGTCCAATTTTCTCTGCCACTGTAGAGGGACACTTGAACAACTTTGTGAGCCTGTGGATAATATCAGCATCTTTAAAAATCTTTATATATCAACTTGCTTCAAAATAGAACCAAGAGTTTGTTTATTTGCCTCAAAGATGATAACCAATTAATTTATTTAAAAATATCAGAAAGAGATGACAAATGTGAGAACCATTTACTGAACTGGTAACCGAATCTTCATGATGAATGAGCAGAGTCTTGCTTTATTTGCAATCAGGAAGGTTGAAATGTTAGTTCAGAGGAAAATGCAGTCAGCTTCTATACCTCACTGGGGTTTTGCAGCAGTGTCTGGCTTCCTGGCCTATGCAGCTCAGCAAATGTTGGCATTTTAGGACAATTCTGTATGTGGCCAAAAAATGTTCAGTAATTGAGAGTTGCGTCAGCCTTAGCTGGCATCCCTTTCTGTTTGTTCATAAAATATTTGTGCCTTCATCCCAGAGAGTGGGAAATTACCTTTTAAAAGCCTCATCTAACTTTCCTCTGAGCTAAAAGGACCATCTCCAGTAACATTTGTATTGCTTTCCTCTTCTGTTTTAGTGCTGCAAATTGGTTATCAAAATACTTCCGTGACTTTCCCCTTCCCTCTCCATCACACACTGACACGTCTAGCCTAAACTTGCGTCTTGCATCACCTCAGGAAACTCATGGCTAATTTCATTATTTGGGAGAGAAAAATGCAAATGAAGCCAGACAGCTGGTGCTCTCCTCGAGGCTGCGAGTGATGGAGGGGCCGAGGCCCACCTCATCAGAGGCCCTCACACCCTCCTGCTCAGACAGGCCCTGGCGGGGAGAGAGCAAGGAGACTGCTGGAGCAGCAGGAACAGATGGCTAGGAGGGGAAAAGATGGAGAAGCCCAACGTGCTGGAGAGACTGGGGAAAGGTGGAGTGTCAGGCGCCGGGCAGTCAGATGCAGCACACAGGACAGGGATGGGCACTTGCAATCCCTGAACACCCTCACTTCCGGAAGGACAACGGAGCCCTGGAATTCCATTTGGTGGCACTGTCTGCCAATGGCAATTGGCAATGTCTCTGCTCTTACTTCCCTGGCCACACCTACATTTCATTTTCTGTTTCTGCATGCTCAACATCCTTTTTTTCCAAAAAAGAGACAGCGATGATAGAGAGAGAAAAATACAAAAATAAAGGAAAGGGGAATGAGAGCCCATTGCTTTCATTCTGAATGAGCCTCAGTCTGCAAACCCGAGTGTGTGAGAGACATCTAACTTTATTTTTCTATTGTAATTTCATTTTCTCATCATGCCCTGCTGGAGTGATGGAAACTTTATTTCATTTAGCATCCTCTCTTCCTCTGGAATTCACTGAAATAATAGGAGACTTGGAAAGTCCTAAGGGAGGAGCATGAAGCCCTTGTGTCATCTGTCCACACTGCTCACTGCTGGGCTATCCATCATTCCCTTCAGCCCTTTGGTGGTTGGTCCATATGGATTGCTGCTGAAGGGAGCTTCATTGGCTACTCCATTTCTTATTATTCCAGGTCCTTCTGGTATGCACAGCTATCAGTCTAGTGTGCCAAGACTGTGCCAGCCTGGAGAAACTTTGTGGGCTATCTCAGGCTCCATCCAGCCTTTGACACTGAGGCTCATAGGGATTATTCTATTCCTGCTTCTCCTTCTCAGCAGGCAGGTTACACCAACACCTGCACACTCTTCCCTTCCCTGCTAAGTCACCTTTGAGAATCTTCATCTAGTCTGGGGCAGTAACCTGGTCTCTGCTCATTCTGCATTCTCCCGAGGTCTCAACCTAGACCTCAGCTCAAGCAAAAGGCAAGAAAGACAAACAAACAAACAAGCAAACAAACCAACAAACTGGAGTTAGTATTTCAAGATAGGTACTTATCTTTAAAAAAGATGGGCATGTAAAATGGGGCTTCCAGCAAAATCCATTTGGGATGATTCTGGGAGTCGGTTCTCTTTGAGACACTGTGTTAGCTCATGGGATGTTTTGGGTTGGGTAAGGCCACTCTGTCCACTCCACAATCTCTGGAACCACGAGCCATCTAAGGGGTCCCTCAGGTCTCTCCTGGGGGATTTAAGTGACATTCTGATCTGAGGAGCGGAGTGAGGCTGACTTATAGCAGCATAAACACCTAAAATCCTGCCAATATTGAATGCTGCCTAAACTGCAGGGACCACATTGTTGAGAAAGTAGGGAGAGGGGAAAGGAGGAGGAGTTGGATGCACAGATTTAATCATGGCCTTCGAACCATTCCACTGATTGCAGAAAGCCTGGAGAGGGCTTGCTGGAGACTTGTAATCATTCCTTCGATTGCACTGGGCCTTTTACATTTTATAACACTTTTGCTTTGATTATCTTGCTCTGTATTCACAATATGTCTGTGAAATAGGAGTATTTTAAAGGCGAGGAACTAGGCAGACCTGAAAAGTAAGTAGTGAAGTCCTTAGGGGCTCAGCTAGGTCTCCTCATTGTCCTGCATTTTTTCTTCTTGCCTCCCCTGTCCCATCCCACTTTGTGGGGCCCAGTAAACTTTGTCCTCTCCCTGGTACACTACTTTATGCGTACATAACTAGGCATGATCTTATCTCACCCTGACTAGCCAAATGATCAGGTTCTCATGATCCATGAGACCCAAACACACGTTAAGTTGAGTTGATCTTAGTTCTTCCCATCTACTGAATGTGCTTTGAATGACTCTGGCCTTTGAGAAACTGACCTGGCTGCTGGACATTAGCACTATTCTGCCTTTTATAGGAATTATGCAGAAATTATTCCATTTCTTTGAACATTTGGGAGCATATGCAGAGTAAAGTATAAATGCTTGCAGAATGCCCTTGTTTGCATATTGCAGTTTTTCAGAAATTATCTCCCTTCAGCACATCAAAGGCCTTGATTTCTACTAATTTTAATAATATTCAGGGTGAAGGAGAAACTGAGGCACAATATCATGAGTTCACATGGAAAAATCATGAGTACACATGGAAAAAAGGTAGAATTTTCGACGTGATTATCTCAGTTTATATATACCTTTTAAAATTTTTTCCTATGTTTTCTCCTATTTACACACCGTCTGCCCTGTGGGCTGTGGTGCACATTGACGTGTGTTATTGCATTGTCACTATCCTATTTTTCCAGGTAAGGACGGTGAAACTCTGAAAGGTTAAGTCACTCAGACCCAGCATGCAGTGTCGTTTAACCTCTGCCCGCTGCCTGCGCTACACATTCTGGGCACTGTTGCTGAGCTCGGCTCAATGGCTTTACACCTCCCTTTCAGGAAAAGCAGCTGCACTGAAGTTCTCTAAATGCTGTAATAGAATTCGTTAACCACTTCCACATGATTTTTAAAGTAAATGTCACACTGCATTGTAACAGTGAGCTAACAACATGTTAGCGGGTTCTCATTCTCATTTAATTCACTTTTCCAATACTGAAGTTACTGTGATGTCTGCAAGGACGGCCACGTTCAGTGAATTACTTGGCAGCTGGGCCATTTATTTCTTCAATTCTCTCTTGCTGCCTCCCTGGGTGGTTTTTGAAGTTTAGTTATTGCTATGCTTCCTCTCATGCTGCTATCCCAGGGAGAATGGAGCTGTTGGTTTCAGGAGCAGTCAGATCGGCACCACTCCAGCCTGGCTGTGGAAGCGCCCCCTAGTTCCCTTTGTCCGCTGCTCTGCCCAGAGCTGGAAGCATAGGCTGAGCTGCTGCTGGCTGTCAGCTTGCAGCGTCTGATATTGTTATGAGATGAATTATGCCCCTCCTGCCCCCCACTGCCCTCAATTTGTATGTTGAAATCCTAACCTCTAGTACCTCAGAATGTGATCTTATTTGGAAAGAGGTCCATTGAAGAGGTAGTTAGTTAAGTGGAGGTCATATTGGAGTAGGCTGAGCCTCTAATCCAACATGACTGGTGTCCTTATAAAAAGGGACAATGTGGACGCAGAGACACACACAGGGAGAATACCATGTGAAGACTGGAGTTATTCAGCCACAACTAAGGAATTTCCAGAAGCCAGGAGAGAGGCTTGGAACAGACCCTTCCCTAGAGCCTTCAGAGGGTGTGTGGCCCCACTGACACTGACCTCAGACTTCCAGCCTCCAGAGGTGTGAGATGATAAATTTCTGTTGCTTAAATGACTCTGTTTGTTGTACTTTGTTAAGTCAGTCCTAAGATTCTACAAACACCCACATTTTCCCCATTCTTCCCACCCAAAGGAGCCTCTGAAGGAGCCCCAAGAAAGAAGCCCCAAGAATTTACAAAACCCCTAGAGCTCTGGGATCTAGTGATCGCTTCATTGGATGGGTTTTCTTCTAGAGTCTCTTGAAGGAGGGACAATACCAGCATTCCCTTGTGGAGCTCTAGGGAGGTGGGACTTGCAGGAGCACAGTGTTGGCCAAATTATATGTACGCTAGCCTACACTGGTCAATAGCAAGGAATTTGAAAGGATGCCATGGGCACCTCCTGCATCCTAGTAGCCCCTGAATGCTTAGACAATAAGTCTCTGCTTCTGTCTCCAGCCCAAGGTGATGCAGACTTCAAATTAGGAGCATGCAGTAGTGATGTTATCTGCATATGATTTTACTAGGCCCATTTTTACAACAATAGTAATAACAAGAATAATGACATCAATAGTCACCACCACAGTGACTCAGCTGTTTGTTAAGCAATAGCTGCATGCCAGGTGCACACACTCTCTCACTTGCCTGCTAAGTGATGCTGGGTAATTCAACCACTCTGTGCCTCCGTTTTCTAATCTGTAGGATAGAAATAATAATACATAAAGAATTTAAAAGTGTTAGCTATTATTATTATCATAGATGACATGAATATATCTTCCCATTTTAAAGATGAATAAACTGAGGATGCAAAGGAAGCAACTTACCGAAGGTCACTGTCAAACAAGTGACTCCTGTTACCACCTCCGGGTGAGGAGTCCCAATGCTCGGTGGATAGCAAAAAGCTTAACAATGCTTACCGCCAGGAGCAGCAGTCCCAGAATGTCAACCTGCTGCAGGGTTTGCAGGCATCAGGGTCACCAAGAAAGACATGACTCATGCAGACTCTGATGGAGCGTTGCTTTAACACATGGAAAAGAAACAGAGCGAGATTAGCTTCAATAGGGAGCATCAGTCCACAGTGCCAGTGAGTCTTGCTCTGGCTGATGCAGGGAGATGGTCTGCACATACCTCTCTCATACTGCAGGCAAAGAACTCTTCCCTCCCTGCCGGGAACAGATAGAGCAGTGGAGTTGACTGAGTGCCATAGGACATACACACTTAAGTAGAACAACAATGTGCACATCGAGGTCTGAACAGGGAAAGGTATTCCCAAACAAAGAGATATGCCCAGCTCAGGTTGTGAGGACTCCTTATCTCTTTGCAAGGAAATGTGCCAGCCCAAGGTACATCCTTATGCAACCATGCAGGGGTCGAAAGATGGGGTGCACATGACTGCCTTTTCCAGTAGTCATGCAAGTAGTAATTAGTAGAGCCAGGACTTGACTTGCGTCACTTTTTCCAACTTTTATTTGTTACCTACTGACTGTGGGCAAGATACAGTGCTAGGCACTGTGAGGTCTGCAACACTGAGTCGGATACAGAAGTCAAGCTCTTCCTCAAAAAGCTTAGTAATGGAGAAAATAAAGGTATGCTCATGGATAGAACAGAGATTTTGATTTTAAAATCTCATTCTTTAATAACATATTCAACATATTCTCAGTAGATATTGAGAACCTGACATTGCAGGGGCCATTCTAGGCACTGTGGTACAATGATGAATAAAACGGCATCTTCCCCACAGGGCTACTGTGGATACACAGCCCAGGAAACAGGCAAAGAAGTGAACAAAAAAATCACTGCGACATGTATGTGTGAGGCACTATGCTAAGTCCAAGAGATAAACACAGAAAAAAATAAACACCTGAAACTATAGCCCTTGTCCTTGTTGGACACAAAGTCTAGAGGTGAGACAGAGAAGAATTGGGTAATTACAGAATCAGACTCACCATGAGGGAAGCTGTGCAGGGTGTTGTGGGGTACAGAGAAGGAACATCTCAAATTCAACTCCAGTATCATTCTTCCAGGAAGCCACCCTGGAGGAATAAATGTGAACAGGTAACTACAGCAACTATGTCACTTGTTGTCCCAACTGCTGAGTATAAAAGTCAGTGTCAATACAAGTATACTAGGACAATAGGCATAAGCCAGGACAGCCTTAGAAAGTAGAACATAGGGTCAATCTACAAATAACCGAATAGATCAGAGGAAATATTTACAAGAAAAAAAAATGGAATAGGAACGGTTGAAGAGCACTTATTGATGTAGGACTGGTCGGAGTTTACTGAGGAGACACAGCAAGGTTTGGGAAAATCATCACCTGTCCAAAAAACATATATATTAATATATTCATTTACAAATGTGCATGATATATATCATCTATATATCTAGCTATATAGATAAATGCTCACAGATATGATTGCCACACAAAACAGAATGCTTACTTTTTCATATGAGAATCAGGCTTGATTTCTTCTTTCAATTAATCTAACACAGTAAAGAATAATAGTTATAGGCTTTAGAATCTGAGTTTGCATAGGTATTTCACCACTTACTAACAGTGTGATCTTGGCTAGAATATTTAACCTGTCCAAGTCTCAGTTTCCTTATCTATAAAGTAAGGTTAATAACACTTAATTCAAAGGATTGTTGTGAGAATTAGATATGTCTATTGTTGGAACATAGTAAAACCTTCAGTAAATAATATTTTATGTATCTTTTAAAATAGTTTATGAAGGTATGTACATATGTACATATTGGTTATAAATGTACACATACTCAATGCTAAATTTTGCTAAATCCAAAAGATTTAGAAAATAAAGAGGTATAGAGAATAGAGAATAGAACACAAGTTACCTGTTAAGTAGTTTACATAATCTAACTTGAGTAAAAAGATAATGTAACTGAAATGGTCAAGGGTTGGATTTTGCTTCAGGCATGGCTGAATCCAGAGGCAAATCCCTTGCCATCCAGGGTCTACTCTCAGCATTCCTAACCAGCTGTCTTGCTGCAGGGGACAGAGTAGCTGCCAAGGACCACAAATGGGCATGCCTCTAGAGGAACAATCTCAGTGGAAATTGAGCTTCTCCTCTAATAACTCCCCACGAAATACAGAGAAATCTCTGAACAGCCCATCTTGGGTCTTGTGTTAAACCTCCAACTTGTCTGAGTACTCTGACTAGCAAGGCCAAAGTGTATGTTTTCCTGACTGGTGTTGAGGAGGGCAGTCATCCCTACCTGAGTCTAGGAAAGGAGAATTCTGCAACCAACAAGTGGGACAATTAATGGAAACTGTGACAAAATAACCCATACTCATGGGGCAAGTCGTCCCAGATTTTTTTTGTATACAAAAATATATATAATATGACCTTTTAAAAAGGTTTTTGTTACAAAATAGATTATACTATATACTTTTAAAAAATAACTTACTAATATACCATGGACTTTATATTGATGCGAATAAATATAACACTAATAAATCTTTTTAAAATGGTTGCATAGTATTTCACTATGTGACCAACTCCTACTTTATTTAACTATCATCTTATTAATTAAATGAATGGGATGGAGCCTTTAGGAAAGGACTATAGTGTGACTGATTAGAGGTATGTTTCTGTCTCCTCATATTTGTGGCCTTGGGTGTTGTGTGTGCAAGTGTGCACTGAAGTGCACGAGATGGGAAGGGCACAAGGATGTTTACATGATCTAAGGTCATCAGAAAATGCCCATGCACTTGAGACAAAAACAACATCAGAATTCACGGCCCCTTGGCAACCTTAGAATTAGGTTGCCAGCCAACCCATGGGCTCTAGCGAGCATTTAAAGCACATGACATAGACTTAGTCCTCATCAGAAGGCGATGGGAATCTATATCAGATCCTGAATCTTGTGTAAGACAGACATAGGAGTTCACATTAAGAGCTTACATTTTGATGTCACTCAATATATGGAGGTCACATGAAAAACTGAAATAAACATGCAACTTGAAATTTATAATGCATGCTCTAACCAGATAAGAGGGTTTGCAAGGTTCCTGAGAGTAAGAGGGTTTGTAAGGTTCCTGAAAGTCTGAACTCGCCAACTTTTGAGTGTGAGACAAAGAGAACATGCCTCTTTAAAAGACAACAACAAAAAGACGCTTTTTTACCAAAAAATGTAGGTGATGCAGATTTCTACATTTTCCGATGAATCATTGCTGTGGTTTTAAAAATAGCCAGCTCTGGGTGCCAGCCTCACAGAAGGGCCCCGTTCTCGCCTTCACTTGCTGCTCCGGAGCGCGCTGAGTCAGCCGCGGCTCCGCTGCGCCCCGCGACCCCTCCGTGTGCCCGCGGCCGGCGGGACCCCAGGCGCTGGGCGCGCTCGGCCGGGGCGGGCGGCACAGACGCGTGCCAATCTCAGGCTTCCCCGCCGTGACAGCCAGCGAGAGGACCAATTAGTGCTAGCTGTGATGTGGAGATGGGTCCGCCAGGATGAGCACCCCTCCCTGTTCTCTTGGCAGAGGCCACTGGCAGGGCCGTCAGATGTCAACGGCTTTCCATCACTCTCGCCCGGCTCGCGAGGCCTTTCCGGCACCTGGCCCAGCTGCGGGAATTGCTGACCGGAGTTCCCACAGCCCTCCTGCCTCCCAGGCCTTCGGAACCCTCCTTGGATGTAGAATACATCGGATGTTAGTATGTTTGGCTCTTCTAATCCCAGGTGGGACTCCGAAGTGAAGATAAGCACTTTAAGAAAATAAACATTTGGATTTCTGGCCATTTTGCAGAATAAGGAAATGCCCTTGACATAATCAGGAGCCTCTTGTTTTGAGAGCATCTGAATGAAAGAAGGGACATATGTGGACATATGTTTTAGGCTTGCCCATCCGCCAATTCATTACATAAAAAACAAATAGCTTTGTAACTCTCCCAATATGAGAGATGATCAGATCTCACAAAACTGCTTGCAAATTACAGAGTACAATAAGAGATGGCAAATACTTCACATACATAAAAATTGTCTTAAGTAGTGCTCGCTTTGTACAATAGAGTCTCTCCATAATATTTCCTGACAGGTAAATAACCACATAAGTAAAATGGCTAATAATGTGTTTTTTTCTTTAATCAACTCTTAATTTTGTTAACTCCATTTGAACTGAGAAACAGACATATAATCAGACAAAGCCATTAATTCAAAATACTTTTCTCAAGTTCTACAATATATTACATGATTTGGCAAGCAGTAAACTTTGATTAAATCAATGGCAAACTTATGAATACATTTCAGCTGTATTGGGAGGTGAGGCATTTTGGAAATGCAGGTAGTAAAATAAGGATGGTAGCAGAGTGAACCTTCTAAATTTGTTAATACAGCAGGGAAATAAATACCTTAAAGTAGTGCATCATCCAAATACAATGTTTCCTGTTGCATCTTGGAATGCAATATTTATAGCCTTTTTCTTTTCTCCCTGGCAAGATATATCCCTTATTCTGTTCTCTCAAGAAGAAGAGGCATAGTTTCTATCCCCAAGGAACAGGACTCTAACTCCCTAACTCACATGAAATGCCACTAACTACAGAAGAAATAAGTTTCAAAAGTATGTGTTGATAGAACTGGTGCCATAAGAGTTTGGTAATGAATAAGGCAAGCTCAGAATCCAGAAGATTACCAATTTTCTAACATTCAAATTTCACATTTTTGGTCTTCTCAATTCCTTGGCCTCCATTTTGGGAATCTACTTTGCATGAAATACTCAGAATGATTCAATCTTAGAAATACTCATGAAAATTCACCACTCTCTCAATACAACCTCTAATCCATTTGGTGTTCTTCCTCCCTTACTCCATTTAGTCTACATGACTCTTACAGAGAGCTCCATATCTCAATAACTCCACCTCCCCCCAATTTGTCTTTACTTCTTCCTCTCTCTAACCAAGTTCTTCTCCTCCTTCATTCAACCACTCTCTCACCTATGGCTTTGCCCTCTTGCCTATTGCATATATAGAAACACCAAAACTTCAAGTATTTAATTGATGGGCTTGCCTGTGACCTTCTCCAATTTGAGCAGCCAGATAGTGTTCAACCATTGCAATAGAAAGCGTTGATGGATGAAGACACCAATTCATATCTTTTTTCATCAAAAGCCTCAATCCATGTATCAGATTAAAAAAGATTGGAAAAGCCAGGCACGGTGGCTCACGCCTGTAGTCCCAGCACTTTGGGAAGCTGAGGCGGGCGGATCACCTGAGGTCAGGAGTTCAAGAGCAGCCTGGCCAACTTGGAGAAAGCCTGTCTTTATTAAAAAAATACAAAAAATAGCCGGACGTGGTGGCAGGTGCCTGTAATCCCAGTTATTCGGGAGGCTGAGACAGGAGAATCGCTTGAACCCAAGAGGCGGAGGTTACAGTGAGCCGAGATCACACCATTGCACTCCAGCCTGGACATCAACAGCGAAACGCTGTCTCAAAAAATAAAAGACTGGAAAATATATGTGATGTTTCAGAATTTGTTGTTTTCTCACTAATCCCCTTTCTCCCCATCCCAAAATATAAAAAATAAAAAAAAATTCCAGTTGGAGAGCAAAGAGAAGGAGAGTGGGAAAAGAGAAAAAAGGAGATGTCAGTGTGTCCTGGGAGTGGTAGGGATAACTTCACAAATATTTCAGAATCTGAAGGCACAGGATAAGCACACAATTTCCGTCTAGAGTTCTGGGATGGAGCAAGCCTTGCAGAGGTGCCTGGCAGCCAGAATGGCATAGAGACCAGGAGAATAGTGATGGGTGAAGGATTTCTAGGGGGTAGTGAGAGGGTGGAGTCTCCAGCAACTCCAGAATAGCAAAAAGAGTATTTAATACTCTGTATGCTCTTATTAGTCCCAGAAGGAACTGTGAAAGATAGCTGAGCTAACTGGTAGATCTGCAGAGGCATTTGCAACCAGTCTGCAGAGAAGCCGCAGAAGAAGAAACAGTATAGGCCAGCCTGTGGAGATCAGTTATTATCTCTCAACAGAAGTCTCATGAAGATGACATACCTGAAAAAATGGACGCTTAGAGTTACATCTCAGTGGAGTACAACAACGGGCAGCAGATCCCAACTGTTGACCAGATACTGCCACAGGAGAACTACCATGACACTATGAAATCCCTGGGAGCCAGAGAGAGGAGGACCAAAGAATCCTGAATTTGCCTAAGTTAGACTTAGTTTGCTAATATGACTGATCTATGAATGAATTTGATCAAGTTTACCTGGAATTATCAGATTAAGTTTCCTACCATGAAAAACAAATAGAAGGCTCAAGATACCAGTTGAATTTAGTCTTAAGAAAAAAAACACACATTGTCACATAGCAGCTTTGGGAACTTAAATTTGTACTTGCCACACTTATTGTCTCTCTGATGTGCTGACTCTTCAAAACTTCGATCTTTTAAATTCTCTACTTTTATTCCCAAGCTGCTAAGCCCTGCTGAAGAAAAGCACATCAAATGAAGGAGGCTGGAGTGCCAGGAGGTGAGAAAGGTGTGCTTTGAGGTCTACCTTCATTTGATGTGCAGGATTTACACAGGTGAAGGAAGGGGTGGCAACACAATAAGAACTAATAGTTACATAGAGCATGACAGCTTACACAGAAGGCATATTCACGGACATTATCACACTCGATGCTCACAATAATCTTGAAAAAAATATAAATATCCCTTTTTGTTATTGAGCAAGTAAATGCAGCTTATCAGCAGCAGAGATTAGAGTGACACAACTTTTGTGACTTCATATCACACATTCTTTCCACTGTCCCATGCTCAGGAGCCTTCTTTAGTGTCTGGAAGTTTTTGTCTTTGGTTTTGCAAGCTTCCTTTAGCTCATTTGGTAAAGGTTAGCTTTCACCTTCAGAATCCCAGCTGATCTTATTAGTATTACTCCCACTGTACAAATGAATAAACTGATACTCACTTGTTCAAGATCATGGGACTGTTAAGAGATTGAGCCTGGACTGAAAGCAATTTTGCTTTTTCAGGATTCAATGCCCTATTCATTTTATCCTACTAATATTAAGTTATAATAGCACATTATTAATGTTATATTTTTAGAGAAGCAGACGATTGCCTCATTCATGGAGAAAAAAATGAATGAATGACTGAATGAATGGTTGAACTTTTTTCTTAGATTCTTATGACTGTCACATATATATATATCACAATAGGAAACAGCTATATTTGATTTGTTTTCCATTTCCTTTCAATGAATTTCACTGAAATTACATATTTTAATCTAAAAAATGAGAAGTGCAAATGTAATTTCTGCGAAAAATTCCTAGGGTGAGCGAAGTATTACTTTCTAAGTGGAAAATCTTTCAAGTCAAATGCTTATTATTTTTAATTAAAGAACCAGTTTCCCAATATTAACTTTAAAATCAGTGGCAAATTTGTCTGTTTGATTTTTAAATCGTGTCTCACTGGCTTCCTTCTCTTTTTTTGATCATTTTGCTGCACTTGCAATTTGATATCTCATTCATGGCTCTGCTGTCTGCAAACTCTGGTTAGTGCAAAGCTCTGCAAAAAAAAAAAAAAAAAAAAAAAAAAAAAAAAAAAAAAAAAAATCTCTTATTTGACCATGAACTTTCGATGATCTAGTTAGCGTTACTGTCAAGCTTCCCGCGGTCTTTTTGAAAAGCAGGACTTGTCCATTCTGCCCTCTGGCCAACTTCAGTGGGACTAAAGCGCTAGCAAGAGCCATCAAACTGCCTGACGGCTTGTCATCAGCGAGGCTCCATTAATTTACACACATTTTCCACTGTTTGGCATCTACCATGATAACTCTTTTCTCTTCCAAGCAGCTCCTGTTTGCATTTAACACTTGGGTTAATTTTCATCAGAGTTTAAATTTAGCCATCAGTTATTTCAGGGGAGCTGTCAGCCAACATATGGAGAGAGGGAGAAAAAAATCCTTCTGAATTTATAATAAAGTGGAATCTGTTGAATGTGAAACAAAAACCAGCTGCAATATAGTGAGGCCCCAGTGGGGAGAGCGGGGTCAGCAAAGAATTGCAGAGTGGATTAGCTGTTCTATTCACCAGAGCCGCATCTGGGCACCTCCGGAGCTTCTTGATATATCAAAAAATGATGGAAAGACACAGTTCAATTTGTCCCCCTTTTATAAAGGATAATTAACCTGTCAGTCTTGCTACTTTAACAACTTCATTAAATTGGAGGCGAAATGGGTGCTGAGAAGTCTTGTCTTTATCCAAAAGGAACACAGGGCACTTGTGTAAATGGTGGGAAAAGAAAGAAAACACATACACGCAATACCCCAGTAATACTGTCTGGTTCCTGAAAAATGGAACATGCTTCTTCCAATTATGTAATAATCCTGCCTTTACTATGACCTGCTAAAAGTAATTTTCTTAACTCAGAAGGCAGAGGAAATAATGTCACAGCCCAACTAGGCCAGGAAAGCACACCACTTAAAAATTGAGGTTATAGGGTTTCAAATGCTGTTGGGCCAAACTATTTAAGACCTAGAGTGATGGCTACTAAAGGTGAACAGCATTTCACAAGTAATAAAAAGAAATGAAAGCAGAGCTCCCTCAGTCCTCCACCTCTCCCTCTGCCACCCCCAACATTGGCTTGCATGGTTTGTTTCTTGGCGATAAATCATATCTTTACTACTACAAAGATCCGAAACTTTAAATATATTCATTCAAGAGAAAAAGAGCACTTCAACCATTTTAGTGTCTAAAACCTTAAATAATTTTTCTTTCTTAAAGCGAACATATTGAATATTTTAAGCAACTGAAATAGTAGTTCACTTAAGATTATAGTCCTCTTCTCATTAGAAATTTTACTTTGAAAATAAGCATAAAGCACAGTAAAAAAATTAATTATAAAATATTTTTTAAAACTTCTTAAAATCAAAATTATGTTATTTCCAGTTGAAATGGAAATGGTTTTATGAGATTGGTAATTCTGTCCTATAATATCTCATTATATTGTTACAAAATAATAATTTAATGATCACAAAATAATAATAAAAAATTTCAACTAGCTATGGTAAGAATAAAATTTAACATGCTTCTCTTGTCAAAGTAGTCAGAAATTCTGGGTATGATCATATAATTCTCCAAGAAAGAAATATTTTTTAATTTAAAAAACATGTTGAATGATTAAAAGTTTTGTTAATATTTTTCATAATTTAAAAAATAAATATCTTGTAAAGTCAATATTAGCCCTTTAAAGTTATAATCTCAAACCAGATTTAATTTATTATCCTTATAAACTATAATTTTTTATCTTAAATTCATTTAAAATGTCTCATTTTTGATAATTTGTGAATATACTAGGAAGGCAAAAATAGAGAATCTTATATTTTTTTTAGTACGATAGGTGTCACTTAGATGAAAATCTTTACATTTTATTACAAGTGATTTTTAGGGAAAAAAAAGTGAGAGTGCCAAGACAGAAATACTTACGTACTTTATTTGATGAAGAAGTCAGAATTTATCTATTTTTGTTTCATTTGAAACAAGATCTGGTGCAGCTCCTAGAACAACTAAGTTATTACAACAGCTATTTAATTAATTTTTAAGAATATAGCTATTCGTTTTCATCCTCTTAAAAATGAAAGCTGCCTAATTTCATAGAAACAGTCATTAAAACAAAGATGACACTTCTGAAGATCAGTGGTATCCAGAGAATTTCAGAGCAACGTGGTTTTATTAGATCAAGTACAAGCTTTCTATTTACTTTGCCTAATTAAGGGTTGTATTTCTCATCAAGAAGATAATTCATTTTTGTCGCAGGTTTTGGAAAGAAAGCTGGGCCTCCGTCTTTTCCAAAGTGACTTTTCCCTGTTCCTGAACTCACCTGTCTCTATAGTTAGGCAATAATTAAGACGAAACATTTTGTATTGTCACATCTTAGACCTCTGTCTGCACGCACTGGCAGAGAAGAATTGAAAGCTTTATTAGCCCTTCTCCCATAGTATTGTAAAAAATGAATTGTGATTCAGAGTGGCAACTGTTCTTGCCACTGGTGCTTTTTCAACTTGTACATGATCTCAAAAAATCCTAGTGGTGGACACGCAAGACCATGAGTGCTTTTGTGCAGCAATGACAATGACAGCCCACCCTTTTATATATAGCACTTGGCATGTTTGCTTGCTGCGTCTTTTAGAGGAAAGACCCAAGGGCCATTGAGATTAGCAGCCTTCTCAGCCGTGTCACCCTTTCCAGCTGGTCTGGCACCAGGGGCACCGCACACTGAAAAGTAAATGACTCTGATTCCGTCTGAAATAATGTTGGGAGACTGGAAATGTTAAGAAGGAAAGCAGCATCAGTCAGAGCTTATTGGACATTCACTATGTATAAACGAAATGGAACAGCAACGAGGGAGAAGGTTTTGTGAGCGAAATCCTACTTTGGTGTCCAGCGGTGGGTTCATTTTATCGTGCCTCTGAAAAAAGTTATAGAGTGACCCAAAGCTTAATCGTAGAAACTAAGTGACTCCACATCCCCAAATAAAATATTCCAAATATGGAAACATCACCACCCTACGTCAATGTCGGTTCCTGATTTCTGCTTTCGTACTTTGAAATGAACCCATCTGACTGAATCAAGCTGTTCTGAACGAGGAAACCGTTTTAATTCAGCTGTACATATCTTTCTTGTTGCTTATTTTAAAACAACAAATACTGCTAATTTTAGAGAGCAAAACTGAGCCAAAAGCTAAAATGAGCAGCTAGTACCCATAAATAAATGTGGGAAGAAGCTCAATTTCCTATTGTAACAAAATGATTAAATTGCCTCAGATTTAATCACAGTAATTTAGTCATTTTGTGAATGTAGGTCAGTCATTTATTGGTAGCAATGCTTTTTATTTAAAGGGCATAGTTTTTCACTAATAACCTTCAAATTTTCAGTCAATTTATTTGAAAGAAGTATAAAATTATCAATGAAGCATAAAGATAATTAAGTATCCTTATATAGAGCACAAATTAAACTATCTACAAAGAGTTGCCTGAGCCTGATTTTAAGATCAAGTCCTCACAGTTTGTGACTGCATTAGTAATTGAGACCAAAGTGATGGTTTTTAACAGAAATTACTTAGGTATTTGCGCTGACTGTGAAAACCTGTTACCTTCACTCTGTAATTTTCTTTTTCCTATATTATCAGCAAACTATATCATAAAAGTTACCTCTACTACCACCACTGCAACAATAAAATAAGTAGAAATGTGATAATTACCTGAATAGTTTAAGTAAGTATATGTTGGGATAATTATCTGGCTATTTTTAAAAAAACTATTAATTTGCTTTTGTGTCTATAAGGGCAGCTATACAAAGTTACAAAACCTCAGAATGGAGACTGAGAATGGAGATTGAAATTACTGTCTCACAATATAAATTATAATGTGAACACTTGTATTACTCTTTTTTTTTTTTTACATTTCCTTTGACCACACCTTAAAAGCAGAAATATTTAGTATCAAGTCACCAGCTCTCCATATGTAGTCTTAAGTTCTGCAAAGACAGGAATGATGACTGCTTTCTTTTTCTTTTCTTTTCTTTTTTTTTTTTTTTTTAGACAGAGTCTTGCTCTGTCACCAGGCTGGAGTGCAGTGACGTGGTCTCGGCTCGCTGCAACCTCTGCCTCCTGGATTCAAGTGATTCTCCTGCCTCAGCCTCCCAAGTAGCTGGGACTACAGGTGCACACCACCACACCTGGCTAATTTTTGTGTCTTTAGTAGAGATGGGGTTTCAGCATGTTGGCCAGGATGGTGTCAATCTCCTGACCTCATGATACGCCCACCTCGGCCCCACAAAGTGCTGGGACTACCGGTGTCAGCGACCACACCTGGTCAAGAATGACTCCTTTCTTTGGGGTCTGGAGGCTCTGCTGCCTTTCAAGCAGCATATCATGGAGAAAAAAAGGAGTGGAAACTCTACTGGTAGTAAACTTGCTGGTGAACAAACTTGATTTTGGTTTTGATTGCATAAAATATTTATGGAGTAGTTTACATTCCACATGTTTCATGGCTTTGGAAATACAAGTTTGTATTGTTTTGGAGATATCCATTTGAATAAATCTTATGTTTAACAAAGCTAAACCTAGATAGTTCTGAAATTAAGACTAATTCACAGATTTGGGGTTGGTTAAAAGACAGATTTTTTCAGGACAGTAGGTTTACCTTGGTTCCAAGGGTTTCTCTTTGCTTCATTTTGTGACAAATAATTAAAATTCTATGTGGCAATACATAGCCTACCTTTTTAATAAGAATTTTAAATTCTCACATTCTAGGGTTCATTTCTGTAAATGCTTCATAACTCATTGTCTGTTAGCCAACATAATAAGTGCCATGGGGCACCCTTGTTAATTGTTGATTGAATGTTCTAGATAAGTAAGCACTGCTGTTCTGTCTTCTTTCTAGCTAGCTATACAGATCCTCTGGGCGGTCACCACTTATCACTGAAACCCTAGTGATCTCCCTCCTCTGAATCCTATAGCAATTAAAGATCGCTCATTTTTTATTCAAATACACCCTACCTCTGACTAGTCATTATCTTTCAATATGGATTTGTCTTATCCCCCTAATCAAATTAAAACACTTTTGAGTACTTGCAATCTAGCAGGCTCCCGGGTAGGCACTGAGGAATGCTATGTCACATCATCCTCATAATGGGATGAGGAAAGCAAGATCATACCCGTTATACAAATGAGGAATGAACGAAGGCTCAGAGACATTTAATAACTTGCGTATAGTGACCTAATTATTCAATAAGGGAGAATGTCTTATCCCATGGAATTTTTACCTCACAAGTCCATATGCGTCTTAAGTCCAGCATAATAAATTATGCCTCTTTATACCACCTCAGTCACATGGTGCTGTGCTCATGGAAAGTATTTATTAAGTACTCTGTGATCCAGTAATGTCTTGATACTCTCCAGTTAGGCCGACAGTCTATGCAAAACTCAACTACATTATCTTAATCATCTATTTACCTGTTTGTACCTTTTTAAGACAGGGACACACAGGTAAAAAGATGATTAAGATAAAGTGGTTGAGTTTTATCTTACTTATCATTGTATCCCCGATTTCAAACTCATGGCCAACTCTCAGTAATCAATAGATCCAAGGCTGGGGGAGGGCAATTAGAGAGGAGTCCAAATGTTGGCAAAAGAGGAGGAGACCACCATCCTCCATGGTATCTGAACAGACAAAACTTCAGTGGTAGAAAATCCATAACACTATTGACTGATTAAGTTTTCCATTTAAGTGATAGAGATTTTACAACAAATAATAACCTTTGTGCTGTACCATAATTGTAGATGTAAATGGCCTATGAGATTTGGTAGAATTTACGTGGCCATTCACAAAGTCCCTGAAAGTATTTCGTTTTTATTGAATCACTAATATTAGCTTGCTTCCTGGCCAATTACATTGTTCCTTAAAGTTTTTTTTTTAAAAGCCTGCTTCCCAGTCTAGAAACATAAGTGTATCTCTAACTGTGCATGCAATTACCACAGCTTCCAGGCACTGGAAGTTGCACCAGATATGACCCTGTGTGCCTGCCTTTGCCTCTTTGGCAGAGAGAGACACACATACAGTGATTCTTATAAAGAACAGCAAATAAGATAACACTCGCTCTTATGAGTCAAATTGTGTCCCCCACACAAGATGTTAAAGTATTAAACTCAAGTACCTGTGAATGTGACCATATTTGGAAACGGTCTTTGCAGATGTAGTCAAGTTAAAATGAGATTATTAGGATGGGATATAACCTAATATGACTAGTGTCCTTATTTAAAAAAGGGAAATTTGAACACAGCGATGAATATGCAAGGAGGAAAACACCACGTGGAGATTAAGGTAAAGATCAGCGTGATGCTTCTAGAAGCCAATGAATGCCAAAGGTTGCCGACAAACCACTAGAAGCCAGGGGAGAAACATGGAACAAATTTTCCCTCCCAGTCCTCAGAAGGAATCAAGGCTGAGGGCCTTGACCTCGAACTTCTATCCTTCCAAACTGTAAGAGAATACACTTCTATTGTTTAAGCAGCTCAGTTTGTGTTACAACAGCCCTATGAAGCCAAATATGCTTGCCTTATAATAAGATTTAATGACAATGGCCTTTAATTAAATAGCTTCTGTCTCTACTTACAATTACAAGAAAAATAATGTTTTTCATGTTTTTTTTTTTTAATTTAGCCCAGCAATTCAAATGTCTGGGTCATTACACACAAATTTGTGAATAAAATATATTATTTAGAGTGCTTAAAACAGGCCAGGCATGATGGCTTACACCTGTAATCCCAGCATTTTGGGATTCTCCCGAGGCAGGAGAATCACTTGAGCCCAGGAGTTTGAGACCAGCCTGGGCAACATGGCGAAACTTTGCCTCTACAAAAAAACAATAAAAAAATTAGCTAGGCATGGTGGTACCTGCCTGTATTCACAGCTACTTGGGAAGCTGAGGAAGGAGGATCACTTGAGCCCAGGAAATTCAGGCTGCAGTGAGCAGAGACAGTGCCACTGCACTCCATCCAGCATGGGCGACAGAGTAAGAAGCAACCTCAAAAAAAAAAAAAAATAGAGTATTTAAAACAAAGTTATTTTGACATAATATCTCCTGATTACTACGCAAATAAACTGTATGCTAAGGATAGTATACAACAGATTATTTTATTAGAGATGCTTGCAAGACATTCATTTATTGCACAGGTAAGTAAAGAGAAAATACAGATATGCTTACATGGAAAGATAGATGTTGGTCAGTATCCAAATGTGACACTATCTATGCCATTTTCCTCTGCACATTAAAGAAATTGATTGCAAATGAGAAATTGGTGCCATGTAGGAGCTTACTGAGTGGGCACAGAAAGACAAATACCACATGATCTCACTTATATATGGAATCTAAAAAAATCCAACTAACAAGTATTGAGTAGAATGTTGGTTATCAGAGGCTGTGGGTGGTGGTGGCGGTGATATTGGTCAAAGAGTACAAAGCTTCAAGTTAGACATGAGGAATAAATTCAAGAGATCTAGAGTACAACATGGTGACTATAATTAACAATATATCGTATATTTAAAAATTGCTAAGAGAGTAGATTTTAAGGGTTCTCACCACAAAAAATTATGTGTATGTGGGGTAATGCATATGTTAGCTTGATTTAGATATTCCACAGTGTATACACAAAACGTCTTGTTGTACACAATAAATATATACAATTCTAATTTGTCATTTAAAAATTTTAAAAACAGTGACATAAAAATACACAGAAAAAAAAAAGAAAAAAAAGAACAGTTTAGTGATTGGCACTAGGGCTCCTGGACAGATGCAAGGGCAAGGCATCGACTGACTGGAGGCTGAGCTATCCTTTGCTTCAGCAAAAGCTTCTTGGATTTTAAAGGTTATAATGGATTCCTGCAAGATTTTATGTGAAAACAGGGCCACATTGCTTGCAAAATAAATAAATAAATAAATAAATAAATAAATAAATAAATAAATAAGTAAAATAAAATAGCATTGCTTTGGCATTGTTTCCTGACATGACCTTCCCAGCTTGTCTATCCTACAGTGTTATAGGCAACAGGTAGATAAGTAGATAGATAAAGCAATTCAAAGTTGGGGTTTTTTGAGATCACGCAACTTCACAATATCCCTTAAAGTCACTGGATGAATGAGCATATCAAAATTCACACTTAGGAATCAATGACTCTTCTAATTATAACTTGTTTTCAGTGAATTCAAACCCTTTAAGAGAATTAAATTAGTTTGCTGGCATCTTTTTTTTTTTTTTTTTTTTGAGGCGCAGTCTCCCTCTGTTGCCCAGGCTGGAGTGCAGTGGTGCAATCTTGGATCACTGCAACCTCCGCCTCCCGGGTCCAAGCAATTCTCCTGCCTCAGCCTCTCCAATAGCTGGAATTACAGGCATGCGCCACAACATCCGGCTAATTTTTGTATTTTTAATAGAGACGGAGTTTCACCATGTTGTCCAGGCTGGTATCAAATTCCTGACCTCAGATGATCCACACACCTCAGCCTCCTGAAGTGCTAGGATTACAGGCCTGAGCCACCACGCCCGATCTGCTGGTATCTTTATTCTCTGATTTGAAAACTGTAAGGACCTCCCCTGCTCTGAAATATTTCTGCTTATTCTGATGATCCTTTTCATTAAAATGCTTTCTAATAAGAAGTTGTCCTCCTTTCAGGTTTAAAGCGATATTTGTATCTTCAAACACCAAGTAGATTTTCTGATGTATAATGTCAGATCCTTACCAGTTGGTGATCTTCATTTAAGCTATAAGACAGTGTAATAAATATTCATTATAATCAGAGCTTCTAGAGCTTCTAGAGCTCTGGTTGCAACTGAATAGGTCTGGATCTCAGCCAGTCTTGAATGTACCAACGGCTGTGCTATGTTCAGTTGCGCTATGTTCAGTTGCACATGACATGGGTCCAGTAGAGTTCAGCTTCTATATGCACATCTCCCTAGATGCTGACCAACCTCTTATCTAAGAGAGTATATCTTAAGTAGGTTTCAAGCCACCTTCCTTTTTCCCCTCTTCAAAACAGCCCTTTAGCCTCAGCTAGGTGCCCACCAACTCCATGCCCAACTATTCCTTAATTCCACTCCATTTGTGTATTCACTCAGGCTGTGCTTTGTCCAAACACACAGCCCTTTAGCCACTTTCACCTTTAAAATTCCTTAATGTTAACTCAAGCCTCTTTGTCTCCTCTTGTTTCTCTAAAAAGTCAAATGTTTGGCTGAGTTCATGATGTACAAGATGAATGGCTTTCTCAGTGACCCCTCTCTCTGTTCCTTTTTCTCTGGTTATCATGTCCTCAATGTTTAGTGGTACACTCCTTAAATGCTTCCTACAGTTTCTTAAATTGTTTCTTACAGTGTTATGCCCATCTTTTTTCCCTAACTAGATTATAAACTACTTGAGAACATAGAGCAAGCTTTTTACTTAATTTAGGTTTCTCATAGTGTTAATAGGGCGGAACATTCACAAGTATTCAATTGATGTCTAAAAAAGAAAACTGGATTAAATTAAATGAATTCTAAAGCATTCACAAACACAGAAACATGTCAGTAGTAGTATTTCTGCTTTGACGGCAAAAGTAAGAGTGATGGTCAAGTCAATTTCAGTGGATATCCCTGACAGGATAATCAAGATGACATTGACATCTCCAGCTTCTAACACAGGCCACTCCTTCAGACTTGTGGTTAGTAATAAGTCATTCACCTTTGACACAAACCATTTAGCAAAGGTGTTTCAGCTTAGACTCTAGGAAGATCCTTAAGGTTGGAAGTAGGGTCTCTATTATAACCCTTGTTCAATTCTGTGCAACTGGTAGGTATTTAATAAATGCCTATTAAAAATGAATGGACTAATATAAGGTTAGAACCACCACCAATGACAATTGCAGAGCTAGTGTCTTTCATTCCAGTAAGCCAGAGATTTTCATTTTTTCCTTTTTTTATGTTAAGAGAAGATAATAGATAATTAAATTGCCTTCAAACAGCTCTCTGAAATATGACTCTAAAAGCTACAGTAATTTTCTTTAATATCCTAATCTGAATCCATTTGTTCCTTTTAGAAAGGCAAATTAAAATACAGCCACTTGTACAGAAAACAGTATAATCTCTTCTCTGTACACTCTGCAGCCACGGAGAGGAGCAATCATCAGCGTTTACACTGTTCTCTCAAACAGCAGTCTCTTCACTATTCCCTTTGCTGACAAATTGGTGATAAAGTGACATTTCTAATTATTCAGTACCTGAAAGGGGTTTACACAGTTCACAGTGTTGAATTCACACATTTGATGTATTTGGGTCGAGGTATGCATTAACGCAATACAAGTAAACTGGCTGTTAGTTTCCTGTGATCTGTGAAAAGTCCTCCTCTGAATGTTCTGTGCTTCTTCTTCTCCAACTTTGTCTTCCCTTATTATTTTCCAATTTGGAAAAGAAAACTCTACATATTTACAGAGCAGCTGCCGCCCATGTCTTATTCATCGCATGCCACTGTTCTGTTTCTTCAGCAGTCTCACTGCAAATTTCAGTGATCACATAGGTAATGGGGCAT
The DNA here is from genome assembly GCF_028885655.2 of Pongo abelii. Taxonomy (NCBI): domain Eukaryota; kingdom Metazoa; phylum Chordata; class Mammalia; order Primates; family Hominidae; genus Pongo; species Pongo abelii. The sequence continues at coordinate 31,497,224 of NC_071985.2, read as the reverse complement.
CTGGGATTTCTAGGATAAAACTAGCTGTGTCCCCATAACACTTACTCCTAGATCCCCTCAGCATTCCGATATTATATTCAGTCTGCTCTTATCCATATCATTTGAGTTGGAGCTCCTTCATGTATTTCGCGTGTTCATCCCGACCTTGCCTGAGGGACTTCCCCATATCCTCAAAGGTAGAGAGGACGTATTATTTTTCCCAGCAAACCTTAAAGAAGCTGACACTGCTTCTGCACGTATCGGGGCAGGAGTAACATAACAAAGTGACTGCCTAATATCTTATTTTTAATCTAGTCAGCCAAGAAAAGCAATCACACACACACAAACACACACACACATACACACTTGAATAAGTTTACAAATTATTGAAATCAAGCAACTCTTCTACTAGGTTCCCTGATACCTATGGTAAGCCTTCTTATACTTACACAGGCCAGCATCTCCTTTCTGGGGTAAAAAAAAAGACAGTGGCCCCTTTCCCTAATAAAGGGAGCCAAGGAAATGCACCTGTACTGGAGAATGAATATTCTGATACTTAAGAACCTTTTGGTGAAGGTGAAGGGGGCTTGTTGAAAACATTGCTGTGAGCAGATGGACCCCTGAAACCATCTGCTATGAAGCAACTAAATGTTCAATGATGCATTACGGAATTATTTAGCTCTCAAAGAGCCTGAAAGTAGTTAGTAATGATGGCATCTGTACCGAGAGCAAACAACCTATTTATATATGATCTATTACTTCATAAACTGTTTGGAGACCCTCATTTCTTAAAGAGGCAGCAGACTTCTTGATTGCAGGTATAAAATTGTTACTGATCTAATTGTCAATTATAACCTTAAAATTAGGATCTATTTTCCTCCTTTGGGTTAAGTAAACTTTTTGCTGAAACTGATGTTTTTCTCATCCCCCAATAAAAGTGTAACTATCTGTTATGATTTAAATCAAAAAGAAATGAGGAATTTTTATTTCCTAAAATCATATCCACTGGATATTTTAACTTCTATATAAATGTATAATCTTTTAAAAGTTTTTCTATTGTAAAGAGCATATGTCAAATCAGACAAATAAGAACAGAAAAAGGAAAAGTTGTTACTAATTAATGACAACCACTATTAATAACTTCAGTGTATTTCCTTCAGATCTTTTTCCATACTTAGGTAAAAAACAAACAAACAAATTTAGTTCTATAATCTCTGCAAAAATGTATGTGTTCTTGTGAAGAATTGTTTTTGTGATATACAACTTGACAGTATATTCCTTTTACTCATAGTCTCCTGGAAATATCTAAAATTCCAACTGGTATATCCATATACTGGAATATTGCTCAACAATAAAACAGAATGAATGATTAATATACGTAACAATATGGAAGAATCTCAAATGCATTATACTAAGTAAAAGAAGCCAGACCTAAAAACTACATACTGTATGGTTGCATATATATGGCATTCTGGAAAAGGCAAAACTGTAGAATGAAGAGCAGACCGAGTTTCCAGGGCTTACAGGTGAGAAAAGAATTAGACTTGAAAGAGATAGCATGAGGGGTTCCTTCGAGGGTGATGGAATTGTAATCTTGACTGAAGTAGGGGTTACATGGCTTTACATACATTTAGGAAATGCATAAAACTGCACAGCAAAAATAATAAATTTCTACTTTTTGTACATTATAAAAGAGAATTTAAAAAATATTTTTCAAAGGAGTAGAGAGCAAGGAACTTGTCAGGTCTCAGTTTTACACTTGCTTAAGAAAATGCATTTAGTCATTCAATAATTATTTATTAAGTACTACTATATTCCAGGCACTGGCAGGCTCTGGGGATAGAGCAGTGAAGAGATGCAACACCTGCATTTGGGAGCTTACAGTCAAGTGGAGGAAGATAGTAAACAAAAATAACTAAGTTATACTAGATTGTGGTAAGTGCCACAGAGAAAAGTGAATCAGAGAAGAGGAATAGAGAGAATGGTCTCTCAAAGAAGGTCATATTTGAGCAAAGTCTTGAAGGAGATGAGAGGATGGCCATATTGAGGAAGCCAAAGAAAGGCCCTGAGGCCCAGAGGGAAAAATGTGCTTCGTACAATCCGAGAAGGAGAGGAGGGCTGGCTGGTGCAGGGGACCAGAGGGAGAGCAGTGGGAAATGCAACCAGAGGAGCAGGGAGGTGGGTCTTGAGAGAATCCTAGACAGATGTTAAAGACTTAACTTTACTTGGTGTGAAGAGTGCTACTGGAGGGTTTAAAGTGGAGGCGCAGCATGAGCTTACTCACCTTTATTTAGTTTTTTGACATCAATCTGCTTGCTGTGTGAGAATAGTGTATGGCTCGGGTTGGGGGAGAATCATGGAGGGGAACCAACCAGAAGGCTCGCACAATCCAGGATGAGAAGAGGGGAGCCCTGGAGTTGGTGAAGAGTGACTGCATTCCAAATCTGGAAGTAAAAGACAACAGGATTTCATCAAAGAATGAATGTAGAATGTGAGGGGGAGGGAGAGTCAAGGAGGATTTGAGGTCTGGGGTTTGATCAACTAGAAAGATGGATTTGCTGTAACTGTCATGTGGGAAGACTGTAGGGAAGAACAAGTCTAGAAGTCAAAATCATGCATTCAAAAAATAAGTTCATTTTTGAACTTGTTATTGTTTTAAATATGAATTTCCAAGTGGAGATATCTGGTAGACAGTTTGATATACTGTTTGGAATTCAGGAGAGATATCCAAGGAGGAGATATAAATTTGAGAGTCATCAATGTATAGATGGTATTTAAAGTCATGGGATCCATTTGAGTCATTTCCCAAAGGAGCTGTACACCCCATAGGTGTATCCAAATGCTCACACCTTTGTGGAACAGGAGATAGCTCTAAGCTTCTATGTACTAAGCGTGCTTCTCTCCCCCAAAAAATTTCAACAAAAGGCATGAAGTGAGCTTTTGCAAACATTTAACTTGAAAGTCAAAAATCAGCTTGAAATAATAGCAACAGAAACTTCTTCTTTCATATTCTGCTCCCTCAGAATTTTATGATGAAATAATCTCTGTTAGGCATATATCCCATATTAACGGTATCAGCGGCACAGCCGTGGCTTGTATAGTGAGGTCACCTAGGAATTTGCAGCATCTAAGTGTTATGTGTACACTTTGAAGGGATGTTTGATTTCATTCTTTAAAAATATTACTTTTGGCTATATGTAGAATTATTTAAAAGCAAAAAATATATAAAGAACTTGGAATATGCGTATAAAAATAAACACTGTGACTGTATGTACATTTATACAAAAAATACCTATAAAAGAGAAAAAATAACTTTTTAGTTCTGAATCAGTAGTTAGCAAAAACTTTGCATATTCAATTTATTTTTATAAAATTAGATATGTTTGTAAAAGCTACTTTTTAAAGTGCATTAGTTTTATGTATATCATCCTAAAATAATACTCTAAAGAAAGTATTAATTTCTACCATAAAAAATACAAAATGGTCTTTGTTGAATCAGTCATTTATACTTCTCTTGAGCTTACAAAATTAAAATGATACTTTTTTACACAATTTGAAATCACTATGCTTTACTGAGATATAACCGAGAAAGTTTTCTCAGCGAAAATATCATACAGATTTAAACACTGGAGATTTTTAAAGCTGGGAGAAATTTAAGCTCTCAATTATTCGAGCACAAATTTATCTAGCAACATCTGATAATAGTGACACCCAATTGTCTTGCATTTTGCTTCTTGCCTTTATAAATTTTTGTGGCTGTGGCGGTATGCGGTGGCTCATGCCTGTGATCCCAGCCTGTGGGAGCTAGGCGGGTGGAGCACTTGAGGTCAGGAGTTTGAGAGCAGGCTGGCCAACATGGTAAAACCCTTCAAAATGGAGGGTGGACATTTATGAAATTGTTTAAATCTATCTGTGCCAAAAAATACAAAAATTAGCTGGGCATAGTGGCACATGCCTATAGTCCCAGCTACTTGGGAGGCTGAGGCAGGAGAATTGCTTGAAGCCCGGAGGCGGAGGTTGCAAAGAAAGTTTTGTGGCTGTGATTTTTTTCTCCTTCCTGCTCCTCTGCATTACCAAGCACAATAAACTTCTCAGGTATTGCAGAGCTGATTCTTAATTTTGATTTTATTAATTTGATTAACACTTAAATTTGATTAAAGTGTTTTAATATAACAAAATATCTTTTCAAGCACCTTCAGAAATCATAAGCAGTCATCTTTTTTCTTTTATTAGAAATAAAGAACTTATAAAACCCAATTATTTAATTGAAACTAAAAATGTTTTATAAGTATAAAAAATTATAAAGCAGCAAAAGTGCTAAAAATACTATAGAACTGGTCTTATCTCACTGACCTCAGAATTAAACCTAGAAAATATCAGTTTTTTTTTTTTTGAGACGGAGTTTTGTTCTTATTGCCCAGGCTGGTGTGCAATAGCACTATCTTGGCTCACTGCAACCTCCGCCTCCCAGGTTCAAGTGATTCTCCTGCTTCAGCCTTCCAAGTGGCTGGGATTATAGGCATGTGCTACCACGCAGCGCTAATTTTGTATTTTTAGTAGAGGTGGGGTTTCTCCATGTTGGTCAGGCTGGTCTCAAACTCCCAACCTCAGGTGATCCTCCTGCCTCAGCCTCCGAAAGTGCTGGGATTACAGGCGTGAGCCACTACGCCCACCCTAGGAAACAGCTTTTAAGTGAAATAAGCACTCTCTCTCTCTCTCTCTGGTGGCTGTTTTCTGTTTTATTTTGTTTTGTATTATATTACTTCAAAAACAAAGTTCCTGAAATATAGATGATAAATCTGAAGAGAAATTCATGTGTGATACCTCAAACTAGTTCCCCAAACTACAGAGTTGAAACACAAGCCCTCCCATCTCCCAGATGCAGGCTACATTCGCCTCCACATCTCACCTGCCAATCAATCACCAGTCAATCAAGGAAAGGGGCACAATCAGCAGCTTAATGACAGCCAGATGGCACCTGCCTTTCATGAACTGGGTTCCTAAGTCAGAGTTGGCCTGGGACTAGACTCAATGTTCTATCCCCAGGTAATAATGAGATGTTTTTGTATTCAGTGTAAGCTTTAATGGCTCACACCTCCGACAAGACCCCCCACAGCCCAACCCCTCTATGAAGAGTTCTCCCAGCATCCACTGATACGACATAAACAAAGTTGTTTCTTGTCACCAAAACAAGCAATCTCACTTCTTTCCAATCTGACTTCAGAATGATAACGTGTTAATTGGCCCTGCAAAAGACGAAGGCAAATTCATGGGGTAAATAGCCAGCCTGCATTTCCCACAGCTGAGAAGCAGTGCTGACATTTAAATAGGGACTGATGTGCTCTTCCTCACATGGGTTTACCAGAGCTTTCAACCTTGACCTGAAGGGAACACCTTTTCTGGAAGTGACAGGTAATTTAGCCTTCTTGCTAAGATCTGGGGCTCTCTGGTGGTGAATTATGTATGGTGCTTCTATGTTACAGACACCTGTCCACTGAGAGCCAAACCAAAGCTGATAGATTCCTCTTAAAGACCTTAGATTAGATATAAACTACCTTTTTCCCCCTAGAAAAGTCGTCATGATGCCAATCACCGTTCCTTTCCTTTCCTCCCATGATTTCAAAGATTCGAGAGAGGTCTAAAACAAACTGAGCAATGTTTGCTTTTATAAAACCACTGCTAGGACAGCACTCTACTTTCTCTCTTTTTATTTAACTGAAATAGTAAAAAAACTCTTTTAGGCTGTAATAATCAACTTGTGAATTGCTAATTATTGATGTTTGTCTCCCCGCCCCGCCCATACTAAGTCTTAAGATAATTCACTAAGCTGTACAAATAAGTGCATTATGTTGATTAAATCAGTTTCCAGCAAGATTGTCACCAGTTCAAAAGCAGCTTTTGGACTGAAAAGAGCAAAATTATATCACACTATATTCCTTGTGTCTATTATGATTTGAGACAGGTAAATTAAATATGTTGGATCTGGAAAATAGGTAAGGGATAATATCAGTATCACCACAAAAGTCCTGGTAGATCAAGGACAGACTAGATAAATGGAGGGTTGACATTTATGAAATGGTTTAAATCTATTATTGTGGGTGGTGGGGAGGGTTGAGGGAGTGAACGAGCATTGTGTTGAAAAGGACAGACTCCTCCAGAACAGACTTCCTATTTATGTCCCATTCAAACGGTCCCTGGCCAGCCAGACTTTGGATGAGACTTAATCTGAAATCCATAGAATCACCTCTGTGCAACTGAAATGGTCCAGGGAATAATTTGATATCCTAGGGAAGGCCCTGTGAAATGTTATTTTTTGTTGTTCACTATTTATAGTGCTGGTGTCAAAAATAGAAACAAAGGCGACTCCACACAGGAGCAAATCTCCTTCTGAAACAGATGCTTTGGGACTGGAAATTTGTACGAAGCTCTTTCCATGAGCTGTTCAGCTCAGCACAAACCTTTAGTTTTGTATTATTTCTGCTGGAATTGAAAAGAAGTCCCAGGCTTCCCTGCAGCTGTGGCTGTTTTCTCACTTCTTGTCCAGGAGAGTCCAGGAAGGGAAATATGATCACCTATCACTCAAGGGCAGGCAGGTCTATATCCATTAAAGATAGGATGTAAATGGGGAAAAATCTCCTCAGATGAACCCCTCCCACAGCCACTGCCCCTCCAAGTCTCTTGCTGGAGTACAGACTGAGAATCTCATTAGGAATCTAATACAATAAAGACATGTAGATCTTAAGGGTGGGGGTGGTGTGGAAATGAAATTAACTTCATTACTTTATTCTGCACCTCACAGCGCTTCTGCCAGTGGACAATTGCATTAGATCAGAGAGGAGATCAAAAGGCAAAAAACTCCCTGGAAATTCATTGTCTGAAGCAAGACTCGAGGGACAGGGAAGAACTGAGGGGAGGAGGCAGGAGTAAATTGGGTTGACCTGAGACATAAATTTACTACATCTGCCCACACTCATGCTAGGCCCTTTTCTTAGCCTTTTCAACTCCCGGGTCAATGTCTTGTTTTATGTCGGCCGTGGGAGATAGAGCAGGGAGGCCTGAGTCGAGAAGAGAGAAAGCAAATCTCCCATCTCCAACTTGGCTATGGAGAATCATTCGAGCTTTGAGAGTTTTGCTTTTAGGCTCTTTAAATTTTAGAAAGCCCTTAGAATTAAGTAAATACCCAAAAATGTTGCTGAAATGCTGCTAGATTTCTGGCCTGTAACTGAAACATAGAGGAAGAAATGTCCAGGAAGGAAGAACATAAGCATATTTGATCACAAAACAAGGTGGTGTGGGCATTTTTACAAGACAGAAATACCACCAGAGGTGTTATCGTTTTGAAAATTAAACGGGGTAAATATGATAGCAAAATAAGGCATACTATGGTTTAATATATACTACATTTATTTAACAATTAGTTAATTGAGTTACTAGGAGTTGGGATGACATGTACCAGAAAGGAAGAAAGTAATCAAAAAATAAAAACTCAAAACACCAAAACCCCCCAATAATGTGGGTCTATCATAGGGGCCCAGGAGCCAACTGAAAGAGATCCCAACGGCGAAAGCTGGAACAATTTGAGCAACAAAAACAGTAGTATCAGATTATAACTCAAAGTACAAAATACGTATCTAAATTTCCATGAATCCATGCTGATATTAATTAATGAGTTGGGGGAAGTGAGACCAACACTCTGTGTAGCCGAATTCCAAATAATTTATGTAAGTACTTCCTTCATCCTCAAAGAAGAGGAGCATAAACTCCCCACTCTGTAAGTGTGGGCTGCACAGAGTGACTTCCTTCCAAAAAGCACAGTGTGGAAAGTGGAGAAAAAAGACTGATTACACAGTGGAGGAAACTGACAAAAACTACCTCTGCCGGTTGCAACAAAGGTGACAAGTCATACGATGTATATGATATATGTATATGTATATGTATGCATATACGTATATGTATGTGATGTATATGAGAGATTGTAATAAAATGCCACTTTACCTCTGTGATTAGCCTCCTAAAAACACACAGCCCCACTCTAATCATGAGAAAAAAAATCAGACAATGTCTAATAGATGAGCATTCTACAAAATACCCGACCAGTATTTCTCAAAACTACCAAGGTCAACAAAAACAAGGAAAGTCTGAGAAACTGTGACAGCCGAGAGGAACCTAAGGAGACATGATGAATAAATGCAATGTGGTGTCCTAGATGGGATCCTGGGGAGAAAAATGTTATTTGGCAAAAACTGTGGAGGTTTGAGTAAAATATGGACCTTAGCTAATAATAATGTATGCATATTGGTTCATTAAACTGTAACCAATGATTCAAGCATCAACTGGATGCTTGGATATATGGGAACACTGTACCATCTTCTCAATTTTTCTGTAAATCAAAAAAAGTTCTAAAAGATAAAGTCTGTTAAAATAAGTAAATACTATAGCTCCGCTCTCAAAAAACTTCCAATCAAGTGGGAAATAATCTAGAGACCTCTATAATAAATTCCTTCCCCTGTGTTCATCAGGAAATCAAACCACTAGAGGACTGCCACATTGAACCTACTTAATTTAATTTTAAGATTAAAAAATTAAGGAATCACTATTGACATTATCCGAAACTACTAATGTATTGTTTATACTATAATTGCAGAAGAAAAAGTATAGAAAATCCACTACGGGATTTTTTTTTAATCTAGAGATAGATCTTATTTCACTGTGTAATTATTAATTAAACACTCTTCATACAGACCAATAAATGGCCTATATATGTAAAATATATATATTTATTAATATTAAATAAATATATAATCCTGTGGTCACCTACATTTCTCTCTCCCCTTTCCTTTCATACACACATGTAACACTTTATCCCCAGCTCCTTCCCTCAACCTTACCAAGGTAATTGTAGTTGACACAGTCACCTCCTGGGACAAAGGCCTATCTGGAATTCCATGTGGTTCATTCTTCTACAAATCAATAGATACATACTGACAATCAACTTTGTGCAGTAGCTAAGGGCAATGCAAAAGAGAGTAGAACACAACATCAAAAGCTAATCAGGAATTGCGACATTCGTGTGGTTAACCTCCAAACCTCCAAATAACTTGTATTAACAGTAAAACCTATCATTTCTGATGGCTGTTCAGGGATATGTACTACAACTTCCTAAACAAAAGTTTCACTTAAAATATCGAACTTGAGTCAGGCCTTGGAGGAGTGTAGAGACTTGAAGAGAGTGGAGGGTCTCTGTCCAAGAATGGGCAGCTACAGCTGGTGTTGAGGGAAGACTATGGAGACCACCAAGAATTCTTCATGATTTTATAGGTAATTACAATTTGCGGATCAATCGATTACATGTCAACACTACACCATTACTAATTCTTTGGTTGGCTGGGTGTGATGGCTCACACCTGTAATCCCAGCACTTTGGGAGGCCAAGGCAGGTGGATCACTTGGGTCTAGAAGTTCAAGATCAGCCTGGGCAACATGGCAAAACACCGACTCTACAAAATACAAAAAGAATTAGCCGAGAGTGGTGGTGCATGCCTGTCATCCCAGCTACTCGGGAGACTGAGGTGAGAGGATTGCTTGGGCCCAGGGAGATTGAGGCTGCAATGAGCATGATTGTACCACTGCACTCCATCCTGGATGACACAGTTGACAGAGACCCTGTCTTAAAATTCTTTGATTGAGTTATGCATGTATTCAAATTAAATAGATTGTCAGTGACAAATTTCTTTCCCATAGGACAAATTGTGTCATGATTTTGTATGTGTACATGTGTGTATATATATATATGCATATTTCTGACCTTTTGTAAACTACACAATTTGGATAATCCAGCTTCAGAAATTATCTATCTATATGTCTATACATACGTCTCTTTCATGGCATCTAGCCATTCCAGAGTTAGCAATCTGATATCAGGATGTCCCTAGCGTATAGGAAACCTGTGACAAATGTTTTTTATGGGGCTCTTGTCTATACAAACAATTGGATTAAAAATTAAATGAGCCCATGTGAGATATAGTGGTATATTAATGAAGATTTAGAATAGATGGGTAGAGAATAGACACATATTTGTTTACTGTTCAATCAGAGCACGTGGAAATTCTCTTCATGGATAGGTACCATAAATGCCTGTTTAAGTCCAGGAACCATCTCTTTGTGTTCTTTAATGTCAAATGCTCCCTTCTCAGCTAATTTTATATCTCTCTCCATAAGAAAAAAGTAGAAATGCTATTTTTATGGCTTAAAAATGCCATAGCTCTTCAGAATCTGCTTGCATTGAAACAATGTAGATCTTTGTTTCTATAGTTTTTTGTTGGTTTTTTTTTTTTTTTTGATATAGTCTCACTCTGTTACCCAGGCTGGATTGCAGTGGCATGATCTCAGCTCTCTGCAACCTCCGTCTCCTGGGTTCAAGAGATTCTCCTGCCTCAGCCTCCCGAGTAGCTGGGATTACAGGCGTAAGCCACCACACCCAGCTAATTTTTGTATTTTTAGTAGAGACATGATTTCACCATGTTGGCCAGGCTGGTCTTGAACTCTTGACCTCAGGTGATCTGCCTGCCTTGGCCTCACAAAGTGCTGGGATTACAGGTGTGAGCCACCTCACTCGGCCTGTTTCTGTAGTTCTAATATCATTTACTCAATGCTCTTTACATCATCCATGGTGCTACCAATGAATGCTGGCTTCACGACTCTCTCAAAAGTTGTTAACTATGTTTCACTGAGGATGACTGCGAATTCAAGACTTATCCAGAGTATGCAGGGAAATGTAAACAATATTTCATTTTCTGGTCAAATTTACTAATCAGAATTATACACACAAATAAATCTTTCAGCCATAACTTCTCCTGAATCCTGGGCTGTAGCTTCTACATTCCTAAAATGTGATCCTTCACTGTTGACCACACCCCTGCCATACAACATCTGCTGGGCGGCCCAAGAAAAGCAGGCACATTCCCATAAGAAATATCTGTCCTTTGAGAAAAGCTCAAGGAAGGCACTCATGGAAAGCCACATCAGGAGCATCTGTTGACTCAGCAGGGGGAGCCTGTTGATCTGGTGGAGCAGTGGCCATCCCAGGGTTGCCTGGCATCTGCGGAGAGGATGAGTGACCACCTTAGGTGCCAGCACTGGGGCACACAGAGGTAAGGGACAAGGAAGCCTGCTGCCCTTGGAAGAAGCACTGTGGTTGGAAGAGAGGCACGGCTCTAACAGAGAGAACTGGGTTGTAGTCCAGACCCCTTAATTCTTCTGTGTGTCTGACATGAGTGGGAGTCACCCAAAATTAGCACGTGGGCACCATTCTGGGTGCCAGTCTCTGCAGCATCCTCTTGACCTGGCAGGGTGGGGGGTCAGAGAGCCCCCAAAAAAGGCAGAAACAGGAATCCTGGTTGCCCTGCTTGGTTTCAGACAATGGAATAGACCTCCAACATTTTGAGGAGAGGTCGCCAAACTGCGTGGAGGAATGGGGGTTACAGATGTTGAGTCAGAGCAGGGGCCTCCTGCTTGGATCTAAGGACAGTATGCATGAAATGTGCAACAGTCTTTTTAAAAAGTTTTTTTGTTTTGTTTTGTTTTGTTTGAGTTGGAATCTCGCTCTATCGTCCAGGCTGGAGTGCAGTGGCGCATCTCGGCTCACTGCAAGCTCTGCCTACCGGGTTCACGCCATTCTCCTGCCTCAGCCTCCCGAGTAGCTGGGACTACAGGCGCCCGCCACCTCGCCCGGCTAATTTTTTGTATTTTTAGTAGAGACGGGGTTTCATGTTAGCCAGGATGGTCTCCATCTCCTGACCTTGTGATCCGCCCGCCTCGGCCTCCCAAAGTGCTGGGATTACAGGCGTGAGCCACTGCGCCCGGACTAAAAAAGTGGTTTAAAAACAACAACAACAAAAGTGTGCTATTGAACTTATGGATTGCATAGTGGATTTTATTCATCCTGCTTCCGTTCTGTGTGAAGATGTTATTTAAAATAGGACGCATTTTTGTTGGGTTTCACAGAAACATTGGAATTAAGGCAGAAATTAGTGGCTAATGTGAAAACAATATGTGGAGTTTGTGGTGAAGGGCATACAGGGACTTCTGGATGTGAATAAGATTGTATGTCGCCCTGGTTGCTGTCAGTAGCCGCCTTGACTGTAGGATGGAAACCACCTGAAGATGAGGCCCACACACTAAGGAGAGCAGAGCTCAGAAAACCCCAGAATCAGGAGCTGGGTTCCTGATCACATGGAATCTGAGGTTTAACTTACATGTGGACCTTTGAATTATGTGAACTGCTGGACCATATTTTATTCTTAAGCTCTCTTGAGATGGATTTTTTTTAAAAGTATTACTTAGTATCATAAAGATTAGGATTGGTAAAATTAGGATTGGTAAAAGCATTCATTGCCTGCAAAACCAGCCTCAGTTGGAATTCTCATCCTTAAGCTATTTTGAGATGAATTAAAAAAAAAAATACTAGGCCGGGCATGGTGGCTTACACGTGTAATCCTAGCACTTTGGGAGGCTGAGGCAGGTAGATCACTTGAGGTCAGGAGTTCAAGACCAGCCTGGCCAAGTTGGTGAAACCCCGTGTCTACTAAAAATACAAAAATTACCTGGGTGTGGTGGCAGGTGCCTGTAATCCCAGTTACTTGGGAGACTGAGGCAGGAGAATCACTTGAACCTGGGAGGCAGAGATTGCAATGAGCCGAGATCATGCCACTACACTCCAGCCTGGGCAACAGAGCAAGACTCTGTCTCAAAAAAAAAAAAGAAAGAAAAAAAATTACTTAGAATCATAAAGATTAGGATTGGTAAAAGCATTCATTGCCTACAAAACCAGCCTTAGTTGGAATTCTCATCCTAAGAAGAACATAACAATAACTGGAAGGTAGACACATGGTCTATAAAAACTCTGAAAACTAGGAAGAGCCTCTGAGGGTCTTTTACATGGTAATTCTTATATAACCAGAAGGAAATAAGTAATATTATTCTGAATAGCCTTGTACCTTTATCAAAGTGCCATCAGCCTTCATTAATTAACTTCTTTCCATGTCATTTCCATCCTTCCTATCTCTAGAACTCATTGACTCTATCATATTTGGAAATGTGATTAAACGTTACCTTTTCTTTTTCTCATATTGCTCTAAATGTATTTGTATTTTTTCTCTAAATAGATTATGTGCTTCTTGATATCAAGGTCTGTGGCAGGGAGCTTTCAAGGGGGCCCTCACTGAGCTACCTCATGGTACTCATACCCTTGTGTAATCCTCTCCCCTTGAGTGTGGACTGGTCTAGTGACTTGCTTTTAACAAATAGAATATAGCAAAAGTGATGGAATGGCACTTCTGCCATTAGGTCATAAAACACTTTGAGTTCTGTCTTGCTGGACTCTTGCTCTACAAAGTGAGAAAATTCCAAGCTGTAAAATATAACGTGAAGGGAAGCATTAAAAATACGCAATGTGCTGGCTTCTAAACCATAATAAAATATGACTGACAAGAATGTCTGTTTGACTGTCCTTCCATCCTTTTTAGTCTGCAAGTGAAAAAATCACCTCAACAGCATAAGCCAACATCTACATTTTATCATACCTTAAGATTGCCCCTTAGGGCAGACTGAGTGAAAAGCACACATTTCCCCATGTTTCCTTCTATCATCTTCATTTGTTTGCCTACCCTCTCCCCCAAAGCATTTGTGTCACTCTCTTCCCACATTTGGATGTTCTTAGCTTCTGAACTGAATTTCTGAAAGAGTTTAAAGGGGAGATGATCTGACAAGGAGATTTGCTTGTCTTAAAGCCCGGCTGTGCCTGCCTTTAATTAAAAATGGTATTGATTTTTCTCTGCTCTAATGATAGGCACTAGTCTGCCCTCCCCATGTTCGTAACTGACAGTTTAAGTATGAAACAAAGGGCATTTATTCAGCACTTAATGCAAAATTATGACTGATTAAAAAGTGATTTGTCATGAGAACTACATCTGCAGAGGCTTTTTTTTTTTTTTAAATGCTCATTCTAACCAGAGTTTGGAAAGTACAGCAGGATGATTGGAACAATTCTCAACTTCCCTAATTCAGTTCTCCTTCCCTGGTTTCAGCACAAAACAAAAAATAAATTTTCCACTGAATTCAGGACCAAAAAGCATGGGAGGGAAAGTAATTCAGAATTCTAGAAGTCAGACTTGTAGCATATCCTAGGTAAGTTGCCAAGATGCCGATTGGTAAGCTGCCAAGTTGCCGATTGGTAAGCTGCCAAGTTGCCTTCAGGTAGCAAAACACTGAGTCAGAACTTTTCCAGGACTACATTCTTCTGACACCTGACCCTTTCTCCTTTCCTACTTCCCATAGTGTTTAACACCATGGAAAATGACCTGACATCTTGGATGAGAAAGCACTTCTAGAACATTTGGAAGGAAGATATGACAGCAAGAAAAGGAAGTTATGATTAGGTAATGCAGTCAACTTTTATTAAACCTTTGAATTTAGGTCTTTTTTCAGTCTTGAGTAGGCCCAGTCTCCCTTCTTTCTTGAGAGCAATGAGTAGCTTCCAAGTCTTTTTTGGTTAAGAACACAAGCTCTGAAGCCCGCCCTCATGGTACAAATCTCATTGCTATTGCATACGAGCTGTGTGGCCTTGAGCATGCTATTTAATCTTCCTATGACTCAGCTTCTTTACCTCCAAAATGAGGTTAATAATCTCACCACCATGTAGGGTTAATGGGAGTATTAAAACAATTAGAATGGTGTCTAATGCTTAATAAACACCTCAAAAATATTACTAGATTTCATCAAATATGAGACGCCATTATAAATTACATCTTGATTTCAGAGATATTAACCATAAAGAAAAGACACCTCTTAGAATTAGTAAGATAGTATAGGTAACTATTGTTGATAATGCCTACTTATTTATAACTATGAACTCTGACCAGAAAATGAAATGATACTCAAGGCTGAGGATTTTCATAATTATCACTAAAATAGGAGGGGTTGGCATGTTTCACACTTGTCTCTGCTGCCTCTTTTTATTCCCAGGTGGAGTGGGATAGTACAGACTCATGGATTTTGGTATTAGAAAGTCCTGGCTCTCTAATCCAGCTCTGTTACCTCCTAGGTTTCTAATCAAGTTACATCCCCCTGAAAGTCTCAGATGGAAATAGCAATGCCCATGTCACAATGATCTTGGTAACCCCTCAAGCAAACAAGCTTGGCATGAAGGTCAAGCCAAGCAAGGACACACACACGCAAACACACACGCACGCATCAAAGTAATCAATGCAGGTAAAATGAGAACGTTATTGAACTCTATCATACTTTACTGTTCAGAGTTAAAAAAAAAAAACTTAAACATAAACTCTGGTTTCTGCTTCCGCTGGTAAGGAGTTTGGAAGCTTCCACTCTGTCCTAACAACGAGAACAAAGCTAAAAAGACTGAAAAATCAACTCTTTTTGGATTCAAAAGAGAAGTAAGGGCACAGGGCAAACTTCTACCCCCAAGTTTGGAGAGAGAGACAGTGAATACAGGGAGACATGGGGTACTGGGGAAGAGACTCAAAAGTAGAAACTGCCCAGGGAATCAATGCGGGGGAAGAACAACAACAAAACCCTGAACTCTGATTGATGAACTGCTGGAGGCTCTGTATGGAGAGTCTAAGAGTTAAAAATTCCAAGGGACTCAGTCATAGGGAGACCTCTACATTTTGTGAGTTTTACCGCTAGGAGTTCATCTAGGTTTTCAGAGTAAATATCACAGAAAAATCTCCTCATGCTTCCAGCAGCGGGAGGGGAAAAGAAGTCATTTTGAAATACATCAGAGCATTGTGTGCTGCCTAAAAAGGCCTGGCTTCAAGAGAAATTATTTTGCCAGAGTATAACGTTCTGGGGTTTTATCAGAGCCTAATTGTCCTAGAGGAAGGGAAATACCCAACTCCAGCCAGCTGCAGCCTTCTACATGGGAGAAAGGAAATACCCAACTCCAGTTCCCTCTAACCATCCTTGTCCCACCTAGATGGGGGGTAAAGGGGTACTGAGAAGCACTTGTGAAGTTCTCAGTCCAGAGGCACAGGCTCACTTAAAGACAGACCTAATCACAGGACTACAGAATGCTTATCTTCCCCCACACCTTACCACCATGCCTCTAAAGGCCTATTTCAACCGTTCTTTTTCTTTTCTTTCCTCTTTTCTTTTCTTTATTCTCTTCTCTTCTCTTTTCTTTCTTTTTGGACAGAGTCTTGCTCTGGAGTGCAGTAGTGCAGTGGCGTGATCTTTGTTCACCGAAACCTCTGCCTCCAGGGTTCAAGCGATTCTGTCTCAGCCTCCCGAGTAGCTGGGATTACAGGCGCAGGCTGCCACGCCTGGCTAATTTTTTGTATTTTAGTAGAGATGGGGTTTCACCATGTTTCCCAGGCTGGTCTCGAACTCCTGAGCTCAGACAATCCACCCAGCTTGGCCTCCCAAAGTGCTGGGATTACAGGTGTGAGCCACTGTGCCTGGCCTCAACAGTTCCTTTTACCTGGCACATCATGTCCAGCTATCAAGAAAAAATTACAAAGCACACTAAAATGTTAAAAAAACAAAAAAAAGAAAGATAAACCCACTATTTGCAGATAGAGCATGCATCAGAACTCAGACATGGCAGGGATGTTGAATTATCAGACTGAGAATTTGGAACAACTATGAGCAATATGCTAAAAGCTCTAATGGCTGAAGTAGACAGCATGCAAGAGCAGATAGGCAATGTAAGTGGAGAGATGAAAATCCTAAAAAGGAAGCAAAAGAAATGCTAGATATAGAAAACACTGTAACAGAAATGAAGAATGCCTTTGATGGGTTTATTAGTAGACTGAACACAACTGAGACTGAAAGAGTCTCTGAGCTTGAAAATATGTCAATAGAAACATCTAAAACTAAAAAGCAAAGAGAACAAAGACTGATTAAAAAAAGAACAGAATGTCCTGCTGGGCACAGTGGCTCACGCCTGTAATCCCAGCACTTTGGGAAGCGGATCATGGTCAGGAGATTGAGACCATCCTGGCTAACATGGTGAAACCCCATCTCTACTAAAAAAATACAAAAAATTTGCCAGGCATGGTGGTGGGCGCCTGTAGTCCCAGCTACTCGGGAGACTAAGGCAGGAGAATGGCGTGAACCTGGGAGGTGGAGCTTGCAGTGAGCCAAGATGTGCCACTGCACTCCAGCCTGGGTGACAGAGTGAGACTCCGTCTCAAAAAAAAAAAACAAAACAGAATGTCCAACGGCTGTGGGAAAACTACAGAAGGCATCAATATGTTTAATGAGAGTTCCAAAAGGACAAGAAAGAAAGGAGAGAAGAAATATTTGAAATAATAATGATAGAATTTCCAGAAATTAATGTCAGACACCAAAACACAGATCCAGGAAGTTCAGTGAACACCAAACAGGATGAATGCAAAACACAAACAAAACAAACACTACACCTGGGCATATCATTTTCAAACTACAGAAAATCAAATAAATCCTGAAAAAAGCCAGAGGGAAAATACACCTTCTACATGAAGAACAAAGATAAGAATTACACCTGACTTCTCAGAATCCAGGCAAGCAAAAAGAAAGTGAAGTAAAACATTTAAAGTGTTGAGGGGAAAAAAACCCACCAACTTAGAAGTCTGTACCCTGTGAAATTATCCTTCAAAAGTAAAGGAAAAGTACATACTTTCTCAGATAAACTAAATCAAGGGAATTTGCTACCAGTAGACCCACTTTGCAAGAAATATTAAAAGAAGTTTATCAGAAAGAAGAAAAATAATATAGATCAGAAACTCAGATCTACGTAGAGAAAGGAAGAGCATCAAAAAATAAATAAGTGAAGGTAAACTAAGAACTTTTATCTTTCTTATTCTTAGTTGATCTAGCCTATAATAGTTCAAAATTATAGCAACAATGTATTCAATTATACAATTGTCTTATGTGTATATATGTGTTTAGAATGCTTACATACAAGAAATGAATAGCAGTAATGGCACAAAAAATAAAAGTTATTTTATTTTGCAAACTCTAGGACATCCACTAAAAGAAGTTAAAAAGAAGTATAATGTATATGCTAAGAAAGGAGATAAAATATAATCATATAAAATGATAAATTTAAACCACAAAAATCAAAGAAAGAGTGGAAGACAAAATTAGAAACAGAGGACAAGGTAACAAATAGAAAACAGTAACAAATATGGTAAATGTTAATCTAACTATATAAATAATCACATTGGATATCAGTGATCTAAATATACTAATTAAAAGACTAGAGCTTGTCATATAGATCAAACAACAAGACCTAACTATATGTTGTCTATAAGAACCCACTTTAATATAAAGACAAATATTAGATTAAAAGTAAATAGGTGGAGAAAAATATACCAGGCTAACACTAATCAAAAGAAAGCAGTAGTAGATATACAGTCATGTGCCACCTGGTGACATTTTGGTCAATGATGAACCACATATACAACAGTAGCCTCATAAGATTATAATACCATGTATTTACTGTACCTTTTCTATGTTTAGATACACAAATACCATTTTGTTATAACTGCCCACAATATTTAGCACATGAACATGCTGTACAGGTTTATAGCCTAAGAGCAATAGACTATACCATCTAGGTTTGTGTACACTCTATGGTATTTGCACAATGATAAAATTGCCTAATGATGCATTTTTTGAAACATTTTTTCCATCATTAAGTGACACATGACTGTAATAATTTTTGACAGAGCAGGCTTCAAAGCAAGAAAACTTATCAGAGATAAGGAGGGGCATTACATAAAGGCAAAACAGTCAATTCTCCAAGATGTTACAATCTTTAACGTGTATCTGCCTAACACATTTCGAGCATCAAACTATATGAGGCAAAAACTGATAGGACAGCAAAGAGAAATCGATGGATTCACTATTATAGTTCAAGACTTTAATATCCCTCTATCAAAAATACCTCCCGCAGGCAGAAAATTAGTAAGGATATAGTTGAACTCAACATCACCATCAATCAACTGAATATAATTGATATCTATAGATTATTTCATCCAACAACAGCAGAATACACATCCTTCTGAAGCTCAATGAAGCATTCACCAAGACACCTTAACAAATTTAAAAGAATAGAAATCATACAATGTCTGTCTCAGACCATAATGGAATTGAACTAGAAATCAATAACAGTGTTAACTGGAAAATCATAAAATACGTGGAAACTAAACAGCACATTTATAAATAACACATGGGTCAAAAAAGAAATCTCAAGAGAAATTTAAAACTATTTTAAACTACATGAAAATGAAAATACAGCTTAGCAAAAGTTGTGGAATGCACCAAAGCAGTGCCTAGGGGCAAATGTATAGCACTAAATGCATATAGTACAAAATAAGAAAGATCTAAAATTAATAATAAAAGTTTCCACCTTAGAAAACTAGAAAAAGAAGAGCAAATTAATGCCAAAGTAAGCAAAAGAAAAGAAGTAATAAAAATTAGGACAGAAAACAATAAAATTTAAAAATAGGAAATCAATAGAGAAAATCAGCAGAACCAAAAGCTGGTACTTTGAAAAGATTGGTAAAGTTGATAAGCTTCTAGGCAGGCTGATTAAAAAAAAAAAACGAGGGAGAGAGAAGACACAAATTACTAATGTCAGAAGTGAAAGAGACAGAACATCGCTATAGATCCCATGTATATTAAAAGGGTAATAAATATTATGAGCAACTAGATGTCCACAAATTTAATATGAAGCAATTCTTTGAAACACACAATCTGCTAAATTCACACTAAAGAAATAGATCATCTAAATACACATATATCTATTTTTAAAATTGAATCAATAATTAATAAGCTCCCAAAACAGAAAGCACCAGGCCCAGATGGATTCATTGGTGAATTCTACCAAACATTTAAGGAAGAATTTCTATCAATTCTGTACATTTTCCTTCAGAAGATAGAAGAATATTCTCTAACTCTCTGATATGGTTTGGCTGTGTTTCCCCACCCAAATTTCATCTCTAATTGTTATCCCCACATTCTGAGAGAGGGAACTGGTGGGAAATGATTGGATTATGGGGAAGGTTTCCCCCATGCTGTTCTCATGATAGAGAGTTCTCAAGAGACCTTATGGTTTAAAAGTCAGTTTCCCCTGCTCTCTCTCTCTCTGTCTTGCTGCCATGTAAGATGTGCCTTGCTTCCCCTTTGCCTTTCACCATGATTGTAAGTTTTCTGAGACCTCCCAGCCATGCAGAACTGTGAGTCAATTAAAACTCTTTCCTTTATAAATTACCCAGTCTTGGGTATTTCTTTGTAGCCATGAAAAAAATGAACTAATACACTCTCTATGATGCTGGCATTGTCTTACCATCAAAATAAGACAAAGACATTACAATAAAAGGAAAATACAGACCAATATCTCTCATGAATGTAGATGCAAATATCCTCAACAAAATCTTAGCAAATCAAATACATCAATGTATAAAATGAATTATACACCACCACCAAATTGAATTTATTGTAGGTGTGCAAGTCTGGCTCAACATTCAAAAATCAATTAATATAAGCCATTACATCAATAGGCTAATGAAGAAAAATCACATGATCATATTAATAAATGAAGAAAAACATTTGATAAAATTCAACACCTACTCATGATTAAAAAAAAAACTCTCAACAAACTAGAAACAGAGGGGAACTTCCTGAACTTATTAAAGAATAGCTATATAAAAAAAAAAAACCTACTGTGGCCGGGCACTGTGGCTCACACCTTTAATCCCAGCACTTTGGGAGGCCAAGGCGGGTGGATCACCTGAGGTCAGGAGTTCAAGACCAGCCTTGCCAACATGGTGAAACCCCATCTCTACTAAAAATACAATAATTAGCCAGGCATGATGGCGCATGACTGTAGCTACTCAGGAGGCTGAGCCAGGAGAATCACTTGAACCCAGGAGGCAGAGGTTGCAGTGAGCCGAGATCATGGCACTGCACTCCAGCCTGGGTGACAAGAGTGAGAATCTGTTTCAAAAACAAAAGAAAACAACAACAACAACAACAACAACAACAACAACAACAAAACCCTATGGCTATCATCATATTTAATGGTGAAAAACTAGAAGCTTTTCCACTAAGATTAGGAACAAAGCAATAATATCCTCTCCCCCTAGTCTTTTTCAACGTTGTACTAGTTAATGCAATAGGACAATAAAAGGGAATAAAATGTACACAGGTTTTGAAGGAAGAAATAAAACAGTCTTTGTACATAGAAGACATGATTATCTATCTAGAAAGTCAAAAATATCAACAAAAAAAGTTCTGGAAGTAATAAATCATTATAGCAAGGTTGGGGAATACAAGATTACTATAGAAAAGTCAATCACTTTCCCATGTATAAATAGTGAACAACTGGAATTTAAAATTCAAAACACAATACCATTTACATTAGCATCCCAAGAAATGAAATGCTTAGGTATAAATCTAACAAAATATGTACAAGATGTACATGAGGAAAACAACAAATTCTGATGAAAAAATCAGAAAACTAAATAAATGGAGAGATGTTGAAGCAAGAGGAACTCTCATTCACTGCTGGTAAGAATGCAAAATGGTACAGACACTTTGGAAGACAGTTTGGCAAATTCTTACAAAACTAAACACACCCTTACCATACAATCCAGCAATCATGCTCCTTAGTATTTCCCCCAAAGAAATAAAAAATTTAGAGCCACACAAAAACCTGCACATGGATGTTTAAGGCAGCTTTATTCATAATGGCCAAAACTTGGAAGCAACTAAGATGCTTTCAGTAGATAAATGGATAAATAGAGTGTGGTACATCAGACAAAAGAATATTATTCAGTGCTAAAAATAAAAGAGCTCTTTATTTGCCTGTTGGGGCTGTGTGATATTGTAAAATGTCACATTGCATCTGGTCTTTGTCCAGTTCCCTGGCACAGAGTTCCTAAAACTCTTGGAATCTCCAGAGTTATAAGAGTATGGTTTTGTTTGTTTGTTTGTTTGTTTGTTTGTTTTTCAGATGGAGTCTCACTCTGTCGCCAGGCTGGAGTAGAGTGGTGCGATCTCGGCTCACTGCAAACTTTGCCTCCCAGGTTCAGGTGATTCTCCTGTCTCAGCCTCTCAAGTAGCTGGGACTACAAGTGCGCACCACCATTCCCAGCTAATTTTTGTATTTTTAGTAGAGACAGGGTTTCACCATGTTGGCCAGGATGGTTTCAATCTCTTGACCTTGTGATCTGCCCACCTTGGCCTCCCAAAGTGCTGGGATTACAGGCATGAGCCACCGCATCTGGCCAAAAGTATGTTTTATATGCTAATAAGATAATTGGTGACTGGTGGCCCGTAGATAGCTTCAGGAATGGGGATGTTTTCCAGAAAGCCCAAGGCGTGAGTAGAAGGCTAGGACTTTCAGTTCAATCCCCCAACCTTTGGAGAGTAAAAAGGGACTAAAAATTGAGTTGATTATCAATGGCTAATAATGTAATAAATTATGCCTATATAATGAAGCTTCCATAAAAAACCAAAAGGGCTGGGTTCAGGAAGCTTCTGGATTGCTGGCACACACTGAGAGGGCATGGAAGCTCTACATCCCTTGCCATGTGCCTTGCCCTGTCCATCCAGCTGTTCTTCAGTATCCTTTATCATATTATTTATTCATAAACTGCTAAATGTAAGTGAAGTGTTTCCCCAAGTTCTATGAGCTGTCCTAGCATATTAATAAAAACTGAGGGAGATGTCACGGGAACCTCCAATTTAGAGCCAGGCTGGTGAGTCAGAAGTATAGATGACAACCTACTACTTGCAACTGGCATCTGAATAGGAGGCAGTCTTGTGGGACTGAGCCCTTAACCTGTAGGATCTGACACTATCTCCAGGTAGACAGTATCAGAATTAGAGGACACCCTGGTAGTGTATGCTGGAGACGTGATTGCTTGGTGTGTGGGTAAAACCCCACACACATCTGGTGTCAAAAGCATTGTGTTAAGTGATGTGTAAGAGTGAGAAAAATACACCTTGGTTTCTCTCTATTTCTCTAAGAGGCAGCTCTAATAAGTACCATAGACTGGGTAGCTTAAACAATGCACATTTATTTCTTATAGTTCTGGAGGCTGAGAAGTCCAAATCAAGGTGCCTGCCAAATTGGTTTCTGGCAAGGGCTCTCTTCATACCTGCAGATGACCTGCTTTTTGCTATGTCCTCACATAGCACAGGAAGTCATCTCTCTTGCTCTCTCTTTTTCCCACCAATCCCATCATAAAGGCCCTACCCTCATGACCTCATCTAACCCTAATTGCCTCCCCAAGACCTGATCTTCAAACACCATCACATTGGGAGTTAGGGCTTCAATACATAAGTTTTTAGAGGACACAATTCAGTTCATACATAGCAGGCTGTAACATTAAGAGGTTGGGGAAAAGAGGAGACTGGGGGAAGAAAGAGACTGTCAAAGAGAAATATGCAGGATCAACCAGTAAAATAGGTGGAAAACCAAGAGAGTGGTGTCCTAGAGGCTAAATTTACAAAGAATATTAAGGAAAAAAATGTGATAAAATTTATTCAAATGCTTCTGGGAAAGTCAAATAATAAGAAAATGACCATTAAATTAGGGACATGGGGATTATTGGTGAGATTTACAAGAGAATTTTGGTGCAATTTTGGGGTGAAAGTCTGATTAGAGTAAGTTTAAGAGAGAATGGGAATATGGTAACAAGCTGATTTGGAATCCCCTTGAATTTCTCTACAAAACAAATAGATCAACTACGATCGTAAAACAAAAATCCACAGAGAACATCTACAGCAACACTGGATGACAAGGTATCTCCAGGAACTCCAAAACATCAAAATGTGTAGGGACAAAAAATTAAGAGCTAAGAATTTCACATGGTATTATGATATCATATAGGAGATGTGGCGAAAAGGCAATGGAGTTTTCAATAGCCCTGAAACAGAAGAATCCTCAAATGCCAACAAATTCTCACTGCAAAGCACACCACGCATCTGGAAACAGCTCCTAAAAGTGGAAGGGCACATAGCATTTAATTTATAGGTAAGGTAAGTGCAAGTGGACCATAATAAGTTGTATAGGCTAGAGTGGTTTGTACCCCATGAACAAAATGAAGCTCGCTTCTAGCACAAAGCACCACACTAAAGAGAAACTACTAAGAGTAGAATCCAAATTGAGCAGGACAAGGACAATCAGGGTATAGCAAAGAGGAGATCCAGGAAAAGTGATGAAGGGGACGCAGGAAACAGATACCAGCAGATATGAGGATATATCCTTCTGAGAAAACAACAGGAAATGAAGCTTCGAGCCAAGAAGCTAATAGAAAAGATATTTTGGCCCACCTTTCTTTCTTAAAAGTAGTGAAAAACTAATTTTCTGAGGCATAGAAAAGGATAATTTGATATTATAAAAAATTTTTAAATAATTTTTTTAAAAAGGGACAGAAAACACCCTTACAGACAATTAATAGCATGCCAGAAACACATGCCGAAAAACTTATGAAAACTATAATCATCCAGTATCTCAAACTGAGCCAAAAACAATTTTAAGTGGTGGAATCAATGAATGCTCATTCTAAATTAAAGTATTAAAATATGAAAGTAAAGTAATTGTAGAAACTTCTAATTCGAAAGGAAGGAAATACATAGATAAAAGAGTCATTTCAGAAATGAAGACTGGAAGAAATACAAAAGTGAATAAATGTGACAGACAATGCATTAAAAGAAACAGAAAGGGAAAAGGAGTAAAATTCTAAAACGTTTTTTAGTTTGTGTTACAGCTCTTTCAGTCCTGCCACTTGGCAGTTCCGGAGTTCTTGTCCTGTGTCCAGGAAGAATGACATACGTGGACAGCTGGATGGTGAGCAAGGTGGAGATGAGCTTTATTGAGCAACAGAACTGCTCTCAGGAGACCTGAAGTGGGTAACTCCTTTCCACAGGCAGGTAGTCCCAACGAGTCAAGGAGACCAGAAGTGGGTAGCTCCTTCCTGCAGCTGGTAGTCCTGATATCTGTGTGAGTGTGGCGGGTCCTGGAAGTTTTTATGGTCTCAGAAGGGAGGAAGTACATGCTGATTGGTCCATGGGCGACCATGGCCGGGCCCAGGAAAAGCACCATAAGTTCTCACTCCAGGCAGTGGACTCCATCCAGACCTGACAGCCTGGCCCCCAAGGCTTCAGGCTGTCCCTGGCTTGAAGGTGGGGCTTCACTGGAAAACTGTCCCTTTCTGCCAAGGAGCCTATCTGCCTCATTCCATCATCAATCACATCGTCCACAGCATCCAATCTGTTTCTGCCAAAGGGTGCCTGCAAGCCCTTGCTGAGCCACCTTCAGCACCCCCTTCCACTTCTGCCTCCCTCCCGCACTCATCAGTGCCAAAAGTACGGAGGGGGCTGAGGCAGAAGGGGGCTGGTGTGTCAGCATCACCCTGAGCATGTATACACCTGGCTGGGTTGTGACAGTGCCTGGGCTCGGCCACAACTTTGCTCTATCCCAGAGCGGGTACAGGGAGCTAGGAGAGGCCAGGGAGTAGGAGCAGGCATTGGAATTGGGGGTGCTTCCTGGGCCCCAAGAGCACAGGAATGTCTGGGTCTGGAGCCACAGCTGGGCAGCTGCAGCCTGGGAGCACTAGGGGCTTCTGCCCCACTTACCCAGTAGGGGGCGGGGCTCCTGCCTATTCCCTCCGCTCTGGCTCTGCAGAGCACACAGCCCCAGCCATGCCTTTGCTGATGCAGCTGGCATCAACACAGCAGCTGCTCTGGACGGGCTGGTGCTACTGTCACTGGGATAACTGGCTAGCCATTTGCAGAAGATTGAAACTGGACCCATTCCTTACATCATATACAAAAATCAACTCAAGATGGATTAAAGACTTAAATGTAAAACCCAAAACTATAAAATCCCTGAAAGATAACCTAAGAAATATCATTCTTGACATAGGACCTGGCAAAGATTTTGAAGCAGGATATTTCCCTGACCCCTTTGCATGTGGGAACTGGAATGCATGGGTGCTGGCAGGGCAAGGGTGAACTCCATTCACTTGACCTGCTGTGCTGCACCCCTCTTGGGAGAGGGAGCACACAGGTGAGTAGGTGCAGGAGCCTGGACAAGCACTTTAGGGTGCTGGCAAGGGCGAACTCTGTACTGGCCTTGTGGCAGCATCTGGGGTGTGTCTGCAACCCCTGAAGCCCCAGAGGAAGTGCTACAGTGCTCTTTTAGCTTTGCTGGCTGTGGATGGCTTAAGTGTTAACATCTCAGCGGAGGGTCAGTGTGACAGCCTTTTGTACCCACACTTGTGGCACCTGAGTTCTTGTCTGGCATCCAGGAGGAATGAGGTTGCACGAACGAATTGAAAATGGTAAATCAGCAGATTTTATTGCTGATGAAAGTGGCTCTCAGTGGGAGAGGGAACTTAAAATGGGGTGGAGCAGGAAGTCCCCACTCAACCATCCCCAGCCAGACTTCTCTCTGAAGCTAGGCCATCAAGCTGTCCCTTGGAAGTCAAGCTGCTTCTCTTTTATGTCCATTTGTAGTCTCTGACATCCAGTTGCTATTCTCCTCTTCTGTGTCAGCTGAGCCTGGGATTTTTATGGGCACAGGATGGGGGGTGGGGGTTTTGGAAAAGGCAACATTGGATCTGGAAAACAGGGGTGTATGTTCTCACTTTGGGCCATGGTATCAGGTTTTTTGGCTTGAGGGTGGAGCCCTCACCGGTGACCCACCCTCCTCTGCCCAGAATTTCCCTGCCTCCTGTCCCTATCAATTTCATGATGAAGATGCCAAAAGCAATCGCAACAGAAATAAAAATTGACAAATGGGGCTTCTTTAAACTAAAGAGCTTCTGCATACCAAAAGAAAGCATTAACAGAGTAAACAGACAACCTACAGAATGGGAGAAAATTTTTGCAAACTATGCATCTGACAAAGGTCTAATATCTGGAATTTTTAAGAAACTTAACTTTCTAAGAATGAAACAACCATATTTAAAAAGTGGACAAAGTACATGAACAGACTCTTTTCTAAAGAAGACATACATGTGGCCAATAAGCATAGGAAAAAATGCTCAACATCACTATCATTAGAAAAATGCAAATAAACCACAATGAGATCCATCTCACACCAGTCAGGATTATTAAAAAGTCAAAAATAACAGATGGTGGTGAGGTTGTGGAGTAAAGGGAATGCTTATACACTGCTGCTGGGAATGTAAAATAGTTCAGTCATTGTGGAAAGTGGTGTAGCGATTCCTCAAAGAACTAAAAACAGAATTACATTCAACCAAGCAATTTCATTATTGGGTATATACCTAAAGGAATATAAATTTTCTACCATAAAGACACATGCACACATATGTTCATTGCAGCACTCTTCACAATAACAAAGACATAAAATCAACCTAAATGCCCATTAATATTAGACTGGATAAAGAAAATGTGTGCATATACACCATGGCATACTTGCAGCCATGGAAAAGAATGAGATAATGTTATTTGTAGCAACATAGATTGAGTTGGAGGCCATTATCCTGAGTGAATTAATGCAGGAACAGAAAATCAAATACTGCATGTTCTCACTTATAAGTGGGAGCTAAACAATGAGTACATATGAACACAAATAAGGAATGACAGACTCTACTTGAGGGTGGATTTGGGAAGATGGGTGAGGACTGAAAAAAATACCTATTAGGTGCTGTGCTATACCTGGGCAATGAAATCTGTACACCAAACCCTTGTGACATGCAATGTACCTGTATAACAAACCTGCACATATACCCCACGTGTCTTCTTTTGAAAAGGGTCTGTTCATGTCCTTTGTCCACTTTTTAATGGGGTTGTTTTATTCTTGTAAATTTAAGTTTCTTAAAGATTCGAGACATTAGACCTTTGTCAGATGCATAGCTCGCAAAAATTTTCTCCCATTCTGTAGGTTGTCTGCTTACTCTGTTGACAGTTCATTTTGCCATGCAGAAGCTCTTTAGTCTAACGAAGTCCCATTTGTCAATTTTTGTTTTTGTTGTTGTTGCTTTTGGTATCTTCATCATGAAATCTTTGCCAGGTCCTATGTACAGAATGGTATTTTGTAGGTTATCTTCCAGAGTTTTTAGGTTTTAGGTTTTACATTTAAGTTTTTAATCCATTTTGAGTTGATTTTTGTATGTTGCAAGGAAGGGGTCCAGTTTCAATCCTCTGCAAATGGCTAGCCAATTATTCCAGTTATGGCAGTGGCGGCCCATCTGGAGCAGCTGCTGCAAAGATGCCAGCTGCAGTGGGGAAGGCGTGGCTGGGGCTGCATGCTCTGTGTACTGGCGGGGGCCAAGAACAGGCAGGAACACCAACCCCTACTGAGTCAGAGGGCAGGAGCCCCAAGCTTCCAGGCACAGCTGCAGCCACCCAGCTATGGCTCCCAGCCCAGGCATCCCTGTGCTCTTGGGGGCGCAGGAAGATCCCCCAGCTGCTACAGGCTTGGAAGTGCCTGCTCCTGCTCCCTGGCCTCCCCTCTCTCCCAGGACTCACTCTGGGGTGGAGCAAAGTTTTGGCCAAGTCCAGGTGCTGTCACAAACCAGCCAGGTGTGTGCACACTCAGGGCAGAGCTGACACACTAGCCCCTTGCTACCTTGGCCCCCTCCAGACTCTGGGTGCCGACAAGTGTGTGAGGGATGCCAGGAGGTCTGAAGGCAGCTTGGCATGGGTCTGCAGGCACCCCTTGGCACGAACTGTCTGGGTACTGTGGACAACATGACTGATGGTGGCAGGAGGCAGATAGACTCCTCAGTAGAAAGGAGCGGGTCCCCAGTGAAGCACCACCTTCAAGCCAGGGACGACCTGAAGTCTGGGGGCTGGGCTGTCAGTTCCAGGTAGAGTCCATGGCTGGGAATGAGGACTTACAGTGCTTTTTTTGGGGCCTTCCCATGGGCACCCATGGACCAATCAGCATGCACTTCCTCCTTTCTGAGCCCATAAAAATACTGGAGACTCACACAGACATTGGAACTACCAGCTGCAGGAAGGAGCTACCCATGTCAGGTCTCCTTGACTCATTGGGACTACCTGCCTGTGGAAAGGAGCTACCCACTCTGGGTCTCCTCTCAGCTGAGAGCTGGACACTCGTCGGGATGACCTGTCTGCAGATAGAAGCTACCCACTCCAGATCTCCTCTCCACTGAGGGCTGCACTTGTCAGAACTACCTTCCTGTGGAAAGTAGCTACCCACTTTGGGTTTCCTGAGAGCTGTTCTGTTACTCAATAAAGCTTCTCTCTGCCTTGTTCACCCTCCAGCTGTCTGTGTACCTCATTCTTCCTGGACACAGGACAAGAATTCGGGACTTAGCGAATAGTGAGACTGAAAGAAGTAACAAAAACAGAGCTGAAACATGCCCCTCCCCACCGCCCCGCCACCACCTCTCACCATGCTGTGGGCGATGAGAAAGAGAAAAGAGCTGCAGCCTTTTGGGGAGCCCAGAGCTAGGGGCTCCCCGAGCCAGGGTTGTGACACCCTCTTCAGTACTCTGCGGTTTCTGGCATCTCCAAGTTTTTGGACACCACCACCACATTCCCCTCATCCAGATACCAGTGCCCCACTGCAGAAGCCGCTTGTGGTGCATCTGATCCAGCTGCAGGCTTGCACGGAGCTGGCACCTGTGCTGGCACCTGGCCCGCTGCAGCAGCTGGCATGCCTGGCTGTGCACACTGGCTGGACCCTGCACTCACTTGCTCACACACCCCTCACAGCTCCATGCCTGGCTCACCCTTGGTAGGTGTGGGATCTGGGCTGGTAGCAAGAGCCAAGTGCAGCCTGCCTGGCCAAGTAGGTGGAATGAGCCCAACAGACCCAAGCAAAACTCCAGGAAAAGCACCACCAGCCACAGAGGTTTCCGGCTGGAAAAGTGACACCTGAATGATCCCGAGACACCAGCACCATTTATTGAATAGGAAGTCCTTTCCCCATTGCTTGTTTTTGACAACTTTGTCAAAGATCAGAGGGTTGTAGGAGTGTGGCATTATTTCAGGGCTCTCTCTTCTGTTCCATTGGTCTATATGTTTGCTTTTATATCAGTATCATGCTGCTTTGGTTACTGTAGCCCTGTAGTATAGTTTGAAGTTGGGTAATATGATGCATCCAGCATATATGTTCTTTTTTGTTAGGATTATCTTGGCTATTTGGGCATTATTTGGTTCCATATGAATTTTAGAGTAGTTTTTTCTAATTCTGTAAAGAATGTCATTGGTAGTTTTATAGGAATATCCTTGAATCTGTAAATTGCTTTGGGTAGTATGGCCATTTTAATGATATTGATTTTTCTATCTATAAGCATGAAACGTTTTCCCATTTGTCTCTGTCATCTCTCATTTTTTTGAGCAGTGTTTTGTAATTCTTGTTGTTGAGATCTTTCACCTCCCTGGTTAGCTGTATTCCTAAGTTTCTTATTATTTCTGTGGCTATTGTGAATGAAATTGTATTTCTGATTTGGGTCTTGGCTTAGATGTTGTTGGTGTATAGGAATGCTACTGATTTTTGTACATTGACTTTGTATCCTGAAACTTTGCTGAAGTTGTTTATCATTTCAAGGTGTTTTGGGGCAGAGAGTATGGAGTTTTCTAGATATAGAATCATGTTGCCAACACACATGGATAGTTTGACTTTCTCTTTTCCTACTTGGATACCTTTGATTTCTTTCCCTTGCTTCATTGCTCTGGCTAGAACTTTCAGTACTACATTGAATAGGAATCGTGAGAGTGGGCATCCTTTTCTTGTTCTTGTTTTCAGGGGGAATGCTTCCAGCTTTTGCCCATTCAGCATGATGTCAGCTGTGGATTTGTCATAGATAGATCTTATTGTTTTGAGGTATGTTCCTTCATTGCCTAGTTTATTGAGTGTTTTTAACATGAAGCGATGTTGAATTTAATCAAAAGTTATTTCTGCATCTATTGAGATGATTCCGTGGTTTTTGTCTTTAGCTGTGTTTATGTGATGAGTCGCATCTATTGCCTTGTCAATGTTGAATAAACCTTGCATTCCAGGGATAAAGCCTACTTGATCACGGTGGATTAGCTTTTTCAAGTGCTGCTGGATTCAGGTTGCTAGTACTTTTGTTGAGGTTTTTATGATCTATGTTTATCCAGGATATTGGCCTGAAGCTTTCTCCTTTTTGTTGTGTCTTTGCCAGGATTTATTATCAGAATGATGTTGGCATCATAAAATGAGTTAGGAGTGGTCTCTTCTCCTCAGGTTTTTTGTTTGTTTGTTTTGTTTTTGGGATAATTTCAATAAAAATGGTACCAGCTCTTTATACACCTGGTAGAATTTGGTTTTGAATCCATTCAGTTGTGGGCTTTTTCTGGTTGGTAAGCTTTTTATTACACATTCAATTTTGGAACTCATTATTCATCTGTTCAGGGAATCAATTTCTTCCTGGCTCAATGTTAGGAGGTTGTGTTTCCAAGAATTTATGCATTTCTTCTAAGTTTTCTTCTAAGTTTTCTAGTTTGTGTGCATAGAATTGTTCTTAGTAGTCTCTGATTGTTTTTTCTGTGTTTCTGTGGGTCACTGGTAATGACCCCTTCGTCATTTCTAATTGTGTTTATTTGGATCTTTTCTCTTTTTGTATTTCTTAGTCTAGCTACCAGTCCATCAATCTTATTTTTTCTTTCAAAAAACCAATTTCTGGATTCAATGATCTTTTGTATGGGTTTTTGTGTCTCAATTTCCTTCAGTTCAGCTCTGATTTTGGTTATTTCTTGTCTTCGGCTGACTTTGAGGTTGGTTTGCTCTTATTTTTCTAGTTTCTCTAGGTGTGATGTTAAGCTGTTAATTTGAGATCTTCCTAACTTTTGAATGTGCGTATTTAGCACTATAAAATTCCATGTTAATACTGCTTTAGCTGTGTCCCAGTGATTCTGACATGTTGTATCTTTGTTCTCATTAGTTTCAAAGACTTTCTTGATTTCTGCCTTAATTTCAATGTTTACGCCAAAGTCATTCAGGAGCAGTTTGTTTAATTTCCATATAATTATATGGTTTTCAGTGATTTTATTAGTATTGATTTTTATTTTTATTGTGCTGTGGTCTAAGAATGGTGTTGGTATAATTTTGTTTTTTTTTATTTGCCAAGAATTGTATGACCAATTATATGGTCAATTTTAGAGTATGTGCCATGTACAGATGAGAAGAATGTATATTCTATTATTTTGGGGGTAAATACACTAATGATATTTGTTAGTAGTAAAGTCCTTAACTGTGAAATCCCCTTTACAAGATGTTCTAGTTTAAGACTGCATATCATAAACAAACATATGGATTCTAGTAATAATTAAAGCATGGCTCACTGGAGAATATTGCCTAGATTACACAAAAATCTGAGGTATAAAATGAAAGTATTCCATGACCCAAAGACTCACCAATGTGTAAGATGATGTATTGATTTCACTTAGGGACTTCAGCTATCATTCTAGTCCATAAAGTACATTTTCAGTGCAGAAAGGGAGTACCTGGGGAGTCCTGTGGGTTTTCACAGACCTCTTCTTTCTTTCTTTGTGCTTCTTGATTGCTTGTATTCTTGAAAGTATTAATAAAGCTAGATCATGTGAGTTGGTTAGCTCAATGTGTTAGCTCAATTGCCAAGTGGGCTTTATGCCAGATATGCAAGTTTGGTTTATATTAAAAAATCAATCAATGTGATTCATCATATAAATAGGATAAGAGTGACAGGTGTAAACATAATACCATCTCATAACTCTATAATAATTTATTCCATAAATATTTATTGACTGCCTCCCATGTGCCAGGTACTGCTCAGGACTCTGAGTACAGCAGTGGGACAAACACACACCACCATCACCACCAATAACAACAAAGTCTCTGCTTTCATGGAACTTACATTCTAATCATCTGAATCTGGTATCTGTGGGAAAAATTCAGATACAGATATTTCTCAGGTATTACAATGCATGAAATAGGAGATGCAGATATCTTACTATGTAAATGATTAAAACCATGTCAATCTATATCTAGTTTCCTGAGAATTATAAGAACTCTGGTTTATTAAAATTTTCCATGCAAACTAATCCAGCTAATGAGAGAACTAGAAAGATTCAATGTGCGTGTGCACGTGGTAGGTTGGTTATTGTGCTCGTCAACTAGATTGCCCTTTAAATCTCTTTGGGGTTCTAACAAAGGCGTCATCAATTCAATTAAAGTATCTAAGCACCACCTAAGATAATGGACCAAGGATTTCTGCCTTCTGTGAACTCTAAAATAACTAACTGATGAGTAACTATAGTTCAATACATCCTCTTTTAGTGAATTGTAATTATGTATATTTCATATGTCGCGAAGAAATCTGCCCAGTAAATAATGACAGCCAATTACATGCAGGCCTCTTGGGTATTCCTATCAGGCTATGATAGGAGAATTTCCCTGAAAACTGTGCGTGTGGTTTCTCTATATGGTGACTCCCCTTCACCTATATGCTGGAAATCAACAATGCTACTTTCTTAGCATTGAGGGAATAAAAACTTTCGTCATAAGTGAAGGAGCCTTATAGATAATCTTACTAAATTCCCATTTTCTGGTGCTTCAAGGAAATCCTGGAAATACAACTTAGTAGATGAGGCAAATGGCATTATTTCATAACCTACCATGTTTACCAGGTCTGCCAAGACTATGAAGCAAATATATGTTGTAGGTTTTTGGTTAACACCAAGAATACCAGAGATTTCGTTTCTGCCCTGTTGGACAGCTTATGATATACCAAGGAACATTGACTTTGGTATGCTAAACATTATAAAGAAGAGTTTTTAGGAGTTGGACTCAACCTGGTCTGAGGGATGAGAAAGGACTTCTCATGATATTTATGTTGAGATTGAAGAATGAGGTGTGAGTTAACCAGTTGAAAAGAGAAGAGAGGAAATTTGGCAAGTACTATCAGTTGCCTGCCTCTATCATAGAGACTATCGAGGTTAAAAATTTGATTTCCCACACCATCTTCCAGCAGGGGTAGCCATGTGACACAGTTCTGGCCAATGAGATATAGAGAGAAATCCCTGAAAAGAGCAACCATTCTCTAATAAAAACACAAAGCCTTGCAATGAGAGAGCCTTTTGGTCCTTTCATTTTTTGCTGTGTTTTTCTTAAACCTCGTCCTTTTTTCCATCTGTACGTTGATTTGATGTCCAAGAGTGTAGTAGCCATTTTGCCACAGTGAGGTAACCTTTATGAGACAAAAGACTGCAGAGGAGAAAATACCTCTGGCGTCTCTGGAACACCGTTGTGTAGTATCTCCAAATCTGGACTTCTGTCAGAGCTGGGTCAAATGTCTTGCTTGTGAAAGAAGTAAACCCTATCTCTAGGCGAAAGCTAATTGAGTTTTCTGTTATTTGCTGCTAAGTGCATTCTTACATGACATAGAAAAGGAGCCATAAGTTCAAAAAGTAGGCCAGGGTTTAATAGTGCCAGGCCTCATAGGCCATTTAAAAAATTCTATCAGTCAGGGTCCAATTAAAGAAGTAGAACTGTGTGTGTGTACACAAACATACATATGTTTACCGCTTACGCAATGTGAGGGTGGGCTAGCAAGTCTAAAGTCTGTAAGGGAAGCCATCAAGAGCTAAAGATCACAAGAAGGCTAGAATCCCACTGGCATAAGCTGTTTGGTATCTTGAAGCTTGAGAAAGGACTAACCTCTCAAAAGACTCATCTGATTAGGTCAGGCCCACTCAGGATAATCTTTTAATTAATTTAAATTCAATTAGTTAGGGGCTTAAATCACATCCGAAAAATCCCTTCAAAGTAGCACCTTGATTACATTTGATTGAATACCTGGGGACTGTAGTTTAGCCTAGCCAATTTGAAATATCAAAAGTCAACACATTGACTTTATCGCAAGGTCAATGGAAAGCCTTTGAAATTTTAAGCAGAAAAGGAGAGTGTGGCTAAAGTGTGGAAGCTGACTGGGAAGTGAAATAATTTGGGAGAGTAGGAAAAAATTCACGTAGGAAGCTATTGCAGTAACCTAAAATAGAGAGATTATCAAGATTTAAAGTAATATGATGGGAGTGAGGATGGGGATAAGAGGAGAAATTGGAGGACCATGTAGGACTGGACTCTGGTGAGTGACTGAGTAAGAGGAAGGCAGAAGAATCAGAATGACGTTCTGGGCTTCTGGTGTGTAATAGGGGATTGTTTACCACTTATGGAGACCTGTAGACCTAGAAGAAAAGTTGTGCCATTTACTAAGATCACAATTCCAGAGGAAGAGTGCATTTAGAGGGGAAAATTATAAATTCCATTTTAGGGTAAGGCCTATGAAGAGCCAATGGGATATACTCTGTGAATTTATTGAGGAGATTGTTGGATGGTGAGGGGTGCATTGTTCTAGAGCTCAAAAGAGAGATCTAGACTAGAGATATAAATGCAGGAGTTGTTGACCATGAGTACTTGAAGTCATGAAAATGGATTAGTGGGTCTGGAGAGAATACTGGAGTGAGTAGAAGAGGACACATTTCCATGTTTTTCTAATATCTCACAGTCAGTAGGAAAAGAATCTGGCAGGAGACGGTAATAAGAATGATCTTGCTACAGATTTGAGGACTCAACAGTTGTTTTAAAGGCTGAAATGACCTGCAGGAGTCCCACACTACTGAAAGACTTCTTTGAAGATAAAATGTATCCAGGTACATGGCACTGGAGGAAGAGGTGAGAGGTCAAACACTTATCAAAGACTACGTCTTAGAGTTGGATAGGGTTGGGAACACGTCTTCATCACAACCCCAATGCTGTAATCTCACAATGTAAATGAGGCTACCTCACAGAAATTGAGGTGAAGAGTAAATCATGTATTCCACATGGAAGTTAAACACTCAAAAATAATTTTTAAAGAGACTGATTCTATTGCACAGTAGTCTCCCCTTTCCCTTGGGGATACATTTCAAGACTCCACCTGAAACCACAAATAGTACTGCACTATATATACTCTGTTTTTTCCTGTACATACATACCCATGATGAAGTTTATAAATTAGTCACAGAAAGAGATTAACAATAAGTAATAAAGTAGAATAAAAACAATACTCAGAACGTCATGCAATTTAAAAGTTATAAACTGTTTATTTCTGGAAATTTTCCTTTAATATTTTGGGCCATAGGTGAAGATATGAAACTTTATACTTCATACTGAAACTGGAAAGCAAAACCATGGATAAGGGTGACTACTGTAAAGCCAAATATACATAATAACTAAACTATTTTTTAACATTTACCATGCACTAGGTACTAGTCAAAGTGCCTCGCATGTATTAACCCATTTAATTCTCACAATAACCCTTCTAAGGCAGTAATACTATTCAATGTTTCAGGATGAAACACAGAGGTTAGTCCAAGTTCATCTGTTCATTCAACAAACATTCATTAATCATTTACTGTTGTTTTCAAGATGCTAGACATACATCAGTAAAAAAACAGACAAAATTTCTTCTCCAACAGAGTTTACATTCTAGTGGGGAAGACAGTGTTTGAAGGTGATAAGTGATATGAAATGAAAATTAAGAGCAGGAGAAGAGGAATTACTGATGCCAGGGCTAGAGGTTTTGTGTTGCAGTCAGAGGAGGCCTTACTAAGTCTGTATTTGGACAAAAACTTGATAGAACCAAAGAAGAGACAGGAGGTCACTTTGGCCAGTGTGAAATGAGCAAGTGCAAGAAGATGAGCTTAGGAAGTTAGTGGAGGGCCAGGTGGGGCCAAGTCTTGGAGGCCACAGAAGACTTTGGCTTTATGCTGAGTAAAATGGGGGCTGTTGGAGGGTTTCATGGAGGACATCATTCAATTCACCTAATAAAAGGATAACTCTGGTTGCTGGTTTGATGATTAATTTTGGGGGGGTTAGCCAAAAACTAGAAGGTCAGTTGAGAGGCTATTATGGAGATCTAACAAGAGATTGCTTGGTGCTTGAACCAAGGATGGAATGGTGGAAGGGCTGGTAGGAGTTTGGGTATATTTTGAAAATAGAGCTAGTAGAACTCCCTGATTAGATGGAGGACATGAGAAAAAGAGAGGAGTCAAGGATGACTCCAGTGTTCTTGGGCTGGGAAATTAGAAGATAAAAATTGCCACTAATTCTAATGGGAAAGATTGCAGGTGGAGCAGATTTTGTGGAGGAGATAAGAAAATCAGTGTTGGGGCCAGGTGTGGTGGCTCATGCCTGTAATTTCAGCACTTTGGGAGGCTGAGGTGGGAGAATCATCTGAGATAAGGAGTTCGAGACCAGCCTGACCAACATGGTAAAACCCTATCTCTACTAAAACTACAAAAATTAGCTGGGTGTAGTTGCGGGTGCCTGTAATCCCAGCTACTTGGGAGGCTGAGGCAGAAGAATTGCTTCAACCTGGGACTTGGAGGTTGCAGTGAGCCGAGATGGCACCATTGCACTCCAGCCTGGGCGACAAGAGTGAAACTTCATCTAAAAAAAAAAAAAAAAAAAAAAAAAACCAGTGTTGGATATAAAGAGTTCACCATGTATCACTGCACTATACATTCATATTTTTTCTTCCTGGATTTTTAGAAGAGGCGTATCTGGAATACTTATTCATTTGAAAATAATATCTGACAACCAGCTACCTTCTTGGACAGCTTCACAACTATTTCTACAAGGTAAGTCATACCTATGTTTTGGATAATCTTGGGGGGAAAAAGGGTACTTTAATAATTTTATTATTTTTTGTAAGCATTTTAAGCAAATTTAACATAAAGGATTATGAAGTTCTTTGATGGAAAGTGGTTAGGACGGGTCTCAGTCTGAGCAAAACAGAGATTAGGAATCCCTGTTTAATTTAGCTAGGCTCTTTGGTAATGAGGACTTGAAGTAGAGGGCCCCCAGTGGATGTTTCCAGCACCTTCTCCTGAGTCCCTTTATCTTTCCATCTTCCGAGTCTCACAATCAGGCATCCCTGTACTCCTTCTCTGCACATTGGCAATGGATAAGGCTCTTCCCTTATGCTACAAAGTGGAGCTCCTCAAGCTTTGCTGGGTGGTGAATGATACTCAGTCCTAACAGGATGTGAAAGAGAGGATGCCTGCCTCTGTCCCCAAATGAGGGGGACAGGAGGCACTTCATTCCTTTTTAGTCTTCCTACCAGGACTAGTTCTCCTAAGAAATAAGCATAAGCTAATCATTTTTAAATCTTTTCTTAAAGAGAGATTATTCCTCCTATCAGGAAGGCTTTTCCCTCCCCCCAATTTGACATAATGCATTCACCATTACTGTTTGTCTCACTCCAGAGCTTGGCTTGCATTACAAAAGTCACCACATTTGCTGAAAATAGCTGCCTCTTAGTTAGTCCTGTGGTGTTTGTGTTTTCATTTAGCTGGGGCTTAATCCTGATAGAAGGAGAGGATTTTCTAGTTAATCCTGCCCCCCATAATTATAAGAATAAAATGGACTGAACGACTACAAAGAACTGAATTAAAACAATTCCAATACATCCATCAAGGCATTTGGATATTAATTAGAGACACTAGCATAAAATAAGCACTAGAGAATGGCTACATTATAAAAAGTAAGCATCCCTTTGATTGTGTATTCTAGGTGTATTTTGAACTGAGACAAATTCTGACCTCAGTGAATAAATTGACAAAGCATGATTTTTCTAAACATCTTTACATTTTGGTTGCGAAAGATGTTCTTGCTTTAGATACTGTTATCACAGCACACCTAAAACTTGTCCTTTCTTCTCTTACATCATCTTTCTTCAGTTGTGCCCTTTCTTACCTCTTTGTGCAATTATTCTTTTCTACTGGAACTTTCCTCTCAGACTGTAAGCATGCTACTACCCTTTCCCTAAACCCAGTGATGTCTTCCAGGCTTTTCCCAGTATCTCCCATTTCCATCACCTGACGCTTTCCAAAATGATCTGCAGGCATTGCCTCTACTTCCTCAACATCCATCTTGACTCCTCATTGTCCACCCTTCATTTCTACCACTCTGTTGAAACCATTATCATCAAAGAATACTTTATCACATAACTTAGAATCTAAGGCATAATCTTCTCAGAATAGTCTTGGTTATCACATTTTATTCCTGAAGTTCCTCCTTCTCTGGCTTCCATGATGTATCGGTTCTTGTCCTGTCTTTTAAAAACTTTCTTAGTTCTTTATTCTGTTTTTCTAATCTTAAATGCTGCTGAGTTATATCACTTTTTTACACAAAGATCTTTAACAGCTTTTTATAGTTTACTGAATTAAGTTTAAGTTCCTCAGCCTGTCATTCAAAGTTCTCCAGAGATTGACCCTGGAGGCTGAAATCCAAGTAGATACTGGAGTCTAAGTGGTAGAGTGCACAGAGACTTGCGCTTTGGCCATGGTATGTTGCAAATGTAGGAGAAGACCCTGTATTAAAGAAAGAGTATATCACCCTGGCTAAGCTGCAATAAGATATGGAGCTCAGGAGGTGAGGCACAAAGAGGTCCAAGCTGGCCCAACCCCATGCTGTCACTTACTTTCCCACACATGTGGGTGACCCCAACATTCCCCAACCAGGAATGTCAGATACAAGTAAAAATTGGTGACAAATGTACCCATAAGACCATGAGCAAATGGAAATTTTGGCAGAAATGAGTGAGCTGCTTGTGACAACACACACTGAGATTGAGTGACAGCTGTACAACTGAATAGGAAACAACAACAGTGGCCTCACCTGGGGAACCAGCTGCAGTAGATCTATAGGGACATGCAATCAGCAGTATGTAAGAGTAAAACAATATTATGCAGGAAAGAAAGTCCCAACATGAAATAATTTGTCTAGGTTTTCATGGCTAATGTCCAGAGAGGACCAGCCAATAAACAAACTACACCCCACTCATATAGAACTGCTCACTGATTCCTGGACACACCGTGGTTTTCTCCTCCTTAGATCATTTCAGATAATTTTTTGTCCTTATTTGCTTAACACATTTTTAACACCACAGTGTGCTAGGAAGAGTTCTAAGCATTTTACTAATACAAACTTTTAAAACACTATGCAGTAAGCACTATTAATACCTCTATTTTATAGGTAAGAAAACCAAGGAACAGGGGAAGTACGCAACTTTCTTGTAATCTCATAGCTAGGAGCAGGAGGGCCAAAACGTGAGCCCAGGTAGCTCTAGGGTCCATACTCCTGATCACAATGCTACTCAGTTACTCATCCCTCAAGACTCAAGTCAAATGTCCTCTCTTTCATGGAACATCTCAGTGTCATTCAAGAGAGTTTCATGTTCCCTCTTTAGTGATCCAGTAACACTAAGACATACTCTTCCTGTGTCATTCATCTCATTTTATTTCATTTTTATTTGTGGTCAGCTTCTCAGTGGTAGGGACTATGTTATGAATCTGTATATCCCCTGCCCTAAGTATAATGCCTGGCTCATAATGAGCATTTGAGAAATATTTGTTGAATTGAAACAAATTAAAATAATTTATCAGAGGTGGTGAGGGCTCAAAAACACTAAAAAATAGTGTTAAAAAGAAACACCAAATTAAAAATAAATATTACCTTGTAGTCTCCAAAATAATTACCCATTAAATAAACAAACTACTAGTTGAAGGAATCATAGGCATTTTCACAAGTCAGGGCCACGTGACTGTGATACACATGAGAAGAGCTTAGGCAGTGGTCCTTGTCTATTCCCCTGAAAGGAACTGGTCCTATGGAGTGGGGCTGGAAAGACCAATATCAAACTAGACATCCTTTTAACCCTATATTAATGGACACCTATGTTTGCTGTCTGTAAGTGCCTTTGTTTTTTCATTTTTGTGTTGGAAAGGTATCTCTGCTGCTCATACTTTTCCAAAATCTCTACTTACGCTCTCTTAAATAGGAGTACTGGCTCCAATGCATCCTCAACCTTGTCTAAACATGATACTTACAAGTATATCATGTTGGCCATCACTTCTCATTTTTCTTATCCTCATTAACAGACTAGAGTCACTAAGGGGGACATAAAAGGACACCAGTGGAATTTAGGTGGACTCCGTCCATCAAAAGTGAAATACAGAAAACATCAGGCCCCAAGATGAGAGGAGGGTTCCAACTCTTCGTATTTCCAAAACTGACCATTCTTCACTGTCCAAAAATCTCTCCTAATTTATATGCAAGAAGGCTAGATCCCAAACTTTATATCCTGCCCTTGTTCAAAAGGTATTCATTTAGAAACAAAATCTAACTTGAAAACCAGGGGAAAAAGCTGGCTCTGGTACTAAGCATACATTTTGAAGGCTGCATTCCAAGAAAGTTAATTTGATTATCCAGTTTAAGAATTTATGGAATATTTATTTTCTTTCTTACTTCTGATTCACTTAACTGCAAGCCTACTAAGATGTTTCATAATTCAGCCAAGAATTGGGGGCAATAAAGTGTATAACATAGCCCCTGCCATCATGAAGTGCATTCTCTAAAAAAGAAAGCAGATATTAAGCACTTAGAAATAACTACTCACACAGTTATAAAGTATTGGATATATTTCTAGTAACTAGAAAGGGTGATCTAGTTACTAACAAGAACCATAATTATAATCAGGTGACAAATGCCAGTTGTATAGAATGTGGGTTTAGTATAACTTTAAAAAAGCAACACAGGAAGCAATGGGTTTCTCTTTTGCACAATTAATTGAGCACTTACTATATGCCAGACACTGTGTTTATCATACATTGTTTATGTCATCTTCATGGCAATCCTATGAACTGGAAACTATTAGTCTTCTCGTTTTATAGAGGAGGAAATTATGGCTCAAAGAAGTCAAGTACTTGCCCATGATGATGGCTGAACCAGGAATGAAATCCAAGAGGTCTGGATTTCCTCAAGATCTGTGCTCTTTCCCACTATAAATGCTTAATAAATGCTTTAAGAAAAAGATTTAACTAAGTGTAACTCAATCAATTTACAAGAAGTTATAAATCTTTTTCTTTTCTGGGGGAACATCACCCAACCTTTCCAGGTAATAACTCCTATTATTAGACAACATTATAGTTAAGGAGTGCCTGGATGCTGCATGTAGACAGAACTGAGTAGGAACACTAGCCCAGCTTAAACTCTCTGAGCCTGTTTCCTTACTAGAAGAATGGAAATTGTAACACCTGCTTTGCAGGACTGTAGTGAGGAACAACTGTAACATCCATCCATCCATTCATTTATCACACATTTTTGAGCATATGCTCTGCAACAGATAACATAATAAGATGCTACAGATACCAAGATGAGTAAGGCAAATTTCCTGTATTTAGGAAGCTTACTGTGCTAGTGGAGAACTGGCAAGTGACAAACAGCAAAGTGTGTTAAGTGCTGTATTAGGACACTTGAGGAACATATAATGTGTGCAAATTTCATAACTCATAGTTAGTGGTCAGCAGAGTCCCTTCTGTCACCACTTTACTTTAAAAGTCCCTATATATCTGCGATTTTTCATGTCTGGTTTTCCAGGATACTTGGTGGCCCCTATAGCTGCCAGGAGGAGAGCTGGCCTTGTATCAGAATCTC
Source organism: Pongo abelii (assembly GCF_028885655.2). Taxonomy (NCBI): domain Eukaryota; kingdom Metazoa; phylum Chordata; class Mammalia; order Primates; family Hominidae; genus Pongo; species Pongo abelii. The sequence goes on along the minus strand of NC_071985.2, from coordinate 31,454,746 downwards.
AGGGAGAAGGGCAAATGCTCCTCCTTTCCCACAAGCCTCTCCTCCCCTCCACTTGAATTGTGGAGTGCCAATCAATGGATGGCATTTCACAATATGTGCCAAAGCCCCTTCCCAGACTTTCTTTGCCATCTTTAGTTTCTGTCAAGACAAGGCCTCTTGGCAATGAAACCTTAGAAATCTGAGCCCAATTTTTCACCAATTAGACTGGAAAGTCACAAGTCAGAAACATCCAGACTCTTGTTGGATCCTATTCAGCTGCGCTGGGAAAGTTTCACCCCCACCTAGCAAGACAGCCCGACTGCCTCAGCGAGGCTTCCTCGAGCACCTGACTGTCCAGCTGATTTTCCCCATGACCAGGAAACTGCTTTCCTCCTGCTTTACACCTAGTTGGGGGACCACAGGGGGTGGCTAGAGGTGCCCGCCGGTGACACAGAGAAAAGTGGCGGAGGGCATCTCACGCCCAGGAACTTACATGGAGAAACTCCCAGCTAAAGAGAAAGTTGCCTGGGCTGAGGGCGGGAGGAAGGAGCTTCCTTTCAGAGCGCTGCTAATGACCTGCCGGGAAACCGCACAGCAGTCATTTCGCAGATCCGATGGCAGGTCACGGCGACAGATGTTCCCAACATATGTGGAGAATTAATTACCCACTAGTAAACAAAATCTGTGATGCGGAGAGTCATTTTGTCCAAATTTCTTACGATTTTGCTGTTATTAGGAGCTTAATTTTTCTTGATCATCTAGATCCTCTTGGATTAAAGCACTCCTTAATGGGCTCCGAGGAACATTCCAAAGAAAAATAAGGGCCTAGTGAGCTGTGGAGGGAGGAGAGAGGAGGAGGAGGAGGAGGAGGGGAGGGGGAGGAGCAGGAGCACGGGGCTCAGGCAGCCAGGAGGATGGAGTAACAGAGCTGCTGATTGGGAGGCTGCACCACAGTGAGTGATTAGCAAATTATTTGATTAAAACATTGGATGCTAGTCATATTTTTAAAAATATTCTGATGGTTACCTCCTATTTAACAGCGCTTACACTTAATTTAACTGCATCCTGTGGAACACCTGGAGTTTCTAAAGGAAATTACAACATTCTGACAGAAATAGGCTTCCAGAAAGGTTTTCTTCTGAGTTGCTTTTAAGATTCTGAACATGTTCCCATCTGAGGTTGTGGAAGCAAATTCTGATATTCATCAGTTAAGAAAATAGATTTTCTTAAAAGGGGGGGATTGAAGAGTCTCTTGATTTTTATAAGGCAGTTATTCCCTTGGCCATTTTCATCAATCACAAAAACTGTCAAAAATGCAATGGTTCACTAAGTAAATAAATCTGAAAGGCTATTAAAAATATGGTTCTTTATCCATTTAAAAGTTTGTAACTCCTCTAAATCTTGAATTCATGTTTCCTTTAAATATTTTGTATAACAAAGTAAATTTTTTAAAAATCTATTTGTCCCAGCAAATATTGTTTATAATTTAAAATACACACTTTTTGTTTTTCTCATTTATTCACTTCTTCATTCATTCAACAAATATCTGTTGAGCTTGGTGCTGGAGGAACAAAGATGAATAATATAACTTCAAAGACTCATGCAGAAAATAAACATGTAAACAGCTCCCTGCTTTCCAACCTCCCAGGGCCAGCTCAGGAGTACCTCCAGCTCTGTAACAACCAAAATGCCCCTTGTGGCATGGCAGTGCCCTCAGCCCAGTTAAGAACCACAGGTTTAAGTAATATTCAGAGTGAAGATAGGAAGAAGAGACCTGTATTAGTCTGTTCTCATGCTGCTAATAAAGACATACCTGAGACTGGGTAATTTATAAAGGAAAGAAGTTTAATTGACCCACAGTTCCACATGGCTGGGGAGGCCTCACAATCATGGCAGAAAGTGAATGAGGAGCAAGTCACATCTTACATGGTGGCAGTCAAGAGAGAGCCTATGCAGGGAAACTCCCATTTATGAAACCATCAAATGTCATGAGTCTTATTCACTGCCATGAGAACAGTACAGGGAAACGATCCCTATGATTCAATTATCGCCACCTGGCCCTGCCCTTGACCTGTGAAGATTATTACAATTCAAGGTGAGATTTGGGTGGGGATACAGCCAACCCATATCAGAACCAGAGGTTCTTCTGGAATTTTCATTAAAAACTTTGGGACTGGGACATTTCTGGAGAACATGGACAAGAAGAAGAAAGTCTATTGCTGTAATAATGGAATAGAAAGAAACAAAGTTATTGATGCAAAGATGAAATGGAAGCAAACAACATGCTTAAGACAAAGCCCACTTTTACTTCATTTCTTAGTCTAGGCATTGATTTCCTGTCTTTTCTTTCTATGAATTTGACCCATCACAGGAAACAAAATTCTTTGTAAAACGGCCTATGATCTATAACATTAGTTTGTATTCGTTTTTGCTGCAAGTCACCAGGATCTGACAGTTGAAATTTATTTGGGTGAAACTGCTGTTCAAAACTAAAAATTACTTATCCCACTTTCTCAGGAATTCCAAATTTCTTCCAGAATTCTCAGAAATTTAAAAGAGACATGTCAGAAACTGGTGGGTCTGACATAGAAGCTTCATTACTTAGAACAATAGAAACCTGGTTTATGAATATTTTGAGGTAAAACTTCAGTTCTGCCATTTAACTTGTTTCATGCTATATGACATTTATGCCTTTACCCTTTATCTTGGTGACTGGCATTAATGGCCACAATAAACACCTAACAACCTACTATGTTAGGCAGAATTTGGTAGGGATGGGAGAATGGCCTCCGTCTTACATAGCAGGTATTTCTAAGTATAAAACTCAGAATGTGAAGGGTGAGTGACCAGTGATTTGCGAACTTGCTACAACTCACTTTGGAACTTTATAAGATCTCTTAGTTTCATCATCTGGGTGCAGTTTAACCCACTCATCAAAAGCCTTTTGGCACTTTGCCACTATTTTGCGTTTTATTTTTCTTTCATTAGGTAAAACAATAAAAGCCTGATAAAATTCATATGTTTTCCTGCTTCTAATCTCATAATATTGCTTTATTTTTCATTTCAGAGCTTATTCATAATTCAATCCTATTTGAACATGATAGCATGGCACAGTATGTCTAATATTTAGAAGCAGGCCAAAACAGACCTAGTTCAAGAGGCAGCTGTAGAGTCCTCAGCTGCAGAAATTTATTATTCCTTGCAACAAGTGATTAAACCAATTCTCTGATTAATCAAAACTGTACTTTGGAACTAGCCACATGAGACCAGAATTTTAAATCATGTTATGCAGACTGTAGCAATACAAAGAACAAGATTGAAAAATTAACTGTATGAGAAATATTTAACAAATAGGCGTTAATCTTCCCTCAGACTTTTTGAAAGAGCAAAGCCACACTCAAGCAAACTTTAAAATATATGCCTTGACAAGCACCAAGGAAAATGTCACATTCTTTTAATAGGTGCACAGTGTTACTGTGAATCATTTCTCCTTGAAGGACTTCAGCACTGTTTATGGCTTTCCCCGATGACACCTCCTCCCTCACCACTTTTTCTAGTTACTGTTCATGCACCCTCCCCAGTGCTAATGGGAAGAGCCTGAATTCTTCTCATTTCCCATTGCTACTTCCACAAGCATAATTCAGTAGCACTCCCTATTTCAAATTAATGTCATTTAATTAGAGCACCTTTTCCCCATCCTCATGTCATCTACTGAACTCCATCTTCATTTCTCTACTTTTTTTGAACTTAAATTATAATTTTATTTTCTGTTCTACTCTTGCTCTCCTTATTTAATGTATTCATTTCATCTTTTAATTTTTTTTTTTGAGACAGGGTCTTGCTGTGTTGCCCAGGCTGGTCTCGAACTCTTGGCCTCAAATGATCCTCATGCCTCAGCCTGTCAAGTAGTTGGGATTTCAGGGACTTGTCATCATTTATTCGCTCCTCTATTCACCAAATATTTATCAAACGTTCTCCCTAAGTGTCAAAGATTTTGCTAAGTGTGATGAATACAGAGATGAATAAGATGTAGATTTTGTCCCTGAGGAGCTCAAAACTGTGGAATAGTTGCAGTGACTTGACTTGGATGGGGTATAGCTAGTGTGTTGGTGGAGCAGCACTGTGCACACAGCGTGATTTCGCCTTCATGTTATTGTGGTATATGAGGATAACATATTAACAACATATGATTCTAGTATATGAGAACATCCATATCCCATCATTATCCTGGGATATAGGAAGAAAAACATCCCGACATATTATCCTAGTATACAAGAAGAAAAAAAATTTAGCTGTATAAAACATGGAACACGATAGTGCGTGATTCAGTAGCATAAATTGTGAATGCAAGTGTAGTTCTCTTTTTTCTATGGAAGTATACATTTGTGACAAAATATAACCCAAAACTAAAACAATAAGTGCCTAAGATGTCTAACACCATCTCACCCACCACCAACCCCTTAACCCCAGGTATTTCCTTCTAATAAAGAAAGGGCACAAATAGTATGATCTTCATCCCAGCTGTCATATCAACTATATGTGAGCTTCCCCCACCTTCAAAATTACAAATTACAAATTCTGAAATTCACATATTTTACCCAAAACAGGTTGTTTTACCAGGTACCTCATCATTTTTTACCTGAACACGTGCTGTTTTCCAGTCGTTTAACTTTCCAAGTTCTCAGGTTTGAGTCCTTCCTGTCCTTATTTTCTTCCCTAGTTTGGCTATTAGACACCATTGTGACACTTCTATCCCTAGTACTTTAGATTACTCTAACTTTATGACTCTAAGGCAAATGTCCCATCCCCAGACATGGATTCATCCAATTCAAAATTATCTTGCCTTTTATCAAATATCTTGTTAAACCTCCAACTCATCCCTGAACACCTTGCACCCTCTCTCACCCTTTGCCAATACTTCCAATTGGCTACTATGAACTTTCTTATCTCTACTGAAACTTCCAAGTGAGAACAAGGTCATTTTAGAATTTTCTGTTTCTCTTTCTTCCATAACAAATACCACTGTATCTCCTCCCTTCTTCTGTTAGGGGATAAAATACCCTTTTTTTTCTGTTAGGGGATAAAATGCCCTTATTCATTATTTGAGAGAATCCATTTGGCTATGTACTTAATACAATTGAGATTCCTCCCCTCTCCTATGAAACTTTGTTCCAACAATTATTCTATCTTCTTTTCTTCTTGCACACCTCTCAATATTTATTTTTCCTTTCCTGGAACTGGCCATCCAGCGGATGCCAAAAGGGACCATGAGAAAGTTGTTTTGTAATTTCATGATAGCTCATTAGGGGAATAGCCATGGCCATCAAAGTTAAGCAGGTTGGCAGATCATTTTCTTTTTTACAACATTATAATATTGTAACTTAAACATGTGTCTTTCTTTATTGACACACATTTAATCTGAGGAACTCATTGAAAAGACGTGTGTGTTTCTCTAGATAGGTAGATAATGTCCTAGGTTACCTCAAAGAGTTATTTTTATGACCACAATGTCTTTTAATTTTTATTTGCCACAAATTTTAAATGCTCTTTGTATTGTTTTATACCTTAAAGCACAACAAACTTTGAATAACAAAATAAACATATTATAGACCTATAATTAGGGCTAATTATAAAGTGGGCAAAAGGAGACTTCTACTGTGATTGGCAATTAAGAGTCCTGGGCATTGAAATTAATTTGGTTTAATTCCCTCATCTGAATATACTGACTTCATAACAAAATTAACATTTAAAACATTAAAAGGCATTTATAAAAATTATGAACAAAACTTGAAGGAAATTAATTTATCGCTAATTACATTAACAATAATCACTTGATGTCCCGAGCACAACTAAATTCATATCCTGTTAATAAAATATTGGCTTCCTCCTCACTCTTTTCTGTTTTAAAGGTGAGATATATGCAGTTAGAACGACCTATATGTTATAAATTATTGTTGTTATTTTCTAATACCAGAAGGTACCCCATTTGGTAGCCTGTGCTGCCATTTAAATCTCACACCTAGTCACAAAGTTCCCTATGCATTTTTGGATTCTTGTAGCAAATATTTATTGAGCATCTATTACATGCCAGGCACTGTGCTGTGTGCAGAGCACACAGAGGTGAGCAAGACAGACCAGGTCCTTGCCCTTGTATAAAGACATCATTTATGTGCAATACTCCCTTAGACTAAATTGGATCAGCAGAAGATAAATTCCTGACAGCCAGACTATAAGGTTTATTTTGATCCATGTATAATAACATTATACTGTTGTCCCAATGGTAAAGAAAATCAAACATATTAAAGGTCACTACAATAGAGTCTAGATCACAATCTATGTTAGCAGAGCAGAGAAGAAGCTTCAGGAACACCCATACTCTCTTACTACTTGATACCTTTCATCATAGCTGTCTACATTTGGTTAACTCTAATTTATTGTGCTTTCTGTCACTGCTTTGCACAGGTTATCTCATTTAATTCCCCCATCATCCTAATAAAGTTCTATCATTTCTTGTTTATAAATCAGAAAACTGATCATCGAGAGAAGGTAAGTAGAAAGCCCAAGGTCACATATCTAGTAAGGAGAGGGTTGGTGGTAAACGAAGGTCTGTCTAACTGTAATACTGCCTTCCCGTGAAATAATATTCCATGATGCTAATAGATATTGGGACAGTGTTCAGCAAGCACCTAAAATAGATAAAGAAATAAATATAGAGAAGACAAAAGATACATCTGGTAGCTGTTCTCTTTAGTCCTAAGGTGGTTTAATTAGAAAAGGTCATTTTGGGTGGGCAACAGCATGAGAGAGAGTCTGTTTTTCCTTAGCAAGCTGCACTTCCTGTGAGCTTAGACCCATGCTTTGAAGTTACCATGTTTCAAAGAATGCTCAGTCTGTGACTTAAAGCCTCCATTTTCGAGATTTTACAAGTTGTTAGCTTGTTTGAATGTTTGTTAAAATAAAAAGTTAAGAAAATTTGGCTAATATGTTTTCTATAGTCTTTGAGAAAGAGACACCAAATCTGATCATATTGAAAGAAAGTGACACACAGGGAAAAATAGGGAATTTCTCTACACTGACTCTCAATTCATTTTGTCTGCAAACCTACTGACTTCATTTGCAGTGATTTTATGGAGTAAGAGGATTACTGTCAATGTGAACAGTTTGTATGTGCAACTTTTGTTCCTATAGCAAAAATGTAGGCTAAGATGACAGCACCATTAGCTGCCTGCCTTTTACAAGCACCCAGGGAGCTCCCATTGAACAGCCACCAAACGAGGACAGTTTAATGTAAATTGAATAGTGCCCCTAATATTACATTGCCATTTAGCACTCCACTTCTAAGTAAGTGTCAGGGTAGCATGAGCCAAGTTCTACTCTGGGACCTGCACAGTGATTCATGAGTGGCTATTAATGTTACCACCGGTTACAACAAAAACATGTCACCGAACTTGAAGAAACGATTTTACGAGTGCTGCTTTCTTCTTTCCATTGTGGTTTATTTTCAAATTGCTTATTTCTCACCTAATACACCCTGCTGCCCCCATTCATTCTGAAAGAATATTTACGTGAAGATAGTTGCAATAAGGAGTTGGTGGGTCCCTGCAGCTGAACCTTTCTAGGTGTGATTCCTAGGACAAGGCAAGGAAGGTATAAGCAACATTAAACCTGTAAGCAAAATAAGCTCGGGCCAGAAATATAAGCGTCAAATATGAGGAGAAGAGACGGGATTCAAATGCAAAGTGTAATCAAGATTATGATAAGCGTCAGATTGCAAAGTCATCACCAGAGTGAAAAATCTGATTTCCAGAATCTGGATTGGGCAGATAAAGCACCCAGGACTACCGCTAAGATTTATGAGGCCCTAAACAATAGTACAAATGGAGGCCCATTTCTCATGTATCTTATGTTCAAATGTTGTAACTCAACCTCTGCCCAAGGCCTGGCTGGTGTTTCTATCCTAGTGCTCCCACCCTCAGGGCCTCAGCCTACTCACTGGGGATGACTTTGTGAAACTACCCTACAGGCTTCTAAGCCTGAGTGGGAACATGATCTGCTGGGGCAAAGCCTACCACTGGACACCTGGGCAGGGACCAGCCCAAACCCAGAATGGAGAGTGACCATATCAGGCTCCTCAGGGAGCCAAGAGGGACAGGTGCCCCTGCCCCATACTTTTCCCACTCATGATACTGAGGTAGCTCCAAACACCTCTCAAAAACAAAAGCCCTGAGAACAAAGGAGGGGAGGAACATAGTGTTTGGGAGACTGGAGCAGCCAAGTTTAAGGAAATCAGCATCTCTTCCTCTGATGAGTCAGGACTATGGCTGGGTCTTCTCTTTCTCCATATGCGCTTGCATACTCCCAGCTCTGCTCTCTGGCCTAGGGCACTTAGTTCTACCTCCTCTAGAAGGTACCCCACCTATAGTGACAGAGTACTCAGTTACAGATCCTTCTAGAAATATTCTTAGGAAAGAATAAAATTGGTCTTGTGTTTCAGTGTTTGTGATCCGCAGGACCCTTTGTTACACAGACCCAGGACCAGGGATCCCTCCTTGCCTGGGTCTAACGGCAGAACTGAAAGCAGCCTATCGGTCTCTAGAAGTCAATTGCAAACCCAGAGGAGTGAAACTAATTGCCTTAAGTGCCAGGCATCCTCTGATGGTGGCCTGTACTCTACCTGTCCTGGGTATGCCTGACCAACCTGTGTCTTGAGAGTCCTAGTGGAGGCTGGGCATGGTGGTTCACGCCTGGAATCCCAGCACTTTGGGAGGCCGATGCTGGTAGATCACTTGAGGTCAGGAGTTCGAAACCAGCTGGGCCAAAATGGCAAAACCCTGTCTCTACTAAAAATACAAAAATTAGCCAGGCATAGTGGTGCATGCCTATAATCCCAGCTGCTTGGGAGGCTGAGGCAGGATAATCACTTGAACTCGGGAGGTGGAGGCTGCAGTGAGCCGAGATCCCACCACTGTGCTCCAGCCTGCACAAAAGAGCAAGACTCCGTCTCAAATAAAATAAAAATAAAAAAAGGAAAGAGTCCTAGTGGGACACTACTTCCCTCTCTAAAGAAAGACTAAAACGATCACATTTAGAAAGCACTAGAGCATACCTTAAAATAATCAAACAGAGTCATCTATGGTGGAAAATCAAACTATGAACAGATGAGTGTGACACATAACTTTTAAAAAGAGAGTAATTACAATGGAGCATAAGCTTTGGCATAAACTCTCAGTCCATGAGGCAGCCTTTTAGACAGTAACGGGCATCTGAAATTATGTTTCCAGTATGGGAAAGATTAGCAGTAATCTAGAATTTGCATTAATCACACCCATATATACAAAACTAGAGAGGACTCACAGAAATATCACCTTCAAATACCTATTTCATGAATGTCTACAGTTTTGTGCTTTGTTAATTTCACAAGCAGGAACAGGTACCAGGGCAAAGGGATTAGTTAAGGAACCGAAAAAGCCTAAAATGGGTGGAGAGCCAACTACTAAATTAAGTTTTAGTCCAATATCCACTACAATGGTTTGCACATAAGTGAGCCTCAAAAAATGAAAATGATTGAAATTACATCAAATCAAAAATTTTCTCAAGCTAATAAGCATCAAGCCTTTCTGGATGTAGATAATTTTGAGCTATAAGAAGGTACAGCTCGGCTGGATGTGGTGGCTCACACCTGTAATCCCAGCATTTTGGGAGGCCATGACAGGTGGATCACCTGAGGTCAAGAGTTCGGGACCAGCCTGACTAGCATGGTGAAACCTCACCTCTGCTAAAAAATGCAAAAATTAGCCAGGCGTGGTGGCATATGCCTGCAATCCCAGTTACTCAGGAGGCTGAGGCAAGAGAATTGCCTGAACCCAGAAGGCGGAGGCTGCAGTGAGCCAAGATCACGCCATTGCACTCCAGCCTGGGCAACAAGAGCAAAACTCTGTCTCAGGAGTAAATAAATAAAAGAAGGTACGGCTCTTAATATTGACCTCATCATTCCCCTCTCTCTGCTCATCCAATGACTATAGTCTACTCAGTGGTTCCACTATGCATACTTGTAAGGTAATGATTTAGATTCAGGATAGAGTCTCTATAGATTCTGTAAAGTCTCTTTGGGTAAATACAAAAAGTGTTTTAAAAAGGTGTCATATAAAATTTCTTAGAATATTTTGAAAAAGCATAAAGGATGTCTCATTATTTTCTTTGCACTAAGCAACTAGTTTCAATAACAAGTCCTGAATAGCAAATAAAAACTTGAGAGATTCAGAAATCCTTGCTGCTGCATACGACAAAGAAACTGAAATTACAGATGTTCTCCAATGAGTGCCCAAACAGACTCAGTGAGGAATGATTTGTATTGAACTGGGACATAAGACTTTGAGGTTGTTGTGTTGACAAATACCTTGCAAAATGGACAACACAAATATAGACACTGGCACAAAACATGGAGAAGAATTTTAGAATCTTGCTAAATATCTTAATTTAGACTAAAGATAAACCCAAGGTAAATTACTTCTAACTTTGAAAAATAGAAGACCCATCCACAGAAAATCTACTTTAGATGTGGACGACCACACTAATGTTATCTCTGTATCTCAAATGGTCAATCTTCTTCTTGACCTTCAATATAGGACCCACATATAATAAAATGATTTTATCCACTGTTAGGACTTTCTGGGTAATGTTACACTAGATCAGGCCAGGACAGACAAAACTTACCAGTCATTTCAGATTATTGCATAAAAACTCTCACATATCTTCTGTTTTCATGAACGGGAGACAAGCAGCATTTCAATCTCTATAAACAATCCATCTCCATCTCCATCTCTGTATTCTCTACGGAAGCTCACACATGCATGATAACTTAAGCCACTTGCCAGTAAATAAATAGAATAAATAAATAACAAGACAACATAGTGCTAAACTTTCCTTTTCTTTTTCTGTTTCTTTTTTTTTTTTTTTTTTTTGGCTTTAGGCAGCAAAATGCTTAAGCACTGAAATGGGCAAAAAGCAGTTTTAAGAATATAAGTCAGGACATTAATATAAATTTGATCACCTCCTTTTTATTCTCTAACATTCCCCACAATAAATCAGCCCACTTTTCTCCACTCTGTCCTCACACACACTTCACCCTCCCGTCCTGATTTTGGATCACTGAATGTAAATCTGTGACAAGGGTATCTATATATAATATTAATGGCGCCGAGGAGGGCTGGTGTGAAGTGTGAGAGCTTGCCAAGAAAGGAGCGATCTGAGCCCAGCTGTTCATCCTCTGCAGTGAGCTCTACATCATCTGCAGGACAAATGTCACATCATTAGGAAAAGAAAAAAAAAGGTTAAAAAAAAAAAAAAAAAAGAGGAGGAGGTGGGGAAGTAGCCATTCTGCAAGGAAATGGCTAAGTTGGAGGTTCCAATCAATCTTACTAAGCCAGGTTCCCTGAGATACTGTCAGCCACTACAGACAAAACAGATTGCTAGAGAGATCGCTGAGAGTTGAACAAACAAACAAACAGACAAAAAAACAGGAAAATACAACCTGGTTGTCAGAGATTTACTCAAGTACCGGTTAGCATTTTAAATGTATTTCCTGTTTGTGCCCAGGAAAGAGAAGGAAGTTTGCTTTATCCTTAAATAAAGGAATTGGAAAAATTGGCATTGTAGGGGGCACTTTATTAAAATAGCCAATAAGCATTTGTTGTAGGTATAAAAAGAAGTTATTACAGGGATCTTGGGAGACAAGATTTCAAAAACACACGAAGGATGGAGAAGTTTGAGTTTCAGTCTTTACTTTGTGCCAATGTTTACCTTCCAGGTTGCTGTGTGTATGAGTTTCTAAGGTGGGAGGGTGTCAGTTCAGTTACAGGCATAAGGACTGTGTCCAACTCAATATCTTTAGGAAGTGATTCTACAGACCATTTGATGCCTGTTATGGGTTGGATGTTTGTGTCCCCTCAAAATTTATATGTTGCAATCCTAAACCCCTAACGTGATGGTGTTAGTAGGTGGGGAGCTTGATAGGTGATTAGGTCATGAGGATGGAGCTTCCATGGTGGGATAAGGGCCTCATGAGGGAATGAAGAGCCCACAGCTCTCATTCCTCTGACATCTAAGGATATAACATGAAGATGGCCATCTGAAAACCAGGGAGGGGGCCTCCACCTGACCATACTGGCATCCTGATCATGGACTTCCAGACTCCAGAACTGTAAGAAATAAATTGTTGCTTAAGCCACCCAGACTGTGGTAGTTTGTTATAGCAGCCCAAGCAGACTAAGATGATTGCCAACTGAGAGAATGAAACTGACACATTTCCCTTAATTATAGGACAGGTTAAATGAAATCCAAGTTTTATTACCCGTATGATTTCACTTAGTCCACTTGTCACTTAATTCGTAGTTTGACTAGTTATTCTGATTTGTCATCTAAATTGCTACCAAATCTATACCACTGAGCCATTTAGTTGAAGTTAGTGGATTTTTCTCTTACAAATTTTTTTAGCATTCACTTTGGATGATTCCCAAGTCCTTTCACTGAGGGTCAGAATTTGTCTGAAACCAGTCCAGAGTTTTCAGGCCTCATAAATCTTACCCAAAGTCAATATCTTCAGTCAATATTGATAAATCAGTTTTATTTCAATTTTAATAAATGAATACTCAGAATAACCCAGAAATCAATAACTGAATATTTAAAAACCAGCATCCCCCATCTGCATACAATATCTTTTTGAAGTTTATTCATTCATAGTTTGAAGTAAAAGAAATTAGGTGCTTACCTTTTACAATAGTCTTGTTTTCAAATTATAATAAGCAAAACTATTGCTCCAACCAGCCATTTAATTTAGTGCCCTGTTTACTGGAGAAGATGACCTGTGGGTAGTTTCATATTTAAGCTAGTGAAAAGAATTGGTACTTAATGTAACCAAACTAAGAAAGTGCAAGATCATGTTTAATTGCATCAAACTCCACTCTTTAAGCTCTTAGAGGATCTCATTATCAGTATCTCACAGAATACTGAACTTGTCAAATAATAATTCTTTTTCCTTCTATGAATGGCCGTAGTTTGTACTTAATTTAAACTGAGATGTATGTAATTTAAAATGATGGTTATGGAAAAAAATCAGAATACTTTTTTTTAACAATAATGCACTGGGTATACACAGTATGCTCAAGTATACAAAGAAGTATAGAAATTCTATAAGTAGGCAATGCAAACATGGGAAACTATTTAAACAGAAATTTGATTTTGACACAGATGGCCACTAATTCTGAGTATGGAAAGGAATGGCCCCTAATCATAATTATGACTGCACTAACAACTCACCAATCCATCCTGGAAAAAATAAACAACTGGCCGAACTTAACTAGTAAAGAGCCCTGGGCAAATTATTTACATTTCCCATTATGGCCTCTCTTGCAAAATAAAGAGTAGCTGAACTGAAACATGAGATCAGGCATGAATGAGAATTATTTTTTATTATTCTTAAACAGATGATGGGTAAATGTTAGTCACATAAATTTCAAATGAAGATAAGATGCATTTGCTTATTGTGTTTAATTTTGTACCATTTTACTTACGTAACAATGGAGGAATTTGCAAAATTAAAAACAATGTTGCAAATATAATTTGATTCAGATGATCTTGATTGGTGGCTCATTTTTATGGGTCATCTCTTTTAAATTTTAAATTAGTAGGAAATTAATATACTTGCTAACATTTAAAAATGTCCTACTGTTGCCTTTCTAAATAGAATTTGTCTTCCATTGCATTATGGAAGCTTTAGAAAATATATAGTACAGAATGATTTTCACAGTTTTTTTCAAAGGAGCTGTAATTCATTAATTAAATATGTCTGGCTGCACACGGTGGCTCACGCCTGTAATCCCAGCACTTTGGGAGGCTGAGGCGGGCAGATCACTTGAAGCCAAGAATTCGAGACCAGCCTGGCCAACATGGTGAAACCCCATCTCTACTAAAAATACAAAAGTTATCTGGACAAGGTAGTGCATCCCTGTAGTCTTAGCTACTCAGGAGGCTGAGGAGGGAGCCTAGGATGTTGAGGCTGCAGTGAGCTGAGATCATGCTATTGCACTTTAGCCTGGGTGACAGAGTGAGACTCTGTCTCAAATATATGTATATATGACATTTCGACTAAATTTTCAGCTCCTTGATGGATGGAACTATCTGTCATTCATAGTTTTTACCCTGAGCATTCACAGGATTGGGCCCTGACCGAGGAATGGAGTGCTGTGACTATGCAAGTATCCATCTGTCTGCAGGCTTATTATTTCTCTTATTAAATGGAGGATTAGATGAGATAATCAGTGAAACTTCTTTTCAGAGAGAAAGCTATGATTTGATGAATTACGAATTGAGGACGCAGGAGCTGCTCTATTGGGTCTTAATAGTTGTAAGCCTTTGTAGGGAAAAATCATGTAAACAAATAGCAACTAGATAAGAAATTAAAAAAACAATTATTATAATGGACAAGCTGTATGGGAAGAGCTGGTAATCTTAAGCTAAGAATGAAAGAGGGCTTCAAATGAAGAAATCTTTGAGCTGTGTATGGAACGACATGTAACATTTCCAATAGGGAAAGAAGGAACTCGTTTCAGGTCACAAGAACAGCCTGAGCAAGGATAAAGTTTGTTTGGTTGATTAGCTCAAGATAGCTGGGGCACACTATAGGTGAACAGGTGTAATAGAAGATAAAAATACTGATCTTAATTACTGGGATTTGAGAGAAAGAAAAGGTTTGGTCTTGGTGCACAAGAAAGCTTTAACAGAGAAGATGGGACTTGAGCTGAATCTTGGAAAATGAGTAGGATTCGAAGAGGAGCAGGAGAGGATAAGAGTGAATTTAATATAGAGAAGAATATATTTGATAGATGTATTTAGGGGTGGAAAACAGTTTGATTAGAATAAAGCACCAGTATGAAAATAATCATGACTGTAAAAGAAGATCAGGAAGATTTTGGAGAAGGATAGAACATTCCCAGTAAATAATTTGTCTAATTCTCATGTATTAGGTTATCTCTGCTATGCGACGTGCAAAGGAATCAAATAATGATAACACTGGGAAGCCAGGAGTGGCAGCAGAATATCGGGTGGCCTAGAAAACAGAAGGACTGAAATAGAGGAACCAGTAGGGAAACTGTTACTCATGAGGCCTGATGCATGAGATGATTAATAAAGAAAAAGAACTCCAAGACTCAGTTGACAAAACAAATATGATATATGAAGTAGAGAAAACGTTCAAAGATGGTATGAGAATGTGGCACCTTTAGCACTCATATATAGCACATACAAAAATATCTCATTCATTTTGAAAGGTTATATTCTTTTTTTACTTCTATTTTAAGTTCAGGGGTACACGCTCAGGTTTGTTACATAGGTAAACTTGTGTCAAGGGGGTATGTTGAACAGATTATTTCATTACCCAAGTATTAAGCCTAGTATCCATTATTCCTCCTGATCCTCTATCCTCCTCCCACCCTCCACCCTATTATAGGCACCTGTGTCTGTTCCCTTCTTTGTGTCCACGCGTTCTCATTGTTTAGCTCCCACTTATAAGTGAGAACATGAGGTATTTTGTCTTCTGTTCCTGTGTTAGTTTGCTAAGGATAATGACCTCCAGCTCCATTAATATCCCGCAAAGGGCATTATCTTGTTCTTTTTCATCACTGTGTAGTATTCCATGGTGTATATGTATCACATTTTCTTTATCTAGTTTACCACTGATGGGCATTTAGGTTGATTCCATGTCTTTGCTATTGTGACTAATGCTGCAATGGATATAGAAGTACATGTATCTTTATAAGAGAATGATTTGTATTCCTTTGGGTATATATCCAGTAGTGGGATTGCTGGGTCAAATGGTATTTCTGTCTTTGGGACTTTGAAGAATCACCACAGTGTCTCCCACAATGTTTGAACTAATTTACACTCCCACCAACAGTGTATAATTGTTCCTTTTTCCCCACAGAAAGGTTGTATTCTTAACATGAGAGGTCATTGCAAAAATGCAGCAGGCAAAACCAGGTCTCACAGAATACAGAGGACTGTTTGGAAAGTAATAAAGATGGCACTATATATATATATATATATATATATATATATATACACACACACACACACACACACAGAGAGAGAGAAAATATATGTATATGTTTCCACATATGTATATGTTGAAAAAATGTTTGGCTGACAGTAACACAAATGCTAATTATGGGTTACAAAAATAGGAATTTATTTCACAAAGCAAGAAGACTATTAGTAAATATTTGCTCTTTAGGTTCAGCTACTTGGGAAACCTTGTCTTTCTACTCCGACTTTCTTAAGGTATAGGTATTCATCTTTAGGTTCGTCACCTGGTCACAACATAGCTGCTACTTCTCCAGACATTACATTTTCATGAAGGGAAGAAAAGGTAAAAATTTAACCTTTTATATTATTAAAGCAAAAGCTTTCCTAGTAATCCCCAGCAGACTTTAATTTACATTTTGTTGGCCAGAGCTGATTGACATGGCCATTTCCAGCAGTAAGGGGGTCTGGGAGTGTTTCCTGGGCACAAGTGCATACCAAAGACAGGATTCTGTTAGAAAGACAGAAAGATAAATGGATATTGTGTATGCAATTAAAAAAGTATGCCGGGGTATATTTCGTGGCATAGTAAATAAAAGTTCTAGAAGGTGATTGCTTTCAAGTGATAAAAAATTTTTTGTTATTAAAATTTGACCTAGTTGGTTGACCCTTCTGAATCTCTTTCAAAATTATTTCCTCTCCCTGTCTTCCCCATTTCCTTGAATGGCGCTCGTCTGGCTTGGACTATAGCAGTGACCTCAGTTGGTCACTTTGTCTCTATCCTCTTGCTCTATTACTATATTCTATACAAGAAGAATAATCTTTTTTTTACAGGAGGAAATCACAACTCAGTTTCCAGTTTACCTAAAGGTCAATGCAAATAGGAACACTATAAATTGATGTGGTCGAGCTATTTACAGAAAATTCCTTAGCCTTAAATACTTTTAGTATTAAACATTAAAAATGAATTAAATAGCACTCATTCATTCACCTGAAAAACCACAATAATGTATACTAAAATTAGGTGGGAAGAAGGAATTAATAAAGACAAATGATAAAATTATGATTTACGGGAAATTAGTGAGGTTGATCTATAATGAAAAAAGCTAATATTTTGAAAAGATCAATAAGTTAAAACTCTAAAAAGCCCCTTTGCGGAAAAAGAGAATATACATACGTGTGTATATGTGTATATATAATATATTATGAACAAGAAGAGGGATACAACATAAATTCTCAAGTATAATAAGTAAAATTAAATATGAGAAAGGGGCTATAGCACATTTTTCAAAATATTATTGTAATATGATAAATTGTTCTAGACAGTTTCACATGTATTTAAAATAAAATTTGTGGTGTTCACGGAAATGTGAAATAAGTAATATTAATCTGGAAAATGATAGCCATGAAAGAAAATGAGGCATCCTGTAACCATTATAAAAAAGGATAAGGCTAGTTTACAGGTGACTGCTGTCGAATTTTCAACAATATAGTGTTATCATTTTGTTTACCTCATTCCCAAGCATAGAAAAAGACAGACAAATTTCAATTTATTTTTTGTGTCCAACATAATTCTGATACCAAAACCCAACCAAGATTATGTCAAAAATGAAGCCAGTGGTTTAGTCTTAGTCATGACTATACCCTGCTCTCCCACACTCTATTAAGTTTGTTCCAAACCTTCCTACTTCTCATTTAACCACTTAATCTTCCTCCATCATTCTCAGATGTGATCTTTCCGGAGAGAAATTGATGCCGTAGCTTTGCAGATGGGAACTCGTCCCTTGACTTTAGGCCATCCAAAGTACAAACTGTATCCGCCTGCATCCTGACCCATTTGTTTCCTGTTAAAACAGAGCAGGCATTCCCTTCACAATACTCAATTCCTCAGCATGAGCTTGAATTTCGCCCCCATCCCCTACCACTCTCTCAGCTCTCTCTCACTAGAAATATTCCCCTCTCAACTTCTGTCTTCACCATTGTATCTTGTTAAGGCCCTCTCATCAGCATTTAAACATTCTCAAGTCTTCTTCCATCTAGGGGAATAAACTCACACTTGATCGGTAACGTCCCCCATCTGCTTACTCTCCTTCTGCTCTCCAGCCAAATTTCCTCAAAGAAAAGTCCTCAAAGCCTTTTCTTCCAATTCCATATTTCCCACACACTTCACAACCAACATTAATGTGGCTTTTGTTCACTGTATTCTAAGACATCTCTTGCTGGTAAATATTTTTCATAAGTCCGTGACCACCGAAGCAACATTCCATACTGATCCCCACCTCACTTTTACATGGTTCTCTTCTCCACTTTTTATAACACCATATTCTTTTCCTCCTAGCTCTGTAACCGTTTTTTGGTCTTTTCTAGCTCATCCTCATCTAAATTAAGTGTTAGAATGGCCCAATCAAAGTTTGGCATATGTTCTCTTTTATTCTCAGTCTAATTTCTCCGTTTAGGCAATCTCACTCCTACCAGAGTTGCAAATGCTCTGCTGACTCTCAAATTTTTATCTCTAGCTCACCCTGCTCTAAGCTCCACATACACATGTCCAGTCATTTATCTGATATCTCCACTTGACTGTCTTATAGTCATCTCATAGATGACATATCCAAAATTAAACTCATGGTCTTCTCCATAAATCTATTCATTCTTAATTATTTTTAAATACTGGCCTCATCAAATACCCAGTTTTACAAATCATATAACCTTGACAACTTCTTCTCCTTCATCCCTATATATATTCAATGATCAAATCCTAACAGTTTTACCTTCTAAATATCTCCTGAGTCTCTCCATTTCACTCCATTTTCACCGACAGAACTCACGATCATGCCATCATCTACTGCATAGATGAATCTATTATTCTCCTGACGAGTCACCATAAAATACTATTTCTTGTCTTCAAATTTTATTGACTCTACAACTAAAATCATCTATTTAAATTCCTCTGTGGCTGTAAAGACCAAAAGGAAATCCTCAGCCTGCCCTGCAAGGGCTCTCTGCAGTTAGCCACAGTCTACCCCATCCTCACCTCAGGCTGCTCTCCAACGTGCTCCTTGCACTCCAGCCACACTGGCCTTCCCTTTTAATTTATCAAATGTAATGTCCTCCTTTCTACTCCAGAGCCTGGTCACTAATTATTTGAAATTTTTGATCTCCTTAATTATACTCCATCACTTCTGCCTAAATAAGTCCTAGTGAAATAGGTATTTGACTCAATTATCACTTCTGCTTAAAAGCCTTCTCTAGACTAGGTAAGTCCTCTCAATTATATTCTCCTGTAGTACTCTATATCCTACTTCAATTGTAATTAAAAAATTGGTTTAAAAATGCATGACTCTCCACCAGACTCTAAACGCTAGGAAGGCAGGCACTGTGAATTCTCATAGCTACCTTGACAGTTCCTAGTGCAATGCCTCATACAAGGCAGACATTGAGTAAATATGTGTTGAGTGAAGGAATAAATACATGAATGCAAAAATACCTATTAACAACAAAATCAATTGAACAAGCAAGTTTATTTCAGGACTGTAAAGATGGGTCAATACCAGGCAACTATTATTTTAATACATAACTCTAATTTATTAAAGGTATAATTATATAATGACATGTCAAGTCATTTGATAATATTCAAATAGAAATAATAAAGTCTTAGTAACTTGAAAATAAAATGAACAGACATAATACAATAGAGAATATATGTCATAGAGAGCATCTTTTGATGTAATAGGAATACACTATGTGTAACAAGTGTGTGAGGAACAAGAAATAACAGCTATGTTGAAGATTGTATTATTACTCTAACTATTGTTTTTGCCTCTCTATGGGAAGATTACAGATCCCTACTCCTTCAATGGCAGGCTTAGCTATGTGACTTGCTGTGCCCCTTCTTACAGGAGAATTATATATTTCCATTTCGCTGATAGTAGTAGTTGCCATCTGACTTGTTTTGGCTTGTTTGGCTAAAAGTAATGGTGACACTCCTAAACAGAAGCTTTAAGAAGCAGCTCGGCCAGGCACGGTTGCTAACGCCTGTAATTCCAACACTTTGGGAGGCTGAGGTGGGTGGATCACCTGAGGTCAAGAGTTCGAGGCTAGCCTGGCCAACCTGGTGAAACCCTGTCGCTACTAAAAATACAAAAATTAGCTGGGCGTGATGGTGGGCACCTGTAATCCCAGCTACTCGGGAGGCTGAGGCAGGAGAATCACTTGAACCCAGGAGGTGGAGGTTGCAGTGAGCCCAGATCGTGCCATTGTACTCCAGCCTGGGTGACAGAGTGAGACTCCGTCTCAAAAAAAAAAAAAAAGACAGGCAGCTCATGATTCAACCATTTCAACCATGGTTTTCTTCCTATCTCCCATGAGATTACACTGTCCTAGTTAGAGGCTGTAACAGCCTGGGTTTAAGAAAAAGGGCAACATCGAACAGAGCTGTGTCTGACTGATAATGTACATGAACTATAAGTCAGAAATAAGCCTCTACCGTTACAAGCCACTGAAATGTTGGAGTCGTTTGTTACTAATAGATAAGTTAGCTTAAATAGACTGATATAGCATATTCTGTCCATTAGTATTGGACATTTTTCTGAAGGTTCTAGCCAATGTGATAAATAAGACTACAGAAAGATACACAATACACAATGATGGACAATGAAAATAAATAATTGTCATTATTCATTAGTGATATAATGTTATAAGACTTCAAGAGAGTCAGCTGAAAATCTATTAAGAATATTAGAATTGGAATTTAAGAAACACTTATAAAAACCAAGTCTTTCTTTATATCACAAATAGCCAGTCAAAAAACATTATAAAGTGATTCCACTGTAATAAAACAATGAAATAAAACACCACTTTCCTGGAGCATACATTTTTCTTGGGGATGAGAAACAGTAAACAGACAAACTAATGTATCATAAGTAAAGTAGGTATAAACGCTGAAGAGAAAATCTAAACAGGATCAGGGAGATAGGAACTATGGGGAGAAGTACAAAATGAGGCGCAATTTTATGTAGGATAGCCAAGAAAAGCCTCACCAAGAAGTTGACGTTTGAGTAAAGACCTACCTAAAATAGATGAGGCATGAGCCACAAGACCTACCTGGAAGGTAACAGCTTTCCAGGCAGAGGGAACAACAGCATAGAGACCCTCGAGCTGCGTGTGGCATGTTTCTGGACCATCAAGAAGGCTAGTATGGCTGACGTGGGATAATTGAGGGAAAGGGAGTTGGAGATGGGGTCCCAAAGATCTGGAGGTGGAGTGGTGGTGGTGCTGGTGGAACACAGCTTATAGAGTCCTCAAAAGTTCTGCTCTGAATGAGATGGAAACCATAAAGTTTTACAGAAGAACATTAAGGAAGACATAATGCATAAATGCAGTGATAAATTCTGCTTCCAGGATGGATTCAGTATTCTAAAGATGTCAAAGTTCAAAAAATCCCAATATACTGTTTTTAGAATATGACAAATTGAGTTTTTTGTTTGTCTGAAAAAAATATACACAGAGGAATATAGAGAGTTTTGTATTTCAAAAATAATGATGAAAGACTCACCCAACCAGACATCAAAATATATTTTAAGCTATAGTAAATAAGTATATTTGATACTACTTAGGAACAGATTAATTAAACTAGATAGAGCCTCAAACTGTATATGGGAATTTCCTATACAAGAAATAGGTCATTATAAATCAGTGGGTAGAGGATGAATTACTCAGAAGATCAGTGGTAAAGCATGGATTATTCAAAAGGTAAAATGTGATCAATTAGTTAAACATTAGGGAACAAAATAAATTTAGTTTCCTATCTCATACCATATTTAAAAGCATATTTTCAATGGACTATAAACATTTAAACCATATGAATATAAAAAGAAAATATAGGACTTTTTTTCTAATTTGCAATATTTAGTTAACAAAACATTTTCTTATCATTATACTACTGAAAGGAACTAAGAAGTAAATAACAGACTGATCATGTGGAAATTTAAAACTTCTGTATGGAAAAATAATACAATCAATTCAGCTGGGCATGTGGCTTACACCTGTAATCTCAGCACCTGGGGAGGCTGAGGTGGGAGAATCGTTTGAGCCCAGGAGTTTGAGACCAACCTGGGCAACATGGTGAAACCACATCTCTACAGAAAATAAATAGAATTAGTCGGGTGTGGTGGTGTACACCTGTGGTCCCAGCCCTGGGGTTCTAGGCTGAGGTGGGAGGATTGCTTGAGCTGGGGAAGTCTAGGCTGCAGTGAGCCATGATTGTACTCCAGCCTGGGCAACAGAGCAAGACCCTGTTCTGAGAAAAACAAAAAAAGAATACCATAAATAAAATTAAAATTCCACAATTGGAAAATGTATTTTCAGCATATGTTACAAAGGGATACATCCTTTGATAAATGTGTAAATCAACTAGAAAAATATGACTAATCCAACAGAAAAAGGTGATGATAAACATTTACTCTTTCAATCCACAAATTTCAATTTATTCTTTCAATCCACAAATACGTATTAAGCAAATGGTTCCTCCCTACCCTGAACAGGGCAATTATGTTCAAGAGGGAGGAAATGGACAATAAATACATTGGGAAATAAATAAATAAGCAGAGACTCAAATAATAAGAAAGAGCCAGCTACTGAAAAGGTAAAGGAAAAGAGAAGAGAAGAGAAGAGAAGAGAAGAGAAGAGAAGAGAAGAGAAGAGAAGAGAAGAGAAGAGAAGAGAAAGGCCCCAGGGTGTGAGGGGGTTTGAAGTCTTCAAGGTAGAGAAAGAAGGCCAATATGAAGGAGAACATAGAAAGATGAGTCCTGGGAAACATCGGGACTTGTTAGGCCATGGGAAGGAGTCTGGATTTTACACTACCTGAAACAGGAAATCAAGGGACAGTTATACATAGGTGAATGACAAGATCTGATATTTATTTTTAAAAGATCAGTCATCTGAAATGTAGGGAGTAGACTTCAGGGAGTTAAGAGTGAAAGCTGAGAGATAAATTAGGAGGTGTTTTCAGTAGTCAAGTGGAAAAACAGGTTAAGCTGGACTCTATTTCCTTTAGAGAAATGTCTGAATTGACAGCCATGCACATGAAATATTTTGCTAGCTTTTGCCAAATCGCCTTCTAAAACAAGCAACAGCTATGTCAGAGTGCTTACTTCCCCTAATTCTTATTAATACTAGATATTCCTTGTATCATCTTTGGTACTGTCATAGACAAACAGTTTATATTATTTCAATTTGCACCTATTTGAATAATAGTAAGAACAATTATATGTGTAGTTGACATTTTTAGCTTTTTTTTAATGCACACCAAATTCAATAGTCAGTTATTTCTTCATATTAGTCCATCCCTCAGCAACATTTGACATTTGGACTGCTGCCTTTTTTTTTTTTTGAGATATTTTCTTCTGAAGTCTTCTTGGACGTCGAAGTCTCCTGGATTTCCAACTCACACTAAGTTCCCTCTTCCTTGGGCTCATTTTCAGGCTCCGCATTGGCCAAATCTCTGAATGTTGGGGCATCCCAAGGATTTTGACTCTATTTTCTAACCATGCTTTCCCCTAGGTGACCTCATCTCATGCCACCCCACGACTTTCAACACCATCTAGAGACCAGGGATTCCCAAATTAATATCTCCACTCCTACCTTCACCCTTAGCACTTGGTGTGTAGATATCTCCACTTAACCTAGTGGGTATCTCAAACTCAACCTGTCTGAAACTTATTGAACTGTGAAGCTTCTCCTCCTTGGTGTTCCCCATCCCAGTGAATGGTGCCCCCATTCCCTCAGTCACTCTATTCTCCCTTTCTCACTCCCTTTGCCCACAATTTTAAGATCTGTCTTTTTCAAATAAAGCAAATGGGAGCCAAAAAGGCAGAGGGTGGAGGGGTCACAAGAATGTCTACTTGGCATTTGATATGGTTTGACTGTGTTTCCACCCAAATCTCATCTTGAATTGTAATCCCCATAATCCCCATGTGTCAAGGGAGGGACCCAGTGGAAGGTGATTGGATCATGGGGGCAATTTACCCCATGCTGTTCTCATGATAGTGAGTAAGTTCTCATGAGATCTGATGGTTTTATAAGGGCTTCTTCCCTCTTTGCTTTCTATACATGCTCTCTCTTGCCTGTGGCCATGTAAGACGTGCCTGCTACACCTTCTGTGATGATTGTACATTTCCTGAGGCCTCCCCAGCCATGTGGAACTGTGAGTCAATTAAGCCTCTTTTTTTGTATAAATTACCCAGTCTTGGGCAGTTCTTTACAGCAGTGTGAGAACAAACTAATATAGCATTGTAATAAAAAGACAGAAACAAATGAAATATTCATCATAAGAGATTAAGTAAATCATAATACAGTCATTTAATGAAGACTATGAAGCCTTTACAAATCATGGAATATGTCCATTATTAGGTGAAAAAGCAAGTTGCAGAGTAGTATAATCTCAGACTGAGATAATACAAATACAACTGCAACATAGAAAGTTTCCTTCAGAGGGTAGGATTACAAAATAAGTGCTTTGAAGATGTTTGTTTTGTTCACAATTTTAATGAGAAGCAAGGTATCATTCTTATGTTATACAAACCAAAACTTACAAAAATAGAATTGGCAAAGTGGAGGTAAATGAGGATAAATGTACAGGGTCATAAATGAGGATGTTTTCCATGCAAATTTTCCTAGGAAAGCCACAAATCGAACCTGTAGAAGAAGTGTCATTGGAACCCTAGAAGCATATAGCCATGGACTCTGCTTACACATAGTAGTAGCAGAGAAGCTGATGTAATGTCTTCTCAGCCCTAAAGCTCTACCTAGAGATTTGGAGGCATGTTTAACAAAAAAAAAACAAATGGAAAAAGATTATAGGTGCACAAATGCAGTGGCTATGGCATATATGCAGCTATTTAAATATTGTAAAAGGAAAAGGAATCTTGGGGCCCCAAAATCACTAAGCAAAAGGGAAGAGTAAAAAGGGGAATTGCTTAGGATGAACCTGCCTCCCATTCTATTCAAAGTCATCCCTCTGCTCACTGAGATAAATGTATATCTGATTGCCTCCTTTGGAAAGGCCAATCAGAAACTCAAAAGAATGCAACCATTTGTCACTCATCTACCTGTGACCTGGAAGCTCCCTCCCTGTTTTGAGTTGTCCCACCTTTCTAGAAGGAACCAATGTACATCTTACATATATTGATTAATGTCTCAAGTCTCCCCAAAATGTATAAAACCAAGCTGTTCTCCAGCCACCTTGGGCACATGTTGTCAGGGCCTCCTGAGGCTGTGTCATGGGCATCCATCCTCAACTTTGGCAAAATAATTTTTTTTTTTTTAAATGTCCACTAGAATTTATTTTTGAAAACTACTTGCAACATTTTCTTTTTTTCTTTTTTTTTCTGATGAAATAGAGATGTTTTTATTTTTAGTATAAGTTCCATGTGGTATAGATTTTTTTTTATTATACTTTAGGTTTTATGGTACATGAGCGCAATGTGCAGGTAAGTTACTTATGTATACAGGTGCCATGCTGGTGCGCTGCACCCACTAACTCGTCATCTAGCATTAGGTATATCTCCCAGTGATATCCCTCCCCCCTCCCCCCACCTCACAACAGTCCCCGAAGTGTGATGTTCCCCTTCCTGTGTCCATGTGTTCTCATTGTTCAATTCCCACCTATGAGTGAGAATATGCGTTGTTTGGTTTTTTGTTCTTGCGATAGTTTACTGAGAATGATGATTTCCAATTTCATCCATGTCCCTACAAAGGACATGAACTCATCATTTTAAATTAACTGAGACCAGTCTCAGCTATTCAGGTTCACATTTTGGTAACCACAAAGGGATTCTGAGTGGAGGTGCTCCTGACCTTTGACAAATCTCCTATCGGTGCTTGGTCCCAGCTTGCACTATGTTTATGGCTCAAAGCAATAGGACAATTTGCCAAGCTCTGGAAGCACACCCTCCAAAGAATCCCTGATATCACAAAACTTGGTCAAGATATAAAGTTTATTTTACTGTACAACTCCTTTTTTTTTTTTAAGTTTTACTTGCTTCCAACACAAGGAAGGCAAGTTTTTCCTGCTTCCATGATGATGGAAGGCAGGTAACTCCTTTATGGAGTTTGAGCTCACTTCCAACAGAGAAGATAAATTTGAGTTTTTTCCTTCTTCTAGGATGGTAGGGTAATCTTCAGCCTGAGACCCATCCCTAGGTAAGTAACTGAATTGGGCCTTGCTTCGGCTAAAGTTAAGATTAACAACCAGCTGGTCTTAATTTCTCCTTAACATAATGTTGGGGTGATCAGACCCAACACGAGGTCGTGGGGGCAATGAAGTCTGGCAGAGTCAAAGGATTGAGAGAAAGAGTTTGAGAGAGAAAGCTGGAACCAGGGGGCCATCGTGATTGTGGAGGCTGTGAAGACCCTGAGCTCTGGGAGCCCACGCTATTTACTGGTAATCCAACAAAGAAACAGGTGGTGAGAATGTGGGGGGTCAAAAGAGTGCATTGCATCAAGCACATGATTTACAGTTGTGATGGTTTAGCATTTGCCCTGCTACTTGAGATAATGGAGAGCAGGTTCTTTTAACTCAAGATACAACTGATCCTGAGAGAGCAAGGAGCAAGGAGCCAGCAAGTCTAGACACATTCCAGAGCCATGAGCCCTGGATTCTATCCAAGCCATGAGGGATTTTATACCCTGGGCTTAGATTATGGTGCATCAGGGTAGCCTTCCACCCTTTAGCACAGAGCTTGGTGTTCCAAAGGACACAAGGGGTTTTAGACCCCGGACCCCAGACATGTTCCAAGACTCTTTTACATTATGTCAGACATGCAAGCCCTGCCTCAGCTTCTCCCAATACTCAGCTTTTCCTAACATGCCCCCTTTCTCTTTTTTGTAAAAGAGAAGGTATCATTATTACTATCATTATTACTAGCATAAAAGGTGGCCTCTTTTAATTGAGCAAGGCAATTGCAGGCTGTGCAGCCCTTAATTGCTGGTTGGTGATCCAACTTCATTTTTCTTAGCCCTTATTCAAACTGGGGTCGCTCTGGCTTGTATGCTTCCCACATATCTCCCCTTTCCCTTTTACAAGAGGACCCTTAATCCTAGGGGTTGCAGCCTAACTATTAGGGTCTCTTGTATTCAGGGTAGAGAGGAGCTGAGTCAGAAAGCATTGGTCTGTTAAGCATCATGACTCTGGTCAGTCTTCGTTCCATCTTTGCATTCAGATTCAACTGGCTCATGGCTTGTACTGGGGGAATCCAGTCCATGGTTGGGATCCGTGGGTCCCTCCAGTCTCCCATTCCATGATCATACACATCTTGAGGGTATCCACATGGTTCGTTCAGCTCCTGCAAAAACACAAGCATAGCCTCACCCCCAACATTAGTAAATCTACTGAAACAGAAGCAAAAACTTTTGTGGCTGTAGGCAGAGGCAACTGATAATGAGAAACAGGCCCCTTCTAACAGAAGGCACAAGGAAAGCAAATCAAGGTTTTTCAAACCTTCAATTCGCACTGTACAGGTGGGTCCACTAGATGCTGTGGCTCATGATAGATCTTACGATGTTTGATGAGCACCCACACAGGCACGTGATTGTCACCAGGCGAGATACAAGCAAATCTTCTTCCCCATATAATTGTCTTTCCTTTTTCCCAGCTCTTTGTATGTGACCATATCTTTTTCTAAGGCCTGTGGCAGTAAGATGAGTTAAATAATGAAATGCTTATGCATCGACAAAAGCTGCAGACACCAATGCATCTGCCCTTTGATTAAGTTTAGTTAAAGGACCAAAAGGCCCTATTGCAGAGAAAAGAAAGAGCATTTTTATCCTTACCTCCCTCCCCTCTATTCCTTTTATATTTGCCCTCTTGGATTTTGATTGGACTTTGAGCCATAGCTAATCTCCATAATTCAGAATGTTCTTGTCTGTCCCTGCAAATCTCTGCTAGTCTTTGCTAGTCTCTACTTTTGTACCTCTTTGGGGCACTGATCAGTACCTCTCTAGGGTACTGACCTTATATTGCTAGTCTTCATCTATCTCTACTTTATCTCTCTACTTGTCTCTATCTCTCTATCTCTCTCTCTCTCTCTCTATTCATCTCTATCTCTCTCTCTATCTCTATCTCTGTATCTGTTGTGGGAAGTCAGGGACCCCGAAGGGAGGGACCGGCTGTAGTCGTGGCAGAGGAACATAAATTGTGAAGATTTCATGGATATTTATCAGTTCCCAAATAATACTTTTATAATTTCTTATGCCTGTCTTTAATCTCGTAATCCTGTCATCTTCGTAAGCTGAGGATGTACATCACCTCAGTACCACTGTGATAATCGTGTTAACTGTACAAATTGATTGTAAAACATGTGTGTTTGAACAATATGAAATCAGTGCACCTTGAAAGAGAATGGAATAACAGCAATTTTTATGGAACAAGGGAAGACAACCATAAGGTCTGACTGCCTGTGGGGTCAGGCAAAAAGAGCCATATTTTTCTTCTTGCAGAGAGCCTATAAATGGATTGGCAAGTAGAAAAGATATCACTAAAATCTTTTCCTAGCAAGGAATATTAATATTAATACCCTGGGAAAGAAATGTGTTCCTGGGGGGAGGTCTATAAATGGCCGCTCTGGGAATGTCTATCTTATGCAGTTGAGATAAGGACTGAGATACACCCTGGTCTCCTGAAGAACCCTCAGGCTTACTAGGGTGGGGAAAAACTCTGCTCTGGTAAATTTGTGGTCAGACCGGTTCTCTGCTCTCAAACTCTGTTTTCTGTTGTTTAAGCTGTTTATCAAGACAATACATGCACCACTGAACATAGACCCTTATCAGTGGTTCTGCTTTTGCTCTTTGCCCTGTGATCTTTGTTGGACCCTTATCAGTGGTTCTGCTTTTTCCCTTTGTCCTTTTCCCTCAGAAGCACGTGATATTTGTTAGACCCTTATTAGTGGTTCTGCTTTTTGCTCTTTGAAGCATGTGATCTTTGTACCTACTCCCTGTTCTTATGCCCCCTCCCTTTTGAAACCCTTAATAAAAACTTGCTGGTCTGAGACTCAGGCGGGCATCACGGTCCTACCAATATGTGATGTCCCCCCGGCAGCCCAGATGTAAAATTCTTCTCTTTGTACTGTCTCTCTTTATTTCTCAGCTGGCTGACACTTAAGGAAAATAGGAAGAACCTATGTTGAAATACTGGGGGCAGGTTCCCCCAATACTATCTCTCTAGCTGTACTTACTTACTTAGCTCTACTTACTTACTTAGCTCTACTTACTTACTTGTCTCTACTTACTTACTTGTCTCTACTTATCTCTGCTTTTTTCCTGAAAACCTTTTTTATGACCCTGGGTAGAGCTAAAAAATCCACCCCTTAAGCTTCAGCAAGAGACAAAACAGGGACGCCTGACCCAGCACCAGATTGAAGGGAACAGGAAGTGCTCTCCCCTCCCAAAAGCAGGAAAACCAGAGTTTGGCCCTTGCAAATTTCCACTCCACATCAGCATAATCCTGAATTTCCTGGAATAAATTGTTGATCATGGCAATTAACATATTTAGCAAAACAATGACCATTGTAACATTATAGACTCTGTAAAGAACATAACCAATGTTTTCAATGAATTTGTGGTTATAGTTGATGACCACGAATTTCACTTCAGAAAGTCCAAATATAGCCCAGAACAGTGTCTTAAAACTCTGTTGTGAAGGCTTCATTTTGTTTTGCACCAATGTTGTAGGAGTGGAGGTAGAACATTCCCATCATAAAAGCCACAAACACCACAATGAACACATTCAGCCCATGTCATGCCTGTGTACTCATTAAATCTATTATTCTCTAGCAGAGGCAGGTTAACCATGAAGCTGAAGCTTCAAGATGACTTTACTTGCCCTATGCAAAGCAGCCCATAACTTATTTTTTCTGGGAACTACTGCCAACCAGGCCTGTGTGTCAATCTGTAAGCATCCAACAGCAGGTCTACTGTACAAATAGGTCTTTTGTCAGACACTTGATTAACCCAATATATAGCCTTTCCTGTTGGATTAGTACTACCAAAGCCTCCTGTTCTTTTCACTGTGCTGCTTGCCAGCTTTATGTCAACAACTGAGCAATTCTTTCTCCTAGGGAAGCAGACCACGGAGTTGAGGAATTAATAACTAATAGAATTTCTCCAGTATAATCAGAACCAATCATTCTTGCATGCACAGTGACACCTCTAGATCTTTCAAGTAATAGACCGACTGTTCCTGAAGGCAAGGGTCCTCCAAATCCCTCGGAGACCCTCTCTGGCAGCTCCCTAGGAGGAAGGGAAACAGGAACTGTGCTGCAAAGGTCCACGGCAGCACTGTCTGCCACGGCCCCGCGGCGGGAGACAGTTGTTGCTGTTTGTAAGGGCACTGACTGTGCCAGACATGCCTCAGCTTATTGAGGTGCTCTCTGAATAAACAAGTCTCAGATTCCACTGAGTCTTAGTACTACCAATTGCTCCAGGTTTTAATGTTGCAACTACAGGAGCAGTAAGTTTTGTAGCTAATTCATTTTCTCGCCCATTAAGGGGAGAGGAGGTGGCCATTCACTTAATTCAGCAGGTGGAGCCAATGGGCTAGTAAAACGTATTTTTTTCAGTTTCCCTTTCTTTTCTTTGATTTCCTCCATTTCCTGTTCCTCACATTCAGAATCTGAAGTTAGTTTTTTACACTCATCCACCTCTTCCTCATCTGAATCTGCCTCATCATCTGTTTGAAATGGCTCAAGAGCTGCTTTTATTAGTGCCCACATTGACCAACTGAAACTGAAATTTTTGCTCCATCTTTATATGCATTTTTAAAATCTCTGCCAATTCTCTCCCATTCATCCAACTCCACAGTCCCTTGTTCCAGGAACCAGGGGCAAAACTGCTTTACTGCACTAAACAGTGAGTAATAACAAATTCTGAGTACTAACTTTTACTCCCTCTCTTCATAATAAATGCTTTAAGAAATCTAAATATGCAGAATGTCTGCTTTCACTTTGTCCCATTGTTACCCTGGTTCTTCTGAGTGCTCAGCTTTCCCACCGAGCTTCTTTTAGACATCCTCAGGTGTCCTTTGATGATGCGTCCTCCGCTTTCACACACTCTAGTGTTCCTTCACCGGGGTCTTTGTTGCCCCACGTTGGGTGCCAGGAATGTTGGGGTGATCAGACCCAACACCAGGTCATGGGGGCGATGCCAGGTTGTGGGGGCGATGAAGTCTGGTGGAGTCAAGGGATTGAGAAAAAGACAGTTTGAGAGAGAAAGGTGGGAACCGGGGGCCATCACGATTGTGGAGGCTGCAAAGGCCCTGAGCTCTGGGAGCCCACGCTATTTATTGGTAATCCAACAAAGAAACAGGTGGTGAGAATGGGGGGATCAAATGGGTGCGTGGCATTAAGCACATGATATACAGCTGTGATGGTTTAGCATTTTGCTCTGCTACTTGAGATGAGGAGAGCAGATTCTTTTAACCCAAGATACAGTTGATCCTGAGAGAGCAAGGAGCAAGGAGCCAGCAAGTCTAGACACATTCCAGAGCCATGAGCCCTGGATTCTATCCAAGCCACGAGGGATTTTATATCCTGGGCTTAGATTATGGTGCATCAGGGTAGCCTTCCACCCTTTAGCACAGAGCTTGATGTTCCAAAGGCCACAAGGGGTTTTAGACCCTGGACCCCAGACATGTTCCAAGATTCTTTTACGTTATGTCAGACATGCAAGCCCTGCCTCAGCTTCTCCTAACACTCAGCTTTTCCCAACACTATTAGAGAGCTTAGTAATCGTACAAGCGGTGTGCTTGTTTATTTCGACTAACTTTTGTTGTTGTTTGTTTCTGTTTCTGTTGTCATTTCATTCTTTTTCCCATTGCATTTGACCAACTCTATCTGACTTGATCAAATCTGAAGGAAATTTCCAAATTATTGGGAACAAGTTCTCTGAAGTGGCTAAATTCCCATAAAAAAAGAAAAACATGGTAAGGAGGGCAGAGAAAAATGGCCAGCAAAAGGAAAAAAGGAAAAAGGAAAGATTTTTATTTTGACTTCCCAAGGAGATTTATTTACATAACAAGGCCACCTTTTTGCTAGCCAGGCCAAACTGAAAGAGCAATGACTGTCACCCCAAGCTGCAGTTCCATGGCTAAGGTTCTGCCTTCTTTTCTTTTCACATGACAGCCTGGGTATGGTTTCTAAATCAAGCCCTTTCTGGTTTGATATTTGGTACTTTTGAAATGGCAGTAATTTGTCCTAGCTGAAATATGGTAATAAGCTTTAAAAAGATTTTCTTTAACGAGCTCAATGATTAAAACTCAGCTTAATTAAAAGCTAACATCCAAGATCTGTGTGTGTATGTGTGCATGTATGTTTGTGTTTAAAAGGCCTTCATGCTTTTGTTTTTTTTCTCTCCTAAGACTTTGTATTTTTTGATCAAAAGTTTTTTTTTTCTTCTCAGTTGACTGAATTCTATTTTCTTCATTTACTTCTGCTGTCTCTCATTTCTTTTGCACACTGTGCAGCATGGGGGACCTAAAGTAGTTTATAATAGCCTGGAATTTCTTAAAGAAAATGGAGAAGGTACCAGACTCCCTTTTGGGGAGAAGCCTCTGTTTTTCCTTATAGAACCCCAAGAGTGCAAACAGGCAAGTTTGTCTCAGCTCTTAAACTATTTACATTTGTATTTTGTTACCTGATTTTCTGACTAAAATAGAGTCTCTTGGGTTCTTAAGGAAGAGTGTAGTTTAGACACTTAAAAATGTCTCTGTTTAAAAAAAATTTTTTATTTGCGCTGTAAAAGTATCACATGGTCTAGCCTTATAATAATTCTCCTTCTCCGGAGACCCAGGATTCAGTGTGGGCTCTGCCCAGAGCTCAGACATACAGTTAAAAGATAGGTAGCCCTATCTATAAAACTGGTTTCCTTATAAAATCCTATGATAGATTTCTATAATTTTATGTTTGATTTGCCATCCATCTTTAATTTCCCTCTAGTACCACTGGAATTTTTCTCTCTGTACCTTGCACCTCTAGCACCACCAGATTTTTTCTGTCTGTACCTTGAGATTCACCTAAAAGTTGTTTCTTTTAACATGCAGATTAAGGAGTATTTAGCTGACAACTGCCAGGGTGTTGAAACAGGTTATCAAGAGTTGGCAAGTCTAAGATATGGGGGGAAAAAAAGGAGTCCTCATGAATCTGTAAGATGTACTTCTAACAGTATGCCTAATATGTCTATGTATTTATGTGTTGTATACACAATGTTTCACTACTGAAAATATATAAAAGAGCCCTAATTAATTAGCCTAAAGAAAAATAAAAGCACTTAAATCAAATACTTTATCAGAAAAAAGGAAAGACTAGTCAAATGCTTTTTCAAGTTTACGTGACTTAAGTAAAATCTTTAATAAATGAGCTAGCTTTAAAATTATTGCTAAAGTAATATTATAAATGTCTTAAGAATTGCCAGCATACATTTTTGTTTGCATTTATTGATCAAGCAATTTTATACTTATCCCTGCCAAATACTATAAGGTGTCAAAATTTGGCATTGGGGTCAACTGTAAACCTGGCCAAAAACAGAGTGATCTTTGCTTGTCTAATAAATAAGACATTGATATTGGTTTAATGAAAATAGCTACATCTTGAATTATTTACTAAAATTACCATGACTTCTAATCTTGTGACTTTAGGCAGTCTAGTGCACTTGTACGAAGGATATTTGTTTTGGGAAAGGACTGTTATTGTCTTTGTTTCAAAGCTAAGCTATAAATTCCTCCCTAAGTTATTAGATTGGTGTGAAAGTAACTGTGCTTACTGCATTGTTGAAGTTTGCTGTCTGATATTGGAATAGCTTCTTAAATAAATGTGGTTGTGTTATACATCATTTTGATGCTCATTTCTCTCTATATATTTATTTGCTAATGACTTGTTACTTGCAGTTTATTTTATGTTTATTTTAGACTATGGAAATGAAGCTAGACAAAAAGCACATTTGAGTAATTTTCTTATTCAAGTTCAAAATGGGTCATAAACCAATGGAGATAATTCACAACATCAACAACACATTTGGCCCAGGAACTGCTAACAAACGTACAGTGCAGTGGTGGTTTAAGAAGTT
The DNA here is from genome assembly GCF_028885655.2 of Pongo abelii. Taxonomy (NCBI): domain Eukaryota; kingdom Metazoa; phylum Chordata; class Mammalia; order Primates; family Hominidae; genus Pongo; species Pongo abelii. The sequence continues at coordinate 31,420,585 of NC_071985.2, read as the reverse complement.
TTGCAGAGGAGATGAGAGCCTTGAAGGCAAGGAGCATAGTGGCCAGCCATTGGAAGTTGACAACAACCAATTGAGAGCAATCATCAAAGCTGATCCTCTTACAACTAAACAAGAAGTTGCCAAAGAACTCAACATCAACCATTCTATCTATGATCATTTGGCATTTGAAGCAAATTGGAAAGGTGATAAAGCTTGATAAGTGGGTGCCCCATGAGCTGAGTAAAAATTTAAAAAATCGTCGTTTTGAAGTGTTGTCTTCTCTTATTCTATGTGACAGCAACAAACCATTTTTCAATTGGATTGTGACGTGTGATGATAAGTGAATTTTATACAACAAAAGGCAACAACCAGCTCAGTGATTGGATGGAGAAGAAGCTCCAAAGCACTTTCCAAAGACAAACTTGCACTAAAAAAGGTCATGGTCACTGTTTGGTGGTCTGCTGCTGGTCTGATCCACTACAGCTTTCCGAATCCTGGCAAAACCATTAAATCTGAGAAGTACGCTCAGCAAATTGATAAAATGCACTCACTGACAACTGTGATGCCTGAAACCAGCAATGGTCAACAGAAAGGGCCCAATTCTTCTCCATGACAGTGCCTGACAGTATGTTGCACACCAAAAGTTGAACAAATTGGGCTATGACGTTTTGCCTCATCTGCCATATTCATCTGACCTCTCGCCAACCGACTACCACTTCTTCAAGCATCTCAACAACTTTTTTCAGGGAAAAACGTTTCCACAATGAGCAGGATGCAGGAAGTGCTTTCCAAGAGTTTGTTGAATCCCAAAGAACAGATTTTTATGCTACAGGAATAAACAAACTTATTTTTCATTGGCAAAAATATGTTGATTATAATGGTTCCTATTTTGATTAATAAAGATGTGTTTGAGCCTAGTTGCAATGATTTAAAATTCATGGTCCAAAATCACAATTACATTTGAACCAACCTAGCATAGTTTGGCCTATGTGCAGGAATGAACAAGGACAGCTTGGAGGTTAGAAGCAAGATGGACTCAGTTAGGTTGGATCTTTTTCACTTTCTCAGTTATAATTTTGCAATGGCTATCATAGTTTTCAAAAATAATTTAGGTAAATGATTAAAATAAAACATTAGGTAAATATAATGAGATAAATACTTGTAGATAAACTTGTCATAATTTATAATCTAAAGTTATATTACTTTAAATAATAAATATTTTATTATTTGGGTATTTTCCAATAAAAATATATTGTAGGAAAACATTCTTTCTAAAAAGAAAAGTGTCCTTTTAAAAAAGTAAATAATTTTCGTCTAATTTAAAACTTAAAGCTTATTCAAAGATTATGTTTAAAACAAGGTAAAAGGAATCAGGAAATAAGACAGATGTAAAGCAAATTATAGAAATATACAGTTTTTTTGGTAAGAAAGCTTAAAGAGAAATAATTTGATATAAGAAAGAATCTTGTATGGTAAATTTAGTCCTAGAATAAAATGGTTGTTTCAGAAAGAAGGGTGTTCAGGACAAACTAGAAAGTCCAAGCATGTTATGAATGGGTCTGTGTAAGTCATACTAAGAAGCTTCATAAAAAGAAAACAAAAACAAAAACTTTTATATGATCAACTTGTCTGTAATTAAAGGGAAATTATAATGGTCTTTCTAGAGATTGGGTTTGATGTAAAAACCACACTTATACACAGAAGAATTGGTTAGAACAATACAGTTTTCTTAAAGGGTTGATTTACTCTTAATAAATTAGAAGAAATTTTAATTTTTTTAACCCAAAGATTAACTTTTATTACATCTCACCATTTTCAGTTTTTCTCCCCTTTTACATGGCATGAATTAGTAACAGTCTTCTTAAACTCATTTTCAGTTCATATAAGATTTTTTCCTTGGATTCTGTTTGTTGTTGCCTGATGCTAACAATATTTTTTTAAAGGTCTAAAGGAAATACTTTCTTCCACATAATATTCTGTGCCCTGCAAAAGGTCTTTTCTTTTGCCTTTTGATAACTGGCCTAACAGATTTTTTGTTTTATCAAAATAATTCCTGGGCCATTATTATTAAGTTTTGGTTGTCTTAGAAAAAAGATTTTAAAAGTTTCTTTTTAAATTAAGGTTATTACATCCATGTGTCTTTTTGTATGTGCTTTTGAAGTCTTTGTGACATTGAGTTATGGGGCTTTGACTCTTGGGTCTAAAAAGGACACCATGTCTTGCTAAATCTTAAATGCTGACAGCAATTAAAGCCTCATCTTCAGGCCTAGGAGAAAATGCCAATCAAATAAAGAGCATACCTGAGACACAGGGCCAGAAATTAAAGCTATTCAACTCCTCAAGTCCCAGAGACTGTAGCAAAAGAGGTGGGAGCATGAGACTGTAAGGGCCAATTTTGAAAGATAAAATAAGTTTAATTTCTCTATACATTAACCATTAATATCAAAGGCACACAGATGCAAAACCAGCATTTGGGCCTGTATGTCAGATTAACAAGGTTTTCTTCAAGCATTAACTGACTCCTTAATAAAGATTATAAAGGTAATAAAAAGCTTATGGAAGTTATATCTTATGGTCAATTTAAAATTTAATACATTGTTCATAAAATTTTCAAAAACAAATTTAATTGGCTTTACACTGTTTTTATTAGGGCTTACTGTTTGGAAAATTAAGTCTTCTCTCTCAAAGAATGAAGGTTTTCGTCATTTTTTGAAATCCTTGAGTTATCATTTTGGTTAAATAAATGACTTATTTGACAATGACTTGTGATCCTATTTTATGATATTGATAGGGACAGGGGGCAGAGAAATTCTAGGCAGAAAAGGGCAGGTTCCCAACAAAATCCACCCTCAAGCAGAAAATCCTGAAGCCCATGGCCCAATGTGAGAACTTCTATCCCTGTTTTCCCCTCAAATGTTGCCTTTTTCTAAACCATTCATGGCCCACTCCACCCCGTCTTGTACTTATAAAGAGCTCAGACTCAGCCAGCAGAGAGGAGAAGCAGCTGGACTTCAGGGACTACAGCTGAATTTTGGAGAGAAGCAGCTTGACTTCAGAGGAACAGCTTGATAGCATAACTTTGGAGAGGAATCTGGCCATAGATAGCCAGACTTTAGGGGAAGATTACCTACCTGCCCCATCCCCTTTTCAGCTCCCCTTCCTGCTGAGAGCCACTTTCACTGGCAATAAAATCTCTTGCATTCACCATCCTTCAATTCATTTATGCAACTTCATTTTTCCTGGACACTGGAGAAGAGTTCAGGAGCCACGAGTGTGGATACAAAAGGCTGTCACACTGGCCCTTTGCCTTCACTGGCAAAGAGGAGCCACCTCATTCAAAAAGGCAGAGGGCCTACTGAGCTGTTAACGCTTAAGCCATCCACTGACAGCAGAGCTAAAAGGACACTGTAACACATCCTCTGTGGCTTCGGGAGTTGCAGGCACACTGCCTGGACGCTGCCACAGAGCCTGCACAGAATTCACTCCTGCCAGCACCCAAAAGTCCTTGCCCCAGCTCCTGCACCTACTCATCTGTGTGTTCCCTCCCACCAGAGGTGGAATGCAGCAGGTCCAAGTGAGTAGAGTTTGATCCCACCAGCGCCGAAGCAGCTGGCTTGTTCCAGCACTCATGCACTCCAGTTCCCACTTTGTTTGCTTGCATGCTCTCTCCTGTGAGGAGCTGAGAGCAGCAGGATGAGTAAATGAGGCACCCCTGGTGTGAATCCCACAAAGGGGTCAGGGTAATATCCTGCTTCAATATCAAGTGTTTTAAACCTTTGATATTTGACAATCTTTCCAAAATGAAATTATAAATTATGTCTTTTTCTGACCTAATTAATCCTTTAAGATGTTAGGTTCCCTAAAGTCCAAAAATGACATATTTGGCTTATTCGATATAAAAATTATACCAGGAAACATTGTCAAATATGAAATGCTGTTTGACTTTCTTTGGGTTGTGTTTGTACAAATATGCTATTGGTATGTGTCCCAAAATTATGGGAAACTCCTATAATTCTGATATGATTTAGTGTACGTTATCAGTAATAATTATAATTGTTATGTCAAATTTTTGTGTGTCACAGTTTCCTTGTCAACTGTGTGACTATGGCCACCCCGAAACTCTGTTATCCACAGACAATTGTTTTGTTTTGGTCTTCTTTAGAAAGTGGTTTTATAATCAGATATATAACTCTAAGAGATATTCTTGAATGCAGATTTCTGATAACTATGGAGATTGTGACATCAGAATAGAGGAAAAACTTTCAGAACTCATGGAGAGCTGAAATGTTCATGAATATCAAGCAGAATAGGAATTAACTGCATGGACTGAACTAATAGAAGACTGAAATAATCTTCTTGACTTTTTGCTTAAAACGTTGCTGATTTTTGTTTTGTTTTTCAGAGTCAAGGAAATGATTCTTTTGAGCTATTGACAGCTTTCAACAGAAACTTGGAGCATATTTGTTTCTCTTTACCTGTTTTCTCCTGAATTTGGAAATTATTTGTCAATATTCTTAATTTCTGGCACTATAGTTACTTGAATACATGTAATAAGAGTCTGTTTTCATTTGTAACAGGACACCATTGGAGAAACTGGTTATTTACCAAGGCTTTGACTGGAATGGTGTGCTTTCCTTTAAGGAATTGAACTTGACTTATAGAACCAATAAAAGCCCCTTGAGAAAACTGGCCTCATACCTTTTCTATACAGTCCCTGCACAGGGTTCCTGACCTGTGGTAAGTAAAGGATGCCACTTTCTGACAGGCCCAGGAGCCCCAAATTATTTTGGAACCTCAAGAGGAGAGGAATTCACCCAACTTGTAGGTATTTGATGGTACAATTCCATAGCTGGACTCAGCTTTAAAAAAGTCTTGTCTGGGCTGGGCAAGGTGGCTCATGCCTGTAATCTCAGCACTTTGGGAGGCCAAGGCAGGCAGATCATGAGGTCAGGAGATCAAGACCATCCTGGCTAACATGGTGAAACCCCGTCTCTACTAAAAATACAAAAAATTAGCCAGGCATGGTGGCAGGCACCTGTAGTCCCTGCTACTCAGTAGACTGAGGCAGGAGAATGGTGTGAACCCGGGAGGCGCAGCTTGCAGTGAGCCGAGATCACGCCACTGCACTCCAGCCTGGGCGACAGAGCGAGACTCTGCCTCAAAAAAAAAAAAAAAAAAAGTCTTATTTGAGATTCCTTCTATGGAACAAAGTTTCATCAAAGCCAATTTAAAAAGCTTATGTGAAAAATAATTATTCTTGTTGCACTTTAAACAAATTATCTGGCCAAGTATAATAAAGCAAACCACTCCTACCATGATTTGTCTTTAGTAAAAATGGGAAACTGGACAGAGAAGCATTATGTTTCTAAAACTATAGTACATGGGTTGTCAGATTATAGTCTTGCCTAATGTTTTTCAATTTTTATTGTTTTCTACAGTTTGGACTGAATTCTAATTTTTCCTGGCTATAAATCTCCCAAATAATGTTTTCAATTTTTTTCTTCTTTCTTTTCTTTTTGTCCCCCATTTTTTCTAATTTGAAATCACTGAAAACTAAGCTGTGCTTTCTTAAAGCCCTGCAAACTGAAGCTAGACAACTTACATTTCGGAAAAAGATAACAGCAACCTATTTACATACCTAAGCCCCTTTCATACCTGCCTACTGATGTATGGATTTCGGAATAATGTGGCCTATATCAATATTCCAGGATTGTTCTTTTGGTTGTAGTTTTTCTCCTTCCTCCCTCTATTTTCTCTTCATAGGACATGAGACATCATAACCTGCTAAAAATGAGTTTTCCTAATAACTTGGGACCTACCTGTCTAAGAATAAACTGTTTTATCTATGAGAGATCAGACAAAAGCTGAGGCCAGAGACTCATTTTCTTCTAAAATGCTTTCTCCAGAAGATTTTTAAAAGTAAAGGGGGAAAATGTGAAAAAAATAAAAATAAATATTGGTGCCCCAAAATCACTAAGCTAAAGGGAAAAGTCAAGCTGGGAACTGCTTAGGGCAAACTTGCCTCTCATTCTATTCAAAGTCATCCCTCTGCTCACTGAGATAAATGCGTAGGATTGCCTCCTTTGGAAAGGCTTATCAGAAACTCAAAAGAATGTAGAACTGTTTGTCTCTCATCTCCCTGTGACCTGGAAGCCCCCTCCCTATTTGAGTTGTCCCACCTTTCTGGATAGAACCAATGTACATCTTACATATATTGATTGATGACTCATGTCTCCCTAAAATATATAAAACCAAGCTGTTCCCTGACCACCTTGGGCGCATGTCGTCAGGACCTCCTGAGGCTGTGTCACAGGCATGCATCCTCAAGCTTGACAAAATAAACTTTCTAAATTAACGGAGACCTGTCTCAGATATTTGGGGTTCACAATATTTTTATTTTAAGAACTAATTACTAAACTTTTCTTGTGGTTTTAACAAAAGAGTGTAGGTGGCATAGTCTAGTGAAAGGAACACTGGGCTGGGAGCTGAAAAAAATAGGTCATTTGTTCTTGTATATGCCACCTGCTGGATGATGATCTTGGGAGGGCCAAGTCTCAGTTTTCTAATTTGTAAGATGGAGTTATTGCTATCTGCCTTTCCATTCTATGGGGTTAATTGCTGGGATCAAATAAACTAATGAATGCAGCACTACACAAATATAATGCTAGTCAATACTTTGGAGAATGTTGAACAATTCTGTCTGAAGGTTAGTTATAATGATTTCTTCCCAAACCATCATGTCACTATTATAAGCCTCTTTGCCCTGTAATGAAAATAATTCCCAAAGGGATATACTTGCAATTTATTTCAAAATATTTCAAAAATTAGGGTGGATTGATGGATAAATAGTAGAATGGGTAGATATGCGACAAAGCAAGTATAGTAAATATAAATGACAATATCAAGGTGGTGGGTCTATAGGTGTTCGCTGTAAAATTTATTTAATTTACTATATGTTGTCTGAAATTTTTCACAATAAACTGTAGGGGTGTATGCTCATAGAAAGAAGAATAAACTCTTGTTTCCTTTAGTCATGTAAAAGCAAAGGGCTTAGTTAGACTTATTCACACAGGGAGAAACCTGTATTGATAGAGGAACACCAGTCGTATTATGCTAATTTAAATTCCAGCAGTTTTGTGTCAATTAATTATGTCATTAACACCAGTTAACAAAGCACAGCCAAGCCTAAGCACAGACCTCCTCCCAGCCTCCGAACAGCAACTGTTCTTCCAGAGCAGTTTGAACACAAAGCCAGGAGACAGCGGCTACAGTAACACCCTCAGCTTTGCATCTGTATTGCTGTGCGACCTTGAGAAAAGTATTTAATCTCTCCCTTCTTCAACTTCCCACTGGAAAATAGTGACTACTATTAAAGATCACAGGACCACTGAGGACATTACTGAATGATTTTTAAAGCACTCAGAAATGCCTTATACAAATTAAATGATTCTCTCTCTCGTTCCTATTAATTTCACTTTTGAGTATTTTCTGAGATATTTCTAAGAATTAAGATGCAGTTCAAAATTCACTCCCCTTCCCATCCTCCAGGGCCTAGCATAGTGCCTTATACATAGTAATAACTCAATAAATATGTATTGATTTGATCTGATAACCTAACAGTGTTAGAATGCATTTATTCGGAAAACATATTAGTCATTTGATCATTACAATTGCCTCGACCTAAAGCATACATGGCAAACCCTGAGACCTGTCTGATGCAGCAGAAACTAAGTTTGGATACTAATCCTAGGAGACCTTGAAGCGAAGGCAACATTATGTCTAGGGGTTGTTTTTTTTTTGCCCCCCCACAGTGATACATACCTCAGAGTCAAGAGAAGAGATAATAAATCTAATTGATCGCCTTGCACGTTATCTTGACACAGAGTCAGGCACAAACTGTACTGCAATATTTATATGAAAACCACACAGCGTCAACATGATGCCAGGGAAAAGAATAGACATTCTTAATTCTGAAAAACCATATTGGTAATCAATTAGAATGCGAGAGCAATTGAAAAGCTGTCCAATTTTCAATTGCAGTATAAGTTGGGAAACAATTTGAAAATAATAGCTCATACAAAGAGTTTTTGAAGCAGTCAATATGGACTTCATGTGAAGGGCAAATAGGAATTTGGCAACATATACTACATTCAGCTACATGCATCAGACAGTATCTGTAGCACCCGCTGAAGGGTCCCTCTCATGGCACAGTACGAAATCTTCCAGAATGTGGCTCTATTGAGACTCCGTTAAGTGGCATCATCACGGAGGAAGCATTTCCAATGAATGCACAGGACTGTGGACATTCCTATTAATCTATAAACATCACAAATGTATGTACATATGTGGTTTACTGAACTGATTCACTTTAGAAATGTTTATCTTTTGTGGCATAGCTATGCTATGAAACTGCTCATAAAATTGAAGATATTTCCCACCATTAACCTCAGACTCTGATCCATTGCTAGAATTCGTTTTTCCTTACACAAAAGCCTATATGGCTTGAGAAAACAAGACACAACAAAAATCTGCAGGTTGTTATTTATTTACATGAAGAAAACAAAGTTCTTTTTTATCACAAACCATGAAAACACAGAAAGTTGAAAGAACTCAATTATACATTTGAGTTTCAGAGGATGGTGTTTGTTTTTGAAAACTGGTAAGATCTGAGTGACCTAGGGGCAGAGGCATTCCAACCAGAGTGACTCCATCTTGAGTGAGGGCTAGGAAAAATGAGGCTGGGGCTTGCAGGGCTGCATTCCCAGGAAGTTAGGTATTCCTAGCCTCTAGTTGTTTACGGTTAAGGGAACATATTGATAACTTTTACTAAACAGACCCAGACTTAGCAGTGTCCTGATATCCCGATATCTTGAGAACAGAAGCATTCCTAATTTTGCTTTAAAGATAATAATGTCTATTCTTGCAAAATACAGTAATTAAAAAAATGAATCCTTTATCACAAACCCCTGTAGCAGAGCACATCTCCCCGTGATCTTTTTTCATCCTATATATAAATAAGTATCGTAACTAGGGTGGATGCGTTCCTCCTCTTACTTTCAGGGATGCCCTACTCTGTCTATGGAGTGGCTGTTCTTTCACCATTTTACTTTCTTAATAAACTTGCTTTTGCTTTGCACTGTGGACTCGCCCTGAATTCTTTCTTGCATGAGATCCAAGAACCATCTCTTGGGGTCTGGCTTGGGACCTCTTTCCAGTAAGACTAGTACAAATTATACAGAGGACCCACCTCGCCTACTGCCCCCACCTTGCTTACTCTTCCCCTTTGGGGGTCCTATTTGGTATTATACTCCACGTGATATATAGTACAAATACTTATTACCATTAAAAGCAAAAACAACTAATTGACTTGATATGTCATTTTACTGCAAATATTTTAAATCCCATTTTTACAGCAAATAGTATTTCAGAATGGAATAATTGTGCTATACCGCCTATCAAATTAAATTTTTTTTTTTTTTTTGAGGCCGAGTTTCACTCTTGTTGCCCAGACTGGAGTGCAATGGCACGATCTTGGCTCACTGCAACCTCCACCTCCCAGGCTCAAGCAATTCTCCTGTCTCAGCCTCCCAAGTAGCTGGGATTACAGGCACCCACCACCATGCCTAGCTAATTTTTTGTTATTTTTAGTAGAGATGGGGTTTCACCATGTTGGCCAGGCTGGTCTTGAACTCCTGACCTCGGGTGATCTGCCCACCTCGGCCTCCCAAAGTGCTGGGATTACAGGCGTGAGCCACCTTGCTCAGTCAAAAATATTTTTAAATATGCCGTATACTTTTTTTTGTTTGTTTCTTCTGTATGTATTATTCCTTCCTAACTCTCTTTAGAGGCATATTCTTACAATGATCTTAACAAGCAGACCAACATCCCTTTGGAATGATTTCAATGTAGTGTGCATGAAGATGTTCCGGATGGCTTCTGAAACTCCCTTCTAATCCTAGGTTTGCCATATTTGATAGAGACACATTTTCTGCGGGCCTCATTTACATACCCACACAAACGAAGAGCAGACAGCTGTTTGCCCACACTGACTGCACTTGTACCCACACAGACATGCAAATTAGGTGATGCATACTTAGTGCAGTTGTGTGTTTATTAAATTTACTCACTTCCTAATAGGCCTGCTTGACAGGGGCTGAAAGAAGACCTTTTAAATGTTGATCTAGAATGTAGGCAATAAATAAGGTGCTGTTTTGAAAAAGACACCTTGAAAAATCATTAATTAGGTGATTCCAGAGGCTGATTTTCTTAATCTTTAATTTTAGTGGCTAAATAAATACATTTTCCCCAAATGGTTAAAATGAGTTGAAGTTAAACAACTGTGAAATTTGACACTGTAAATAGCAGATTACTTTCCTCTATGCTCCAAGTCATCTCCAATCACTGTTGAGTCATTTATTTCAAATTTGAGTTCACCCTAAAAACAGATTTTCTTCTCCATTGATGATAATGTTGCATGTTAAGAAGGAAAATGCCAAAAAGAATGAGTGTCACTTTCTTTAGAAGAGAGGTTCCTAACCCAAGGGCAAGGGGTCCTTGAGGACCCCTGAAGAGTTTCTGTCAGTCCATGTGCACCAGGCATTGCCTATAGACTGAAGACAAAAACACCTGTTTTCCACGTGTATGTAAAGATAGTGACTAATAATGCTTTCTAAAAATTCATTTAAAAGTACACATATTGTCCAGGTGGAATCACACATTGCTTTCTATGTACTTCTCAAAGAGGCACTAAAATATAATTGCTGCCTTATACAGGTTATATAACTTTGAAAACTTTTTATTTAAAGATTCCCAGCCTCCAATTGGATATGATTATGAATTACTACTTTACATATGCTTTGCTTCGCTCCTGTTACCAAAAAAGAATAAATACAAGAACAAAAATCTATAATGCCTTAAAAGTCCCAAAACTCATCCTAAAATAGGAATAATCACATTACTTTCATGTCTTAGAATGCCTATTTCCTTCTAAACAGGCAACCTCAAGATCCCCACAAAGATAAAAACCCACCTAAGTAAGGCACCCCAATCACAGATCCAATAAGTACACGAAGGTCTGCATATGGCACTTGTGAATACGTTGACTTCTTTAATTTTGGTCAGGGGGAGGAGATCGGCAGGGAAAGGCCTTAGAGGCAAATTTACCATAGAATGTGCAACTTAGAAAAGTTAAACCTAACCCACTTTTCTAGCAGCAGAAATCAAATTGTTTTTTCCTGTTGTTATTATTTTACTGGAAGAATGTAGGCTGACTTCATAATAATCTTGTTTTCAAAGCCAGGATATGACATTTTTAGTCACCTCTTCTTTTGACTCTAGACAGGATGGCATTAAAATCATTCTGGACCAAAATACATCATCTCTCTTCTATTTTCAAAGATCTCGAGGGAAAACAGTTTCAGACTTTTTCAAGTTATAAATTTCAGTGTAATCTTCCCTGTCCAGGCCATCTTCAGAATTTCTAACCTCAATCCCCTTCATGCATTTTAAACTTACCCACTCGTTTTCCTCTCTTGGTGGTGGAAATTGGAAATATATGATCACATTTTTAATCTCTTATAACTTCTTATATCCCAGCATATTAATCACAAATCACTTCACCAAGCTGGGAAACTCAGACTTCTTAAATTTTGCCTTATGCCAAATTTTAACACCTTTTATGTGTCTGTGACCCTCCTAAGAATTACTTATCATTTTAGTGTATTTATAGGTAAAGGCCTTGACACTAAGTTTTGATCATCGTCAGTATAATGAGAGGTTTACTGAATTATTTCTTTTGTTTCTTCTCCTATTTGTGTTTTCAAGATCATGGTCTTGTAAAAGATACCGCAGAGCTGAATTAGATTCAACTTGTGAAATGAAAATTGCATCCTTTTCTGCAGTATTCCTGCATATCTACTCATTTCTCAAGCTAAGATTTTATTTTCCCAGAATCATCCATTATGAAATGAAAAACCCTTTAGATGAAGGTGTTTTCTGTTACACTAGATGGAAATGCAGCATGTCTTACTAAAAATAAATGCATTATGTACATTCCAAACAATTTTTTTTCTCTTCGTCATTATTTTCAATGAAGATCTCATTAATATTCTTAGCAGTTTGGTACTTTTTAGGGGCTCACCTTAAAAAATTTTTCTACTCATATCAATATAATTAAAGAAATTTATGAGAATAGTAAGTAGTGCCCCATAACAAGTATTAATAGTTGGAAGTACAGGAGATATACTTTCAGTCCCTAGGATCTTAGTGGTCATGGTACCTAAAACTTTAATTTTGATTCTAATCCTAACTTATCAGGATTTCAAGTTTCACATTTTTATTATCAGAGCAAAGTATTGGACTGGTCAGCATTCCAAGAGATTATTCTCTCGTTTGCTGATAACCAAGAACCTGAAAGCTCTTCCTGGCTTTGCAACTCTGAGGAACAACCTAAGAAGCTCAAGAAGCAGCCATGAGCAAATTTTCCTATTTTTTGAATTCCTGTTGCATTTTATTATTCATGGTATAAGGTATATCACTTAATTGTGTATTGTAATATTTTATCCAGTTTCTTCTTGTGTGTTAGTTTTCCCTCCCCAGTAGGATTTTAAAATATATTTATCATTAAATGATTATTTTATTAAATAGATGATGAATACCATTAAACGCTTAATAGATGAAGGGAAAGATGGGTACTAACATAAATCATTCGTTCTTAGTAAATGTTTTATCTATGCAGGCTTTTTATTGTCATATCACTTGGCTAGGTCTCTCTACCTCCAAGCGGCCATGTACTAAAAAATTGAGAACTAATTTTAAAGTTTGCCTACATAAAAAGCGGAACTAGTCTTTTTTTTCTTTTTTTCCTTTTTTCTTTTTTTTTTTTTGAGATGGAGTCTCACTCTGTTGCCCAGGCTAGAGTGCAGTGGTGCAATCTTGGCTCACTGCAACCTCTGCCTCCCAGGTTCAAGTGATTCTCCTGTCTCAGCCTCCCAGGTAGCTGGAATTACAGGTGCGCACCACCACACCTGGCTAATTTTTGTATTTTTAGTAGAGAGAGGGTTTCACCATGCTGGCCAGGCTGGTCTCGAACTCCTGAACTGAGGTGATCCACCTGCCTCGGCCTCCCAAAGTGCTGGGATTACAAGCATGAGCCACTGTGCCTGGCCCTGGGAACTAGTCTTTATTGAGGGCCAACACCATGCCGGGCTCTCTGTTAGGCACAAAATTTCACCTACTCTTAGAAACATATCCAGACAACTCCACACTTCTATCACAAATTCACCTTTCTACTGTCAGTGATTTCTGGGTATTCCCTTTGTTTGCATGTCTATGCTAAATCTTATCTCCATTAAAACACATGATTGACAATTTGCTGTATTTTTGCTCCATAACGAGTCTTTACCTGAGGTAATTGTTCAAAGAGATTAAGCCATAAAAGACCTTTTGGAGGAAGACGATTTGTTGGTTTTCATTTTTAAAGTTGACATAATAGTTTTACCAAATAGTTGTGCATCTTCCCATTTTCTTTTCGTGATGAACCAGGGGCTTCACGGAGCTCCAGGGTGTCCCCCCATGCAGCTGCTTAAGAAATAACCATTAATCAACATCCCCACAGCATCAAGGAAATAGCAGTGTTGAAATGGAATGTAGAGTTAAATAAAACTCTTGCTCCAGATTTCTTTAATGAAAGAACCTATTTTTTCCTTGGAGTAGCTCTGAAACAAGGTTCATTCTCCAGGCGAGAATGGTTGTGCTTTGTTAGTTGATTGCTTGTCACATAATTAGCTGACAGTCTGGCACCAGAATATTATGCGAGAATAGGACAACAATGCAGGGGAGTGTGATAAGGTTAAACAATTTGGAAGCCTTTCAACATTAAAGAAAACCCTGAAAAAATAGATCATACCCTGGTGTTGATCTTTTAAGCTAGAATCAGTTTGAGTCATACGATAGCTATAGAAGAAACGAACAGTGCCAATTTGCTATAGGTTTGGAAACATTTACCATAGGAAATGCAAAAGCTCCAATTTGATATTCCTATGCCTTCTTTTGTAGCGCAGAGAAGTGTCTGAACAAGTGGTTAAGTTCAGTGATTATAAGATTAGGGACCTGGTGTTTAAAACTCAAAACACTGATAACCACAGCATGTCTGTAAACTTAATGCTACTCCCTGAAAAATTTTAGGTTATTTTTCTCTCCATGACTTTATCTTTGCATGTCTTTTGTGGAGGATGGATTACTAAAACTCTAAAATCTATGATGCAAACATAAAAACTGAAGAGGGATATGAAAAAACAAGAGTGTTGAACCTATAACCCTGATTATCACTACTAGGTAGAAGCAGAAAAATATATCTTTTTAGGAGGAAAAAAAACTTAGCTGCATGTCTTTAGTAAGTTTGTTATGGCATTAAAAGTGAAGTCTGAATTTCTCTTCGAAAGGCAATATACTGTTCAATTGCTGCCATCTTATGTCTCAATCAATAACTGATCTTTTCATTCTTTTCTCTCCTTTTCTTTTCCAGGGTGGAGTTTGGTTCGCGGCTGTTTTGCCACCTTTTTCTCCTTCTGGGCTGTCAGATTTCTAAGGAGACCTGGAGGGAGAAAGCCTGAAGAACTTGTTAGTCCACAGCTGCCTCTCTGTCGAGGACGGTGGGTTTGATTAAAGGGGAGCGCCCCCCTGGCTTTCACAGATCGCATCAATCACGTTGATCAGCCCCCGAAAGGCAACATATTGTCTGGGACTCGGCCAAGGAGGGATATCAATTTCACAATTGCACTTATGTCTTTCAGCCAAGAACCAGTTTATTTTTGGCTACTGAAGTCTGAGATTCACTTTGGAAGCAGCATTTATATTTTTACGCTTTATGCCAGCCTCTCAGCGATAACTTTCCCTTTAGTCAAATAGAGGCATCTTTACATAGCAAATTTGCTCTGTCTCACTAGAGCTTGGAGTTACACATTTCTCCTTTAAGAATCATGTTTTATATTTTGCCAGAGTTTTGAAGCTTTTTTTTCTTTTCTATTATTAATTCTTACTTCTATAAAGAGAGAGTTCTTGTTGGAAGGGGTCCCCTTGCAAACAAAGCCCTTAGAAAACAGAACTGTCAGAACCAGCACTATTTTTTAAGAAAAGTTAAAGGAAAACAAGTGCAATGCTTAAACCTTCAGTTTCTGATGTGTGCTCATAGCAATAATAATGACACTTATCAGTAACACTGTAAGAAAGTCAAGTCCAATAGTTACATCCATTTTAAGTGTTTTTTAATATTATATTTTGCAAATTGTGGAGAAACTTTTATATACTATAGCTTAGAACCCCATCAAAATTTGTCGTAGTTTGCACACATAAAATTCTGACCCATGATTACTCTGTATTATTTCTTCACCTTTAAAATATGTACTCTTTTAAAAACCATCTATCACGGTTGCTTTTCTATTTCCCAATTTCTCATTCTGGACCTTACTGTTCTTGTCTGAAATTCTGGCTTATTTAAGGAATAAGATGCTTAACAGGAAATGTATTACAATGAAAATTAGATTAATCATTAAAACAAATATTCGCTGAGAAAAGACATTTAAAACATATCTTTTAGAGTTCATCAACAAAAAATACATCTTCCAACTACTGTAAATATCTTGCAAAACATTTTAGTTAATGAATTAGAGCAGATAATGAAAGTATATTATCTGGCTATTTTTCTTTTGTGACTTATATAATGAATTACAGAATTAAATTCACTGACTTTTTAAAATAAGTCCCCAGTTGGTTTTAGTTATTCCAAAATTTTAAAAACAATGTAAAAATTGAAAAGCCAAATAGTGTTAAATCCTCTTTTAGAAACAGCATCACTGTAGGCTTAATGGTTGGTAACTATAGCCTCTGTAAACTTCCTTAATAATAAATGATTAAATACCTATTTATTATGTATATTATTTCTGAGTTATATTTATTCAACAATGTAAACCTACTAGAAGATACTTTTCTTTTAATTCTAAATCTTAACAGGTAGATTTTAACACCAATTTCAAACACTAAATTAATATGTCATTTGAAGATTTTTTTCTCAAATATAACAGGTCTCAACTAGAACTGCTTAGGAAATACTGTTTGATCATGTTATTTTCTTCTGAATCATCAGAAGTAGGAGAAACTTTTTAAAAAATTATTTTCTCAGACAGCAAACCATAAAAAGCCATCATCACAATGTGTCCCTGAAAATTAACTCGAGATCTCAGCTTTAGTGTGATTATATTACAGGCATTTGGAACTGTAATAAATGCTGAAACCTTATTGTGTTTAAATGAGGTAAGATATGTTAACTACCATCAGCAATAACTATCTTTGAAATGTTCTGCTGGATTCTTTAATTACATTTAAATGCTTTCCTTAAATTATTTTAAAATAATTCCTTTTTGGGTTCTGGAAATATAAATGGCTCTTTTGAAACCTGTGTTTACAATTTAACCTTTACATCTATAAATGATCTTGTTTAATTTTTTTGGCAGAAGAACTATTTGATCTGCTATTTCTTTTCTGTTGATACAAAGTACCTGTACTGCAAAATCTAATTTTAATTTTAATATTTGTTATTTCTCCACAGTAGACTTCTGTGCAGTAAAGTTCATCTTGGAGGGCAAAAATGCTAATTAACACTTTCCTATTAACCAGTACTCTCATAAAAATTTTTATTTTTTAACCCCATGCCTTAAATCTATTTAAAAAATGACAGTGATATCTTTCACTCGATTACGTATAGAAGAAAGACAAACAATTAATGTCTGTCTAGTGGCATTATTTGTCATAGTGAGATGTGCTTGAAAAAACACAACGTGTCACATTTCTCTGAAATTTGGATTTTCATAAAGCAACTCTTTTAATGTAGTTTTGATGAATTGCATTCTTAACATTCTTATTCTTAATTTGAAAATGTTTGTTTCTTTCTAAATCATGTATTAAATCTCAGGATAGGAGGTAACATTAAAAAATGGAGGAAAGCTATTATTTGCCTAAATGAATCTCACAGCCTGTGATAATTTATCATTAATTTAACTGAGTTCCTTGACTTTCTTCATCTTGATTTTGCTGTTAGATATCTACTACTTCAATACATAGCCAATATTATCATGCACTGAACTAAGTCAGCAGTTTTGACATCTTCATTTCAATGTCCTTTTCTGTACCTTCAGCAATGTTAATGTTACAAATTATAAGAAGGCATATTAATAGCCATACCCAAGAAGCAGAAAGAAAAGTGCATTTTTTTAAACTAAGTACTAACTTGGGATTTCCCGGGCCCATTGTCAAGTCAGCCGAACCCACAGCTCCTCCATTGTGATGATAATGGATTCCGTGTTGTTGGCGCAAAGGTCGCGAGGTCACCGTAAGCTCCTTAATGGACTGTGAAATAAGTTTAACTGCATTAACCTCTCTGGATCACATGGGTGGCACCAACAGCCACTCCTGAAATTCTCATTCGCTTATAGAGACAATACCATTAGATTATTATATTTTCCATTTGGAATGGCAATAGGCTCAAAGTAATTATGCAGCTAAGCATTTCCATTAAGTGAATAGGACCTTAAAGAAGATTAACTAGAACATCTCTTTCATACAATATGTGGGCATGGGGTCGGACATTCTAAAAATTTCACCAGATTTTCAAATGCCTTAAATTCAGTGTCTAGTACACTAGGTTTTAAGCTGTCATTGGGTGAAAGGAAAACACCTTGTACATACCACTCTTTTCAAGCTAGGCAGTACATTTAGAGGATAAAAGTCTTTCCCATCTATTGGTTTTCTAAATTAAATCAGCTATGAAACCAAGAGAGCTGTGAGAACTGAGAACTTAGGGCAGAGAAAAGTACCTTGGAAGCCACATCTATCTTTCCCTGACTTGTAAGGACCCCCTCCCTATAGCAGAGATACTATTTTCCACAGGAATTTAAATGCTCTTGTTCTCATTTCTGCCTGCTGGTTATTGTGTTTAAAAGACCAAAATTATTTCCTTTGAAACTGCACAAAGCTAGGAAGCCCTTATTATCTGAAGGACAAGAATAATTGCAATTGGTTTACATAGATATAATCAGACATCTATTTACCCACAAGTTAAGCCCTGTTGGATAAGTATCCAAGTGAGATTTAAAGAGTACTATGGTCATCAGTATTATCATTAAAGTATCTCATTGTCATCCTGATATGACATAACAGAAAAAACACACCACATTAAACACATGTTTAAAATGCTATTTGATTTTTAGTGAGATATCATGAGCTGAAAAGTGCAAACAGACAGACTCTATTTCTTTGCTTCTAGAATGCATATTTTAATGTTTTGAAAATTAGGATCCAATTTGCAATCAATTTTTATATTCAGCATAATACTTTTATGAATTCTAGAAAATATAATTGAAGATGCCTTAAAAATGTAGTGAACTAATGGAAGACAGAAACATCCCTTCTTTAATCCTGATCTCTGTGTGTGCTTTAACCTTGGAAAAACTTTTTTGAGGATTTGATAGGAATTGATTATTGCTGTTTTCTAGAAATGAGAGAGAAGAAGCACGTGAGCTTGGCAGCTTGGCCCTTGGAGTATAAAACGGCATTATCTACGTTGTTCAAGAATTCTGATCGAATTACACTTCTGCTAAAGCCAAATACATCAAAATCTACTATTTGATTACAGTAGCTATTGTTATTTTAAAATATTTTTTAAAAGTCGTAGCCTCTTTCCCTGAGATTTGCTTTGCTTTATTTGGCCAAAGCTATTATGATCGCCATTGTCACCCACCAAATGGATCAGTCAGCTTACTATTTACTCATTCAAAAAGCAATTATTGCACACTTTCTGTATGCCAAGCGCTTTTGATATGCAGACATTCCAGTAATGGGGACTGGCAAGTAAATCAGCAAGTGTTATGATTGAGGCCTGCACAGGCCATGTGGGAACTCAGAGAAAGGCATCCATCATGTTATTTTCTAACAGTTAAAGTAAAATCATGTTTCACGTTTCCATATCCCCCTTCTTGCTTCAGCTCACAATAAAACCACTACTCAGGAGGCTTGGAGCTATGTTTCCTGAACATGACATGCCTACTTTGCTCCCCTTCTAACTTCCTGAGATGGCTCTCCCAACCTGCCACTTGATGGTAGTCTGATGCTCTTCTGTATGGACAGCCTACAAATGTGTTCAAGATACCAGACATGACATGTGAGTTGCCTGCATGTCTCAGGACCCATTGTCTAATCAATTAATTAGTCTACAAATATATACAGAGCACCTAGTATGTAACAGCAAGGAGCTGGTTGGGCTTTTTCACTCAAATGTATGTTTGGAGTTTGGATTGATGAGGATGTAGTAAACTATCATATGATGCGTGAGTAAAGGAAGCCAAGTATTTTCAATATTGGTCAGCAGTCAGCCAACAAATAGTACTAACGCACTGTGATAAATATGAAATGCCGAACCCTTAGTGTGATGCCTGCATTTCTGTTGCACTCCTTGTGCTGTCAAGAATACAAAGACACTCTATAGAGTGGATGAAACTCATTGAAAATTCCACAGTATATCCAAAACATATAAAAAGAAATATGTTCCATGACCAAGTGGAATTTTTCCCAAGGATAAAAGGTTAATTTAATATTAAATTCTGAAATCAATTAATGTAAAACATTGTATCCAATAGGCTTAAATCCTGAGGTCAATTAATGTAAAATGTTATATAATTTAATATTCTGAAATCAATTAATGCAAAACATCATATCAATAGAATGAAAAACAAAAACCATAAGATCATCTCAACAGATGCAGAAAAAGCATTTAACAAAATCCAACATTATTTTGTAATAAAAACTTTCAACAAACTAGGAACATCTACAAGAAAACCCCATAGCTAACATTATACTTAATGGTAAAAGACTGGATAGTTTCTCCCTTTAGATCAGAAATAAGACAAGAATATTTGATCTTGCCACTTCTATTCAATATTTGTACTAAAGATTTAAGCTAGGGTAATTAGGCAAGAAAAAGAAAAAGAAATAAAGGGAATGCAGATGGGAATGGAAGAAGTAAAACTATCTCTATCCACAGATTACATGACCTTGTACTTAGAAAATCCTGAATAATCCACTAAAAAAACTATTAGAATCAATATGTTAGTTCAGCAAGGTTGGTTGTAGGACACAAGATCAATATACAAAAGCCAATTCTACTTCCATACACTCATAGTGAACAATCTGAAAAAGAAATTAAGAAAACAATTCCCCTCACAATAGCTTTATAAAGAATAAAATACTTACAAAGAAATGGAATAAAAGAAGTACAAAACTTATACTCTGAACCCTACAAACATTGTTGAACATAAAGGAAACCAAATAATGGCAAAACTTTTAGGTTCATAGATCAGAAGACAACAGTTCAGATGGTAATATTCCACAAACTGATACATAGGATTAACACAATCCTTACGATTTACAGGTATCTCAGCTGATTTCTTTTCTTTTTTCTTTTCCTTTTTTTTTTTTTTTTTTGAGACAGAGTCTTCTCTGTTGCCCAGGCTGGAGTGCAATGGCATGATCTCAGCTCACTGCAACCTCTGCCTTCCAGGTTCAAGCGATTCACCTGCCTCAGTTTCCTGAGTAGCTGGGATTACAGGCATCCACCACCATGCTCAGCTAATTTTGTATTTTTAGTAGAGATGGGGTTTCACCATCTTGGCCAGGCTGGTCTTGAACGCCTGACCTTGTGATCCACCTGCCTTGGCATCCCAAAGTGCTGGGATTACAAGTGTGAGCTACAGCACCCAGCCCCCAGCTGATTTCTTTGTAGATATTAACAATTTAATACTAAAATTCACATGTAATTGCAAGGGGCCAAAAATAGCAAAAACAGTCCTGAAGAAAGTAAGGTTGGAGAATTCAGATTTCAAAACTTACTACAAAGTGACAGTATTCAAAACAGTGCGGCACTGGCACAAGAATGAACATATAGCTCCATGGAATGGAAGTGAGACTTCAGAAATAAACCCATACATCTATGATCAATTGATTTTCAATAAGGTGCTAACACCATTCAATAGGAAAAGAATAATTTTGTGGGTTTTTTTTTAACAAATGGCACAGAGATAACAATAGTCACATGTAAAAAGATAAAGTTGGATCCCTACTTCACGTAGTGTATAGAAATTAACTCAAAATGGTTCAAAGACCTAGATGAAAGAATTAAAACTATACAGTTTTTTGAAAAAATATAGGTCTAAATCTTCATAATCTTGGATTTGGCAAATTGTTCTCAGAGATGGAACAAAAAGCATGAGCAAAAAAAGAAAAAAAGAAAAAATAGATGAATTGAATGTCACTGATATTAAATATTGTTTCTCTTCAAAGAACACCATCAAGAAGTAGAAAAGACAACCCACAGAATGGGAGAATATATTTGCAAATTATGTGCCCAAAAAGGGCCTGGTATATCGAATATATAGCTTTTATAATTCAATCATGTAAAACAACTCAATTTTTAAAATGGACAAAAGATCTGAATATACATTTCTCCAGAGAATAGGGTACAAATGGCCAATAAACCCATGAAAAGATGGTCAACATCCTTAGTTATAAAAAAAATGTAAACCAAAATCACAATGATATATCACTTCACACCCGCTAGGCTGACTAGAATTAAAAAGTCAGAGAGTAACAAGTGTTGAAGAGGATAAGGATAAAGCATAACACTCATACACTACTGATGGGAATGTAAAATGGTACATGTACTTTAAAAACAATCTGGCAGTTTCTCAAATGATTAAACATAGAGTTACTATGTGACCTAGCAATTCTACTTTTAGGTATATATCCAAGAGAAATGAAAATATATGTCCACAAAAAAGCTTGTTCATGAACGTTCATATCAGCATCATTCATAATAGTCAAAAGGTGGAAATAACCCAAATGACTATCAAGGGACAAATGGATTTTAAAATACAGTATGCCCATACAATGGAATATTATTCCATCTAAAAAAGAATTAAGGTATTGATACATGCTGCAACACAGACAAACCTTGAAAACTTTACGTGAAGGAAAACAAGTCAGTCACATAACATCCACACATCCTATGATTCCAGTCCTATGAAGGTCCAGAATAGGGAAATCTGAGACAGAAAGTAAATTATTGGTTGCTTAGGGCTGAGGGATGAGATGGAGGTTGGTGGGTAGGAGATGATAGCTAAAGGGTACGAGGTTTTATTTTGAGGCAAAGAAAATGTTTTAAACTTGACTGTGGGGATGGTTTTACATGTCCATAAACATATTAAAATCTATTGAATTGTACGCTTTCAAATGGGTGAATTTTATGGTAGGTGAATTATAATAAAGCTGTTTTCAAACAGAAGATAACTCTATATTGTATATTTTAAGACATGTACTCTGGAATTACCTAATTGCCCTTCAGAAATGTGAAATTATTTTCTAGCAATAAAAGTGCAAGATAAAGAATTTGTTGTTCTCAGAATTATACCTTAGGAATCAGATTGAGGTGGGAGTTAAAATATTTGGCAGCAGGTCTCTGAGGTGCTAAGCAACTTGAGGTTTTACGTGCAAAAAGTCTAGGTTGGATTAACTTCTGCTCGTATATCTAGGTTTGTTCATGCAAGACTAGGAACCTGAGATATTCAATCCTAAAAATTAAACATATTTCAGTGCCATTCTTCTGAATATCATTGTTTGAGAGCAGCTGTTGCCTCAGTTTTGCTCTTTTTCCCTTGTAAGTTGGACATTAGCATAATTCTTGTTCCCATATGGTATTTTGCAGTTCCCAAGTTGGTACATGCTTCTCTTTTCTCTGGAGTTTTTAAATAACAGCTGATTTTCTCTATATTAGATGCAAGTGACACATCACTTCGAAAGCCAGAAATAATATTAGTTTTAATATTCTAAAACAGAGCAATATTTAACAAGTAAGTGAATAATCACTTCAGGATAAATACAGCCATCATGCTCAAAGAGAGACCCTGAGATCCATTTCTTGTCCTTGCAGAGAAGAGAGATAATGTGTGAATGTGTCTTTATGTAAGTGTCCTCACTGAAGTTTATTTGCTTCAGGTCTTAAGGTGGTGAAGCATTTTGCAATGAAGGCACTTGCAGCTTTACATCGTTCTGTCTGAGGAGCTTTACCTTCACAGGTCTTGCTCCCATTAGTACCCACTGAATGATGGATTTTTGATCCACATAGGCATTTTTCATATATCAGAAGACAATTTTTAAAAGCTGGAAGATACCTATATTAATTTCACACTCTTCAAGGACATTTGAAAACTCCCTAGAGGTCTGTTTCCTTTTCTGACCTCAATGTACATGGTCAAAGAAAATATTGAGCACTTACAGAGTGCTTGCCCCTTCATCTTTAGAAAGGAATGTTTCCGAAAATCCTGTGGAATGTTTTACTGAAATTGGCCTAGTGACGAATGTTTTAAGAAAAGCACAACATCAAGACTCAGTTATATAGTCAAGTGGCTCAGTCATGCAACCATTTCTACATCAGATGCCTACCACATGCAGGGCACTGAGCTAATTATAGTGAGAGGGCTACAGGAATATACAAGACTTGCCCCCCAAGAGGAGTGAGGGAGATGACAGGCATACATAGCCATAATATTGGGCTATATGGAATGAAAGTCTTGAAAATGTACAAAATAAGAGGAGTAGAAACAAATTTCTGTGGGAATTCTGAGTGAGAAGAAATCATGCGATCAAGAAATCAATTATCTCCAGGGAGGTGGTAGTATTCGAGTTGGAGCTTGAAGATGGATTGTACTTCAACAAGGTAAAGGGGTGGTGGTGACATTAAAGAAAAAAGCAAGTGATGAACAAAGAGACACAAAGTTTGGGATCTTTTAAGGAAAGATGAATAATTATGTTTGGCTGTACCACAGAAGATTAATAAGAAAGAAGTCTGGAAAGTAAGTTGAAGACAGATCATGAATAAGATAATGCCAATGAAAGGAAATTGGATTTTACAAAGAGTATGTTAATTAACAGACTATTGCAATTAGTCCAGACAAGTGTTAGTGAGAGTTTTCTAAATATAAACTGACATTTTAGCAGCAGAATACATAGGAGTTGGAGACTGACTGGATATAGAGTAAGAAAAAGCAAGGAAAGAGTCAAAGATCACACCTGAGTACCAAGGTTAGGATGTGAAATAGAAATAGAATACATTAACCAAAAAAAAAAAAAAAAAAAAAAAAAAAAGCCAAGTTTGAGGAGAGAGACTATGGGTTAGGTTTGCGAAAATGAGATTGAACATTTCAGGCTTTCCAAAAGGACATCTCAAGTGGAAGTGTGAAATCAGAGTTTGAAGAGAGGATGGGACTACAGATTATAGATTTAGTGTTTACATACATATCAATGATGGCTTAGTTTCTCGAACTGATAAATTACACATAAAATGAATGAATTACATGTAAAATGAAATAATTTAAGAAATGGTGCTAGGAAATAAAAGGGATCACTAAAGAAAAAAATATAGGTGAAAAAAAAAAAAAACAGAGACAAGCCATGGATATGATTAAGAATATTCAAATTTCTAAATCAGGGAGGAAGAGGAGTCAGAGATCCAGACAAAGTGGCATTGAAGAGGTAAGATAGAAAGTGGAAGAGAATTTCAAAGAAGAGAAGTTAAATAGGAGACATGGAGGAACAATGATGATGGATACATAGTTAGTGATTTGATGGTGAGGAAGCTGCTTGGAGCAAAATCAGCAAATAACAAATTGAATGTGTAATAATACTGCTATAATCTCAAGGTCTGTTTCCCCCCAAAATTCATATGTTGAACTCCTAACCCCAAAGTGAGGACATTAGGAGATAGAGCCTAAGTCCTCTCTGCCCTCGTGAATGGGATTAGCGCCCTTATAAAGGAGAGACCCCGGAGAGATCCCTCCCTGCTTCCACTATGCAAAGTCATAGCAAAAAGATGGTGGTCTAGGAGCATGATCCTCACTAGGCACCAAATCTGCTGGTTCCTTGATCTTAAACTTCCTAGCCTCCGGAACTGTGAGAGATAAATTTCTGTTGTTTATGAACCACCCAGGTTATGATATTTTGTTAATGTCTAGTAATATAGGAAATTTCACTACTAAAGTTAGTTTTCAAACAAAATTTCTAACTTAAATACCAGTTGCAGAAAGCCAAGTATGAAACCAACAGAAAATAAGCAATAGATTAGAGAATAGGCTAATTATCACTTAGAGTGTAATTAATGCACCTTATAATTAATTAATAGAGACTAATCTCAATAAGACCCTGAAATTCCTACATCATTTGTAGGTGGATCAATTTTATATAACCATCTTTATTAAAAAAGAAAAGTGACCAAAGTTTTGAATTTAAAAAAGGAAAATGTAAAGATCAGCTTTAATCTTTATAACTGTAATAAAACGGAGACTACTTTTTACTAAATTCAAAGGTTAAATAAAGGAATCAAGAAAGAGAAAAGGTAGATACAAGGTAATCATTTTTAAACTTCAGAAGATTAAACATACCCAAGAGACAGACTATGAAACTCTATGCAAACCCTCTCCTTTCACCAATAACAAATTTACCTTTTACTTAGTTCTTTTTCTTTTTTCTAAATATACACCATGTGAAAAATCTTTCCCTGCAAGTATTTTAATCAAAGTTCTAGGAAGCAAAAGCTGCAAATTTAGCAAATTGCTTCCTTTTTTATTTTCTAAGTAAGCGAGTGTCTCAAATATAAAGGCCATTTCATTTGGCTCATGGGGAAGCCCTTCTGTTTGTTAAGGTACCTATATTTAGTTAGGAGAAGATAATTCTATAACTGCTTTGAAGGGTAACCTTGATTGTTCTGATGAAATATTCAGTTACACAATCTTAAGCATCGTTACTGTACTAAAAATGCACACAAGTGTTGGAGGAATGTGACTGAGGAAACTCTTCCCCAGATTCATGGACATTTCATGTGTCTGTTTACATTTTCCATTTAAACATAAGATTTCTTTTCCTTGAATATACACAAACCTTCTTTTAATGTTAAATTTCATATTTCTTACAGTTTGAGGACTTTTCACAGCACTTATTTCACTTGATTCTTTTAAAAAATCCTGTTTGGCAAGCAAAGATAATGGTTGCCATGTCACAGATGAAGAAAATGACTCTTTTAGAAGGTGAATTGACTGAACAGAGGGTCGGCTGCAGGCGGGCAGCAGGGCCCTTCCTTTCCCCACAGGTGGGGAACACTTGTGTTTCCTTTGTTGACTTCTTTAGCTTATGTCTTCCACGATGAAATGTTAACTTCCTAAACGCTCTGCAGTTCATCGCTACACTCTTCCTCCATATCTAGAACGTGGCCTGGCACATATTAGATGCTCAATCATCATTTTAAAATAAACGAATAGTGATCCATTAAAGTAACGTGGATAAACATCAACAACAATAGCTGCTTTCAGGAAAAAAGGGCAGACTCTGAATTATGAAGAATGTGAGAAACTTAGATCAGGATCATGAAGATTGCGTACTTTTACTTTTTAGGGCAGCTTTATTGAGGGACAAATCACCCATTTTATTTTTTAGTTTTACTGAGGTATGATTGATATAAAAAATGGCACACGTTTAAGGTATACATCTTCATGAGTTAAGACATATGCATCCACCCATGATGCCATCACCATAACCAAAGGTTAAATGCATCCATCAAATATATCCATCACCTCCAGAAATTGCCTTGTGCTATTTTGTAAATCATCCATTTAAAATTTATAATTCAGGCTGGGCACAGTGGCTTATACCTGTAATCTCTCCACTGAGGTCCAGGCAGGAGGGTCACTTGAGCCCAGGAGTTTGAGACCAGCCTGCACAACATGATAAGATTGTCTCTACAAAAAATTTAAAAGTTAGCCAGGCATGGTGGCGCACACCTGCAGTCTCAGCTATTCAGGAGGCTGAGGTGGGAGGATAGCTTGAGCCTGGGAGGTCAAGGCTGCAGTGAGCCCTGATCATAATACTGCAGTCCAGCCTGGGTGATAGAGGGAGACCCCCATCTCAAAAACAAAAGTGCTAATTTCTACTAGACTTCTAGTTAGTTACTGTATCAGAAGACATGTAAAAATTATAGGGCAGATCATGAGTGTTGAAACTTTGAATAATTGTATTTCCCCGAGTGTTTATTTTTGCAATCTCTTGTTATAATTTGCACCACTTCCCTCTCCCAGATTATGTTTGTGCTTGTTTGTACTGGAGACCATGGAAGAGCATCACAGGAGAAATTGTGCCTCCTTCGCCATCCAGGCTGAGTTGGGGGTGGGGAAAGGGGTGCAGGAGTGGAGCTATGTAGTGGTGGCAGCTAGCATAAGGAGAAGGAAGTTCTGGCTGAGGTTCTGTGACTTGGTGCAAGAAAGAAAGCAGAATATGGAAGATCTGTCTGACTCTGAGAAGTCGCACCTGGACCCAGCAGATGGAAAGCTCCTGGGAAGTTCTCCAGTACTAAGGGACAAATCTTGGCAATTCCATTAGCTATCTTTGTGACCTTGAAAGTGTAACTTAAGCCTCTTCGTGCCTCAGCTTCTGTAAAATAGGTATAATAATAGAGTTGTAAAATTAAATAAGTCAGTATATGTGAGGCATAAGTAAGCATTACATAAATGTTATATATTATGATTCTGTATCTATCTATCTACATGCAACTTGCAATGTCTGGGAGACATAACAGAAATATGGCTAGAAGATAGTTGGAAATATATTCGAGAAAGCATTCAAGTCTAGACGTATAAAACTGGGAGAAAAACACAAATATAATACCTGCATTTGATAGGTAGGAAGTAAAGAAAAAACAAAGCCAGTAAAGAGGATTTGAGTGTGTAATGGGTTAAAAGTGCAAAAAACAGGGTAACATACATTAGAAACCAAGAAAAAAATAAGTTTTAAGAAGGATGAGGTGCGCAACATTTAGTTCCACCCTAAGTCTTGATATTCCTTAGACAATTTCTGTTTCACCTACAGTCCCAGCATAAAAGTATCTAATTTTGATGTTAAGTTATGTAGTTACACTATCAAAATTACACAAGGTGGCCAAGAGTTCTGAGAACATGGGAATTGAGACAAGATCATGGACTATTTTGAGAAAACAGGGTTAACAGGAGTCCTATTACAGACAGAAAGGTGGTCAGAAAGTAAAGATATTAACTTTGAGAAGTTTCAAGACAAGAGGAAAGAGATAAGGCTACCAAATTTAGCAAAGAAAAATACAGGATACTGGTTAAATATGGAATACTTGGGACATGCTTATACTAAAAAGTTATTTGTTTATAAGAAAGTCAAATTTGACTAGGTATCGTGTGTGTGTGTGTGTGTGTGTGTGTGTGTGTGTATTTCCTTTTTTTTTTTTTTTTCAGACAGAGTCTCACTCTGTCGCTCAGGCTGGAGTGCAGTGGTGCGACCTCAGCTCACTACAACCTCCACCTCCCAGGTTCAAGCAATTCTCATGCCACAGCCTACTGAGCAGCTGGGATTACAGGAGGACGCCACCACGACCGGCTCACTTTTGTATTTTTAGTAGAGATGGGGTTTCACCATGTTGGCCAGGCTGGTCTCCAACTCCTGACCTCAAGTGATCCACCTGCCTCAGCTTCCCAAATTGCTGGGATCACAGGCGTGAGCCACCACACCCGGCCTGGTATCTTCTATTTTATCTGGCAATGCTAGAAGGAGAAAGAAAAAATAGTAACTCTAAAAACTGCATGTATTAAGGGAAGATGTATAAAGATTTAAACTATGAAAATGTTATGTCTGAAAAATCCCAAAGATGAATTTTTTGTTTTGTTGATAAGGGGTATTGTATAGGAATCAAGAGCCTGGTAGATAGAAGTCTTAGATGTGGAGCTGCCTAGATTCAAATTCTGACTCTACCACTTCCTAGCTGGGGCAAGTGACTAAACCTCCTAGCTAAGGCAAAAGACTAAACCTCTGTGTCTTAGTTTTATAGTTTTACAATAACTAATGATTTTTAACACGCTTAGAACAATGTAAGTATATAGAACTTGAATTTATAACATGGCAAGTGATAAGTATATGTTAAGTAAATAAAAATTTTAAATTGTTACTGGTAAATAAATATTGCTTTTTTTCTGAAACACTAATACTCCCTTTGAAAGCCTAAAATAATAAACCTTCAAGCAAAATGTCTTTGAAAACAGAAATTGAGAAGCGGGGAATATTCCTTTCTACTTTCTACCTTTCTAATGGTTGAATATGTTTACCGAGAGAATGTATCACATTTTGTAAAGACACAAAAAAGCACAAATATTTCTATCTTCTGCAAAGTATAATAGCGGGGTGTGTTCACGATCAATAGTTTCTCTAGAAAATACTGTAGCAGAAAGGTAAAGAATAGTCAATAATTCGTACAGCTGCTTTAAGGGGTCAGCTGTAAATTACTAAAGTGGTCCCATAGCAATGAAGACAAATGAGAATAATAACAAGTGGCTAAGAACAATCTATGTCATTTTAATAATTTAAATCATAAAAATAATATAAAAAACCTTTAATGCTAAAAATGTTAATTCCTGACCCTTGTCTAATGGAATTCGATAATGTAATTAGAAAAAAGCTAATACAGTTGATGTGAAGTTAAACATACCTGTCTTCTGTTGAGTCCTCCCAACTTGTATTATCACTGCATAGCTCAAGTGCCAGGAAAGCAGCTAGAGACAGGAGCCATTCTACCTGTCTTTGATAGCAGCACTTTTGCCAATCTACAAAATGCCAAATAATAAAGACAAAACAAGAGAAGTGATTAAGAGTAAGAAGCAGAAAGGAATAGAAAGTCTTGAAAGGTTTTTGAAATAACTCTGATCCTCAGAACATACATCCATCATATTTTCAAGTTTTTTGACTGTATCTTTAAAAACCTCCCAGAGGAAAGGATGCTTTCCTGAATGAGCTTATATACTTCATTAGACCAATAAGAAGTATAGATTTCCCTTTTTTGCCTTGGCTTCTAGGAGGCTTAAAACTGAATTTAGTGACCAATTGCTGTATGGTCCTCAAAGTTTTGAATGATATTCATACTTTAAAATATCTAAATCAAATGATTATTTTATCTCTGCTTTGTATTTTTAATACAAAGACACCTCATTAAAAAAGTCAGAGTACAACTTTTTTAAAAAAAGAAAGATTTCTAAGGTACTAGATTCCAAATCTCTCTAGACCTCTCACCAGACATACAAACCTCTCCACCCTCACACAAACTTATTACCACCACTGCCCCCCGACCAAAATCTTGAGTTACCTTGTGTTTTTTAGTCAACTAGGGGGAATCTTATCTAGAAATAGGATTTTTTAACATTCTATGAATTAGTAAGATTGATTTCTTTTTGCTTCTTTTTTAAGACAGTAAAGTGCTAATGGAGAGTCAATAGAAATAGCTGAAAGACAGCATCAGTATATAATAATCTATAATATGGATTATAAAATCAATTTTTCAATATGACTTGAGCAAACTCTTCTTAAGGGAGGTTAGGAACTGTTGTGATAAACACAAATCATTGTTTTTTCTCTTTTCACTTGCAAAGTATATTTCATTCTTTGAGTAGCATTTCATTTAAAATATGAATATGACATAATAATAAAGACTGAGCCCAGCCCCTATGGGAACTGGTCAGTTGGTATGGTTTTATTACAGTAAATTATTCTTAAAACCCAGAGAAACTTGAGATTATATATATAATAAATATTATATATAATATAAATATAATTAGTATGCAATTAAAAACAGAATCAAAGTTACATTGTAGAATGATAATAAGATAATATTCTAAACTTTCACTAAGAATCAGAAATACATATGCCTGGAACTTACCTTGGAGATGCTGATTCATTAAGCCTCAAATGGTGTGATTCTGGCACGCAGCTAGGCTCAGAACTTGAAAGCAGACCACAACAATTCTGGAGAACCTGAGGAAATGATCAGACATGAAGAAAACAAGTGTGCATAAAAGATGTTCATCATTGCATTGTTTAAAATAGAAAATTCGTGAACTGCTAAGTAAACCATTTTATATATAAATGGTCTAGCATCTGGCTGTTCAGAATTAGGAACACAGAGAATTTAAGAACGTAGGAACTCATCATCATAATAGCATCCACTGGAATCTAGCTCCATAGAGGCAGGGACTTTTGTCTCTTTGGTTCACTGCTCTCCCCTCAGATACCTAAATAATGTGTGACATAAAATATGTGGTCATTTAAATACTTGTTGGATAAAGGAATGAATAAATAACTTTAAAAATAAGATAAAACACCACACATCACTAAAAGGTTAACTAAAGATAAAAATCATTAAAAAGTTGAAGAAAATATGTTTTTCATTCTGAAAAATAAATAAATAAAAGCCAAGTAAAAAAATTTCAAGTGTGAATCTATGCTCAAGGCATCTGTTAAGCTACTATGTGGTAAAGCACATAATTTAAGTTTTGACTACAGAAATTGCGGACTCATGACAACATTTACTCACCTATTCTTCTAGATCAAAAGCCTTAGAGTACAGTCAGTCAGGCAAGGGTAGAAAGGTTGGATTTTGGCAGGAAAATGCCAGAGATGAGATCCAAAGAAACTCATAGAAAGACTGGACATGTCTCTGAAAAAGCTGCGATTGCGATTACAACTTGCTTGCCTCCTCCCCGTAAATGCTTCCTAAGATTTAACCTGAGCCTTGACACTTAGCTGTGCTTCTCGTGAATGCGGAGGGCACTCTGGCTCTCAGTGCTTCTTCCACAGCAAAGAAGGCCTATTGGGCACATAAGGTGTGCATAAATGCTTGATGATTGACTGGTTGATTGGAAAGAGGAAGATATGAGTCTGGAGGACAGACTGTCAGTTCCAGATGGTCCCCTGAGGATCAGCAGGAAGCAATCCAGAAATCTCTGCCCCATAAAAAACACAGGCTGTCAATTATATGCATCAAGCAGTGTTGAGAAGAGGCAAAGTGGAAGCAAAAAAGAACTAAGAAGTGGTTCTTCTTGAATGTGTGGCTTTGCAGTATCTCCATTCCCCTTTTCCAATTTGCAGGGCATTCCCAAGCACTTTGGTCCACGTGCAGCCCCTTGAGTGTCTACACATCTCTTCATGTTTTAGATGTGCTTGAAGTAAAAACAAATTGGTTTCATGATCCTATTTCTGTTTTTTCCCAAAGCACTGTCCTTTCAATAATTTTTCCTCATTTTTTTTAAAAAAGTTTATTTGCTGCCAAAGAGAAAGTGTAGGTCTTTGTTATTAATGTTGTAGAAATACAAATATGTCCACCTCAGAAAGGAGTCTTCATTAACTCCCATAGCCCAGAAAATTAAGGCATGCCTCATCAGGATCCAAGCTTGCTGTCGACAAAATTGCAAGGGACTAGTTGAGTTGCTGGGGTTCATAATGCTGATAGAGCGGTTTCCACGTGAATGAAGGATAAACAGCGATTAATTTCAGCCAATAAATAATGGTTTGAGGCCCACATTGAAAAAGGAACAATTACTTTTCCATTTTTCCTGCCAAATGAGCTGATAAGAGAAAACAGGGGAGTTGGCCACGTAAATCAGTCTTAATTTTATCTTCCCCATTAAAAAGCAGCCATTAAGACCATCTTCGGCTCATTTCATCCTCCTCTTGTTTCACTTTTTCAATTTGCACAAAAGGGGGGAGTTTGCTCGTCATAAAATTTCACTTTGGCCAACCTATCAGTTGCATCTGGGCCAATAAATAGCAATTAGCATAAACATTTAAATCAAGAACTGGAACAAATTCTTGCTCCCCCAGCAAGCTGTTAAATTACAGTATTTTACTATATATAAGAAGCACTAAACAAAAGATCTGTTGGGCATTGTTATCCTCTTCCAAATAGGACATGGTTGAAAGAGAAATAATAACTCCAAACCCACAAACTTCTCGCTCAGATCAAGAATATCTCTTATGTGGTCTTGGCCTGGAGAATCAATGTTTCTTGCCCACTGCTTAAGTTTTCATCCAAACAGGTAAGTTTTAGCTCAGTTTTGTGAAGTATGAAAACTGCAGTAAAGACTTCCTTGCCTGAATAAATGTTTCGCACTATAATTAAAAGGTGTCTCAACAGGAAATGTTCTAAGCTCAAATCAAAGTCCATGCACGAGGTACAATGAAATGCATATAATGGGGAGATGAGAACTGGCATCTAGAGGTCAGAGGAAAAAAGATGATTCTGTGATCGAAATCCCAGTGCCAAATGATCCAGACCCATAGCTCATTTTTCCCAGTGCTTGTTTCCCCCAGTGGACTCTAGGGATGGTTTGTTATAAAAGATTGGTTGTCTTATATAACATTGTTCTCAAAGGCAGAAATGCAACCCCAAACTTGTGTTTATCTAAACACAGTTATGTTTTTGGCCCGTGTTCTGTTTTGACATGTCAGAGGGCGATGATGAAGCTTTACAGAGAGATATTAAGAGAAAATAAAAAAAAAACTACAGAGACACACTGCAGGTGGCTGTCCCCAAACTAAGTATTAAACCTTCTTTTCCCTTTAGGCAAAGCCCTTTTATTGTCAACTGAAACTTAGTTCATTATTTATCTATGGCTCATTGAAAGTCAAGGTGAGTGCTTCTCTTGATGAGGCCCTAATTAATTTTGGCTGGGAACCCAAAGTGGAACAGAGTGGTTTTGATGTTTTCTATGAAACCTTACATTAGGAATGTTTAGGTTTACCAGTGAAACTCTATTAATAGTTTCCAGTCTGCATATATGTGAAATGTATATTTGCAATTACTCAAGAAGGAGACATTGAAAATTTGAATATATTGTTCTCTCTCTTTTTTTTTTATTTTTGAGACAGAGTCACGCGGGCTGGAGTACAGTGTCATGATCGCAGTTCACTGCAGCCTCAACCTCCCAGGCTCAAGCAATCTTCCCACCTCAGCCTCTCAAGTAGCTGGGACCACAGGTGTGCACCACCATACCTAGCTAATTTTTTAATAACATTTTTTAGAGACAGGGTTCCACTATGTTACCCAGGCTGGTCCTGAACTCCTAGGCTCAAGGGATCCTCCCATCTCCACCCTGCAAAGTACTGGGATCACAGGCATGAGCCACTGCACCCAGCCAATAAATTGTTCTTTATTGCTGTTTTTTCATGAATTGTTCTCTTATTTCTACAAGACATTAAAAATAAAGAAAAAAATGGCCTGACTTCTAAGGAATTAGAACATTGTCAACCTGGTGTCAACTAAAAACAGAAGAACAATGCTTTCACCATCTCAGATACTGGCAAAATGTGAAATTGACATTGTTCCTACTTCTTGTAATACCTAAAAAATAGCTCAACTCTCAGTTTTGAGTCTATAATTTATGAATTTAGTTATGTGAATATGTAGGTGCCCTCTTTATTCTTTCCTCTAAACCTCCCCTCTGCCTGCCCTTACTAAACTATTTACTGCCCCTTATCCCAACGCACCTACATTTGGGCTTGGAGAAAAAATAAATAAAGGAGAGAGAAAGGAGGGAAGAGACAAAGTAGATACATTTAAACTTACATTCTGCCCCAGTGGTCAAGAGAATGAATGGCATGGAAGACACCAGGAATCCAAAAGCTTCTTTCTTTCCGCCTCAACTACCACTTATCCAAAGTAGATGACAAAGTGGATTTATATAATCCACAAATATTTATTGAGTTCCTGCTGCATAGCAGACCCTGGTCCAGTCACTGAATAGAAGGCCTGTGGCCTTCTCACCTCAAATGTTGGGTTAGGAAATTTCACATAATCAGTTAGAAATATTTGCCAATAAATCCCAAAGTACCAATAATTATATAGGTTTGCAAAAGCAGATATATATATATAGATAGATAGATAGATAAAATATA
Organism: Pongo abelii; assembly: GCF_028885655.2. Taxonomy (NCBI): domain Eukaryota; kingdom Metazoa; phylum Chordata; class Mammalia; order Primates; family Hominidae; genus Pongo; species Pongo abelii. The sequence continues at coordinate 31,385,728 of NC_071985.2, read as the reverse complement.
AACATTTTGTTTTCACTTTACATGTTGTCTAATGTGTTAGAGTATGAGATCAAGATAGCTGGATTATTGTTCATAATCACAGCAAATATTTGAGCTACCCTGGCCTATAACACTAGTGACAAAAAGCATTTTGACACGCATTCAATATTTTCTTAAGCTGAAAGAAAGAAAATGTGGAGACAGCATCACAAGAAGCTGACAAAGTCAGGTGTCACGTAAGACACGCAGCAAAACTACATTTCCCAGATTGCCATGCAGTTAAGTTGCTGTGGGCTAAATTGTGGCTAATGAAGTGTGGACACATATTACACAAGTCACTTCCAGGCCTGGCCCTAAAACCATTTTGTTGAGTCTCAGCTCTCTCTTTCCTTTCCTCAGTAACCTTGGGGCCACAAGCATCAGATTGTGTAGCTGAGAAATGAGGAAGGGCCGGGCATGTGGCTCACACCTGTAGTCCCAGCACTTTGGGAGGCCAAGATGGGCGGAGGACGAGGTCAAGAGTTTTTTTTTTTTTTTCTTTTATTATTATTATTATTATTATTATTATACTTTAGGTTTTATGGTACATGTGCGCAATGTGCAGGTAAGTTACATATGTATACATGTGCCATGCTGGTGCGCTGCACCCACCAACTCGTCATCTAGCATTAGGTATATCTCCCAATGCTATCCCTCCCCCCTCCCCCCACCCCACAACAGTCCCCGAAGTGTGATGTTCCCCTTCCTGTGTCCATGTGTTCTCATTGTTCAATTCCCACCTATGAGTGAGAATATGCGGTGTTTGGTTTTTTGTTCTTGTGATAGTTTACTGAGAATGATGATTTCCAATTTCATCCATGTCCCTACAAAGGACGTGAACTCATCATTTTTTATGGCTGCATAGTATTCCATGGTGTATATGTGCCACATTTTCTTAATCCAGTCTATCATTGTTGGACATTTGGGTTGGTTCCAAGTCTTTGCTATTGTGAATAATGCCGCAATAAACATACGTGTGCATGTGTCTTTATAGCAGCATGATTTATAGTCCTTTGGGTATATACCCAGTAATGGGATGGCTGGGTCGAATGGAATTTCTAGTTCTAGATCCCTGAGGAATCGCCACACTGACTTCCACAAGGGTTGAACTAGTTTACAGTCCCACCAACAGTGTAAAAGTGTTCCTATTTCTCCACATCCTCTCCAGCACCTGTTGTTTCCTGACTTTTTAATGATTGCCATTCTAACTGGTGTGAGATGGTATCTCATTGTGGTTTTGATTTGCATTTCTCTGATGGCCAGTGATGGTGAGCATTTTTTCATGTGTTTTTTGGCTGCATAAATGTCTTCTTTTGAGAAGTGTCTGTTCATGTCCTTCGCCCACTTTTTGATGGGGTTGTTTGTTTTTTTCTTGTAAATTTGTTTGTGACCATCCTGGCCAACATGGTGAAACCCCGTCTCTACTAAAAATACAGAAATTTGCTGGGTGTGGTGGCACGAGCCTGTAGTCCCAGCTACTTGGGAGGCTGAGGCAGGAGAATTGCTTGCACCCGGAAGGCAGAGTTTGCAGCGAGCCAAGATTGCACCACTGCACTCCAGCCTGGCAATAGAGCGAGACTCTGCCTCAAAAAAAAAAAAAAAAAAAAAAAGAAATGAGGAAGTGCAGTATGAGACTATAACATACAACTTGTAGTATGTCAACCACCAAGATGTCAGTGTTTGTCTGTTGTGGCTGCTGGTTAAATTACCCTTCATAATGCAGAAGAGGAGACACAAGCAGGAGTGATTCAAAAATGTATAAATCCCTCATTGCTAAGCCAGACATTAGTTCTGCAGAATTCTCCTAACTACAGAGCTGCTTTTTCTCCTGCTGCTCAGAGAATAACAAAAATTAAAGCTGAGCAAATTAAATAGTGAATTAGGACAGAATGAAGCAGAAGATGCACCCATTAGGATCAATGAGAAGCAGATAGTAGCTTTTCTAAGGAAAATACATTAAATGAACAGCTGAGGAGTTCAACACTAAGATATTTAGTTCCATGGACTAGCTGCCTGGGAAGTGGCGAAAGTTGGGGGATGACTTTCAGACATAATTACAAAAGCAAATGCCAAGAAAAGCTGAAATGCTGAAAGTAGGGGAAGCTGAGGCAGGAGGATTGCTTTAAGCCCAGGAGGTCGAGTCCACCCTGCACAACACAGCAATAAAAACAAAAACAAAACAAAAAAACAAGTTAAGGTACGGCCAGGCGTGTGGTTCACACCTGTAACCCCAGAACTTTAGGAGGCCAAGTGGGGGCAGATCACTTAAGGCCAGGAGTTTGAGACCAGCCTGAGCAACATGGTGAAACCCTGTCTCTACTAAAAATACAAAAATTAGCTGGGAGTGGTGGCAGGTGCCTGTAATCCCAGCTACCTGGGAGACTGAGGCAGGAGAATCACTTGAACCCGGGAGGTGGAGGTTGCAGTGAGCTGAGATCATGCCACTGCATTCCAGCCTGGGCAACAGAGTGAGGCTCCATCTCAAAAAAGAAAAAAAAAACCAAGAAGTTAAGGTACATTTGGAAATTATAATGACTAATGATATTATAGATAAAATAATAATTATTATAATACCCCTTATTTAAATTAATGGATATATCACGTTGCAAACACTGTGTCTATTAACATAGTTACATATTTGGCTTCTTTTTCTTTTCTTTTTTCTTTTTTTAGCTGGGGCCTCACTGTGCTGCCCAGCCTAGTCTCAAGCTTCTGGGCTCAAAGGATCAAGATATCCTCTCAGTGTATCCTCCTAAGTAGCTGGGCTGATAACCACCAGCCATCACACCCAGCTCATATTTGGAGTCTTATTTCTTTTATTTATATATTTACACATTTTTATCTGTACTCAAACATACATCTTAGAATTAGTATCACACACCCAAGGCTATTCTGTTTCATTAATCTGTCAATACTTACTGCCAAGAGAAGCTTTTGTTTTTAAAACTCTTATTGGGTTTTATTTTGGAAACTATGAAAAATGTGTACTGTTTTGGGGATTATTAAAAAACTCTTTGTAGACTATTTGGAAAATAAGGAAAAGTATTTTAAAAAATCTCTCCTACCACGTAGATAATATATTAACATTTCTGTGAATGTGTGTATGCCAATTATGTAAAATATAGCCAAATTGAAAGCATACTTCTTATTCAGATTTGTTTTGTGATTTTTTTCTCCTACCATTTACTTGTTATTAAAAACTCCATTGGTTTTCCAACTCAGTAAGAGCTAAATCTAAATCTATGTACAATGGGTACACTGGCTACAGGTGTGCCCGGATGTTGACTCCCTCAGCTAACAGAGCTACCCAGTGGGGCCCGCGGCTGCTGGCAGGCTCATCCATTTATGCCAGTGTGTTGTAGAAACAGAATTTTCTTTGCCATAACATGAGAAAGCTTCAGAAACATTCTAGCCTAGTATCGTCTCTCTCAGTAAATATTTTTGGATATTTGTGTCAAATTTGTTAACCATACTTATAATTATTGGGGTTTTTTTGTTTTGTTTTCTTTTTTTTTTTTTAAAAAAAGAGTCTTGCTCTGTCACTCAGGCTGGAGTGCAGTGATGTCACCATAGCTCACTGCAGACTAAACCTCCTAGGCTCAAGCACTCCTTCCATCTCAGCCTCCCAAGTAGCTGGGACTACAGAAGTGTGCCACTGCACCCTGGAGATTTTGAAATTTTTTTTTGTAGAGACAGGATCTCACTATGCTGTCCAGGCTGGTCTCGAACTCCTGGGCTCAAGTGATCCTCCCATGACCTGCACCAGTCCTCTACTTATTGTTTATTGTAATAATGCATTAGCTCTGTTTAACTTATCACCATTCATTTATGTTATACCATTCTCATGCTTTAATTCATTTTTCATTTTGCTTGAGTTTATCTTTGTGGTATTTCTTCTTAGACAAGGTATAAAAGTGGCATATTTTTGAGCCCTTCTTAAGCTGAGAGCCTTTTTGGCTTAGCACATGAGTGATAAGTTGGCTTGCTCTTTAATTCGTAAGTGGCAATCTGTTTCCCTATCATCTTTTGTCATTAAATGTGGTAGAAGAGAAGTCTGAGGCCAGTTTCTTTATGGAAACCTAGCTTTTCTATTTGGATGCTTACAGTTATTATTGCAGTTATTCTTAAAATTCAAATTTTTTCCTAGTATATGGTTCTCTTTTCATCAAAATTACCTAGATTTTAAACATCCCTTCCAATTTTAGGTTGGTAATTATTGAGCTTGGAACTGTTTTCTATTATAACTGTGATTAGCTCTATCTTTCTGATCTGTCCCTCTGGAATATAATTAGTTAATTTGTTAATTATACAATTGTTTGTTGAGTACCTATTATGTATCATACCCTCTGTTAGGGCAGGGTGGACATAGCGGTGAACAAGCAAGAGTTGTTGCTTCCTTCATTGATTTCAGAAGCTTAATAAGCAAAGTGATTCCTAACAACTGAGGCACAGTACAGGATCCTAACTCCTAGGAAGATGCATATTTATAATACTTAGTAGGAGTATTCATTCTTCATTCTCCATGGCTGCCCTCTTATTTTGTTTTATATCTATGTCATTATACTTTGCATTTTACACTACGCTTTCAGGCTTTTCTCCCTCAACTTTATTTGTTTATTTATTTATTTATTTCCTGAGACAGGGTGTCACTCTGTTGTCCAGTCTGAAATGCAGTGGTGCCATCTCAGCTTATTGCAGCGTTCACCTCCCAGGCTCCAGTGATCCTCCCACCTTAGCTTCTCAAATAGCTGGGACCAGGCGCCACCATGCCTGGCTAATTTTTCTATTTTTTTGTTTTGTGGAGATGGGGTTTTGCCATGTTGCCTAGGATGTTCTCAAACTTCTGGCTGAAGCAATCCACCCACCTCAGCCTCCCAAAGTTCTGGGATTACAGGCATTAGCCACTGCACCCGGCCTCTCATCACTCTTTAAAGTTTCTGAAGTTTCATTTCTACTCTTAAGTAGTGTTTAGTATACTCTAGGGTTGCACAACCATCATCACAATTTATCTAATCTTGGAACACTTTTATCACCCCCCGCCAAAGAAATCCTGTACCTATTAGCAGCCGCTCCCCACCCTCACACCACCCCCAGCCTTTGGAAAGCACTCATCCACTTTCTGTCTCTATTGATCGGCCAATTATGGACATTTTATATAAATGAAATCATACAGTAAGTGGCCTTTTGAGCCCAGCTTCTTTCACTTAGTATATTTTCAAGATTCATCCATATTGTAACACGAATCAGTATTTTACTCATTTTTATGGGAAATAACATTTCATTATAGGGATACACCACAATTTGTTTCTCCATTCATCAGTTGAGGAACATTTGGGTTGTTTCCACTTCGTAGCCATCTTGAATAATGCCGTTATCAACAATTTGTGTACAAGTTTTTTCATGAACATATGTTTTCACTTTTCTTGGATATTTGCCTAGGAGTGAAATTACTGGGTCATATGAGAAGCCTATGTTTAAGTTTTTAAGAAACTACCAGACTGTTTTTCATGGCATCTTAACTATTTTACATTCTCACTAGCAATGTATGTGGTTTCCAATTTTTTCACATTCTCACTAACACTTCTTATTTTCCTTTTTTTAAAAAAAAGATTTTAGCCATAGTTGTGGGTATGAAGTGGTATCTCATTGTCACATTAATGTACATTTCCCTAATGACTAACAATGTTAAGCACCTTTTCATGCACTTGTTGGCCATTTGTGTATCTTCTTTGGAGAAATATCTGTTTAAATCTGTTGTCCATTTTTTAGTTGCCTGTTTGTCTTTTTGTTGTTGAGTTGTAAGAAATCTTTATATATTCTGAATACCAGAACTTTATTAGGTATATGATTTACAAATATTTTTTACCATTCTGTGGGTGATTTTTTCACTTTCTTGGTATTGTCTTTTGATGCATAATCATTTTCAGTTTTTAAGAAGTCCAATATATATACTTTTTCTTTGGTTGCTTGTGCTTTTGGTGTCATATCTAAGAAACCATTGCCTATTCCAAGATCATGAAAATTTATATTCATGTTTTCTTCTGAGTTTTATACCTTTAGCTTACATTTAAGTTTTTGATGCATTTAGAGTTAATTTTTGCATATGATAGAAAGTAGGGATTCAAGTTTATTCTTTTGCAAATGAATATCCAGTTGTCCCAGCATCATTTGGTGAAGACTATGCTTTTCCCATTGAGTGATCATGGCATCGTTATTGAAAACCAGATAACCATAGATCTATGGGTTAATTTCTGGACTTTTGCTTTTATTCCATTGATCTATGTGTCTATTCTTTTGCAAATATCACGCTGTCTTTATCACTGTAGCTTTACATAAGTTTAAAATCAGGAAGTGTGAGTCCTCCAACTTTGTTCTTCCTTTTCAAGATCATTTTGGCTACTCTGGGACTCTTGCAAATTTTAAAATTTTGAAAGGTATTGCATTGAATCTGTAAATCAGTTTGGAGAGTATTGTTTGCAATAGTAACAATTTTAAGTCTTTCAGTCAGAAACATAGAATATTAGTCCACTTATTCAGATCTTTAATTTCTTTCAACAATGTCTTATAGTTTTCAGTTTACTACTCTTACATTTCTTTGGTTAAATTTATAATTTATTTCTAATTATTCTATTGTGTTTGATTCTATTGTATATAGTCCCCAACTTTTTTTTTTTTTTTTTTGAGACAGAGTCTCGCTCTGTCACCTGGCTGGAGTACAATGGCCTGATCTTGGCTCACTGTAACCTCTGCCTCCCAGGTTCAAGTGATTCTCCTGCCTCAGCCTCCCAAGTAGCTGGAATTACAGGCACATACCAACACGCCCAGCTAATTTTTGTCTTTTTAGTAAAGACAGGGTTACATCATGTTGGCCAGGACGGTCTTGATCTCTTTACCTTGTGATCCGCCTGCCTCGTCTTCCCAAAGTGCTGGGATTACAAGCATGAGCCACCACAGCGGCCCTCCAACCTTTAATTTTGGAACATTACAAAGTTACAGAATAGTTAAAGGAATAAACAGTACAGTGGAGCTGCATATACCTTACCTTTTACCTAGATTCACCAAGGTTAGCATTTTCAAAAATTTATTCTCTCTTACTCAGTTTCCCTTTCCGACTCTTTTCTCTTTCCTTGAAAAAATATTTCTACATTTCAAGAACCTAACTTATACATGAACATTCTGAACAATACCCTTTATATTATTTGAGGACTGCTAATTTTAAAAAGAATAACATTAAAGTAATACTACTCAACCTTTCTTTGATGATACAGGGGATAACTCCCTTACTTGAATATTGCCATTTTCAATTCTGATTGCAGTTGTTTGGGTACAAAAGACAAGGATGGGTAATAACACCTCCCACTGCCAAAATGAAGATACATTGGTTTCTATTGACATATATTCCAGTTCTGTGCATTCTGTGACAAGACAACAAATAGATGGGATGATTTCTGTGGAAGTCTACGGGTGACATTTAATCATGGCTACAGTATTTTATGTGAGCACAAAGAACAAGCCAAGACTCATTTGGGGAAGAAATTATTCATTCATCTAATAAATAGCTTTTGAATGCCCATCATAACCAGGAACAGAGCCAGGTACGTGATGAACAAATACGCTGGTCCCTGCCCTGATGAAAGTTATAGGCTAGTGTGGTCACAGACTATGAATGAATAAACAAATACATATAGACAAGTCATCATCCCTTATCAACTATTTTGATATCACAAAGACTCTGAAAAGTATTTTTTTAACCCCTTTAGCAGTAAAACCTAATTTATATTAAAATAAAGCATTATTTATTTATTTGTCTATCCATCCCATTTGGTGGGAATATTTGTATGTTTTACTATACAGAAATATTAATGTGCTTGATTACAAGGTACTGTCCCAGGCTCTTTAAAATAATGATGTATCACGTCATATGGTACATGTGGTTATGTCATTCATATTTTTAGAATTTAGATTTTTGTTGTTTTAAATAAATACATTTTAAAAATGTAAATATTAATGTAAATTAAACCTAAATATATATATTTTAAATACCTTTTAATTTATTTTTAAAAATACTAATCTAGCAGTGAGCTGAGATCGTATCACTGCACTCCAGCCTGGGTGACAGAGTGAGACTCCGTCTCAAAAAAAAAAAAATACTAATCTAAATTCTGAAATATACCAGACATTAGTGGTTTCAGGTAAAGGGAATAGAATGGAACACCTAAAGGGAATAGAATGGAACACCTGGAAGAGAAGATATTTAAGTGGCAAATATAACAAAAGAAATTATCAGGATGTAGTAGCAGCAAATTGTGAGGGGGTAGTTGGTTGAAGAGAGACTGCATCTATCTGGGAGCAATGGCCTATCCACTGGAGTGTAAGCTAAGACCTAAATAATGAGAAGAAACCAGCCATAGAAGTTGAGGATAGAAGACGGTGCAGGGAGAGTGTTACAGGCAAACAGAAAGCAAGTAAGTGTAAATTCTCTGATGAGGAGAAAAGGGGCTGGAATGTAGTAACTCTTGCTACTTTGGAAAAGCAGGGAAGGATTTCTTAATTCATCCATAAGTATAGGTCTATTTGCCCTCCTTCCCTCTGCCCCGAGCTCTTTAAATGACTATATTCCCTTCCTCACCATTAGATGCAAACATGCAGACTGCAGTTTCAAACATTTCCCCTTCCCACAGTAGGTGTGGTCTGGAATCAGACTTCCATGACTGGTTGGGAAAATCTTAGTAAACATAGCACTGTGCTTGGATCTCCTGTCAGACAGAGAATTGTTTCTCTGTTTGTACGGTTATAACTCCCATCAAAGATGAGCTTTACAAAAATGACTTGGTCAACAGCTGAATATTCTATTAGACCGAATTTTGCCATCATATATAGAGAACTTCTTTCACAGACTCAATCTCATCCTCCCTCTATAAATGGTTATTTTGTTGAAATCAAACATAAAAATTTTGTATGTGTATTGTATTGAATTCAGACAAATCGATCTGAATCCATAATGAAATAAACAAGATGAGTAATCTAAAATGTAACCACCCTTGTTTTAGAGAGAGAGGATGAACACCACCTCATTACCTAATTAAAGCATCTCCCGGCCAGGCACAGTCTTTACCCTCTTGAGTGAGGCCAACGTGTAGCTGGCTGTTCCTGTCTCGAGAGGGTGGGAATTCAGTGACAAATGCGTCCTGAATGTACTAATTTGAATGAAATCTTGGAACTCTGATGGCCAAGACACAGGAAATTGGCAAGTCTTACCAATTTAAAGTGTGAAGGATGGCCATAATTCTGCCCAGATGACTAAAAAAAGTTAGGCAATGTGATTTTGATTGGTGGAATTGCATGCAAATCATATCCTCTTATGTAAAGACTCTCTGTTCCATGAACAGAAATTTCTTCATAATTGTTAGAGGTTCATTAAAAAATGTCTTCAGAACACAGGGAAAACTTTTACTGCCTACCACATTTGAACTCTCTCAGAAAATTAAAAAATTAAAATTAAAAAAGACTGTTAGGCTGTTAATATTTCTGTGTGTCTGTAGAAAAGAAAACAAATATATTATCCCACAAAATCCATTGAGCCTAAAGCAGCATTTACATGATGACAAATACTGGATTCGGGAGAAAATTCTGTTATCTGAATGTCTGCTCACATAACATCTACATCAACATAATGGAAAATAGCTAATAATTGGCCAGATGTTTGGCTTTTCATTTGATTGGTTGCTTTCAAATTATTTTCTACCCCAACCCACCTGAGGGTTACAACACACCCCATCAGTTAGAATAATTCTCAAGGGGAGAGGGGCCTGTTCAGCTCTAGGTGAAGGGAGGAGGTTGGAAAAAGTTCCTCAGGTGACTCTGATATGTCCCCCTAGGGCACTATCCCGTGGCAAAGACTAAGTAGAAATGATGCGTTTTATGAGTGAGCTGTTTCAGTGGCATCACATTGAAAATGACATCATCAATTAGGGTATTTAAGTCCTCCATTTTCAAATATGGAAAGTCTAGACTGATTTTAAGGGTAGGTTCACACAGGCAGACTGAGATAGAAACAAGATAGGACTGACTGAGGAGAATTGATCAACTTTGATGATTGTGTGAGAATATTGACATAAAACAGTTACCTTCACTATATTTCTACATAATCAATTTGAGGGTAGGTGGGGAAGTGTTTGTTGAAGCAACAAATCATTTCAGTCTTTTTTTTTCTTTTAACTTCTCAGTTAATTCATTCAACATGCATTTTTGGGGCAGCTATTTTCTATAGAGTATGACACCTGCTTCTGCAACTTTATATTGTATAGCCCTGAGAGTTGCTAGTTTCTTAGGAATTAAAGAATCTGAATTACTTTTAAAAAGTAGTCCAATAAATTCATTTTAGCCTTAGGAATATGAAACTAAAGCCGGGTTTACATTTGAGAAGTAGATTTCCCTTATAATGCTTTTTAAAAAAGCCATGCCATAAGTAATCATTCAATTTTCTATTCTGTATGTTTGTATAAATACAAATTATAGACATGTGTCTACAGGCTCATGGTATGCAGACACACACAGTTTAATTAAATTAAACCAAAGGTTAATGTCCAGAATTTGGTGACTAATATACCACATGAGCTTGATCATTTAATTAATATCAAATGTTCAAACACAAAATAAAATATAAGAACTCTTACCCTCACTTAAATATATAATTTACCTAGACAAATAAGGAAGATGGAGTCACAGAAGTATAATATGCTTATAACTCTGTTCCCTTTACCTTGATTAATTGTTTTGTTCCTGACCATGCCTGGATGAATTCCCAGTTTCTGAGGTCCCACTACATACACATCCAAATAAAAAGGTCTTCCTTGTTTCCTGTGACTCAGAAAAAAAAAGAGGAAGAGCTATATCTATGAGGCTCAAAAGGACTGTCAGTTAGCTCCAGAAGTGACCTTGATAACTTCCGATTGCAAAATACATGGGCAAGTTCTTGTGACAGGCACAGTTCTGTCATATGCCCAATTACAAGGCAAGAGATGTTCCAAAAATTATTCCTCAGAAAACAGTGGTTCACCTTATATTTGAGGCCCTAGGAACTTTCTTACATCCAAGGGGTTTACTCTCGATTACTTCATTTTCAAAAGTGACATTATCACTTGGGGAAAAAAAAACTGAACAGCCCTAAATCACCAGTTAATATTGTTGCTAGAAATGGCTTAAGAAAAAACAAATATTAAGAAATATAACACAGGTTAGTAGCTATTCTGAGAGTACAATTACAAGTATTGGCTGCCATTGTAATCAAGTCTTTTAGAGATCACTTTAAAACAACACCATGAACAATCATGCTGCGAAAAACACAAATGTGCATTTATGATGAACGGAAAACCAAAAGCTATCCAAATATAATATGACTAGGCATCATGGCTTGGGATAATATTTTTAGTGCCACTACCATATATAAATGTAAAGGTGTTACATCTCAAACAGCTAAGAAGAAAGTGCAAGCGAAGCCACTGTAAAATTCTGATGAAAATGAGGCTCAGTGGTGATAAAGACACTGATGTCAAAGATGTGAGGAAGAGTTTGAATAAGACTGGCATGAAGTGTGAGAGTGGACAAAATATTTTCAACTATCTATTATACAATTTACTTTAGAGATTCATATATAGAATACTTAATATATAATATGATTTTATATATCATATATAATATGATTTTATATATCATATTATATATTATATAATTCATATACATGAATCTTTAAAGTAACATATAATGGTATTATACAATTTACTTTAATATATAATTTACATTAATCTCTAAATTATATAATAGATATTTGACTTCCAAATGTATCTCAAAATTATTTATTCAAATTCAATAGTTATTTTTAAAATCTTAGCAATCAAACAAGTCTTAATGTTTTAAGTCATTGCAATCAGAAGATAATGTGTTGGTCATTTGAAATTTTGATGTTTATAATATGAAATGTCCCTGGAGTAAGGTAACCAGATTTAGCACATAAAGTACAGATTGCCTGGTTACATTTGAATTTCAGATAGACAATGAATATTTTTTAGTACAAGGATGTCTCATGCAATATATGGGACATACTTATACTAAAAACAAAATCAGCTATTTACTTAAATTTAACAGAACGTTTTGTATTTTATGTGGCAACCCTTTCCTGGGATGAATTAAAATTTTACTCTTTTATGTTGAAAAGGAATGAGTGGAGGAATCTGTTAATAGGGTTTTCAGTATGCTGATTTTTGAGATAGATTTATATTCTTGATTCCCAGACATTGAAAAATGGGAGCAATTCCAGCCCATCATGTTGACTCAGTACTTACTAAATCCTGTCCAAAATAACCCCTTTCTCTGTTTTCATGTTGTCTTTCTCTCCCACAGCTGATAGATCTATTTTTTACTTTCACTCCATAGAGCTATTTCAGACAGAAATTGCATGAAGGATGCCATATCAAACAGAGCAGCGTTGTGCAGGATGCTGCAAAGAACTGTTTGGGGGGTTGCACATTATTATAATGATGGGAAATACTCAGTTCATCAGGGAAACATTCCTCTAAGGTGTATTCCAGAGACATATTAAAAAATCATAAAATTGGAAATTCTTCTTATCATCTTACCAGCCTTCAAAAAAAGGTTTTTCAAGAAGGGTAACACATAGGACCCGGTGTTATTTCTGCATGACATTAGCACCCATTACTGTTCTGCATACATTATAAACATTACACAAGGGTCATCATGAACCCTGCAGTGCAAATTTTCATAAGGCGATTTATTCCTACCTAGTGGGCGCTTAAACCTCCTTTGTGTATAGGAGCAAAGTGTGTTCCAGCAATAAATAGCAGAGAAAGCACTATCATATCTCTCTTTTTCCCCAACCAGTGCAGGCCTTGGTGGATAAACTAATTCTTCTCCTCTTTTTAACCATCAACCACATGCTCTGGCACTATTACAAAAGTCACACTACTATAGATAGTCTGTTATTGGTTAACTAGACAAAGCCCAACAGGTCAGGTGACCTATTTTTGCTTTTTGACAGTGCAAGTCAAAGTACTTAACTTCAATCACGATCTCATTTACAAACCCCCCAAAATAAAAAGCATGACAGTGAACACTAATATGATGGTAATTTCGTATTGTTTCTGCTTATGAATTTGTCTTTCCCTTATTAATCATCCAATAAAGTACTGACACTGCAGAATCCTGACGTGGCTCAACAAACCATGTACTAAGGACAGTAGCATCCTAAAGGAAGAGGCTTACAGCCAAACTGGAGAAGCGCAAAGCTTTTATTAACACCAGAGGCCCATTAGAGTGCTCTCTGTTCACCTTCAGTGGAGCAATAAATGAAGAGAGCTCCACCGGAGAGGACTCCTACTGTCTTTGTGCTGGTAATGCACGGCCAAGCTGTAGTCATGTTGTAACGCTTGTAAGAAACAGATGTTCCTTCCTTGACAAATCTCCTTTCTTGATTTATTATTCATTTGCTCAAATCACAATGGAAAGTCTTTGGCCCATTAATTAAATTCCAAGCAAAATAAAATTTGCAGCAGAACTCATTACTGGTAAATGACTTTGACACTTCATCAGATTTGAAGGTAAAATAGGCGACTTTAGGAAGTTAAAGGTGGAGGGAGCCTAGGCCTTTTCTGCAACCACTGCAAGATGATAAAGATTGTGATGAAATTTTTATGTTAAGTACTGATTGTGGAAAGTTCAATTTTCTCCCCCTTATCTGCCCCCACCCCATCTCTATCCCCACCATGATCTACTTTCTTCTTTCCTTTAAAGGAAGGCCTGAAGGAGACACTTAGATTTCAAATATGTTTGTGTATGTACGTATTATATCTTGTTCCAAACACTGAAGCATACATTTGTTTTCAGTATGCAGAGAAGCTTGGCACATTGTGTATTTGATGTATTACCTTTTGAATAAAGGTCCAAGGGAAATCTAATAAGCATGAACTGCAGCATGATAAAGGAATTAAAACTAGAACTTGGAGAATGGAACAAAGGGAATTTTGACATCCTGATCCAAACATCCAGATATATTATCTAAAGTGAAGCAAAAATGTTAGATTTTCAAGCTATGCAAGACTTAACCAAATCACGAGCAACCCAAAGGGGGAGAAGATAAATGCTTTCAGCGGAAAGGCAGAATTCACGGTTTTCTTCAGAAATAGAACACGTCAGAATTTTGAAAATGTGAGACACACAACCAGCTTATACGACAAAGTTTGCTGGCATGGAAAGTGGAATTGTATTTCTGTTTATGTAATGCCAGTTTTGACTCTGAGTCTTAGTAATGAAATCTGTCTTATCCCAATGATTCAAATACACTTTCCCCATGCAATTGTGTGTTGTGATACCTCTCTCCTGCAGTTATTTATATACTAAAGGAGTCAAATTAAGGGTTTTTTCTCCATTTTTTAGAGGATGTTGCACCTTGAATCTAGGCAAGTTGTTGAAGAAATACTTAGCAAATACCATATCAAAAATGCCTCTGCCATCCACTTAAAGCAAACTTCTTATTATGAGGCATATGAGAAAACACAAAAAGATGAATGAGAAATAGTGGCAAACTTGAAACAAAATGTCAAGATATTTTTGTCATTTCAAGGATCCGGTTATAATACCCAGGTGTTTAAAATGAAGATGAAATGAGGTTGACACCAGACATAGTAAGTTTTTCAACGAACATCAAAGTCATGGATTAACAGTATTTAGTAAGTAAGCCTCAGTAACATCCTCAAAATATAGGCACCTTTAATTAAAGATTTGTGATAATTCAGCAAGAGTCACTGCTGAATTCTTCTGTGCCATGTCAAACTGTGTTTGTCACACAAATGAGGTGGCACCAAGGGAGAAAGGTAATGTTAACATATTTAGGAAAATCACGTATTTTATCTAAAAAGATTGGTAAGATGTTTATAATTTATTTATAATTTTATAAATGTATAATTTATTTTATCAGAAATTTAAGCAGATTGACAAACTTCCATTTGCAAAGAAAAAACAAGTATGTTTTTCATGTATGCTTAAAAAGAGCAGTTTCATTTGTAGTGAAACATTTTTCTCATTAATACAAACTGCCCTGTCCCAGCTGTCTCAATTAAGCTCTCTGTCTTCAGTTTCAATCTTTTCTACTTGTTTAGAAAAATAAAAATACAGGAAACAAAGAAACCCATGTGGGAAAACAACACAATGAAAGATGATAGAAAAGAGACTCCTGCAAACCACACAGCCAAAGAAAGCCAAGATCACGTGTTATGAAGTTTAAAGAAGGGTGGAGTCTAGTTCTTGGTCCTGCTGAGACCGTTGCCTCTCTCCTAGCCAAATGAAGGATCCTTTTGACCTAATGCTACATAATACCGGACTTTACAAAGATGAAGGAAGTTTTAGAAATTGTGAGTCTAAGTCGTATTTTTAATTTAACAAACATACCAGAGCCTTTGTATCAAATAGGTAACTGCCTTCAAAATAGTCACCTTAGTTGATGACCCACTTACTCTAATGACACTGTCATTGATAAAAAAAAATTCCTATAACTCTATATGGAATTTCCTGAGAATCAGTGCCATTTATTTAGAGTCAAATATCTTTTTAGACCATTGATGATATTATACCACTAATGATCAAATTACCCATCCAATTTTACTCCTACATGACATTTGGCTAGTTCCAAAAAACAAGCCCGTCCTCAAAAAAGTATATCAATTTGCCACTAATTAGGACATTCTCAGGTTCTCAAGGTTATTTCAAAAAGGAAGTTATAAAATGTTGTTTGAACGAGGCTGCATTAATGGAATTTATGTGTATTTTCCCAAGGTGACAACTTTGAAGGGGGCACCACTCATTTGAATGAATTAGTTCTAGCTTATTAGCTAAAATGTCATATTATGGTCATACAGATGCTCTAGAGAGTAAAGAGAGTGGTATATAGATATCTACGCTCCCTTATTATTTTTTTTATCATACTAAGGGTACTGAAAGTGGAGGCATGAATGTAATAATGTCCCAGACCCCTACAACATCTGTTCTTTACCTTAAAATAAAAATAACAGTTTTTAAAGCTTTAAAGATGCATATCTATTCTTTAAAGACCACGAATAAAAGTATTCAGAGGATATACTCTATTCATTCTGCTTAAATGAAACAGTAGGTATTTAGTACCTAAATTATATGAAAAAAAAAAAGATTAGTCTTGGAGCAACTTACAAGAAAAGATATAATACAAAGATGGCTGTACAAAATGGAATAAAAATTGCAGGCTAACAGGAACTAAAGGTTAGTAAAAGAAATAACAAGACCTTTCAAGGGTAATTAATTGAACAAAAATGTGCTTTAAAAAAAGAAGGCTGGGTGCAGTGGCTCACATGTGTAATCCCAGCCCACTGGGAGGCCAAGGCAGAAGGATCACTTGAGACCAGAAGTTGGAGATCAGTTTGGGCAACATAGTGAAACCCCTGTCTCTTCAAAAATAAAAATTAAAAAATTAGCCAGGTTTGGTGACATGCACCTCTAGTCCCAGCTGGTTGAGAGGCTGAGGTGGGAGGGTTGCGTGAGTCCAGGAGTCTGAGGCTGCAGTGAGCTATGATCATGCCACTGCACTCCAGCCTGGGCAACAGAGTGAGACGCCATCTCTGAAAAAATAAAAATAAAAAAGTTTTAAAAAAATGAAAGAAGGAGGAGGAAGAGGCAGTGGCAGTGGATTTTTTCTTCAATGGTTGGTAAAGGAGGAGGGGGTCACAGGTGTCAGATATAAGAAAAAGGAGAGAAAAACTACACCTGTTGTTCCACCCAGTAGATGAAGAATTGAAAAACTAAGTGTTGGATACTATGCTCAGTTCTTAAGTAATGGGATCATTCATACCCCAAATTTCAGCATCACGCAGTATACCCAAGTAACAAACCTATACATGTTCCCCCCCAAAATAAAACAAAACTTCAGAAAAAAAGTAGAAAAACAATGTCAAGATTTGGTGACCTAATCATATTTCAGTGGTACCTTAGTAGACTTTTTGGCTGGATGAATCAGATGCTTAAAACAGTGGGCTTCAGGCTGCCATTCAAAGTCCTATTTTCTCATTTCCTCCCAGGATTTTAGACTCTACCTTTAACTTCACAGAGCCTCGTTGGAAACAAACATTCTTTTAGAAGGAAGTTGTATGAGTCAGGTATATGGATCATTACAAATCCATGCAATTTACAGTAAAAACTAATTTCAAAGGGTAATTCAAAGGATTCTATATCTATTAGGGGGACAGTTAACAAGTTTTTAAGAACAGCAGATTAATGTATGACTGTACGATAATAAAAATATTTGTATAAATAGCATACTAACATAGTGTGAGAGTTCAAGTCCTTGTTTGTGGGAAAAAACCCAAAAGACTAATAAAATCTATGTATTGTATGCTCCCTTATCACGCAAAATAAAATATTAAAATTAGGAAACAGTAAATATTATCCAAGTGGAATTCTTGTTAAGTTATTGAAAGAAAAAAAATAAAGATCTATGCAAATTCTTAGAGAATACTAGTATAACTGCTCAATCCCATCATCTAGAATAAAATAGAATTTGAAATCTGTGCATTTTCTTTCAATATTCCAAAGCCACACATCATAGTGGCCTACATTCTAGACTCATTGCTATATGTCCTGTCAACAGTATATCCTCACAGTCAAATGGTCAGTTCTCTCTGTAAGTGCAGCCTGGACCTCAATGAGTATCAGCTCACTGTAAATAATTTCATGCTGAGATGTCAAGTGAGAGAGTTCCACTGTGACACTGATGAGTGGCAAGGTAGCAGAAAGCATCCAAGAAAACCCAAGCAAGCTCAGCACTGCAGGAGTAGAGAAGAAAAGAAGTGCAGACACAGCTGTGTTGCCACTGAAATCCTCTTTATGGTGTCTCTGTCTCGAAAGGCCTTCAGTTCAAAATATAGAGGAAGAATATATTTGGATGTTTATTCTCCGGCCAAGAAGCACTTCTTTATTTTCTTCTCCTTCATGTATTTTCACTCTCATTGCTACGTATCTTTGGTTAGATCAAGACACATCATAACCAACATGAGCAGTAAGAGAAGAGAGCACTGGCCCCTGGAATGTAATGGATGGAAGCCAGGGTCACAGACTGACCAGGCTTCTCAGTAACTAGCCCTGCACATAGAGTTGGCTGTCACTGAGAATTTTTAAAATGGCTATTAGAAAATGAACACTGCCCTTGGAATCAGAAGACCAAGACTTGAGTCCCAAGACTGGTTCTGATTAGCTTTGAAACCTCAGGCAAGTAAGTCACTGATCTCTCTGAGACCCAGTCTCTTCATCTAGAAAGTATCAAGTTTATTATCCTGAATCTTTTCCTGATCTAACATTCTAGGATGTTGGACATTATTTGAATTCAGTTCTTATTTCAGACTCAGAGCTATACACTTAGGGATGAGAAATTTCACAGCATTATAATTACAGCTACTCATTGAGTATTATGTATGAGCTCTGGGAGAAAAGGTTTTCTGTATGTATTTGTTACTCTTTCCAAAAATCCTTAATCTTCCTTTGAAGATGAGAAAACTGATATTCAAAGATATTAAAGAGCTTCTCCAAAGTCACATAACTGTTAAGAGGCTGAGCTGAGATTGAAACCCAACACTTAAACACTTTTTCCATAATACTACACTGCCTTCTCCAGGATCTCAAATAAGGCATCTCTTAGAAACCCACAGGGACATTTTTGCAAGGATAAAAAAAGTTGAAGATGAAAACATATTCTGAGCAATAAAGGTGAAAATTTAGCACTAGTAATTACACAAACACACACCCCTTGCACAAATAACTGTGGAAGCTCTTTTAAATTAGAACATCAAGAGATAAGATTTCCTCCCTAACATTGAAATATGCCCCAAAGGAGGATTTAAGTATAGCTCAAATCAGGACCTAATACTGATTGTTCATTTATTTGGTTAAACAAAGACTTAATCAAATATTTGTCTTAAGCAACATAAGGCCACATCCTGACACTTGGATGATGTCTTAAGCATCTCCCAAGTGTCAAGTTTGGTGAGCAGCCCTGGGGATACACAACCTGTACTCTTGGAGCGGTCTTAACCATAGCAAGAAAACCCTGGACCATGGCTGATATGGTTTGGCTCTGTGTCCCCACCCAAATCTCACTTTGAATTATAATAATCCCCACATGTCATGGAAGGGACCCCGTGGGAGGTAATTGAACTATAGGGGCATGTTTTTCCCATGCTCTTCTCATGATAGTGAATAAGTCTCATGAGATCTGATGGTTTTATTAAGGGAAGTTCCCCTACACATGCCCTTTTGCCTGCATGTAAGACATGCCTTTGCTCTTCCTTTGTCTTCTGCCATGATTGTGAGGCCTCCCCAGCCATGAAGAACTGTGAGTCCGCTAAACCTTTTTCCTTTATAAATTACTCAGTCTCAGGTATGTCTTTATTAGCAGTGTGAGAACAGACTAATAAAATGGCACACGGTGAGGGGTACAGAGAAGTATGAAGGAAGATTTCCAAACCAGCCTGGATATTAGGAAAGACTGAAGATAGTATGCTACAAAAACTGAATCTTAAAGACTCAGTACGTGTTATCCAGAGGACATGCCATGGGGTGGTGGAGGAGAACAGAAGGATGAGAAAAGGTTTGTTTCTCAGACAGAGGAAACCATATGTTCAAGGTGGCAGGAAGGTCTATGGAAGAGACTCTGCCTGGATCATAAGTTGCATATATATAGAAGCATGGTTGGTGATGAGGCTAGAGAGGAGGGAATGGACCAAATCCGGAAAGTCTGTAGCATCTTAGTTAAAAGATTTGACTCTGTCCTTAAGGCAACGGGAACTCTGAAAGAATTTTAAGACAAAAAGTAGTGTAATGAGATTTTTGTATAGAAAGCTTACCATGGCAGAGGTATGAAGGACCTGCTAGAATAAGACAAGGCACAAGATCAAACTAAAACAGGGATCAAGAAGGCATGATTGAAACCCTTGAAAATGATGTTCAGAGTTGAACCATACAGAACACAGACCCTTTTAATGTTCTATAAGAAAGTTGTTGACAAAATGCTGTAGGAGTTCAACCTGTGAAGCCATGCAAGGGTCTGACGCTCATAAGAGCCCTGAGCTTGGTGTATGCTCTGCTGTTGGCATTGCGTGTTTTGTAGGTGAAGTCTGATGGGACAGTGAGGCATAAGCCTAAGCAGAGGAGATACACACAATATGTGTGTCTGCTGTTACTTGACATCCCATTTACATATAGTGTTTGCAGTGCCCCTGAGCACAGAATTACAGTGGACTCATGATGTAGAAGTGCAAAGCAAATATGAGATCACTGCATTACATCTATGATTGAGTAAGCAAGGGTGCTGACAGCCATGAGAGGTTTCCATCTGGTTTCCACCTGAACCAGAAATGCTTCAAACACAGAAAGAAGGCAATGACATTCTAAGAAACATGAATGGGCCAGATGCAGTGGCTCACTCCTGTAATCCCAGCACTTTCGGAGGCCAAGGTGGGCGGATCATCTGAGGTCAGGAGTTTGAGACCAGCCTGACCAACATTGACAAACCCCGTCTCTATTAAAAATACAAAAAAAGTAGCCGGGCATGGTGGCAGGTGCCTGTAATCCCAGCTACTCTGGAGGCTGAGGCAGGAGAATTGCTTGAACCCAGCTACTCTGGAGGCTGAGGCAGGAGAATTGCTTGAACCCAGTGAGCTGAGATCATCCCATTGCACTCCAGCCTGGGCAAGAAGAGGGAAACTCTGTCTCAAAAAAAAAAAAAAAAAAAAAAGAAAGAAAGAAATAAAAGAAAAAAAAAACATGAATGACTAGGGAACTCTATCATATCCTTACTTGAGTTACTTCTTTGCACTCTGCTTAAGGTCAAAACAATGATATAGAGGAAAGAGGAACAACAAGGCAACCCATAATTCCTTTTTTTAGTTTAGTGCTGCTTTTCCTATCATCACTAAGCCAAAGATAGGATAGAAAGTGATAATAGACTATATTTGTATAAAAAAAGAAATAAAAACATTTGAGTTTGTTTTGACAGTTTCCACTGTTCCAGTAAGAAGAAAAGACATGAATGTTTGAGCTGTGAAATATAAGATATGTAATTTTGGTGAGTCTGCATATAATTAAATGCTTTTGTATTCGAATTTAAAGTTGGTATTGCACAACATAAGGATGAATGGTTACATTGATGCTGATAATTAAAAATTTTCATTTTTCTTTACTTAGAATGACATTTAATAGCGAATAAATAGCATCACGACAAGTCGAGAGAGACCATGGAAGACAAGAAGAAGTTTGATGCTTTAGTGCCTTCAACATCACTGTTTTCTCTGCTTTGTGAAAAGAGAGCCGTGCATTTTTATTTTGCACTGAGCCCTGCAAATCCTGTAACTAACCCTGGTTCTAGGTGTGCAGAGAGAGTCATAGAGATGGTGTAAAACATGAACATTTCCAAGTGGGGGAAGAATGACTGTGAGTATTCACAGTGTGGTCTATGAACTGAAGCTGATCTCTGAAGTGTTGCATGATAAGATGTTAAGATACAGCAATTGAGAGCATTTGGAAAGATTATAGCAATTTGACAGAATAATTTTATGTTGGTTGAATCTAGTCTGTTTTAAATTTTTATTGAAAAATAAAAACATTTGGGCTTGTGTTTTGTAGGTATTTGGGGTGTCTAAATCATTTTCTAGCAATTCACTTTTTATTCTATCTTACAAAAATATCAGATCATAACAGGTGGGAAACTAAAACAAACCAACCAACAAAAACCTGCTCTTTCCTTACAGATCATTTGAGAAGGCTTCATCTCTTCCTGCATTGTAGATTGTACGTGCTTTGTCCACAAGCTGTTTTTGCTTATAGACATATTATTCTGTTTTTGCAGAGATCTGATCTTTTTTAGGACAGATGTTTATTTCTTTCTAGAAACAGTGACAAGGGGTTTCTATTATAGTACAGCTACTTCTGGAAGAAACTGGTCTATAATAATCAAGAATGTCCCTAGTTAACCACAACTTCCTCTAATGCTTTCTTTTGCTCCACAGTTTGTCTGCTCCCAAATCTGGGTCTGTAGAGCTTCCATCATTTCCTGTCCTCCAATGCTACCCATTCAGCTTTGCCTGTCATCATTGTGTGAAGGAAACACCTACAAGAACCTTTGATCGTCTCCCTCTTTCGTCCGCCGTCTGGATTTGCCAAGTCTGGTGGGTTTTCAAACCTGGCTACCTGTTACAATCACCTGGGGAGCTTTTTAAAAAAATTCCTAAACTTCACCTTCAGCCTTTTAATATTATTGCTCTGGGATAGGTCCCAGGGCACAGCGTTTTATAAAAGCTCCTTTGGAGATTCTAATGGACACGCTCACTGAGGCCCTTGGAAAACTCACTGTTCATTTCCTCTGCAGCTACATTTCTGCTGTAGTTACGTTGTCAGCTACATAATTTGCAAAGCTCTGTGCAAAATATGAATAAAAATGCAAAGCGTTAAAGGTGACATTAAATGTACTGAAGTATAAACCCTGTTGATTCCTTCCATGGGCTCTCTCTTGACTTGTTTTTGATGTTATTTGTTACTTAATGTCATTCTGAGTAAGTAAAAATTAAAAATTTTCATTATCGGTCTTTGGGCTGCAGAACATGATAAACAGTTCCACAGTGGACCAATTCATTCTAATCCTAATGAGGTAATATGATTCACCTGTATCATCAGGGTTGCTGGCCATTGCCTGTGCTTATACCCAATGGGCCGCTATCAGGAAAGACTGCATGTCTCAGAGAAACCTGTTTCAACAGGATTGCCTCGGGGATGGTGACTCTGCTGCTTCCTAGCTGTGTGTGTGACCTTGGACAGGTTTCTTAGCCTCCATGTACATCAGCTTCCCTATCTGTAAAATGAAGGTAATAATAATACTTGGAATTGTTCAAAATATTTAATAAGCAAATTCAGTCATATGCTGCATAACGACGTTTCAGTTAATGACAGAGCACATATACAACGATGGTCCTAGGTGTGTAGTAGGCTAAACCATCTAGCTTTGTATAAACACAGACTATGACGTTCACACAATAATGAAATCATCTAATTATGCATTACTCAAAACGTATCCTCACCATTAAGTGATTCATGACTGCTTAAGTAAACTACTTTTATAACAGTGCTTGGTATATAGTAAGCAATATGTAAATGCTTGTTAAAATAATAATAAATCAGATTTTCTTTTTCTTTTTTGTTTTTTTTTTTTTGAGACAGAGTATCACTCTGTCACCCAGGCTGGAGTGCAGTGGCGCGATCTCGGCTCGCTGCAAGCTCCGCCTCCTGGGTTCACGCCATTCTGCCTCAGCCTCCCAAGTAGCTGGGACTACAGGCGCCCGCCACCACACCCAGCTAATTTTTTGTATTTTTGTAGTAGAGACGGGGTTTCACCATGTTAGCCAGGATGGTCTCAATCTCCTGACCTCGTGATCCGCCCAACTCGGCCTCCCAAAGTGCTAGGATTACAGGCGTGAGCCACCGCGCCCAGTCATAAATCAGATTTTCTACAGTACCTACTCAAGTGTACTTTAGGATACCTATCCTCAGTTCTCTTTCTCTCTTTATGTAACTTAGTCCCACATTGTATTGACAACTTTTGACATGAGCTGCCTTGTTTTTTCTTTCTTTCAGTTAAACGTTTCTTTTTCATTTCACCCATTCTTCTCCTCTTTCTTGCCTGTCCCTGAGATAAATGTATCCTTGGTTCCTTTCACAGGTAACCACCCTCATCCATGCATTTGTTCCCATCCCCGGTTCCAAGGCCTTGCTCCAAACATTGTCCTCCCTCTCTCTTCTCTGTGGTTAGATCATTAGCCACATTATAAAAACACACTCAGGTCTTCTCACTCAAAACCGTTCTTTCATTCTGTCTGCTGTTCAAATTCTCATTTCCCTTTCCTTTTGTGACCAAGCTGCTTTTGGTACTCTTACTGAAAGTTTCTTTGTGAACAACTTTCCTAAACTTGTTAAACCTCTAAAGATTAGACTTGTTTTTATAAGTCTAATACTTCTACTCAAGAAGTCACTCAAGGCCAGGCTGTGGTGGCTCACGCCTGTAATCCTAGCATTTTGGGAGGCCACTGTGGGTGAATCAGCTGAGGTCAGGAGTTCAAGATCAGCCTGGCCAAAATGGTGAAACCCCTGTCTCTACTAAAAATACAAAAATTAGCTGGGGGTGGTAGTGCATGCCTGTAATCCCAGCTACTTGGGAGGCTGAGGCAGAATTGCTTGAACCCGGGAGGCGGAGGTTGCAGTGAGCCAAAATTGTGCCATTGCACTCCAGCCTGGGCAACAAAAGTGAAACTCCATCTCAAAACAAAGAAAGTTTCTCCTTCCTTGACTCTCATGATGTTCCATACTCCACTTCTTACTTACCTCTCTATTCCTTTGCTGTCTGTATTTTCCTTGGCGAACACTCTAATGTAATGTTTCCTAAAGATCTGAGTTGGACTCTGATATTTTATCTTTATTCTCTCTCCCTTGATGGCCACAATCAATGTCTTGGTTTCTTCACATAGATGAAATGGAATTCTCTCCCCATTTCAGCCTGTATTTTCAACTACCAACTGGACATCACTACCTTACTCTCAGAAAGACATCTGGGGCTCTTTATAGATGAGACCAAATAACCACTTTTCTAAGCCTTTTCTAAGCCTCCTGTGTTTCCTAATTTTATGAAATGCATCACCTTCCTGGTGGTAAAACAAATTTGAAACATCAGTGTTAGACAGTAGGACATCACTTTCCTCAGTTTTCTCTCCCTGCACCCCAGAATAAAGTCTACCAATTCCATCTCTACGATGTCTTTGACAATCAACTTCTTATTTCTGTTCTCACTGCCAAAAGCAGATTTCAGGACTTCGTTACCTCTTAGCAGAGTTTCTACAACGACTTTGACTTTGCCTGTGGTCTCCCCATGTCTAATTTATTTTGAACAGTATTTGCTACCACAGAGCTCTGATCGTGTCACATTCCAAAAGCTTCAAAGGCTCCCTATTACCTAAAAAGTAAAGAATTAATTTCTTAACCCAGTAATTGAGGTCTTCCACAATCTAGTCACAACTTACTCTCCAGTGCCCCAAGCTAGAGCCAAGCCCAACTACTCAATATTTCCCATCTATGCACTGAAGTATCTTACTTCTGTGTTTTCTTGCCTCAGCACCCTCTACCAAACTCCATTTACCTGACTATGCTCAAATTCTACTTGGTTTTGTTTTGTTTTTGTTTTTGTTTTTGTTTTTGTTTTAGTGTGGGTGGCTTGTGTGGCATTTAGAAACAAGGCCAGGGGCTTATACCCCAAGATCAGGGCTGTTCGGCAACTATAGATGGAAAGGTAGACCTGCTTACCTTAGGCCTCCATGATGACAAGAGCACAGTATCTAGAGGGCCACTCAACCTGGATGAGTGATTCGGATGATGCGCTAAAGAAGGTCAAAAAATTGCCAGGGTGAATAATGACTAGATGCTGAGAATTCATCTGCAACAGAAATCAGCATGAAGTAACAATAACAGTATGTGGATTGTTAAAAAGTTTATACACACACCTACACACAATACTTACGATCGCTAATGCTGTGATTTAATCATTTAAAATAACATAAAAGACATAGAAGAGTATTTAGGACTTCATGTCCAATGGATGGTATTGTATTATGGGGGTGGATAAAATGATAGCAGTAGAATACCTGAGCTGTATCTTATTCCAGCTTTGTCCCTTCTTTCCAGAACTCCCTGACACATCACATCTTCTTTTTGAGCCTCATTTTTCTCACTCAGGGTTAGCCACACAGCTCAAGAGGAAGCTCTACCCCAAAATATAGCTCTCCCTACCTCTTCTCCTCTGCACCCTTAGCCTTTGCCATAAGCCACCCCCATGGAAAGTTTACTATCAGTAACCTGATTCCTTTGGGGGAATAAATATGTACTCTGATTATACAATGCCTTTATTTTTCAGTTGATAACAGCTTTTCAAATGGTTCAGTTTTACTTTAATAAGAACTTTTAAACTTTGCCAACTGAATGCCATCTAAATATTCCAGAGGTCAAATATATGGAGCAATAGGACTAGAAATGGAAAAGGAAAAAAATTAAGATAAAATACAAAGGGAAAAGAGAAAGCACGGAGGGAATTGTGAAAATTAGAACTTAAGCCACGTGTTAAGTTAATATTTTGGAGAAAAAGACTATAAATTGAGGTTACTTTTGTATTGGTCTCCAGTGCACAGCCCAGTTAGGCCCTTCTTTCTGCGCTATTTATGCTCAGATATTGCAAGGCAACAAAACATGTTCTCTTAAGTAGAGAATGGATATTTAAAGTCTCTTTGCTGTAGGTCAATTTTATCTCTTTCAAAACACCAAATTACACCTAGTCGTTAGAACCATAAACCCTTGGGTTAAATTGCTTCTTATAAATGGTTCCTGATATAAGAATGTGACTTACACTAAAGCAAGAAAAGAAGAGGCAGAAATGCAGGGATAATTTGAAAATCCCAAAGCTGACTTCAGGTGTGACCGTGGAAAAGTCATGAAGCCTCTGGGTCCAAGTTTTTACACCATGGAATGATAATTTGGATTGTTATGAAAACACTTTGAGCTGCTCTCAAAGCCAGCATCTGACAAGATATTTTCCCAGCAGCCAAAATATTCTCTATAACTAATGATGGCTTGATTTTTTTCATGCATAGAAAGATAGACACAAATATTAGAGATAAGTCAATGATTAAATAAAGTGTTCTCCTGCACAAAATAATGATTTAAGTCTTCAGGACACACAAAAACTAAGTGTAATAATCTACTAAGGTTTAAATACTCAGAGACTACCAAGGCAAAGCAATTTGAGCAGCATCAGAAACACATACACACCGTAGGCAGCAAACAGCCATTTTACATTTAATTAGGCAAAGAAACTCCAGCTGAATGGGTTAAAAATTGCCACTATTTCACAGTAAGTGATTTTCTTAACCCCCAAGGGTTCAAATTACTTTGGCAGGAAAAGCAATTATGCAATTAATAGGGGAAAAATCTCAAGAGCTCTGTAATTTTCAAAGAGGTAAAGGTTCTGCGCTGGCCTGCAGGGGACAGCTGAGTTCTGAAGCTTTTTTTCTTTTTCTTTCTTTCTTCCTTTTTTTTTTTTTCATTTTGACCACACCTGAAATAAAAACCAAGGATATTTTGAGGAGTAGAAAAGCACAACAGCTGAATATACTGTCCCCACCAGTATATTCATGACAGGCTCATCAGAGTGGATGCCTGCAATCTGAAGATTAAATACCCATTTAGCAGCATCAGAGGAGAGTTTGGTTTTATAATGTATTGTCCTCTATTCCCCAGGAGGCTGCTTTGTTTGATAAAATGCTGAGTGTGGTGTAAAAATATCCCTCTCTCTGTAATTTGCACTCCTCTCCATTTAAAGCTATTCTTGCTGCAAACGAGAATTGAAAGCTGCTAAAATTAAGTGGTGTCAGTTCTCAATGACACTTTAATGATAGAGCGCTCAGCAAATGAGATGAGAATGAATTCCAGCATCTCTGCTAAAGATAGTAACCAGCCCCAAACACTATAACGTTCCAACTGGGCCACACTTCACCTGCTTCATTCATATTTAGTAGAACTGAAATAGAGAAACTATAATTTAAGTGGTCAGAAAAAGAAAGGTGAAAATACCTGATGGCCATTGGTTCAAAGTAATTGAAGTTTGGGGTTGTAAGTCTAAGATATTCTCTCTGGCTTCTTTACCAAAATATTCTCACAGATAAAGGACATTGCATTTCCAGAGAGTAAATATCCGGTTGACTAAGAAAGTCTTCTCTGATTATGTGACTAAGAGGACACGAGGCACTGATTTATTTTACTGAATGAGTAAATACTCATTCGGATTGCTGGCTTGACATTGTATTGGTGTGCTCTGACGGACTCAAGCATCTGAATCGCTTTTGTACTCTCATGGTATAAATGAGGGAGAAAGATGATTCTCTTTTTACTATTTTTTACTACTTTTTACTACTGAGGCAATAGTAGCAGCTTTTCTGAGTCTCCTCCTGCATTAGCCAACACCACACAAGAAGTGCCCTGAATAAAATTAGAGTCTAATTGAATCACACTCCTATTCAGGGGCAAATCCGCTAACATTTTCGCTTACAGGCATACAACTCAATTCAATGATCAATTTCAGTATCTAAGGCTACAAAGGCCACCCTAGGAAATTAAATATATATATTAATTAATTAAAAAACTAGACAACTGTTTATTTCAAATCAATACATAAACATGTCTATACCAAAAAGGCACAGACTAGATGGATAAACATGGGAGGAAAAGACCACTTTGTAACTGGTGAGGCCTTTGGTTAAGAATGGCTTCCTGGAGGAGGTGAACTGGGGGTGGTCCTGGAGGAAGTTAAAAACCTGAGTAGATAAAGAAGAATAAGAAAGTTGTCTGGCAAGGAAAGAAAGGTGGAGCACAGAAATGGGAGGACTGCCCTAACAAACACAGCATGAGCAGGAATAATGAAGGACAGGTTGACTGTGTAAGGTGCATATTGCCTGAATCCCTTAATTTTCATCTAAGGAGTTTGAATGTGATCTGATTAGTAACAAGAAGTCACCATAGATCCCTGAGCACCTCATGAGTGCATTGTAAAAACTGAATGAGATAACATATGTGAAAGCAACCAGCGCCGTGGTGCCCAGTAGGTAATGCACAATAAATGTTAGTCTGTTGCAGTGTTTTTTCTGAATAGGGCTGAGATATAATGAACACGATGTTTCAGGAACAGTGATCTGCGCAAAATGAACCAGCGGCGGGGAGAATGGTGGCTGTTGCAGCAAGCTGACCACAGGGTGACAAGGATGCCTCACCACTGTGCATGCAGACCATATGTCACTAGGTTTCCGAAAAGCTGCCATCTGCCAAGTTAGCAGTCTGATGGACTTCTGCCGCCTAGATGATGCTAGCCAGGGACCTTTTGGACAATGTAGCCTACTGTAAAACGTAGTTCACACATGTTTCTTGAAATTACAGCATGGTTATAGAAACAGGCAGATGTGGCAGACAGGAAACTGAAGAAAATAGGCCCATTGATTGCTCTTCTATGCTAGGGCTTCATTAACAATCTGGAAAACCCTGGAATTCCTTATGGCAAGGTGTGTACATGTTTGTAAAAAAATGCTTCAATGTTTTAAAATGAATGCCCACTTTGTAACTGTATTATAATGGAAAATATCAAAATAATTTTGTTTCTACAGCTCTTGAGAACTTTAGTGGTCTAGCAACACAGCAAGATGAACTGAAATCATGCTAGCCTCCTGTGAGCTTTCATCATCTTGGACATCCATCTATATGAGCTTGGCAACACTCAAAGAAGGGTTACAATGCATTATGATTTTATGGTTGCTAAAGGTACTAGCAATATGCTTGACACCTGTCTATGTCTCTATAATATTTTACTTTAAACAATATAGGTAAACAAAGTGGTTACAAGTTCTTAACTTCAGGAAGGGAGGGACACCCAAGTGAATTGCTTCATTTTGTTGAATTGTCTATAGTTTGGGTTATTTTATTTTATTTATTTTTTGAGATGGAGTCTCACTCTGTTGCCCAGGCTGGAGTGCAGTGGCGTGATCTCGGCTCACTGCAAACTCCACCTGCTGGGTTCCAGCGCTTCTTCTGCCTTAGCCTCCCAAGCAGCTGGGATTACAGGCATGCACCACCATGCCTCTCTAATTTTTGTATTTTTCGTAGAGATGGGGTTTCACCATGTTGATCAGGCTGGTCTTGAACTCCTGACCTCAGGTGATCTCCCCACCTTTGCCTCCCGAAGTGCTAGGATTACAGGCGTGAGCCACCGCACTCGGCGTGTTTGGGTTTATTTTGAACTCATGGCAATTTTTTTTTTTTTTTTTTTTTTTTTTTTTTTTTTTTTTTTTTTTGAGACGGAGTCTCGCTCAGTCGCCCAGGCTGGAGTGCAGTGGAGCGACCTCGGCTCACGGCAAGCTCCGCCTCCTGGGTTCACGCCATTCTCCTGCCTCAGCCTCCCGAGTAGCTGGGACTGCAGGCGCCCGCCATCAAGCCCGGCTAATTTTTTTGTATTTTTAGTAGAGACGGGGTTTCATCATGTTTACCAGGATGGTCTCGATCCATGATCTGCCCATCTCGGCCTCCCAAAGTGCTGGGATTACAGGCGTGAGCCAACGCACCCCGCTACTCATGGCAATTTTTTATCAGCTTCATGAAGGTATAATGTATGTGCTATAAACTGTATTTTAAATTTACATTAAGTGTGCAATTAAATGAGCTTTGACATTTGTATTTATCCCTGAAACCAACACCACAATCAAGAAAATGAATATTTCCTTCACCCCCAAAAGATTCCCTGTGCTCGCTCAAAGTCCATCCTTTCTTCCACAGCCTCGGTCAATCACGAGTCAATTTTCTGTCACTATATATTAGTTTGCAGTTTGCAGTTTGTAGGAATGTTATATACACGGAGTCATCCAGCATATACACGTTTGTGTCTTGCGCCTTTCATTCAGCATAGTGACTTTGAAATTCATCCGTGGTGCTGCATGTGTCTGTGGATCATTCGTCTCTATTGTTCATCATATAGATCTACCATGTTTTGTTTTTTATTCACCTTGTAGCGAATTTTCATAATTTTATGTTGCCTCAGCATCTGTTTTGAATCTATTTTGGACTTTCTCATACCCGAAGCAAGATATGGTCACCCTTGACACAGTGTCCAGTTCTCCCCCGTCTTCCTGGTTCCTCAATATGGCGGATCCAGATGCCTGTATTATGCAACTGTTTCCTAGTGACCACTTCCCTATGAGGCTGCTAGATCTACTCCTACTCGATTTGCCCCACTGACTACCACCAGCCCCATGGACTGCACCTCTCAGTCACAGCAGGATTCTGCAGAGCTCAAACCTGCCTGCTGTAAACCCACCGTTGAAACTCCCCAAGGGAAAGCTGCCTGGGTAATGCCCTAAACCCTACAGGTGCCTGACTCTGTTTCTTGCTCCCCCTCCACTGACTGAGCGACGGCTCGTGTCCCAGACAGCTCCCCATTCCCCACTGGGCCTGTGAGGCATGCTGTCCTCTCCTCTCTGGATCTGTAGGTAATAAAAACTGCTTCTGTTGTTTCATGTGTTTTGTTGTGCCACCTCCTTTGTGTCTCATACGACTGACATAGCTGAACCTAACCCTCTTCCTGGCTAGGGCTTTCCTAGAGAGTGGCCTTTTGGATAGGAATAAACTGGACACAGATCAGAGAGGACCCATAAGGGCATCTTCCAGCATAAACAAGTTTCCTGTGAGAGGAGGACCTGGCTGCAGGTTGGATACTTAGGCATTATTAGGCCATCTACCAGGATAAAGTAGTGTCCCGGAGCTGGGCACAGTGGCTCGTGGCTGTGATACCAGCACTTTGGGAGGCCAAGGTGGGAGGATTGCTTGAGGCCAGGAGTTCAAGACCAGCCTGGGCAACATAGTGAGGCTCCATCTCTATAACAATAACTTTTTTTTTAAATAAAGGAAAGCCTTGAGACCTGTAATACATGAAAAAATAAATGAAAAAAAAGTGTCCTATGAAAGGTACACTGTAAACATCCACAACCAAATTCCTGGTATCTATCAGGGCTGGGCTTGAGTTTACAATCACTCTTAAGAGGGAGACCTCAAGACCAAGTGGAGGAAACTAACAAAACACCTGTTGGCAGGTGTGTCAGTTTCCTAGAGCTGCCTTAATAAATTGCCATTTAGCCTGAGTGACTTTTTAAAACAAAACAGAAATTTATTTTCTCATAGTTCTAGAAGTTGGAAATGACCACACTCCCTCTGAAAGCTCTGGGTAGAATCATTCCATGGCTCTGTCCTGGTTGCTGGTGGTTGCCAGCAATCCTCTGCGTTACAGACTCATAACTCCAGTTTCTGCCTCCATCTTCACATGATGTCTTCTCTGTGTATGACTATGTCTCTGTGTCTGAAATTCCCTCTTTTTATAAGGAGACTAGTTTTACTGGATTTGGGTCCCACTCTAATCCAGTATGACCTCATATTAACTTGATTTCATCTGAAAAACCATATTTCCAAAAGGGGTCACATTCACAGGCACTGCGTGGACATAAATTTGGTGGGAGTGGCAGGGGGACATTATTTAACTTAGTACAGTGGGCATTTGATGTTTGCAATTTGCGCTATTATGAATAAAGCTGATATATGCATTGGTGTATAATTCTTTGTGTGAATGTATGCTTTCTTTTGTCTTTGGTAAATATTAGTTGTGGAATGTCTGGTTTGCGTGGTAGAGGTGTATTTAATTCATTAAGGAACTGCCAACAGTTTTCTAAAGTAGTCGTGCCATTTTACTTTTCCAGGAGTAATGTATGAAAGTTTAGTTGTTCCTCGCCTTTGTCAATACTTCATATGATCAGGTTTATTTTTTATAGAGTTCTTTTCTAGGTTGATATAAATCCTTTGTCAGAAACTCGTATTGTGGATATTTTCTTCTAGTCTGTGGCTTCCCTTTTGTTGTTTAGATGGTATTTTCCTAAGGGCAAAAGTTTATAAAATTGGTAAAGCCAAATTTATCTATTTTTTATGGTTTGGCTTTTTATAGCCTAAGAAATGTGCCTATTATAAGGTTGCAAAGATTGCCTCCTTTGCTTTCTTCCAGAAGTTTTATAGATTTAACTTTGATATTTAGGCTGATATAACTTGTGAACTCCTGCCATTTTATTTTCATTTTACTTGTTTATTTACAGACTGGGTCTTATTATGTTGTCCAGGCTGGACTGGCTATTCACAGGTGCAATCACAGTGCTCTACAGCCTCCAACTGCTGAGCTCAAGCAATCCTACTGCCACAGCCTCCCAAGTTGCTGGGACTACAGGCATGCACCACCATGCCTAGTGCATTTTATTTTTTAATAAAAGTTTCATAGGTTATATTAGTCTGTTTTGTACTGCTACAACAAAATACCTGAGACTGGGTAATTTATAACGAACAGAAATGTACTGGCTCATAATTCTGGAAGCTGGGAAGCCCAATATAAGATGCTGGTGTCAGATAAGAGCCTTCTTGCTGCATCATAACGTGGTAGAGGGCATCACATGGTGGAAAGGCAAAGAAAGGGCAACAGAGAAAGCCAGAGAGGGCAAACCCACTCCCTTGATAGCACACCTTCTCTTGCAACAATGCATTTTGTCCATTCATGGAGGTGGAGCCCTCATGACTTAAACACCTCTTAAAGGTTCTACCCCTTAATACTGGTACAATGCCAGTTGAGTTTCAGCATGAGTTTTGGAGGGGACAATCATTCAAACCACATTTAAAAACCTTCAATAATTTATTTTTATGTTATTGCCTTTTGGATGATAGAAATAACACATGCTCACTGTAAACAATTTTGAAACTAGCACAATAGTATAAGGGAAAAGAACATTAAAATACCCATAATTTCACTGCATTTCAGATGACAGTTTCAACTGAGTCTAGGCTTTCCAGCTACCTTCACCAAGAGGTCAGATATGTGAGCACATCATTTTGGACCTTAAAAAGCAGTCCAGCTACCCAATGAATACTATTAAATGCCATCAGTCAATGACACTTGGAGTCAAAGAATTGCCCAGCTGAGCTCTGTTTAAATTTCTGACCCACAAAATAATGAGAGATAGTACAATATGTAAGTTAAGCCACTAAGTTTTGGGAGCAATTTGTTAATTATTAGCAATAGATAACTACGACAATATCTTTAATTAAGCCACTGAGTTTAGCAAGTACATTTAATGTTACCTGTAAACCTGAGTTCTGGTGATTAAAACCCATTTTATAAAATTTTAAAATATATTTTAAAATAAATAGCAGTTTTCTAGTTCAGCAAACCTAATGCAAGGGAATCTATCAGGCTGGTCCAAACTTTTGCACCAGCCTGATAGATTCCCTTAAGTTAAGTTTGCTGAATGAAAAATAACTTCTAGACTGAAAGAAAATATTTCTTGAACTAAGTGAAGCTTGTTAAGGAATTGAGTCTAGATGAGCACCAGACTTGGAATCAGGTTTCCATATCCAGCCTTCCCACTTGCAAGCTGTATAGCCTGAGAAATGCATTTAACCTCCTGTTGATTCTTGCAATGTGTATGAAAACTATTAGGTTTAGTTTTTTGATCTATTGACATTTCTAATTAGTTCTAATAGTTTTGCAGTTGATTCTCTTGAATTTTGTTAGTGCTTACATTTACTATAGTCACCTCCAATTAATTTGTCTCTGCAGTCAGTGATCTCTTTAAAAACCAAATCTGATCATACCACCAATCTCCTTCTTGAACTTTTGAATAGCTTCTTATTGCCCTGGGATAATATCTCACCCACGGCCTCAAAGGTTTTGTGTGATCTGACCCTTGCTCTTTCTACCTGTACTACAGTCAGACTAGGATTTTTTTTTTTTTTTTCCAGATGTGCTGTATCCCACCTTGCTGTAGACCACCTGGGAGCCTTTTGCATATGCTCTTTCCTCTATCTGGAATTCTGCTTCCTTCACTCTTGACTCAGTTAATCGATACTCATCCTGAAGTTCTCAAACTTCACTTTATTTCCCTGTGGGGCGCCTTTCCCAATGCTCCAACCCAAGGGTTCAGGTAACCTGAAATTTTCCTTTCGGGAACCTGTCTAACATCCCTCCCCACAGTCCACCACAAACCAAAGGTTAGCTGCAGAGAGCAGGTACTGTGTCCAGCCTAAGAGAGGGCCTAGGGTGCTGCAGCACTCATTTAATACTCAAGGACAGAATTAGATTAATGGAAGGAAGACAGCAAAGCATTTTGTGGATGATAAAATGCTAAATGTATTTCAAAAACCATAGTGCCAGAAATAATAGTGTCCTGCTCTATGCATCAGTTTATTCCTTAAAGAAAGACCTTATATAACATAACTGTCTAATCTATTTTCTCCAACACCAATAAAATATGAAAGCTGGTAATTAATTTTTCTAATATCCCAACTTATAGAGAAATCTGATATTATTAATTCTGCACTATTGATTTGACCCTTAATCAAATATTGTCTTTACACAGCTTCAATATTACTACCCTATTGCATTATTAAAGTTTTGTTACATAAGTTTCATACATGCCTTCTAAATGTGAGCATGTAAATGGAATTTACATTCTCCAGGTGAGGAGAGACTTGCTTTTTATTCCCTGTAACACTGGCCCCAACACTCCAGCAGAGCAATGGCATCTGTTGTCAACTGTTTCATTACTCAACAATTAAAAAAGAAAAAGATAAATTTATTCAATTTTTCTGAGATTGTGCTCTCTTAAATTAATTCAGTTAAACTCTCCTTTCTTTTTGAAATTAAGCTTACGTAGATGGGAAGGGAAAGTTATGCCCTTAACCAGAAAAAACGAAAGTAGACAAATCTATGTCAGTCCCATTTTAAATTTTATTTTATACATTTTCATGAAATCACAAAACCTAGGAACTGCTGCCTTATTACACACACACACACACACACACACAGCCTTCAAAAATATTTCTTAATTGACGAATAAGTGAGGGAATTATGCCTTTCAACTTTTTAATTCACAAATTACTTCCTGTGGGAACTGAAGCAGTTACATTCTTCCAACAGGCATCAGGTGGCTGCTGTGTGCATTTGATGGTCCTGTATGGGCATATGTGGGTCAGTTACTACAGGGCAAGTTTGGGACTGCCTGTGAATTACTAAATTCTGACTTTTTGAGATCAAAAGTACAGTAGAGATTACCTGTATCAACCACCCTTCCACTCGCCAGTTTTGAAGAAGAGGAGGCTGGAACTTGGAGACATAATAGGGGCTACAGAAAGCAGAGACAGGTTAGAAACCAGGACTCCTCCTGCCTCTGGTAATTTCTAACTTATTTTATCAAAAGAACAGCTGAGACCTGGCACGGTGGCTCATGCCTGTAATCTCAACACTTACAGAGGCCAAGGCAGAAGGATCGCTTCAACCCAGGAGTTTGAGACCAGCCTGGGTAGCATAGCAAGACCTCGTTTCCACACACAAAAAAAACAATTAGCCTGGGAGGTCAAGGCTACAGTGAGCTGTGTGGGCTGTGATCATGCCACTGCATTCCAGCCTGGGTGACAAAGTGAGATACAATCTCCAAAAAAAAAAAAAGATCATCTGGACTCATGTGTGCTTGTGCAGGTGTGTTGTATGAATTTCACAGGACAGACAGAGAATAGACCTGCTAAGAGAGACTGCAAGAAAATGACCCCTGATATTTTCTAAGGCAGAGAAGTAAGTGCTGAAGGCAAACCCCCAACACCTGCTACAGCATCATCAGTATTGATGACAGTAGAGTCCTGGGAAAAACCATTAAACCAGAGGAATTTGGCTTTGTCACCTCCAATCTCCATTTTTTTTTTTTTGCCTTTCTTCTATTTCATGACTCCTGACATTTCCCCCTAGCTGGATGATGCCACTTTCTCAAGAATGTTCACCAGGCAGCCCTTTAGAGAGTGCACCATTCTCCAATACTTTCTCCCTAAAATGGGCTATTTTAGCATGGGTTAAGAAAAAACAAACATGGTTAAAGAAACTCATATATAATGGGAATGAAGTGAAAAACTCGCCCTAAGGATATCTGCTTTTTAAAAAAAGAAAACTTGGCCAGGTGCTGTAGCTTATGCCAGTAATCCCAGGACTTTGGGGGACAGAGGCAGGAGGATCGCTTGAGCCCAGGAGTTCAAGACGAGGCGTGGACAACATAGGGAAACCCCCTTCTCTACAAAACAGGACGAATTATAAAATGAATTAGGTAGGCATGGTGGTGCATGCCTGTGGTCTCAGCTCCTCAGGAGGCAGAAGTGGGAAGATCTCTTGATCCTGGGAAGTTGAGGCTGCAGTGAGCTGTAATTGCACCACTGCACTCCAGCCTGGATGACAGAGCAAGACCCTGTCTCAAACAATAACAACAAAAACAAACCACTGGGGACAAAAGGCAATGCCTTATACGTTGTTGGTGGGATTGTAAATTAGTTCAGCCCTTGTGAAAAGCAGCTTGGAGATTTCTCAAAGAACTAAAAGTAGAATTACCCTTTGACTCAGCAATCCCATTACTGGGTATATAGCCAAAGGAAAATACATGGTTCTACCAAAGACACTTGCACTCCTATGTTTGTCACAGCACTATTCACAATAGCAAAGACATGAAATCAGCCTAGGTGCCCTTCAACTGAGGATTGGATGAAGGAAATGCGAAAGAAAACTTACACACCATGGAATACTACACAGCCGTAAAAAAGAATGAAATCATGTCGTTTGCAGCAACATGGATGCAGCTGGAGGTCATTATCCTAACTGAATTAACGCAGAAACACAAAACCAAATACTACATGTTCTCACTTATAAGAGAGCTAAACATTGAGCATAAATGGACATAAAACAAGGGAAGAATAGATAATGAGGAATACTAGAGAGGGGAGGGAGCAGGCAAGGGTTGAAAAACTACTTATTGTGTTCTGTGCTTACTATTTGGGTGATGGATTCAGTTGAAGCCCAAACCTCAGCATTATGAAATATACCTATGTAAAAAACCTGCACACATACCCCTGACTCTAAAATTGAAAAATGTTTAAAGAAACTTATTAACTTATGTTACTCTTTAAATGGGTTTTAGGAGAAATAAATTGTCCTCCTTATTCCCTCCTCTCTCCACTCCACCATGTCTTCAAGTCAGATGCAGACCAGAAACACGGAAGTAAGCCAACATACAATTTCTGAACACTTGTTTTTGTTTTTATTTAGTTTTGTTTTTGTTTGTTTGTGCCAAATGGAAAGAGAACATATAATCACTGGAGCCAACATAAAAGTTGTGACGTACTGACGCACAATGATTTTTTTGGTAACAAAACTTGGCAATTCATAAATAAGCAGAATTGGAATTGTTTACACCAGTTTATGTGCAGTTTAATAGATAAGGAACAAATTATTTAATGCACTTTTCCTCCTAGGAATTGCATAAATTACATCAAGCATGATGTTAACCAAACATAGATGGGATCCCAACTTTTCAATTTACTATCTCTTGGACTAAGGGAACGTTACTTGAATTCATGATGCACCAGGCTCCTCCTCATACATTCAACAATAAATGTATTGATTTCCACCAATTTTCTGGGCACTGTTTTAGGCCCTTGGATATATCAGTAAATGAAACCAAGGTCCCTGTCCTTGTGGAGCTTACATTCTCATGGGGGGAGACAATAAGCAATAAATGTAATGGATTTGCAACTTTATAGGATGTTAGATAGTGGAAAGAAACAGAGTCTCATTGAGAATAGGGAATTTGAGAAAATACATGGAGAACATGAGGGATTTGGCCATGCAGATATCTGGGAGATGGGTAGGTCCGGAAGAGGAAGCACTCAGCACAAATGTCCCGAGGTGAGAGCGTACTGGAGTGGAGTAGGAGGTGTAGTCAGAGGAGAGAAAGGGCTGGATCAAGCAGGACCTTGTAAACCATTCTACAGACTGTAGCTTTTACTCTGAGTTGAGATAGGGAACTGTAGAAGGGTTTTGAGCACAAGTGTCACATCATCTGACGTACATTTTTAGCAGAACCATTCTAGTTTCTTTTTTCAGAATCCACTGAAGGAGGTCAAAGGTAAAGGAGGCAGGGAGACCAGCTATGAAACACTGCAGGCATCCTGGCAGGAAACGATGGTGGTTCAGACAATGGTGGTACGAGGCAAGTGGCAAGAAGGGGTGAGATTCTCTACATATTTACAAGCCAAGCCAAGGAATTTCATAGTGAAAAAAACACATTTATATATGTGAGAGAAATAGTGAATCCAAGGATGACTACAGGATATTTGACCTGAGAAAATAGAAAGATGGAATTGTTATCAACAGAGATGGCATAATTACAAAATGCAGGATACATCAGATGGCCAATTTTGGATATGTTGAGTTGAGGCTATCAGTTAGATATCCACTTGGAAATATCCAGTAACTAGTTAAGTTTAGAGGTTGGGAGAAAGGTGTAGCTGGAGACATAAATTTGGGAGTTGTTGGTATAAAAGTGTATATAAAGTCATGAGACTAGATGAGATCAATGAGGAAATTACTATAGATAAAGAAGAAAATAGGCTGGGCTCAGTGGCTCAGGCCTGTAATCCCAGAACTTTGGGAGGCTCAGGAGGGCAGATCATGAGGTCAGGAGATCGAGACCACCCTGGCTAACACAGTGAAAACGCATCTCTACTAAAAATACAAAAAATTAGCTGAGCATGTTGGCACATGACTGTAGTCCCAGCTACTCAGGAGGCTGAGGCAGGAGAATCGTTTGAACGCAGGAGGTGGAGCTTGCAGAAAGCCGAGATTCCTCCACTACACTCCTCCAGCCTGGGAAACAGAGCGAGACTCCGTCTCAAAAAAAAAAAAAAGAAGAAGAAGAAAATAAGCCCAGGGACTGAGCTGGGACCACTTTAACAATAATGGAACTGGGAGAAGAGAAGAAACTAGCAAAGAAGAATGAGAAGGAGTGACCAATGAGGTGGGAGAAAAGCTAGAAGAGTGTGGTGTCCCGAAAGCTAAGTCAAGAAAATTTGTCAAAGAGGAAATGATCAGTTGTCAAATGCCGATAGGCCAAGTAAAATGAAGACAAAACATCAACCACAAGCTTTCTAATGGGGTTTATTAGTGACCAAGACGTAAGCACTTTAGACACAGGGAATAGAAGTGGATTAAAGTAGGTATAACAGAGAATGGAGGACATTAATTGGAGACAGCAAATATACACAATTTATTCCAAGAGTTTTTCTGCAAAGTAATAGTTCAGTAGCTGGTGGAGAAAATGGAATGGAGAGATTTATAAATCCAAGTTCCCTTGAAAGACTCTTTTAGTAGCTGTACACATTGATCAAAATGAATGTACATTAGATCTAAGTTGTGCAGATTACAGTACTTACTATACAGACAGAGAATTAAACACATTTGATTGTCTGGGAGTAAATATGGCTGGCTGGAGGTCATGTTGGTTAGGACTGCTTTGATTGCAAATAACAGAACCTTTCTGAAACTAACTTAAGCAAAAATGGAATTGATTATAAGAATATGAGTGTTTTGCAGAACCTGAGGGCACAGATGTAGCTGGCCTTTGGAACAGGTGGGACCTAGGTACTAGATACCTTTAGTAATCATTCTTCATCGGTATCACTTCTCCTCTCTGTGAATCTGCTTTATCCCTTTTCTTTTGTTTCGCAGGCCAGTTTCCTCTACATCTGGTGAAGTCCCGAAGCACATCTCCCTCAGAAACCTCCCCAGTTTACCTATCCTTTGCCCACTCCAAAAACCAATTTTCATCATTGACCCAACCTATGTCAAGTGCCCATCTCTGACCCAAGCAATTGAAGTAATGGGGGTTGTCTTATATTGTAAAACCATGGCTGAAAGAAATAACTTCTATGGGTAGAATGAGCAACTTCCAGACTATGTGGGAGCTGAGCCAGGAGTAGAAAACATAAACTGTAAACACTACACAGGTGAGAAATCTTCTGAATACAATAAAAGTGGGGGTAATGATGATGAATATTGGCCAAAACAACAAATAATTTATACGTGTATACATAATTGACAAAATAGGCGTGTGTATATGTGCATATGTATATAAGTGAACATAAACATGCACATATATTTGGCTTGAGATTGTATTATATAACTTTACTGGAATATTTACCTTCTTAATTGTGATTTACTAGGATTATAATAAAATGTATTTATATTCAATTAACAGTGAATTTAGACAGGATAGAAATGGATGGATAAAGGAAGTCCCAGTAGTTACCTACACATGCATCCAATTGCATTTTTCCCATGAAGGTATTGAGCTACCAATGATAGCGACAGGAGACAGACAAGTTCCTAGGCAGACAAGGATGAGTTCCCAGTGAAACTTAACCTTCAGGTCAAGGACAGTCTGAAGCCTGAAAACTGAGCTGCCAGTTCTGGATAGAGTCCAAGACGGGAGTGAGAAGTTCCATCCCTCTCTTACCCACTCTCTCTCAATTGGTTCCTTCTGAATGATCCCTTTTAACAAATTGAATGGTGCCTTTTCCAAGCGCATCCATGGACCAATCAGCACACATTCCCCCATTCTAAGCTCATCAAAACCCTGGATTCAGCCTCACAGATGGAAACCCGCTTTCAGGTCCCCTCTCACTGATGAAAGCTTTCCTTCTGTAGCTCAATAAAATTCTACTCTGCCTTACTCTACGGTTTCCATGTATCTTATTCCTCTTGATTGTAGGACAAGAACAAGGAACTTGTCAAACTGCAGGAGTGAAAAA
Source organism: Pongo abelii (assembly GCF_028885655.2). Classification (NCBI taxonomy): domain Eukaryota; kingdom Metazoa; phylum Chordata; class Mammalia; order Primates; family Hominidae; genus Pongo; species Pongo abelii. Next base: position 31,344,304 of record NC_071985.2, on the reverse strand, counting down.
TCTATAATGCTCCCATTTGCCAAGCTGTGGGAGGTGGAAGGAAAGAAACCGCTGGGCACCACTTCCTTCCACTCACTGAACTATGGGAGAGAAAAAGCTGTAACACTGAGAACTAAAGTGACATGCTTAAGACCTTTCAGCTGGCTCACAGAAAACCAGAACTTTTTTCACCTACTTTAATCCTACCAATTGGGTAAATACTGCCTGATTCTAAACGTTGAGAGAAAACACGTAAGATTACACAGGTAACTAAGATATGTTTATAAGAAGCTATCTTCATCTTTCATGATGAACTGATAAAGGTCATAATGTTGTAAAGATTGAAGTTAAAATTATATATGTATAATTTCTATGTATATATATGCACCTTATATATATGCAGAGACCCATATGTATATATGCACCTTACAGTTTACTATGCTTAGAAAACAACTGTCTGCCTGATTTGTAGCTGTAGCAGCATTTTATAAATGTGAAAAAACCAACCTTAAATTAAATGGACATTACAAGAGGGGACAGCTGGGACTGCCCCTGTGGCAGCCTGGAGCCCTCTGGGAGCTGGGAGATGGCAAGTCCACAAGAGGAGAGGAGGCAGCACATCACTTGCAACAAGTGCCCTTCAGCCCCAGCATGTCCTCCAAGTGGCAGCTGACCCCCTTCAGACACTGTTAAGAGAAAGAGCAAGAATGTCCTCTTGTTGAGACAGTCACAGAAAACATCTTAACAGCCTAGTTAGCAGAGAGTCATCTTTTCCTAGATCTTGTGTCACATCTTATTAGATTTAGGATACTATTATCCTACTTAGGAAATTTGAAGTGTCCTTTTGATGGCTAATGTCATAGGTAAAATGTTAAACTATAGACATTTTAGAACAAAGAATCAGACTTCTCTCCCTAAAATTATACTGGAAAGCTCTCAGGATTTCTTTCAAGTTTGTCTTGGGTTCCAAGTTGGCCTTATCAGCTCTTCATGATTGACAACACTACTTACTCTTTCCGAACCTCTCTTCAAAACAAAGAAGGTAACAATAGCTACTTGATTGAGTTGACTTCAAAATTATGTTAGGTAATTTATCTAACGTGCCTAGCTTCTAACTTCTGCTAAAACAGAACACAACAGCAACAAAAATACTTTTTCCCTTGTTTCCAAGCTGCTATGGTCTGAAAGTTTGTTTTCCTCCAAAATTCATATGTAGAAACCTAATCACCAATGTGATGGTATTAGAAGGAGCGGCCTTTGGGAAGTGATTTGGTCATGAGGGTTGAGCCTTCATGAATGGGTCAGTGGCCTTGTAAAAGAGACCCCAGAGAGCTGCCTTGCCCCTTCTACCATGTGAGGACACAACGAGAAGGTGGCATCAATGAACCAGAAAACTGCTCCTCACCAGATATGGAATCTGCTGGCACCTTGATCTTGGACTTTCCAAGCTTCAGAATTGTTTATAAGCCACTCAGTCTATGGTATTTTGTTATAGCAGCAATAATGGACAAAGATACCACCCTTCATCCTTACCGTATCCTTTCCCTCCTCTACTCCTGCCCCAACCTCTTCTAGTTTATGGTAGAAAGAGTGAGCATTACACAAGTTGCTCGGAATCTCACTTACACCTAAATACGTTATTTAGTGCACAAATCCTGTCGCATTTTACTTCCTATTTAACGGAGAACTTTCATTATAAATGTACGATTCTAAAAAAGGGTAAAGAATCTATATTAAATTAAGCCCAATGATGCCCAATTTAGTCATTGCTTTTTTGACTATCAAAAACCAATCATTTGTCTTTTAAGTCGTTCAGCTGAGAAGAAATTTGAATGGGACCATAATACTGTGAAATACATACTTGGTCTTTGTCCCTGTTTCCCTGATAAATAATTCCTACAATCCTTGGAATCTCCACAGTGATAAATGTCTTCTGTATGCTGATGAGATAATTAGTGGCTGGGGACCCCTAAATAGCTTCAGGATGGGGGCTGGTTGCCAAGGGAACCAACCAAGTGATTTAGTCCCACCCACCAACCTCTGTGGAAGGAAGAGGAACTGAAGGTTGGGTTGACAAACCAATGGTCAATGACTTAATCAATCATGCCCAGGTGATGAAGCTTCCCTAAAAACCCAAAAGGATTGAGTTCTGGTGTCTTCCAGATAGCTGAGCACATGGAAGTTCCTGGAGGGTGGAGTACCTGGGACAGGACATGGAAGATCCATGCCTCTTCCCATACCTGGCTCTCTGCATCTCTTTCATCTAACTGTTCATCTGTATCCTTTGTCATATCCTTTCTAATAAATGAGTAAATGTAAGTAAGTGTCACCCTGAGTTCTGTAAGCCGCTTTGGCAAATTAATCAAAACCAAAGAGGGTGTTGTGGGAACGATTTACAGGCAGCGAGTCAGAAGCATGGGCCACAATCTGAAACTTACAACTGGTATCTGAAATGGAGAACAGTTTTGTGGGTTTGAGCCTTCTACCTGTGAGGTCTAGTGCTATCTCCAGGTAGACAGCATCAGCACTGAATTAAGTTAGAGGACACTTAGCTGGTGTCTACTGAAAAATCAGCTGCAGAATTGGTTGGTGTGTGGAGGGAAAAAAACCCCACTGATCTGAGTCAAACAAGTATTCTGTGTTGTGAGAGTACAATAGGAAAAACTGACTTTGTTTATTCTTATATCCTTACAGGGACAATCATATCAGAAACCACAGTAGAGGTCCTCATATAGCTGCCAATCTTATTTTAGTTATAAGAGAGTCTTGGTTGCTTTATTGGCAGTTCACACTTAAAATATTGAGTCTGTGCTTTTCCTCAACGTTCAATCAGCAAATTTTACTTGATACTCTATTACATGCTCCTGCTAGTTAATAAGGGATGCATCACACATACACACATGCATGTAAGTATATACATATGCATATACTTATGTATGTGAATATATGCCTAATGTTTTTTTTTAATTCAAGTGACTTGCAATCTAGCTGGGATATTCTTTATTTTTTAATCTAAAAACCTAAGATTCTCCATAGCTGGGATACTCCAACAGTAAAGACTGACAGGCAAGTCTTGTGATATAAAGTATATTACAATTAAAATATTAGTAACAAATTTTTATGCTGTGGTTGACTGCATTTTTAACAATATTTTAAGGAAAATAAAGATAAGAATCAGAAGAAGATGATCTGCATGGTCTCATGAAGTGTATACTTTCTTGTAATGCAATATAATATAATTTGTAATACAACATCAATGTGGTAAATATGGTATTTTAGTCAGTTTCATATATCTATATATATAGATAGATAGATATGAAGAGAGTGAGAGGCAGAGTCTCACTCTGTAACCAAGCAAATAAACTATATGTGTTGTAACTAGGCTAGATGTATTCTTCAGGAGTTGGAGCCTTTGAAAATGGGCCATTCCCATTTTTTTAGGAAAGCATAAAAATATTTCATCAAGTAAAATTATTGCAATGAGCTTTGGCTGTTTTGATTTCTGGATTCAGAAATTATATTGCATATTTTCTGACTTAAATCCATAGATATTGAAGGAATGAAAAACAAAACAGGATACCATATGGCTGTTTCCAATACATAAATAGTTAATTGATGTTTTGTATTTTCATTGTATAGTGTAACTTTGCACAGACATAGCCAAGGATCTTTATCATCACACATAAGCTGTTTATGTAGTGTTTACTAAACTCTCTCAATTGAATCCAATTTTTGTTTGTTTTATCCTTATAGTGCAGAAATTATATTAATTACCTGTAAATATATTTCCAAAGAGTCCAGGGATCCACTGTAGGAATTCTTTCATTCAGCAAGTATTTATTCTATGCTTGCATTCACCAAGCACTGGGATATAATAGTGAGCAATAACAAGTAAGATCTCTTCCCTAATAGAGCTCATATCCTAGTGGGTAAGAGAGCCATCAGTCAAATAATTATAGAAATCCATGTAAAATTGCAGCAATGATAAGTACTATTCAAGTTTGTGGTGCTGGAGAAGCTTATCTTAGTAGAATCCGACTTTGTCAAGGACATCAGGGAAGAGTTTTCTAGAAAGTGATCCTTGAATTAAGCTCTGAAGGAATCCATTAAGAAAATAGAGTTCCAGGGAGAAGGACTAGAATGTGCAAAAGCCCTGGATACGCAAATCTGATAAGGCTAGGGCAGAGAGAGATCAACGGTGGTCTGTGTTTAAGAGCATGCAGAAGAGGTGCATTCAAACACGACCATGCAGATCATTTGATAAATTTTACTTTTAGCCTAAAAGAACTGTGAAGCATCTAAGAGTTTTAAGCAATGAGGTGGCATAATCAGACTCATATATGATAAATAACCCTCTGACTTCTGCTTACCATGAGAGATATAGTGTATAGGAAACAGGGTAAATACTGGTAGACCAATTACTAGGATATACAATCAAAATGAAAAATAATGGCAGCTTGGAGATACAGAAAAGTGGTTATATTTAAAAAAAATAGTTAAGAGATTCCATTTTTGGCCATGGTGGTATAACTGTTCTCAGACTTGTCTTTCTGCAGTAGGCAAGTATAAAACTGGGCAAAATATACAATGCATTGTTTGCAGGTATTAATTAACAGAGAGACTTGACAGAAGAAAAACTCATGAAGTAAGCTTCATAAATGACACAGTCCTCTGAATGGGGGCACTTTCCCTACTGCTAGCACAGGAGGAAGAGCTCAAACTGCAGCAGGCACACTGAGCTGAAGGAGAGAGATGTGTATTAAGGCAGCTGAAGTGGCTGGGATTTGCAGGACAAGGTACCTGAGAAAAGGGAGTTGTGCAAGGGTTGGGGGAAGGTCACCATGAGTCTGTATTAGTAGTGCACCATGAGCCCTTACTTCAAGGTTAAGCAGTACATGAACAGGGAAAACTATGCAAGACCTAGCAGAGAGTGATAGCTATGGGATGGAATGTCAAATGATGGTATCAAGTAATGCAGTATTGGGAGACATTTGAGGCCCAGCTCAGCCAGAGAAGAAAGAATTCAAAAGTCCTTCGTGCATTTAGCTGAATCTCCCCAAAAGACACAATTTTCGAGTAAGGATAATGCCACACTCAATGGCTAAAGTCAAAATCCAAAGAGATTCACCCTAATAAAAAATACAACCATGCTTGACATGTTCAAAAGAAGCTGCCAGTAATTTATTGTCTTCCAGAACAAAACTAATTAACCAATTAACAGACACTAACATAACCCAGAACCTCTACAACATACCACTCCAAATGTTTAACACAGAATTTTGGAAAATCCAGACTTGTAGGAAAATATGACCCATAATCAAGAATAAAAGCAATGAACAGAAACAGAATATGAAATGTTTCGGGTCCTGGAATTGGCAGAGAAAGACTTTAAAAGAGTTATTGTAAACATATTTCAAGGCTTAAAAGGAAAGGTGGTTGAAGTGAGTGAAGAGATAGAGTTTCTCAATACAAACATGAAAATTGTAAGAGAGTCATATGAAAAATCTTGATCTGAAAGTATAATACCTGAAATTTAAAATCAAAACAAAACATCAAAAGGGCCCAATGGCAGTATGAAGACAACAAAAGATCCAGTGTATATGAGGAGAGATCAGTAGATAGTATTAGATCTAAAGGGAAGAAAGGAGACTAAAACAATCCTCAACAAAACAAAGCACAGAAGAACAAAGCCTCAGTTACATGTGGGATAATATGTTGAAGTCTAATGTTCATGCATTTAAATGTTCCAGAGGGAGAAGAGAGTGGAACCAAAAAAAAGCCTAAATAAAAATAGCTAAAAATTTTCAAATTTTGTACAATTATAGTACAAAAAGAATCAGTTAGGTACGTCATACTCCAACTGCTGAAAACCACAGATATAAAGAAAATTGTATAAGCTTACACCTCAAGAAGCTAAAAAAAAGAAGAGTAGTGAACTCAAAATATATAGGCACAAAAAATAAAGATAACAGCAGATGTCAATGAAACAAGAAAAAAGAGAGTTAACCAAGAAGTTGATTGTTTATAAAGTGTAATAAATTGGCAAGTATTAATATTACCAACATCAGGAATGAAGAATATATACACTGAAGACATTTGAAAAGTAACAAAAAAAAAACTGTGAATAACCAATAATTAACAAAAGTAGATAAAGTGGACAAATTGTCTAAAAAACACAACTAACCAAAATTGACACAGGAAGAAATAGAAAACTTAAATTACCCTATATCTGTTAAAACTATTGAATTCATTCTCAAAAGCCTTCCCACCAAAACACCCTCAAAATCCAGATGGCTTTGTTAGTCATTTCCATCCAATATTTTAGAAGAAATTAATGCCAATGCTACAGAAATTATTTTTTAAGAGAAAAAAAGAGTGAACACTTCCCAATTCATTGTATGAGGCCAGCATAACCCTAATACCAAAAACTTGACAAAGACATTACAATAAAGTAAAATTACAGACCAATATCCCTCATGAACATATATGTAAAAAAGAATAAAAAAATAATAAACTGCTGACATAAAAAACCATGAGGCTCAAAAACATCATGTTGAATGAAAGAGGCTGGATCAAAAAATATATATTTTATAATTCCTTTTGATAAAAGTTTAAGAAAAGGAAAAAAAGCTGAAGTCAGAAAAATGAGATGTGTAATTTCTTGAGGTGTGGGTAAGAGGTGGAAATTGGCCAGCAGGGAACATAAAAGAACAATCTGGGATGCTGGGTATGTTCTATATCTTGATTGAGGTGATGATTAAACAGCTATATAGGTATAGATATAGATGGACAGAAGATAGCTAGCTGATGTTAATAAATAGAATAAAAACTAATCAAATAATACACTTAAGATCCGTGCACGCCCCTTTACATATATTTGACCTCAATTTTTAAAAAAGATGACTAGAAGGCAAAATCATTGTAATCTGGTGGCCAATTACAAATAGTGTGTGTAGAGAGAAATGCAGTTATTGAGTGAGATACTCAGGAAGCAAAGTGAAGTTTGATAAAACATTTTTCCTGCCTTAAAACTGCTTAAATTTCTCTACCTGGTGTATGCAGATGATGGAAGGGATAGAGAACCAAATAAGAAATACCTTAAAGGAATTCAAAACCAGCAAAGGAGTGAGAAACATATGTAGTTCTGATGTAGTCAACTGTAGCTCATTCATTCCATAATTGAAATAACAACATCCAACAGGAAATGGAATAGGTTGTTGATAACTTGTGCAACCAAGTTTATTATTCAAGAAGTTTGCTGAAGTTCATCCACAAAAGATTATCCTGGCTTTTAAACTGCAAATCCTAGAAGTTTTTTTTTGGCAAATAGAACGTGTACACAGAAAAATGATTACTGCCAAAGAAGGGGACAGTAAAAGAACAAAGGGAAGAAAATAGCATGGGAAAGCACTGCTTTGTAATTCTACCACATGTTGATTGATAGAACTGGCATCTTTCAAGCTCTGTCACAACTGCATTATAAAGCCGTCACTGCACAGGATATTGATGAATACTTAAAACATGCGAATAGCAGGAGAGATCATTTTTCACAAAGTTTTGGTTAATCAAGATGGCTTGAGTCCCCAGGGGAAGGGAAAGGAGAAAGGTCAGCCTTGGCATTCATTCAGAGCAAAGCCATACCACCCTGCTGTGCTTTGGAAGTTATGATGAGTTACAGGAGCTCTCTGCCAGCATCCCCCTTAGAGTGGGATGGGAATCTGCAGACCTCACCTCCTGCTAATTGGAGAACACAGACTCTAGTTTAAAGAAAATTAAATTTTTATTTCATAAAAATATATTGGTGAATTCGCTTACACACATTTGCAGGCATGATAGCTTGTAGTTTTTTCTAAGAAAAAAGCACAAAGCACATAGTTCAGAGATGTCATATCTAGTGTCCCATAAAAAATCAGCAGAGGTATGAAAGGATAATATCAATGATTAGCCATTGTTGTGTACTTAAAAGTAAGGTCAAATCTAATATTAATTTTTAAGAATGTAAATTAAATCAAAAGACTTATCCTGATATTTCACCCCCCAATCTTCCTTGTAAGTTGAAATTGTTTTAGAATAATAAACCCATAGGTAGAAATTAAGATAAATATATGTGTATGTATTTGTATACATGGATATATGTACATATAGAAATACATATATGTAATTCTCTATTATTATAAATAATACTCTTTAAACATGCCTCTCCATCTCTCCAAATTTTCACTGAGTTCATTTAGAATTTTAGATGTGATTTTAAATAATTAATTTTATAAGCTATGTATCTTTCAGAAATTATTTTAACATTTGCATTGTTTCATAACTGTGCTGAAACTAATGTGAATGGAACTCCATGGAGATATGCACTGGGTTGATTAAGCATTTTGTGGCTCTATTGCTCAGCAATTTTTTTAAACTAAGTCTCTCTCTTTCTTTCCTTTTTTTTTCAAGATGAGGTCTCACTCTGTCACCTAGGTTGGAGTCAGTGGCATAATCATGGCTTACTGTAGCCTTGACCTCCCAGGCTCAAGCAATCCTCTCACTTCAGCCTCCAGATAACTGGGACTACAGGCACATGCCACCATGCCTGGCTAATCGTTTTTATTTTTTGTAGGAACAGGGTCTCACTATGTTGCCCAGGCTTCTCTCCCTTTCTTAAGTTCCTTATTGTGACTCATTTCTCAGTCTTCTGCAGATTTCTTTTCAAAGATCGTCTCTTCCAAAAAAGTTTGAGAATGATATATTTTTATTTAGTCCTTTCATGTCAGAAAAACTGTATGTGCTTGTTTTTGTTTTTTTGTTTGTTTGTTTATTTGTTTGAGTCAGAGTCTCACTCTGTTGCCCTGGCTGGAATGCACTGGCATGATCTCAGCTCACTGCAACCTCTGCTTCCCAGGTTCAAGCAATTCTCTTGCCTCAGCCTCCCAAGTAGCTGGGATTACAGGCATGTGCCACCACGCCGGGCTAATTTTTTGTACTCTTAGTAGAGACGGGGTTTCACCATGTTGGCCAGGCTGGTCTCAAACTCCTGACCTCGAGAGATCCACCCGCCTCGGCCTCCCAAGTGCTGGGATTACAGGCGTGAGCCACTGCGCCCAGCCTTATGTGCTTTTACATAAAAAGAAAAAATGCGCAATAGAATTTCTGGGTGATGGGTTTTCCCATCAAAATTTTGGGAAACATATTTCAAAGGTTTCTGTTAATTTAGTCCAAGGAGAAATCTGATACTAAAGGGAAATATTTTTGTTTTATGGAGAATATGTTTTAATTATTTTTCTTTTCTGAATATGTATAAATATGTTTTTCTTATATTTTCAATTCAAACATCTCACCAGCAAACGTAAATATAGATCTTATTTGCCTGTAATACCAGCACTTTGGGAGGCCGAGGCGGGCGGATCATGAGGTCAGGAGATAGAGACCATCCTGGCTAACACGGTGAAACCCGTCTCTACTAAAAATACAAAAAATTAGCCAGGCGTGGTGGCGGGCGCCTGTAGTCCCAGCTACTCTGGAGGCGGAGGCAGGAGAATGGCGTGAACCCGAGAGGCGGAGCGCGCAGTGAGCCGAGATCGCGCCACTGCACTCCAGCCTGGGTAACAGAGCGAGACTCCGTCTCAAAAAAAAAAAAAAAAGAAAAAAGAAAAAGAAAAAATATATACCGATATATAGATAGATAGATAGATCTTATTCATTGATTTTTCTCTAATCTTCAGCAAGCCCTTTCTATAGAATTTATTTAACAAATATTTATTAATTACCTTTTTTGTGCTAGTCACTGTTCTAAACTCTAAGAACACAAATATAACAGAAAAGACAAACATCTTTGCCTTCATGAAACTTATACTTTAGTTGGAAAGAAATAAAACTAAATAAGCAATAGATTATGCTAAATGAAACTGCTGTTTTTGTAGGTCAAAATGGTTTACTGTCAGCTATTTCATATGGCTCAACATATTAAATTTATAGTGGGTTAGATGGTGGTAAGTGCTAGGGAGAAAAACTATAGCCCGAGTAGGGGAAAAGAGAGTACCTGGGAGAAAAGGTGGTTGTGGTCTTCCATGTTCAAAATTGTTAGTGGTTGTCTGTACTCTTATGATGCGTATCAGACCCATAACATGCCCTGTAAGGCTTTACCTGCCCTAACCCTACATACATTTTCAGCCTCGTCTCAAATCATTCTCCACTTCTGCTCCTGTCGCACCATCTGTCATACCCTCTATTGAACATACCCATTCTTCCTCTTCTAGTCAGATGTCTCTTTTATTAAGTTTAGTCTTTCACTTGCATTTCAAACCCTGCTCTGATCATATGACCCAGTTTTACCTGCTCAGTCTCGTACCCTTCCCTTCAGCCTGAGCTGGACTCAAAATCAGTTGGGAACCTCAGCTCCTCCAGTTCTGAGAACTGTTCTTGCTGGTTTTTGCCCCCCTAGTAGTTAACATTACACCCTAATTGTTTTCAATCTTGATGGCAGATTTTATTCATTTGGAAGCTTTTTAAAAATATTAATTTCAGGTCCATCCTAGATGTGTTAAATCAGAAAATCTAGAAGTAAGTCCCAGTATAGATGTATTAGTTTGTTCTCATGCTGCTAATAAAGACATATGCAAGACTGGGTGATTTATAAAGGAAAGAGATTTAATTGACTCACAGTTCCACATGGCTGAGTGGAAGGCAAATGAGGAGCAAAGTCACATTTTACATGGTGGCAGGTAAGAGAGCTTGTGCAGGGGGGCTCCCCTTTATAACCATCGATCTTGTGAGAGTTATTCACTAGTACGAGAAGAGCATGGGAAAGACCCACCCCCATGATTTAAGTACCCCCCAACTGGGTCCCTCCTAAGACATGTGGGAATTATGGGAGCTACAATTCAAGATGAGATTTGGGTGGGGACACAGACAAACCATATCAATAGATATTGCTTAAAAATTGCCCCAGGTGATGCTAGTTTGCATATAATTTTGAGGAGCTTTATAAAATCCTGACGCCTGAATTCTACACCCCCGCCACCACCTTGAGACTCTGATTTTATTGGTTTTGGGGCGCAGACTGGGCATTAAGATGCCTTAAAGTTCTTTAGGTGATTCTACTGTGTAGCTCAGGTAAGAACAACTGGTTTAGGTGGTGGATGGTTGTGACCTATAATGGGACCAGGAAGAACCTACAGAGAAAGAAGTTACTGATTTTGCAGGGGATGGGTGGGGAGTGTAGGAGAGAAAACAAACATTTTCCTCTACCTTCTTAGATCTGCAGCTAGGCCTGTAAATTAAACTGACAAAAGGCAGATTAATAGGAGAAAAGGCATGAAATTTTTATATGATGTTAACGTTTTAATTTCTGTGTTCATGGAGGCCTATGTAGGAAAGAAGTGAAGACTCAAAGAAATGGTTAAAAGGCAGATAGCTTTTTCTGTGTTTGTTTTTATTCAGTTGCCTTCAGCTCAAAATAATATTTATGCCAAAATCAGGTATTCCGGGGATTGCATATTCTAATTCCTTACAGGGGAAGAATATTAAATATAGATGCAGAAAGTAATTATAATGTCAATAACTAAGTATGTGGCACATAGTAGATAACAGACAATTTTCTAAGTACTTTGTATATATTTACTCATTTATCCCCCACAAAAATGTGTTTCTGTTCCTCAATTTACAGACAAGGAGACTAAGAAAAAATACATGTAGTTTCTTGTCCAAGATCTACATCTCATAAGGAGTCAGGATTCCAACCATCTGGTGCCAGAATCTACTTTCTCAGTCACTGGGCTAGACTACCTTGCCTCTAAGTGGCCTAGAATAGCTCCAAGACTTATTTATTTATTTATTTATTTATTTATTTATTTATTTACTTTTGAGATAGGATCTCACTCTGTCACCTAGGCTGGGAAAGAGTGGAGCCATCTCAGCTTACTACAGCCTCAGCTTCCTAGGCTCAAGCAATCCTCCAACCTCAGCCTCCCAAGTAGCTGAGACTTCCAGGCCCCTGCCACCATGCCTGGCTAATTTTTATATTTTTTGTAGAGACAAGGTCTCACTATATTACCCAGGCTGGTCTCAAGCTCCTGGACCCAAGTGATCCTCATGCCCTGGCCTCCCAAAATGTTGAGATTACAGGCCTGAGCCACTGCCCCTGGCTTCAGAGACTATATTTATATAACACTAAAACCAGTTTTTATTGAAATTAACTCATGTTACATTAAAATGGGAACAAAAATGCATTTATAATTACCTTTCTGCATATGGTTTGTACCCAAGTTAATCCAAAAACACATCTGAACTCCATATTCTAACTTGAAGAGGGTTCCAAGCATGTAATAAAATCCAGAAGTGACCTTTATGACAATCCAAGGCTATGTTTTCCAGTTTCCTTTCAAGATAGTAAGAAGAGTCATCCATGAGATATTTTCAGTATTTTGAAAGCACCAGTGGAAATTGTATATGTACCTAGCCCAATCTGGGCCAGCACAGGCCAACTAAGACATCAAAGTTGTTTCTGGCTGAAGTTATGTTAAATCAGAAGAGAAAAACTGGTATCCCAGCTAATCCAAAATTCTGGTGGTAGCAAAAAGCTCCAAGACTGCATTCAGTTTGTGTTTAGTACATACATACTGCTAGCAAAGAAAAGAGTACCTTTTTCTTGCATATGCTAGCAAATGATTTAGGAGAGCTTTCACAGGACAGGCCTGGGTCATAAACTCCCTCTGAGAGCCTGGGATCAGTCAGCCCCACCTGATTCCAGGAGAGGCTTTTTCCCAAGAAGGCGCTGCGCTGACCAAAAGGGATACATCTACTAGAGAAAGAAACTGTAGCTTAACCAGATGATCTTAAACAGATGTAAATATCAAAGTTATTCTAACTCTATTTGACATTACATTCTGTGAAAGGTTTTCTGTTGACCAGAATCATATGGAAACTCAAGTGGAAGGAAATTACATAGTTAAACCATAAAGTTTTATATTTCTTAAGACATATTAACTCAGTTAATTCCAATAATATTTTTTCAGGCCTTTAATTATATGAGATATATTACATTAAAACAATTTTAAAGTTTAACATACTGCTTTCACATTTCATATGATGATCTTGGCCTTTATTCTTCTTGCAAAATAAAGCATCAACTTTGAGATTCAAATTGGACCTGGATTGAATTGCTCTAAACACATTATCATAGGGAGATCCAAACTTTCCTGCTTAGCGCCCAGGATATTCAGACACCATTTTTATCCCTTTCAGTCATTCAAAGTGAGTTGAATCTCACTTAACGTCAGAGTCAGCTTTTAAAAGCAAAGAGCAGGAACTGTGCCGGATTTTGCGTTTCGGTAAGCCAAACGGAAAAATAGAGACTGAAACCCAACAATGAGAATTTGTCATGCTTCTGCTTTTCTTGAAAGTGAGCCTCCCTGTTTGCTGGATGTCTTTAACCTTCAAATTGTCCTTTCCCCAACAGCCCCACTCCTTTAGAAGATACATGTTTACTTAGAGAAATCTAATTTGTGTTTTGTTAATGTGTGCTGTCTTTACTTGCTATATTACATTAAACGAGAAATAGAGTTACCAAAAAATCATCTTACTTGAAATCATTCATAAGCTATCAACAAGGGAATCCATATACCAATTTCCTCTTTGCTTTATAACTATCCACAGCACTAACTTGACCTTTACCTAAACAGGACTATAATTGCAGTTAAGATTATATAATTTACAATAACAACAAAAAATTACTTTGGAGGAACTGCTACTGGGCACAAATGTCTCACAACCATTAAGTGTATCATTCATCTTGAGAAGAAAATTATTCTTATCCACATCGACATTTTTAACATAAACTGTAGTACTCTCTGTTGGCACCATTTTACGTACCCATTAATCTCAATAGTAAAGTCTCAGTCTCACCCACCTAGTCTCCGAAGTTTGGATGTCACTACTGTGTACAATAAAAATTGTATATTCATGAACTCCATTTGTTTTATGTCCTTCTCTCTGTCAAAGCCTCCCAAGCAGCATATGCTTTGCTCTGTGGAGAATAAAATCAAATTTGTCTGTCTTGTCATATTGTCATCAAAGTGATAGTATCACAATTAGATTAACATTTTGTGAAGGAGCTGAAGGGAGGGAAATGAAATAGGAGCACATTATAATAAAATCCACTTAACCCTTTCAGTCACAAATCCCTTTTTCTCTTGCACCCGGAGGCAAAGAAGGCAATCAGACTCTAAAATAAGTGACACTGTCAAATTATTATGATCTATGTTGGAATCAAATAGGTCAGTTACTAGGCCTGCGAGGTACATTTTCATTTGAAGGGACCATTAAGATTTTGTGACAACAACAATCTTAAGAAGTAAGACGCTTTCTGGGCTTCTTTAAACTAATCAGTTTGGTATTAAGTCAGCAAGAATTGGTCAGAGTGGTTGGTGGCACTATTTGACCCTTAATATATTACTACTTATTGAAGTCTTAGGTTCCAAACTCAAGGAAAATTTCATGTTCTAAAATGGCTAGGTCGTTGGAAATTTATTATATTAAACTTTCTGTGTACAGCATAGAAATTTTATTTTCATTTTTAAAAAGTACTATGAGGCTCAAACAGAAAATTTTGTGAGACAGAAGTGAGGCCTGAACTAAGAATGGACTACAATTGAATAGCAATTCTAGCATCAGTTATTCTGACAAGTTTTTTCTTTTTCCCATTGTGTGGAGAACAAAAGAACTCACACATGCAAAGAAAGGCACCAGTTAAAATGGAACTTATATCCGCTGTCTGCTCTTGCATAGAAAGGAGAGAATTATCTTCCTCCAGGCTGCCTCCACTAAGGCACCTCAGGAAGGACAGTAGGAGTCACTGCCGCACTCACTGCCCATGAGGGTGTTGGATGAGAGGCACCCCAGTCCCTGAGGCTGCCATGGGCCTCATGGTCTGCACTGATGTTGGGAGAAGGTGATCTCCTCATTACCCTTTTCCCAGAAAGGATGCGACATTTAGAGGATTAAGACTCACAGGACTTGGAGTATGTCATATCTCAGTCAGCCTCTGTTGTCCATAGAATTACATAAACTTTCCCCATCCCAGAGCCATCCCCTGCTTTCAACTCTCTTAACATTACAGTACTGAACAAGCAATTTAGCACTAAGTCATGTACCACACAGTGTTGTTCTCTAATTAATTTATACTAATCAGTCTTACCCACATCTCCAGCATCGTTGCCTATCAATTCCCTACAACTCTATAGGTCACATTATTTTTCTTGTCTCAACAGTTGCCTCTCACATACATGTCCAACCGTTCACACATGCTCTTACTTCTTAGAATGCTCTACCTGTTCCCTTCACCAGGGTTCACTTGTCTTCTGACTTGGCTCAAGAGTCACGTCTTTAAAGAAACCCCTCCTTTGGGCCTTCATGGCACCCTGCCATAATTTCCCCATAAAATTATAATGACTTCCTGTGTTTCCTTAGACTATCAGACATCCAAACAGTAACTATTCTTTATCTCTAATGTAGAGACTATTACCTAGAACATAGAAAGTACTCATCAACTCAAAATAAAGAATAAATATGAGAAGAATCTCTAAACATTTACAAAAGACAATGATGATCTCTAGAATGCCAGAGATTTACAGAGGAAATATCTGTAAATATAATACAGATAATTGGTATTGTCTGTACATAACAAAAATTTGTTTCATGTTTGGATTGGGTTATTTACCTATATCAGAAAAATACGTGATACTTCTTGATTGGAGCAACCCATGTGACAAAAATTCTCATTTTATTTTTGTGAGAAGGAGAAACATGAACTGAGTGCTGTTCCAACTAATAGGATATATTACTCGATAAACAAACAAACAAACAAAAACCCTCAAATAATTTTGGTTATTTGACCACCATTTTTTGGAAGAGATTTGTAGTAGCATGAGTAGTGACATATGGGATTTGGTCTTGCCTTTGAATTCTTTATTATTTTAAATCAATTTATTAAATAGTAATAACAGTAATAATATTTAAAATACTAAAGTTACTACAAACTTTGTATACATTAACTCATTTAATACTTGCTACAACCCTTTGGGTTAGGCATTACTATTACTCTCACTTTATAGATGAGGAAACTAGGGCACAGTGTATCGGATGACATGTTGATTATATCTCGAGATGACATAAAGCTGAAATAAGGAGTTATCTATTGGATCATAAAAGCAGGTTTCAACAGAGCTCAGTAGACTGGAATAATGGATGAAAAATTTAATTGCTATAGTATGGAGTCTGGCAGAAGTTTGTAAAAAAATGAAATTTTATTAAAGGCTTGCAAAAGATCTGAAATAATAGCGCTTTTCAACTATATGAAAAATTTGGTTAATTTATTTACTGACTCTTATTAAATCCCCACTACTGCCAATACAAGCCAAGGAGATTTTTAATAGCATGCCTTCTTGGAGATGAAACTCAATAATTTGACACCAGATGCATCAGAAATTTCTGCACATGGAATTACTGAAGCCAATCCAAGTGCTATTACAACATTCCATTACCATATTCCAGGATAACCTGCCAAATTCACCTCTTGTCCTTCAACTTTGTCATTCGTCATCCTTAATGATGCAGTTTCCTAGCCTCAGAACGAGCAGCTGTTAGGTGCCTACAGGATACCCTCCTCGGTTATTTCCTCTCAGGCGATGTCTTCTCACTCAAAGTATAGGAGGGAATTGAGGCAGTTTACCTACATTCAATACTACTTTAACTATCAACATTTAGATCATTTAGACAGGAGTATTTTGAACTTTTAGGGCACACTTTACATGGAAATTTGCAGCAACTCTCTACTTGATTTTTTATGAATGATCTACAAAACAAGCAATTTAGAATAAACTGTGTATGTGTTATCAGACTTGTTTCGAATATGATCCTTTTCACATTATACTCTTCACTCCATCATTTCTAGTGAGGCCTCCAGAAACTTTATCACAATAAAGGAAGAAAACTTATATCCCACAACTAATTGTATAGATTAGACAGGTCAGAAAGTGGTGGTTACAAGGAACTCTCAAGAGTAGTGGTGAAACCGCAACAATATGAAGCAGCTCTCTTAGAACTACTCTTCAAACTCATTTGAATAAACAGATAAAATGACAAATTGTTTCTTTGATTTTCAAATGATTTCATATTTATGTCCATGGTTTCTTTTTAATGCAATTTGTTGTTATATTTCTAAGCCAAAAGTGTAGCCAAGTCTTTAAATAATTTTAGAAATTATACTCTTTATTTTTCAAATATTTCCAACTGGGTAGTATATAGCAAAATTATTCCACTAAGAACTAAATGAGCCGTTAAACTAAATGAATGCTACCATTTCTTTCCACCCGTCCTCCCCAACAGGAATTCTAATATCTATTGTAGGGTGTAGCATCTTATATCAATTACAATATCAAAGAAAATAGATACAGGCTTGTAAAAACCATTTCTTGTCATTGGTAAGTTGTAGTTTTCAAGGAATTTATTCATTTAATTCAAGTTGATTAATATATTGGCATTTAGTTATTTTTATTACTCCAATACTGAATTTTCACATCTGTAGAGGCAGCACTTCTGTAATGATTTTTTAAGGAGCTTGGCCAACCCTTCTCCCACTTTGGCAACCATTTAACTGATAAAAATTATTTTAAAAAAATTAAAGTGTCTAGAAATTGACCATGAAAATACAGCAAATAGAGAAACATTGATTGAAGAAAATCTGTTATCTCAGTAAGAATAACAAGAGTCTAGTCCCCATCATCCTCCCTTCAGCCAACAACATTTTATGAAAGCTCATCTCAGCTCTAAGGGGCTATGGTTTTACCCTGAAAGGGGCAGGACATCATTATTTTTCACCCCAGCTCAGTGTTGTAGAAGTTCTGTTTTAAGTGGTCATGACCCAAAACATTGGACTCCCTTTCCCCACTCAGCTCTTAGTTTCAAATTTTTATGTTAGTTTCAGTAGGCAATCAGTTATTGGCTTAATATCAACACTTCCCCCTCTGCCATATTCCATACCCCTGTCCCAGCTAGCTTGTAGATCAGAGGTTCAATGTTGGGAAGGGCAAATCTAGAAGACCAGGAGTTACCATTTCCTCTATGTCTGCAGAGGTGTCATTCTGGAAAAGTGGGCCACTGTCCACACCCCAGCTAAAGTGCAATAACTCTCAGGTTATGCATAGGGGAGGAAAGGCAGACTGTGAAGAACTCCAGAACTCAGCCTAAGGGGACTGATTTTATTCGGAACAGAATGTAGAGAACTCCACGCCTAACATCCTTGTCAAAAACAGTGAAAATCTTGGTGGACAGAAATTAAGAGGAGGCTGTTAGCTGCATGAAACAAACAATATCTCAGTGTAGTTAGACATTTAGAAGATAAATCCAGGGAAAGGAATAGCCAAGAAGAGTTTTGCTGGGATCACAGTCAACTCTGCAATCTACAAGGCTGAATGCATGCACTAGGATGCACCCACGCCATTGGGCCAATCAGAGAAGGACATGGGGCAGATTTGAAAGTATTCCCCAAACCACCCACAGATCCATTAGCAAATGACAGCAGACTTACTGGTTCAAGGGGCTTCAGCAAAACCTTTGACCAACCACTGACTAAACAATAAGATACTCTGGCCCAGAGGTGGCTCCAGGAAATTTAGAAATAAAAGTAACCCACACTAATTCCTGACAGTCTAGAAGACTATTGCATACCCAAGTTTGCATTCTCTCAAGAGTAGCCAGTGAGAGCACTTTTGAGCTACTAGTTCCTGGCTAAATGCAAGGCCAGAAATGTAAAAGCAGTCTCCAAGATGCAACCACATCTAATATCAAAGGGTGAAAATTGAACTGGCTAAGGGGATTTACACACGAACCTTGACCAATAAGTGACTTATAATGACCAAAGGTGACTCATAGGAAGCTAAGAGATAAAACAAGGAGAAAAACCTGAGCAGGGATATCACAGACTGAAAAATGCAGGAAAAAAAACAAAAAAACTTCACTGAGTAGTTCAAACAAGGCAGCAAAAAAACAAACGAACAGTTGAGCAAACAATAACCAGCCCCACAGGTATGGAATCGGTATCCAGAGTTGCTTCGATAAATTATATATAATGTTCAGGTTTTAACAAAAAGACATGCAAAGAAACAGGGAAAGTGTGACCCATATCAACATTAGTTTCTTAATTGTAACAAATATACCTTACTAATGTTAGGTGTTAATAATAGAGGAAACAGCTTGGGAACTCACTGTGATATCTTTGCAATGTTTCTATACATTTTAAACTGTTCTACAATACAAAGTTTCCTAAGAAAAAAGAAAACCAAATGGAATTACAGAGTTGAAAATCACAATAACCTAAATGAGAAATTTACTAGAGAAGCCCAATAGTAGAAAGATGAAAAGGAACATAAAATTATTTGAAAAAATAATGGTTAAAAATTTCCCAAACTTCAGGAAAAACTCTAGTCTACACATTTAAGAGGGTCAACAAGCACATCCTCCAAGTAGAATAACCTCAAGGAAATTCATACCTAGACACTTTATGGTCAAATTGTCTAAAGACAGAGACAAATAAAAAATCTTAAAAACAGCCAGAGAAAAATGATTCATAATGTGCAAGGAAATTGCTGACTTCTCATGAGAAATAACGGCAGCCAGAAGTCAGTGAGACAACATATTTAAAGGACTAAATGAAAACTCTGTCAACCAACTATTCAGCAAAACTATCTTCCTAAAGGTGAAATAAAGACATTCCCAGATAAGCAAAATCTGAGATAATTTATTTCTAGCAGAACTACCTTAAAAGGAACATTAAAGGAATTCTTAAGGCTAAAAGTAGCACCAGAGAGTAATTTGAATTCACACACACACAAACCCCATGTCCGCCCCCAACACACAAGCACTCTGATAAAGGTAATTATGTACGTAATAAGGAAAGACAGCATAATTGCATATTTATTTCTCTTTATTCACTTGTGACACATGTATTTGTGATCTTCTGTCTTCTCCTAGCATATTTAGAAGATAGAAAATTATATAATGCAATAATTACAACAATGTATTATTGGATTTATAATATATATGCATACAATATGTGTAACAATAATATATCAAAAAAGGAGAAAAAATAGGGAGACGTATGAGGTAATTTTTCTATATCTTACTGAAATTAAGTTGGTATAAATCTGAAGTAGATTTTGATGCAATAAGATATGTACTGTAAGCCCTAGAGAAACCACTAAGAAAATAACAAACAAACAAACAAACAAAATGTAATGTCTGTAGGATCTGTAGCGATATCTCCTCTTTCATTCCCGATAGTAATAAAGGATGTTTTCTCTCTTTTGTTTTTCCTTGATCAGTCTGGCTAGAGGTTTATTAATTGTATTAATCTTTTTAAAGAACGAATTTCTACTTTGTTGATTTTTTCTTTGACTTGTATTTCATTGTTTTTCATTCTTGTCTTCATTATTTCCTTTACTGTAGTTACTTTGGGCTTAATTAGCATTTTTTTTTCTAGCTTCTTTGTGGTAGTAGCTTAGATAATCGATTTTAGAACTTTTATCTTATCCAATATAGGCATTTTAAAGCAATGAATTTCCTCTAAGCACTTCTCAGGGTGTTCCCTCAAATTTTGATATGTTGTGTTTATATTATCATTCATACATTCATCAATATCATTCATACATTCGTGTTCCTTTTTATTTCTCTTCACTTTCTGGTCCTCTTATTATATGTATATTGGTTTACTTAACGGTGTCCCACAATTCTCTGAAGCTTCTTAATTTCTCTTTATTCTTTTTTTTTCTGCTCTTCAGATTACATAATCTCTATTTATCTATAAACTCTGATTCTTCTGCCAATTCAAATCTACTGTTGAGCTTCTCTAGAAAATTTTTCATTTAGGTTATTGTAATTTTTCAACTCTATCTTTCCATTTTGCTCTGTTTTTTTCTTAGCAAACTTTTTTTTTTTTTTGAGATGGAGTCTCGCTCTGTCACCCATGCTGGAGTGCAGTGGCACGATCTTGGCTCACTGCAAGCTCTGCCTCCCAGGTTCACACCATTCTCCTGCCTCAGCCTCCCCAGTAGCTGGGACTACAGGCACCCGCCACCATGCCCGGCTAATTTTTTTGTATTTTTAGTAGAGACAGGGTTTCACCATGTTAGCCAGGATGGTCTCGATCTCCTGACCTCGTGATCCACCCACCTCGGCCTCCCATAGTGCTGGGATTACAGGTCTTAGCAAACATTTTATTGTAGAACAGTTTAAAACATACAGAAAAATTGTAAAGACAGCCCAGTGAGTTCCCATTCCCAGTTTTCCCTATTATTGTCTAGAAAGATGTTATAATCTTCAACTATGATTTGGTTTCTTCCTTTAGTTTTCTCAGTTTTGCTTGTCCATAAGTCAAAAAAGTTATGTTATTAGATTCAAACACATTTAAGAGTTATGCCTTCTTTGCGAATTGACTATTTTATCATTATAAAATGACACTTTTTCTCTTTCAATAGTCCTCTTGAAATATACTTTTATAATAGTGTGAGCTCGACATTCTTGTGTTTAGTTTTGGTTCATGTAGCTTTTTCTGTCCTTTTGCTTTCAATTTGTTTGTGTCTTAATATTTTAAGTACATATCTTATAGGTAGTAAAAAGTTGTCTTATTTTTATTATCTGATAATATTTGTCTTTGAACTGAAGTGCTTATTCCATTCATATTTAATGGATTATTGTTAAGATTTGGTTAAATTTACCATCTTTCTGTCTGCTTTATATTCATCCACTCTGTTCTTTCTTCTTTCATTATCCCTTGTGGAAATATTTCAGATTAAACAAATACTTTAGTATCCCATTCTATCTACTTCATTGGCTTTTAGTCATATCTCTTTTTATTTTTTAGTGGTTTCTCTAGAGATTCCAATTTGTGTTTTTAACTGATCATAGTCTACCTGGAATTAGCATTACCCACTTCACACATAATGTAAGAATCTTATAACACTATATTTTCATTCAGACTTCTTCCCATCCATTGAGCAATGTTATTATGTATTTTACCTACACAAGTCCTGGACCTTACACTACAATTTTGTTATTTTGTTTTAACAAGTCTACTCAATTTTTTAAAATTTGAGATAAGGAAGAAAATACTATTTTATAGTTACCATTTTCACTGCTCTTCTCGTCCCAGATCCAAATTTTTCTTTCAACTTGAAGAACTACCAGCAGTACAGTTTAGCCGATGACAATCTCTTAGCTTTGATACATGGAAATATCTGTAATTTACCTTCATGTATGAAAGATATATTTATTCAAAATACAATTTTAGATTGATGATTTCTTTAATACTCTAAGAATGTACTTTATTTTCTTCTGACCTCCATTGTTTCTGATGAGAAATCATCTATCATCCTTATTGCTGTTCTCCCGTATGTAATGTGCAGTGGTGAGCTGGTAGGTGTTTAACAATTGGCTCTCTGTGGGGGGAAACAGCCTGATTTGCAGTGTTTGCTGATTTCCATGGTGTAAATGCCCTGACTATGGCCAATTTCAAGGTACCAACATCACATCATACAGCACAAAGTTTAGATTGTGAGCACAGATTGTGGCATACACAATCAGCTCTCATGAGTTAGTACAAACCAGCTCCAGCATACTACGGATAATGCATCTTTTTTTTTTTTTTGACTGATTTTAGAATTTTTATTTTATCCTTGGCTTTCTGCAATTTGACTATAATGTGTTAGTATTTATTCTGCTTGGGGTTTATTCAGTTTCTGGATCTGTAGATTGCTGTTTTTCAATACACTAGGAAATTTTTAGCCAATTTTTTTTTATATCTTTATGTCCCATTCTCTTCCTCTCTTTCCTTTCTGGAATTCTTTGATATGTTTTAGACCACTTGATACTCTCCTACAGGTCACTGGGGGGCTCTGTTCATTTTTTAAAACTTAAAAAAATTTCCAATTTGGATAATTTCTACTGGGCCCTTTCTTCTGCTATGTCTAATCATTGGTTAGTTGCATTAAAACAGTTTTTAATACCAAATATTATAATTTTTAGTCCCAAGATTTTCAGTTTATTCTGATTTTACAGTGTTCATATCTCATTTAGGATTTCCCACTCTTTTATCCACTAAATTCATCTTTTTTGTAAATTCTTTAAAATATTTACTATAGCTTATTGTTGTAGTTTTGCAAAATGGGGATAATACTCATCGACAAAAGCATAAGAATTAAAAAAAATTAATGCATGTGAATCAGCTATTACAGTATTTGGTACAAGATAAATATTAGTGTCCTTCCCAACCGTAAAATCATGCAAAATGTAACAAAAGATTGTTCTTATAGGAAAAAAAAGTGTTCTAAAGGCTTTTCATATAATTTAATTTTTAAAGACTATAAAATGTTAAAGTCAATGTTAGAAGCCATCTATTTCAACTCCTTCATTTTACTGGTGAGAAAACAGATACACAGAATCACCACCCCCTATACTTTTAATAGATTTTAAACTTTAGGATAAAAACTGTTCCTGAGTTTCCAAGGCCAAGTACAGTGGATCATAGTAGGTGCTGGATAAAATTTATTAAACACCAGAATGAATAAATGTGATTATGAATTGTCAAACATCATATTTACTATGTTTTAATGAATAAAATGCCATGCATTGTGCCGTTATTTTATGCACCATTAATAAAGAAAAAACACTGTCAGTTAAATTATATGTCATTGATTATAACCATTCTGATTTCAGGGATATTAAAAGATGACCAAATATCTTATTCAGCCCAGATTGCTATAGCAAAGTACCATAGACTGAGTGGCTTACAAACAATATAAATTTATGTTTTACAGTTCTAGAGGCTGGAAGTTAGAGATCAGGGTGCCACCATGGTTGAGTTCTACTGAGGGCCCTTTTCGTTTCGTTTCATTTCTTTTCTTCTTTTCTTTTCTTTTCTTTTTTCTTCTCTTCCCTTCCTTTCCCTTCTCTTCCCTTCTCTTCTCTTCTCTTTCTTTTCTTTTCTTTTTTTTTTTGAGACAGAGTTTTGCTCTTGTTGCCCAGGGTAGAGTGTAATGGCACGATCTTGGCTCACTGCAATCTCTGCCCCCCAGGCTCAAGCGATTCTCCTGCCTCAGCCTCCTGACTAGCTAGGATTACAGGCACGTGCCACCATGCCTGGCTAATTTTGTGTATATATGTATATATATATATATATATATATATGTATGTATTTTTTTTTTTTTTAGTAGAGATGGGGTTTCTCCATGTCGGTCAGGCTGGTCTCAAACTCCCAACCTCAGGTGATCCACTCACCTTGGCCTCCCAAAGTGCTGAGATTATAGCCATGAGCCACCGTGCCTGGCCCGGGGCCATTTTCTAAGTAGACGATGGCTTATTTCTCATTATGTCATCATGTGGCAGGAAATGAACTAGATAGCTCTCTGGCCTCTTTTTTTTTTTTTTTTTGAGACGGAATCTCACTCTGTCACCCACGCTGGAGTGCAGTGGCGCAATCTCGGCTCACTGCAACCTCTGCCTCCTGGGTTCAAGTGATTCTCCCGCCTCAGCTTCCTGAGTAGCTGGGACTACAGGGGCGTTTCCACTATGCCCAGCTAATTTTTTGTATTTTTAGCAGAGACAGGGTTTCACCTCATTAGCCAGGATGGTCTCAATCTCCTGACCTCATGATCCGCCCGCCTCAGCCTCCCAAAGTGCTGGAATTACAGGCGTGAGCCACAGCGCCTCGCCTCTGGCCTCTTCTTATAAGGGCACCAATTCCATTTATGAGGACTCCACCCTTGTGATCTAATTACCTCCCAAAGACATCAACTCCATACACCATCACTTTTGGATTAGGGTTTCAACGTATTAATTTGGGAGCAGGGAGGGCACAAACTTTTAGTTCATTTGCATCAAACATATGTCTTAGAATCTACGATATAAAGGCTAAATTAGTGATGGATAGATCTCTATCTCTTGATTCCTAGTTCTAGGCTCTTTTTATAATATCACATCTTAATCATTCAATATATTTTTTATTCTCAAAGATAACTTCATATTAAAAAATTATTCTTTTAAGATTTTTCTATTGAAATGAAAATGCTCATTAACTCTAAATCCTGATGAGTTTATGTCTAAAGATTTGTTTTTTCTTCAAATGATTTCTGGACAAAAAATGATTTTGAATATGAAACACAGATAGGCACTTAGTTAAAAAAATGAAATGGAAGGTGTATCGAATCTGAAGGGTAGATGGTAAGAAACAGGGAAATGGTAATTGGGAAACTACAAGGAAAATAGTCTGCCAACTTAATTTTTGACCCAGTTGCCCTTGGTTACTCTAACTTGTTTACTGTAGGTCCTGGAGGTGGGGAGAAAATTTTCTTACTAAAAATTATTCGATAGCCTAGAGAAAGTGGTCCTGACATCAGACTCCATTCTTTTCTAGTCATTGATTATTACGTACCAGATATTTTCTTAACTATAGTCCAAAAAATGTATCTACAACTTTATGAATGCACAAAGAAGCATTTACAGCTGCAATAATTATAGTAGGTCACAGACTACACAAAAATGTTGTTGAAAAGATAACTAGAAAAACCAAAGGAATGTAACAATTATTTGAGAGGAAAGAATTCTGTGTATATACCGAAGTCAAATTGTAATTATTTACTCTAAAATCTACTTTTACAAAAAGTCTAAAAGTGTCAGGCATAGCACTAGACACTAGAAAACATAATCAAATGTGAGTAAGGCACAGTCATTGCCTGAGAAGCTCACTTTAGTAGGAAGGCAGACATGTGGACAAAGCCAGAACGTAACACGCAATTGCAAGAATAGACATTGCTTAAAAGTGCCTTTAGGACAGGAGAGGGAGCAAATAATTCTACATCCCTAGGGACTGGGGTAGAAATTCGTAAATTTGGGGAAGACTACAGTCAGGAGGCTACAATCCAGATGAATCTTGGGTGTCTAAGCATTGGTCAAATGGGCAAGATAGAACGTGCCAGTCTGATTTTGAGTTTAAGGCTTGCAAATGAAAATGTGGAAAAGGCACAGCATCTGTCTTGTGATGCATACTGGACAATGTTTCTGCAGTTTATACTCTCACTATTTGTGGTACACCTTCCTCCTCCCAGAAAATATTAACATGCTTTGGAAAAACTCTCTGCAATATATTTACTAAGTGTCCATAGGATAAATACTTTTCTGTATTTCATCTGGACTCACTGGAAATCTTATAACACAAGACTACGAAGACTTTCAAATATCTACTGCTATCACATGGCTCCACTTGCTTGGTGTCTTCGTTTCTTAGTTTCTGATATAAACCACTAACTCTTTCTGCACCTGAAATGGTCAAGGACACACTGTTGACACAATGGTGTCTAGAAGCCAGATAGACAGCTTCAGGCCAGAGAGCTGCTGTGGAAAACTGTCTACATCCACCTAAATTAGAACTGACAACTCAGCCCCAGATTTATAAGGCAAAATTCTTCAGTATGGAACACTGGAATCTAGCTAGAGAAGGAAACAGAGCAAACTGAGTTTTTCTGTTTGTTTTGCTTTGGGGCACCTCCTTTGTTGTCCTTTGTATAAATGTCTCTTTGTTTTAAAGGAAAATATTTCTGATGTTAAATGATTAATCAAAAGTAGTTACTCCATTTTAATGTCCAAAGGGACTTGACTGTAGCACATGGTTAGTGTATGTGCCACAGAAATAGGACGGCACAAAGACTTCTGAAGTGTGTTACCCTCTCACTGACTTGGTGTACAGCTTTTACTACATAGAGTTTGTGTTGTGGAAAAAGTTGACTATTATCAATATGTAGGATGCATTAATAAATTCTTATCTCTTAGTTTACGCTAATATTTGGCTATTTTACCAATGGTACTATGACTTTTGACAGATCTGGAACCAGTTCCCCCAAAGCAGGGTGCCTGCAGCCACAGGATTTGTGGGAATCCTTTAACTCAAGCTTGTCGAACCCATGGCCCGCAGGCTGCATGCGGCCCAGGACGGCTTTGAATGCAGCCCAACACAAATTCGCGAACTTTCTTAAAACATTATGAGATATTTTTGCCATTTTTTTTTTTTTAGCTCATCAGCTGTAGTGTATGTGTGGCCCAAGACAATTCTCCTTCTTCCAGTGTGGCCCAGAGAAACCAAAAATTGGACACCCCTGCCTTAGCTACAGATAATAAAATAAGAATCATAACAATACAACTTTTATTTTTATTCATTTTATGTATAAATTGTGAGGGGAAAAAGCCAGGTGTGGTGGCCTGCCTGTAGTCCCAGTTATTTGCGATGCTGAAGTGGGAGGATCACTACTTGAGCCTAGGATTTCAAGAACTGCCTGGGCAACGTAGAGAGACCCTATCTCCAAAAAAAAAAAAAGAAAAAGAAAAATTAAGCTTTGCTGACCTTTAATATAGGGATGGATACCAGTTGCCTGTTTGGTTCCTATGTGACATGTAGAACCTGCTACATCCTGAGGGAAGAGGTGAAGAGCTCTACGATGCGACGGTAGACAGCACATTTCTCAGGCCTTCATTTGTCAGCTGCACTATATTTCAGTTTACATGCTGCAGGATGTTATCAATGTGATTAATTTTATAAAAACAAATATTTTTAATAATCTAAAAATTTTTTTTAAAGATGATACCTTCATAGTGTATAAAATCCATACCACTTCAGAGCATAAAGTATGAAGTCATCCTCCCATTCTGGTTGCCCATCTCAATCCACATCCTGGAGATGATCAGCAGTACTAGTTTCTTATGGTTCTTATAGAGATACACTATGCGTACACTACAAGCTGGCATTTCTCCATATTTGCCTTCCAACCCACTCTCTTTTTATTTTATTTTATTTTATTTTATTTGGAGATAGGGTCTCACTCTGTCATCCAGGCTGGAGTGCAGTGCACAATTATAACTCACTGCCACCTTGAACTCCTGGGCTTAAGCAATCCTCCTACTTCAGCCTCCCAAGTAGCTAGGACTAAAAGCATACACAACCACACCTGGCTAATTTCTTTCTTTTTTTTTTTTTTGTAAGATGGGGTCTCACTGTGTTGCCCAGGCTGGTCTTGAACTCCTGGGCTCTAGTAATCTGCCTACCTTGGCGTCCCAAAATGCTAAGATTACAGGCATAAGCCACCTTGCCCGGCCTACCCCTCTCTTTTATAATAAAAATAGTTGCATCCCAAAACATTTTACATCTTAATTTTTTTATTTGCTATGTTATGGAGATAGTTCCATATCAATTTGTAAGGACTTTTTGTGCTCTTCTTAATGGCTGCATAATATTTTTATTGTAAACTAACAACTTATAATCATGTAAATTTATGGTAGTACGAAGTAATGTTATGACTTATGAACATTATATGAAATAATTAAATCAAGCTAGTTAAAATATCCATCACCTCAAATACTTAACAATTTTTTTGGCTAGAATATTTGAAATTTACTCTTAGTAATTTTGACATGTACAATACTCTATTATTAACTATATTCACCATACTGTGTAATAACAAGTGACGATGAGCATTTGGAGAAAAGGGAATGTTTGTACACTGTTGGCAGAAATGTAAATTTGTACAGCCATTATGGAAAACTGTATGGAGGTTCCTTAGAAAACTAAAAATAGAATTACCATATGATCCAGCAATCCCACTTCTGGGTATTTACCCAAAAGATTTGAAATATTCCTTTTTATAGATATGCCATGATTGATTTAGCAGTCCCCAAGTGATATATATTTTTGTTGTTTCCAGTCTTTTGCTAGTGCACATAGCATTGCATTGGATAGCCATGTTTTATGTGCCGTTTACACACATGCTTGTATGGCTGTTGGATACATTCTTAAGAGGTCGAATATCTGGATCAAAAAGTGTGTGCATTTATAATTTTGAAAGATACTGCCAAATTATCTTCATAAATGTTGTACCAATTTACACTCCCACCAGCAATGTATGAGAGTGTCTGTTTCCCCACAGCCTTGCCAACAATAAATACCTTTGCATAATTGGAGCTTGGGATTGAAAAATGAGCATCATAATTTAGTAAGATGAGCCAAGAATGAACTTCTTCCATTTGGATCTATGTTTCTTTGTGAGGTGCTTCTTTCCCAGCAGTGACATCCCCTTAAAACTCTGCTAAAATAAAGGCTTAAAAACCAGATCTTCAAATCACTATGTTACAGAGAATTAACAAAATTTCTTTCAAAACCAATGAAGCATATTTAACCACAGTTCCTATAATACTTTTTATGGCATCAGTAAGTAAAATAAAACTATTTTTAATATTGTTGATCTTATCTATCTTATCTCTTTTAAATTTCTATTTTATGTAGGTTTTATATGTACATACTATATATATATACACACATACATATGTGTATGTTTTATAGTAAACATACTCTTAGTATATTAGAGTATTATACAAATTTCAGGTAAAAACTTTTATGTAACTTTTACGTAGTTTATATATGTTTTATAGTAAACATACTCTTAGTATATTAGAGTATTTTATAAATTTCAGGCAAAAACTTTTATGTAAGGGGGTTGTCCAATACTTTTTTGCTGATGAGGTCTGGTACAAAAACTTTTTTGGTATGTATATATAATTCATGTAATCTAAGTGACTTATAAAATAAAGAATGTTTAAAATTAACAAGTATTTAAAACATGTAACTCTTTCCTCCAACTCTCTTTCCGCAGGCAATATGATTCTGGCTGGAAACTGAGGAAAAGTCTCAGTTATTATTACTCATGATCTGTAAGGACCAACCCAGACTGGGCATCAGATATCAACAGATTTCCAAAAGAAAAATATTTTTTTCTCTCCTCAGGGAGGATTATAATGAAAAGTCTACAGTCTTTACTCTTCCCTAAGCGGGCAAGTTGAGCAAGAGGAAGACTGGCCCTTTTCATTTGAATGATGCCACTGGCGAGGCAGATGGGGTGGTTGGTGCCCTTCTTGCATAAAGACCGTGCATTGCTCCCAAGGCATTTCTCTGTGAAGTCTCCTGACAGCTGCTCCTGGAAGCTGCTACTCTGGCCAGGGCATCCTTCCCCAGCAGCCATGAATGCTTCCCCTCTTGGCAAGCAGCTCCCTGACCACACCTCCCAGGGCAACCAGTCTTTCTTCTAGTTTATGGATTCCTCAGTCCCTGGACCATTCAATGCAACCTCTGAGGAGCATCTTAGCTGCACCCTAAACACAGCTCTTTAAGATCAAAGTCATTTAAAAACATTTTTCCTGATTTTTAAACTTGGAAAACATAGAAAATGATAAAGAAAAAATTAAAATTAGCCTTAAGAAAAAAATAATTAATCATGTTATAGTCAGAGATGATTGCTATTAATCTTTTACCATGATTCCTTTCAGTCTTTTCTCAGTATACAATATAATATTTTGCATAATGGGATTACATAGTATATACAGTTTTGCATTTTTTTGCTTTCAGTGGAATGCCATGAATATCCCCCATGTCATTGAAAGCACTCCCCAAATACCTTTTTGATGACTATTTAATAGATCACTGTATGGCTGAATCTCGTTTAACTAAACCACCACTGTTGAATGCTTGGCTTATTTCTAATGTTCTATTCTAATTTTAATTAACACCTTGATACAATGAATTTTTGCCCAAATTTCAGGTTAATCCCTTAAGATTAATTCCTGAATGTCGCGGTACTGTATTGACAGCTCTTAATCCCTGGTCATGCAACATTGCAGCCAGGGGCTCTGTCTTAGCAACTCATGCTTAGTTGCTCTTTTTCACTGCTGATTTAAGAGAAAAAATGGTAACTTGATACTGATATAATTTGTATTCATTAATCACTAGTTATATTGAATAATTTTTCTATATTTTTCTTCAATAATTTTTGCATGATAAAAGTAGTTTAAGCTCATCAGGAAAATGTCAAAATAGAAGCATATAAATAAAAATCATTTGTAATTGCATAACTGAGAGAGAACTTTCCCATTGATAACATTTTACTTTTTATGGTTTAAATCTTATTCCATCAGAATTTATATGTATTTTACATGAGTGGATCATATAGTATATGTAATTTAGAAGTCTGCTTTTTATTTACAGCATTATTCTTATTCTTAAAAAAATTGAAAATACAACTTTCCAATACAACTATTTGAAAATAGTTACATTATTTCCTATGCATTGAATGTACAATAATTTATTTATATCTTACCATCTTATTAAACATCTAGTTATAATTTTTGTTATCATAAATATCATATTGTATGGTTATTTAATTAGCAGCTATTTTATTACAAATAAAGCTGAATTTCAAAATGCTTTCACTGTATTTTTGCACTGTAGATTACCAGTTTATATCCTATCTCTCATTTTCTAACTGAAATTAATGTTTCTTATTTATAACAGCTTTTTTATATTTTAAAGATATTAATCCCTTATCAGTCATATTTATTACATATAATTTTCACATTTGAGTTGTTTGACTTTAATTTTCATTTATTCTACATCCAAAACTTTTAAATTTTTATTTGGTCACATTTATCCATGCTGTCCTTTGAAACTCTGTTTGTTGTCTGTATGTATTTTTAAAAAGTGTTTTGTTTTCAAATCCAGTTAAATATTCAACTATGTGTTCTTCTATTTTTTGTTTCATTTTGTTTTTTAGTGCTTTTACGTCTACATTGAACTATTTAATTTATGCAGAACTTGTTTTAGCACATGGTGTAGGAAGACGGGCTAACTTTTTTCCAAATAACCTACTTCCCAGGTTTTCCTTTTAAATTTGAGAATGTTTCTTTCATACAGAGAAGTCATTATATGTGATGAAACACATAAGTGGTGAAAATCCCATATATACGGGATTTTCCAGGGTAATTTTAACTATACATGGCTTTCACCATATATAGTAAAAAAAACTCTTATATAGCACCCTGAATATGCAACATATAGTCTCTCTATAAATTCAACGCAGCCATCATCTTCTCCAGTGTTGGAACAATGGATATTTTTTTTTGTTTGTTTGTTTGTTTTTTTGAGATGGAGTCTCGCTGTCGCCCAGGCTGGAACGCAGTGGCACGATCTCGGCTCACTGCAGGCTCCACCCCCCGGAGTTCACGCCATTCTCCTGCCTCAGCCTCCCGAGTAGCTGGGACTACAGGCGCCCGCCACCTCCTCCAGCTAATTTTTTTTGTATTTTTAGTAGAGACGGGGTTTCACCGTGTTAGCCAGGATGGTCTCGATCTCCTGACCTCGTGATCCATCCGCCTCGGCCTCCCAAAGTGCTGGGATTACAGGCGTGAGCCACCACGCCCGGCCGGATATTTTTTAATGTACAGCACGATGTGAACAAGTTAGCATGGGTTAGTGTTTTTTGTTTGTTTTGTTTTTTGATTTTTGTTTTTTGTTTTTTTGAAATGGAGTCTCGCTCTGTCGCCCAGGCTGAAGTGCAGTGGCGCGATCTTGGCTCACTGCAAGCTCGGCCTCCCGGGTTCACGCCATTCTCCTGCCTCAGCCTCTTGAGTAGCTGGGACTACAGGTACCCGCCACTGCGCCCGGCTAATTTTTTGTATTTTTAGTAGACATGGGGTTTCACCGTGTTAGCGAGGATGGTCTCGATCTTCTGACCTCGTGGTCCGCCCACCTCGGCCTCCCAAAGTACTGGGATTACAGGTATGAGCCACCGGGCCTGGCCGGGTTAGTGTTTTTTGAGCTCTAGAATAATACCCAACATAAAAGAGTTCCACACTATGGGAAGCTCAAGGGAGCTGATATTGAAGAAACATGAGGTTTCTATGTCTCTTTCACACTTGTTCACTCTGGGGCATGTGGTCAAAGAATGCAATGGAGGACACTGCAGATTCACCAGTTCTACTTAGGTCCTATGTGCTCTCCAGCTCAGTCTAAGTGTTTCTCTGTTTCTCTTGTTCCTTTAACATAAGTTGAAGATGTGTATGATGTGACACTACTGTATCTTCTCAGAAACCTGTTGAGACCCTCTAGCTGTGAGGTGAGCTGACACTTCACAGTATCACACTTCCCTGCGTTCTTGTGCTGTTCCTGACCTGGATCTCAGGCTCTCAGTCCTCAAAAGTGCGTCCTGGTGGTCTCTAAAAGTATTATCCAAGCCATGGAGTTCCATCCTAAAATCTGTCACCTTCCTGAGTGTCATACTAAATATCTAGAGAAGCACTGTTCAATGGAAATAGGATTCAAGCCACATATTAATTTTGAATTTTCTAGTACCTGCATTTAAAAAAGTAAAAAGAAACTGGTAAAATTAATTTTAATAATAGATATTATTCAATCCAATAGCTCAATCATTTCAAAATGTAATCAATGTAAACATTATTAATGAGATATTTTACATCCTTTTTAAAATACTAAGCCTTAAAATCTGGTGTTTATTTGACTCTTGAAGCACATCTCAATTTGAACTAGGGATATTCTAAGTGCTCAGTAGCCACATGCGGTTAGTGGCTACCATATTGAACAGTGCAGATCTAGAGGACTGGCTAACAATCATAAATTAATCATTAAATTCAAAAGTGTCTATGTGTTTTATGTAAGTGTTCTGTATATCCTATATTTTCCAAGTCAGACTAGAGAACTGACTCCTCAATGATCCCATGCTACACCATTTAAAAAGTAAGTCATACTTAAGAATGGGCTGCTTCTTATTTCTTTTACTTCTCTTCTCTCCTGTGTCATTTCTTTTCTCTGCAACCATATCCTTCAAATTCTGTTTTGCAGAGAGCCTATCACTCTGTGTTGGGCACAGGCAACCCTAGATCAGGGGAAATGGATGAGATGCCGAGATCCCAGGTAGAAAGCTCTCAATAAAAAACAAGAGTCAGAAACATTAAAACATTTTTCCTTTCCTCGATGGCTTCAAATCTATTCCCACCCCACCCCAGTATGTCTCCCTTTCCCCAGTTCCAATAGGATAAAAGATTTAATTTTATTTTTAACCAATATATATGTGAAAAAAAATCTCCATTTTCTGATTGCTACTTATTTTAGGGTTGTAAGCATTAGTAAACAATATATAATTGTATAAATATTGTAAACAATTGTTTAAAAATTGTTTAAATATTAGTAAACAATACATAATTATTTAAATAAAACAATATATAAGTTTTTTAAATATATGGCCTGGTTTTTTAAAAGAAGCATGCAAATGTGGCTTTTGCTGGCATTGTTTAAAAATGAATAGAATGCTCTCAGTAAACTTTTACATTACTCTGCAACATGTTTTGTTAGAAAAGCCTGTCGTAGTATCTAAAATTGTGTAAATCATCAGTTTTTAATCTGGCAGGAAGTAGACAGTGGCCCATTAAACTTTCGTAATTAAATTTTCCCTGTACTCCCCCATAGAACCATTATCTGAGTTTTCTAATTAACACAAGAGGAGGGAGTCAATTCAGATTGATGGGATCTAGAGCCATCCCCTTTCATTTTAATGACCTTTAATAAACTTTTATTACTATTGATATTGACAATTATAATACACCCTTTAATTCTGCAATGTGATTCTAAGGACCTTTTCAAAAATTGCAAAATTCACCTTTAAAGCTAGAGTAGGCAGAATTATTATATTCCTAGAGGCTGTGCACTTAACAGAGTGACTTTAAGTTAGCCAAAGGGTGGATAGGCATCGAGTCAATGGCCTTTCCTTTCCTTGAGCCTAGTGCTCAAGTGCTGGACCTCTGTCTTTACACAGCCTCCACATTTCACAGAACAGTTCTCGCAAGCATGGCAGTTGGGCTGAACTGGGAGGTGGTTTTTGAGAAATAATAGGTGGAGCTTACTAAATTTGTTTTGTTTACAATTGGAAAGGCATTGAGACCAGGAGGTCAGATGCCCAAGAGGATAAGTCATTAGGCAAGCAGGCTGGTTTCCCAGACTGTTTTCAGGAGACGTTGCCAGAGTTTTACATAATTCTACATCCTCTCAGAGCTTCCATTCCTACACTGGAATTGATCTTTCCAGGTGAGAAAATAAATTTCCCAACCTGAGCACATAAGCACTGGGAAGAACATTCCTATTTTTACTTTTAATTTGCTTCAGAAATTAGGGTACTAAGAGGATAAGTTACCAAGGTCATGTATATAGTAAATGATGGAGCTAGAATTTAGCTTATGCTATTACTCGTCGAGTTATGCTGTCTGCAAAATGACAATGGGTATGCTATGTTGGATTTCTAGTGCCTTGGTTAATGAAATAATAAGTTGGGAAAATATTAGATCTACCAAACTCAGAGTGTTTAGGAGAGAATTAATGGAATGGTTTCATAATCCCTTTATTGATATAGTGGGAAATAAAATACTTTATTTCATAGAAATGTTGTGAGGATTAAATGAGATAAGATATAAAACATGTTTAGCATACTGTCTAGCTCCATAAGTGTTACATTTCATTTTATTATAAATACTGTTTCTATAGTATCTCACTTATTCTTCTTTTCAAAGTTCAGATGTTTGGTTCTTTGACATCTCAACATATGAACAAAAAAGTACATATTAAAAATAAAAGTCTATATGCTCTTAATTATAGAGCTTCTTAAAGAAGACAAAAATAAAAGTCTAGGGGCTGGGCACAGGGGCTCACATCTGTAATCCCAGCACTTTAGGAGGCTGAGGCAGGAGGATCTCTAGAGCCCAGGAGTTCAAGACAAGCCTAGGCCACATACTGAGACCTCATCTCTACTAAAAAAGTTTAAAAATTAGCCAGATATGGTAGCACACACCTGTAATCCCAGCTAATCAGGCGGCTGAGTTGGGAAGATCGCTTGAGCACAGGATGTCAAGGCTGCAGTGAGCTATGATCATGCCACTACACTCCAGTCTGGGTGATAGAGCGAGACCCTTTCACTAAAAAATAAAAATAAATAAATAAATAAATAAATAAATAACAAAAATAAATGAAAATCTAATACTTACCTGTCAGGGAACAAACCACGATTCCAAAGGTGGTTTTTCCAAGGCTAAGCTCATCCACTGCACTCCAGGTGTGCTGACCCTTGCAATTTCCCCAAATGCTGGAAACTTGACTGCATGATTTGTAGTAGTAGAGCCTGTGTTCATGTTTTCCCCTGGAAAAAAAATTAATTTAAAGTTTAAAAATATTTTAATAAAATAAAATAAGTCTAGACTTACCTGAGAAGACATAGCAAGGACCTGTTCAAGATAAC
This sequence comes from Pongo abelii, assembly GCF_028885655.2. Lineage (NCBI taxonomy): Eukaryota > Metazoa > Chordata > Mammalia > Primates > Hominidae > Pongo > Pongo abelii. The sequence goes on along the minus strand of NC_071985.2, from coordinate 31,308,125 downwards.
AAATATAAGATATGATCACTGAATTCAAATATGTGTATAATCTAGCTGTTACAGTAATCTAAGGATGAGGCTTGTACAACTTGCTCTTATATAATAGCAGGGAAAACACAGAAGAAAGGAAAAATCAGACAGACTTTTTCTTTTCGTTGAGACAGAATTTCTCTCTTCTCACCCAGGCTGGAGTGCAGTGGCATGATCTCAGCTCACCACAACCTCCGCCTCCCGGGTTCAAGTGATTCTCCTGCCTCAGCCTCCCGAGTAGCTGGGATTACAGGCTTGTGCCACCACACCTGGCTAATTTTGTATTTTTTTAGTAGAGACAGGGTGTCTCCCTGTTGGTCAGGCTGGTCTTGAAATCCGGACCTCAGGTGATCTGCCCACCTCGGCCTCCCATAGTGTTGGGATTACAGGCGTGAGTCACCGCACGTGGCCCAGACAGGCTTTTAAACAACAATAATCACCATTTATAGTTCTTTCTGAATTTAATTTTCCAAAAAAAGAGAAATGTTTTAAAACACTTGTTGGGGAGAAGTTCCATTTCATGACATTGGAGTACCTGAAATCAAACATACCCTCCTAATGAAATAACTGAGAAATGGGGAGGCAGAATATATGAGGCAGTGGTTTTTGGATAGCACAGAACTAGGATCCATTATAGAAGAGAAGTAAATGAAGTGAGCCATGTAACTGCCATATCTTTCTGTCTGGGAGCGCTTTCCAGATTGCAGTGCAGTGAGGAGATCCCCCAAAATGCATGGCACTCTCACTGAGTTGAGTAGACACAGATCAGAGTTTGGGAAGATTGATGTGGCTAGAGAGAAGAGAGCTGTGTAGGGAAAGGGCTCCAAAAATATTGATGCAGATCCCGTGACTCTATTGTTGAGTACTAAACTATATATGAATAAGGTAAAAGTCCATGGGGTCAGGAAAATAACTCAAGAGATGAGGGGCTGAAAGATTCCTTCACTGAAGGCCCCAAGTAGTTGCGCTTTCATAGTGATGCTAAGCTGGCCTTAAAATAAAGGAAGCTCTGAATAAGTGATCAGCAAAGCATGGTGCGTGGGCCAAATCCGGTCGATGACCTGTTTTTGTTTGACCCACCAGATAAGAACAGTCTTCACACTTTTACAAGGTTGTATTAAAAAAAAAAAAGGAGGAGGAGGAAGTTACACAATAAAGATTGGGTGGGTGTTATCTAGAAAGCTTAACTTAACATTTACTACCTGGCTCTTTATAGAAAAAGTTTACTGATGTGCCTTAAAAAGCCTAAAAATAATTCTTGAAATAATCAAACTGATTCTCAGTTCATTTGACTTCCTGCCCAAAGTCTAATACTTTAAATAAATAAAATAAAATCTGGCACTTAACAGTGTACAATTCAAAATCCCTAGCACCCAATAAAAATTATTAGACATACAAATAAGCAGGAAAATGTTATTCATAATCAGAAAAAAATCACTCAATAGAAAACTCAGAAATGACAGGTGATGGAACATACAGATAAGGACTTTAAACAGAGATTGTAAATATGCTCAAGGATTTAAAAAAGACCATAAATATAATAAAGAGAGAAATAAAGGATATATAAATGGAACAAACTGAGCTTTTAGAGATAAAAAAACACAATCTCCCAAATGAGAAATTTACTATATGGGACTTAATTCTGCAGAAGAAGGCCAGGCGCAGTGGCTCACACTTATAATCCCAGCACTTTGGGAGGCCAAGGCAGGTGGATCACTTGAGGTCAGGAGTTTGAGACCAGCCTGGTCAACATAGTGAAACCCCGTCTCTACTAAAGATACAAAAATTGACGGGGTATGCTGGCACTCGTCTATGGTCCCAGCTACTTGGGAGGCTGAGGTGGCAGAATTGCTTGAGCCTGGGAGGTGGAGGAGGTTGCAGTGAGCTGAGATTGCACCACTGCACTCCAGCCTGGGCAACAGAGAAAGATTCTGTCTCAAAAAATATATATATATATATGCAGAAGATTGTTAACTTGTAGTTACATCAATAGACATATTTATTGAAACTAAAGCAAAGAAGAAAAGAAAAATTATGAAAAAATGAACAGAGTTTCAGTGACTATAGGACAAGATGAATTAACATCTGAGTAATTAGAATCCCAAAAAAGAAGGATGGAGAGGAAAAAAATAGGAGAAGAAATAATGGTCAAAACATTCCAAGTTTGATGAAAACTACAAAGCCCTAATCCAGAAAGCTCAATAAGCCCCAAGCAGGATAAACACAAAGAAACCACACCAAGATAAATCATAAGCAAAAATCTGTGGTAAAGAAAAAATATTGACATAGAAAAGTAGCCCACTGGCCAGGCGCGGTGGCCCATGCCTGTAATCCCATCACTCTGGGAGGCCGAGGCGGGTAGGTCACGAGGTCAGGAGTTCAAGACCAGACTGGCCAGGATGGTGAAACTCCATCTCTACTAAAAATACAAAAATTAGCCATGCGTGGTGGCAGGTGCCTGTAATCCCAGCTACTCGGGAGGCTGAGGCAGGGAGTTGCTTGAACCCAGGAGGCAGAGGTTGCAGTAAGCCAAGATGGTGCCACTGCACTCTAGCCTAGTGACAGAGCGAGACTCTGTCTCAAAAAAAAAAAAAAAAGAAAAGAAAGAAAAGAAGCCCATTACACAAACAACTAAAATAAGAATGAAAGTGAGCCTCTTGTCTCAAACTATGCTGCCATATTCTGAAAGAAAAAATGTCAACCTAGAATTTTATATATATATAAAAAACATCTATCAAAAATGAAGATCTATGCCAGTAATTAACATTTGGAATTTGAAGTCTGTTAACAATATCACTTATAATAGTACCAAAAATTAAATATCTAGATATATATCTAACAAAATATGTACAAAATATGTACAAAATCTATAAGCTGAAAACAACAAACTTTTATTAAAGAGCTCAAAGAAGATCCAAATAAGTGAGGAGACAATTCTGTGATTCATAGATTGGTAGACTCAATATTTTTAAGATATCAACTCTGCCCAAATTCACCTGTAGGTCCAATGCAATACCAATCAAAATCCCAGTGAGATATTTTTTAGATATCAATAAAATTATTGTAACATCTATACGAAAAGGCACAAGATGTAAAATAGCCTGAGAAAAAGGAATAAAGTTGAAGGACTTACACTACCTGATTTCAAAACTTACTATAAAGCTATGAAGTTATAAAAAGACACACATGAATCGTAAATGCACATTTCTTAGTTAAAGAAGCTAATCTCAAAAGGCTAAAAACTGTATGACATTCTAAAAATGATAAAGCTACACAGATGATTAAAAGATCAGTGCTTCCAGCCTGAGCAACATGGCAAAACCCCATCTCTCCAAAAATAAAAATTAAGAAAAAGTTAACCTGCATGGTGGTACATGCCTATGGTCCCAGCTACTCCAGAGGCTGAGGTAGGAGGATCACTTAAACCTGGGAGGTGGAGGTTGTAATGAGCTGAGATGGCGCCACTGCACTCTAGCCTGGGCAACAGAGCAAGACTGAATAAAAACAAAAACAAAACAAAACAAAACAAACAAACAAAAAATCAGTGCTTGCTAGAGGTTTAGCAGTAGAGGAGCAGAAGTCAAATAGATGAAGCTGGGGATATTTTTTAGAGTACTGAAACTATTCTGTATGATGCTGTAATTGTGGATACATGATATTACGCATTTGTCAAAACTTATTGAATTTTACAACCCAAAGAGTGAATGTTAGTATAACATACACAAATTTGGAGAAAAAAGGTCATTTAGGAGGTTTAGAACATTGGGAGAATATCAGAATACAATCCTAAATATGACAAAATAATCTGGCTGTATTATAAATGTATTAAAAAATCTGTTAAAAAATCTCACTAAAGGGGCTAGAAGAAAAGATGCTGACCTAAGTAACTTTAGAAATTGATTTTTCTTTATTTGTCTCTTTTTAATATGGCCTTACTAAATCAATGAGCAGAGTTTTTAAAGCAAAAAAGAAACAACTGTACATAAGCACTGTACTCTAGCTGATAAAGTTGTACCTGACAGAAATATGAATTAATAATTCTGACACTTCTGGATAATGGAATTAAACACTAGTAAATGGATGGTGAATGGTTGAATTTGAATTTCTCACTCTTGGAGTGGGAGTTTACAAAAAAGGAGTTAGTATACACATGCATGTTTCCCTTCTGTCAGCTAAGAGGACCTAGAAGCAGTGACACTCTAGTAGCAACAAGCACACTTAGTACCCAGAAATTGGTTTCTAATATCACTCTCCAATAAAAAGAACCAGGGCTCTTTGGAGAAACGGATGATTCTAGGACTGGAGCAAGAAATATACAGGTGAGCCTGGAGCCTCTTGTCGTGCCAGAAAGTAAAGAGGTATTCAAAACAAATAAACAAACCAAGCCCCTCAGTGACGGAAGTATGTCAAAGGGACAGAGGAGAACAATATCAGCAACAAGATAAACTAGTGTTGTACTAAATCAATCAATAAACTATTCAAAAAATAAAAAGAGACTCCTTCTAAATTATTTTGTAAGATAGTTTTAGTCTAATACCAAAACCAAATCACAAAAAAAGAGCTACAGGTCAAATCCCTCATAAATACAGATGCAAAAATTCTTAACAAAATAGTATTGGCTGGGTGCAGTGGCTCATGCCTGTAATCTCAGCACTTTGTGAAGCCAAGGTGGGCAGATCGCTTGAGCTCAGGAGTTCAAGACCAGCCTGGGCAACATGGTGAAACCCCGTGCCTACTAAAAATACAAAAATTAGCCAGGTGTGGTGGCACGTGCCTATAGTCCCAGCTACTCGGGAGGCTGAGGCAGGAGTATCGCTTGCACCTGGGAAGTCAAGGCTATAGTGAACTGTGATCATGCCACTGCACTCCAGCCTGGGTGACAATGAGATCCTGTCTCAAAAAAACAGAAAAAGGATTCAATCAAATTAAACAATATGTAAAAAGGATAATTATGATTGATTTGTATTGCATGAACTTAGCTAAGCTGAAACTGCATTTTCCAGAATTCTTATCCATCCATATTTTCTTTTTCTTTCTTTTTTTTTTGTTTTGAGACAGAGTCTCACTCTGTCGCCCAGGCTGGAGTGCAGTGGCGTGATCTCGGCTCACTGCAAGTTCCACCTCTCGGGTTCATGCCATTCTCCTGCCTCAGCCTCCCGATTAGCTGGGACTACAGGCGTGAGCCACTGAGCCTGGCCTCCATCCATAATTTTAAGTTAGCATGGGCATGAAGACACATTTTACTTAAGATATGAAAGGTGGAAGTGAAGCTACCACCATATTACTTTCATGCATGGAAGGTTGATGTGGGCAGTTGGTGCTGTTACAGTGCACACATATTGTTGCTGATCTGCTGGCTTACCTTGTTGGCACTGCACAGTAGCTGGGCTTTCAGTTGCTTTACTCCCACTGGATCACCTCCTTCAGCTTTTCTGAATCCAGTGCCAGAGTGTACAGCTCCGGAAGCAGCAGCTGAGCTTGCAGCTTCTCCAGCTCCCGCCAGATCTCTTCCTTCAGGTTCTTTGAATCGTTGGCCAGCATGTGCAACTCCTGGGGCAGTGGCCAAGCCCACAACTCTTCCACCTCCTGGAGGAATCTCTTCCGCCAGGTTCTCTAACACTTGGGCCAGTCCCAGCACCAAAGATAGAAGTGATAGTAGTACATAAAATGTTTTGCTAGCTCCCACAATTACATAAAGTCAAATCCTTGTAATATACAAACTCTGTAGTCTATATTGAGTATAGTGGTTCTTTTCTTCTGATCAAAATCTATTTGATACAATAATACATCATGACTATGTGAAATTTATTCTAGGAATGTAAGGTTTGTTTAACATTTAAAAATATATCAATGTAATTCACTATATTAATAGACGAATGTGAAAACTCTGTGATTATCTCAACAGGTACAGAAAAGAGGTGTGAAAAAATTTAAACTGCAACAGCCATGTGTGACATAAATGATCAGCACACTAGTTATAAAAGGAAACTTCTTCAACCTGATAAAAGGTTGTCTATATAACCCATAGCTAATAACATAATGGTGAAAAATTCTTTTTTTTTTCTTTTTTTGAGACAGAGTCTCACACTGTTGCCCAGGCTGGACTGCAGTGGCGCGATCTCGGCTCACTGCAAGCTCCGCCTCCAGGGTTCCATAATGGTGAAAGATTCAATGCTTTCCTCCTATCAGGAAGAAGGCAAGGATGTCCAGTTCCATGACTTTTATTTAACATTATACTGGAGGTCCTGGCCAGGGTAATAAAGCAAGAGAAAGATTTTTAAAATCATGTAAATTGGAAAGGGAAGAAGTAAAAGAGTTTTGATTCATAGATGACATGATCATGTGAATCAATATCATATGAAATCTGCAAAACAGATCCTAGAACTAATAAGTAGATGTGGCAAGTTTGCAGAATGTAAGATCACTAAGCAAAAATCAATTGCAGAGTAGCTTCAAAACATAAAATATATAGGGATAAATTTAATAAGTTGTGTGTAAAATTTATATACTGAAAATTCTCTCAAACTTTGTGGAGATAAGCCAAAGATAATCTAAGAAAGTGGAAAGACTTCCTAGGTTCAAGGATTAGAAGACTCAATAACGTGAAGCTATTAATTCTCCCTCAATTGACCTATAGAGATCTCAATCACTCAAAATCTAAGTTGGATGTAGTAAAAATCAACAAGCTGGTTCAAAAATTTATGATGAAAGTGCACAGGACCTAAAATAGTCATGGTAATTTTGGAACAAAAAAGTTGGAGGACTTACATACTACTCTGATTTCAAAACAAAATATAAAGCTGCAGTAACCAAGACAGTGGGTATTCATGTAAGAATCAATGGGATAGAAAAAGATCCACACATATATGGATGATTGGTGTATGACAAGAGTACCAAGGTACTTCAATGAGAAAGGGATAGTCTTTTCAACAAATGGTGCTGTCTATTGATATGAAAAAAATTGACATCCATCTTTACTTCACACCATACACTGAGGTCACATACCTAAACATAGAAGTCAAAATGATAAAATATCCAGAAGAAAACATAAAACACTTTTTAGCCTTGTAGTAGTCATCCAGATTTTTAGGATACAAAAAGCAAAAACCATAAAAGAAAAAGATAATATATGTACTTCATCAAAATGTAAAACTTATGCTTTTCAAATACACCATTAAAAAAAACAACGAAAAATTGCAAAGTATGGTGATTCGTATTTACAATCCCAGCCCTTTAGCAGGCTGAGGCAGGAGGGTTGCTTGTGCATAATAGTTTGAGACCAATTTCGGTGATATCTCATCTCTACCAAAAATTAAAATGTTTTAAAAATTGGCCAGGCATGGTGGTGCATGCCTGTAGTCCCAACTACTTTTAGAGGCTAAGGTGGGAGGATTGCTTGAGCCCAGGAGGTCAAGGTCGATCATGTCACTGCACTCCAGCCTGAGCAGCAGAGCAAGACCCTGTCTCAAACAAAAAAAGAAAAACCTCTAACTAGAAGAAAACATTCTGACAAAAAGATTTGAATCCATATTTTATATTGAACATACAGCTGAGAAATTACCAATATCCAGAATTTGTAAAGAACTCTTACAACCAATAATAAGAAGATAAAATCTAGTTTTTAAAAATTAACAAAAACTTTCAACAGATTCTTCACAAAAGATTATATGTGAATTGCCAACTATCAAATAAAAAGATTCTCAGTATTATTAGTCTTCATTAGTCATTAAAAATGTTCAAGCAGTTTAATTTATACTAGCTAAAAACTGAAAATAACCCAAATACCCACCAACACATAAATGTAGAAACAGTTTACAGATGCTCCTTAACTTATGATGGGATTATGTACCAATAAACCCGTTGTAAATGGAAAACATCGTAAGTCTAAAATGCATTTAATACACCTAATCTACTGAACATCACACCTTACCTTAAATGTGCTCAGAACACTTTCATTATACTTTAATTGGGCAAAATCATCTGGCAACACAGTACGCTGTAGAGTATTGGTTGTTTACCTTCATGGTCATGTGGCTACCTGGGAGCTGTGGCTAACTGGGAGCTGTGGCTCACTGCCACTGCCCAGCATCATGAGACAGTATCATACTTCATATCACCAGCCCAGGAAAAGATTAAAATTAAAAACTCGAAGTACAGTTTTTACTGAATGCATATCACTTTCACACCATCGTAAAGATGAAAACTCATAAGTCAAACTGATGCAGGGCAGGTGACCCCCAAAGTGGGGCTTAGCCCACAAGGGTTCTTTGCTTCATCCAGCAAAGAATTCAAGGGCTGGATGGTGGAGGGTGGAAGACAACAGCTTTATTGAAGAGGCAGCGTTATAGCTCTGTGACTGCTCCTGCAGAGCAGGACTACCCTATAGGCAGAGAGTAGCAGTTTAGGGTGGTTTTGCAGTCATATTTCTACCTACTTTAATTACATGTAGATCAAGGGGTGGTTTATTGCTAGGGAAATTGCTAGGGAAAGGGGGGTAACTTTTGGGTCATCGGGTTACTGCCGTGGAAAGGAACAGTAAGTCCTGGGTGCTGCCATGGCGATGGTAAACTGACATGGCACACTGGTGGGCGTGTCCTATGGAAAAAGCTGCTTCTGCCCCATCCCTGTTTTAGCTAGCCCTGAATTTGGTCCAGTGTCCCAGCCCCCTCTCTGGAGGCAAGTCCCACCTCCTACCTCAAAATTATCGTTAAGTCAGGGACAGTCTGTACAGAATATCCATGCAATAAAACATTACTCAGTAATAACAGATATGAATTATTGACACACAAAAGAGTACAGATAAAGAGTATATACATGAAAAGTACCTAGCTTGAACACAAGAGTATATACTGTGTAATTTTATTTATGTAAAGTTGTAGAAAAGGAAAATTACTGTGTAATGGCAGAAAGTAGATTTGTGGTTGCCTGGGATCAGGGCTGGATGGGAGACTAACTGCACACAGATGCAAGCCTGATCCAGGGGAAGTGACTACACGATGTATACTTTTGTCAAAACTAGTCAAACGACTCACTTAAAACTAGTACACTTTACTAAATGAAAATTACTCCTTAATAAAGTTAATTTTTTAAAATTATTATTTTGTACCTTAGAAATAAGGAATTGAGTGCTTGCTTGACTGCTATTCCTTTTGCCACCACACTAGTACAGACCTCCATCATTTCAAAAATATCACAATTTCTCACGGTTTAACACTTCTGATAAGGAATGATTCATTCTCCAATCTTTATACAACTATAAGCACATCTTAAAATCTGAACTGATAAAATGTTATTACCACTGAAGATTGAACTGAGTGCCACGACCTCCCAAACTGGGAAACAGATGGCACTGAATGAGCATGGCATATATTGTGGGGGCATTAATTTTACTCAAACGTAAGTAATTTAAGGCTGAGCACAGAGGCTCACCTGTAATCCCAGCACTTAGGGAGGCCGAGGTAGGTGGATCACTTGAGCCCAGGAGTTTGAGACCAGCCAAGGCAACATGGTGAAACCTCATCTCTACAAAAAAATACAAAAAAAAAAACTAGCCAGGCATGTGTTTGTATAGAGTAGTGATCAGTAAATATTTAGTCGGAGGTTGTGTTCAAGTACATCTCTCCAGAAAGGCTTCCTCTTTGACTCACTGCTTTGTGTGGGGGCTGGGGAACATAGTTAAGGTTCAAGAAGCTTTCAAGTCTTCCCCAGCCGTGACTTTATGCCAGGCCCTTTTGGGTCTGCCGTGCATGCGTACATAGGCTCCCAGTCAGCCAGATAAATGTGGAGTGACTATGCCTTCTCAGGTTTTCCCTATGAAGGTGTACAGCCTCTTATTCAGCCGGGGATGTGTGGAGAGCATACAGAGCCTCTCTTTGGCTCTCTTCACTTCAGGGCTTTTCCTGTCAAACTTATGGCCCGTCCACCAGTGTTTTACTCACCCCAATGGGATTGTAACTTTAGCCTAGCAAAGCTGCAGTCCTTTGTTTCTTATTGAATTCAGTGTTTTTATTGGCAGTGCTGCTGTGTGAGCTCTTCTTCCCCTGCTTCAAAGAATTACCCACCTCAGTCAGCAAAGCTGCTGGTTTTCACAGCCAGCCCTGCCCTGGTATCATTATTGTACTAACTGATCTGGGGAGCAGCCTCTGGCAAGAATTCCCCCATACTCTCACTGTTCCTACCTAAAGTTTGGCATTTTTCATGAATAATGCTTCTAAATTTGTTGTTTGCTTTTGGTCAATTTCCAGATCCCTGAAGTGGTAGGGTTTTATTTTTTGCAACTTTGTCCAGTTTTATAATTGTTTTTTGGGGAAGAGAATTTATCAATTGCTTCAGTTCACCATCACCAGACTGACTTTCTCATTGAAGAAAATTTCAGTTAAACTCTCAGTTTTTTTCCAAGATAAATATTGTAAAAGTTCTCAATTTTTGATTGAGGATTGTGGGTTGAATTGTGCTTCTTCCCCAGAATATGAGATATATTGAAGTTCTAAACTCTGGTACCTGTAAATATGACCTTATTTGAATATGGTCTTTGCAGTTGTAATCAAGTAAAGATGAGGTCATATTGAATTAAAGTGGGCCCTATGCCAGTAACTGGTGTCTTTATAAGAAAAAGAGGATTTGGGCTGGGCGTGGTGACTCACGACTATAATCCCAGCACTTTGGGAGGCAGAGGCAGGCGGATCACTTGAGGTCAGGAATTTGAGACCAGCCTGGCCAACATGGTGAAACCCCCATCTCTAGTAAAAATACAAAAATTAGCCAGGTGTGGTGGTGTGCACCTGTAGTCCCAGCTACTCGGGAGGCTGAGAAACGAGAATCGCTTGAACCCAGGAGGCGGAGGTTGCAGTGAGCTGAGATCACGCCACTGCAATCCAGCCTGAGTGACAGAGTGAGACTCTGCCTCAAAAATAAAAAAAAATTAAAAAAAAAATAAGAAAGGGAAAAGGAAAAGAAAAGGAGGAAGATTTGGACACACAGACACAGACACTCCCAGAAGGAAGATGGCTGTGTGAATATGGAGGAAGAAATAGGAGTGATGCAGCCAGCTACAAGCCAAAAAATGCCAATAATTGACAGCAGCCACCAGATGCTAGAAAACAGCAGAACGGATTTTTTTCCTGGAGCCTTTAGAGAGGCATGGTCTTGCTGACACCTTGATTTGGGACTTGTAGGTTCTACAACTATGAGATAATTAATACGTTTCTGTTGTTTGAAGCCACTCAGTTTGTGATACTTTGTTATGGTAAACCTGGAAACTAATATACATGGCAAATAAACAAAAGCAATAGGAATGATATTGACTATTTGAATAACACAATTAACAGGAACTATTTAGTAGGTTTAGAAAGTGCATTAATCTAGTAGAGAATACATTCTGTGACATACATGTCACATTTGTAAAAATTAACCATCCCTATACCATGAGTCAAGTCCCAATCCAATTTCAAAGACCTAGTATCATAAAAACAAAAAATTCAACTGGACATTTATTTTATGAAGAAATACAAACAGTAAATAAATATCTGACAAATTGTTCAAATTCCTAGTTACCAGATAAATGCAAACTAGAAGGGATTGGGGTACTATCTTTAGCCTCCTTAAAACAAAACAATTATCAGCCAAGGATTTTGTATCCAGCAAAACAAAGCTTCATAAATGAAGGGAAGATACAATCTTTTTCAGACAAACAAATGCTGAGAGAATTCGCTACTACCAAGCCAGCACTATAAGAACTGCTAAAAGGAGCTCTAATCTTAAAACAAATCCTCAAACTATACCAAAATAAAACCTCCTTAAAGCATAAATTTCACAGGACCTATACAATAGCACAAGGAAAAAAAACAACAAGTTATTCAGGTAACATAGTGAATAGAATAGTACTCACTTCTGAATACAAATGTTGAATGTAAATGGCCTAAATATTCCAATTAAAAGATATAGAATGGTAGAACGGAAAAGAATTCACCAACCAAGTATCTGCTCTCTTCTCACCTAACACACAAGTACTCACATAAACTTCAGGTAAATGGTGGAAAAAGACATTTCATGCAAATGGACACCCAAAGTGAGCAGGAGCTATTCTTATATCAGACAAAACAGACTTTAAAGCAACAACAGTTAAAAAAAGACAAAAAGGGACATTATATAATGATAAAAGGACTAATCCAATAGAAAAATATGACAATCCTAAATATATATGCACCTAATACTAGAGGTCCCAAATTTATAAAACAATTACTACTAGACCTAAGAAATGAGATAGATGGCAACACAATAATACTGGGGAACTTCAATACTCCACTGACAACACTAGACAGGTAATCAAAAGAGAAAATCAGCCAAGAAACAATGGACTTAAACTATACCCTACAACAAATGGACCCAAGAGATATTTACAGAACATTCTACCCAACAACTGCAGAATATACAGTCTGTTCATTCATCCATGGAACATTCTCCAAGATAGACCATATGATAGGCTACAAAACAAGTCTCGATAAATTTAAGAAAATTGAAATTATATCAAGTACTCTCTCAGACCACAGTGGAAAGAACTGGAAATCAACTCCAAAAGGAACCCTCAAAACAATGCAGATATATTAAGTAACCTAGTCCCGAATGATTGTTGGGTCAACAATAAAATCAAGATGGAAATTAAAAAATTCTTTAAACTGAACAATAATAGTGACAAAACCTATCAAAACCTCTGGGATACAGCAAAAGCAGTGGTAAGAGCAAAGTTCATAGCATTGAATGCCTACATCAAAAAGTCTGAAAGAGCACAAGTAGACAATCTAAGGTCACACCTCAAGGAACGAAAGAAACAAAAACAAACCAAACTTAAACCCAACAGAATAAAAGAAATAAAGATCATAGCAGAACTAAATGAAATTGAAACAAAAAATTACAAAGGATAAATGAAACAAAAAGCTGGTTCTTTGAAAAAATAAACAAAATTGATAGATCATTAGTGAGATTAACCAAGAAAAGAAGAAAGAAGATCCAAATAAGCTCAAATAGAAACAAAACAGGAGATATTACAACTGATAGATATACAGAAATATAAAAGATCATTCGAGGCTAATATGAACACCTTTATGTGGACAAACTAGAAAATCTAGAGGAGATGGATAAATTTCTGAAAATATACAACCCTCCTAGATTAAACCAGGAAGAAATAAAAACTCTGAACTGACCAATAACAGGCAGTGAGATTGGAATGATAATTTTTTTAAATGCCAACAAAAAATAGTCCAGGACAAGATGGATTCACAGCTGAATTGTATCAGGCATTCAAAGAAGAATTGGTACCAATCCTATTGACATTATTCCAAAAGATAGAGAAAAAAGGAATCCTCCCTAAATCATTCTATGAAGCCAGTATCATCGAATACCAAAACCAGGAAAGGACATAACAAAAAAAGAAAACTACAGACCAATATCCCTGATGAACATAGATGCAAAAATCCTCAAAAAAATACTAGCTAACTGAATCCAACACTGTACCAAACAGATAATCCACTATGATCAATTGGGTTTTATACCGGGAATACAGGGATGAAACACACTCAAGCCAATAAATGTGATATACCACATAAACAGAGTTAAAAACAAAATCACATGGTCATCTCAACAGATGCCATAAAAAGCATTTGACAATATCCACCTTTTGTTTATGATTAAAACCCTCAGCAAAATTGCCATAGAAGGGACATACTTAAGGTAATAAAAGCCATCTATGACAAACCCACAGCCAACATTATACTGAATGGGGAAAAGCTTAAAGCATTCCCTCTGAGAACTGGAACAAAACAAGGATGCCCACTTTCACCACTTTTATTCAACATAGTACTAGAAGTCCTGGCCAGAGTAATCAAACAAGAGAAAGAAATAAAGGGCATCCGAGTCAGTAAAGAGGAAGTCAAACTGTTGCTGTTCACCAAAGATATGACTGTATAACTAGAAAACCCTAAAGACTCATCCAGAAAGCTCCAAAACTGATAAATAAATTCAGTCAAGTTTCAGGATACAAAATTAATGCACACAAATCAGTAGCACTGCTAGACACGAACAGCAACCAAGCTGAGAATCAAATTAAGACTCAACCCCTTTTAAAATAGCTGCAAAAAATTAAATAAATAAAATAATTAGGAAAATACCTAACCAAAGGGGTAAAAGACCTCTGCAAGGAAAACCACAAAACACTACTGAAAGAAATTATGGATGACATGAACAAATGGAAACACATCCCATGCTCATGGATGGGTAGAATCAATATTGTGAAAATGACCATACTGCCAAAAGCAATCAGCAAATTCCATGCAATTTCTATCAAAATACTACTATTATTCTTCACAGAATCAGGAAAAAAACAATCCTAAAATACATGTGGGACAAAAAAAGAGGCCACACAGTCAAAGCAAGACTAAGCAAAAAACAAATCTGGAGACATCATATTACCCGACTTCAAACTATAAGGCTATAGTCACCAAAACAGCATGGTACTGGTATAAAAATAGGCACATAGATCAGTGAAACAGAATAGAGAACCCAGAAATAAAGTCAAATACTTACAGCTAACTGATCTTCAACAAAGCAAACAAAAACATAAAGTGGAGAAAGGATATCTTATTCAACAAATGGTGCTGGGATAATTGGCAAGCCACATGTAGAAGAATGAAACTTGATCCTCATCGCTCATCTTATTCACAAATCAACTCAAGATGGATCAGACTTAAACCTAAAGACCTGAAATCACAAAAATTCTAGAAGATAACATTGGAAAAAACCATTCTAGACATTTGCCTAGGCAAAGACGTCATGACCAAGAACCCAAAAACAAATAGATGGGACTTAATTAAACTAAAAAGCTTCTGCACAGCAAAGGAAATAATCAGCAGAGTAAACAGAAAACCCATAGAGTGGGAGAAAATCTCCATATACTATGCATCCAACAAAACACCAACATCCAGAATCCACAAGGAACTCAGATCAACAAGAAAAAAACAAACAATTCCATCAAAAAGTGGGCTAAGGACATGAATAGACAATTCTCAAAAGAAGATATACAAATGGCCAATAAACATATGAAAAAATGCTCAACATCACTAATGATCAGAGAAATGCAAATCAAAACCACAATGTGATACCACATCACTCCTGCAAGAATGGCCATAATTTAAAAATCAAAAAATAATAGATGTTGCTGTGGATGTGGTGAAAAGGGAACATTTTTACATTGCTGGTGAGAATGTAAACTAGTATAACCACTGTGGGAAACAGTGTGGAGATTCCTTAAAGAAGTAAAAGTAGATCTACTATTTGATCCAGCAATCTCAGTACTGGGTATCTTCCCAGAAGAAAAGAAGTCATTATATGAAAAAGACATTTGCACATGCATGTTTATAGCAGCACAATTTGCAATTGCAAAAATATGGAACCAGCCCAAATGCCCATCAATTAATGAATGAATAAAGAAAATGTGGTGTATATATATATATACACACACACACAATGTTAACACACATATATACATATATACACATATATACACAAACACATATATATATACATATATACATATACATATATACACACACACACACACACCATGGAATATTATTCAGCCATAAAAAGGAGCAAAATAATGGCCTTTGCAACAACCTGTATGGAATTGGAGACCATTATTCTAAGTAAAGTAACTCAAGAATAGAAAACCAAACATCATATGTTCTCACTTCTAAGTGGAAGCTAAGCTATGAGGACTGAAGAAGAATGATATAATGGACTTTGAGAACTTGGGGGAAAGGGTAGGAGGGAGTGAGGGATAAAAGACTACACATTGATACAGTTGTACACTGCTTGGGGAATGGGTGCACCAAAATCTCAGAAATCACCACTAAAGAACTTACCCATGAAACCAAATACCACCTGTTTCCCAAAAACCTATTGAAATAAAAAGTAAAAATTAAAAAAAAAATACATGTAATGGAAGTCTAATAAATAGTGGAGAGAAAGAGAGAGAGAGAGGAACAAAAAGCGTAAAAAGAAACAAAGGCTAAAATCTTTCCACATCTGACAAAAAAAAAAAATACACTAAGCTATAGACCCAAGAAAGTCAATGTAACATCACATATGATCAAAACAAAAAAATCCACACTTACACATATCATAGTAAAAATATTAAAAAATGAACACAAAGCAGAGAGGGAAAACAGACTCATCTTGTAAGGGGGAATAATAATATTATTAACAGCTGACTTCTCTTCAGAAACATCAGGGCCCAAATGGAAGTGGAATGCCACAAAGTACTGTGACAAAAATAACTGTCAATCAAGAATTCTATATGCAGCAAAACTATCATTCTAAAGGTAAGGAAAGAAGAGACATTTCTAGATAAAGAGACTGAGAAAATTTATTACTAGCACATCTGACTTAAAAGGAAGTCCTTCATGCTGATAGGAAATGACACCATATGGTAAATTGAATTTATAGAAAAATAGGCCAGATGCAGTAGCTCATGCCTGTAATCCCAGCACTTTGGGAGGCCGAGGTGGGTAAAGTCAGGAGTTCAAGACCAGCCTGGTCAACATGGTGAAACCCCATCTGTAATAAAAATACAAAAAATTAGCTGGGCGTGGTGACGGACACCTGTAATCCAAGCTACTCAGGAGGCTGAGGCAGGAGAATCACTTGAACCTGGGAGGTGGAGGTTGTAGTGAGCCAAAATTGTGCCACTGCACTCCAGCCTGGGCGACAAAAGCAAAACTCCATCTCGAAAAGAAAAGAAAAAGAAAGAGCATAAAGAGCAGTGGAAATGGTAAATATGTGGGTCAATACCATAGTCTTTGTACTTTTTTGTTTTCTTCTCTTAAGTTCTTTAAAAAACATACAAAATTTTATAAAACAATAATTACTCTGCATTGTTGAATTTGTCACATACCATGAAATATATGACTATAATAGCACAAAGTAAGAATGTAGAAAAATGTTGCTCTATTAGAATATATGAAAAGAGGAAACGAAATGTTGCTCTATTGGAGCAAAGTTGCCATATTTAACTGCAAATAAATCAGCATTAACTGGAAGTACATCATAGTAAAGTACTGAGTATAATCCCTACAGCAACCACTAAGAATCTAACAGCAACAAAATATTCTAAGCATGATACATGTGGGAGAATTTTCTCAGAATATGGTTCTCCCCATCTTCTCTACCCAGCCAACTTTGCTTTATTTAATAGAGGTGCTAGAGAAAAGTTGGCCAAAACTTGCAGTAATAGTAAAAATTTAGCTCCTTGGGTTTTTTTTTGTTGTTATTGTCGTTGTTATTTAATTTGCTTGTTATTCATAGAAATAATGGAAATTATTTCCCCAGAATGTAAGGAAATTGCATTGGTATGTTCCAGTAATGCATGCTGACACATTTTTAAAAGCAAAATTGACAAATGTCAGTTAAAATTAATTAAAAGTCCATATTGATTAAAATAAGTAAATCCTGTAGAAGAAACTAGATTTTAAACACATGATTTTATTTAAACCACACAATAAACCTAAGAATAAGATAAAATAAACAATCTGAGCTCACAGTCACTTATCAAAGTCATCTAAGTAAATTGTGAGTCCCAGGTTTCAATCAGGGCCATCTGACTCCAAAGAGGGTGCTTTCCACCAGGGAAGGCTGCCTCTCTAATTCTAATTTAATTTTGCACTTGTAAGCACTGTGAATATGTCTGTTTTAGTCCACTTAGTGTTGCTATAACAAAATACCTGAGGCTGGATAATTTATAAAGAGAAGAGGTTTATTTAGCTCATGATTCTTCAGGTTGGGTAGTTCAAGGGCATGACCCTGGCTTTTGGTGAGGGTTTTCATGCTGCATCATAACATAGCAGAGGAGGTCAAAGGGGAAGAAGGCCTGTGCAAAGAGAGGACCAAACAGAAGAAAACTGAATCTGTAACAACTCATTCTGTGGGAACTGATCCATTCCCAAGAGAACTAACCAGTCTCATAAGAGCAAGAACTCACTCAATACCACTGGAACGGCACCAAGCCATTCATGAGGGATCTGCCTCCACGACCCAAACACCTCCCAGTAGGCTGTACCCTTCAATATTGGACTAGGGATCAATTTTCAACATGAGATCATGAGTTTTGGTGGAGACAAACTTAAACCATAACAATATCTTAGTATTTCATAAATAAGCATTAACCTATTTTGGCTTATTTTTTATAATGTCAACAAATTGAAACTTTCAGCAGTAAAAATGGAATGCAATATTTGCCCAAGTCTTGCATTGTCAATTTGAAGCCCTTTGGTTTCAACTCTTTGGATTATATATAAAATAACCTTTTAAATTATGTTTTTTAAAAAGATAATAAATTATCACAAAGTTGTATTTATTTCAGAATTTAAAAATTGTTTAAAATTTGAAAATCAAAGTAATTAGCCACTTTAACATAATACAGAAAAAACATGACTTACAAAAAGCATTTAATAAAACTTAACACTGATTAATGATTTAAAAAACACACACACATATAGGCCAGGCACAGTGGCTCATGCCTATAATTGCAGCATTTTGGGAGGCTGAGGCAGAAGGTTTACTTGTGTCCAGGAGTCTGAGACCAGTCTGGGCAACATGCTAGATCCCTGTCTCTACATAAAATTTATAAATTAGCTGGGCATGGTGGCACGCACCTGTCATCCTAGCTTGAGCCCAGGAATTCAAGACCGCAGTGAGCTATGACAATGCCATTACACTCCAGCCTGGGTGACAGAGTGGGACCCTGTCTCTAAAATAAATAAACAAATAAAATAAAAAATAAAAAGATAGACAAATAGTAGAAAAGAAAACTTAATCTGGTGTAGAATATCTACAAAAAAATTACAATGAATGTCATACATATTAAATGTAAAATATTGAAAGCTTTCATTTCCCTTTTAAAGTAGAAAAAAATGACAAGAATGCTTGCCACAATCAACGTTAAATTGGAGGTTATTGAGAGGGCAATAAGTCAAGAAAAAAATAAATGGTAAAAAGTTGAAAAAAATTAACATATTTTGTAGATGATTTGACTGTATACAGAGAAAATCTTAAAAAGAAATTAACACATACATTATCAGACTTATTAAATGAATTTAACAAGGTTATTAGATAAAATATCAGTAAGTTAAAATCAATGTATTCTATGTTCTAGCAACAAATAATTAGAAAAATAAAATTTGAAAAACACATTTATAATAATATCACAAAATTAAATACCTAGAAACAAACTTAATGAACATGTGCAATATCTTACAGAAAACTACAGAACATTACTGAAATTAAATAAAATCATATAAATGGTAGGATGTATCATGCTTATTGCTTAAAAGAGTAATATTGTAAAGATGTAAATTCTCCTTTCAAATACTTCATAGAAAAATCTAACTCCAATAAAAAAGCATATTTTGTGGAAATGAAAGAAATTTAATTAACAAGAAAACACAAAGGATCAATATCAGCCATGACAACTTTGAAGAAGAACAAGATTAGAGAACTAAAACCACCAGACTTACAAATCTACAGTAATTAAGACAGTGTGCTATCAGTGCCAGAACAGATGAACTGAGCAATGGAACAGAATAGAGTCTGCATTAGTATGTTTTCACACTGCTATAAAGAAATACTTGAGACTGGGTAATTTTTTTTTAAAAAAAAAAAAGAGGTTTAATTGACTCAGTTCCAAATAGCTGGGGAGACTTCAGGAAACTTACAATCACAGCGGAAGGCAAAGGTGAAGCAAGTCATGTCTTACACGGCAGCAGACAAGAGAACATGAGCAAAGGGGAAGTGCCACACTTTTAAACCTTCAGATCTTGTGAGAACTTCCTCACTATTATGAGAACATCCTGGGGGAAGCCACACCCATAATCTAATCACCACCTACCAGGTCCCTCCTTTGATAGGTGAGGTTTACAATTTGAGATGGGATTTGGGTGGGGACCCAGAGCCAAACTATGTCATAGTCCAAGAACAGACTCCCACTTATGTAGACATGTGACATTCCAGTGCAACGGAGAGGGGGCCCAGATAGGTATCAGCATGGGAAAAAAATAATAATTCTTGACTGTCACCTCACACAAAACACAAAAATCAACTTCAGATCTATTTCCTAAATGTAAGAAGTAAAACAGTAAATTTTTTAAAATTTAATATAGAAAAGTGTCTGTGGGTTGTGAGGATGAGCAATGATTTCTTAAATAGGATAGAAAAAGCAATAATTCTAAAGAAGAAAATGGACGAATTGGACCTTACTGACTTTAAGAACTTCTATTCATCAAGACACTCTTAAGCTAGTGAATGAGAAAGCCACAGAATGAGACATGCATATCATACATATATTCAACAAATAATCGAAATCCAGACTATAAATGAACCCCCACAAATCATTAATAAAAATAAAGACATCCAATAACAAAAAATTTAAACAAGGCATTTCAAAGAGTATATTCATTACCCAATAAAGAAATGAAAAGGCATTCAATATCATTCACCAGAAAATGCAAATTAAACCCACAATGAGATGCTATTTAACACTCTCCAAAATGATTAATTTTAAAAAAGTAGTATCAAGTGTTAAATATTTAGCAATAATGTAGAGGAACAAGCTCTCAGACACTGCTGAAAAGACTATAAATTGATACAACTTAGCAAGACTGTTTGGCAGTATTCACTAAAGTTGAACACATATACCCAATGACCAATGCACTTTTAACTGTACACCCTTCAGAGATATGTACATGTGTTCACCAAAGACATACTCACAGCAGCAATATTCATAATAACCCCAAACTGGAAATTACCTAAATGCCCATCAATAACAGCATGAATAAGTACATTATGGTATATAATGGAATATTGTACACCAATAAAAATGAAAGAAAGGCTGCTCGCATAATCCATGGGTGAATCTCACAAACATAATATTAAACAAAATAAGTAATATGTGAAAACTATATGCTATATGATTCTATTTTATATAAAGTTCATAAAAACAAAATATGATGCTAAGAATACATATAAGCTTACATTTTGAATTGATTCTGTTCTGATCCCTTCAAATGTTTATACATGGATAAAGGCACAGAAATTGGCCTAACAAAATATTATCCATGATACTGAAATGTAAAGAAGAAGTCAGCTCTTATGTATCCTCTATTTAACCGTTTGCATGTTTGTGTTTCCACTTCGGGATTAGTGTCTAAGGCCAAGGAGTTTTAACATTTTATTTATTTCAAAATAGTACTCCTTATGGAAATACTTGATCTTTCATATATGACTCCAATATTTTCTCTTTAGATGACCTCCCCAGTCAATGGATGCAATAAA
Organism: Pongo abelii; assembly: GCF_028885655.2. Taxonomy (NCBI): domain Eukaryota; kingdom Metazoa; phylum Chordata; class Mammalia; order Primates; family Hominidae; genus Pongo; species Pongo abelii. Next base: position 31,286,729 of record NC_071985.2, on the reverse strand, counting down.
CATTAGGTAAAGTTGTTTGCTGTTGTTGACTTGGTGACCATCTTCCCCCAAATGCATGTCTACCCTGCGAACCACTGGGTACTGTACCTGTATCCAGCTCAGCCACTCACTGAAGGCTCCTCAGCAGAACTGCTTCTGCTGTCAGAGTGGAAAAACAAGAACTGAAGAATCCCATCCCTCATGGCAATCTTGGAGGAAAAGCTGACAAACTGAGAGAATCATACTAGTTCCCCATCACCAGCAATCCATCTAGTCACAGTTCTTGACAACATCTCCCCCTTTAGAAATTTAGAGCCTGCTCTCCACCTGCCATTTCTTTGTCTGTCTTTTAAAATCCTTTTGACAGCAATGCTTCTTGAAGAAAGATTATGCAATTTCCCTCACTGGTATAATTTCCCTAGGTGTGTAGGCCCCCTTGATTTTCTATTTCTATAATGATTTTATTCTCTTTCTATTGATGACTTTCAGACATAATGAATTAATCTCTCTTTCAATGGGCACAGCCATGATAAACCTCTATAAAACAGATTGTGTGCCTTATACTGAAAATGAGAGTTAATTGCTTTTACAATTATGATATTTATTATTAAAAATATATTTTTAAAACATTTGTTAATACTCTGAGTTGAAGTGTCCCACACAAGACGGAAAATCATTTTCCAAGGTCACTGCTGAGTTACTTTGCTCTCTTCCAGCATGAAATCTAGACTTCTCAGCATATCCCTTTAGGAGGTGGGTCCTGCCCATTGAGACAGCCTCGTCTTTCACCTGTACTCTATAGGAAATCAGTGATCCAACTACCACACCTGCCTCATTGCATGCCCCTGGGCTTGGGGGACTTTTACCATGCTGCTGGTTTTGCCTGCTTGTCCAGACAGCAGTCTCCTGCTTTTAAGCTTTAACTCCTTCACAAAGACTTTCTTGATGTGGGGTGACAGTGTAGTTCCTTGTCATCTGCTCTCAGCACACCCTGTGCATACCCATGCCATTGCACTTATCACATAATCCTGGCATGATCTCATTGCTTCTCTAGGTTATTGCTTTAGACCCTGAGCTTCTGGAGCTGTGTTTTTAAATCCCCTTTCTCACAGAGCCTAAAGAAGGCCCCTGTTGTGTTTGTTGAATGAAGCAAGCAAGCAAAACATCAAGAAAAAGGCAAATTCAGGTGTATTTCATGTTTTAGTAGATGTGATTCCCTGAAACTTGTCTACTCCAGTGAGGTGAATTGCAAGAGCCTGAACTTACAGGTTCCTGCTGTTCATGTTTAGCCATCTTAATGCATCATGGCTGACTGGACACACACAAACTCTCAATTAGTCTTGTTTTGCCATGGCGCATACAGCTGTGTCCAGAAGTGATAACAAAAACACCATACAGCTGCCTGATATTAGTAGAAGGAGACTATGTCTGGCCCTATAGAAGGTGCTATATCTGGCCCTATAGTCTCGAAATGTGTAAGACTGTTGCCATTCAAAGGACCCTAAACCTGGCATAATACCAGGGACCAACAGGTACCATTGGAGGCGCTGAGGCCTCCATTGTGCTGACTACTTGTGATTGTGCTTTAATCAGGCGAAACTAGGAAGGGGTATCCAAGCAATGATGGCCACAATTTAAAAAGCCAGAATGGAAAATACAAAATATAAAGTCCTTCAGAAATAACTAGGTTCCCATCTTTGCTAGCATTGCCGAAAAAACTTAGAAAATCCTGTTCTCTACAATGCCAAGTTATCCACTTGCAATGCCTTGGTAAGCTAACTTCCAGCCTTGAATGAAATTAAGCACAAACAAAAATCTTACCTTCCATACCACTCCTACTCCCCAGTCCTGCACCTCATCCTTGCTTAGCAAAACACATTTATTTCTCTTTCTTTCAAAAGAAAGGGAGCTTCTTTTGTTATATCTAAGGACATATGTGAAATTTGGTTACTGAAAAGAAATCAGAACACAAAACGAACAGAACAGAATGGACTAGAATACATAACGGTTGGCATTGAGTCTCATGCCAGTTGCATCATGCCACCTGGTAATGCACCAGATGTGAGAAAGGGAGGCAACCTCAGTTAAGGTAAAGCTTCAAGCCTTGCTTGATATGTTGTGCTGACCATACATGGTCTAAAGAGAATGATCCAGAGGAAAACAAATATGTGAACACATTTGATTTGAGGTGAGTGGAATTTCTAGGAAGGATTTGTAAATTAATAATTAAATATAGAATGAACAGTAAGTGTGGTGATAGTACCTTTAAAGTATTTGATTGACTCTCCTACAATATTTCCACTGAGAATAAAATTTATGTAAGATGGAGTTGGAGGGACTTTGAAAATTAATTTGTGAGAGGCACACAACTGGGGCTTACCATAGGGACCCAGAAAAACATAAAAAATGCACACACAACCACACACACATACACATATGTACACACACACATACAAACACACATAAATGGGAAAGCTTTAACTGACCCTTAAATAGGGACAAATATCCCTAGTTCTGGGTGATTAAAATGAAAATTTTATTGAATTAAAAATTAAATGCTATTATTTAACAGTATTTGGTTATTTATTAATGCTTGAAAACACTTTTATGAAGAATACTAAAAATGCTATGAAAATACTCTCTAAAGCCACCTATAACTAATATATTTTCATATGTATCTTTTTTCATTTATGCCCTTCTAAATTTGAGCTTACGTCATTAGTTAAATAAGCAACAAAAGAAAGATAATGAATAATAAGAAAAATGCCTTGTATTTCTATCACCTTCCTTTCAAGAGTCCAGGCACTTTTGTCATTAGAGCCGAAGCTTAGATGTGAAATTGTTTTTACTGAGTTATTGATGACTGTATCTACGCAGAGCCTAAGTCAAATTATAGTATATTATGGAAGCAATAGCTTCCTTCAATCTTTTGCATTATTGTACTATAAGAGCCACCTAAGCCCATTACGAAGCTGCCATGAATGTTGTGTCTGGCCTATAAGTCATCTTGGTTTTAACCAAATTAAGTCTCTACTACATGACTCAGATTTAGTATCTTCTGAACATAGCAATGTAATCTGCAGCCATGCAATTATTATAAGAGAAAACTAAAACCTAGTGCCTTACACACAATGGGCATACAATAAATATTAGTTGAACTAAAGATATGACCTGGATCTACTACAAATCTTTCCTATTTTTCTTCTAAAAATGAATTAAGAGCTACCAATCTATAACATTTTTATCATGTCATCAACATTGATATATGAAATGATATTCCTGGGAGAATCTGGAACTCACATTAGCCAGAATAGAATAGACTAACACACATCTTCTGAAAGAACAATGCATTATTTTAATCTACACCAGTATGCAATCAATTTTCCAGTGGTAATATCAATATAGGTTAGATATGCTTCTTAAAATTGGCTTCCCTGGCAAGGATTACTCCAAGAATATTCAAAAATAAGCTAAAAATAAACATTAAAAATAATATAAAGAGTGAATTCCGTTAATAAACAGGAAATATATCATACATTTAAAAGAAGAAGCGATTATATATTTTTGAAGTCTAAACAATGAGTTCTACTTTCCCCAAATAACTATATTTTTACTTGGGAAGAAGTCTCAGGCTTATCAAGCCAGTGGTATGCTTTGTACCATGGGCATTTAAAGCATTTAATCTTGTATCCATGAATGCTTAACTTAGAATACATGGTGTTCTACACAGAGATAAATCCCCAGCTGCAATTTATCTCTACTAAGAAGATAAGGAAATGGAGGAAATGGATTTAAATAAAAGAATAAAGAAAAATAGGTTAGGCAACTTGAGTTTCTGTATGGATTTTCTACTCAATGCAATTACTTAAAGGGACTTTGTAGAAACCTTTTTTTTTTTTTTGGTAGGATTTAAAAATGAAATCTGTTTTCTCTCCCAGGGACCATCTCAAGAGGGCCTTCCCTAATGGTAGGAGTGAGAACAAACTTTATTTTTGTATTAATGTATTAATGAAGTATTTGGAAATTGGTATAGAGTTTGAATTCATATTGGTGATTAAGTTTCAAATTCTAATGATTTTTAAGAAGGCCAAGATCACCAATGTGTCTGTTTTTAACCACATATTATATATATTTTTAATCATAGGAATATAAACTTACAACCATAAGTGACTCAGGCATAAGGAGCAACTAGATCAATAATTTAATTTTAGAATAAGAGGAGATCCCACTTGAACAAGATTAAGGTATATATTTTTTGAGACAAGGTCTCACTCTGTCGCCCAGGTTGGACTGCAGTGGTGCGATCATGGCTCACTGCAGCCTTGACATCCCATGCTCAAGCCTCCCTCCTTAGCCTCCCAAGTAGCTAGGACTATAGGGGTTCATGCCACCATGCCCAGCTAAATTTTTTTACTTTTTGTAGAGATGGGGGTCTCCCTATGTTGCCCATGCTGGTCTTGAAATCTTGTGCTCAAGTGATCCTCCCACCTCAGGCTCCCAAAGTGCTGGGATTACAGGCATAATCCACAGTTGAAGGATAATTTCATATTCAAAGTGTAAGATATTTTATAAGATAAAATTTAAAGTTTCTGAAATAGTCAAGGGGCTTAGTCAGAAAAGAGAGTTTATGTTTGAAAAATATTCTTTTTTGAAATAAGTGTTCATATATATGGGCTTTTTCATTTTTGTTTGTTTGTTTAATTCCCATATGTACTGGGATCTTTTGTTTTAAACCACCCAGTGGAGAGTACTGAACTGGTTTTTCTTGTGAGATTCCTGTTCAATTTGCTCAATTCTAATGATTATAACATTTACCGATCTCAATTACACTGTAATGAAGTCAAGATACTTTCTGTCAAGCAAGTATCCGACACCACTTAGTAATTTGTCTGCCAAGGCACGTGAAGAGTTAAATGCAAAACACGAGAATTAAAGTTGAGCCGTAAAAGCAATAAGTGTTTTACTTCTATCTCATTTGGGACCTCCTAAGGGAAGAAACTAGTGAGCTATGCAGACTTGAGGGGAAATAAAAAAGAAATTGTCCCAATGCTATTCAGTAATCAATTGGAGAAAAAAAAAAATCAGTCAGTATCAGGTAATAAAATATGGAATTAGGGTAGAGCATTTGCCTGAGGATATATCCTGTAGTAAAGGTTATTTTTCATGATTTATAAGGGTTTTTAAAGAAGCTTGCGGAATGCCACAGGAGAAATGAAGACTTCTGAAAGCTTTACATTGTTCTGGAAGTGCTTTCATAATACTTGTTTATGTTTTAAGGTGGGGGGGGGGCGGGGGAGAAATTGTACAGCGAGGTGGAACGGTTATTGACCAGACTGATCATGGGAACAAATCTGCCGGTGGTAACCTTGTTTAATGATATGTTGCTGGGCTCAGCACCTTGCTGAGGCTGTGATTCTTCACCGGCTGGGGCCGCATGATGGATCGCGGTAGGAAGCTGATGGTGCAATCACTCACCGGCAGTCAGCGACACCTGCAGCAACCTGACACTCGTCCCCGCTGAACGGAGCAGCCTGGCTGCCAGGCCCATTGGGAGACAGGAAGGTTCCTCCAAAGAGAGCACACAGGAGCGCTTTCTCAATCTCTCTCTCTCTCTCTCTCTCTCTCTGGGTCCTGCACCTTCTTGTGTAGGGCATTTCTTTTGAGTTTTTATGACTTTTTTCCAAAATAACTTGAGTCCCTTCACAGCTAGACTTCTCAATTCCTTTCTCACACCCACACAGCTCATGAAGGCTTCTTTCACTGTGGCCAAACAGAAGACCAAGCAAGGCCCTGAGTCTGAATATAAAACCTAAAGATGTAAGGAGGAAGGGGATGTAATTATTTTGGAGCAAAATATAAAATCATATTTTATCGTGTTTTTCCTAGTTTTAATAAATGAATTAGTGGGGTAAAATTTGTTTGGCACAGTTTGCATAATGAAGTCCGTTACATGGATCTAGATTACTAGGTTGGAAATTCTCTAAGTGTCAGCTCTGCGCCTTTTATCTTTATATCCAGCACCTCATACATAATTGTTTGCTAAAAAATAAAACAAAAATGAAATGAAGGCACATTCAATTGGTTTGAGAAACAACAAAACAGTGTAAGAGAATACTTTTTACCGTGCGACTCCATCTATCTATAATTCCCTATTGCTTACCCTATTAAATCTAAACTGGCCTACCCTGCAAAATACAGCCCCAAGCACCAAACTTGATGCCTGTATTCTCCAATATGATTTTTTCTTTGGCTTAGTCAGGACCATTTCATTGTTCCCATCATCCATGCCAATTCTCGACTTTGGGCTTCTTTTTTCTTTTCTGCTGCTGAGTGTTCTCCTCTCCTCTTTCCCTCTATTTACCGGCTCTTCTAGTGCCAGCCTAGTACCAGCCTAGTACCACTGCTTATAAGAAGTACTCCTTCATTATTCTGGCCTTCACTTACCCTTTATGTTGGCTGCTTGTTTGCCTCCTTTTCCTCCATTCCCTCCTTCTAACCAGTCCCAAGATGTGTTTGACAAGGTTCTGATTCCAAGGATGCTCACTCCATCCTCAGCTCTAAAAGTGGGACTTGAGACTTGAGCTAAACCCAGGCACTGAATTCCCTTGATGGTATATTTGGTTCAGGGATAGACATATGAAATTTACTAGGGTTTGGCTAAAATGCTGAGACAAAGATGCACTTTCTTTTCCAACTGCCAAACAAGCATGCAGGGCTAGGAACTGTTGGAAAACATCTTGGAACTATGAACAAGTTAGACTTAGGATGAAACTGACACTCCTGTAGGTAAGGTAGAAAGAAGGAAACATATGAGACATGAGATGAATCACTAAGATTCTCAATTAGGTCATTTCCAATGCCAGTCTAAAGACAACTCAGTTTTGTAAGCTAAGTATTCTCTTTAGGTTTTGGCCAGTTTCTGCTCCTTGCAACAAAAAGCGCCATCATATTCTTTGAACACATTTGCATTTGCAATAAATAGACACCGCTCATTTTGGCTCTTCTATGTTTTTGAACAAGCAATTATTTTCTCTCCAACAAAGTTTCTTGAGGGTACAACAATATCTATTGGTTCTTCTGTTTTTTCCTTGACCACTGTGCTGGTACAGAGTAGACAGTCAATACACACTCAGGGTTTGACTCCTTGCTTTGACTTATGCTTTGTCCTCCTTGACAAAGACATCATCTCTTCAGGCAGTAGCACCACATGCTTTATGACCTGCTAGCTCCATTGATCAGGCATGATCTATTGCAAGTTTGTTCAACCCGCGGTCCATAGGCCGCATGCAGTCCAGGGCTGCAAATTCGTAAACTTTCTTAAAACTTTTTTTTTGCGATTTTTTTTTTAAGCTCATCAGCTCTCATTATTGTATTTTATGTGTGGTCCAAGACAATTCTTCTTCCAGTGTGATCCAGGGAAGCCAAAAGATTGGACACCCCTTCTCTACTGTAATGCAGTACAGAAGTCATTGTCATCTCCTGTATCAAGGAGACTTACAGACAGAAGAAGTGATTAAGAATTCTCTAAGCAGATTTTTACATATTTTATTAATAATTCAACAAATATTTGTTGATCAAATCTGTGTTATATTGCCTTTTCTATTATGGGCATCTCAATCTTGACTGATTGGCTAATGTATTTCCAAAAAATGATACATGTCATTTTGTCAAATACCAACTACTGTCCAGACTATTTTTTTATTTCTCCACTGTTCCTGCTGTTCTGCCACCTCCTCTGCGATCCAGGGTACGAAGTGATATACACAAGAAAAACAGGCTTGTAATCAACCCTCAAAAACGATGGCTGGTTTGTCAGAGCCTTTAGGGCTACACATATACACTAGTCATTAAAAACAAAATACCAAACAACTACTGCATGTAGACATAACTACTTAACACACTCATGGTTTATGTTATTTAAACAAATATAGGAAACGTTTGTACATTATCTCAACTTTAGAGACTTCATCTTAAGCAAGTTACAGAGAGTTATAAATGTAATTTAGACAGAGGTCCAAAGCTCTGAGACTTTCTAGTCAATTTCGTTTCTTATATAAGAAATATCTTCTGATAGAAACCTACTTAAGGGGAGGGGGGAGGGATAGCATTAGGAGATAGACCTAATGCTAAATGACGAGTTAATGGGTGCAGCACACCAGCATGGCACATGTATACATAAGTAACTAACCTGCACATTGTGCACATGTACCCTAAAACTTAAAGTATAATAATAATAAATTTAAAAAAAGAAAAAAAAAGAAACTATTTCAGGAAAATACATTTCTGAGAAAGACTAAAACATCTTGCTACACTCTAAGATAGAAGTTATCAATCTTCATCATGCATAAGAATTGTCTTTGAGCTTGTAATACAGAACCCTGGGTCCCACTCACAAAGAATCTGATTCCATAGGTTGGGGCAGAGCCCCAGGTAACGAGATGCTGCTAATACGGCTAACCCAGGGTCCATTTTAGTAGCACTGTTCTGAATGCTACCCTGCCCGAGTTCTCTCACAGTAGTGGCAAGTTGACATTTTTTCAGCTTTTCTGCCAAACCTGATTATCACTAGGGCAAGTAAGTTGTAAGTATAGAATTGGAAAATCAAGTTTGTAGCTAAATGCTTTTTATTTTATTCAACTTGTTTACATGATTTAGCATTGTAGCTCCAGTAATTTTTAAAAATCATCCTTTAGCTAAAAAGAAAGCAGTAAGTCTAACATTCCAGGTTCATGAACTGGGTTGAATGGGTACCTGTATCCTGATTTGGTTATATGTTATTTGTCTTTTTCTCAGACAGGCACTTGAGTCCTGTCTTTTTTTGTATTCTTGATATTACTAATTACATTGCTGTCACTTGAGAAATACTACTATGTATATTATTAGTAATGCTACTACTAATAAATCACTATGCCAGTCTACTTCAAAAAGTTTCATTAGCAAGCTACGTGCACAATACCTTTCAGGGGGAAATAAAAAAGCTCGCCTTATAAGCCATGAAGAATCAAAAGCTACAAGACATTGAAAAATAACAGCACTGAGATCTACTGGGGGTGGAAAGGGATGTAGAAAGGTGAGAATTGTGACTTTCCAATACAGAGCTCAATCGTGTTGTTTCCTTAGGTAGTTGTCTCATTGGCTTACTCTGTTCACTTAGAGATCTGTTTGTAAAGGTATTGCTCTAGCTTTCAACCAAAAGGTCCTTCAGGAGCATTGAACCTGATAATCAGTGTCCGCAGCCCTCAAAACACAAAACTTGAAACAAACAGAAAAGTGGAGTTTCATAATTCAAGCTAACCAAAAACATTTTCAAGCTTCAACTTTTCAAGTTGTATTATATTGTTGTTCATCCTTCACTCCTACCAGCATAGCATTATAATATTCTTTCAAGAATGCCATCATATGTGGGTGTGTGTTTGAGAAAAAGGTAGAAATGCATTTTTATTCACTGAAGGATACCACCTATTATTTAGAGGTAAACCCTCTCCACTTCTCTTCCTTCTGAGTTGTTTCAAGGCAAGAGCTGAAAGGACAGAGAAAATGCTTCCCCTGCTGCAGCATCTGGCTCTTTGGTTGACTTACCTACTGGCCACATAGGCAGCTTTGGGTCTGCTTTTTAGGGTATTCCTCGTATAGGCAAAAAAGATGAACTTGCCCTTGTGTGATGATATCTCATTTGGCTTCTCTGTCAATTTGGGGGGTCTATATCAATATTTAAATAAGATCGTAAAAAGCCCATCATGAAAAGGACGAACACATACACATACCCAATGCCAAAGCTTTTTTCCTCCCACTCACAAAGTTTGTTTCACTTAACCATAATCATCTTTCATCCAGTATCCATTTTATTCGTAAGTCATAAATGCAATTCAATGCCAACCCGAAACTGACTAGTATTTAAAAAAAACACTGCAGGTTTCTCTCTATGTATACACAAGTTATTTCTTCTTGACTAAGAACCTTAATGCAGTGGTGTATTAAGGTAGAGGACATTTTTCATCTAATAATAATAAATGACACACTAAAGGAACATTCTGTATCATGAACACTTTATAACCACAGTTCTTGCTTGATGGTTAACATAAAACAAAATGGACAAGAGTTAACTATGAATCTAGTAGTCTAATGCTAATTACAATAAAATGATACGTATTTTAAAGTTGTCTTTATATTTTAGTGTCTTAAAATATACTGTCATAATAGCTAAAATAATTAAAGCTCTCCAAATAATAAAATGCTGATTTTCTAAAACATTGCTCTAAATAAAACAAATGTGCATTTTTTAAGATAATGGTCGATATTATTTGTATTTACTATATGTACCTAAATACAGCAATCCACACATTTACTCAGCATTATGCTCATTTAAATAATGTCTATTAATTTTTCAGCTATGGAAAGCTTATTATTAATAGAAAACTTTTAACATTTTGTCCCTTTTCATTCTAATTCTTATAAAAAAGAGAAAATGGCAGTATGAATTACCTTTTATTAATGTTTCTTTATAAATGCTACTTATATAAACATTTACTCCAAATGATTATGTGGACCCTCAGAATTTTAAATTGTTGTATTTTCCAGATCATTGCTGTAATAGGACAAATACAAAACCAAAAATGCCTTGTAGATTGTAAGTCTGTTTTCTAGGAAGCTAAAATGTTTAATCCTTCTTTTCTTTGGGTGTAATTTGTCAGTTTAAGAAAAATAAAGGATAATTTGATGTTTGGTAACAATTTAGTTGGCAAATTTCTCAGAGAAATGTAATAGCGTTTGCTGCAATTATAAAATGGAGATGTGTTGATAGAATGCTCTGGTGTCAAAAAAAATTGGGAACATTTTAAAGGCCATTTCATTTCCCACTCCTATCATTTTAAACAATCTATCAGGCTGTATGTAAAAACCACAAGGAAAAATATTAAAGCATTGTAGTGGGTGCATGAACATCTGTGGATATCATTGAAAGCCACTTAATAATCCCAATGAAAGAAGTTTTACATCTTAAAATCTGAGACCTCCTTATGCAAATCATTTTGCCTTTAGCCATTTCAAAAAGAAATGAAGGACCTAGAGGATTTTACAGTTTTACATAACACTGGTGAGATGGTTGCCAACTTTGATCTTACATTAATTAGTTAAGATCTTGACTGATCATAGCAACAGCTAACTCAAAAATCTGGTCCTCAGCTAAAGTGAAGAATAGCCACAATCTAACATGATAAATATTTCTGCTTCATTTTGTATTGTATTCTGTATGTTTAGTGTATTATTGAATGACAAATAATAACAAAATCTGTTGTGTAGTAAAGTGCTTTGCAATGATGTAAGTGCATTTTTTAGCCTTGTTATATAGAAATCAATCTTAATATGGGTATAAACCAAAAATGTTTTGGGTTTCTTCTGTTTAAAGACTAAGATTTAAGGAAATAACTCTACATATTTAATGTAATTATGGGAAATTAGGTTGTGGGTGTACTTCTGTAACATATCAACTCTAAATGAAATGAAATCTATTGTGTTACCATTGGCTGTTTTGTTTTTCCCAGAATGAAGTTGTCTCTAAGATAAAGCTTAAAGATATAGTTAACTTTTAGAAAATATGACCTTTCTATTATATATGAGAAAGTAAAATTTAAAACTCACTAAACAGCCAATCCCTGCAAAGCATTTCCTTTTCCCTACAGGTAGTATGAAATGGAGCCCAAATGACAGGACCCCATCTGAGCCTCCCCAACTCCCCTAGTCTGCACATACCCACTCTATCAATCACGGCAGGATAATGCATAGAGGCTACACCCGTGACAGGAAATGATTGAGTGCTGAACACAGGGCCTGCTTCGCCTGTCGCTTTGTGCATTTGTATTTCTCCAGGGCCGGTTTGAGAATTTTCAGAACTTGGGGGCAGGAGATGAGGGATTCCTATTGTATTTTGAAAAAGAAGTAATAATGCATTTTGATTATCAAGACATAACACAAAAGAGAAATTAGGCAGTAAAATGCCCTGGTCCACTCAGGTGTGTGAGAGCACCCGGATAGCACTGGATACAATATTATCAAGCTGTAATTTAGTTTAGATAAGCAGAGGATGCTGAGCATGGCTATTCTTTTGGAGATGCCTGATTCTCTAGTCGCAAAACAGACATTTGTTCCTTTATGATCACACACACACAAAGAACAAAAGGTCTAGGCTCACCTATTGTCCACAAAGACTGTAGAACCTACCTATTTGAGGACAGCAGCGAAAAAAAATACGTTTTAATTTTTTAAGTTCTTCCTGATGTTTTTTGGAAACCTATGATTTACTATCATGATCTAGTTATTTACATGGTTTGAGGTAGTGCCATAATCTGTTTTTAAGACATTGTAGCTGTAGTGTAGTTTTAAATAATTTTCTGCTGATTCAGCCACTTACCGAAAGTACATGTGGTGAAACCATGAAGTTTCTATTTTACAGTAGTCAATATTTTATTCGAGTTAATCCTTCTGCGTAGGATATATTTTTCCATTACACCAGTAAAGAATATTGATAACATATTTTATTGTGCACTTTGTTCACATAATTCGAGTCTGCGTTTCTAAAATGACTAATCACTTTTATTTTAAAAATAACATTATCTATTAAAGAATGGTGAGAGCAGGGACTAAACAAAAAGTAAAAACCCCAAAACTCTCCCCACCTAGGGTGTGGGGTAGGGGGAGGGAACGGTAACAATAAAAACAACATCTGAATATGTAAACTCAGTTTCTCGGGTTATAATTTGCATTTTTGTCAGAACCAGAATTCGCTGTACAGGACACCATCACATGCTCAGACTTCTAAAACATTTCGTGGAAGAGAGTAGACTGTTTACCGGATGCCCTTTTATTTTTGCTGTGCAGGATTAGCGCCTTCTACTTCCTTAAATGTAGGCAAATAAAATTACGGAGAAATAAAATGACTGGAGCCTTTGAGCGCTGGTTTGTCCTAGGACAATCGGATTTCACCGGGTAACGTATATGCAAACAGACACGTCCCGTTTATTTCATTGTTTGCACTGCGGAGAGTCTCCGCCGCTCTCCACGCCTTTGTTGACCTACCGCCAGCAAAGTTGTGTGGTTATAAATAGATAGAGGCAGCTGATTAAGAAGCGGGGGGAGTGACTTTCTCTGGGCTCTTACGGATCAATCACTGCTGAGGGGATGCAGGTTGAGGGGAAGGAAGAAAGTAAACCGCGGGGCAGTTTGGCTAAGTGAAACCCAATTCCTTCGCCCCAAAGCTGTGGTGGCCAGACGTGCGCGACCCTCTAGACCCAAAACAGTTTTAGTCAGCAACGGGTCATCAGCAGAACCGAGAAGACGGGATGGGAGGTCTGGCCGCTCCGAAATAGGGAAGAGCTGCGGGCTCAATACCGAGGCGGTGGGGCTCGGCTTACGGTCTAGAGCCTTGAGGCGCTCCCGCGTGAGCCCCGCTGCTTCCAGTCCGCCCTCGCCTGGCCCGGCGCGGGTCGCTCCCTCCTCCCAGTCCCGTCCCGTCCGGTCCTGTCCCGCACTTTCCCCGGCAGGGGGCCCAGGTCGAGCAGGGCCAACCCCGCGCGCGCAGTGCCGGACCCCTCCCCGCTGCCCGGGGTGCGGCGGCGGCTACCCTCCGCCCAAACGGGGGGTGTCTCCTCCATCACCCCTGCCGCGGCTTCCCAGTCGGAGTCGCGCTGCGGCGCGAGAGAGGCTCGCTCCTCCGCGGCCGGAGCCTGGGGGTGCCAGTGCGCCCCCGAGTGGGCGGGTGGGGACGGCGCGCAGCCGCCAACCGGCTGCGCGCCCTCCTGTCCCGGCCCAGAGCGGCCCCAGCCCGCGCCCCAGCGGGGACGCGAACGGCGTCTCGCGACCGCACCTCGCCGGGGCCCTGCCCTGTCCCGCCGCGTCGCGGCCTCTCCGCACCCCACGTCCCGGGAGCCGACCGGGAGACTTTCACGGCGGAGTTCCACAGACCTCGTTAGGTTAAAGGAATCTCGCCTTGCCCCCCACTAATCGGCTAGAGAGGGAGGCCGGGAAAACAAAAGCCGTAGAAGAAAATTAAGCGACTTCCCCCTCGGCGGGGAACTTGGAGGTGGGGGAGCGGCGAGCGGCGCGGGGCGCAAGGAGAAAGAAGCGCCGACCTGGGTTGCCGACGAACCCCGGGCAGGGGGAGGTGGGGGGCTGCGGCGGAAGAAAGACAAACATCTGGGGATCGGACCATATGCCGGAGCTTTGTCTTGTCCTTCAAAGTTCGGCTGCCCTTGAAGTGATTTGTCAGGCGGCCCACGGGTGACAGGGAGGATGTGCAGCGGGGAGCGGGGGCGGGAGAGGGAGACGCCGGGGGGAGCGGAGAGGGCGAGACGAGATGGGAGGACGGGGGGACGCCGACAAGAGGGGGAGCAAAGTGACCCCGCCGCCCGAGGAACGGCAGAAACCGGGATCGCGGAGGTGCGAGCCCGAGCCCGGGAGCGGAGCGCTTCCTGGGGAGACGCCAAGACGGCGAGAAAGGAGGAGCGAGAACGCAGAGGTTAAGCGGAGCGAAGGCCGAGGAGAAAGAGCCAGAGGACGGGAAGGAGGAAATAGACGGGGAGAAGAAACTGAAGATTAGTCGTTGAGGTGTATTAAGAAAGAGGACATGTCGCCTATTTTAGGAAAAGTGGCTTTGAGGTCCCCCCGCCCGCCCACCATTTTTTTTCTCTTTTGCCCGCCAACCGCTGAACTGATTAGACTGTAATTAAGGCCATAAAGCCCTCAGATTATACACCTGTTTATTCACTGAAGTCGGGGTCTCATCAAGCAAATTAGCTGCTTCCAGGCTACACATTGGGCCTGGAGCTTGCCTGATTAATGAAGTTTATTGGGAGCTGTTAAAAGCATTAACTGGAGAAAATCTCAGCAATTCGTCATATTTAAGGGATGGAAATTAAATCTTGCTATGCAAATGAGAAAAAATTTTAAACCATCTTTGGGGGTTATGTCTGCATATTATTTTGCTTTAAAATTCTGTTCAGGAAATAGGAATTAACATGAAATATTATTTGCCCTTAAAGTTATCAAAAATACTGAATCGCACCTTATGTGGCATTGTGGGGAGAGAAAAAGAAAACATACGGAAATTCCCATATAGTCCGTTTCCCAGTGCAAAGAATTTTCTAAGACACCTAATCACAAAGCCAGCTTTCACGAGAAACCCAGTTTTTAAAATTAATGTATCCAGTTACAGAATGAGATTTAGGAGTAGTCCTTCAAGGGGTTTAATGTTTGATGGTGGGTGGGGGGACGATGAAATCAGCAGTGAGAGGAGGGGAGTTCATTTAAGTGCCCTGGATAAGGAGCACGTGTGAGAATGGCAGAAAAGCAGTAGAGTGGCAAGAAAAAGTATCCAAAATGAATCAACACTCTCATAAACTGGCTGTAGAAAATGTTTCTGTACAGTGTTTTTTACTGTAACCACTATGGTTCTTTGGACAGGTCGGGGAAGGTGTGATTATGAAAATAAACAAGGGAAGTGAGGGAAATATAACCAAGTGGAAAAAGGAAATGGAGTGCAAATTGAGAACATAATCCAGAATTTGTAAAGTATGTATTTACTTTAGGTGCTGCTTGGTAATATTGCCATACAAATGTTTATTAATGGTTGCAATTATATAAGTGACGGGAGAGTGATTTCAGTACATTAATTATGCCTGAAAAAGGGGGGAATCTCTTTTCTACAAGAGTAACAGGAGTATATATATAAATGCCTTCTGTTTCAACAAAATATTGAAAATAAAAACGTAGTGAATAAATTATTTTAGTTAACGAAAAGCTTATTGTAATGCCAGTCCTTCCAGATTTATTTTTAAGTCTTTTCTATTATTTTTTCTAAGGATATTTCAGGTATCAGTGGAGTTTGAAAATGTCTGACTACTATTTGTTTCAGGACAGTGTATGTTTTATAATTTCCGTAAGATATATAAAATAGAGTATGTGAAATAGAAACTCTATGAGACAAAAGGGAGCGGCATAGCTAATAGAAAATTAGGTAATTTTAAAGAAAATTTATTTATCTCATAATAGTCACCTCTAATGGATTCAGTTTTAAAGTATTTTATAGATTTTTATAGTTATTCTCACTAATATTGTACTTCAAAATTGATTTTCTAGTTAATTTTAAATTTTTTATTTTAAAAAACTTAAAGCATTGAGAGTTACTAATTTATCTTCCCTGAATGAAGTTACTTATAGTTGGTTAAAGAAAGTCACAGTAATCATTCATATTAATATTTCTATTTTAAAGGTTCGAAAAAACTTTCAAATTTATGCATTACTCCCCTTTGGTGTGGGTATAATACAACTTTGTGAAACTAAAAAAAATTGTAAATTTAAAGTCTAGAAAACCTAACATCACCACTTACAAACATAGATAACCTTGAAAAATAGTCATTCGTCTTAATCTTTAAAATTCTTTAAATTATTTATTATCTCCTAAAAACTTCAATACATTCTAAATTTGAAACACAAATTCCCTTTTGTTTCTATAAATATTATGTACTAATTATAAAATGATTATTTTAAACAAAAGAACTGTAAACATTTTTATTTTAATATTGGAAATAAAAAATCATCTAAAATATAGTTATTGGTAAGGATGAAAAATTCTTGATACGTGCATCTGATACTATTCCTTGGATTATTGGAACACATTTTTCACTAAACTAATTATTAAAGGATTATTCAGTAAAAGGAACACATATGTAAATTAAATTCATTTTTGTTCAAGCAATACAAGTTTTGAAAAGACCTGTTTCTGCTATAATTTTGAAGTAACTTGAAGAACAACAATTATCCTTTGTGCTGAAATCAGTCATTTCTCAGGACTTGGCTTTACTTTTAATATTTAATTTAAACATATAAATGGGAGAAGAGAAATGAGTAAATTATCTGAGGGTATTTTAAAAATACATTTTGCTGTAAATACATTTAAAAATATTTCATATCTCACATTTTTAAGATTAGAACATTTTAAAATGATCCTATGCTGATCTTAGGATACTTGTCACTGTGGTATCCAGTGTCTAACGGTTCATTTAAAGTACGGATTTTTTGTACAAAGATAATTTGCCTTTAGAGTGTACAGTCATACAGTGTGGGCTTCTGAGCTACTAACTAATGGGGATCTGTTATTGTCATTTGTATTTCTGATCTCTAGAGTGGTATGGATAAAGAAGGTCAAAATGGTCTCTGATGAAAAGAAACTTTTAAAACGCTTGGAAAAGTTAATGAATTAGATTTCCCTGCGCTTGAAGATATTAGGATTGGGAGATCAAGACTCCCATCAGCCAAATCAAGAATATTCACAATTGACAGGAAAACTCAAAGTTTCTTTTTCCCCACCAGAGAAATGTCTCCCACCGCCATAGCTAAACAGTGGTAAGTCATAGAAATGATTACATTAGCTTAAAGAGAATGTTTCCTAAGCAATAAACTTTAAGTGCACACAACCAAGTTTTTATTTTATTTATTTCATGTAGTTTTTCATAAGTGCTTGAAAATACTTATTGTAAAAATGTCCTTTTTAACTTTATAAAACTTGTTTTCTGCTTGGATAAAATTACTATGTAATAAACTGTAGTTTTTTTTAAAGTCTTTGCAGCAATCATGAAAGTTCAATGAAAAGAACATAACTAGAAGAGATGTGCAACACCCCTTTCTTTTTAAGTAGCCTTTAAATGATTTACGAAATAAAAATGCTAGTTCGGTTTGCCTTAAATAACCAGTATTTCACCAAATATTTTCTGTGTTCTTAAATGTTCAACATATTAGCATATAAAAAGAATTCTCTCTATGTGTTCTTTAAGACCCATGGCATTTTTATCAAAGCCTTCAAAAAATGCAGTGTTCTAAGACATAGTTTAATATGATCAGCTGGTTTTAAAAATGTATTCTTTAATTTTTATGGAACAGTATATGAAATAAAGAAATATGGCATATACCTTTGAAGATGAGTCAGGATTTCAATAATATTCAGTAGGTATACGTAATATACTACATTTCATATTTTGGGTTCTTAGAACTGAGAGCTTCTTTGTAGAAGCTGACTTAAATATTAGAATTTATAGTTCGAACCTGTGTTTTGGTCATTTTAATACAGTAAAATTATTAATGGAAAAATAGGTGCATGAAGTTAATAGTTGATAACAGTGTCATTCTCAACCATGCAAATATTGCTCAAAATGAAAAATGTTTTACTGTATATTTCCAGGGCAGCCTTTTGAGTCCAGAAAGGTCAGTAACAGGATTTTATTTTGATACATGATATGACCTAATTATTTCACATGTTGCAGAAATCCGAAGTGGGTAGAGGGTGCCTTTTTTTTTTTCTTTGAGGTAAGTCTAAATTGCAACAGCTAAAATGCCTTCCTATAACTGTAATGAGATCAGTGGGTTTCAAGTATGGAATGAATCAATTATTGTAAGCAAAGCCCCTGCATAAATCATGGAATGCCAAACCAACCTCAGGATTATAAAATGAATCTGTGACAAGTATTCAAGGTTTCCACATAGTTGCAATAATGAGAATGAAGTACCTACTATTAAGTGAAAGCAAAATTTTATTCACTTACTAAGGAATACATGCATATCTATTAAAAGAGGTCAGATTGAATGAAGCTTTTTAAAAAGGGTATCTAAGCAGCATTAAAGATAGAAATCTATGATAAATATGTATAGTTTATATTAAAAAGAGAAAGATGCCAAAAGCACATTGAATGAAATGAGTGAGACTTAACTATATTAACTGAAAAATAATAAAGTGGTTCTTTATATTTTTATTTTAATAAAACTTTTAAACAACAACAATCAAAAGATTATTATAAAAGAAATCAGGACTACCACAGTCAGTCTTAGCAATTCTTGGAATTTGATGTCTCTCAACTGGGAAGAATAATAGAATGTAAAGTTTTAACAGAAATGAAGACAGGAAAATGTCAGTTGTATTATTTTTGATATACTGCCGTAAGGCAGACATTCTAAAAGGCTTGGGAGATTTGGCTTAAATCAGATAGTTCCCTCCTGCACACATTCCAGCAGTCTCCTTGCCTCTTTCTTTTCCTTTCCTTTAAGATAACTGTATCACATTAATTTGCTGTAACTAGTTGTTTAGTAGCTTTACAATTTACCATTGTTAATGACAAGTCAGAAATGTAAATAATAGTTTACCAGTTGTTGCCAATTTACTAACACTTTAATGCTTATGATAGGGTGTATGTGGTTTTTTAAAAAACATGTTGAGTGATGCAAACAGAAGATACTTTTTCCTGGCTTTTCCTGTTCCAATTACATACTTCTGGAAATTATTTAGGTTCTGTACTACCTAGAATCAGATATTAATTAAACTAATAAATATTAAACTCAAAATCTTTTTTTAAACTTAAAATCTTAATACACATAAAAACTGTAACACCAAAGTTCTTCAATTACTTTTACATATTGTTTCTTATATTTCTATTAATGCGTTTCAGGGATTATACACAAATAAAAAGTATGATTCTTTAAAAACATGAACTAAAGTCTTACACTAAATTAAATATTCACAATACATTATATATTACTAAGTGAAAAGATGAATTTGTATTATAATAAGTTTTGTGCATTTGGGGTGTAGCATATACAAAATTTTAAAAAGTATAATACTCTGAAGTTTATTATTTTCCATTTAAAATTAGGTAAATATGTTAAATTATGCTTATGTCTCAAGAAGATTATGAATTCAGGCATAGATGTTGTAGATATTTGTGCAAGAACAACACCTATGTAACAGTTAGATTTTATGTGAAAAACAAAAATACTTAAAATATTTTCTCACCTGTTTTTTTGTTTGTTTTTGCCAGAATCAAAAATAAAATGTATTTTGGCATTCTTAAATTATATGTTGTTTCAAATATAGCCATGTTTTGGCATGTATGTATGGCATTTTTATTTTAAAAGGAGCTCTATTATTGATGTACATGTATAAATATAAAGAGATATCTCAAAATATGAAACTCATTCGTGAATTGAAAATCGGCATGCTGTAAATGTATGCCTGAAACAGCTAACATCCATGTCTGTGTATTCATATTCAAAGGCAAGTTTTTGAATCGTGTGCTGGAGGTGAAAAATAAATGATTTCGGAATAGTGAACATTTACAAATAAAAATGTGTTTACTATGCAATGAAGAATTTTAAATTTGCAGTGAAAGTCTGACATCTGGTGGTCAGAAAGAGGAGCATCAGAAGAGGAGGCTATTGTAACATTTCTGTTAGTTTTCATAAAATAAAAACCAAATTAAAACTTACGAGAAATTCTTCCCTGTTAAAAGACATTTTACATAACATTTACATCTTCTTCTAATGATTTAATCATGAGTCTTCTTTCAAATTTACATTTCCTAAATATTGTTTGTGTTAAAGATGTATTTTCAAAAGGATCAAACTATTGGTCAACAGATATTTTTCAAATAATAATGGATATGCATTTTAAAATAGTTTAATATGAATCAAATTTATCCAGAGAAAATTCATTTTATATTATACTCTTGGAATCAAAATGAACCTTTTCTATATCTTCCCAATAAACAAATGAAAGAATTAAACATTCACAAAGAAATTTAAAGTCATCTTTAGCAAAGAGCAAGAATAGCAACAAAAAGGTTCTAAACCTTCAAATTGAAAGGCAATCCTACTTCCCGATAAATATTAAAAAGATAATTCATAGAACCAAACTATTGATAAGTAATTACCCTCAACCCATCATACTATTTTGTATTAAAATAGTTCAAAAGAGTTGTAGAGTTAATACAGCAAACTATCCTAAGGCTGACAGCCTACTACAATGGAATATGTTTATATTAAGTGAAATTAATCTGCTTAAATTATGCAGTAAGTAAATTCCAATAACAATTTCTAAATAAAATTAATATTTCATAAGGTAGACTTTTCTAAGGTGTTTCATCATCTTATTTTAACATGTTCCTCAAATAATTTTTAAAAATATCATTATACAAGAATGACTAGATGCTTTTTGTTTACCATTAAATTTTAAAATACAAAACCAGGAATTAATACAGAATTGGGTATCCTCTTCTGCATATTCAAGGTGAAATGAAGCTACCAGAGGGGGAAGCTTTTGCATAATTTATTTTCCCTAAAAGATTTGACCAAACAGTGTGAAAATTGTTGGGAATTTTAAAAGCGTATCCTGGTTATTGCCTCAAATTCCCATTTTGCTTGGTGTATGTAGGCAGTCTTAGTGCTAAATTTGTTGTTGCTGGTTGTGGCTCTTTGATGTCTTCATCCAACACTCAGAATAAAGAATGCTGCTGATATATGAAAAGGTTCCTGTCATTGCAGAGTTTCATAAATCCTTCTGCAGTGGCAGATGTGCAGTAGTATCATAAGATCAACATCTGATTGTTCCTGGTTTCCTTATAGTTTTACATTGGTGTATAGGGTGGATGGTCATACTGGGTTGGTTTTTGGTGTTCCACATTGATGCCATTTGTACAGTGCCTGAGATTGAATTCACAAGTCACTGTGAATTTGCTGAATGAACTTTCAGAAAGGCATTTCAGATGCTCAGGAACACTCAGTGGTGTTCAACTGCAATCAAAGACATAAAACTGTTTCTGTTAATTTATTCATGCAAAGTTGATTATTTCCACAAATTGAAGAGAGTCTTACATTGCCCTATTCTTACAGCCCAGGTTATTTTAGGAGTGCTTATCAAATAATAAGGACTGTAGCTTTCCCTTTAGAGATGTTTAAAATTCTTATATATTACATAATTATTGACGTGATTACTCTATTTTAAAAACTGTCTCTCCAAGTGCTTTGAAGATAGGAATTCTTTCTTAGCAGAGACTTATAAGTAATGCAAAGTAATTTCAAAGCATTTTAGAATAAACTAACTCCATATGTCCATTAACAAATGTTAGTGTTTATTTGTCTCATCAAAATTGCCAACTTTTCTTTCTTATAAACATTAATATATTTTTCATTCTAGAATATACTTTTTAAGGCCTCTTTAAATGGGGAGCCTACATTCTTTCCTCATAACACCCTGCTGATCCTGATGTGAGCACCTTGCTGTTTACACAGGTCTGTGGAAAAAGGACAGTATCAGTTTTTCCTCACCTTTGATTTCTCAGTGCTTGGCACACAGTAGAGTTTCAAAAATTATTTTTTGAACGAATAAATTAATGAATGAATGCAAAAATTCTTTCCTTTTCCCCCTCCAATATCAGTAACTTTTTCCTAAAAGAAAGCATAAAATTGCATTATACATCTATCCACATTTGAGAGAAAATAGTAAGACAAATGATTACGACACGCACACACAGACACTTTGTGTGTGAGGGCTTTAAAGGATCTTTTCTTTGGACAGAAAAAAAAATGAGATGAGAATCATACATCACAAACCTTTACAATTAAGCAATCCTTGGGGTCCATGTTATAGAACTGAGTACATGAAATAGGTAACGTTTTAGCTACTAATATCTGCATTGATAATGTTTATACGGTGAGATGCCATCTGCTGCATGAACATTTGCACATATTAATGGGCCCTGAGCTTGCAATGATATATCTTACATGCAGAAGCTTGTCAGAAATTTGTAACATCAAATACGTGGGCCTGTAATAGGCCTTCCATTATCACGTTAGCTATAATCTGAACATTTGGTTTCCAATGATTTTACTACAAAATTACATATTTTTAGACTCCTCTTCATTTTCATATCTTCCCTGGTCACTCCTGATCATGTTACTTTTTCCCCTTTGATGATATACTACAATATTTACCCCATGCTCTCATTTGCTGTCAACAGCTCTGTTTTACTATATAACTATTTACAAATGACATAATTGTCTTTCCCAAATTGTTGTAATGTCTCCAAATCAGGGGGTGTGTCTCCCCTCTTTGGCATTCATATAATACACTGAACCAGGGTTCTCAGAGATAATGTTAACTTTTGAAGTGCCAGTACTAAATACGTCCTGGATGTTTCTATAGAAATGCTACTAAAACATAAATGCAGATTATGTGGAACATAAAATGTTTTCTTCTTTGCCAGTTTATCTAATGTTGTTTGGTCCCGACACTAGTCACTCTCATTACATTATTTTTTCATAGTGCTAATTGTTATTTAAAATTATTTATTATTTAACTTGATTATCACCTATCTCCTTCACTAGAATCTAAGCACCGTGAGGACAGGGACTTTTCTGCATTATTCATGGCTGTATCCCCAATGACTAGAACTATGTCTGTCTATGGGAGGTGCTTTGAAAGTGCCAATTTTCCCTTATCCACTCCGTTTAGAGTTGGTATTGTACTAAGATTAGCTTCGTAGTATTAGAAGGGCATTGAGAGTTCGTTTAATCTCACTGTCCACCCAGAACAAGAATCTACTGTAGTATCTTGGAGAGACACTCCTGTGGCCTCTGCTTATATTCTCATGTCAGAAGGTTCATCGCATACTGAGGCAACCTGGGCCATTGTTGGAAAGCTGTTGTGATTGGAAAGGTCTTTTGTTGAAAAGTTAGCAGATAATGTTGTATGTTTTTTATCATGTACAGCTTATGTTTCCTTTTTTGTAAGGATTTGAAACCTATCTTGCTGATTCATTTACTGCAAGCCTTGGTTTTACCCTATGGAACTACAGAAACAAGTCAATTTCTGTGTACTCTTCCAATATGTTTACACACACACACACACACACACACACACACGCACACGCACACATTTTCCTCTTTGAATAAAACATTACTGACATTGTTCGTTCATTCTGCTAGTTGTGCCAGACAGAAACAATCCCCACTTTCATGTCCACACAGTCAAATGGGAGAGACAGATAATTAAACACATTATGTTTGTAACACATGTTAAGCACAATGCATGAATAAGAAGTACAAGATCAAAAAGAACCAAAGTAAAATTTGGTCCAGAAAGGGAGACAGCTCCAAGTTGTGCTGACTGGAAAACAGATGTACAATGTAACATCCTTCTGCATCCCTCTACACCACTACCCTGCCCCATGATGTACATTACTGAAAAAACACGTCTGAAATTGGATTTGTGGGGCTTTTTTCTAGATGTAATAACATAGTAAGTCTGGCCTCAACAGAATCACAAGGCAAGAAGAGTTTAACCAAAAAGAGCACTTTACATTTTGTTTACTTTTATATAAAAGATTGGGTGTTACCATCAGCTGCTAGAATTTCATTTTGTTCTAATTTTTGTGTGATCTCTTGAAAGATTGGATTGACTTTCTAAATCTGGTTTTCTACTTTTCCTTATAAAATAATGTGTGATTCTTACAAGGAAACCTGTGTGTTTTTGGAAGCTGCTTATGTCTAAAATGTACATTTCATTTTCCATTGCAAAAGTTTTCCCTTATATGTATTTAGATTATTAACCAAATGGGTAGGTTCTTGTACTAAATAATGCATGTCATTAGCCATATCACACAAAGTCATTGATCATAAAATTTTTAATGGAGATGCTTAGATGTTATATATCTACTTCTGACTAGACAATCAGTTTGCAGGGTGAAAATTAACTATGGTTATAGGGATTCACTTTTTGAACACTTTTTTCCCCCAAATTTGTTTCTTAGCTTCAATCTTACTATTTTTTAAAGACATGCCCGCCACAACTTGTCACTCATACTAAAACACATCATTCTCTTTATATTCTCTCAACACAAACTCATGCTCTCCTATATCATTATTCTCTTTGGTTCTTTCACTTTCTGAACTTAATTTGATTCTGGTTATGGGATCTGAGTGGTCCTGGAATTGCATGGAAAGAAATAATGACTTCTTTAATTCTGAGTAACTGAAAGCTTTGGTCATTCCACAGATTTTAGACATAGAGGGAAAACAGCCAAATTAACATAAAAGAAAGAGACACGGAGTGACAAACCACACATAAATGTCTTCGATATTTGTAGTGGATTGTATTTTCCAAAGATGGCCACCACAATATCCCTTTACCCATAAGCTCTTCTACAACCTTGCTCCTCCTTCATCAAGAAGCAGAATATAATTCCCTTCCCCTTGATTCTGGGAAGGCCTGTGGCTCACTTGCAACCAATAAAATGAAGCAGTAGTGATGCTGCATGTTTTCTGGGCTAGGTCACAAAAGGCACTGTAGCTTCTATCTGGCTTGCATCCCTCTAGAAGCCTGCAGCTGCCCTGTGAGCAACCTATGTCTAAACTATGCTGAGACCACCATGTATTGAGGAAAACTAAACTAGCCCATGAGCAGAGAACACGTGGAAAGTCCTGAGACTGCATGAAGTGAGTGAGATGCCCACTCAGTCTCCAGCTGATTGCGGCTCCAACCTCGATCGTGCTCCAGCCTTCATTTGACTGCAGTCAGAGTTCCATAGGCAGAACAACCTAGCTGAGCCCTTCCCCAATTCCTGACCCACAGAAGCCACGAGGAATAACACAATGAATATTATTTTAAATCACTAAGTTTTGCAGTCATTTGTTATGCAGTAATAGATGACCAGAACAATGACTTTCAGAAATTTGGTGCTGAAGTGAAAGCGGTGAAGGATCATCCCAGCTTTAAAAGCAGTGTAGGCTGAGTTACAGAATTATCTAGTCTTCTCCAAAGGTCCACCAGGTGTTGATATTTGTATTATGGTAGTATCTATATGTACATTTACCATGTTTTGTTAAGTATTGCTGAATTTTATAAAATATATATCACATTCATAAAATCTCTTAAAAATCAACATCCATCTTTTCATTAAATTTAGCAAGAGATTGTATTAGTATGTCTTGTAATAGTAGATCATCAAATGGAGGATTTGTAAACTCTGGATATAAAACAGTGTGCATCAGTTAAGATTACTTCAGTAGCAAGTGACAGAAACCCCTAAGTCAAATTGGTTTAAACAAGAAAACATCATCTCAAAAAATCTAAAAGGGAGGCTGGGCGCAGTGGCTCATGCCTATAATCCCAGCACTTTGGGAGGCCAAGGTGGGCAGATCACCTGAGGTCAGGAGTTTGAGACCAGCCTGGCCAACATGGCAAAATTAGCTGGGCGTGGTGGCAGGCACCTGTAATACTCAAGAGGCTGAGGCAGGAGAATTGCTTGAACCCGGGAAGCAGAGGTTTCAATGAGCCAAGATCGCACCATTGCACTCCAGCCTGGGTGACAAGAGTGAGACTCCATCTCAAAAAAAAAAAATTAGCCGGGCATGGTGGCAGGTGCCTGTAATCCCAGCTACTTGGGAGGCTGAGGCAGGAGAATCTCTTGAACCCGGGGGCGGAGGTTGCAGTGAGCCTAGATGGTGCCACTGCACTCCATCCAGCCTGGGTGACAAAGCGAGACTCCCTCTAAAAAAAAAAAAATCTAAAATGGATCTGCAGGGACGGTTTGGGCTTTGCTTCCTTTAGTCTCTGGGTCCACCTCATTTTTGGGTTAGCTTCATCCTTATACTGATGGCAAGATGACTGTAGCATTTCCAGCCATTACATATAAGCACAGCAATATCCAGAAAGAACTCTCTTTTGTAATGAATTCTTACTTTGCATGGAAAACTCTTTAGCATTTAGAATTCACTCATTCAACAGTTATTTATTGAGCACCTGCTAAGTGTGAGGCAGTAATCTAAAGCTTGAAATGCAGCTATGAGCAAAATGACAGACCTCCCTGTTACAACTCACTCGAATAAATGGGTCACATGGCACCCTATAGCCAACCAATGGAAATAGGACTGGGACCACTATGATTGACTGACACCCAATCCAAGATCTTAAAAAAAATAAAAAAATAAAAAATCCCCCGCTAAGTTATGTAGGGGAGGGATAGTCCCTTGAACAAACTAGAGCTTTTCTAGCAAGGATTCAATGGGGAAAGGTATTCAATAGGCAATCAACACTGTCTGCAAATAGAACTTATAAGATTTAATTTGTGAAAAGTATGTATTAATAATAATGTAGTAGTGTCTTGGTACATAATCCTAGGTTAAATAACCAGGATTTTAAAATAAGTATATGTAAAATGATCAAAACTATATTTTAAAAAATCTTTTCATGTTCAAAAATACAAAACAGCAATACCAAAATGCCAGCAATGTATTGCTTATAATTTAGGTAATAGTACCATTTGTGTATTTGCATGTTCTATTTTTCTCCTTTCCCCCTAAATTTTCTTTAGTGAGCTTGCTTTTCTTAAACAATTCTTTAAATCAAAAAAAAGTTCTTGTCAACTGTGTCCAGATACATTATCTACTGCCTAATTCCAATCAAATAAAACAAATTTATGGAGCCTGAAGTTCCCCAGTCTCAGATCAGAGCAATGACGTCTTTATGTTTTTGTTTTTTTCAGTACTTCCATCTCAATCAAGAGACAAGCAATTTTAAATAAAGAAGAACCCCCTTGCCAAGAATCTTTAGATCAATTATCAGGAATATATGATATTTTATAGTTCAAATATGTATCAAACATTATGTTGATGATAAATTTACTAGATATATTCTTACAGCTATATTTGATTTTGGTTAATGTAAGCATTAACCAAACTCTCTTATCTTTGAATTAATTATAATTTACCAGAAAATCTGTTTTATGGTATATTTAGAGAATAGTCCCAGCATCAATATTTTGATATGCCTGGAGCCTAGTAAATTCAGGCCTGAAAATAAGTGGTATATAGTTTGTCTCTCTTTCTCATTACTCTTGGGTTTCAGTTTTCATGGGGACTTGTGTTTGAGGGGCTAACTGTGACCATACAGGTCATTGGGAGACAGACGTTCTTTTGGGAAGAAAAACTATGAAGCTGAAAAGCAGAAAGCCTGCTGTCTACCACTGTAATCAAGATAATCCACAAAGTACACTCAGTGGGAAGGGTAAAAATACTTAAAAAAAAAAAAAGCCTAAACAAAACACATAGCATACTTTTCCAGCTGCACTAACACACCTATACTCATTAGCTGGGCTCAATTTAAGACTTTGAAAAAGTAGTTATGGAAGATGAAACATTCAAGTGATTTGCTTTTTAAGGGTGAATACCTACAAAGCTGCAGAGAGCAAAATCTCATGGCAAATGTGAATTGATAATCACTTGTGTGCATCTAAAGGACAAGGGAAGCCATATCCAATTGTAGAGATGTGTTAGCTGTTGGCCTCTCAAACTGTTTGCAGGCATACTGTGAGTGCTGCTTTTTCCTATCAGTTTGACACCTCAGCAGCGCAGAGCTGATAGGATTCTTCATCAATCACCTTGATCACAATGGCTATATGGACAGGGGATTTAAGAGAGCTGATCTACTCTGTCACTTTGGGCTATGTGAAGAACATTGTTCTTTTTTTCTTTCTTTTCTTTAGGCCATCTCATCCATCAACCAAACTACACAACAATTGAGACCTAAAACTAGAAAACACATATAATGACACTTGGTTAAATGCTTGGGCACTGCTAAATCCATAAGGAATCGGACTAACCATTCAATTTGATTTAAAGAATCAGCCTACCAGTGGTTAGATACTCATGTAAACAAATGGGTATTTGGCATCGTGCATCATGGAATTACAGTCTGATATTGTAGAGACTTCAAATATCCAGTGTCACAGGATAGGTTTTAACAATGAAATGAAAGTCTTTGAAACCTTTAAATAAATACTATGGTGAATAAACCAAAAATTACATTCTTAAAAAAGAAGTGAATACAGAATGCAAACAGCATGGCAAGTAAGTTTTCAAATGTGGTACAGATGCAGGAGTTTGTAGTCTATTGGTTCAAAATAAAATGTAAGCAGGGGATGGATGTGTCAGCCGGAGATGTAGTGACATGGCCTGAGAAACATGAGTAACATAGTTTCAGCAGTCCGTAGGGACAGCAGGGGAGTCTCTGAAGGCTCTGACACCTTGGAGGTCACATCTCCTGAATTTAAAGTTGCCTTATTTTGTCTTTTACACCATTGAATATGATTAAACTCCTGCTGTTGTGCTAAATTTCCAAGATTGTAAAAAGTCAGGGGAATTAAAAAGGTCACTGCAGTATTTCATTTCACTAGCAAATCCGTGGAATAATGTTATAGGAGGACACAGAAAATTACTCAAAAAGAGAACCTGTATCCAAATTCTGGAAAATCGGAGTGGGGAAACTAGGTAGGAAAGAGATGACTTTTTCAAGTGTATAAGCACGAAACTGGACTCCTTACCATGTGGTATCTTCAGTCAAGAAAATTGGGATGCCATTTTAATAGCAAAAAGAGGCTAGATTCTGGTCACTTAAAGTGAAGAACTGTCAGGAGTTAGTTGCAATCTCCATCTTTCTGTGAACATCTGAAATTGTTCATCAAATTTGAAATACTGATTCCACACCTTAGTACCATAAAATAACTAAATAATGTAAACCTTCCTATTTTAGCATAATGCTACTGGTTTATAAAACTAGAAGTAAAATTTTAAATGTAAACAGAAAATTAAGAAATAGTGAATTCAACAAAGACAGAACAGGGGACACCATAAGAAATAACATGTAAAGGGAGTTGGCGGTACAATTCTTCTCTTAAGGAGCTTGCAAACCAACAGACCAACTATGTGCACAACAATCTATATGATCATAAACCAATGTGAATCGAGTACTGTTGGTAATTGCATGCAATACAGGATACATGCTTCGTATATAAAAAGCCGTTGGTATTGGCCATTTTTGGCCATTGTCCGTTACACTATGTAAATAAACATAAGCTATTGTTTGACAAAATTGATAAGTACTTTTATAGTTATATGAAAAATCAGAGTTGTGTGCTGCCTTTGGTTTTCCTGAGGCAAGGACTTGGTTGTAGGTAGTTTAGGCAGGAAGTTTTCCTAGGAAGCATAAGCGAGGGAGCAAGGAGAGCAGGTCAGGAGAAGTGGAAGAGCCAATCAAGCTCCATCATTAGCAATCCCTGTGGGCAACTGGGGCTCGCTCCATCCCACGGAGGACCCTCTAAGGAACCACGCAAAATGTGCCTCAGAATTGTGCCCCACAATTGTGCCTCCCAAAGATGGAAATCTGGGGCATTTGTCCGTAGACTCTTGTACACCCAAAGTTGCAAGGTTTCCTGGGAAGTGATAACTCTTCTGCACTTCTAAGCTGTGCTTGCACATACTTTCAGCAGATTTTGAAGAAGACAACTCTAGGGCAGAAAAGAGGAGGGAGCCTGCAGCAGAGACGGGGGTCATGTGTGGGGAATGATCACTTCAGTCACTGTGAAGTCAGGTGGGCTGAGTGATGTACAGCCAGGCACAGGTAAGCCCCTAAATTATTTTCTGATCTATTTGTATGCTCATATGCTCACCTGTTCCTCCATGGACCCATGACCTTCATTAAAGAGAAGGCAGATTTGTCCAAACGCAAGGAATAGAAAACTCGGAAGTCCACTGGACTATTCAGGAATTAAACCATAATTGTGACCTTACTGTCTAACCAGCCGACTTAACTGGTATGTAGCTATAGGTTGTTTTTAACAGATTTACTGAGGTATAATTGACTACAATAAATTGTGCATATTTAAAGTGTATAATTTGATAGGTTTTGACACAAACACACATATATATGCATATGAATAAGCATATATATACTCCCTGAATCATCACCACAATCAAGTTAATGAACATATCCATCATTTTCAGTTTGCATATTGTTTTGAGATGTTATAATCAATTACTTTCCATTGCTATTATTTTCATAATAATAACTGTTATTATTATTCATAGGGAGTGATGATTAGCCAGATGAAATGACTATTAACTTTCTTTCCCAGCAAAACTTCATTTCATTCCCACCTGCTTATGAATGGAAAAGATCATATGGACTTGGCCATCAGGTAGACCCGCTTTCAATACTAGTTATTTCTCTCAATTACTAGTTGTGTGGCCTAGGGCCAGCCACTGAACCATGTCTTGTTTCTACATATTCAGAACGTGGATTATGAGGCCTCTCCTACAGTGTTGTGAGGATTAAAGCTGAATGTCAAGAATCTAGAGCTGCATAGAGCACATAGTAGATGTTCAGTAATAAATTCTGTTTTTCTACCTCACGGTTACTGCGAGGTTTGAAATGCTTACTATTGGGAAGTTATTCAATTTAAAATTTAATCGTGTAATTGTTTGAACTCTTTAAGGAAAGAAAAATATTTCAGAGCTCCAATAATGAACCATTTCGTTTCATGATAATGTTCCCTTCTCTTCTCCCTTAGCATGCACTAGGCCAGTAATTTACTACCAACTGGTCAACTGTACCAACAATGCTATTGTCAGGGGCCAAGGAAACTGTTACAATCTTTTTTTGTTAGAATGACAAAGCCCCAACTTACATTAACATGAGCTCTGAGGGCATGATCTGACTCATTATAACTGTATTTGTCATTTGACAAGGTACTTTACAGAGGTATTTTTGTATGTAAAATATAGCAGTGGTTACCAAACTTGGAATCAGATTCCTTTGGGACCTTTTAAAAACACAGATTTCTGGACTTCTGTGTAGGCCAATTGAACCAATTCCACTTGCTAGGATCCAGCAACCAGTGTTTGTAAGAAGTTCCCCAGAAGCTTCAAATACACTAGAATGTGAAAAAAATAATACTAGAGGAGTGTCACACTGGTTGTCACAACCACAGAGAAAGCTTATGGAATACTAGAATGTGCACAAAGTCTGTTTTTTTTAATATACAAATGTGTTTATAATTCTTTCTGTAATGTAGAAAATGGAGTGCACTAGTCTGTTCTCACAGTCTATAAAGAAATACCTGATACTGGGTGATTCATAAAGAGAAAAGGTTTAATTGGTTCACAGTCTGCAAGCTGTACAGGAAGCATGGCAGCATCTGCTTCTGGAGAGGCCTCAGGGAGCTTTTGCTCAAGGCGGAAAGCAAAACGGGAGCAGGCACATCTCACATGGCTGGAGCAGGAGGAAGAGAGAGATGGGGAGGTGCCACATACTTATGAACAACCAGATCTCTTGAGAACTCACTCACTCTCATGAGAACAGCACCAAAGGTGATAGTGATAACCATTCATGAGAAACTGCACTCATGGTCCAATCACCTCCCACTAGACCCCACCTTCAGCACTGGGGATTACAATTCGACGTGAGATTCAGGCAGGGACACAGATCCAACCGTGTCATGGAGAAAGGATGTTTAAGCAACCCTTTTGACTGTGGTTTAAAGTCAGCCTTGTCTGCCCTAATGCTGGAGATGCAACACCTGCGGACTTGGAAGATGTTACCGGGAAAGCACAAACTGCTAACAAAAAAACATTAATTTTCTTTCCTGTAATTTGGGCTCCTATTTAAAGCTAATATAATTGTGAGACCAAGCTTTGTTTAATATCAACAGATGAGCTTTCTAAATGTTTCAGTTTGATCTTTGTCTAAGTATTCAAGGATTTAGTGGTTTTCTTTAGTTTATGCAATCCATTTTAACATCTACCTAGTCCACGTCTTATGCAGGTCCAGCAGGATGTATATAACATAACCAGATTGTTTCTACCATAAACATGCATTGAGTAAAGATGAAAAAGGACTATTAGACATTAAACCACTCAAGCCTAAACACATAGGAAAGAAGATATAGGTAGGTAACTAACACCTTTCAGATTGTGAAACTAAATTCTTTCAGACTCAAATAACCTTCTTGGCATTTGTGTTAACTGGATGTGTAGATTAATTTGTTTGTTTAGTAGAGAAGTCATTTGTTTTGCAAGTCTGCCTCCCTAGGTAAATAAATAGAGAGATTGTTG
Source organism: Pongo abelii (assembly GCF_028885655.2). Classification (NCBI taxonomy): domain Eukaryota; kingdom Metazoa; phylum Chordata; class Mammalia; order Primates; family Hominidae; genus Pongo; species Pongo abelii. The sequence goes on along the minus strand of NC_071985.2, from coordinate 31,253,993 downwards.
AGGGCAGAGACTTATTTCTCTTTGTAGCCCAAACATCTAGTATACTTAACACATACTATATGTTCATTATATGACCTAATGAATTAATTCATTTATTATTAAGCATTTAGCAAAATGAATCTTAATCTTATAATCAAACTCATATATGTATTAGTACTTTAAAAGAGGCCTCATAAGCGAGACATGGTGGCTCATGCATGTAATCCCAACACTTTGGGAGGCCAAGGTGGTCAGAGCCCTTGAGGTCAGGAGTTTGAGACCAGCCTGGCCAACATGGCGAAACCCTGTCTCTACTAAAAATACAAGAATTAGTCAGGCCTGATGGCACATGCCTGTAATCCCAGCTACTTGGTAGGCTGAGGCAGGAGTATCATTTGAACCCAAGAGGCAGAGGATGCAGTGGGCCAAGATCGTACCACTGGGCGATCCAGCCTGGGCAACAGAGCGAGACACCATCTAAAAGACAGCCTCATAAATCTGCAATGTTAATTTACCTCTGGTGATTTTCTGCCTTCAGTTTCATCCCTCTGCAAACCTTCTTCAGTCTGCCACCAGAATAATTTCCCTAAAACTGAAATCTAATCAATGATCCTGCTTAACACCCTTCAAAGCTGTTGCTCCCAAGGTAAAATAAAAAATAAATAAAAAATAAAAAAAACCTCCTTGACCTGAAATACCAGGACAACATAATTCAGTGACATTTTTCACATCTAGCCTCTTGGTATCTCAGCTAGGGTCTTAGCAAACCATCCACCTTCTCCTGTTCTCCCAGGCCTCATATCCTTATCTATTCTGCTTTCTCTCTACTCAAGTGTCTTGGTCCCTCGAGACTCAGCACAGTTATTGCTGTTTCTCAGAGGCTTTCCCTGATTGTCTGGCCTGAGTCCCAAGCCACTCTGTGTGGTCCTCCTGGGCACCCCGTCCACTGCTATCACACTCTCTGCAGTGCATTGTACATGTTGCTTTGGTTACTCTCTCCAGGAGTTAACATGATGGGCTCCTGGAGAGCAGAAATGATGACTTATTTCTGTGTCTTCAGTTACTATCATAGAGCCAGGAACTTAGTAGATTGTCACAAAGCTCAATATTTACTGGGGGCTTATATGCAACATGACACGGAGAGCTACTAATATTTCTTGAATGCTTATGCACTGTGTTAGATACTTTACATAAATTATTGTTTAATACTCAGAATAACTATGAGATAGATAAGGGTATCCCCATATTAGAGATGATAAAAATTAGTCTTATATTAAAAGAGGAGTATCCCATGTATCATGTGGAATTCCCACCTGGATATAGGTAATCATTAATCTAATACTCAGAATAACTATGAGATAGATAAGGGTATCCCCATTTTAGAGAAGATAAAAATTAGTCTTATATTAAAAGAGGAGTTACATGATTTCTAGACATGTTGATATTTTGAGATCCTGGGCTTAGATCTGAAAAAATAAAAATGACAATTGAAAAATTTTTGATAAAGAAATCAAACTTATTCAGATAGTTTTTTTAAAAAAGTAAATCAGAAGTTACTTCTGAATTTAATTTGTTGCATAAATCTAGAGAAAATGCAGAATAATTTTCGTATTCAAATCAAAACCATTGTATTGGGAGTTAATATTTTAAAGCTTTTTTTTTTTGGTAGACATGAGGTCTCGCTATATTGCCCAGGCTGGTTTCCAGCTACTGGCTCAAGTGATCCTCCTGCCTTGGACTCTCAAAGTGCTAGGATTATAGGCATGAGCCACTGCACCTGGCCTCAAGTCTCTTTTTCAAATTAAACTTTTAATTTTGAGATAATTGTAGATTAACATGCTGTTGTAAGAATCAATATACGAGGATCTCATGAACACTTTCGCTTTCCAGTATTCTTCAGTGGTAATATTTTACAAAACTATAGTACAATATCATAAGTGTGCTGACATTGATACAGTCAAGACACAGAACACTTCATCACCACATGAATCCTTAATATTATCCCTTGAAAAGCCACATCCATGTGCCTCTGACCCCAGCCCCTCCTTAACCTTTAGTGCTCCCTTAAGCACTAATCAAACATGAAGTCTTAATAATGATAATTCTGGCCGTGCACAGTGGCTCACACCTGTAATCCCAGCACTTTTGGCCAAGGTAGGTGGATTCCTTGAGCTCAGGAGTTCAAGATCAGCCTAGACAATATGGTGAAACCTCATCTCTATAAAAAATACAAAAATTAGCTGGATGTGGTGGCATGAGTCCCAGCTACATGGGAGGCTAAGGTGGGAGGATGGCTTGAACTCAGGAAGTGGAGGTTGCAGTGAGCCAAGACCATGTCACTGCACTCCAGCCTGGGCTACAGAGCCAGACCCTGTCTCAAAAATAATAATAATAATAATTCTGAGTGTCCATCCTCTGTCCTTTGTATGTCTTTCTTCTGAGTTAAACTTCTGTTCTCTCCTTAGCAGTCGAATGGTCATGTTTTTAAATTTACCCATGCCATTGTAAAAATACTACTAATTCCTCATAGTAACCCATGTATCCTGTGGAATTCCCACCTGGATATAGCTAATCATTAGTCTAATCTGTACAAGCCAGATAACATACCATAGTTGTTTACTTACCTAAGACTATACTAGAGCTTTAGGCTGTGATCAACATATGTAAAATCTTTCAGTACAGTTTCTAAATATTTTTTAAAATGTGTTTGTATAGAACAGAAAGACAGCTTGGGAGTACAGCTATTTGGGCATCTTGAAGAATGATCTTTTCTCCAATTATTGCTTGAGTCTGCTGGATTCATGAGTGTGCTGAATGGTGGCTTAATGGCTTGAACTGCTCTTAATACAAGGTAGTGTTGGTATTTACCATCATATAATTTACTGCCATACAACAGATGACTTTAACACAGTTCCTTTTTTTTGGCCCTCAGCAAAACTTAATGAATAAATGGGAAAATGTTATAGCTTACAAGCCTTTGAGTTAAGGGCATCCGAGTTAGAAGGACATCCTGAGAGCTCTGGCATCTCTCTCAGTACACTGAAAACTGAAGGAAATGGAAACTTTGCTAGGTTCTAGGTATGCACATTCGGAATCACTGTAAACCCTATGGTTCAAACTACTGTGTTGCAGCTCACTAAGACAAAATGTAGACCTGAGAGCCTTGTTAGAATTTTCTTTCCATGGTAGGAGGATGGATTCCTGGGCCTGCTGGCTAGCATTCTGATTTAAGGCAGAGATGAACATTAACATTCAAGTCTCTTAAAGTCTTTCCTAAATTTCTACATCATAAAATCAGAATAATCTGTGTACAGGCTTTGTATTTATAACTTGAATATTAAGTAGCATCTTGCCTTTTTCTTAGTACTATCTCTTCATTGGTTACTTGAGTGGCCCTTATTAAGTAGAAGCTGGACCATTACCACTGCCCCCAACACCCACTCCCCGCAAATTCCCTTCCTGTGTGGCTAGAAGATTCAACATTTGTGATTAAAGAGAGACAAACCAAGGAATAGAACAAAAGCATTCAGCTTGAAGGATTGAGCTATCTATCTGAATTATCTGTCTACAGATAGAGCAGGCCATGGAGGGGAAATACTGTATATTTGAAGGCATTTATAATAAATATTTTACTTGTTTCTGTTAAAAATAGTGTTTTGTGGAGATGTATATGCTAAAGGTTATTCATTTTGTCTTGAAAAAGAAATTTTCATTATTACATAAAGTGAAACAGATAGAAGAAAGTAGAAACATAACAGCAATCATTATAAATGTTTATAGACATAACTAAAGCCTTATCTAAAGTTCATCCTGTTTAAGGACATGTTTTATGTTGTACAATTCCTCTTAGAATATCAATCTAATAAGCATCAAATGAGGCTGAAGACAATGCTATTATAAAAAATGGAGAAAAATGATTAAAATATGATAATTATACTGACAGCTTATATGCTCAATCTAATCAACTAAGCTTCCAATTTGTCATAATGTACACTCACTCATACATTATTGCTTAATTACAGCAACACTTCTATTTGGAAAGGTTGTCAATCATGTGAATACCCATCATTTTTCTTTTTTTTTCTATGAAGGGGCATATTTTAAGCAAGGATTTGAAGCCACTGTGCTATTGATTTAACCCTTGCAATACTTTTTATGCAAAAACCATAGTTCTTATTGAATGTTTTCTTTTGTACACAGATTTAGACAAGTTGATACTATGGAACATTATTCTTTTATGTAAGAATTAATATACATTATTCTAAAGTGAAATTAAATATTGGCAGAATTCTGTGATTTTATAGTTATTAAGATATCTATGTGGTTGCATTAAAAGACAAAAGACACCTTTTTAAAAAAGAAACACAAATTTGACTGGAGTATTTCCCCATTTGCCTGTGATCCATATTGATCAAGAAGCATAAGAGAAATGACAATGAGGGTGAAATTTAAATAGCTCTTTTATAAAGGACATGAGTGCTTATGGAAACAGACTCTACCCTTAGTAGATTTAGGGTTTCTCTTACCTTTTACTTCATTTCCTCTGGCTCCATCATTTTTCTTCCAGTTCGTAAAAAGGCTTAACATATTGGCTAAAATGATTATATCAGTGCATCTGCCAGGGTCAGCTACTGAGAGTGTAGTAACTTTGTCATGTAACCAAGTATACTCTAGCAAAGTAAAGTAATAAATTGAAACAAATATTCATATATTGAAAAGACTGAAGCTTTGTCTCAATTATCTTAAACATATTATTGACTGTATAATATATACATATGTACATGTGTATGTGTATCTTCTCTACATATAATATCCTATAGCCTATATAGACTATAGCATATGTAGACTATAGTCTGTGTATGTATATATGGCTATTTATGTATGTAGCATACTTTCAAGTTTTTAACCTAGATTATCTAATAGACCATTTTGTCAAGATGATCAGACTATTTGCTAAAAATTGAAAAAAACTTATTAAATGTGGACATTTTTGGTCCTTAGGAATCAATGTTGTATTTTCTGCTTTTTGTTTTGTTTTGTTGAGACAGAGTCTTGCTCTGTCACCCAGGCTGGAGTGCAGTGGCGTGATCTTGGCCCACTACAGCCTCCACCTCCCAGGCTCAAACAATTCTTGTGCCTTAACGTCCCGAGTAGCTGGGACTATAGGCAGGCACCACCATACCTGGCTAATTTTTTTGTATTTTTAGTAGAGATAGGGTTTTGCCATGTTGGTTAGGCTGGTCTCAAACTCCTGGCCTCGAGTGATCCTCCCACGTTGGCCTCCATAAAGTGCTGGGATTACAGACATGAGCCACCATACCGGCCCTTTCATTATATTTTATATGATTCCACTCAACCACTAGAGTAGACACGTCCATGGGACTGACAGAGAAGCGAGTGGTGGGGTGGGAAAAGAGAGGCAGAGACAGACTTTATTTCTCCTTCATTTCTTTAAATAGTATCTTTGGAAAGTGTAAAATAATGAAGCAGGTGTTCAAATTTGCAAGTTCCATTATTCCTTAAAAGCTAGGTTTGTGATGGTGAGATATACTGATATATACATTGGTGAACTTGGAGTATGAACCCAAGTTGCACTACATTTCTATCACTTTCATGGATTACTAACACTTAAGCAATTTATGTCAAGTGTTTTATTCTTTAAGACCTTAGATATAATTCAAGCTACAGCCAAGGACCTAAGGGCATTTGTCACACACATCATTATTTTCAAGAAATTTATTTAAAACTTCATTACGAATGTTAAAATACAAAAATGTACAAGCACAATTAAAATTGAATAATAATAGCTTCATATCACTTGTATTAATAGTTTTGTTTTCAATCCTCAACCAAGTTCCCCGAACTGGGGTCCAATATAGGTTTACACCATAGGTCAAGTTTCATGTCCAGGTGGTTTTATTTCTTAATTTTTAAAATATTTTACTCTTTGTCTTTCTAAACTATAATTTCTTAACTAATAATAATCAATCCTTGAAAATTGGAAACACGTGACTATCAGATAGTCATGGATATTGCCATTAAACTCAAATGAAAAAATTATGGAGTCATGTTTACTAGACAAGGTGAGTTGGTATCAGAACCTACATAAAAAAGCCTGCTTGGAAGTGTTTCAGTTACCATTGCTAGGTAACAAACTATCCCAAAACTTAATGGCTTAAAACAAAAACCACTTAATTATATTGCATGGATTTTAGGGGTCAGGAATTCATGCAGCTCTCAGCCAGAAAATTCTTCTAGTCCACATTGCATTGATGAAGGTCATTCAGTGGGACTTAGATGGTGGATGGGGCTTATCTGGAGTCAGCGATAGCTTCATGCACATGTCTAGTGCCTTGGTACGGGTAGCTGGGTGGCTGGGCACCACTGCAATTGACAACCAGAGCACCCCATGTGGTATCTCTAGCATGACAATCTTGAGGTGGTCAGACAAGGCAGCTGGATTCTCCCAGAGCCAGTTTCTTAAGAGAACCACTGAATGTATTTATCGCTTATACTGTGGCCAGTTTTACAGAATTACTGGCTATGCTGTAATATGTGCCTGATTTTGCCACAAGGATGGATGGCTTTGTAATTTGGTCTTCTGATCTAATTTTTGCTGTAAATTTCAATGGTTTTGTATCAAAATAACAAGGGCATTATTTTGAAGTTGGTCTGGAAAATTTCAATTTGTTTACCAGAGAGACCACTGGGTTTTGGGGAAAGGAGGAAGATGAGAGGAGAAAACTGTTATAACTGTTATGTTTCATGCTATTATTTGACGTTTTCTTTTCTCTTTTTTTTTTTTTTTGAGACGGAGTCTCACTCTGTCGCCAGGCTGGAGTGCAGTGGCGTGATCTCGGCTCACTGCAACCTCTGCCTCTTGAGTTCAAGCGATTCTCCTGCCTCAGCCTCCTAAAGTAGCTGAGATTACAGGCACCCGCCACCGTGCCCGGCTAATTTTTGTATTTTTTTTTTAGTAGAGACGGGGTTTCACGATGCTGGCCAGGATGGTCTTGATCTCTTGACCTCGTGATCTGCCTACCTCAGCCTCCCAAAGTGCTGAGATTACAGACATGAGCCATCGCGTCCTGCCTTGATAAGGTTTAAATGCATTTTCCATTGATCATTTGTACAATAAAGTCTAATTTTATAAAATTCATCGCTATACATTTTTGTCAGGGGAACTACTTAGGTAAAATCATGGTGATTACATATTCCCTTGTCCCAGCAAATAAATATTCACAGTCAATTTTTATACTGGAGACTGATAACTATTTGTATTGTATTAGTCCTAGTTTTAGTATTTATGTACCATTTTTTGCTACTCTTTAGCATCCAAAAATCTATTTTAAATTATGCATCTATTTTTGTAAACTGTGGATTAAATACGTCCTCATCATTATAATTACAATCATCATCAGTTAACCTTTATTGAAGGAATAATATGTGGCAGACACTGTTCTTAGCTGTTTATTATGTATTATCTCATTTATCCTTCATAACAACTCTGAGATTATTATTCATTACTTATCAACTGAGGAAATTGAGGCATGGAAGGATTAAGTCACTTGCCAGAACAATTTTCTGCTGCTAAACATTATAGAAACTATGAAACTGAGAGTCAAACCTGAGTTACCTGACTGCATCAACAACAGCAATGATATATTTTTCAGGAACGTCGAGCCCAGTGTTCTTGCCTCAATTGCAGTCTTGCTGCCTCTGCTGTGTTTTTGCCCCAGTGTGGTGTGGTCCGCTCTGCAGTCTTCCTCTTCCCCCTGGCTCTGGGGAGCTGCCTTACTGGGCTTAGTGCCCCCACTTTCTGATGACTGTTTTGATACTTGACTGACTGATCTGGGGGAAGGTTCCAGGAGGCCATCCCAGTACACCGGTTTGAACTCTGCATCTCCATCATTAATCTGGTTGCCTTCTGCTGATATCATATGTTCATGCAAAATCTGGATCCATACATCCCAAGGAGAATTTGGAGATGTTTATAAGTATATCCAGGAAATAGCATACCTGAACATATAAGGTGGGGGGATATGAGTTTGAGGGGCTGAAACTATGCAAAGAAGTTTTTGTTTCATACAACAAAACAGCTGACAATAATCTTTGTTTACTATGAAAGAAATCAGGAAAGAGTCAGGAAGAGTACCACATAATTAAACTCTAAGGAGGATTAGAATGAAGGGCGATTGAATTGTGTGGGGTTATGTGGGCAGTTCTTCTTGATATCACTCAAGATCCACTGAGCCCTGATCCCAGTGTGTGCCCAGGAGAGACCAGGAAGAAAACAAGGATCTTCTAATATTCAAGAAGAGTATCATAGAGAGTTTAGGTTAGCTGTTAGGTTAGCTGTAGAGAAGAACAATCTGACATAAAGAATATTTAAACATTACACTGAAATCCCTGGTAAATTTAAATCAAATTTCAGTCAATTGGATGAAGAGGAAAAAATCCAACCAGGCCATTTACGTAGTGGTATTAGATCTATAAAGCCTATTAATGATCAACTGAATTCTTTCTTGCCCTGATTAAATGTACCACACAGTTTGGTATCAACATGGGTGTCATTAGGTACTACAGAGAATCTATAATCTCATTCCATGATGATGTTTAAAAATATAACAACTGTCTTCATATCTCAAGGAAAGCAGCTTTCTTAAAGAGAAAAGAATAAACAAGATCATGCATTAAAATTGTTCTAGTTTTTCTAATCATTAACTATATATACAAATCATGACTGTGTGCATGTATATATAATTCATAAAAAGAGAAGTAGATATATTTAACTGGTATTATGATTAAAATATTTAACACTTATTTATTGCAAACCTACTATGTGTCAGATGTTGTATATAGGGACTTTTACATCCACTATCTTATTTAACATTGTGGTTAAATACTCATTTTCATTTTCCTTGTAAAAAATAAAATCTAATCCCTTTGTAGCCTGAGGGAAACCACTTAACCTTTATTCTTCGATTTTATTTAAAATTGAGATGATAATATTTACCTCCCAAGGCACCATGCATACTAATTAATTAATGTTGGCAAAGATCTTGAAGACAAAAAAATGTGGAAACTCTAAACCTAATATCATATTTTTATTCTTTACAGTGCCTTGATATCCTTTTCCTTTTTTATTCTACTTCTTATCAGTAAGGTAACTTTCTATTTGAAATAATTTGACATTGGCTATACCTATCATCTGTTATTAAGATGATTTGATTAAGGATGATATTTATCCTAATGTTTGCATATACATACCAAAATGTGTTCACCAAATATATGCAAATTTAACTGAAGACATTATGGTGATTTTTTTATATTGGCTTCCATGAGATTTCAAATAGATATGAATACCTAGAAGGGAATAAAAAACTGAGTTTTTGATGATCATTTAATGAGATACTTCAAGATAGCTTCAATGTTAAGTAGGCAAATGGAAAGGATGGTCACTTGTCTTTTAACTTTTCTAATGGGGATCACATTCATCTAGGATGGCCCCATCCTCACTGAATATGTTTTAGGAATACTCAGAATAATATTCTTATTCTTCTGAATCTACTTTGTAATACTTAAGCAACAATTTTATGTACTTAATATCAACAGAAAAACTATTTAAAAACTAAAGTTGAATTGTGTTCTTCTTGAACTTCCCTGAAAATAATATTAAAGTTTTCAAATATGGCTCATGTCATATGGTATTCATCTAACTCACAGTATTGTTTGATTACTAATACCTGTAAGTGAAAGGACCTCAGAAATCCTCAAATAAAAAGAAATGAGCTTGCAAGTAAATAGAATGGGCAAATCCATGAACTTTTAGTGTGCTTTTTTAAAAGACCCAATGTTATAGTTAAAAAAAAAAAACTTCTCTTTCTCTCAAATCAATGTTAATATCAATCTCAGTGTCCCTTTCCCTTTTCTTCCATTTCCTACCCTAATATCTATATTGTGAGGTAATTCTGGAAAAGTGTTATCTTCCAAACTTACACAACATATGTGCCTTAATTTCTTCCATATTCTGAAATTTAAGGAATTAGTTTGGAAAATAACATTTTTTGATCAATAAGTGATTTATTAATCCTGTCTAAAATAACACATTTGTATATATAAGTTCTTATCAACTGTCCAAGATACAATATCAGCAGACAAAATCTGTGAGGAGTTTGCAAGCTATACTTAGGTTACAGTTAAAAAATAACTATTAGAATCAAAATAGGTTGGTGTATTTATGGAACAAAGCCAAAATTAGGGCAAAAGAGGGATGACCTTGGAGAACTGATTAAGCCATCTTTCATTAAGGAAATAATAGCATAGTAGGAGTTGAAAATTAGACAACTGAAGTGAAATTGATTTTGGGTGTGGTGGCTCATGCCTATAATCCTAGCACGTTGGGAGGCCGAGGCAGGAAAATTGCTTGAGGACCAGCCTGCGCAACATGGTGAGACCCCATCTGATATGGTTTGGATGTGTCCCCACTCAAATCTCATCGTGAATTGTAGTTCCCATAATCTCCACATATCATGGGAGAGACCCAGTGGGGGAGGTCATTGAATCAAGGGGGCAGGTTTTTCTCATGCTGTTTTCATGATGGTGACTAAGTCTCACAAGATCTGACGGTTTTATAAACGGGAGTTCCCCTGCACACGATCTCTTGTCTGCTGCCATTTAGACCTGCCTTTGCTTCTCCTTGGCCTCCCACCATGATTGTGAGGCCTCCCCAGCCATGCTCAACTGTGAGTCAATTGAACCTCTTTCCTTTATAAATTGACCAGTCTCAGCTATGTCGCTATTAAGCATCATGAAAACAGACTAATACACCCTCTCTACAAGAAAAAAAATCAGCCAGGTATAGAGACATGCACCTGTAGTCCCACTACTTGGGAGGCTGAGGTAGGATTCCATCAGCTCAGGAGGTTGAGGCTCCAGAGCCAAGATCACACCACTACACTCCAGACTGGGCAACAGAACAAGACTGTCTCAAAAGGAGAAAAAAAATTGAAATTGTTTAAAAAAAAAGCAAAACTTTTATACAAATGGCAGATATTATTGTAATTATATAAACATGAACTCAGGGGAAAAAACATGTATTAAACTACTCCATGTTTCAAAAAAGATGGGATATAGAGAAATGATACAACTCTATTCCAGACTGAAGAATGCTCACAGGGTGACACTGAAATGTTCCAGACCTAGCAATATTGCTTACTTAAAGTTCATGCATAATGTGCACATAATGTGCACACTTAGGAGGGTTTCATGCTTTCAAAACAAAGTCTCCAGAATGGAAATACAAAGACTTCCAAAAGAGGAAGTTCTGGGGATCTTGGGACTGAGGGAAGCCATGTTTTTGAATGAATGAAAGGTGGTAGTTCATAATGAAAGGTAATGTGTGCTGCCTTATTCTTCCAGCTTCTGAAGCCACATTTTCCTATGCTTTAAAAAAGACCCCAAAACTTCTGGCTAATGACATTTAGTCAATTAAGAAATGAATTAAAATTAAGAACTCTTACCAGTGATAGAACTGGGAATAAGCTTTAAATTCATTTCAGTGTGAAAATAAAATGAAACAACTATGAGAACTGCAGCTATGAGAGTAACAGAAGGTAAACAGTACAAACTGTGAGAAAAATAATGCATAATTAATACAAATCAAGATGTAAGAGGAACTGTGAATATGCTAATTTTTGAAATTTGCCCAGCAGGGAATCAGTCAATTAATATTGTCTAAAAGGGAAACCTCTGGTGTCAAAGTTATCAAAAATTAAATAAAAATTTTTCAAAAAGTGAAACTTGTTATTTGGTCAATAACTAAATTGTTTCATAATGCTTTTTCCCCTTGATTTTAGAAATTAATTCCTTCTGAAATGGAAAATATTTTTCAGAAGTTTAACATAATTCAATTATATTTTAGACTCTTGCTGCTGTCAAAAAAATTTAAAGACCTTTTATTTTTAACTGCCATTGCTAATGTGATTCCACCTTATAAATATTATCTGTCAATATATCAATTCACTTTTGCTTTAAAATGTATACTTGCATGTGGTCATCTGGAATGATGATCACTTAGTATAAATGAAATTATATGAGTATTGACATTTTTAAGCAATTATTACTTTCATCTTTGTAACTGGATTTCTTATAATAGGCATATATATTTTAATGAAAAATCCGTATTCCGTAAAACACTGTGAATAGTCATAGACCATTCATATAATGCTTTATAATAAACAAGTAAACTAACAGCCCTACAAACCTGGGTAGGTCAGAATGTGGGTGCAGAAAGACAAGAAAAGGGAGGCAGAAACCTTTCAACTAGGAAGATAATACCCGCTAAACATATAGATATGTTTGAATTTTAGGGTAAATGCTAAGAGTGTTAAAATAGAACAGAAAGATGATAGCTATTTGGCACATGATTGAAGAAAATACTTTTATTTGGTAATTTTTTTCTGTAGAGTTCAATGCTTCCTCTGAGAGAGGAAATTCTTACCAGTGTACATGGGATGGCTCCTCCAAAGTGAATCACAAAGATTAATGGCTTTAGGAGCACTTGTCCATCCCAGTCCCAGACTCCAACCTCATGGTGAGAAATGGATGAGCATTCCTCTGTCAGATATGAGGACTTCGGCTTCTAGGCTGTCTGGTATTCAGAAGCCAGAGGAACAGTCTGGCCTATGAAGTGCTAGGAGAATGTGGGATGATGGAAGATGCTGGTTCTCATGTGTTCCGTACCCTTAATTGGGTCAATGGATAGGGGTAGGGACAGTTCCAGAATATGAAAATATCACATTGTGAGAATTTCATGCAGGGTCAACATTCAAAAAGGAAGTCAAAATGATGCTTCTATGCAAATAGAGCACTAGATCTGTTTATCAATAATGAACAAAAGACATGAAGAGACAATGTATGTTAAGTACAATGAGTGAATGAACATAAAACTGCCCAACTCACTTGGAATAAAAGTCAAATTTTGCCATTTTATGTGATACAACCATTGTTTAGCATTATAATACCAGTGTAATGATCTATCAGCACTGTTCATCCTAATCTGCAGGTACCCAAGCCTTAGATCGTGAGTAACTAGCTGCTGGGCTATTTTCCATGGTCCCTTGCTTTTGCTTTAATGTAAATGTCTGTTATGAGAAAAGATTGAAAAAGTTCAGACAAAAAAATCAATTCTGTAAGAATTAAAGGGTTAAATCTTATAAAGTCAGGAAAATGTAAAACTAGAAAAAGAAGAAAAGAAATCAGTGCTTTTTTGATCTCAGCATATATAAGTCAAAGAGCAATAAAGAATAATGAAGAACATAACATCCAACTAAAAAATGTAAAAACTGTACCAAAAAATACCCATAAACTTTAAAAGTAGAAGACAATATGACTTTATAAAAATTCAGAGTTCAGCCCTTAGTATAGAAAACGTAATTTTCAATTAATAAGAAAATCATTAACATGCAAAGGACATGAAAAGCAATTTTGAAAAACTAAAAATTGCCAATTAACATATGGTAAAAGAAAACTTTGCCAGTAATAAAATGAGTGAGAAGTTTTTAAATCAGCTGTCATTTTGCATTTCTATAATGAAAAATAGTAAAATCTGATCATATTATTAACTGTTATTGAGAGTTCAATGAGATAGGGACCTTCATACACTGCCAGTAAGAGTGTATATATTTTGATACTAATTATCTGGAAAGCAAATGGGTAATGTGAATTTCTAAAACAGCACAGCCTTTGACCTACTAATATGACTTCAGGAACTCCATCCTAAAGAACCCTGTCACATACAAAGATATATTATTTATAACAGCAAAATTTTGGAAACAACTTAAAAATTCAACAATAAGGAAATGACTAATGAATAATGGAAAATCATATTTTGGCAGCTGATGGCCTGAGACAATGCTTATTACTCAATATGAAATGAAAAAAAGCAGAACCCAACTCAACATACACAATAAGGTTTCAACTTTATAAATCATGTATTGTATGTTTGTTTGTATTTATGTATGTATAGAAGAAAGAGAGGTGGAGTAAACATGCCAAAATGCTATTAGTAATACTTTTTCTAGTTTTTAGGATTGTGCATAATTATTTTCGTCTTCATACTTTACTTTTATGGTTTTTAGAACTAGAATGGATTAAAATCTTTCTCTTAAAAAGTAAGATTTTTTTTGTAATTGAGGAAAGTAACATCCCTTCTCAAAATTTATTCCAAAGAAATAATACTCGATTTATGAGGAACACTATGCACAAGGAAATTTATCACGGAATTATTCATAATCTTAAAAATTGCCAATAATGATAATGCCCATTAATAAAAGAGATAACTAGTGCAACATCTTTACAATAAAATTTACCACATTCATATAAACAAATACTATGATTATTATGTAAAAATATGGAAAATATTTAAATGGAGAAAGGTCACCAAATGGCATGCAAAGTTTGATTAAAATTGTTAAATGTATACAGATATATATATGTGCGCATAAAATATTCTTTAAAATTCCAAACACTAATAGTTCTGTGTTCAATGGAGAGTGAAGATTTTTACCTTTCTTTTCAAACTTTTTTATGAATGCTTATTTCCTTTTTTACGGTAAATCTTTCCTTGATGTTAGCCACAAGGCCAAGAAGCAATGATAAACTTTTTCTTTTTTTTGAGACAGAGTTTCGCTCTCGTTGCCCAGGCTAGAGTGCAATGGTGCCATCTCGGCTCACTGCAACCTCTGCCTCCCAGGTTCAAGTGATTCTCCTGCCTCAGCCTCCCGAGCAGCTGGGATTACAGGCATGCACCACCACACCCTGCTAATGTTGTATTTTTAGTAGAGATGGAGTTTCTCCATGTTGGTCAGGCTGGTCTTGAACTCTCAACCTCAGGTGATTGCCTGCCTCGGCTTCCCAAAGTGCTGGGATTACAGGTGTGAGCCACCATGCCTGGCCCGATAAACTTTAGAAGACAAACTATAATATCTGAATCAAGAAACAATAATGAGCACAATCATTCATTTCAATTATTTGTATTTTTCTTTCTTAATGTCTAATCATTTGTGTGGATGCAGGTCCTCACTCATCCTCATTTTAAGCATGAGTGTCAGTGTTTGTCAGGGAAATGTCATGGGCTTCCATTTTGATTTTATAAGGTATTGAGATAATGGACTCATTTACTTCACATTTCAGGATGTACGCATGAGAAACTTCTTCCCTAAATTCACTTGTCCTCTTGGGCCAAGGATGCTGATGTTCCACATGTCTATGGAGCTTGCCTTTTACCCTCAGAGCCAGAGACCATTTTTTAGGATGACG
The DNA here is from genome assembly GCF_028885655.2 of Pongo abelii. NCBI lineage: Eukaryota > Metazoa > Chordata > Mammalia > Primates > Hominidae > Pongo > Pongo abelii. Next base: position 31,238,693 of record NC_071985.2, on the reverse strand, counting down.
CATATTTGGCTATATAGGTCAAGGTAAATTTGCTTTAAAAATCTTTTATAACAATACCTCATATATGATATATGATATAAACATGATAAGACAGATTCAATATTTTATGAGATAGTTTTATTCTGTGATAGGTTCTCATGTACATTATTAAATGATCACAATAAAGGTATATGCATTTAAGAACCATCCTTCTGTGCAATAGAATTCAGCACTATAGGAATCCCAGCTACTCTGAGGCCGAGGCAGGAGAATCGCTTGAACCCGGGAGGTGGAGTTTGCAGTGAGCTGAGATGGCACTTCTGCACTGCAGCCTGAAAGACACAGCAAGACTCCACCTCAAAAAATACATAAATAAAGTAAACAAAGGTACCAACTTTTGGAAAGGAGATTTGGTCTGATACTTAGTTTTATTTCTTCACTTAAGGTAATAAAACTGTTTTGAAATTGTTCATTCCACTGGGATGGGACAAGGGAGAAATAAAGAAAGCAATGCAACTGTGGAAATTTCCCTCAAGAAGATGAACAAAGCATCCATGGGAATGGTGACTTGCTCTAGCGAGGTCTTTGGGTTATGCCCTTTCTTTGCCATTATCAAAATCTATCTATTTCACTTCACTAGTTGCCAAAAAAAATGGGGGAAGGAAATAAGAGGCCACAAAAAATGAAAAATTGAAGATGAAATATACATACATGTAAAATCTCATTGGATGAAACATGCATAAAGAGTGGGAAACATCATTTTAATTACTACCTTGTGAATACAAAAGTATTTGACTCAATACTAATGATCTTGATACTGGCACTGAACCATAACTAATGTCAAAAAATTGCAAAAATTCAAAGAAGAACATCACCCATAATATCAATGTGTCCTAACATCAAGGTCATTCTCTAATAATGAGGATTTTATCCACTTACATAATTTATGTGTAAATGAAGAATATGGATGCTTTATGTTTCTGAAGGAAAGAAACTTCTACCAATTCCAAGTTTCTGATCCCAGGCAATGCTTTTATTAATATAATTCCAAATGATATCATATTTCCAAAAAAATCTCTTGAGAGTGACTTGAGAGCTGCACCACTCTTGTCTAAGAATAGCCAATTACTCTTTTTCACACTTCCTCCTGAGCTGGATAAAAATTATCCATCTCCAATTTATCAGCAAATACATTATAGTTCTGGAACCAAGAGTAAAATAAACTTTTCCTTAAATTGGCAGCTCTTGGGGGACTGGTCTTTTCTACAGGTTAGAAAATTTAGCCCCCATTAACTTTCTGTGGATGTGTTTGAAGATTTTATCTGAAGAAGCCGTCTACCTGCTGGCCTCTTGTCCTCTTTACCTTGGCTTGCAGGGTTAGTTTTCTATTTTCAATTCAGTGAAAACATACGTCTTTCAAACCAGTGTCAAGATACTCAGATGGGATCATGGGAAAGTGTTATGTAGAGTCACCTAGACTGATGCTGTAGAACTTCAGACACGTTTTCAGAAAAGATGGCTTTGAATGTTAGGCAGGCTAGACTTGTGAATTGAGTGAACAAGCCTCCCTCAACTTCTGCTGTCATTTCATCTGTTTTTTAAAGATCCACTGCAAAGCTGCCAGAGTTCTAACAGCTAATCAACATTAACAGCAAGTGTGAGGGAGTCAAAAGACCATTTATTAAATTACTAAGATAAAAGAAACATAAGTTCGATGTGCTGAGGTGCCTTACTGTATGACAGGCACACACGACCTCACTTGTTAATTTCTTACTACAGCCCTATAATTTTTTAAAAAATATTTGTCCCTATTATATAGATGGGAAAGCTCAGAAATGGTGAAAAACTTACCCAAAGTCACCAAGCTTCTAAGTAAGTGGCAGAGATGGGGTGAAAACTTTGGTTTGTTTGTCGTCAGGATCCCTGCTTTCTTCCAGTCTACCTAAGAAGGAATGATATTCCAGCACAAGAAGTTCTGTGTTCTCACTGGGAGGTCACATAATAAAGAAATCATTGAACCTCAGAATTAAAAGGCTCAAACGGGGTCATTATTGTGAAGAACGGAGGAAGTTATATCCTGCAATGAATAATTCTGTGTATTGTGGTTTTCTAATGGGAGGCACATAGGCAGAGCGGAGGTGAAATATAGGTGTGGAGGACAAAATAAAGATCAGAGTTCAAAAGAAGCAGAAGAAAACTCATGCAATGGAGGAAGAGCAACTTAGAATGTACTAAAAACAGATAAATGCAGACCCGCTCAGAACTGTATTTTCAGCCCTTGTTCAAATGCAGCTGGTTTCAGGCTGCAGGTAGTAATGGCCAAGTTTTCACCTTCACATTTATACCCAGCTCTTCCCCCAGAAGATCATTCTTTGAGCTGAAAGAAATAGGAGTCAGAAGCTGTGCAGTGGTGCATGCCTGCTCAGCTTATTAAAACATGGGAAGAAGGCAATATTTCACCCCCCAGAAATAAAAAAAGATAGACAAGTGAGAGCAGCTAATCCATCGGAAGAAATTAGCAGGCAGAGTATGTAGCTGTTTGAAATGATGAACGAGGCTGAAATAGCTACACAGGCTAACATCCAGTGGGATAATTACTCCAAGCTCTCAGGCTAAAATCTGTCTTGGAGGAACTGGGAGGCTTTGATGACTCAATTTCAATGGGCATGCTTATGAAATACATAGTAAAACCTATTAAAATTGAAATTGTTCTTGGTAGGTATTCTGTGACTAGACTGCTGACCCTGTCAGGCGGCTTTTAATAAGGTACACACTATTTTTATTCTCAAAAGTGGCATATACTTACCTGCCCACATACTCAGTTTTAACCCTATAATAACTTGCTCCATGATTTTCCACATATGTGTGCTGAGCGTACTTGTATTCTTCTTAAATAAAATGATGAGTTTCCGAATGAATGGGGACATTGCTGGCTTTCGCTATAACAAAAGCTGCTTCCTCTATTATTCTATTAACTGATTTTTCAGCTTCAGATTTGTTGACAAGATTGATCATAGTTAACATTCATGGAAATATATGTAAATATTTCCCTTATGCATATTTACCAATCTAAAAAAAACTTTGTTTTCCCACTGGTGGTTATTGTGTTATTCCATGACCATAATTAGGCTATTCATGTGGAATATATCCCACTGTAATCCAAAATAATCCTCACACTTCTAAATGAATTCGAATTGAGTAGATTCCACTATCTACATGCCTAGGCATAATTGTTTTAAGGAAAGTATCAATGGTAAGAAAGAAGCTAGAGGATTTCTGGGGCCATACTACTCAAGTAGCAAATAGGTGTCTGGGAGCTTGTAAGAAATGCAGAATCTCAGGCCCCTCTAATTCTATTGAATTAGAATTTGCATTTTTACAAGATTCCCTGGGTAACACACATGCACTGTTCTCATGCACAACTGAGTCAAGATTTCTATGATCATTTATCTTGCAAACAACTTTGTGCTCAGCCAAACATTTTTCAAAACATATTTTGAGGGAAACATCTACACAGAGTTAGAGGAAATCCACTCAAATTACCTATGTTAATAAAACCACCTATTTCTTCAAAAACATAAAAACAGAATCAAAATCACTATATGATTTGAGGAGATCAAACAGCACAACTAGATGCCAAAGAAAACATGTGATTCAGAGAACAGAAGAGAAAATATACAAATTTCCAACTGTATCTCAAGATATCTGCAGCAATACCATAATTCACAAAAGGATAAGCCTCTTTAAGAAGAGACCCATGAAGATAAAGAATGAGCTCTTGTGATTTAAAAATGGGATTACTAAAATCAAAATACAGTAAAAAATTGAAAGTTAAGGGTAAAAACAATACCAGAAGGTAGGACATTAAAGATAAGAGCTGGAAAAATTCATTCATTCACTCATTCCTTGACCAAGTATTTATTGTGTTCTACTTTTTGAGTCAGACAAGGGCTAGGAATGTTGCAGTGAAAAAAAAGTCTCTGTGCTCTTAAAGATGTGCCCCCAACTTTACTAAGTTCTTATTTGTTCTTTTCAGTTTTTTGTTTGAGACGGTGTCTCACTCTGTGGCCCAGGCTGGAGTGCAGTGGCGTGATCTCAGCTCACTGCAACCTCTGCCTCGCAGGCTCAAGAGATCTTCCTACCTCAGCCCCAAGTAGCTGGGACTATAGGCATGTGCCACCACGCCAGGCTAATTTTTATATTTTTTGTGGAGATGGCATTTCGTCATGTCACCCAGACTGGCCTCTAACTCCTGGGCTCAAGCCAAACACCCATCTCGGCCTCCCTAAGTGCTGGGATTACAGGCGTGAGCCACCACACCTGGACCAGATTCAGTCCTTTTTAAAAGAATATTTACTATTGTTTTATAAAGCCTATAGTTATAGAGCCTCTTCAGATATCCTTATGAGCCCATCCTTTTTTGAGCTTCTTCCATGCTATACATCCCATACCAACACTCATAACCCTTGCCTCAATTTACTTCCAAGTCACTCTCCCTCATTCTACAGGCTGATTTATCCACCACTATCTCTAAATGCCAGTGACCTTCACCTTGACTCTTTAGCTACACAATATTATAGCCACATCTTGGAATTTTTTGGCTTTTTTTTTTTTAATCTATCAGATCCGTAATCCTGGAAACCTTAAATTCTCTGACCATAATCACTTGGCCTTCCAGCTTTCTCTGAACTCTACTGCATGGAGACCTCCAATGCCATGAATTCTTCTTAGTCTCTTCCTTTTAAATGCAATCTGGACCCTATGGTTGATTACAGGAACTGCTATGAACTTACACTCTCACTAGCCTCTCAATTTCCTTTCCTTCCTTCACCAAGCCTCCCAAATCCAAGCTCTGGATCTAGGTACTGGCATAATGTTAGCAGAAAGTCAAGCAATAATGCAATTCTGGCAAGTGTATAATTTCAGATCTCTGCTGTAACTGTTACATGGTTTGACAATGTTAGAGGAAAATTAAGAAATCACACAATTCTAGCAAGTGTATAATTTCAGATCTCTGCTGGGACTGTGATATGGTTTGGCTGTGTTCCCACCCAAATCTCACCTTGAATTGTAATAATCCCCACCTGTCATGGGCAGGGCCAGGGGGTGATAACTGATGGTCTCCCCCATACTGTTCTTGTTGTAGTGAATAAGTCTCACGAGATCTGATGGTTTTATGAATGGGAGTTCCCGTGCACAAGTTCACTTGCCTGCTGCTATGTAAGATGTGACTTTGCTCCTCCTTGCCTTCCACCATGATTGTGGGGTCTCCCCAGCCACAATCTGTGAGTCCATTAAACCTATTTCCTTTATAAATTACCTAGTCTTGGGTATGTCTTTATTAGCAGCATGAGTACAGACTAATATAGACTGCAACACCACTTTTATTCAAACCTTTTCTTGTCTTCGATCAATCTACTCTCTCATTTCCCTCAACATATTTCCAAACCGTGGCACCATTCTTCAATGCTCTTTTCATCCCCTGCCCCTGCCCAATCCTCAAGAGATCATTATACCTCCTACTTCATACATAAAATTAAGGCATTCTATTCTCACTCATTCCTATCTTTTTTCTTTCCATTTTAGAGAAAAGAAAGTCTCCTTTTCTTCAAGCCTTGTCAATATCCTTAACCCCTTCTCCTCCTGCCAACTCCATGACATTGTTCTTTTATTATCTCATCTCTTTCTCTCTCTTGCATCATCAGTGTCTCTCCTCTTCCTGCCTTCTAGCTCCCTCTTCCAGACAAAAAAAGAAAAAACTGACCTTCTCCTCATGGCTGTCTATCTTCAGTCTAATTCTCCCTTTGAATCAAAATTTCTCTAAAGTGTAGTATTCATTTCATATTCTCAATGTGCAGCTCAACCTCTGCATGTCTGACTTGCGTCACCTGATTGCACTTTCTAAAATTCCACCTTCTTACTGCCAAATTGGCATTTTATTGTATTTCTCTATGGCATTTGATACCTATGTCTATTGTAGTAGCACCCAAACTCTCCATTCTGCTGGCTGTCCTCCCTTCTCTGGCCATGTCTTCCTTTTTGTTCATGAACTCCTCTTTCTTCTCCTACCTTTAAATGTTGGCATTTATATAACATATTTATCTCAAGGCTTAACTGGCTTGTTAAATTGTTCCTGAGTGACCAGATTTACCCCCTTCTCTTGGTTTTGGCAACTATTTGTATGCAAGTAACTAACACATTCACACCTTTAGACCAGACCTATGCTCAGGATCAGGTTCATTTATTCAAACCGCCTGCTGGATATGTCAATCTAGATATTACTCAAGCACCCAAAACTCAATGTCCAATAGAAATCCATCTTTCCCCCAAACTTCTCCTGTATTTCCAATCTTCCTTCACGGTACCGCCATCCACAAAGACCCCCAAAGATAGAAGTTATTCTTGATTCCTCCTCAAACAATCAATTACCAAGGCCTTAAATATTTCTGAACTCTAATTTTTATTTGCTCTTCCTACAGGTTTAAGTCATCATTTTCTCTCATGAAGATTTTTACAAAAACCTCTTGCTTCTATTCTTGACTTCTCAAACTCAACTTTCACAAGTCCAGCAGGGTCCAATATTCATTAAGTAATTTATTTCACAAATAGTTATTGACCACAAATATTTATATTTACAGTATGGGGGAAAGATTATTAGTGACTAAGTAAGGGTGGTAGCAGTATACAATTTAATACTATATGAAATTCTATAGTAGGATTCTAATTTAATACTATATTAAATTCTAGCAGGGTTGGCCACTTGTTTTTGAACATCTGTGACATAAGAGTAAATTTTACATTTTTATGTGGTTGAAAAAAATGTCGCCAGGTGCGGTGGCTCACACTTGTAATCCCAGGATGTTGGGAGGCTTAGGTGGGAGGATTGCTTGAGCTCAATAGCTCAAGATCAGCCTGGGCAACACGGTAAGAACCTGACTCTACAAAATGATAATAATAATAATAATAATAATAATAATAATAATAATAAATAGGCATGGTGGTGCGTGCCTGTAAGCTGAGGTAGGAGGATGGCTTGAGCCCAGGAGGTCGAGGCTGCTGTGAGCTATGATCACACCACTGCACTCTAACCTGGGTGACAGACTGAGACCGAGAAGAAAGAAAAAGAGAGAGAGAGAGAGAAAGGAAAGAGAGAGAAAGAGAAAGGGAAAAGAAAGGAAGAAGGAAGGAAGAAAAGAGAGAGAAGAAAAGAAAGAAAAAGAAAGAAAGAAAGAGAAAGAAAGAAAAGAAAGAGAAAGAATTTAGTGACACATAAAAATTCAAATTCAATGTCCAAAATAAAGTTTTATTGGAATCCAGCCATGCTCATTCATTTATGTGTTGTCTATGGCTGATTTATGCTATAACAGCAGAGTTGAATAGCTATGATACAGACTGTCTGGCCAGACCATCTGGAAATTCAGACATCTGAAAGTATTTACTATCTCCCCGCTATAGAAAAAAATGGTATCTGCTTATGGCATTTCTAAAATTTAATCATATAATCCCTTCAAAGAAGAGAAAAATGGTTTCAAGGTTTTTATAGTTTATAGACTCTAAAATGCTTAATGTATATATCTTCAAATAATACTTAGTTTAGTAGACTTTAAATATAAAAGTTACCTCTGTAGTTAGTTCAATACATGTTTGTTGAATACCTATGTGTGGCAAGTACTTTTCTAGGCACTGAACATACAAAGATAATAAATATAGGCCAGTGAGTTAGAAAAATAATTTCCATAAAATTAACCAAGGTTATGGAAAAGTTTCAAAAGATTATGGTTTATGAAAGACAGAAGTGGGTTCTTAGCCAAGCAGGAATGTTCAGGAAAGTCTTTCTGATGGAAGGGACCGCTTAACTAGAACTGGAAACAGCATATTCTCACTCAACCCAGCTACTCTAATAAAAGTAATTCATTTGTTATATTCATTTATTCTTGCGCTCAAAGAAGTGATAAGAATTATTCATCTCTTTTTTAAAATGGCAATATTTTAAATTTTCCATAAATATGTTGAAACTAGACAAATCAGAAAGCTTTCATTACTACACAACTGTTTGAAGACTAGTATTTTCACCAGGTTAACGGCCATTGCCATTTGAGCCTACAATCATAATGGATACGGAAAATAACATAAATCTGATGGATGGCGCATAATGCAAATATTTTATACTTGTTCGCTGGGTTTGTGTGTCAGATAATTGTACATTTAATACTCTTGGATCTCAATTAATTGAGGATGATTGGATATTAGTGAAAATAAAAAAATACAAACACAATAAAAATGTTACCTGAAAAGGTATTTCATTACCTGTAGAATGTAGGAGACATTCCTCTCATTAGCATCTTCTACTAAATTAGGGATTTATGCTGCTGGATTATTTGTGGCTTAGTCGAAGCTCATAAAATAGACAGTAGCCAATAATGGAGAGGAAGGATTTATTACCAAAGAGCCAAGTCTCTTGTCCTTTTTTTTTATGTCATGTTGTCAGAAATTACTTAGACACATCTTTTCATATTTCCTTCAGGAAAAAAGAGAGAACAGATATTTTTTAAAAGTCACTGACTTTTTTAAAAGAGTAGATTTAAATGTAAAGACCCTCAAGCTTTTATACTGGCCACTAAAATTTCATTTGCATGGATCCAAGTACCAGCTGGAGAGACACTTAGGTAACATGATTTTTAAAATTATTTATCATTTCTTCCTCGGGTTATACTTGCCAAGTCCACCATATAGATGAACTTAAGAGAAGCTGAGTTCTTGACTGGAATGCATGTTATCAGACAAGATCAGAACCGGGAGATAGTCGTAATAAATCATCCAAAATACTGTGCTATTATCCACCTACCACAGTGGACAGTAGCTGCGCATGAGTCTGAGCATACTGACTGTTTCCATATGTGTCACTGACTTTCTCAGGCCCCATCAGTTTCCAGCACTGAAGCTTTGCCTAGGCAATATGGATATGTTGGACAAATGGACAATGACTTGCCTAGAAATCAACAGAACTTGAAGGTGGGATAGATATGAAGGTTGCAGGGGAACGAGTGATTGAGAATGACTGTGAAAGCCATTCTAATTCACCAAACATTTCTTTTATGATTTCTTGATACTATAGTTTCAGAGGCTTTGTCTAAAGCCAAGATATTTAATGGATCTTTAAGCTACACAGTTGTTTTTACTAGGACTTTATATGTATGTGTATATTTTTTCTTTATATATATTTTTCTAAATTAAAAATAATTTTAAAGGCTTCTTTTTTTTTTTTTTTTTTTTTTTTTTTTTTTGGAGACAGGGTCTCACTTTGTCATCCAGGCCGGAGTACAGCGGCACAATCATGTTTCACCATAGCCTTGACCTCCCAGGCTTAGGTGATCCTCCCACCTCAACCTCCTGAGTAGCTAAGACTACAGGCACCCATCACCATGCCTGGCTAATTTTGTATTTTCTGTAGAGACAGAGTTTTTCCACATTGCCCAGGCTGGTCTTAAACTCCTGGACTCAGCGATCTGCCCACCTTGGCCTCCCAAAGTGCTAGGATTACAAGTGTGAGCCACCACACCCGGCTGGACTTACTATATTTTTAACAGACTAGTTTATTTAAATTTTATTACAAATGATGCTCTTACTTGAAACCTAATGCAGAATATAATGTGTGAAAGTATTATATCTTCATTCAAAAACACATTTATTTTTATTTTTTTAGAGACAGGATCTCACTGTGTTGGCTTGGCTGGTGTGCAGTGGCTACTCTCAGGCACCATCATAGTGCACTGCAGCCTCAAACTCCTGGCCTCAAGCATCCTCTCACCTCAGCCTCCTGGATAGCTGGGATTACTGGCCTGCCCCACCATGTCTAGTAAAAAAACATTTTAAAAACACATTCATGCCTTAGAAATAATATTAGTTACCATATGCCTTGGAAATAATATAATATAAAGCACATATATCCTTTAGTAAAGAATAGCATAGAATGCCATAACATTTATAACATATTTTAAATTAAATAATTAAATTAAATTACCTTAATTTTAATTATCTAACTCAACCTTAATTTATTTAATAATTAAAATGTTTTAAATTAAAGTACATAGAAAATTTGGCCCTAATTCATGTGATTTAAGTTGCAAACTTGAGTTTTAATTTTAAAACTTCTAAGATCTTGGAAATAGCCAATGGAAGTATCATTCCTTGAAGCAAAAATATTTATTCAGTGCCTATTATACATAAATTAGTGTGATAGGTAATTGAATACACACGAGTTTCTCAAGTTGCATATTATCTTGTGAATGAACAACAGTTCAAATGGGATGTATTGGACCGAATATAACAATGAGATAGGCTTTTTCTCTGTCAGATTAGCAAAACTTATTTACTTATTTAATTATGTATTGTCTTAAAAATGAATGTCTTATACAATACATTATTGAATATATTTACACTGTAAAAAAATCTGTTCACTTCATATAAGAATATGCTATGTTAATATCCTAATATATGATGTTATGATTTTGAAGGCTTAAAAAATACCCTTCTCATAAAACTAATTCAGAATAATACTAACAAACAGTAATGAACTAATAAAACTTTACCTTTCTAAATAAAACTGTTACCGTCAGCTGATTTCATCCCCAACCATCGTTTTATGCTTTAATGACAGAATCACTTTCTGATGGCTCTGATAGCAGAAATCCTTTCTGACACCTTCAGGTTTTCTCTCTACTCCTTTAGCCTGCCTTGCATTGTTTCATAGCATCTTTGGCATTCAAAATCTTTCCTTCCTTTACCTTTTTTCACATAATGAAAACGTACTCAGTCCTTTGGAACCTGCCAGCAGAAATGAAAAGCATTTCTCCTTGTGTGTGTACAGATGAAAGACTGCATGGCTTAGTCACTTGTGTACACAATCCCAAATCTTAAAATTCTAGGACTTAAGATATTCAGAGATGTCTTCACACTTATGTTTTTAGTCAAAGCCTATAAGAATAAACATTACAGTAATCTCTCCTTACACATGGTTTTGCTTACTCACGGTCTGCATCAGTCCAAAAATATTAAATGAAGAATTCCAGAAATAAACAATTCATAAGTTTTAAATTGGGCACTGTTCTGAAGAGCATGATGAAATTTCATGCCGTCCCACTCTGTCCTGTCCAGGACATGAATCAACCACATTGATGTCAAAGCTACCCACCAGTTAGTCACTTGGTCGCCTCCTCAGTAATCAGATGGACCGTTGCAGTACTGCAGTGCTTTTGTTTAAGGGACCCTTATTTTACTTAATAATAGCCCCAAAGCACAAAAGTAGTGCTGCTGGCATATCGTTATATTTTATTATTAGCTATCATCGTTATTCTTCTACTGTGCCTATTTATAAATGAAACTTTATTATAGATATGTATGTATAGTGGTACATCACTTAACAACAGAATATGTTCTAAGGAATGTGCCATTAGACGAATTTGTTGTGTGAACATCGCAGAATGTATTAAACAAACCTAGATAGTACAGCCTACTACACACTTACGCGGAAGGACATGGCCTATTGCTTCTAGGCTTATGTATAGCATGTGACTGCACTGAATAATGTAGGCAATTGTAACACAACGTATGTTTCTAAACATTTTTAAAAGGTGCAGGCCAGGTGCGATGACTCAAGTCTATAATCCCAGCACTTTGGGAGCCGAGGCAGGAGGATCACTTGAGATTAGGAGTTCGAGACTAGTCTGGGCAACATGCAAAAACACCATCTTTACAAAAAATACAAAAATTAGCTGAGTGTGGTGGTTTGTGCCTGTAGTCCCAGCTACCCGGGAGGCTGAGGCAGGAGAGTCGCCTGAACCCAGGAAGTGGAGGTTGCAGTGAACCACACTCCAGCCTGGGTGACAGAGTGAGACCCTGTCTCAAAAAAAAAAATAAAGGGGGTGCAGTAAAAATACTATATAGAAGCTCCATTATAATCTTATGGGACCACTGTCATATATGTGGTCAGCTGTTGAGACCAGAACATTGTCATTATGCAGCAAATAATTGTTGGTAAAAATATGGCAGGTATATTTAGGGTTTGGTATTATTTGTGGTTTCAGGTATCCACTGGAAGTCTTGAAACATATTCCCCTTGGATGAGAAGGGACTACTGTACTTGTATTTCCTTAATGTTCAGTCATAATATGGCTAAATAAAATATCAAAATAAAAAAGTTTTCCTATGAGAGCCATGTCAGAAAGTCTAATTTATTTTTCTAACAAAGTAATATATAGTTTGAATATATCAATAATATAGAAATATGGTCTTTTTAAAATCTTAGCTAATAAAATGTTATATTTTCAGTTCAAATAAATTTTCCCCTTTACTTATCAATTTTCTTTTTCAGGCTACTTTTGGAACAATTCCTGCCATTGACCTGTTTCAAAACAAATTGTTTCCTAGGTCAGTATTATTTCTTTGTACAAATAAGTAAGTGCTATTAAATGAATCTTGTGTTCAGACATCAAAGCAATAAAACTTGCTGAGTATTGCAGCTGCTCACTCTCCATAGCTAACCCCATAATAGTAGGTGTTAATGTATACCATTTAATGGACTTTTAATTTTCCTATAATTTAGGGAGCAGAACATGGCAGATAAAAAAAGATAGAATTTTTTTAAAAACATTATTTAATAAGTGTGAAACATTGAACTATAAAAAAGAGTGGAATTACATTTTCTACTGGATATGTTAACTATAAATTGTTTCATTTCAATATCTTAACATACATTTATGAAGTTTTTGTGGAGCAAAATATTTGTTTTTACTTGTTAAACCCATGTACATTGGAGGAATTTAACTACATTTTTAAGCAATAACCCACAAAACATTACAAACATAATTTAAATTCTTTCTTAAGAAGTCATAAGTGCAAAATCCAGTTGATAGTTATTTTCCACTATGAGACTATTAGAAATCATAAGGTAATTCAGAAAGGTGGCTAGTTGCAAAATAAACATCAAAAGTCAGTAACATTTTTATAAAAGAGCACTAATCAGAAAAATAATGGAAACATTATTATTCCATATTATTCCATTCATGTTAACAACAGATACCTTTAACAGAGTAAGAAATGAATACTATAAGCAAAGATAGAGGCTTTTGTGAAGAAAATCAGAAAATCTTCCTATGGTATATGAAAGGGATACGAAAGAGGACTTGAAACAATTGACTTATTTCTGGCTGGTAAGAGCTAATAGTCAATTTCTCTCTAATTAATTTGTTGGTTAATACAATTCCTATAAAAATTCAATGGAATTTTATTTTGTGTTTACAAAATGATTATAAGTTCATGATAAAGAATAAATAAGCTAACAAAACCCCTGTGTTTATATATAAGTACACACATACACACACAGAGAAAGAGAGAGAAAGAGTGAATGATGAAGGGAGAATTGAATTTTTATGTATTTAAAATTATGTCATATAGAACTAAAACAATTAACAAAATATGCAAATTCAATGATAGAGAAGGAACAACAAATCAGTGACTGCACTAAAAAGTCCCCCAATCTACCTACTTTATGTAAGAATTAAATATATAATTGTTTTTTTTTAATCTATGAGGAAACAGCAAAGTCTTCACTAAATTGTACTGACAATTGAGGTAGGTTATCAATTTTACAAATGAAGAAACTAAAGCACAGAGACATTAGGTAACTTTCCACAGTCACACAGCTAATATACAACATAGCTAAGACTCAAAGTTAGGCAGGTTCATTACAGAGTCCGAGCCTTTATCATTTTACTATCTCTTTCTAATATTTAATTTTTACAGAAATCTTATTTTACAAAGAAAATTGGACACAGAAAAGTCAAGTAACTTCTCAAGGCCACATATCAAGTAAGAGATTGTTTTTGGAATTTGAATTCAGACAGTCAGAACAGTTATTTGGTTTTTAAATGGTTTTTACTAATGAAATCAAAAATTTCTAAATTAAGATCTTTTAAAGTGGTCAGATTATTTTTCTAAAACAGTTCCATCAATTATCATAAGCTGTATCTAATTCAGTGTTATGTCTATTGTTTGGGTAAGAAATCGTATTGTAAGAAATAAGAGAGGTCTAACAACACCAACTATGCTTTCTCAATTAAATAGAAACATGGATTAAACATTTTTATTTTCAATAAAATTCTCCAAAATAAGCGTAATTCAGATTTCGCCTCCTTTGAGATTTTTTTTGAACTTTATTTCACTTCCATACCCCAACCTTATAACAAAATTAAGTGAATCCTCCTCATGGTTTTGTTTTTTTCTTACCTCTGGTTGAGCACGGACCCCACTGTATTATAGTTCTCTGTAAAAATGTTTGCTGCACCAATAAATCAAAAGTGAAGCATAAATTATTTGTATTCTCAGTGCATATTGCAGTGCCTGGCCTGTAGTAGAAGCTCAATAAATATTCCATATGGTCCTGAATCTGTTCATCTATATTTACAGAGCATCTTTCTACACAGTACGAAGCTGGAAGCTATTGAGAAATAGTCAAGAACTTTTGACCCATAATCTCCAGAATCCAGAAGGGAGCAGATAAAACACTAGACATAAGAATTTTAAAATCTGACTTCCAATCTTGGCTCTATGACTTTTTAGCTATTGACCACTGTGATTCGTTTATCTTTCTATAAAACAAAAATAATATTTACCTCCCAGGGTTTCTGTGAGCAATAAATAAGAAAATATAGTAGGACAAATTATAATGTCTATTATGTGTTACTGGTCAACAGTGTTTATTCTATTAACATTAATCTAGCCATTTATTAAGCTGCTGTGACATGTCACCTTTTCTGCCAACCATTCTATATATTATTTTATCTAATCCTCATAAAAACTCTTTATTCAGCTAATGATACTCTAATTTTACAGATAAAGAAACTGAGATTCAGAGAGGTTAAGTAAGTTGCTCAATGTCACACAACTAGAAAGTAAGAGACATGGAATTTCAGCTCAGAATGCTTGAATACGATCTCTGTCCTTAGACACTATTATTTTTTTTCTGCAAAGCAATATCTAAAACATTGCAAATCATTATGCTCTTAAAAAGCTATATATTCTAAACCATAAATACTAAAAAAACATAGATTTTGCAGGGAGCAATACAAAATAAAGACTTCCTAGATTACTTTAGTTTTGGAGCCGAAAGTGACCCTGCGCTAGTAGAATCAGGATTTAGAGAATGCCAAATGACTTCCAAGTTTCTTGCCTATTCCAAATTTTGTTTCCAATCTACGAACTACTGAATGTTTCAGTTGAATGTCTCAAGGACTGTTCAAGCTCAACAGATCTAAAATTAAATTAATCCATCTTTTTCTTCTATCTTTGATACGGAAGGGGGGCAAGGAAGTGCTGGGAGGAGAAGGGGGGGTCCCTGACGAGGGCTGCATCCCTCGGCATGTGCCCATGGACCTAGGTGAGGAGAGGCACTCCTGCCTTCACGCCCAAATGTTGCATTTCCCAAGACCACCCTAGCCGGCCACACCACCATCCCGTGGCTATAAAAACCCCCAAGACCCTAGAAGGCAGACAAACGAGTGGCTGGATGTGGAGAGGAATACATTGGTGGAAGAAGACACAAGTGGCTGAACATCGAGGGGAGCATGCCAGCGGAAGAGCACATGACAGATGTTGGCACACCAGCAGGCCATCTACCAGTGGAGAGAGGGGAAGTTTGGCCCGGGCAGTCCCGGAGGAGACCCCAGGCCGCTCAGCAGCCCGACTCCAGGAGAAAAACTTTCCCACTCCATCCCCTTCTGGCTTCCCCCATCTGCTGAGAGCTGCCTCCACTCAATAAAAGCTTACACTCATTCTCCAAGCCCAGGTGTGATCCGATTCTTCCGGTACACCAAGGCAAGAACCCGGGATACAGAAAGCCCTCTGTCTTTGCAACAAGGTAGAGGATCTAATTTTGCTGGTTAACACAAGCCACCTATAGATGACAAAACTAAAAGAGCACATGGTAACACACGCCCACTGGGGCTTCAGGAGCTGTGAACATCCAACCCTAGACGCTGCCGAGGGGTCAGAGCCCAACAACCTACTTGTCTGTATGCTCCCCTAGAGGTTTGAGCATCGGAGCACTGAAGAAGCGAGCCACACCCCCTATCGCACGCCCTGCAAAGGGGACAAGGGAACTTTTCCCGTTTCACCAAGACTTCTGTGCTACTCTCTCCCCCATTGCCCGCCATTATTGTTTTCTTTCCCTGTGTTATTGCATCGTATCTATGGACTACAACTCAACCCTCTCCCAAAAGCTCAAGTCAGAAATATAGAATCCCTGCTTCAACCCTTTCTCTCTCTCGTAATGTTTTCTTAAATTCCCCCACTTCTACTTCTTCCAACCTTTCCTACCATGTAATGGAAATACCCAGTGTTAACTACAGCAGCTTGTATCAGGGTGAATCCTCCCAATCTGTTCTCCAAACTTCATCCAGAGGAGGGACGCTGGCTGAAGTTTGGAATGCGCTTCAGATCAAGCTGCTCCTTCAGGCAAATATTTGAAAAGATTCTCTTTGCCTTGGGGTGGGGACTTGCGGGAGCAATTATTTTAGCAGGTTTTACAGTCCTCAACAAAGCTTTATCCTACAGTATTATTCCATTTCCGCACCATTATAAAGAACTGCCTGAGACTGGGTGATTTATAAAGGAAAGAGTTTTAACTGACTCACAGTTCAGCATGGCTGGGGAGGCCTCAGGAAACTTACAATCATGGCGGAAGGCAAAGGGGAAGCAAGGCACCTTCTTCACAAGTGGGCAGGAAAGAGAAGTGCCCAGCGAAGGCCGAAGAACCCCTTATAAAACCATCAGATCTCGTGAGAATTCACTCTGTATCACAAGAACAGCACTAGGGAACCATCCCCGTGATTCAATGACCTCCACCTTGTGTCTCCCTTGACACGTGGGAATTATAGGGATTTGGGGGACTACAATTCAAGATGAGATTTGGGTGGGGACACAAAGCCTAACCATATCATCTACCCACCCTACTGGAAACCTGCTGACAGCTCCACTGTCCTCTAGCTACATTGAACTTCTAACAGTTTGGGCTTTTTGTCTTTGAAATTCTTTCTGATGGGATTGTGCCAATAACCCCTCCACCCCACTCACTTTCTCTGCCTAACTTGTATTAAAATTATCTGTTTATTGTCTGTTTCCAGACTTCAAATTCTATGCTATATTTTGCAGTACCTAGCTTAGTGCCTGGCTCCTGATGCAAAATGACACTCTCTCTCTCTCCCCTCCAACCACGTCTCTATTTCTTTCTTTATCTATCTCTCTCTATCTCTTTACCTACCTATCTATGTTGGTACGTTGTGTATTATACAAAAGTAACATCTAACCAGTTTAAACAGAGGTAATTCTTTGAATGTGGGTCAGGTGTTCTGATTTTCATTACCTAGCTTTAATTTTAATAAAATAGCTCACCTTCAAGAAATGTCCCAAAACTTCTACCTAACAGCAGGTTTATTTTTATATTTGTTCAATACAATATAATTTTTAGGCAAAATGTATTCCTCTAATCTCAGTCACTTCCCAATTTAAATGTAAATGCAACTTATAAAATATTTGCTAAAATTTTGTTGTGACCACACGAAAAAAAAAATTCTGTAGTTTGCTTCTTAGTTTTTGCTTTGTCAAAATGACTTCATAAGTTGAATTCAAATTCTCAGCCCAGAGATTAATATTTTTAAAAACTGTCTACATATATTCGTATTTATCTAACAGAACATTTTTGAGGACCTATTATATGCTAGGCACATTACTAGTTCCTAAGGATAAACAAAGGTTTTGAAAATATCTCCAATCTCTAGAAGCCTACAGCGCGTGCAGGCTGATAATGTTCACATTCAGTGAAATAACATCCAAGAATGTCGAATCCAATGTTTGCTACATAGAAGGTACTCAACTAATATTAAAACAAATAATCAGTATGTGATATGGTAATTACTATTTTACTGGTTTATTCAGAAACCTCATTCAACATCCTCTTTGCATCTGAAATTATTTTATGCAACACAAAATTACAAATATATTAACCAAATACATTTTTATTTAAAAAACTAGCGTCTCTAAAGTCCACAAGCATCTAACACATATCCAGAACAGATGTGAGGAGGGAGGACAATTAATGCTATATTAAATAAAAGTAAACTGATACATAGAAGCAAATTCAAAATATAAATCACTGCAATTATTTTAGCTGTTTTGTTTTTGTCGTAGTGCTAATGTCACCGAATAATTTTAAATGGCTTTAAAGTAGCACATTTGTTGTTTTGCCACAGATTAGGGAAATCATGGTTTACTGGCCAAGTCACTGACCTTCCAAAATCCTGAGTTAAAATCCTCTTAGCTCAGAACTTAATACAGAACTTAATGTGAACTTAATACAGAAACTCAGAACCTGAGAAAGGAGATCTGAAAGGCACCTTTCTGAAAAACAATTGATTTGCTTCATTTCATTGAAATGGCTAATGCTTTGATGGTTCATATTTACAATGGCTTGTCCTGCTCTTCAATGGACTTGATATGTTGGAGTCTTTAACACCATAAACTTGATCAGAACTTCCTCAGTAATAAACAGACGGGTTTAAGGGCTGTGCCCCTCCTCACCAGGCCTCTGGAGCCCATTTGCGTACCAATTTGTAGCTAAAGACATCGAGAATGGTGTTCTTCATGCTCAACTGCCCCAGGTAGTTGAAAATAGTTCTGGGAAGCTCAATATGCAAACTGGTTAGGAGCCTGAAAGACTTCAAAGATAAGAAAATTTGACCTTCCTTAGTAAAAGGCTATTGCTCAGTTAAATTCACTTTTAGGTAGGGAATTTCCACAGCATTTATAAAACACATGAAGAATGTCATTTTCCTTGTAACTGACTTCCTAAACAACCCAGAAAACTAAAAGCTGGAATTCTAGTTTGTAAGTTTTTTCTAAATGCCAAAGACGTGTCAAATTTCATATTTGACTTCCTGGGTCAAAATATGTCAAAATTGACTCTTATGGTGAATCCCATGGTTGAAATGTGTGCCTGTTAAAGAGCCAGGGACATCAAGGGACACATACCTCTCCTGTATATTAACGCATATAACACTGAGGCTGAAACCTCAGCAGCTATGGGTTTGGTTTTTGTTTGTTTGTTTGTTCTTCCTTTTCAACTCCACTCTTTTGGAGTTGTTCTGGGTGAGTGTATTTTCTTTCTTTACTTTTGAACAGCAAATCTGATTTACTTGGGATCACTTTGGAATGAAGCTAGTTGAACTATTGAATTAATACAAAATGCTAATTCACTATGTTCCTCACTTTTTTTTTTTTTTTTTGTAATATCAGGTTTTTGTTGAACAGGTATATCCTATGACAAGGCTCAGCTCTCACGCAGGTTATTTTCCTATCAGTTTGCAAAGGAATTTTGCCATGGCAGCATTTGGGTCTGTTATAGTGAGTTCAGGGTTAACCTAACCAAGTCACTAACAAAAATTCCTACCAATACCCTAAAAAGTAAAATAAGTCCATGGGGGTCATACCTCAGTATCCAGGGATAGAAAAAGTATCCTCTGCAGGTCTGCAGAAAATCCTTGACAACTAATACCATCCCAACCGCTCCACACTCCTGCCTACAAAGATTTACCTTAACTCCTTATGGAAAACCTCAGGCCAAAAATTAAGGCACATTTTTCTGCCTTATTGTGAATTCTTACTCAATTTCTCACCTAGATTTCAACAAAATCTCTTTGTGATTCCCAGCCCTATTTTTAGTGTACTGCTTCTGTATTGAACCTATTTCTTTGTGTGATAAAAAAAAAAGACTTGCAGATTCTCATTAAAAAGGTGGCAATCGTGTTAATAGTATGATTTATAGTAAAAAGTCATTTGCGCAGGAGACAAAAGATGAAATGAAACAATTGTATTCAGTATTTCTCAAGTATTTTTAGTTTGAATAAAATAAGCAGTTTGGGAATTATTTAAATCACCTTTGAAAACGAATCCCAACCTACAAGAGCTATTATGGATCAGAAAACTTTTGTGTGAAGCTGTTCATTACCAAGGGAACATTACAAAGAAAGAGTTCTATCTCTTAAAAAGCCAAATCAAATTTTAAATCAAATTAAACCATAATATTGGTAAATTTCTTCTATTATTTTTAATGTGTATTATGTGTATGTATATGTATATGTGTGTGTATGAGAATAATATACTGCTCTTTCTGTCTCTGCTATCCAAACTGTCCAACAATTGATAAAAAAAATAGAAAATCTTATTTCCAACTATTGTAATATTTGTTGTTATAAAAAGACATAAAAATAATTTTTTTCTTTAATTTTCTTCTTCAGGAGCTTAGTTCCCAAATAAATAAGAGAATATTTACATATATAAAATTAAGATAATTAATTAAAGCTAAATTATTCTTTTTAACTAATAATCTGAGTATTTCAGATTATATAGTCACAGACTTAAATAATAATATCAATAGAGATGAAAAATTAATCTGATGGCTCCAAATGTTTATATGTATATGTGTTTTTATTTATTTGTGTAATCTCAAGTTGGTCAATAAATAATGGCCTGACAGCAAAATTCTGGAACCCGTTTTGCATTTCAGCAATGGTGCATAATCCCAGCAGAAATATGAAAGAAAATTTTAAATCCATTCCTGACTCTTTTGTTAGACTACTAGGTTACACTTTAAAACTCACCTTTCCTGTGTTTGTCTCACCTAGAAAACTGGGCTAAAATTCTTCCTTCTTCACAGATAATTTATATAAAAATGCCCCCCATTACATATCAAGTACAAAATAATGTTGTCAATTTCCATATTCCTTTGAAGAAGAATTCTTGTGAAACAACCTGCACAGTTACAAATGAAAGGTGAAAATTTAAGGAGAATAATAATCGATAGCTGTGAAATTTCAAAGGCTATGAAATCCAATTAGACAAGGGAAGAGTTAAAATATGAGGACTCCCAAAAGCTTAGATGACTTTGGAAACACAGATCAAAAACAAAGAGACGGAAAGTATAATTAACTCCATTACTGCTCAGTCAAATGAAAACAGCCATGACATCCTTTCTTATTTATGACACCAGCAAATAGCTCAATTCCACTCCTGGATATTGCTGTAGGACAGCACTGGTTCCACAGCAGGTGAAACAGAAACAACCTGCTAAAATTTATGTCACTAGATCATGTTATAGATAGAAGATTTATGCAGAAGTCCCATAAAAATTAAGTAGCTTTTATATCTTATAACAATTCTTGTTCTCTAGCAAACAAAAGTCTTATATAGAAAGCTGGAATTTTCTAAAGTGCATTTAGAATAATAAAAAGCATTTTTACTTAAATATATATTTAGTCTCAGATATTGGATGTTACCACTAACAATAAAAAGTCCTTATGTAATCAAGCCATCTATTTACATTTATGAAATATTTTCATTTCTGAGTTGTCTTCCTTAGTAACTGGAAAATTCATCAACGTGGTGTATATTCACCATTGTACAGAAGGTGCAAAAGGAAGAGTGGCAAAGGGAATACACAAGTAACTCACATTTTCTGGAATGTCCTTCAATTGTTTTCCACCTTTATTCTAATCTTTCTGGTGAAACTTTGCCTCCCCACTTCACCTCCCAACCTTCAACCCAGTTGGAAATAATGTTACCCTCCTTCGAACAATGGAAGCACTTGCTAACCTTAGTCTGTTAGCTTTGAGAACAGGAATTGTATATTAATTACTGATATTTCTACTGCCTATGACAGTTTCTGGTGTGTAGTAGTTATTTGATATATGTATGTATCAGTAAGAAATTTCATGTGCATATACATTCCATTACCGCAAGTCAGATGGCAGGGACTCCCTTAGATTTGTCTGTATCTATCTTCGGTGCCTAGGAAAGGTATGAATAGATGCTCAATAAATATTAGTTGGTTGTCTAATTTCCTGAGTTTAATAGTTTTACAACAATATAATACCTCTTATTCACAGCTGGTGAGAGTATAAATTGGTGCAACCATTTAATGGCAATTTGTTTTTACACTTAGTGTCAAGACTGTTCATAGCAGCAGAGTTTGTAAGTGTGAAAAGAGATAATGGATTACAAGTGATGTATTCATATAAGAAATGTAGAATAGTGAAAAAGTATCAACTACACAAGCCATCATAGATGACCCTCCCAGAGATATTGAGAAAAAAATTGCGTATCATTTACATAAAGTTTTAAAGCATAAAACCAATACTATCTATTGAGTCATATGCTATACATCATAAATATATTTTTAATGCATTGGAATAAAAAGCACTAAAGTACTTTTAACCGTGTGGTTAGTAGGGTAAGGAAAGAATATTGCAGTCATGCAGAGGTTTACAGGAACATGAGACACTGCAGAGGCCAGTTGCATTGGTAATGTTTTACTTTCTGAGCTGGATGCCGAAAACATGAAATTTCTAATTACACACAGTCCCCAACTTACAATAGTTTGCCTTTTTTTAACTTTACCATGGGTTTACTGGGGTGCTAAACGCATTTTTTACTTAGTATTTTTGTCTTACAATGGGTTTATGGGCATGGACACCATTGTAAGTTAAGGAGTATCTATATTGTTACTCTCTTTACCTTTCTATAAATTTGAAGTAGTTTTTAAAGAACTAAGAATAGAATATTAACAAGATAGTAGCTAATCTACCATGGCATAAATATCCTAATTTGATTCTTCTTTGTATTGTTTCAAAATTAAATAAAACACTGCCTTCAATAGAACTGTGCACAGACATGAGGGGCGCCCTTTAGATCAAACACAGCAATGGGACATAAACCGCAAATATGGAAGCCCACGAAAAGCAGTAGGAGAACTTTGAAAGCAAAAGAAATGTACTCTTTAGCCACTCAGTAATTATATGAATAAAGCTAGAGTGGTCAAGAAGCCACCAGAGGTCCCCTTCTGCCAACAGTCTCATCCTGAGGAAGGCTCTCCTCCATTCTTTTTATAAATTAGGTGACCCCATAACTTATCCACATAACATAGTTTTGAAAGTGATGAGGAACACTAATAAAAGTTTCACTGGGACAAAAAATGTAAACCAGGACGGTCCCAAACAAACCAGGATGAGTAGGTGCACTATGACTACAAAGTCACCATTGCTAGATGTCCCACTGAAGTATCTAATTTAGTGGATTTTATGAAGTCAACATGAAAAGGGAAGTGTAAATGTTCTTTGATTAGGTTTCTAACAACATAGACACTCGATTTGAAATATTATTTTTTTTTGATGAACTGGAAAATAAACTGACAAAAATCAGGTGGACATAGAGGGGAGGGGAATTAAATTCCTCTTCTTTCATAGTGACCCGTCTAGAGATTTTGTCTAAAATTGATCTATCAGGAATAGCCGTTGCAGGCATTTATTTTAGAGTAATAGTGGCAATTTAGGAAGTTTTAAGTGGTTATCTCCAGGGAGTGGAATTGCAGATGAAGGAGCAATTAGGAGGCTTTTCATTTTATATCCTTTGATATGGTTTGAGACCTTTACTGTAAGCATGCATTATTTTTATAACTTAAAAATGTTAAAAATTGGCTGGGTGCAGTGGCTCACACCTGTAATCCCAGCACTTTGGGAGGCCATGGTGAGTGGATCACTTGAGCCCAGGAGATCGAGACCAGCAACATAGTGAAACCATGTCTCTACAGAAAATACAAAAATTAGCCAAGAATGGTGGCAGGTGCCTGTAGTCCCAGCTGCCTGGGAGGCTGAGGTGAGATAATTGCTTGAGCCTGGGAGATCAAGGCTGCAGTGAGCTAAGACTGTGTCACTGCACTCCAGCCTGGGCAACAGAGTGAGACCCTGTCTCAAAAAAAAAAAAAGTTAAAAATTAGAAAAATTACAATTACAATACCCAGAATTGACAAGGGCATTGGGTAACTAACAGTAATACATGATAATCAATGAGCATTTAATATATGCCATGTACTGTGTTAAATACTTAATGTGGGTTATCTTGTTTAATCTTCACAACAACCCCATAAGTTGTTATGCCCACATTCTAGATGAAGAAACGGAAACAGTGGGAGGTAATTTAACTTGTCCAAAGTCACACAGCTGGACCTGAGCTGGAGATAATCTCACTCCAAAGCCCAGTCCCTGAAATCATTCTTCTATTCTACCTCCCATTTGAACATTACGTTGCGGTGAGTAGAAATCAATACATGTTTCCATATGGTATTTTGATAACATGTATCAGAACTTCTAGAGTGTGCATACCCTTTGACCCAGAAATTCCATTTCCATGTCTTTATGCTAAGAAATAATAGTAAATATGCCCCAAGGGATATATGAAAGGGCATCCATCTCAACAATGTGTATGAAAGCAAAAAAATAGATATTCATCAACAGAAATTGATTTTGTAAAATTATAATATACTCATACAATAGAATACTCTCAATCTGAACTTGTTTACTGGAAGATTTACATTCATACTTTTGTATTAAAAAAGCAAGTTGCGAAACAATGTGCGTATATGATCCTCTTTATGTAAGAAATAAAAATGTATGTACATATACACAGAAACTAGTTTGGAAGGCTTTCCCACAAATGCCATTTTCTGAGAAAGGTCATCTCTGACAACTTGACCTAAGCAGTTCTTCCCCTGTTGACTTTTCATCATGATTCTCTGTTTTTGGTCTTCATAAGAGTATTTTATAGGCTGGGCGTGGTGGCTCACACCTGTAATCCCAACACTTTGGGAGGCCATAGCAGGATTGCTTAAGCCCAGGAGTTGGAGACCAGCCTAGGCAACATAGTGAGACCTTGTCCCTACAAAAAATAAAAAATTAGCCAGGTATGGTGTCATGTACCTGTAGTTCCAACTACTTGGGAGGCTGCAGTGGCAGGATCACTTTAGCCCAGGATGTCAAGGCTGCAATGAGCCATGATTGCGCCACTACTCTCCAGCCTGAGTGGTAGAGCATGACCCTGTCTCAAAAAAAAAAAAAAAAAAAAAAAGGAAGAAAGAAAGAAAGTGTTAGATATACTTATTTGCTTGCATTCTTATTAATTATTTGTGTCTTTCATGAACTTTATACTAAATGAGGGCAGGAACCACATTGGTATCATTCACCACTATTTATCCAGCCTGAGTGGTACAGAATATGTACTCCATACATACTTGTTAAACTCATGTTGAACACATTCATTGCAGGCAAATTTTGCTTTCAACTTGATGCCTTCATCCATTGTTTCAACTTTTACAAGAATGGTCAGTATGGGTCTTATAATTAGGGAAAAAAACCAGTAGAGCTATTTTCATTGTGGTATAGCCAGTCAATCAGTCTATCAATAGTGAGGCAGCACTGACAAAGTGAAAAACCTCATCAGATTTGCATTCACAAGACTTGATCCAGTTCAGGCACTTACTAGCATGGGTGTCATGGGTGTCCCTTAAACCTCACCCACGTGCTTGCTCCCTTTCTTTTCTTTTTTAACTTTTAAAGCATAGTTCTGTTATTCTCATTGAGAAATGTATTCCAATATTCATATACAGAGCCAAGAACTGGGTTACCTGCTCCCAGGAGGCTGGAGAATCTTCCAGTCTCCGTGGCCCTAGGTGTACCAGGAAGAGCCAAGGGGCAGGGACTACAGAGGCAGAGCTGCTGATAAAATGCTTTTTCATTGTTTTTGTTTGTCTTGTTTTTGGAAGGCTTCAGAAGGTGGAGGTCCTAACTTAATGGGCTTTAAAGAAAAAGAGCTTAAAGCTGGCTTAAGGAAGCCAGCACTCCTTCTCACTCTTTTCAAAGAGAATAGGCTGACCTAGCCCCAGTCTCACATGGTCAAAAGAATAATAGTCATTCAATAAATATTTGTTGCAAAAAAGAACGAACAAATGAATATGTAAAACATTCTTTCCATTGGTCTTGCTGTGGCAGTAAAAGCCATAAAAACCATCACTGAAAAATGTAAGATTTGAAAAAATAGAGTTTGGAGAAGAAAAAAAAAGTATTTATAAATTAATTTGTTTTCAGTAAAAGACCTTGTATGTAAGGTTCCAACACAGTGAATTTTTACAGTGAAGCTATAAACTCTGAAATGGGGATTATGAACGTGGACAATATAATTTATAATACTTGCATAGCTTTCAATTATTCAGGTGCTCAAAGCCCAACAAATTGAATAATGAACAGGGGTAATGAATTGAACCCTGAGAAGATGATAACAGAAAACCCTGGTTAGTCACCACGGAGGAATTCACGTACAGAAGTAGCCCTGAACGAAATAAACTTGTTTGAAGGACACATTTTCTCTTTCAAGCCAAAACATTATGTAACCGTAATGCAAGTAGGAATTGCTTTTACGAAATACCTGTTAAAGGCATAAAGCTGCTAAAATAGTATATTTCAGATGACCAAACAGAGAATTAGAATAATAAATTGGCCTGTTACATTCTCAGAGAGTGCAGGTTCTCTATTTCATTATTTTTAACAACATTGAGAGGGGCGGAATGCGGTCATATAAATTATTAAGCACCATCATTTTAGATTTAGGCTTGGAGGTGTGTTGATATTCCACAGAATTTAAAGCACAGAGTTCTTAACAGTATTTCATGTAACACTGCAGATCAGAAATTTAAATAATGAAATGGCTTCTGGTCTCACTGTGCAGACCTGGGTTGGATGATGCACGCTTGTGTCTGCAAGTGAAGGTTCTGAAGGAATGATGGATACTAAGCCTTTTACATACATCCCTTCTCCCAGTGACACTGCAGACCAGCATAATATGCACTCGCAAAATATCATGGTCAGATTTTAATTAAATACAATTTGCTAAAGTCAATAAATATTAACAATTCCTCTCACCTTCAACCCCTATTACCATCACATACCTACTTACTCTACACACTCATCATCCTACTACATAAAACGCATTTACTCAAAGCAACTTAAAAAATAATCTCAGTTTTCTAGACTGCAGGCAGGGAGGCAATACTGTATAGTGATCGGTGCTTGCCTATGGGATCAAACAGTGGTTTCAAATCTCAGCTTCACTGTTTTCTAGATGTGTTTTAAGAAAACTACTTAATCTTCTAATCTTCAGGTTTTTTAAATCTGCATAATAGGGATAATAATAGTACCTACCTCTGGCCGGGTGCGGTGGCTCACACCTGTAATCCCAGCACTTTGGGAAGAAAGGTGGGCAGATCACTTGAGGTCAGGAGTTCAAGACCAGCCTGGCCAACATGAAGAAACTCTGTCTTTACTAAAGATCATAAAAATCAGCCGGGCATAGTGACAGCGCCTGTAATTCCAGCTACTTGGAAGGCTGAGGCAAGAGAATCGCTTGAACCTAAGAGGCAGAGGTTGCAGCCTGGATGACAGAATGAGACTTTTCTCAAAAATAAATAAATAAATAATAGTATCTACCTCATAAGATTATTGGGAGTATTAAATAAGATCATATATGCAAAACATTTAGTAATAGTTCCTGGTTCATAGTTAGTACTCACTAAGCGTTAGCTATTATTACTGGCTAAAGCTGCATTGGCAAAGACTGTCAAATGTATCTCAGAGACATTCAGATTCCCGGCACCCGTAAATACAAGTTCGTAATTCACAGGAGCTTTTTAAATGACCATTGTTGACTCAGGGATTTCAGTGGTTGTTAATGCTACTGTACACTTAGAAACAACTTTGTAGCCGCAGATGTGGAAAAGTTCACGTGAACAATGAGTGCTTATTTACCTCTGCCAATTATTTTGATGGGTAGACAAAAACAGAGCATCAGTTCGAGAAGAATTGTCAAGGTGTTACATCTATTAAACTTGTGCTTGTATAACTTGAGTTTGATTCTTCTGATACTAGAATATTGTTCTACCCAATGGAATTAATGATTAAGCCAAATCTGTCAAAAACTGAACAGTGCATAGTCCTAAAATCAGTTTTTCTAGTGAAAGGATCTCATATAAAATTCTCAGTGGTATTAGTATTTTGCCACTCAAGAAAACAATTTAAAACTATTGAGATGCATCAGGACTTTTGTCAGATCCAGATGTAAATCTGCTAGAACATCTGAAGTGTTTTGGATTTCATTTTTGGTCACTCATTAATCAAAGAAACATAGAAGGTGGAAATTAGTAGAGAATGTAAATATCATCTGATCTGACCACTTTATTATTTTTTATATATATATATATATATTTTTTTTTTCTTTCTGAGACGGAGTCTTGCTCTGTTGCCCAGGCTGGAGTGCAGTAGTGCGGTCTCAGCTCACTGCAACCTCCGTTTCCTGGGTTCAAAGGATTCTCCTGCTTCAGCTTCCCAAGTAGCTGGGACTATAGGTGTGCACCACCATGCCTGGCTAAATTTTTTTTATTTTAGTTTTAGTAGAGATGGGGTTTCACCATGTTGGCCAGGCTGATCTCAAACTCCTGACCTCAAGTGATCCGCCTGCCTCAGCTTCCCAAAGTGCTGACATTACAGGCATGAGCCACCACACCCAGCCGATCTAACCACTTTATATTATTTATATTAGGGATGAGGAAACCAGGATCAAGAAAGGAAACTGTGCTTCAAAGAGCCAAGATTCAATTTTTTTTCATAGATCATAAGCATATTCTCAACTGATGCACAGGGCTGCTGAAATGCCCAGAAGACCTTGGTGGTATATGGGAAGAGTACATATCACAAGGTACAAATTCTCATTTAGCACTTTTAGTTTACAATCCCTAGCAAAGTAATAGCGCTCTCTCTCTCCGTGTGTGTGTGTGTGTGTGTGTGTGTGTGTGTGTATCTCGCTCTGTTACCTAGGCTGGAGTGTGGTGGCCCGATCTCAGCTCACTGCAACCTCAACCTCCTGGGCTCAAGTGATCCTTCCATTTCAGCCTTCTGAGTAGCTAGGACCACAGATGTGTGCCACCAGACCAGGCTAATTTTTAATTTTTTTTGTAGAGATGGAGTTTCACTATGTTACCTGGGCTGGTCTCGAGCTCCCAGGCTAAAGTGATCCTCCCACCTCAACCTCCCAAAGTGCTGGGATTACAGTTGTGAGCCACTGTGCCCAGTCAGCTATCCATATATTAATACAAATACATGCCTATAAGTTTAAACCTTTAAGATAAAGCTGAAGAAACTAGTTCAATCAAATTTACTTTACATATAGCATTTATATACTTAAATGGAGCATTTGATTTTCCTCTTGCTATTTAAATTATAAAACCCTCAATTAAATTTTAAGATATTTAAGTGTAGAAATCTCTTTTCCTTTTTAAAGTCACCTAAAATATATAGAACATGTTCACTATCGGTTCCCATTAAATACTGCAGAATGAATGAGTTCCAAAAGGAAGCATTTGAAACTATAATTGCTGATGGACTATGGACTCTGAACTCTCAGAAACCTTGAAAAAAATAATTTTGTTTAAAGGCAACCTAGAACAACAATTTACAACATGACCTTGGATAAGTCAATTAACCTCTTTAGACCTCAGTTTCTTCACCTGTAAAATGAAGACTTTGGCCAGGATAATGTCTAAGGCCACTTCTAGGTCTACCCTTCTATGATTCTGCATTACTTCATTACTGTGTTCTCACTGCACAGAGTGGTAGGTTATACCCGTCACCCCTTCTAATAGCCATTCAATCTTACTTCCAAAAGCCGGGTCCCACTGGTGTTGGAGAGTGTGTTGCTTGTTTCTAGTGTTCAGTGGAAAGTTCAGTGGTGGGGAACAGATGAGGATTGATGTCCCTGCTGTGGCCACCGCCGGGAAGCAATTTCAACCCTTCTGCACAGGGGCTCTTTGCTCAGGGCTGGGGGCATTTGAGATTGTTGCAAAGAAAATGACCACTGGTACAATTCCAACACAAGAGCCTTGTGTTTTGGGATGTCTTTTGCCCGGATGTCACTTTACTCTAGTGAATATTTGGACTGAAAAAAAAAATGTGTATTTGTTGATTTGCTGGTGTTTAGGGGCTTTTTTTCTGTTCTGAAAAGTACAGAGATGGATCCTTTGAAATCACAGAGACATAGAAAAATCTCCCTTTGTCCTCCATCATGAGGTCTCCACTCAAACCAGTGTTTATAGCCATAATCAGGAGTCTTTGTTTTACTCTCTGGAGACCTTCAGAACGTACACAGGTTTAAAAAGAACTAAAACTCCTCCCCAAACTCATTAAACTGTCACAAAGAGAGTGGCTTTACAAAGAATAAGCTAAAAGGAGGAAAGAAAGTTGGTTTAGGTAGGAGTGGTGTGAATACTCTACTTGAATAAATCTTATTAGCTAAGCAAAAGCAAAGAAAAAAAACCACTACCAAAGGACCCTATAACGCAACAATATCAAAATAGTAAAATGTTACACAACTTCTCAGTTGAGGATAGTTTTGACAGTTTTACTACAATAGGTTTCATTGACAAAGTAGGGTTGCAAATGGCAGCTGGTTTCTTGAACAAAGTTATGACTCATCCAAAAGCCTACGGAAAGAACGGCATAAGTAGAAAATTACCTGAAATTGCAATCTCCTCCACACCACCAAAAACCTCTTTAACATGCTTATTCCTAGACTGCCCAAAAGTTCCCTATGAACACATTAATGTTGAGAAATTAGCTGCAACAATAAGTAAGCCCTTAGAAAAGTATTCCAATTTGAGAGAGAAGGAGAAAGCAACATCTTTTAGTAAAGGCGGTTTCAAAATTGAACAATTTCAAATTATCCACTTTGCTTCTCCTGAATATCACAACTTTGTTTGGAAAGTTTTTCTGTGTGTTTTTGTTTTTGATCTAATAGCAGGTCAGAAATCTCATTGCTAATGCTCTAAATATTTTCTGCACCTTTACCTTCATTGTCATTGATTCATTCATTCATTCACTTACTCTCTCATTCTTTCCATAAATACTTGAAGACTCAATATTGATAATCAAGGCAGGTTCCTATCTTTAAGTAGATTATCAAGTCTACAACCAGCTCAGACAACAGTTTGGAATACTGGCTTTTCTTATAAGCTGTCCAAGAGCAAGTGACTAAAAATCTCCAAACCTGTTTCCTCATCTGTAAATGAAAACAACAGCATAATCGTAATAGACTGTTATGGGACTGAAGTAAGACAAAGTACACAAAATTCCTGGGACAGGCCAGGTGCGGTGGCTCAGGCCTGTAATCCCAGTACTTCAGGAGGCCCAAGGTGGGCCAATCACTTGAGTTCAGGAGTTCAAGATCAGCCTGGCCAACACGGTGAAACCCCATCTCTATTAAAAATACAAAGATTAGCTGGGTGTGATGACGGGTGCGGTAATCCCAGCTACTTGGAATACTGAGACAGGACAATTGCTTGAACCTGGGAGGCAAAGTTTGCAGTAAGCCGAGAATGTGCCACTGCACTTCAGCCTGGGTGACAGAACAAGACTCTGTCTCAAAAAAACAAAACAAAACAAAACAAACCTGGGACAGTACCTGGAACATAGTAGGATCTCAGAAAGTGACAGAAATAATTATTATCATCATCATTGCTATCATTATTTCTCTGATATACCCTCATGTGCTAACTACCTTCCAGTGTGTACAGATAGTTCTACTTTAATGCAGTTTTCAAAACAAGGGAAGAGACTACATTCCCTCAACAAAAAATCATCTTGTTTTTCTTCTCAATTTCAAAACTATAAAATGATAGGAACAGGAACTGTCATACTATGTCCCATCCAATCAAGGAGTGTGTCACCAACATGGACAGTAAAGACTAAGTTGTTAGTAATAATTGTCACCATTAATAGAGCCCTTAATATTTACAAGGCATGCACTAAGTACTATATGGATTATTTTATTTATGCTTGATCTTAGCTAAAAGGCTGAGAAGTGATAGATTATTATTCTATTTAATCCTAAAAATAAAAAACCCTATGAAGATGGCATTTTTATCCCATTTTTCAGGTGAAGGGTGGGGACATAATAGGGAATTGCTTGGGAAAGATGGCTTCTCTTGCCCAAAGTTTACACAGCTAGTAGGTAAATAAACCAAGGTATGAACCCAGGTCTCTCTTCTGACTAAATTTTATGCCTTCAAGTAGGACTGAGGACCTAATTTTCTTCTGTAGAAATATAACAGTATGAACATTTAAAGGAGGAAGGAATATTTGTGGGGTTTTTTTTGTTTGTTTTCTTTTTTCAGTAGAAGACCATCTTTTGAGAAAATTAGGACCTGAAGTATCTTCCGCACCTGAACGGTGAAATCTCTTGGGTATGCAGCCCAAGATATGTATGCTTCAAAGTTCCTCAAAGTGATTTTGATCATTTTTTTTTTTTGGAAACCATTGCTTCCCCTAAAGCCCATTTGGAGCTCCAACATACACAAATTTGTTCACATTTTTTCTTGATCAATTTATACTTTTTGCCAGTACCACCCCACAGAATACTGAATCCCCAAAATTAATTAGATGTGTAAAGCTGTACATTCTAATTTTTTAAACTTGCTTCTTTTTTTTTTTTTTGAGACAGAGTCTTGCTCTGTCTTCCAGGCTGGAGTGCAGTGGTGCGATCTCGGCTCACTGCAAGCTCCGCCTCCCAGGTTCACGCCATTCTCCTGCCTCAGCCTCTCGAGTAGCTGGGACTACAGGCTCCCGCCACCACGCCTGGCTAATTTTTTGTATTTTTAGTAGAGATGGGGTTTCACTGTGTTAGCCAGGATGGTCTCGATCTCCTGACCTTGCAATCCACCTACCTTGGCCTCCCCAAAGTGCTGGGATTACAGGCGTGAGTCACTGTGCCTGGCAGTTTGCTTTAAATTTGTTTGTTTATTTAGATTTAGTTTCAAATTGTGGCTTCTCTTTACAGTATTTCTGGCTTTGATAAAAATGTTCAGGTTTATTTATCTACATTATTTATATCTTCATGTTCTCTTTCAGAGGCAAAATTTTGGCAATCTTATAATTTTCTCCCACCTCATTTCCTCAACCATTTTAGTTATTTTTCTCTGAAACTTCTTTAGTTCTTTAGATTATGCTGTGGACTGTATGTTTGTGTTTCCCCAAATTTATATGTTGAAACCTTAACCCCTAATGGGATGGTATCAGGAGGCGGAGACTTTGAGAGGTGATTAAATCCTAAGAGTGAAGCTCTCAGGATGGAATTAGTGCCCTTATAAGGAGAGGTAGGAGAGAGTTTGCTTCCTCTCCCTCTTTGCTCCCTGCTAAGTGAGGGTACAAGGAGTTCTGTCTGTAAAATGGAAAGAAGACTTTCAATAAGAATGTGACCATGCTGGCACCCTGATCTCAGACTTCCAGCCTCCCAAATTGTAACAATAAATACTTGTTGTGTAAGCTGCCCAGTCTGTGGTATTTTTGTTACAGCAGCCAGAGCTGTCTAAGACAGATTGTATGTCAATGGCCCCTGATGAATCACACTTCCTACTATCCATACTTGTGTTTAGTCCCCTCCCACATTGTCTCTACACTTGGCCATGGCTTGCTTTCACCAATAAAATATCAGCAGATATAAAGACACAGCAGTGCAGTAGAAAAAGCTTAGGCTTTGGAATTAGAAAGTCCCCAGTTCCGATCAGAGATCTGCAATTTGTTAGTCAAGAAAATGGAAATGTGATTCGATTCTTCTGGTCCTCATTTTGAGAGGCAGGTTGCAGTGGCAGAACAAAACTCAACGGAGCAAGGTTTGAATCCTTGCCCTGTTGTTTACCAGCTACACTTGTGCAAGTTATTTAACTTCTCTGAGTTCAGTTTCCTCATCAATAGAATGAGTATGGTGATATTTACTAGAAAACTTTTAATGTTATACAATTAGTAGCTTACAAGTAGTAGGCAATCTAGAAATTGCAATAATTGTTGAATGACTAATTCATACTATTTTGACCTAATTTTTCATGTTCACAAAGAAATCATCCAAAATTGTTAATAGTTAGCTATAGTATTCATGATATTTGTATATTATAGTTTGGTTTAACATGTCTTTCATAAATAATATATTTATTTTAATTGCATAAAAATTAGAAAATGTAAAAAAAGTACACTCAAAATAAAATTTTTCATTTCATACCACCATAAATTAATACTCATCAATACTTTGATGCCTAGACATTCAGATATTTTTCTAAAACCCTGGGACATATAATAAATACTGTTTTATAATTTGCCCTTTTTTCCTTAAGAACATATTGTGAATATCTTTTCATGTCTGTAACCATATTCCCAAGACTGCATTATTAATGGCTGTTGCATATCCCATTGTATGAATATATCAAAATTTATTCAACTAATCCCAAATTTCACATTAAATAGTTGCTGCAATTTTGTTTATTTGAAACTCTAAGCCATGTACAAATCAAATCAATCACCAGATTTCGATAGAAAAAGATTTCCTACTAAATTTAATGAACATCTTCAGTTTATAGATGCCACACTGGAAACTAAAAATATGGACCTAGTTATTAAATACACATTTGGCTCATATCTTTCCAGGACCCAAGTCCCTGCCTGGGAATGTTTGCTGACAGGAGAAGTATATTAACACAACTGCACTAATGGCACTCCTGTTGCTTGGAAAACAAATCAACCTAGCTTCGTCCCAGACGGGGGTACTGCAGGCACCATGGGAAAATCAAGTCTGTTTTTTCCTTCCTGTGGACTTGTAGGAAAACATGCTTTTCAAAGCTGATTTGTGAGGCCTGGCCCAGTGGCTCATACCGGCAATTCCAGCACTTTGGGAGGCCAAAGCGGGCAGATCATCTGAGGTCAGGAGCTCAAGACCAGCCTGGCCAACATGGTGAAACCCTGTCTCTACTAAAAATACAAAAATTAGCCGGAGGTGGTGGTGCGCGCCTGTAATCCCAGCTGCTCAGGAGGCTGAGGCAGGAGAATAGTTTGAACCTGGGAGGTGGAGGTTGTGGTGAGCTGAGATTGTGCTATTGTACTCCAGCCTGGCCCACAGAGCGAGACTCTGTCTCAAAAAAAAAAAAAAAAAAAAAAATGCTGATTTGTAGCTTGTCGGCAAGTAGAGTGGAGTTGCAAATGAGAGACGCTGGTATACTAAAGCAACTTGATCCGAGCCAAGAGACCATTTGACAAGATGCTTCTGGGCCTGCTGGAAACCCTTGCTCTGGGAAGTAAGAAAATGAACTGCAGAACCAGCCTGATAATAAGCA
Source organism: Pongo abelii (assembly GCF_028885655.2). NCBI lineage: Eukaryota > Metazoa > Chordata > Mammalia > Primates > Hominidae > Pongo > Pongo abelii. The sequence continues at coordinate 31,203,583 of NC_071985.2, read as the reverse complement.
TCTCTTTTTACAATAAAACTCTTCTTCAAGTCTGATGAAGTCATGGGGGCTCGCTAACAATTCTCCAGGGAGAAAACTAGAAATAAGACACCAAGACAATTCTCCAAAAGGCTCTGAGAAATTAAGAGTTGAAGTTTAGAGTCACAGCTCTAACAATAGGCCAAACCCTTCTTGAGGACTCATTGTGGGTCAAGTACTATACTTACTTTTACATGCATTTAATTCATGTAATTGTCAAACAGCCCCATGTGGCAGGGACTTATATCATCCCCATTTTTCAGAGGAGAAAACTGAAGCCCAAAGAGGTCAGGTGGCTTGCCTTGGGTCTCAAAGAAGACACACCTGGAAGTCTGGAGCCCGAATTTTTGTGCATAACTTCTACTATGCTGATTCTTCAGAGCTATGAGCCATTCCTCCCCAAGATAAAGCTTCCACGAATTGTGCTAACATCTTAGGTTGAAGAAGCAGACACCAATGGGTGGCTAGCTTTCACAAATCTTTTCCAAAGAATCTCATATAAAAGTATGTAATTTTGAGGAAGAACAGGGAGTTTTGACTCTAGCTTCCTGTTCTGAAATCATTTCTCATCAAAAAAAGATAAAACTCATTTTTAGTAATTTGTGGGAAGGTTGTAGGGAGTCACCTGAACTTCTTTATATCTAAGACTGTCCAAGGCTATAGAAACTTAGGTGTTCTGGCCGGGCATGGTGGCTCACACCTGTAATCCCAGCACTTTGGGAAGCCAAGGAGAGAGGATGGCTTGAGCCCAGGAGTTCAAGATCAGCCCGGGCAAATAGAGAGAACCTGTCTCAATTTTTAAAAATAAAAATATAAATAAAAAAGAAAATAAAAATAAGAAACTTAGGTGTTTTGTGTAACAGCAGAAGTTTTTCTAAACTGATGCATCCATAACTGCCATTGAACTGGTGAGACTTTCTAATTGCAATATAAAATAGGTAACAAACAATTAACAGGGTTTATATATTCCAAGCACTTCTTAAGACACGTTAAAAAAAATCCTAATTCTCAGAACAGCTTTTGTACTTCACACTATTATTACCTCACGTTAAAGATAAGGAAACAGGCCCAGAATGATGAGTACCTCGGTCACACAGCTAGTAGGCAGTAGAGCTCAGTTTGGCTCCAGTGTCATTGCTCTTAAATGCCATACCGTAGTGGCCCTGTATAATAAAGAAGACCACCTAAGTCTCTGACAGTTAAATGTCTGTGCATATAAACTACAGCTGATAAGTAGATACAAAGAATTATGGACATCACAATTTAGAAATCCAGTTGTCCTATTCATGAGCATTTCTTCAGTACAAAATAATTCATGGAACTCTGTCTCACCTACAACTAGAAACTTCACATCAAACAGCTTTGCTGCCCAGTCCAATTACTCAAACACGTCAGCTAGTTCAGTTTACACAGAACAAGCAACTTGTTGGTTAACCAGTCCTTTCTCACATTGGTCAACTGTTTGGGGTTATGAAGACATTACATGATTAAAATGCATTGATAGAGTTTGTTTGGGGAGGCAGAGATAGCTCTGTTTGGTGGGGAGAACATAGGCAGTCTAAGACGCAATGTGACATTTTCAGCAAATATTACATTTATAAAAGGAAGATTAAACAAACAGAGGTTTCTGTAAACAGAGTAACTTTGGGTGGGGAGAGCTTTGCATTAGATACAGCATCCAACACACGGATTAACAAATTAAAGTTCTAATCTTGTTGAGAATAGGGTGGACTGGAAGCAGTAACTCATGCCTGTAATCCCAACACTTTGGGAGTCCCAGGTGGGAGGATGACTTGAGATCAGGAGTTCAAGACCAGCGGAGGCAAAATAGTGAGACCCCACTTCTATTTAAAAAAAAAAAAAGTTTAAAAAAAGAATAGAGTGACATTGTTTTCTTTCCTTTTTTCTGTAACTCTTGCTAGTGTACCCTCCACAGACCCACTTTTAGATGTTATCAATGGGGCCTATGACCCAGATACTCTCAAAAGTAGATGAGTTTTCTTAGAAGTCAGAGAATTTTCTTTGCTCTTCTCAGCAAATATGTGTGTTTCCATCATCCTATAAGATCTGCCTTTTGGCCATATCTACACACACAGCAATCACATAAATGCCTCTAGTCAAGGCCAGGTACGGTGGCTCATGCCTGTAATCCCAGCACTTTGGGAGGCCGAGGGAGGTGGATCACTAAGGAGATAGAGACCATCCTGGCTAACACGGTGAAACCCCATCTCTACTAAAAATACAAAAAAATTAGCCAAGCATGGTGGCCGGCGCCTGTAGTCCCAGCTACTCGGGAGGCTGAGGCAGGAGAATGGTGTGAAGGCAGGAGAATGGTGTGAAGCCAGGAGGCGGAGCTTGCAGTGAGCCGAGATAGCGCCACTGCACTCCAGCCTGGGAGACAGAGCAAGACTCTGTCTCAAAAAAAAAAAAAAAAGCCTCTAGTCAAATGTCTAATTTGAGTTAATCTTTTTTCTATAAATTTTAGGGGTTTTTTTTGTTTGTTCTTTTTAAAGAAGGATATATGCCCCCAATTATTTACCGTGTTCTACGTTTATAGATAACTACGTGAAGAAAAGTTTACGTAGAGTTCTACTTTCACATGCTGAAGTCCCTGGCTGTCTTTAGGGAAGGTTCGTTCTTCACTTGCATTCATCCTCATCTTTTCTTGTTGAGATCGTATGAGGATAAATACAAATTATGCCTGTGAAGTGGTGATCATCATGATTTGCAACGAGAAAAGATAATCTAGAATGGAATTCTGCTTGCTTTATCCATTTGCTCTCAACCCATCCTTATGAAAACTGGTTATAACCACCCCTGTCAATAGTTCAGGACTTCAGCGGGATGGAGTCTATAATACTACTGGGCAGAATTGGTCTTCTGGTACCCATAGAGTTTAGGTGCTTCAGACAAACTTAAGATTTCTTCTTTAGTCATTAATTCACTCATCAGAGGCCAATTTTAAGGGACCTCTGTGAATCAGTCACCTCTGGAAATCACCATTTATAACCACAAAAAATATAATTAGCATGTAGCAATACTTGCTTAATATTTTGTATAGTAGGAGACTATATTAATACATCTAGATGAACACTGTCCATCAGCAATAAAATGGGGGCCACATACGTAAGTTTAAATTTTCCAACAGCTGTGTTGAAAAAAGTAAAAAGAAACAAGTTAAAATTCATTTTTGTATATTTTATTTAACTCATACATTCAGAATATTATCTTCTTAATATATAATCAGTATAAAATTATTAATGAAATATTTTACATTTTTTGGTACTAGGTCTCAATTCTGACCAGGCATATTTCAAGTGCTTAATAGCCACATGTGGCCAGTGACTACCATACTAGACAGTGCAATTCTGGGTCATCAAAAGAGGATGCAAAGCCAGGTGAGGTGGCTCACGCCTGTAATCCTAGCACTTTGGGAGGCCGAGGCAGGGGGATCACTCAAGGCCAGTGGTTCAAGATTAGCCTGGGCAACATAGCGAGACCCTGTCTTAATTTAAAAAATAAAATAAAAGAAGCTGAAAGTCATTAAGAGTAAAGTTAAACTAAA